>NC_136058.1:366361289-367719613 GCF_964261635.1 Lissotriton helveticus
CTTATGATGCCCACTCCCACGTGCAGCGTTGACGCGCAGCGGGCGCGCCGATTGTGCGCCGAAGGCGCGCCAAAGGTAAGCCCGTCTGCGCCCGTCCGCGCCTGGACCGCGCCCAGTGCCACGACCCCTGGCCCCCGTCCGATGCAAGACGCCCCGACTGACCTACGACGCCGCCGCCCTCAACGCACTCAACACCGGCCGGATCCCTGGTTGCTACCGGGCCACCCCGAGACGCTCACACGGACCCTTCAGCTGCCACTCCTGCAAGTACTCCTGCATCCGGACCCGCACGGCACCCGCACCCCCCAACCCGAAATCCAGCAGCAACCACCTCAAGTGCATCCTCCTCAACACCCGATCCGTCCACAGACACGCCGTGGAACTCTGGAACCTGGTCGACACAACATCACCAGACATCGCCTTCCTCACAGAAACATGGATGAACGCCTCCTCAGCACCCGACATCGCCATCGCCATCCCGGACGGATACAAGATCACCCGGAGGGACCGCGTCAATCAGACCGGAGGAGGCATCGCCATCATCCACAGGAACACCATCCGTGTCACGACCACCATCGACGACACCTTCAGAGCCGCCGAACACCTGCACTTCCAGATCCACACCGAACCCAAGACCACCCTCAGAGGCACCCTCATCTACAGACCCCCGGGACCACGTACACAATTCAGCGAAGACATCGCCGACTTCATCAGCCCGCACGCCCTCCCCTCCGTTGACTACATCCTCCTCGGGGACCTCAACTTCCACCTGGAGAACAACAACGACCACAACACCACCACCTTACTGGACAACCTCGCCAACCTCGGTCTCAAGCAGCTGGTGACCACCCCCACCCACTACGCCGACACACGTTCAACCCCGTCTTCTCCTCCAGCAAGGACATCGCCTTCAGCCACGCCACCGAACTCCACTGGACGGACCACAGCTGCGTCCACTTCAGCTTCAAAAAGAACACGATCCACCACCACCAGCAACAGGTTGCACGCAGAAGCTGGAACAAGATCACAGCCGACCAGCTTGTCGCATACCTGAGCCAGGACCCCCCTGCCAGCTCAGCGAACCCCAGCCAGGCCGCCAACAACCTCACGAAGTGGATCAGCAACTGCGCAGACGACCTCGCCCCACTGAGGACCTCGCCCAGCAGACCCGGCAGTAAGAAAGCACCATGGTTCACCGACGAACTCAAGAGCTCCAAGAAGAACTGCCGAGCCCTCGAGAGAGCCTGGCGCAGAGACCCAACACCAGACAACATGACCACCCTCAAGCTCGCCACCCGAAAACACCACCAACTGATCCACACCACCAAGAAAACCGCATTCAAGGAACGACTAGACAACAACGCACACAACAGCAAAGAACTCTTCAAAATCGTCAAAGAGCTCTCCAACCCCAGCGCCGGAAACAACGACATCACCCCATTGCAAGACCTCTGCAACTCCCTCGCCTCCTACTTCCACAAGATCGCAGATATACACAACAGCTTCAGCACACAGTCAACGCTCCCCACGACCGCACCTGCTCTCTCCACCACCACCCTCCGCGCCTGGACCCCGATCAACACCGAAGAAACCCTTCGCACGATGAACTCCATCCACTCCGGATCTCCAACCGACCCCTGCCCTCACCACGTCTTCAACAAGGCCGACTCCATCATCGCACCCCACCTACGGGACATCATCAACATCTCCTTCGCCACCGCAACCTTCCCGGAGAGCTGGAAGCACGCCGAACTCAGCGCTCTACTGAAGAAACCATCAGCGGACCCCACTGAACTCAAAAACTACCGCCCCATCTCGCTTCTCCCGTTTCCGGCCAAAGTCATCGAGAAGACCGTCAACAAGCAGCTGGCAGCCTTCCTCGAGACAAATGGATCCCTCGACCCCTCGCAGTCTGGCTTCCGGGCCAACCACAGCACCGAGACCGCCCTCATTGCCGCCACTGACGACATCCGAGCCCTGCTCGACAACGGGGAAACAGCGGCCCTCATCCTTCTGGACCTCTCAGCGGCATTCGACACCGTCTGCCACCGCACCCTAATACAGCGCCTCAGCAACGTCGGAATCCAAGAGAAGGCACTAGAATGGGTCACCTCCTTCCTCGCAAGAAGGACACAGAGAGTCCGCCTCCCCCCGTTCAAATCAGAGGCTACCAAAGTCATCTGCGGAGTCCCCCAGGGTTCATCGCTCAGCCCCACCCTCTTCAATGTCTACATGAGCCCCCTTGCGGCCATCGCACGCCAGCACAACCTCAACATCATCTCTTACGCCGACGACACCCAGCTGATCCTCTCCCTCACCAACGACCCCGACACCGCCAGAGCCAACCTACACGAAGGGATGAAAGACGTAGCCGAGTGGATGATGAGCAGCCGCCTGAAACTGAACTCAGACAAGACGGAAGTCCTTATCCTGGGATCTTCGCCCTCCGCCTGGGACGACTCCTGGTGGCCCCCCACCCTGGGCAGCGCACCCAAACCAACGGACCCCGCACGAAACCTGGGCTTCATCCTGGACTCCTCCCTCTCCATGACCAGACAAGTCAACGCCGTCTCCTCGTCATGCTTCAACACCCTGCGCATGCTACGCAAGATCTACCGGTGGATCCCCACCGAGACTAGGAAGACGGTCACCCAGGCCCTCGTCACCAGCCGACTGGACTACGGCAACTCCCTCTACGCCGGAACCACTGCCAAACTCCAGAAGAGACTCTAGCGGATCCAGAACGCCTCAGCAAGACTCATCCTGGACATCCCCCGACACAGCCACATCTCCAGACACCTGAGAGACCTGCACTGGCTCCCGATCAACAAGAGAATCACGTTCCGACTCCTCACCCACGCACACAAAGCCCTGCACAACCAAGGCCCAGGATACCTCAACAACCGACTCAACTTCTACACTCCGACCCGCCAGCTTCGATCGACCAACCACGCCCTCGCCGCCGTCCCCCGGATCCGAAGAGCCACCACAGGTGGAAGTTCCTTCTCCTACCTGGCAGCCAAGACATGGAACTCCCTCCCCACCCACCTTCGCCTCACCCAGGACCATCTCGCCTTCGGGAAGCATCTCAAGACCTGGTTCTTCGAACAGTAGCCGACCCCCCCCCCAAGCGCCTTGAGACCCTCTGGGTGAGTAGTGCGCTATATAAATGCCTGATTGATTGATTGATTGTAAAGCGCTCTGATACTCTAATGGGTCAAGTTTGCGCTCTATAAAAACTCTAAATAAATAAATAAGGCTGGAGCCAGCCCACCGCCCTTCATGATAAAAATATCAAACTGTGGTCCTGGTTTTAGAAATAAAGAAAATACAGTTGTGTGAATGACTTTCGGGGAGGGGCTTATATAATGTGCTCTTGTATCGGGTTTGAAGCCGCAGGCTGGTGAGGGGCGCATTAGTGGCTCTCCTCGTGGCACTCTGCAGACTTCATATGAATAAAGTGGATACATCTTCTAGCGAATGAGCAAATTCCTTGGTGACTTCATTGTGTAGTCAGTGAGCATGTGATAAATAAATGTCATCATTAGTGAGTACTTCATAGACATAACTAGACCATAAACCAGTAAGTCAATATATAAGCAAATAAAAGAGTGAATGAAACAGTAATTTAGTGGATGAAACAACACATCTCTTTGCACCAATTGCTTATTGGCTTCAACGTGTGGCTCTACTGTGATCTTTTCTAATATGGTAAACCTTATTTGTGGTATAGTGTGCTTCTTCTCAGTTGAGAGAGAACCACATTGAGATGCCATTCAGTGAGAGGAGCTCGTACTGGGGGGAAAGCTCTGAATCACCCCTTCATGAATTGTTTCACGATTATTGTAGAACAGACATAGAGAGAATGTGCAGAACTTCTGTACCTTGAAATTGCGGCAAGGTGAACCTTTACAGATGCATGTACCAATCCTGATCTAGCTAGCAACAGGAGATAAGGCAGAATCTGCTTAGGTGACGCTTACAATGGATGCAGGCTAGATTGTTGACACCATGAACAGACTTGCTTCCATTTTAGCTTGTACGTCTTGTTTGTAGCTTCAGCTCTTGTTTCTGATAGAATCTCTATACAGTCCTGAGGGATATCTAAATCTCGGAACTCGTCGAATTCAGGAGCCATGCATTCAATTGGAGAGAGGGTGGTTCCGGGTGTAGGATTTGGCCATTGTCACTCGTTAACAGTGTTTGAGCTGTTGGTAGGCAAATGGGATTGGACTCTGACAGCAGAAGGAGCTCTGTAAAGCAATGCTGTCTGGCCATTTGGGAGCTATTAGAATGAGGCAACAGTGCTCCATTTTCATTTTATTGAGATTCCGTGATTCCGCCCTACATCCTAATGGACCCCGTAGTCTTTTCTTTCCACAGATTTTGCCGGATCTGAAGGGGCCTTTCTTAGAAGTATCAGACATGGTAGTTGTAGGATAAATCTTAGACTCTTAGAGAAGAAAAAGTTAGCAGAGCTCAGGGAGACTCCTTTCACAAGACATGCAGTAGAAAATCTGAAGGAATCCGCCTCTGTTAGGAGAATTCTAGAGGGTGCTGTCACCTGATTGGTTAAAGTTAAAGTTTGGTCTTTTTTAAAAAAGGTCATAGATAGGTTACCTCAACCACCACCTCGCATTCCACTTATCCACCAAAGACCTCTGCTCCACCCAACTGGCCCTGGCCACCGTCCCATGTATCCGCAAGACCACAGCTGGAGGAAGATCCTTCTCCTACCTCGCAGCAGCAAAGCTCTGGAACACCCTGGGCTCTCCAACTCAAGCAATCACCATCTCTGCCTCAGTTCAGGAAGGACCTCAAGACCTGGCTCTTTGACTTAACCACAGTGCCTTAGACGGACCAGCAGCACTCCCCACCCCCCAGCACCTTGAGACCCTTACGGGTGAGTAGTCGCGCTTTACAATACATTGATTGATTGACTTTCATTGCCATTATAGCCTATGATAGTAATACATTCTGCTTTACTATGGTACCTTGGGACTCTCACTTCGACAACAGGGAATGATTCAAGCATGTGAATCTATGAAAGATCAAATGCTGGAGAAAAGCCTAAACCCCTGCAGTAAGTGTAGAGAAGAAACTAAGGGAAGGTGCCTGCCGGGTTAAAAGTGCATTAGTTGCACTGGGTGTACACTGTCGCCAGCAGCTAGCATTACCCACCATGCACTGTACTGGCAGTTTGCCTCACAGTTTGCCTCCCAGGCTCAGTTCTTTACGAAGAGGAGTCTACTATATCCCAAAGAGATCTCTGTATACTACTGTTTGCATTGTATTAAACTGACAGCGGGGGAGGCGGGAGGGTTGTTCATGACTTCAATGAGAATACCTTTGATATAGACCTAAAAGTACATGTGAGTAACATTTCCTGCAATGCTGCAATGTCGTTTAGATTTATAATAATGATGATTATATTACTGCAGTCATATATTCCGAAAAAAAGCCAGTTATAGTTTGCCTGTCACAGACCTATGGAGATGCCACCACACTCTCCAACATTGAAGTGGTTACCTCCAACAGCAGAAAATAAGTACATAAAAGTGCAGAAGTGAGAGCCTGCTTAAATAATGGAACTGAAATAATGCACTAGTGAATGTTAATAATCACCAGGGGTACCTGCACACGTGTCATTATGTTATAGACCTGCCCAGTTAAAGTATACTGCCCCTCGAATTAGCTATGAATCCTGACTGGACAGAACAGGAAACTGTCTTTCAGCCATTGGCTCATGAACCCTGTCACTCACCGCCCACTCTGATTTCCGTCAGTATTAATTCTCCCAGAGTCAGCAAGGGGCTGGTAGGAGAAGTCACGGCAGCCAGGAAGGTGTCCAAGATGGCCTGTTGGGTGGCGCTGGGGTCTAACGCCACCACCATGGCGACAATCACGGAGCCGGGCCTGTGAGAAGAAAGAGTGCACATGAGTGAATGTTAGGGTCGGGCACCGGGAAGAAAAGCTGTGAAGTGAGAGAAGGGAGGCGACAGGGACGAGACAACAGCTTCCACCAGAGAGGAGAGAGGAAGGTCAAAGACAACATGAGATCCGTACTAGGTTATAGCACCGAGGAGAAAGGAAAAGAACCTGTAGACATCGGCTTCCACCAGTGAGGCGAGAGGATGGGAGCCTGTAAAGGAGAGACATCGCTTCCACCAGTGAGGCGAGAGGATGGGAGCCTGTAAAGGAGAGACATCGCTTCCACCAGTGAGGCGAGAGGATGGGAGCCTGTAAAGGAGAGACATCGCTTCCACAAGTGAGGCGAGAGGATGGGAGCCTGTAAAGGAGAGACATCGGCTTCCACCAGTGAGGCGAGAGGATGGGAGCCTGTAAAGGAGAGACATGGCTTCCACCAGTGAGGCGAGAGGATGGGAGCCTGTAAAGGAGAGACATCGGCTTCCACCAGTGAGGCGAGAGGATGGAGCCTGTAAAGGAGAGACATCGGCTTCCACCAGTGAGGCGAGAGGATGGGAGCCTGTAAAGGAGAGACATCGGCTTCCACCAGTGAGGCGAGAGGATGGGAGCCTGTAAAGGAGAGACATCGCTTCCACCAGTGAGGCGAGAGGATGGGAGCCTATAAAGGAGAGACATTGGCTTCCACCAGTGAGGCGAGAGGATGGGAGCCTGTAAAGGAGAGACATCGCTTCCACCAGTGAGGCAAGAGGATGGGAGCCTGTAAAGAGAGACATCGGCTTCCACCAGTGAGGCGAGAGGATGGGAGCCTGTAAAGGAGAGACATTACTTCCACCAGTGAGGCGAGAGGATGGGAGCCTGTAAAGGAGAGACATCGGCTTCCACCAGTGAGGCGAGAGGATGGAGCCTGTAAAGGAGAGACATCGGCTTCCACCAGTGAGGCAAGAGGGTGGAGCCTGTAAAGGAGAGACATCGGCTTCCACCAGTGAGGCGAGAGGATGGGAGCCTGTAAAGGAGAGACATCGCTTCCACCAGTGAGGCAAGAGGATGGGAGCCTGTAAAGGAGAGACATCGGCTTCCACAAGTGAGGCGAGAGGATGGAGCCTGTAAAGGAGAGACATCGCTTCCACTAGTGAGGCGAGAGGATGGGAGCCTGTAAAGGAGAGACATCGCTTCCACCAGTGAGGCGAGAGGATGGGAGTCTGTAAAGGAGAGACATCGGCTTCCACCAGTGAGGCGAGAGGATGGAGCCTGTAAAGGAGAGACATCGGCTTCCACCAGTGAGGCGAGAGGATGGGAGCCTGTAAAGGAGAGACATCGGGTTCCACCAGTGAGGCAAGAGGATGGGAGCCTGTAAAGGAGAGACATCGGCTTCCACAAGTGAGGCGAGAGGATGGAGCCTGTAAAGGAGAGACATCGCTTCCACTAGTGAGGCGAGAGGATGGGAGCCTGTAAAGGAGAGACATCGCTTCCACCAGTGAGGCGAGAGGATGGGAGTCTGTAAAGGAGAGACATCGGCTTCCACCAGTGAGGCGAGAGGATGGAGCCTGTAAAGGAGAGACATCGGCTTCCACCAGTGAGGCGAGAGGATGGGAGCCTGTAAAGGAGAGACATCGGCTTCCACCAGTGAGGCGAGAGGGTGGGAGCCTGTAAAGGAGAGACATCGCTTCCACCAGTGAGGCGAGAGGATGGGAGCCTGTAAAGGAGAGACATCGGCTTCCACCAGTGAGGCGAGAGGATAGGAGCCTGTAAAGGAGAGACATCGCTTCCACCAGTGAGGCGAGAGGATGGGAGCCTGTAAAGGAGAGACATCGGCTTCCACCAGTGAGGCGAGAGGATGGAGCCTGTAAAGGAGAGACATCGGCTTCCACCAGTGAGGCGAGAGGATGGGAGCCTGTAAAGGAGAGACATCGGCTTCCACCAGTGAGGCGAGAGGATGGGAGCCTGTAAAGGAGAGACATCGCTTCCACCAGTGAGGCGAGAGGATGGGAGCCTGTAAAGGAGAGACCGGCTTCCACCAGTGAGGCGAGAGGATGGAGCCTGTAAAGGAGAGACATCGGCTTCCACCAGTGAGGCAAGAGGGTGGAGCCTGTAAAGGAGAGACATCGGCTTCCACCAGTGAGGCGAGAGGATGGGAGCCTGTAAAGGAGAGACATCGCTTCCACCAGTGAGGCAAGAGGATGGGAGCCTGTAAAGGAGAGACATCGGCTTCCACAAGTGAGGCGAGAGGATGGAGCCTGTAAAGGAGAGACATCGCTTCCACCAGTGAGGCGAGAGGATGGGAGCCTGTAAAGGAGAGACATCGCTTCCACCAGTGAGGCGAGAGGATGGGAGTCTGTAAAGGAGAGACATCGGCTTCCACCAGTGAGGCAAGAGGATGGGAGCCTGTAAAGGAGAGACACCGGCTTCCACCAGTGAGGCGAGAGGGTGGAGCCTGTAAAGGAGAGACATCGCTTCCAGCAGTGAGGCAAGAGGATGGGAGCCTGTAAAGGAGAGACATCGCTTCCACCAGTGAGGCAAGAGGATGGGAGCCTGTAAATGAGAGACATCGCTTCCAGCAGTGAGGCAAGAGGATGGGAGCCTGTAAAGGAGAGACATCACTTCCACCAGTGAGGCGAGAGGATGGGAGCCTGTAAAGGAGAGACATCGCTTCCAGCAGTGAGGCAAGAGGATGGGAGCCTGTAAAGGAGAGACATCGCTTCCAGCAGTGAGGCGAGAGGGTGGAGCCTGTAAAGGAGAGACATCGCTTCCAGCAGTGAGGCAAGAGGATGGGAGCCTGTAAAGGAGAGACATCACTTCCACCAGTGAGGCGAGAGGATGGGAGCCTGTAAAGGAGAGACATCGCTTCCAGCAGTGAGGCAAGAGGATGGGAGCCTGTAAAGGAGAGACATCGCTTCCAGCAGTGAGGCGAGAGGGTGGAGCCTGTAAAGGAGAGACATCGCTTCCACCAGTGAGGCAAGAGGATGGGAGCCTGTAAAGGAGAGACATCGCTTCCACCAGTGAGACGAGAGGATGGGAGCTTGTAAAAGAGAGACATCGCTTCCAGCAGTGAGGCGAGAGGATGGGAGCCTGTAAAGGAGAGACATCGCTTCCACCAGTGAGGCGAGAGGATGGGAGCCTGTATACGAGAGACATCACTTCCAGCAGTGAGGCAAGAGGATGGGAGCCTGTAAAGGAGAGACATCGGCTTCCACCAGTGAGGCGAGAGGATGCGAGCCTGTAAAGGAGAAACATCGCTTCCAGCAGTGAGGCAAGAGGATGGGAGCCTGTAAAGGAGAGACATCGCTTCCACCAGTGAGGCGAGAGGATGGGAGCCTGTAAATGAGAGCCATCGCTTCCAGCAGTGAGGCAAGAGGATGGGAGCCTGTAAAGGAGAGACATCGCTTCCACCAGTGAGGTGAAAGGATGGGAGCCTTTAAAGGAGAGACATCGCTTCCAGCAGTGAAGCAAGAGGATGGGAGCCTGTAAAGGAGAGACATCGCTTCCAGCAGTGAGGTAAGAGGATGGGAGCCTGTAAAGGAGAGACATCGCTTCCACCAGTGAGGCGAGAGGATGGAGCCTTTAAAGGAGAGACATCGCTTCCAGCAGTGAGGCAAGAGGATGGGAGCCTGTAAAGGAGAGACATCAGACTCCACCAGTGAGGGGAGAGGATGGGAGCCTGTAAAGGAGAGACATCGCTTCCACCAGTGAGGCAAGAGGATGGGAGCCTGTAAAGGAGAGACATCGCTTCCAGCAGTGAGGCAAGAGGATGGGAGCCTGTAAAGGAGAGACATCGCTTCCACCAGTGAGGCAAGAGGGTGGAGCCTGTAAAGGAGAGACATCAGACTCCACCAGTGAGGGGAGAGGATGGGAGTCTGTAAAGGAGAGACATCGCTTCCACCAGTGAGGCGAGAGGGTTGAGCTTGTAAAGGAGAGACATCGCTTCCAGCAGTGAGGTAAGAGGATGGGAGCCTGTAAAGGAGAGACATCAGACTCCACCAGTGAGGCGAGAGGATGGGATCCTGTAAAGGAGAGACATCGGCTTCCACCAGCGAGGCGACAGTTTGGAGCTTGTAAAGGAGAGAGATCGCTTCCACCAGTGAGGCGAGAGGGTGGAGCCTGTAAAGGAGAGACATCGGCTTCCACCAGTGAGGGGAGAGGATGGGAGCCTGTAAAGGAGAGATATTAGACTCCACCAGTGAGTAGAGAGGATGGGAGTCAGTAAAGGAGAGACATCGGCTTCCACCAGTGAGGCGAGAGGTAGGTAGAACATAAGATCCCAGCTGCTTCCAGTGACTAGAGAGGAAGGATCCTCTGAAGGCGAGGCCCCAGACTCCACCAGGAGTAGAAAGGAAGAAAGCCTGTAAGGATGACACCTCCTACTTCCATCACTGAGAAGTTCTCATGAGTGTGGAGAGAGAGATGGAGCATGTGAAGAAGAGACCTCAACGTCCTCCAGGGCCAGCTCCCATGAGTGTGGAGAGAGATTGAGCCTGTGAAGAATAGATCCCAACTTCCACCAGTAAAAAGCGAGGAAGGCAGTAGAGAACACAAGAGCTCATTTCATTCTTCTACAGGATAAGATTTCTGTCTCTTACCGAAGTTCCACCTGAGTGCTGGAGACGCAAGAATACGAGGCTTTCCTAAATATTTCTGTCACCTGTTGGCCAAAAACACATTGAGTGAGCATCAGTTCATTTACTGAGATGGGACTGAGATGAGAAACAAGGAGAGGGGAGAGTGGGGAGACAAGGGAGCAGCTTTAGGGGGAGAGTAAGAGTGTGAGAACATACAGGGGTGCGAGAATTGACCTGTGAATGATGGAGTGGGAAAGAGAAGACACCTTATCTAACATGTTTGTTACCAAGTAATATCAATGCTTGGATCATGCACGGGCTCCTAGAACCAGAGCTGACCCTTGGCTCGGCTCTCCCTGGTAAGTTGTTGGCTTGCCCACCCTAGAGGAATCAAGGGGCATATTTACTAGAAAAGTGATGGATCAAGGCTTTAGCCTTCTCACCTTAACGCCATGCTCCGCCACTTTTGAAGTGCAGGGCTGCACTATATTTACAACAATACAATGCAGGCTTGCATTTCCCCCTGCGCTGGCCCTAATTACTGCTGTCTAGCGTCAATGCAAGCTCCCTTACACCGTCGTGCAAGGGTGCCTGCATTGTGGTAATGATTGTTTATGTGCAGGAATGTGACCCTTCCTCCACTAAGGAACAAGTTACTTACATTCGGTAACAATGTATCTGGTAGAGACATGTGTTAGTTGTAGATTCCTTATCTTAGATTTTCAACCAGGGGTCAGTCTGGGTCAGGAGATTTTTTCTTCAGGCGTACCCCTGCACATCGGTAGATGGCGTCAGTCAACTCTACGTCCATCATCGTGGTCACGGGAATGATGTTGCAGTGTCTACTTAGACACCGCCCCTGCGCGCTGACATCAGTTCTGACACGACTTTCCATGCCAGAAGCTCAGAGCCATGAAAGACACTGACCACTGGTGCACCACAAATAGGGCCCTGTAAGGGAATTCCATCCCTGGAAATCAGTTAGCAGAGGGGGAGAATGGGTGGGGCTGTAAGGAATATACAACTAACATATGTCTCTACTAGATACATTGTTACCAAAGGTGAGTAACGTGTTAATCTGATAGAGACTGTTAGTTGTAGATTCCTTACCTTAGAATAGATCACCCAGTAATACCATCCCCGTTGGAGGCTCTGCGAACGAAGTTCACATCAGAAAGTCCTGGAGGACCGAATGGGCAAAGTAGCCGTCCCTCCGGACTTGACTGTCCTGGCAATATTGTCTGGTGAAAGTGTGCAGAGATGCCCATATTGGCACCTGGCAGATATCAAGGAGTGGGACTCCATGCGTCAATGCAGTATTTGCTGCCTAGCCCTAGTGGAATGAGCTCATAACCCCGCTGGAGGATCCTTCTTCGCTAAAATATAGCATGCTGGTATTATATGGGTTCACAAACGATGTTCCTTTGTTCAATACATTCAGTTGTTCTGCTATTAGAGTCACTGATGAAACTTTGATAACTAAACTTTGTCCTGATTTCTGAGGTTCTTACTTTGCTTTTCCTTTTCCTCTATGTGTGTTCCTTTTGTCGTTGTAATGCTTTTATGAACCTTCTGGAGCATAAACAATTCTGGCCTCCTGAGAAATAATGCAGTCTAAAATAATCTGTTGAAGAGGAAATCCATCCAAAATCCTCTGCCGTCTGTGCATTGGGCAATAGAGTTGTGTAATGATTGTAATTTCAGAAATTAATGATTCATAGCATTGATTAACTACTTTTTTGTGTGTGATCAATATAAAAGGAGGCAGAGTACAGGAGTGGCCTGTGTATTAGCAAATACAAAGTTTTATCTCAGGGTTTGAGATTGAAAAAACATAATAATAATACACATGTATGTCAAAGGTTATGTATATGTTTGAGTATTGTTTATGATATATTCTTCTTGCCGTGCCTTTGGGGTCCAAAGAACTGAGGGGCATATTAGAAAGAACCGTGTTAAAATTATCGCAGGAAACTGCCGCTAAAATGGCAATAATGGGCTTGCTAATAAGCGTTATAGAATTCCAATAGAAGCCCGGGTTAGATGTTCTTCACATCTAACCTGGGCTTCTATTGGAATTCTATAACGCATATTAGCAAGCCAATTATCGCCATTTTAGCGGCAGTTGCCTGCCGCTAAAACAGCGATAATTTAAACGAAGTTCTTGCTAATATGCCCCTAATATCTTTGGCAGGATTGGGAGTCACTGTACAGTGTAAGAGTGACAACATAAACACCCAGGGTAGCAAGCTTTTGTTTTTGATGTTGAGAAATAAGGAATAACACAGAGTGCATGATAACTCCCAAAAGTTCATTCAGGGAACCCGCCAGGTGTTGAACCACCGGGGTTATGCCCTGATGTTCTGGCCATGTCCAGTGGCAGAGAGCCTCCTGACAAAGGGTCCACGATTCCACGCCACTCTGTTTGTTGCAGTACCACATGGAGGAGATGCTGTGTGTGAAGAACTGAACCACTTTCCCTTTGAGATAGGAAAGGATGCCTTCAGTGACTGTTTGATCGCCCGGAGCTCCAGCAGTTTGATCTCCACCGGAGACCAGACGCCTCTGATCTCTGCCTCCTCCAGATGGCCATCAAATCCCAGGAGTGGCGTGTCCGTCACTGCCATTAGATCTGGTTGGGGAAGGGAGAGGGATCTGCCTCTGACTCAATCTTGGTTCATTGGCTACCACTGCAGTTGTTGTGCAGTTCCCTCTGAGATCTGAACGTAGTCGAAAAGATTTCCCTGATGTCGCGCCCACTGGAATTTGAGGTCCCACTACAGAGCCCGGATATGCCACCTGGTAAGATCCACCAGCAGGATGCAGGAGGCCATGAGGCCCAGCAGCCTCAGAGTCATTATCACCAAAATCCGGGATAGAGGCTGAAACATCGGTATTATATCCCGAATATCCCAGACTCAGTGTTCGGTAGGATAGGCCCAAAAGTGCACTGTGTCTAGAACAGCTCAGATGAAAGGAAGCATCTGGGAGGGAGTCAGGTGTGACTTTGGTCCTCTTATAGTGAACCCCAGCGAATGCAGGAGCTCCACCGTAGTCTGGAGGTGGGAGACAACAGCCTGGGACGAGCCCGCCTTCAAAAGCCAGTTGTCGAGATAGGGGAAGACTGGAACCCCTGATCTGCGCAAATCAGCTGCTACCACTGCCATCACCTTTGTGTGAGTCTTCCCCAGGAGTAGGACGCCGCTTTGCGGTCCGTATGGAGCCTTAGGAACTAGGGTCCGAATCCTTAGCAAGCACCTTAAGCCTCCACTACTCTCCCGACTGTTGTAGTCGTGCCAGTCTGTCTATCGAAGAGGACGCCGCCCCGCGGTCCGTACAAAGCCCTGGGAACTGGGGCCCAGATCCATCACGTGTATCTAGCGCCCCCCGCTGATCCCTCGGCCTCGGTAGCTTTACTCGAATCTGTACCACGGATTGAGTCATCTGATCCTGGAGACCGCCACCCACCTAAATGAACGCCGCCTACCTTGAGAGAGCATAAAACCCTTCACTCTGGAATAAATTTCACCCTCTGGCCTCTCTAACTTTAAGCCATCTCGAAATAAACCAACAAAGGCCTGATTAGAGATTTTAGAACCTCCCCGCCTAACCGTTGAAAGTCTTCGTGTATGCAGGAGAGGAAATCATATCTCAGATAATCGTTAAATACTGCAGCCTGAGAAACGTTGTTGCCCACCTCCGGGTTATACCCCCTGCTTTTATTGATATTTGTGTGTGAGCCCCCACCCCATGGTACATCACTGCCCTGATGAAGGTGCGGCCTGAGTAGGCCCTACACCGAAACGCGCGTTGGCGTGAACTTTGTGGACGGCAGAAGTCTAGTTATTGTTAACCCCCTTCTTTTTCTACTCCCCTTGCCTCCACAATCTAACCTTTGTCTATGCAGTTATGTTATATCCTTTCTGCAGGCCCTGATGCACCATTATGAATGGTATGAATAGATGTATGTGATCATGTTTGCTTGTATTTGACTAGTTTGAAAGTGAGTGTGAGTCTAGCTGGTGTGCTTGGGAATGTGTGGGACGTGTATGGATTTTATAAACTTCTCTTTTTTGAACAATGTATTGTGAGAAAACTGTCTCCCTATTTCCTATCTCATAAAATATGGGGATTTAAATGTAACCCATGTCAGTCTGAATGATTTAGACTAACTTATTCAAAAAAATTAATGAATACACCAAAAAAAAGCAAAATGAACACTGTGTGATGTGTATTTGGCTCTGAGACATATTTTTTGTCACCATCCATTGGTAATTAAGGATCCCCTAGGGGACCATGAAATATACCCTGGCAGGGTAGCTGCTGATTCTATTGTACTATCACCTTTGTGAAGACCCGAGGGGCACCACTGGTAAGGCCAAAGGGGAGTACAGAGAATTGAAAGTGCTTGTGAACTGTAGACCGCGTCTGTGGGCTGGCAGGACAGGAATATGGAAATAAGCATTCTGCAAGTCCAACACCACCATCCAGTCTCCGGAGTCAAGGGCAGACAGGACCTGAGCTAACGTGAGCATCTTGAACTACTCCTTCTGGAGGAAGCGGTTGAGGGCCCGTGAGTCTAGAATAGGACGCAGGCCTTTGTCCTTCTTGGGCATCGGAAAGTAGCAGGAATAACAACCAAAACCTACTTCTGGTGCAGGAACCCTCTCTATAGCTCCCTTGGCCAAAAGAGCTGAGACATCCTGGCAGAGAAGTGCGAAATAATCCTCTGACCTGCGATCTTAAGACAGTGGCATGAATGGAGGGGTGGTCTCGAAGGGGAGGGAATAGCCCCTTTGGACGATTTGCAGGACCTACCTGTCGGACGTGATTTTGCCAGTGCAGGAGGTGATGGTGAATCCTGCCTCCAACTAGCTGAAGATGGGCCTGGAATGTTGGACTAGAAGGGTTTGGAGGCAGTGGCAGAGGGGTAGATGGTAAGTAAGTAAGTAAGTAATATTTTTATTTGTATATGATTAATTAAAATCTTTACAAAAATATAAAACGCCATTTGACAGTACAAATTATTTAAAATACAGCAGTTACTATTGTCAATTCAAGGTTGTTATTAAGTCCCGATGAGTCTTTCAGGTGTGCTTGAATCTTTCCTTCATTAAATCAAAGAACTTCACAACCTGACAATTCAGTTTAATATCACTGGAGGAAAAACACAGTTTGACTGCCTGCCTACAGGTCCGAACGGCATGTGATCTAAAAAAAAAGGTAGCAACAGCTTATGCCTCAGGTCCATTAGTCTCGGGCAAATGCATATCACATGGATGATGTCCTCCTTGCCAGATTTACACAGGCGACATAGGGCCAAGGCGTGAGTTCTCTCCCATGGCGGCAGGTGCGGGAATATCGGGATAGCTCCAAGGCACAGTTTCAGGAACTTTTCTTTGATTTTTATTTTCATTCCCGATATTAAGATATGCCTGTGGCCGTATTTTGCCGTAATCTCCCACCGTTATCCATCCATGCGCCCTGTTGGCTAGGTCTTTCTTATCTTCTATTGCCGAAATTATTCGGGCAGATTTTTTTGCCAACTTTTTGAAGGACTGGTGATCTATGGCGGTTTCCCAAATATCGGATAAGCCTAGCACATCAAGAGATCCAAATAGGTAGTCCCTAGGCAGTGAAGTGCGACATCTAAGTAGCTCTTCCCAGACGCTGGCATTTAAGGAGTCAGGATCTGCATTGCGAATCTTGCGCCAGTTAGTTACATATGCACTCCGTCTTTCTAGTGTTTGTTTGACCACCCCAAATTCTAAACGAATTTGGACCGGAGACGCGTATTTGGGAAGATTGAAGATGGCCCTGTAACAATTGACTATGACTGTGTCTAGCAATGCAGCGTCCTTCCCATGCAACGATTCACTCCCATAGGTGAGCGTTGGTTGAAGTTTCGCTCGCAGGATTTCAAGGAAGGGTTTAAGGGTGAGGTCAGGGAGTTTAGTCTTTAGTGATTTCAGTGCGAGGTGGGTCATTATTGCCTTCCCTCGGATAGACTGGAGCTGAGGCCTAGACGTGTTCTTAGAATCCAACATGACGCCAAGGTACTTGTATGTGGCTACCCGTTCAAGCTTTACTCCGTTCAGGTACCAACAAGGGATCCTTTTCTTCCTGTAGTTCACTGTCATGACCTTAGATTTGTTGAGGTTTATTTCTAGGGCATTCTTTACAGAGAAGGCATGGGTACAATTCAAAAGATGCTGAAGGCCTTTTGGCGAGCGGCTTATCAGCACTAAATCGTCCGCATATAACAGACTAGGGAGGGTGATTTTGCCTAGCTTGGGCGCATGATTGCAGCATTTGTCAAGTTCTTCCGGTAAGTCCGAAATAAACAGATTGAAAAGAATTGGCGCTAATAAGCACCCCTGCTTTAGTCCTTTAGTTGTCCTAATCTGCTTCGAGAGGTGCTGGCCAGTTCCAAGTTTAATTTTAACCCAGGCGTTAGAGTGGAGCAGTATTAGGACATCTAGGAGATGTTTCGGAATGCCCCAATTGAATAGTTTTTCCCAAAGTTTGTTTCGGTCCACATGGTCGAAGGCCGCAGTGTAATCAATAAATGAGAGGAATAGCGGTAGCTTGGTGGTTTTTGCTTCGCCCATCAGTAAGGACAGTGCCATGATGTTGGTTGTTGTCCCTTGGCCTTTACGGAAACCTGTTTGATTGGGAGGGATAATGGCTTTTTCGGTCGTCCACGCCGATAGTTCTTCCAGAATGAGACCGCTGAAATATTTTGCTTCTATGTCAAGCAAAGCAATGAGACGGTAGCTGTTCGGATTACTCTTGCTCCCATGTTTGTATATCGGACTAATGATGGACCCATGCCAGGAGTCCGGAAGGGATAAAGTAAGTCTGGCCTCGTTAAAGACCTGACCCAAGGATGCACTCCAAAAGGCTACGTCAGATTTGTACAACATGGGGGGGATTCCATTCAGTCCCGGGGTCCCATTCGGTCGTCCCTTGGTGATTCGCCACCCGATGTCTGCTGGGGTGTATTCCGTGAGCCCTGTCTCCATGTTCTTTATAGGTCTTCCTTCCCCTTCTAAATGTTCTGGTTGTGGTAAGGTCATACCCTTAAACTCCCCCTATCCACACATGCTTGTCCCGCTTTGATTGCTGGGGTTACCATCACGACCAAGCTTTGTGATTTCCATGCAGGGAGACTTTGTTGTCGTATCTCCTATATTGTCATTATTAAAGTGTGACAATAAGTATTTGGTCCATACTTCCTCTGCTATGTGCGAATTTTGCCCCAGATGGTCAGGGTTCTGGATTCTTTTTACCATTTGCCACAACCTAGAACTGTTTTTCTGCTTTCCTTCGTGGACAAGTTTCCCGCAAAGTTCTTCATTCCTTTGTTTTTGACTTACCCATTTCAGCCGTTTGAGTTGCTTTTTTGCTTCCCTCAGCACTACTTGCAAACTAGGGTTTCCCTGATCCTTTCGTATCCACCTCAGAGTTTGATTAATCAAGCGTTTTTGTGTTTTCATATCCAACCACATCTGTCTCGTGCTTGAGGGTCCCCTCACAAGGCGAGAATTGGTGGGCCTGGTACTACCCAGTTGTTCCCCGATGGTGATGATGAAGTCATGCCAGACATTCGCCAACTTAGATGAGCAATGAATTTGGTGGAAAAGGGTTTTCGCAATTGAACCAATAAGGTCGATGTTGTCGAGACTACACCGTATCCGTTTTAAGTTTGCACTGACTTCTGGTTCTGGGCCAATGTAGCGTTCTTTTTTCTCTGCCGAATTGGATTTTATCTCAGCCACTAAGGGCAGGTGGTCGCTGAAATCACTCACGTCTATTTTAAATGAAGTTATCCAGCTGAACATGTAATGCAAATGCGAGGATTGTGTGCTGATGGTGGGCTGGCCTGCCCGCTGGATCCCAGACCCGTCAGGACGCTGGGTCCCACGTCCGTGGCCACGCATAGGTTGAGCAGCTTGAATGAACCGGTGTCTAGACTGGACCGGACATGGTTGAGCGCCCCTTCCATAGCCAAGAAAGAGACAAAGAGCATACTGGGTGGACAGGAAGGCACAGTGAGACCCAAAGATCTGGCTGTAGCTCGAAAGTCTTGAAAGCGCTCAAGCGGCGAGTCTGCTTTGTCACCGAAAAGATGACCATCAAAGAGCATGTCCATCAAGGTTGACAGGACATCCCCCGAAAAGCCACATGTCCTCAACCAGATGTAGTGTCTAAGATCTATTGATTTTGCAATCATTCTGCCCAGTGAGCTGGTGGTATCTAGTCCACAACGAATGGTGAATTGGGCTGCATCTCTCCCGTCTGCAACTGCCTGAAAGAGAATGGCCCAGGCCTCCTCCGGCACTTAGGCAGCACCTGTAACACCGTATCCCAGATGGTATGGAAGTATTAGCCCAAGACGCAAGTGGTATTCACCAACTGCAGAGCCAAGCTGGAGGAAGAGAACATTTGCTTCCCAAGATGGTCCATCATCTTGGATGTCGTATCTGGAGGAGCAGAAGGGAACACGCCCTTAGAAGAAGATGATTGGACCACCAAATTCTCAGAGGAAGGGTGTTGGGTCAAGAACACTGGGTCGCCCATGGCCGGGCAGTGGCGGCAGGCGATTGTCCTCTCCACAGGAGCCCGTGTGCTGTGCTTGGACCAAGTGCCCAGGAGGATTGAATGGAAGTAGGGGTACAGAGGAGGAAGCCGCAGGTTGAAGCACCTCTGTCAGGAGGTTAGTCCTGACTGCCACCGAAGGGAGCTCAAGGCCCAAGACCTTGGCCGCCCTTCTTACCACCACAGCATAGGGTGCTATCTCCTCCGTAGCCACGGTATGGGGTGAATGTAAACCAGTAAACCTGAAGAGGTGTGCAGACCAGTTGCATCACACAGGTCCTCTCACCAGTCCAGTTCTTTCAGCTGGTCAGTTAAAGGGTCCAGCCATCCCTCCCAGTCCTCCTCACCACCCTCTGGTCAATAGGGAACATCTGGGATGAACAGGGGGACAAAAGTACCCTCCGGCGTCAGTTCCACGTTGGCCAACATCGGTCCGGCTCCGTGTCCAACTCGGGGATAAAGATGGGGATGGCATTGTTCGGGGGCACAGACGGTGCCAGGAGAGTCGTCATTGAGATCATTGCATTGATGTCCCAGGACCCCGACTCACTCCACAGGACCCGAAGGCACGCCAGCAGTGTCAGGCTGCCCAAAGCAAAGATGAGGTGTAAGGTCTCGTAAAAGTTGGGCTGGGGACGCTCTGGCTCCCAGAAAGGGTAGGAGGCACAGAGTCATCACTGAAGAAGGCAACGGAGACAGAGCCTTAGAGCGACGACGCTCTGAGTCCCGCTTCACCCCAGCCGACCGACGGGGAGAAGGTGAAGAGCGCTTGTACTTCTTCGCCTTCTTCTTGTGCTTAGACTTACCCAAGGACCTCGACCACTTTGAGTGCAACCATGTTAAGTGGCTTAATACTGCCTTGTAAATAAAGCAAAGCCCCTATCGCAACAGGAACATCAAAAAAAGTGATGTTCCTTTGGCGATAGGGGCTTCTAAAAATGCCACCTAGTGCTATCATGACAAGATGACCTCAGTTAGCCAAGTGGACATCTTGGCTCACGGTCAGCTGCCTGCTCTGCTGACAGAAGATCCTCCTGGAAAATATTGTGTCACTCTAGTGCAGATATGTTTGAGATGTGGACCATGTGCTAAGAACCCTTGCGTGACTGCTCCTTGGTCTGAGACACTGAGTAATTTATCCTGAAGAATTGTCCAGAGGAGGGGTGGACATCAATGCAAGTGTGCAGAACCTGGATGATAGTTTATAAAAGCATTTTGTTTTCCAGAGATGTTATTTGACTGAAGAAGCTGCTGGGCTTCATTTCATTACCAAAAACAATTGTACTGCACCTATCTCTTGCCAGCAAGAGAACAAACTATTTAAATCTGCTGTATGTAGTTCTATTTAGTAGAGGTGGGTGAGCCAACAAATGAACAGAGAAAGCTGAGCCAGAGCAGAGCCTAGAGTCTGGCTGGGGTCAAAAAACCATGCACCAGCTGAGCCCTGAAATGTTTGGCACATAAACTTTGCAACAGACATCATATCAAAATATGACTTTACAAAATTAAAAAAAAGTGCATTTTGTTAACATGCAGAAGTGTTTCAACTTAGTACATTAGATTATATCACTGCATTGTGAGGCATTTATTAAAAGTGACAGTTTTTATAGATTAACTTAAAAATATTAATGTCTGTTCACCTCCCCCCTTGACAACAATGCCATTACAGAATTAAGAGGTAAGTCAGTCATGTGCACTCTAGAAGTGTTTTAGAGTTTTACAATGAGGCTCAGGAGAGATGCTTGCATTGCACGCACACTTAACTCACCTACTTCAAACTGCTCTCAATTGCAATAAGGAAAAAGGAAGCTCAGTGAAATTAAATATTTGCCTAGAGTCACACTATTTGGTCAAGTGGGGAACCAGGGAAAAATTTCAACTTTCTGATTTCAGATTGCTCCATTCAGCTACAAGATTGTATCTGGCCCGCAGCAACTTTAGCATTAATAGAATAAAACGTAATTTCTCTGTTGTTTCCAAAGCTTCAGTTTCTGATGATCAAAGGGAAATATATATCTATTTTTGTTGGCAGCCTGTACGTGGCAGCAGAGCCTCTTGAATCTTCTCTATTGTAAATTTTGGACCAGCAATGTTGTGTATGACCGATCTTTGAAAAACTGAAGTTTTCATCTACAGTTAAGGGATTGATTGTTTTGTCAGAGCATTTGCTACTGTTTGACATTTTTACTCATATCATTTCTCAGTTTAAGCATGGCATTGTTTCTTTGCAGTTGTCACATTTCTCTTTTGTTGTGAATCATATCATGCTGATTACGAAAAGATCCAAGTAACCCTTTTTCATTCATTTAAATTCTATTAAAATCACTTATAAAACTGATTTTTTTCGGCCTGCGAATATTTGTAAAATATACGTTTGGCCCTTGTGCTGAAAGGTTTGGAGACCCCTGAGCTAGTAATAATAATAATAATCCACATTTGTAAAGCGCACAATCACCCGTAAGGGTCTCTAGGCGCTGGGGGCCGTCGGGAAGATTAAGCGAGCTATTGCCCAGAGTCACATGGTGCTGGGCCCGGGGATCGAACCCTGATCCCCAGATTCCAGCGTCAGTCGCCCTGGCCGCGGGGCCACACCTCTCCCTAGTAGATGGGTATCTCTTTCCCCTCTCCTGTTTTACATCAAAGGTTAATTCTTGTTCTTTAATTCCTGGCACAATAGTCGCAGGTAGAAGCCACGTGGTAGCTTGGCTTGTTTTGAGCTTGAGGGTCCAAGAGAGAACCCTTGAGCTGAGTCAGAGCCAAGCCTCGGTCAAACTTTCAGTTGCTTGCCCACCACTACTATTTAGAAATGAGTCATTCAAATTTGAACTTGATATGATTTTTGATCCCCTGAGTCTATTTTATCATCTTTGGCTTGATATTAAGGGTGAAGAAGATGAACAGAGATTGGAAGATGTGATTCACCAATACAAAGGTGGGCCAATCAATGCATAGAGGCAAAACAGTGAGGGCAGAGGCGGGGTTGGAGAAAGACGGAGAGCGACTGGAGAGATAAATAGATCAAGGTGGCGGACAGGCAAAGTTCAAGGAGAGATAGTTGGTGTAAGGTGACAGACAGGGAAAGGAAGATGAGATTGAGAGAGTTTGGGGGATTGGGACAGTAAGAGGGTAGAAGGACTGGGTGGGATTGGGACAGTGAGGGGGAGCAAGAAGTGAGGTGATTGGGAAACAAGGTGAGAGATGGATAGAATATGGGAAACACTGGGAGAGTGACAGGTGGGACAGAGAATTAGGAGAGAGTATGGGAAACACTGGGAGAGTGACAGGTGAGATAGAGAATCAGGAGAGAGTATGGGAAACACTGGGAGGGTGACAGGTGAGATAGAGAATCAGGAGAGAGTATGGGAAACACTGGGAGAATGACAGGTGGGACAGAGAATTAGGAGAGAGTATGGGAAACACTGGGAGAGTGACAGGTGGGACAGAGAATTAGGAGAGAGTATGGGAAATACTGGGAGAGTGACAGGTGAGATAGAGAATCAGGAGAGAGTATGGGAAACACTGGGAGAATGACAGGTGGGACAGAGAATTAGGAGAGAGTATGGGAAACACTGGGAGAGTGACAGGTGGGACAGAGAATTAGCAGACACAAAAAGTGTGGGGATATTGTGAGACTGAATTGGAGTGGATAGAAACGGGGTGAGTGAGGTGAGCTGAAGAGAATGTGGGGCAGAATAAAATAGTGAAGGAAAATATGTAAAGACTATGAGGGAGATTGAGAGGGTAGAAGAGAGAGAATGATAGAAGAGACAGAGTATGAAGAGATTTGGAAAGTAGAGTGAAAAAGTCAAGAGAGTGAGAAAAAGGAATACGTGCACTGCCGTGAGACAGAAGGAAGGATGAAGTGAAAGCAGTGGGAGAAAGGTAAGGTAAAAAAGACAACTCATGCAGCAGGAAAGAGTAGGAGTCATTCGATTAGTGGGAGGGAGATGACAGTAAATCAAGTGGCAAAGAGAGGAGCTTACCTCTGTTTCTGTGATGTTCCTGATGCTCTGAAAATCTGAAGAGGTCTTATTATTCATGCGTGATGTATAATTTCGGTTGATAACTTTGAACTGCAGTGGGTGGGATACAACATCACGGCATGAAGGGGGCGCTGTTGTCTCAGAAGAAGGAACTGTAGTGGATGCCTGTGACATCGTCGAGCTTCGGCCATCTCCTGTTGTTCCACTGGATTCAGATGTGGGTCCAGAGCTTACTGTGGTGGGAGTCTGTGATGGTGTTGAGCTCCCGGTGGCTCCTGTTGTTGCACTGGATCCAGAAGTGGGTCCAGAGCTTACTGTGGTGGGAGTCTGTGATGGCGTTGAGCTCCCGGTGGCTCCTGTTGTTGCACTGGATGTAGATGTGGGTCCAGAGGTTACTGTGGTGGGAATCTGTGATGGTGTTGAGCTCCCGGTGGCTCCTGTTGTTGCACTGGATCCAGAACTGGGTCCAGAGCTTACTGTGGTGGGAGTCTGTGATGGCGTTGAGCTCCCGGTGGCTCCTGTTGTTGCACTGGATCCAGAACTGGGTCCAGAGCTTACTGTGGTGGGAGTCTGTGATGGCGTTGAGCTCCCGGTGGCTCCTGTTGTTGCACTGGATCCAGAACTGGGTCCAGAGCTTACTGTGGTGGGAGTCTGTGATGGCGTTGAGCTCCCAGTGGCTCCTGTTGTTGCACTGGATGTAGATGTTGGTCCAGAGGTTACTGTGGTGGGAATCTGTGATGGTGTTGAGCTCCCGGTGGCTCCTGTTGTTGCACTGGATCTAGAAGTGGGTCTAAAGCTTACTATGGTGGTAGTCTGTGATGGCGTTAAGCTCCCGGTGGCTCCTGTTGTTGCACTGGATGTAGATGTGGGTCCAGACGTTACTGTGGTGGGAGTCTGTGATAGTGTTGAGCTCCTGCTGACCTCTGTTGTTGCACGGGGGACAGATACAGGTCCTGAGGTGGCTGAGGTGGCTGTGGTGGGTTCCTGTGATGCTGATGGGCTTCCACCAGCCCCTGTGGTTCCATTGGAGGCAGGTGTGGGTTCTGAGGAGGCTGTTATGGGTGCCTGTGTAGTCGTTGAGCCCCTGCTGACCCCCGTTGTTGTGCCAAATACAGATGTGGGTCCTGGTGTGCCTGTGGTGGGTGACGGCGTTGAGCTCTCACCTGCCCCTTTTGTTGTACTTGATGCAGGTGTGGGCTCTGAGGATGGTGCCTGTGATGGTGTCGAGCTCCCGCTGACCCCTGTTGTTGCACCGGATACAGATGTGGGTCCTGAGGTGGCTGTGGTGGGTGGCTGTGATGGTGTAGAGCTCCCACTGGCCTCCATTGTTGTACTGGAGGCAGATGTGAGTGCTGAGGTGGCTGTGGTGTGTGCCTGTGACGGTGTCAAGCTCCGGCTGACCCCTGTTGTTGCACCGGATACAGATGTGGTTTCTGAGGTGGCTGTGGTGGGTGCCTGTGATGGCGTAGAGATCTCACCAGCCCCCGTTGTTGCACCGGATAAGGATGTTGGTCCTGAGGTGGCTGTGGAGGGTGTCTGTGATGGTTTAGAGCTCCCACTGACCTTTGTTGTTGCACTGGAGGCAGATGTGAGTGCTGAGGTGGCAGTGGTGGGTGCCTGTGACGTTGTAGAGTCCCCGCTGGCCCCGGTTGTTGCACTGGATACAGATGTGGGTTCTGAGGTGGCTCTGGTGGGTGCCTGTGATGGTGTCGAGCTCCCGCTGACCCCTGTTGTTGCACCAGATACAGATGTGGTTTCTGAGGTAGCTGTGGTGGGTGCCTGGGATGCCGTAGAGCTCCCACCGGCCCCGGCTGTTGCACTGGATACAGATGCGGGTTCTGAAGTGGCTGTGGTGGGTGCCTGTGATGGTGTATAGCTCCCACTGGCCTCCGTTGTTGCACTGGAGGCAGATGTGAGTGCTGAGGTAGCTGTGGTGAGTGCCTGTGACGGTGCCGAGCTCCCGCTGACCCCTGTTGTTGCACCAGATACAGATGTGGTTTCTGAGGTGGCTGAAGTGGGTGCCTGTGATGGAGTAGAGCTCTCACCAGCCCCCGTTGTTGCTCCGGATACAGATGAGGGTCCTGAGGTAGCTGTGGTGGGTGCCTGTGATGCCGTAGAGCTCCCGCCGGCCCCCGTTGTTGCACTGGATACAGATGTGGGTTCTGAGGTGGCTGTGGTAGGTGACTGTGATGCCGTAAAGCTCCCACCGGCTCCTGTTGTTGCACTGGATACAGATGTGGGTTCTGAAGTGGCTGTGGTGGGTGCCTGTGATGGTGTAGAGCTCCCACTGGCCTTCGTTGTTGCACTGGAGGCAGATGTGAGTGCTGAGGTGGCTGTGGTAGGTGCCTGTGACGGTGTCGAGCTCCCGCTGACCCCTGTTGTTGCGCCAGATACAGATGTGGTTTCTGAGGTGGCTGTAGTGGGTGCCTGTGATGCTGTAGAGCTCTCACCAGCCCCCGTTGTTGCACCGGATACAGATGAGGGTCCTGAGGTAGCTGTGGTGGGTGCCTGTGATGCCGTAGAGCTCCCGCCGGCCCTGGTTGTTGCACTCGATACAGATGCGGGTTCTGAGGTGGCTGTGGTGGGTGCCTGTGATGGTGTATAGCTCCCACTGGCCTCCCTTGTTGCACTGGAGGCAGATGTGAGTGCTGAGGTAGCTGTGGTGGATGCATGTGACAGTGTCAAGCTCCCGCTGACCCCTGTTGTTGCACCAGATACAGATGTGGTTTCTGAGGTAGCTGTGGTGGGTGCCTGGGATGCCGTAGAGCTCCCGCCGGCCCCGGCTGTTGCACTGGATACAGATGCGGGTTCTGAGGTGGCTGTGGTGGGTGCCTGTGATGGTGTATAGCTCCCACTGGCCTCCGTTGTTGCACTGGAGGCAGATGTGATTGCTGAGGTAGCTGTGGTGGGTGCCTGTGACGGTGTCGAGCTCCCGCTGACCCCTGTTGTTGCACCAGCTACAGATGTGGTTTCTGAGGTGGCTGTAGTGGGTGCCTGTGCTGGCGTAGAGCTCTCACCAGCCCCTGTTGTTGCACTGGATACAGATGAGGGTCCTGAGGTAGCTGTGGTGGGTGCCTGTGATGCTGTAGAGCTCCCGCCGGCCCCCGTTGTTGCACTGGATACAGATGTGGGTTCTGAGGTGGCTGTGGTGGGTGCATGTGATGGTGTAGAGCTCCCACTGGTCTCCGTTGTTGCACTGGAGGCAGATGTGAGTGCTGAGGTGGCTGTGGTGGGCGCCTGTGGCGGTGTCGAGCTCCCGCTGACCCCTGTGGTTGCACCAGATACAGATGTGGTTTCTGAGGTGGCTGTAGTGGGTGCCTGTGATGGTGTAGAGCTCTCACCAGCCCCCGTTGTTGCACTGGATACAGATGAGGGTCCTGAGGTAGCTGTGGTGGGTGCCAGTGATGCCGTAGAGCTCCCGCCGGCCCCCGTTGTTGCACTGGATACAGATGTGGATTCTGAGGTGGCTGTGGTGGGTGCCTGTGATTGTGTAGAGCTCCCACCGGCCTCCTTTGTTGCACTGGAGGCAGATGTGAGTTCTGAGGTGGCTGTGGTGGGTGCCTGTGATGGTGTCGAGCTCCCGCTGACCCCTGTAGTTGCACCGGATACAGATGTGGTTTCTGAGGTGGCTGTGGTGGGTGCCTGTGATGGCGTAGAGCTCTCACCAGCCCCCGTTGTTGCACCGGATACAGATGTTGGTCCTGAGGTGGCTGTGGTGGGTGCCTGTGATGGTGTAGAGCTCCCACTGGCCTCCGTTGTTGCACTGGAGGCAGATGTGAGTGCTGAGGTGGCAGTGGTGGGTGCCTGTGATGTCGTAGAGTCCCCACTGGCCCCCGTTGTTGCACTGGATACAGATGAGGGTCCTGAGGTAGCTGTGGTGGGTGCCTGTGATGCCGTTGCACTGGATACAGATGTGGATTCTGAGGTGGCTGTGGTGGCTGCCTGTGATGGTGTAGAGCTCCCACTGGCCTTCCTTGTTGCACTGGAGGCAGATGTGAGTTCTGAGGTGGCTGTGGTGGGTGCCTGTGATGGTGTCAAACTCCCGCTGACCCCTGTAGTTGCACCGGATACAGATGTGGTTTCTGAGGTGGCTGTGGTGGGTGCCTGTGATGCCGTTGCACTGGATACAGATGTGGATTCTGAGGTGGCTGTGGTGGCTGCCTGTGATGGTGTAGAGCTCCCACTGGCCTTCCTTGTTGCACTGGAGGCAGATGTGAGTTCTGAGGTGGCTGTGGTGGGTGCCTGTGATGGTGTCAAACTCCCGCTGACCCCTGTAGTTGCACCGGATACAGATGTGGTTTCTGAGGTGGCTGTGGTGGGTGCCTGTGATGGTGTAGAGCTTTTGCCAGCCCCCGTTGTTGCACCGGATATAGATGTTGGTCCTGAGGTGGCTGTGGTGGGTGCCTGTGATCGTGTAGAGCTCCCACCGGCCTCCGTTGTTGGACTGGAGGCAGATGTGAGTGCTGAGGTGGCAGTGGTGGGTGCCTGTGACGTCGTAGAGTCCCCGCTGGCCCCCGTTGTTGCACTGGATACAGATGAGGGTACTGAGGTAGCTGTGGTGGCTGCCTGTGATGCCGCAGAGCTCCCACCAGCCCCCGTTGTTGCACTGGATACAGGTGTGGGTCCTGAGGTGGCTGTGGTGGGTTCCTGTGATGGAGTTGAGCTCCCACTAGTCCCTGTTGCTGCACTGGATGTAGACATGCTCTCTCTGGTGGTTCCCATTACTGTGGCTGTTGTTCCAGCTGTTGTTTCAGGGGTTAAAGCTGCTGTGGTTCCACTAGTTGTTCCTGAGATTGTTGCTGCTGTAGTACCGCCCGTGGCTCCAGATGTTGTGACTTCTGTCGTTGAGGCTAATGTAGTTGCTGGAGCAGGAGTTGTGACACTATAGGGTACACCTGTAGTGGGGTGATTTGGATAGAAATAATAATTAAGATTCACACCTATTAAACTTTACCACAAACAGTCAATTTTGGAAAGTGTGCTTTATGTGTGAACTAATTGACTAATAAACACCAATATGTATTCTGATTATTTTAAATCCTCTAATATTTTGTGTCATAAGCCATAGCATACCAGACTGCTATATGCACAATGAGAAATTAAGTTTGTCTTCGACCCTTCATGACTGTAAATACCCCCATGGACTAGTGTGAGAATTAAACAACTCCGCAGCTCAATCAGAACTTGTTCAAAGCTGGATGTAGCCTAAAAGTCACTGCATTGTAAGCTCACTTTTACTCTCACACAATTTGACCTTATTCACAGCAGAGTACAGTCCAGGGGCCCAGCAGTGTAAGTTAAGGGTTACTGTCATGAAGCTAGAGCTTGCTCACAGCAGATTGCAGCCTGGGTACATGTAATGTGAGTTAACCTACCTTCTCACACAATCAGAGAATGGACACAACAGAGTGCAGCCTCTGTAGTGTTATATTGCGAGGTCACCTTTCATGTCACAAAGGCAGAGCTTTGTCTCAGAAGAGTGCAGACACCTCGTACTGTAATGTGAGTTAATTTTTCTTGTCACACAATCAGATCTCACTCACAGCAGAGTGCAGCCTAGATGGCATTGCACTGTGGGCTCACTATTACAGTCGCACAGCCACAGCTTGCACACAGAGGGGTGCATCTAGGTGACCTGCATTGTGAGTTAACCGTTACTGTCTCACAATCGGAGCATGTTAAGTGAAGCCCCACTGGACCTTCAGTGTGAAATAGTCCTCTTTAAAACACAATCATATTTTGTTCACAACAGATTGTAACCTTTGTTTACTGTCACGCAGACAGAGCTTGTTCACAGTAGAATGCAGGCAGTCAGGGCTGTCCACCCATGCTTGCACACAGTGCTTAATTTATGCTGGTGTTTGCGGGTGCTCAACACCGGTACTTATTTCTGAACACTAGCACATGCAAGACTTCACAGCATGGGGGCGCTGTGTAGCTAGTTTGTGTAGGAGAGTGCATCAGTGGAGTGTGTAACTATTTGAAAAACAGCTCTTACGGGCCACCCCTACAGTGTGGGATGGCCCACAATAGTCCGAAATGTCCCACTTGTTTGAATGTGATCATGAAGGCTGACATTGGCACACTGCAGCAGTGGCATGAGCTGTGTGTGGTGCCAGCAGCAGTGCACTCCTGGGATAAAACAGTGGTCCTGGTACTCAATTGTTTACAAATTAAGCACTGCTTGCACCGTCAGCAGAGTTGAGCAACTCGGTAGGGGAGCTGGAAGCCATCTCTACAAGATGTTATGTTTCAATGTTTGTATCAACTTCTAACATAAAATAAATTAAGTCTATCGCCCTCCTCCATACGCCTCTACAGTTCCCCATTTCCCTGTAAGCTAAAATATGCCAAATTTGACAACTCAAGATTTTAATTATGAACTTTACAATGTAATGTATGTTATGTTACTGGATTTTTGTATAGCGTGGCATTCACCAATGACTTGGCCTCTCTGATCTTTGTGCAGACACCGGTCTGTAGTTGTGTCATCCATACAGAGTTCTGCAGCAGATGGTGGATGGTTGGAAGGGTGCGGAACACCCTGACAGAAGTGTGCCTTAAGGGGGGACAAGGGAGCCTTGTGACGTTCCATCGCACCCTCCGGCAGTGTTTTTGTATAGTACTATTGAGTCTAGTACCTCTTCCAATTACTGGGGCGTTTGCATGGCAGTCTTTCTAGCACAATATATGTGGATCTTGAGTTCTCCCTCTCATACAAAATGTTCCTGATCAAGGGTTCATTAGAAACATGCACCCATGAGGACTTAGTTCCCTGTCTCCTACAGAAATGGCTCCTGCTCTACAACTGGGGTTGGATCTCGCAGCACTACACAAATAACAACATAAATGCATACAAACAAATATAGCATGACCCACACGGTGAGTGTAGCAGAAGGTCTTGCCCTCACAACATGGAAGAAATGAGTTACTTACCTGTAACTCCAGTTCTCCTACATTGGAATATTTCAAATATTCACATGCTTGAATCATTCTCCGTTGTCAGGATAAGACTCCCCTGTACACTAACATACCAGTATACAGTGTAAAAGATAAATCATGCTGTATACAGTTTAAACAAAAGTCTATAGGACTAAAATGGCATTGAATTTGTTGTAGCACAGCCACCTCATTGGAAAGAACCCAAACTACAACTAATAAGGTGGAAGCTGAAGCTCTCCTACTGCCCCTAGATCCCACCATAGTTCAGATCTCAAGGCGCAAGAGTGAGAATAAATATGATGCGCCTCTGACAGGGTAGGGGGAGGGTCGCATGTGAAGAGATACCAATGTTGGAGAACTGGAGTTACAGGTAAGCAACTAATTTCTTCTCTAACATTGAATCTTTTCAATATTCTCATGCTTGAATCAGAATAGCAAGCTGTACACATTATACAATACAATGAAGCTGGATTCAGACTCCCTTTAATTGAAGAGGTTTCTCAGGACTGCCGGTCTCACTGCTGCGTCAGCTTCTGCGTCCACGTCTAGGCAGTAGTGCTTCGTGAACATATGTCTGCTCCTCCAGGAGGCTGCCCGGCAGATGTCCTTCAAAGGCACCCCAGCAAAGAGTGCTGCAGATGAAGCCATGTCCCTGATGGAATGCGCCCTCACGCTTCCCTGGAGAGGACGCTTGGCTTTGGCAGGATAGAAAGAAATACAGGCTGAGAGCCAATGAGCTATTCCCTGTTTGGACAGGGCATGACCTTTTCGTGGTTGATCAAACAACACAAATAGCTGTCTGATGTGCATATGTCACTTGTCTTGTCTGTATAGAATATGAGACATCTACACAAGTCTAGAGAATATAATGATCTTTCTGCTGTTGGAAATAAGGATCTTGGAATGACCGGTTCACTCAGGTGACAAGTCAGTAGGAACCTTTGGAATACATTTAGGGTTGGTTCTGAGAATTACTGTGTCCCGTGTGAACTGGAGAAAAGGTTATATGATGGTGAAAGCTTAAATCTCTGCCACGCTCCTAGCAGATGTCAGAGCCAGGAGTAGTGCTTTTTTCCATGAGACACATTTTAAGTCTGCTGTATGTATAGGCTCAAGAAGAAGCAACATCAGCTGACCAAGGACTGTATTACGTTCCCATAGAACAGGAGGATGCTGTAGAGGTGGAAATGCTCTAAAGAGCCCTTCCATAAGCTGTTTAATGATTCTTTGGGAAAACAGAGTAGACGTGGATGTTTCAGTTCTCCTAAATCTCGAGACTGCAGCAAGATGAACACAGACTGAAAAATATGAGCCCACTGTTGGGTTACTTTAACAAATATGGAGGGATTTGAACAGGTTTTACTTGAAGTGGATGATAACCATTATTCCTGCACCAGATACAGAAATATTTCCACATAGCATTGTGAGTCTTATTAAGCACTGGAGCTCGAGTCTGTGCCACAATATCTTTGCTTTCTTCCAGAAGATCTTAATAGCCCAATTCTGGGTGGTCAGGAACCATGCTGTCAAATTCAGTGAATTGGGATTGTGATGAAGAATCTTTCTGTGATATCTAGAAAGTATCCTGGGATGCACCTTCAGAGGAATGACTGGACATGCCGATAACTGCAGTAGCTCACTGTACCAATATTGGCAAGGCCACGCTGGAACAATGAGGATCATAGTACAAGGATCTATCTTTGCCTTTCTCAACACCCTGGGTATCAGAGGAAAAGGAGGAAAGAAGTAGGCAAACATCTTGGACTAACTGATCGAAATAAAATTGCCCATCGTCCCTGAATGCCACAACCTGCTTGTGAAGCACGGGCATTTCTTGTTAGTCAGAGTGGCAAACAGGTTGATTGTGGGGTGATCCCACTGATCGAGAATGTAGATCAACTATTTCTGTTCTTTTTCTCACTTGTGACCATCTGGCATTTGTTCACTGAGTGGATACGCCTGATCGTTCTGGCAGCCTGGCAGATGTTCCCCAGCAATGTCTAGCTTGTGACAAATGGCCTAGTTCCACAGCTGCTGGGACTCTTTTTGATAGGGGTTTGGACTGTGTTCCTTCTTGCTTGGTTATGTAGAAAATAGGTGTTGTGTTGTCTGTCCGGGCCAGAACTGGTTGACCACTGAACTGGGGAATAATGCTGGTAAACCTAGTCGTATAGCACGGAGTTCCAATACGTTGATGTAGAGCTTCTGCATTTGCCCAGAGGCCTCTGGTTGATCGTTCATGCAGTGAGCTGTCCATCCCTCCACGAATGCATCTGTAGTGAGTATTATCCATTCTGTAGTCCTGCATTTAGTTTAGCTGGGGTCCTCCATCACATTAATGTTTGCTTCAGGCGCCTTGTGATATGGACTATCCTCCCATGAGCCTTCTATCTGTTTCCATTGCACATCCAGTTCTTGCTGGACAGGTCTCATATGCCTGCAAAATTGAATGAGGCCCATACATGATACAATAAGGCTCAACAGGGACTTGTATTGCCTCACACTGACTGATTATCTCGCGGCAATAGTTTGTAACATTCTCACCCTTTCCACTGATGGAAATGGTTTTCCCAACTGCATGTTATTGCTCCCAAAAATTGGATCTTTGTCTGGGCCTCCATTGAGGATTTCTCGTTGTTCAAAGCGAGACCCAATCTTCATAAAAAACTGGCGCAGGCCTTTGCAGAAGCCTTTGCTCTTTCCCTGGATGGTGCTTTGACGAGGCAGTCATCCAGATATGAAAACACCTGGGTACCTTCTCGTCTGAGAAAAGCAGCAACTGGAGTGAAACATTTTGTGAATATTCGACACGCTGATTTTAGCCTGAAAGGGAGTGCCTTGAACTGGTAGTGTTGGCCCGCTTCCGAGAAACAAAGATACTACCTGTGTTTTGAATGAATAGGTATGTAGAAGTATGCATCCTGAAAGTCTAGGAAAGTCAAAAAATCTCTTTCCAGCATCATCTGGAAGACCTCTTGTAAAATCTGAAATGACTGTTCTTTAGAAAAAAAAATTCCTGCCTCAGAGCTAGTATTGGCCTCTATTGATCCATCTTCTTTTTGATTAGGAAGAACCTGGAATAAAATCCTTGGTTCCTTTATTATCGGACAATATGCTTTTATGGGTTTTTTTCTGCTTGAAAAACCGAATAAAGATTTTGAAAGAATGAATGAGTTGGGGACAATTTCTATAGCTTCTTTGAGAAGAAGCATGGGAATTTCCATTTGAAGCTGCTTCAAATGAAGATGTTCCTTTTTGGGTGGACAAACTCGGGCTCGATGGATGAACTCCAACATATGGCTTGATTGGACAATTTGTATCACCCATTTGTCTGCTGTTAAGTTCTTGCGTGTGAAAGCAAAAAGGGAAAATCTCCCCCACTTCTGAGGACTAGACCGAAAAGGGGTCACAAGCTGGGAGTCAAGCTCTTTTCTGATTGTGCTTGTTTCGTGCTTGTGAAGAACCTCTCTTCCTTCCTGAAGACCTCCTGTAAGACTTCTTTTGGTTCCGATTGACGAGGTATCCTTGATCATATCCAGACTGCATTTGAATGTAATATGAACGTCCCTGTCCTCAATATTAATTGAATCCTGCTCTGAAGTTTTGTGATCAACTTGATCGCTAAAACTACAAGTACCAGAAAAAAATACCAAAGTTGAATAATTGTTGGGACATGAGTCACAAGAAGAGCTTGGTGGCCTACCATGCAGTCCTCTTTCTAAGGACATACTCCTCTGCCGGTGAGTGATACCAGGGGTCTCTGACGTCTCCGACTTTCAGACCTCTCCCCACATTTCCCTTGTCTGAGAAAAGATCGATGGCAGACTGCCATGATCTCAAAACTTAGCCATTACTGGGGATGGCAGAGGGCCCCATGGTAGGAGAACACTCTTTCTGGTCCTGGGTCTTTCGCCAACAAGCAAGTGCATTGTGGGGATTGTAGGTTTTGTTCTTTAAAGCCCATTGGACTAAATAACTAAGGGGCAGATTCATAAATGGTTTTACCCATTGTGTGTCTCTGGAGAAATGCATTGATACTTTAGGACTTGGGTGACAAAGATTTCATGAATTACAGTCCAAGGACTGGAAGGAATGCCCCCCGCTGACTTGGGGGTATCCGGGAGCTTAACCCCTCTCCTCAGATCATCCATCAGCGTGAATGTTCGGCTAGTTCTAATGCTTTCATTGACATTCATAGTTTTTTTTAATACATTTTCTTATTTCATTCTGTGGTTCTAATTTGAATTCATTTCCACCTGATGCCCGTCTTGGAGTTTTGGAGGGCGGGAGAGAAAAAGTGCGAGTGAGAGAAAGATGGCGTGTGCGAGAGAGAGTAAGAGAGCGGAAGAGTGAGGAGAGAGTGGGGTTGTGCATATATAACTTTGCGCGTGTCTCAGTGCCTGTTCATTATTTGTATGTGTGCTGGTAGCTGTTGAGAGAACGGTGAAATGTAGCATGCATTGTACATTTCGGAAAAACATGCTTTGGCCAGGCATTAAAAAGCTATTCCAAAATGGTGGCAATGCTAACTATTTAAAAAACTGTCAAGGTTAATCTACTGGGAAAGGGCAAAATAAGTTAACAGTGTGAAATGCATTGCTCACATATACTAAATGTTGTCACATAATGTATAAAATATTCTTGGCATGTTCTACTAATGATTCAGGAGTGAAGTAATCCTGTGGCACATGCAGGCCAATTCATTTCATCCCCTCTTTAAAGCACTCGCACTTAGTAAACTGGAGTTTACAAAGGCAGCATGTTTCCATTGGTTTCGTTAGCATTCGGTGAACTAAACGGCTTTTGAAGCTTTTTTTCTGTTTTTACCTGGCTGTCATCTGTTGTTCCATTACTGAGGGAAAAAATGGGAGTAATTTGTACATATCCAAAAGAAAAGAGAGGGCTCGCCACAATCATTGCTCAGCGTGCCCAGTCTCAGAGATTGTGCAACTACTATCACCAGCAAGGTTAATCCCGATAGTAAAAGAGAGGCCTACACTTCCAGGCTCACAAGGGAGCTGACACCCAGCTGTCCACAGACAATGGCGCACTTGTGCTAATCGTTTAGTGCAGACAAATACAGCACTTCTTGACCTCATGCTTTAAGTGGTAGGCAGAACTCCGCGGAATAACACAAAGGGGCATATTATCAAGAAACGGAGTTAAGATTATCAGTGCTTTAGCGGCAGGAAGCTGCCGCTAAAGCAGCGATAGTGGGCTTGATAATATGCCCTGGAGAATTCCCATAGAAGCCCATGCTCTGGTGTGAACCTGGGCTTCTATTGGAATTCTCTACGGCATATTATCAAGGCCATTATCGCCGCTTTAGCGGCAGTTTCCTGCCGCTAAAGAACTGATAATCTTAACTGCGTTCTTGACAATATGCCCCAAAGTTTTTAAGCAACTCCGCGGAGTATAATTCCGTGAGTTCCACCAACCCTTATTCTTCTCTGAGCTGATGAAGAAATGACTGAATCCAGTTTAGCATGATGTGTGAGGCAAGCCGGAGCGGAATCCGAAGCCTTTTATTTTATCTCCAGACGAGGTATCACTGTTGGAACTGTAGCAGGTATCTTCATCAATTTCAAACCTTTCGACCAGACATAATCAAGAATAGGTGTGGACATAACAGAGTACAAAGGTTGCTCTTTAAAGTCATAAAGAAAGCATGGTTGATGCTCAGATGTCATTAGTAGGCTGAATTTCTTAGCAGCTCTTTCAATCAATGAATTAAATTTCAAGGAAGTGATCTTTAGAATCATGTGGAATTGGTCCGTCATCATTTCCAATTGAGACAATGAATTCCCGTTCATTTGATGATAATGCCATCACCTGTTGGATGCTCCCCTTCCTCCTCCTCTATATGACCATATAAAAAAAACATTAGAGTAAACATCGTACATGTCCTCTACAGGAGCAGATCTGGAAAATGATTCTCCTGGTGTTGGAGGAGGAGGTAGTGGCAATGGCTGCCGAGGAGGCAAAACTGGTAAAGGAGCAGATTGATGAGGTGGAAGAATGGGTGTAGCAGGTAACCCCGTGTTGGGATTATTAGTTGGTTGCTTTGGTAATAACTTGTTGAAGGTATCCATCATCTATTGCAGAGTTGATAAAAAGGTCATTAGTACTTGGACCACATCTTGTTCTCTCTAATATATTGGTGGCTTCTGCCTCATACAAATTTGAGTACTTTCAGGCTTATACTCCTGCTGGTAAACGGATTCGATTTAGGACTCTTTGTGTGACAATTTTTTCCTCTCCAAAATTAGGGACGTCTTACTTGTGTTGGGCTGTAAGCTGTCAGCGAGGTATAATTACTAGCCTCTTCTTCTTGATCTGACTTCAATATTTGAGCTGGAGGTAAATTTGTCATCATTAATGATGAAAAAATATCTCCTCCTATGTTTTTCGTTGACTGTGTGTCCCTCAACGGGTATGTCGTCAACAGTGATTTTGTTGTCGATGGTATGGTTGTTGACGATATGGTCGTCATCGACTGTATGGTTGCCGGAGACGGTAAGGAAATGGTCGATGGTATGTTCATCAGTTACAGTCTGGTCTATGGTTTCATCATCTTTGGCCACAGAGTTGATATTGCCAACCGTCTCGTGGGTGGACAAGGCTTCCTTTGAGAATAAGCCTTTTGAAAATGTCTTCTTCCATACGGCAGACAGATCCTATCTATAATGCTTAGAGGCATACTTTATTTTGTTACCAGGCGAGGTAGAAGCAAGCTCTGTACCAAATAAATCATGTTCAGGAAACTATACAAGTCTCCTCTTGTGCGCTGCCTTCGTAGAAGTGCTTGGAGGGGCACTTTTCATGGGCACCTCCATTGGAGAGGAGGCATCTCCTACAGAAGGAGGAAATTCTCTTGATCCATAAGGAATAATGCTAACCGCCTTTCTCTGTCCTTAAGGGTCTTAGGGACTGATTACGATCTTGGCAGATGGGATGCTCCGTCACAAACGTGATGAACGTTCCGTCCGCCATATTACAAGTTCCTTAGTATTAATTAGAATTGGAATTTGGCGGACGGGATTTCCGTCACATTTGTGACAGAGTAACCCTGTCCACCAAGATTGTAATCAGGCCCCTAGTTGTGAAAGACTTACAAACCTTGCACTCTGGTGGCTTATGAATTGGATAAAGGTAATAAATATACTAAGAGTTTAGGTCATCGGTGTAAATCTTCCTGTTTCCACAAGAGGAACAAGGTTTAAATGGAGATTTCATCTCTTTGTCAGCCATGGTGAAAGTTGGTGACAGTTATCAGATCAAATGATGTCACAGGTCCAGAAAGGAATATGTTACTTACCCAGTAGAAATCTGTTCATGGCATGTTGTGCTGTAGATTCACATGCTGTGCATACTCCTGCCATCTACTGTTTGGCCCGGACGTATACAAGTTGTTTTTGTCCAAAGAAAGTCTTTGGAGTCACAAGGTACTGTGACCTATGTTCCCTGTAGGGTGCGCATGTGCGCACATTACACTTTCAGCACCTCTGCTGGAGTGCACAACAGATTACGGCACAGAGAGAAAGACTTCCCCAGCTGCTCATTTAAAAAGAATGCAGCAGCGTGGAAGAAGTTTTCTCTGTGTGTGTGCACTGCAAAAGGGGAAGGAATCCAGTTGAAAGAGATCCTGCTGGGGTCCCATCAGTATTCTGATGGAGCCCCTCAGGGTGGCAATATTGGCATATTTACTTAAAGAGATGGCACATCACTAATGTGATATGGCAGCTCTATAAGTAAATCTACTTATGGATTTAACACCTTTACAAGCCATTTTGCTTGAAATGGCTTGACGAGGTTTTAAGTCTATTAACATATTAACAGGCTGCAGGGGAGACAGAGGTTCAATGGTCTATGGGGCCATCAGGCTGGTCTTACAGGCGTATTTTTTGGCTGTTTGTGGCCTGATTGATGGGATGGTAGACCGTTTTTTACTGTTGATTTCCCTGATATTATCGCAAGACCTGCTTGCAGTAAACACAAATGCATGGAGTGCCCCATACCTTGTAAAACACGAACAGTATGTCTTTACACATTCAAAACTGCCCTTATTTGCAAATGTGGAACACTCTTTTGAGCGGTCTCATTCACTGATGGATACCACTTGCTGCCAATTCCAAACTAAAAGGCACATGCATGGCTACAGTAACATGCATTGGCAAAGCCAATAGGTTTAGTCTATGCAAGATCTATTGGCTATGTCAATGTTTTATTGGCTTAAAGTAAAGAAAACTGCTATTGCGCAGCCAGCGTTGACTGCTTCATAGCGATTTTTCCCTCTTTAAGCCATGTTGCATAGCAGTCTGTTCTGCTATACAGTATAGCTAAAAAAGCATTGAGAAATCCAAATAGCTGTCGGGTATGTGAGTGCTATTTGGCTTTGCTTAATGCTTTTGTGGCAGACAGGAGGGAGGCATAGCAGAGGGAAAAATAAAAACAAGCATTTGCAATGCAATAGGTCTCGCATTAGGGAAGTTTGAGCTATGGGGATTGTAAATGACACATTTTTTGTTTATGTGTTGGTTTTGAAAATAGCTAAATTAATAGCTTTGTCATTTACAATGCCAATAGTTATAACTTTCGCAAATGTGACACCTATAGCATTTGTAATGCAATAAGTGTTGTATTTACGTGAATTAGATGTATTGATATTACAAATAACAATGGCTTTTATTTTTTTTATAATTAATACTTAAATAAAAGTTATTGTAATTTATAATGGCAATAGCTTAAACTTTTGTAAATAACCTTTGCGAAGATTATGTTCAGTGTATTTTATTGTGACAAAAATCCAAGAACAGAAGTGAAAAATTAACATCTTTTTGTGACATTTGTAATAAAGCTTGAAACATTGAGAGAACATATCTGAACCAGTTGTTGTTGAATGGTTGCACAGATTGATGCTGTGGGGGCGCGGAGTGACGTTGTGGTGGCGACGAGTGATGCTGTGGCGTTCAGTGATGCTGTGGTAGCGCATAGTGATGTTGTGGTGCCCCTGAGTGATGCTGTGGTGGCCCTGAGTGATGCTGTGGTGGTGCTGAGTGATAATGTGGTGGTGCTGAGTGATAATGTGGTGGTGCTGAGTGGTGCTGTGGTGGTGCTGAGTGATGCTGTGGTAGTGCTGAGTGATACTTTGGTGATGCTGAGTGGTGCTGTGTTGGTGCTGAGTGATAATGTGGTGGTGCTTAGTGATAATGTGGTGGTGCTGAGTGATGCTGAGTGATGCTGGTGTAGCGGTGAATGATGATGTGGTGATGCTGAGTGGTGCTGTGGTGGCGCTGAGTGATGCTGGGGTGGTGCTGAGTGGTGCTGTGGTGGTGCTGAGTGGTGCTGGGGTGGTGCTGAGTGATGCTGTGGTGGTGCTGAGTGATGCTGTGGTGGTGCTGAGTGATGCTGTGGTGGTGCTGAGTGGTGCTAAGTGATGCTGTGGTGATGCTGAGTGGTGCTGTGGTGGTGCTGAATGATAATATGGTGGTGCTGAGTGATAATGTGGTGGTGCTGAGTGGTGCTGTGGTGGTACTGAGTGGTGCTGTGGTGGTGCTGAGTGATGCTGTGGTGGTGCTGTGTGGTGATGTGGTGGTGCTGAGTGATACTGTGGTGATGCTGAGTGATAATGTGGTGGTGCGGAGTGATGCTGGGGTAGCGCTGAGTGATGATGTGGTGATGCTGAGTGGTGGTGTTGTGGTGCTGAGTGATGCTGGGGTGACGCTGAGTGATGCTGTGGTGGTGCTGAGTGGTGCTGTTGTGGTGCAGAGTGGTGCTGTTGTGGTGCAGAGTGGTGCTCTGGTGGTGCTGAGTGATGCTGGGGTGGCGCTGAGTGATGCTGAGTGATGCTGTGGTGGTGCTGAGTGATGCTGTGGTGGTGCTGAGTGGTGCTGTGGTTGTGCGGAGTCGTGCTGTGGTGGTGCCGAGTGATGCTGTGGTGGTGCTGAGTGATGCTGTGGTGGTGCTGAGTGATAATGTGGTGGTGCAGAATGATAATATGGTGGTGCTGAGTGGTGCTGTGGTGGTGCTGAGTGGTGCTGTGGTGGTGCTGAGTGATGCTGTGGTGCTGCTGAGTGGTGCTGTGGTGGTGCTGAGTGATAATGTGGTGGTGCTGTGGTGGTGCTGAGTGGTGCTGTGGTGGTACTGAGTGGTGCTGTGGTGGTGCTGAGTGATGCTGTGGTGGTGCTGTGTGGTGATGTGGTGGTGCTGAGTGATACTGTGGTGATGCTGAGTGATAATGTGGTGGTGCGGAGTGATGCTGGGGTAGCGCTGAGTGATGATGTGGTGATGCTGAGTGGTGGTGTTGTGGTGCTGAGTGATGCTGGGGTGACGCTGAGTGATGCTGTGGTGGTGCTGAGTGGTGCTGTTGTGGTGCAGAGTGGTGCTCTGGTGGTGCTGAGTGATGCTGGGGTGGCGCTGAGTGATGCTGAGTGATGCTGTGGTGGTGCTGAGTGATGCTGTGGTGGTGCTGAGTGGTGCTGTGGTTGTGCTGAGTGGTGCTGTGGTGGTGCCGAGTGATGCTGTGGTGGTGCTGAGTGATGCTGTGGTGGTGCTGAGTGATAATGTGGTGGTGCAGAATGATAATATGGTGGTGCTGAGTGGTGCTGTGGTGGTGCTGAGTGGTGCTGTGGTGGTGCTGAGTGATGCTGTGGTGCTGCTGAGTGGTGCTGTGGTGGTGCTGAGTGATAATGTGGTGGGTAATTAATAAAACCACTTATGCATAGCTGGGAGCTGCTTTATTGTAAGCAACAGACATGCTACATGCGCTGCACAACGAGTGTTTGCTTATGGTTTGAAAGGCATGTGGGGCCCCGTTTTTTAAAGGTTAAATGACACACTTTAAAGGCAACATTAGATCCCAAGTGGCAGGCACGCTGTATGCGCTGCAGAACGAGTGTTTGCATATGGGTTGACAGGTGTGTGGGGCCCCGTTTTTAAAAGCTACATTTGATGCTTTAAAGACAGCATCGGATCCCAAGTGGCAGTCGCGCTGTATGCACTGAACAACGAGTGTCTGCTTACAGGTTTAAAGGAGTGTGGGGCTCTAGATTTTTTTAGATAAATTCCACACGTTTAAAAATCCCTCATAACCTCTGCAATATTTTGTTTAAGCTGTAACAGTATTTTTTTTAACTATACAGTTAAACCACAAATAGCTGTATAATACTATATACCAAGCATACACAATTATTAAAAGACATAGGAAAATAAGGCCTACATTTATCGCACAATACATCTTTAACGCAACATTTATAACAAAGTACCAGATGCAGCTAACCTCTGCAACAGGTTTGTAAACAAACGGCGAGAAAAGTGATAAAACCCACGCCCCAGCTCCACTTCTAAAGAGAACACAATTAATTTTATGGTGGACCAAAAGCATAATATAAAACTTATGCTTATCTCCAGGAAGCGCAATAAAGATGTGCGTCTGTGCTCAAGAAAGCATGCCATGCAAGCTACTTTGCATTACGTATCACATGTGCAAAACGCACAGGGCAAAGGAGTACACTATTATATAGCATATACTTGTTTTCTACATTTATATGTTTTCTTTTTTATTAATTATCACGCACACGGACTGCTTATTTTAAACTAAATAGTCCTATTGCAGAGCTCTTCGCTAGCAGTACTACGGATTTTACTTGTAAATATAAAAAGCTCTTATGCGTAAAACATCAGTCTCTGCTGTAAAAATAAACAGATCACCGTGGCGTGTTCGCAATGCACAGCCATAGCTCTACTTAAAATATATGTTATACCACAGGGTGTAGACATATGTTGTCGGGATGCCAAACATTTTTAAACACAATTGCAGGAGGTGAAAATACTATAGTTTAAATAACCAACCGGTGTGCAGCACCAATAGAGCCCGCGTTTCCCAGAGAGCCGAACCGGTTCCTCAGTTGCATGGCAGCGGTTTAAACTACATTTATGCTAAATCAGAAGGGATGTGGCGGCAACGATACCAAATCCAGTTTTAGCTACCTCTGTGCGCGTAGCTTTGTATCTGTGCACATCATACACAGTACAAAAAAGACATCATTCCGTGCTAACAAAACAAATATGTTTTAGGTAATGTAAATAGTGCTGATAAAAAGCACGGTTACAACTACAGGTGAAATTGGCAATAAGTAAACCTGCATAAAGACGCACACCGTTTAACAGTTAAAAACCTTACATTTTAAAGTGCAAATCTGTAATATACCATAGCTAGGAATGTAATAAACGTAAGTGCTGTTTGTTAGTTAGCTCCGTATATTACCTCACACATAAATGTTTAGCGCTGCTTGAATTGTAAAAATAACTCCTGTGCCTGCCCACTAAAATATGCTTGTTCTTAAAAAAAACATGCGATCCCAAGCAGCAGCTGCGCTGAATACGTGACACAACGAGTGTCTGCTTACACATTTAAAAGCGAGTAAGGCACTCGTCTTTCTTTTTTTTACCAAAAAGTCTATAAAACATCGGGATTGCTAACAAAATATCACACGGAGTAGCGCTGCACATTAATAATAATTTCGAGCACTTTGCTATTTAGATTGTAACAGCGCAGCCTCCTCGATCCTTTTCAATTAGCATCAGCTACAATAGTTATATTCAGGGGGTACAACACGTTTAAAAGCATATTGTCCTCAAAAAAACTCCTGATCCCAAGCAGCAAACATGCGAAATACGTCCGACACAGGTTACAAAGCATATAGAGCCCTCCTCTTTCTATAACTAAATTGCTTGTTTTTAAAAAAAACACATGATCCCAAGCAGCAGCCGCGCTGAATACGTGACACAACGAGTGTCTGCTTACAGATTTAAAGGCGAGTAAGACGTGTAAGGCTATAAAACATCGGGACAGCTAACAAAACCTCACGTGCTTAAACAAACAAGAACATCGCCAAAAGAAACAAGACGGAGGGAAGAGAGGGGAGGGGGGAGGAGAAATGCGACACGGCGGGAAGGGGCAGGCAGGATGACTCAGGGGAGGGGGCGGAGCGGGGCAGAGCGGCATGTGGGTGTGAAGAAGCCGGGCCTTTGAAGTGAAGCTAAGCTTCACTTCAAAGGTGTCGGAGGAATGCGGGCGGCTGTGCACGCGCTTTTAAGCTCAATGCACATGCGCATTGAGCTTAAAAGTCACGGGCACTGCAAGGAATCGCCACGATTCCTTGCAAGTTAGATAAAGAGTCGATGAGCCCCTATAGTCTCGCTTGCTCGATGCGCATGCGCATCGACAGGCGAGACCTAAAAAGGGAGTTGGTTAAATAAGAAAAAATAAATAAACTCATTTTAAAATTATATATATATATATAAAATAAAAAATAAAAAAAAAGAGGCAATGGTACAACAAGAAGAAATACTAAAGGACTGTACCATTACAAATCTCACGAGTGTCACCCTATCAACGGCTGAAGAACAGCTTTTAGCTTTGGGATTGAACTTCTGCCCTGAGAGTTCTTTTAATTATACGAACACCAGAGCGGATGTTTTCAAGTTCATTAGTAAATTGAAGCTGAGGAAATTCTTCGCATCAAAACCGGCAACCAAAGATAAAGACAAAACCACCAAACGACCGATAAAAACTACTGGTAATACCACAGTGCCAGCAGCACGAGATGCTAGATTGCTTTTGACCCTGTGTAACCTGGAGGATTCTGGCGTTTTGGGGAAATCGACCACCGAGGATGTTTTATCAACACAATGTGAACTATACAATGTGGACATCTGCCAAAAAGGAGCTGGTGACAGTCCGTTTAAACCGGTAAGCACGTTTTTGCCTGTAATGCCAAAAGATGCGGTAGACATCTACCATGACTGTGTCATTGAAGATCTTAAAAAATTAAACCGCACAGTGCAGACTCAAACTTATAGAAACAATGCCAAAGTAAATCAATATAACATGTTAATGAAAAAATTAAGTCAAAATCACGAAGTGGTGATCAACAAGTCAGATAAAGGTGGAAATATTGTGTTGTGGAATAAGGAGGAATACATTGCGGAGGCCATGAGACAATTAAATGACACCTCTTGTTATGATAGATCAAATGGAATGGCATATAAAAGGGCGAAGGATGAGGTGAAAAAGATGCTAATGTCATTTAAAAGGAACAATTTGATCTCACAAACTGAGTATGACTTTTTGAATGTTGAGCATCCAGTGATACCTATACTGTATCTGATTCCTAAAATACATAAACAGAGAGTCCCAACACCTGGCCGACCGATCATTGCGGCTATCAATAGTGTAGGAGAAAACATTTCCAGTTATATTGATTTTTTCTTACAAGACTTTGTGAAAAACTTACCGAGTTATATCAAAGATACAGGGGACTTTTTGATGAAATTATCCTCCATTGAATGGCAAGAAAATTGGTGTCTAATAACTCTTGATATAGAGTCATTGTATACGTCTATAGATCCCACAAAAGGCTTGGAGTCAATTAAACATTATCTTGGTCTACGGTCATGTGAATACTATGCACACAACAAGATGTTATGTGAATTAATACACTGGTGCTTGCATAACAATTATTTCATGTTTGCAAAAAGCATATGGAGACAGGTGCGGGGTGTGGCGATGGGATCGTGCTTCTCCCCCAGCTACGCGTGTCTTCACGTGGGCTGGTGGGAGGAGTGCGGCCTCACTGCCACACCAGGATTTCAACATGTGCGATACTGGAAACGGTTTATAGATGATGTTTTTTGTATATGGGAGGGGGATGAGGCGAGTGCGCAGGTTTTCATTGATGCACTCAATAATAATCAAGAAAATCTTTTCTTCACCTCCAATATAAGTAAGGTACAAGCAGATTTTTTAGATGTTCATCTAACAATTGAAAACAACACTGTGACTACCTCCCTTTTCCGTAAACCGACAGCTGGAAACAGCATATTACATGCCAGTAGCAATCATCCGCAACATGTGATTAATAATGTCCCATATGGAGAATTAGTGCGGGTCAAGCGAATTAGTAGTACCCCTGAAATATTTGAACAAGAAGCCAGGAACACCATTAACAGACTTAGAGTCAGAGGGTACAGTGATAAGGTTTTAAACAGTGCCCTGAGAAAAAGTCGAGAAAAATCTAGAGAATCTTTACTCAGATCTGAGGCACGAAAACCCACTTCAGAAAACAATAGTCCTCGCTTGATTCTAACCTACAGCAAGCATGAAAAACAAATTAGGTCTATTGTCAGAAAACATTGGCCTATTTTGATGACAGATGGTTTTTATAGTGAGATACTACAAGTTACTCCTATGATAACCTATAAAAAATCAAATAGCATGCATAACAGTTTAGTGAAAACTAGCCCAGAATCAGGTGGTGGCAGCACCTGGCTCAAGTACAAAGGTTTCTTTAAATGCTCCACATGTAGGGCGTGCAAATTTGGAATAAACACCACTCACTACAGCACGCCTTTCTGTCCCACCAGGAAGGCCATTCGGGGCAATTTCAATTGTCACAGCGAGTTTGCTATATATGTCCTGACTTGCACCTGTGGTCTGCGATATGTGGGCAGCACGAAGCTACAGGTGCATGTCAGGATTTTGCAACACTTGCGTGCAATAGTAAACAACGATAATACATACCCCGTGGCACGCCACTTCAAATCAACGCATAATAATGATCTGTCCCAGTTGACTTATTTCGTTATAGATGTAGTGGCCCCTCTCAATCGGGGAGGTGATAGAGAGGGACTTCTAAGAAGAAGGGAGACAGAGTACATAGTGGAGCTGGATAGCAAATATCCTAATGGGCTTAACACAACTGAAGATTTGCATCATCTTTTATAAATTGTGCGTAATATGTATATAGTGAGATGTATTATATAGAAAATATCCAACATGAAATAAATCCTGATGAGGATTTTTATTCTCTTTGTTCTTCAAGGGCCGGTATGGATTCAGGGACACAGTATGCAACATAAGAAAAATAAAGGCAGCAGGTTGTACATATGGGGAAGTAATCATGCAATTATATCTATCAAGATAATGAACTGATAACAAGCTGAAAATTCGGTTAAACTCTCTTCAAACGACTATGTACATATTAAGAGAAAAAGTCACGTTTTTTGTCAATTACTAAACACAAAGATTTTTTTGTGCTTTGTTGTTTTTTTAAATGTCTCAATCACTAATATATGTATTATCACTTAGGGTTTGAGTATGGATTATAGGGGAAATGTGAAAGGAGTCAATTTATGATAAATAGTTTTTGTTCTCATATACCTAACACATAAGACCTATCGTCAACACCTTTTCTGTTGTATATATTTGTAGATAGTGTTTATATGCTTATAGTAATGTAGTATATGTAATTATGTATATATAGGATTTACATGTTTATATATATATATTTTTCTATTTGTACATACAGTATGTTTTTATGTGGGGTTGTTGTTTGGATTTGGTCTGTAGGAGGTGCTATTATAACCCTTGTATGATGGATTGGACAAGGAGTGTCTTATGAGAACAATTTGGTTTATTGCATTCATGCAGTTATATTTTTTCTTCTTTTTTCCTTTTCTCCTGCTTATTAATTGTAAGGATGGTGGGTGTCGTGAAGTATTTTATTTATGTTCATGCACCATGTGACTCACTTTGGAGGTGGAGCACTGCAAAGGGAAAAAAATGTATTTAAAGGTGTGCTGACCAGGTGTATGGTGTGTGATCAAGAGCACGAGTTGCTCGAAACGCGTCGCCTGAGAGGAGAATAAAATCTACCTTACTGCAGCCTGGGGTCCGTGTCTTCTGTTGCTGAGTGTCTGCAGTGCTGAGGACTTGGTTTCTATATATATATATATATATATATATATATTTTAAAAAATTCCTTATGATATGAATGTATGTTATTGTTTTTAACTAGTCATGTATTTCTATGAATTAAAAACACAAAACTTATTTCTGTAGACACGTCATTGTTTTGGGGTTTTTGTTATACCCTCCGTGTATATACATATATACACTTATTTCTTGATTGCCTAGGAATTGTTTATTGCATATATATTTAACTCCTCCACACTTAGGTCAAGCCGCCGCCAACCAAACCAGCAGGTGTGTTGTCAATTGGACCACCCAAGTATCGGTCCTCACAAATAACGAAAACTCCTTCGCTCAGCAACGCCTCACAAAGAACGGCGACATATTGTTCCGGCCTCCAAATAGTTTATTGAATCAGCTTCAAGGACGCGTTTCGCCTGACCAGCAGGCTTGTTGATCCAATAAACTATTTGGAGGCCGTAACACAGTGTCGTCGTTCTTTACGAGGCATTAAGTGGGCAAGCAACACGAGGAAGGTGCAGGCGCACATGGCCTTGGCTGTAGTGCAGAGGACCTTCATTGCTGCTCAAAGGAAACAAATATTAGAGGGAACATTAATTGTGACTCCTCTCTTATGCAGTATTGCGCTTGAACATTGGCTCCATAGTTGGATTGTTTTCCCGCTCAGCGGGTCTAGGATATGGACTAAAGTGAAACACAAGGATGTTCATGTAATAAGCAAGAAAAAATAGAAAAACGCAAGTAAGGTATCTGTAACAATCCAGGGCTTCCAGGGAGGAGGGTGATACAGGTGAATCTGCAGCACTACATGCCAAAACAAATGTCTACAGGGTAAGTAACATACTTGAGTCTTGGCATGTTTATCTGTAGATACACATGTTGTGCATATACTAGAAAACAGTTTCCCCTGTAAGGTTCTGGGTAGCCGAAGAATGTTGCAGAACACTGAAAAAGTGTACGTAGAACAGCGTGTCCCACCTGACACTGCTGTTTTGCTAGTACGTCTGCACAGTAGTGTTTAGTAAAAGTGTGTGGTCCAAGCAGTAGGCTTACAAATGTCTGCAGTTGTAAAAGTGCCTAAAAACATTGAAGCTGCTTTTTTCCTAGTAGAGTGTGGCCTTGGATGTGCTACAAGCTGCCTTTTGCCTTTAGCATGGCATGTTTGAGTACACCTGACTAACCAGCGAGCAGCTCCCTGCTTTGAAATAGCCGTCCATCTACAATGTTCAGAGAATGCTACAAATAACTGTTGAGTTTTACAAAATGTTTGAGTCCTATCATTGTAGTACATCAGGACTCTTTTAACATCTAGTGTATAAAGTGCCCGTTCTGCTACTGTTGTTGGATATGGAGAGAAAACTAGTAAGTCTATGGTTTGGTTGAGGTGAAAATAAGATATCACCTTAGGTAGGAACTTTGTGTTAGTTCAAAGAACAACCTTGTCAGAACGTACTTTGAAAAAAAGGTTCTTCTAGGGTTAAAGCTTGAATGTCACTTACACGTTTAAGGGAGGTAATAACAACTAAGAAGGCTACTTTCTATGATAGAAATTGCAACAGGCAATAATGAAGGGGCCCAAACGGGTGGTAGTAGTCTGGGAAGTATGACTCATTTCAAACCTTCCATGAAAGCTTTGATTATGAGAATCATGAAGAGGGAGCAGTGTTCCCTGTTCTGTAGGTATGTGCCACTGCTGCCAAATATAAGCAAACAGATGTGTAGGCTAGTTCTGAGAATTACAAGTTAAAAAGGTAGCAAACAATGTCCTTTACTTGTGGTTTTAGAAGTTTGATATGTTTAGGAAGACAGTAGTGTACAAATCTCTACCACGTTGTTGCATAATAAGCCCTAGTGGTAGAATGACTGGCTTCCCTTAGAATATCCATGCACTCAGGGGGTAAATTAAGGTACCCAAACTCTACCATTTCAGGAGTCAAATTGCTAGGTTGAGTTGCTTTGGACTGGGATGTCTTAGAGTTCTCTGATGTTCGATGAGAAGTTCCAGCTTGTTGGGGAGCTTCTGATGGGGAACTAAAGAGAGCTGCAACAGAGTAGAAAGCCAGGATTATCTGGACCATGTGGGAGCAACTGTAATTGGTGTGAGTGAGGCTAGCTGGAGTTTCCTGACCACATACGCAAGTAGAGGGAGAGGTGGAGAAGCAGGGGCAAATATCCCTGACCAGTTCATCCATAGTTCATTTCCCTTGGACTGTGGAAATCTGGAGAGGAAGCTTGGGCATCCTGCATTTTTGGTGGATTGATAGGTCTATATCTGTAAACCCTCACATTTGGAATTATGGGAGTATGACTTGAGGGTGAAATTCCCACTTGTGGACTTGTTGCTGCATCCTACTGAGTAGGTCTGCAAAGTCATTGTCTACTCCTGGTAGATGTGCTGCTAAAAGTTGGACTTTGAGGGGTATCACCCATTGCCAAATGTTCTCTGCTAACATGGACAGTTGGGGCAAGTGTGTGCCCCCTTTTTTTCTGAAGGTGGTACAGAGCAGTCATATTGTCTGTTTTGATTAGGACTGTTTAGTGATAAATGTGGCACGAAAATGCCTCGAGTGCTAGTTGATTCATTACCAACCCCAGGTAGTTTATGTCTGATGTTTGTTGCAGGGGAGTTAACAGACTTTGAATATTCATGTTTTGTAGGTGTGCTCCCCATTGCATGAGGGATGCATCAGTGGTAATGTTAACATGTGGAATAGGGTTTAGAAAAGTCATGCCCTGTTGCAAATCGTTGCTTTTTAACAACTACAGCGTGATAGGTACAAGCTTTTAACAACACTAGATCCCTCCAGTGACCCTCCACTTGTGACCATTGTTCCGCGAAGCACTGTTAAAATGTAAGCATATGAAGCCTGGTGTGCAATACAATGGTGATGCAAAATGTCATCATCTCTAACAAGCAACTGTGCAAACTGTTGACAATTTGGCTGAAAAACAGTCAGCAGACTGAAAAGCTTGGATTCAAGCAGGACTGGGATAGGCTTTACATGTCACTGAGTTTAGGATTACCCTTAGAAAGGACTACATTTGTAATGGCCGTAGTTGGGATTTTCCCAGGTTTATGGTAAAGCCCAGATTGTAGAGTAGCTCTAACATACCCTTTTTTGTGAGTAAGGCATTGTTTTCTTCTGCTCTTTAACACCCAATCGTCTAGATAAGAGAAGACATGGACACTGCTCCTTCGTAAGTGAGCTGTGGCCACAGCCAAATGTTTTTGGGATGACCCTGGGTGCTGTGGTGACCCCAAAGGGTAGAACTTTGAATTGATGATGTTGGCCATGTACCACAACCCTGAGGTAACACTGATGTGCTGGGTAAATTGGTATGAGGAAGTAGACGTCCTTTAAATTCAGGGTGGTCATGAAGTCTCCTTGTCTTAGGAGCGGTATGACATCTTAGAGCGTAACCATGTGGCAATGATCTTATTTTATGAACTTGTTGAGATGGGCCTGAGAGATCCATCCTTTTCAGGGATGAATAAATACAGTGACAGTGAGTACACCCCTTTGTTTCCGAGGCGGCGTGTCACTGGCTCTATGGCTCTTTTTTGTAATAGAGTTCTTAATTCCTCTTAGAGAATGTACAGCTGTTGAGGGGAGAGGGAGTATGCTCGTGGTAGCATGTTTGGTGGTGTTGCAGTGAATTCCAGGCAATACCCGTGCACCCCAATATCTAGGACCCATTGGTCAGAAGTGATATTGCGCCATTGTGGTAGGAACCCCTGCAGTCTTCTCCCGACAGAAGTTGTGTGGTGGAGGGAGAGGGGGGAGGGGAAAGGAGTCCCTGTTTGGTAGGGGTGGCAGATTTTTCCACTCCTCCCCCGCCTCTGATGTTCCTGTTGTATGACCCTCTAAAGAACCCCCTAGTGGGTGGGTTGTGCTGTTGCTGCCTTTGATAAATCTTGTGTGCCTCTGGGGAAGTAGTGCTGGAACCCCTGCAAAACTGTGGATGACTAAAATTGGTTCGAGGGGATGGAGACTGTAAAGCTCCCATTGCCTTGGCAGTGTCGGTACCTTTTTTGATTTTCTCCACCATCTGGTCAACCTGAGGGTCAAAAAGTTGGTCTCCATCAAACGGTATGTTGATCAGATGCTGATGAATTCTGGCTTCAATTCGGAGATTCGAAGCCAGGCACGCCTCCTAATAAGAATGCTTGAGTTAGCCCCTCTTGTAGTAGTGTCCGCCGCATCAAGGGCACACCTAATGGATAAATTAGAGAGGGGTTGGCCTTCTAAAACTATTTCCTGTGCTCTTTGTATTGGTCTGGTAGATGCTGTACAAGCTCTCGCATCTCATCCTAGTGGGCCCGATCATACCTTGCCAAGAGCCCAACGGAACTAGCAATTCACCAATAAGTTGCAGATTGTGCTGCAACTCTCTTTCCTGCTGCATCATATTTTTTGCTTCCTTTATCCAGGTGCCGGGAATCGCCGGTTCCTTGGGCATTAGAACTTACTTGCAGCATGGACCTCTAGCGAACCTGGGGGAGCTGACCAGTGATATATGGTGGGTAAGAAGGCAAATGCTTGCATTTTTTATTGACCCTTGGAGTAACAACACCGTCCTCTACAGGTTCTTTCGAACCCTTCCAACGTCGTCTTGAGCATGTCTTTAAACACTGGCAGGAACTGGGTGGCCCTTGTTTGTATGAAAGGGTTTCAATCAAAAGTCCTCCTCTTCTTATACAGAATGAAGATCTATCTTATGGAAATGAGCTGCCCTTTGAATAACCTTGTGGAATGACGGGGTGTTATCAGGAGGGGAGACTTTGCCAGGTACAAGTCTGGATCGTTGATTCCAGGAGGTACCACTGCATAGTTCTCCCATGGATCATGGATCATCCTATGGATCCTGGGGCTAGGGTACGTCATTGAGATCTAATGGGAGGAGTAGAAAGGCTCTTATAGTGATGGGGGTTGTTGGGGAGGTGGTATTGGTGGTGGGGAGGATGAGGTGGTGCGGTGGAGGAGGAGAAAGCGGAGGGTAAGCAGATGGTTGTGGTAGAGGGCTTGTACCCCTTCATGTCATTTTTACTGATTAGGAGGTGGTGGGGACTCCATTGTTATCTGTTCCTCAAAGTTGAGCTGTCTCTTTGGAGGAAGAGTCTGCTGGATCTGGAGTGGAGGCTTGGTGATAATTGCTTCCGTATGAGGATGAATACCCAGTCCAGCTCCTCCTGCTCCTCCTGCTCCTCCTGAAGATGTTCAAGAATTGGCTGCTGTATTTCTGAGTCCGCTGTAGAGGGGCCACTGTGTTTCGCTGGTTGTCTGAACTTTTAAGTTATTTTGAGCTTGATACATGTTTCGGCTCCAACGTTGGTTTCCCTGTCAGCACTACTCTAGTGCACGTTTCGGCATCGAGCATAGCCTGTAGCCCAAAACGATTTTTGGTGCCGGTGGATGTTTCAGCTCTGAAGTGTCCCGCGGCATCGTCAATGCTGTCGACGATGAGGAGGGTTTGCTTTTGGAGGGCTGACTCGGTGCTGGAGTAGGCCCTGATGTCAACTCCAAAGCTTGAATTGCTGCCGACCATGACTTGAAGATTCAGAAAAGGGGGTGGTGATGAACAGAGTGCCTGAATTAAGCAGACCACTCTTACCCAGTCCAAAGATCAGGGCTTGATCCATCACCGTTTTTTAGCTCACTGCACCATCCCAGCTCAGAACTTGGCTATATGCAAATTAGTCTGTTCCTGTCCCAGTGCATGATGGGAACAGGGCAAACCAAACTACCAAGCCAATTCTTGTACTGGGAAGGAAACAAGCTTCCGGGGACCGGTTTCTGCCATTTCAGGCGTCGTCGGCCCGGCTTGCTTGAATCCTGATGGTGCAATGAGCAAGGGACTCACATCTGAGTATACCCTTCCACGCTTATGGTGGACAAAATGATTCAGAAAAGGGGGTGGTGATGAACAGAGTGCCTGAATTAAGCAGACCACTCTTACCCAGTCCAAAGATCAGGGCTTGATCCATCACCGTTTTTTAGCTCACTGCACCATCCCAGCTCAGAACTTGGCTATATGCAAATTAGTCTGTCCCTTTCCCAGTGCATGATGGGAACAGGGCAAACCAAACTACCAAGCCAATTCTTGTACTGGGAAGGAAACAAGCTTCCGGGGACCGGTTTCTGCCATTTCAGGCGTCGTCGGCCCGGCTTGCTTGAATCCTGATGGTGCAATGAGCAAGGGACTCACATCTGAGTATACCCTTCCACGCTTATGGTGGACAAAATGATTCAGAAAAGGGGGTGGTGATGAACAGAGTGCCTGAATTAAGCAGACCACTCTTACCCAGTCCAAAGATCAGGGCTTGATCCATCACCGTTTTTTAGCTCACTGCACCATCCCAGCTCAGAACTTGGCTATATGCAAATTAGTCTGTTCCTGTCCCAGTGCATGATGGGAACAGGGCAAACCAAACTACCAAGCCAATTCTTGTACTGGGAAGGAAACAAGCTTCCGGGGACCGGGTTCTGCCATTTCAGGCGTCGTCGGCCCGGCTTGCTTGAATCCTGATGGTGCAATGAGCAAGGGACTCACATCTGAGTATACCCTTCCACGCTTATGGTGGACAAAGTGATTCAGAAAAGGGGGTGGTGATGAACAGAGTGCCTGAATTAAGCAGATCACTCTTACCCAGTCCAAAGATCAGGGCTTGATCCATCACCGTTTTTTAGCTCACTGCACCATCCCAGCTCAGAACTTGGCTATATGCAAATTAGTCTGTTCCTGTCCCAGTGCATGATGGGAACAGGGCAAACCAAACTACCAAGCCAATTCTTGTACTGGGAAGGAAACAAGCTTCCGGGGACCGGTTTCTGCCATTTCAGGCGTCGTCGGCCCGGCTTGCTTGAATCCTGATGGTGCAATGAGCAAGGGACTCACATCTGAGTATACCCTTCCACGCTTATTGGCTTTTGTAGTCTGGTCTGCCCTGTTCCCATGATGCACTGGGCCAGGGACAGACTAATTTGCATACAGCCAGGTTCTGAAACTGGGATGGTGCAATGAGCTAAAAAACGGTGTTGGATCTAGCCCTGATCTCTTGACTGGGTGAGAGTATTCTGCTTAATTCAGAGACTCTGTCCCTCACCACCCCTTGTTGTAAATATTTTTGTCCACCCTAAGCGTGGAAGGGTATACTCAGACATGAGTCCCTTGCTCTTTGCACCAGCAGTATTCAAGCAAGCCGGGCCGAAGACGGCTGTAATGCCAGAAACCGGTCCCCGGAAGCTTGTTTCCTTCCCAGTGTAAGAATTGGCTTTTGTAGTCTGGTCTGCCCTGTTCCCATGATGCACTGGGCCAGGGACAGACTAATTTGCATACAGCCAGGTTCTGAAACTGGGATGGTGCAATGAGCTAAAAAACGGTGTTGGATCTAGCCCTGATCTCTTGACTGGGTGAGAGTATTCTGCTTAATTCAGAGACTCTGTCCCTCACCACCCCTTGTTGTAAATATTTTTGTCCACCCTAAGCGTGGAAGGGTATACTCAGACATGAGTCCCTTGCTCATTGCACCATCAGGATTCAAGCAAGCCGGGCCGAAGACGGCTGTAATGCCAGAAACCGGTCCCCGGAAGCTTGTTTCCTTCCCAGTGTAAGAATTGGCTTTTGTAGTCTGGTCTGCCCTGTTCCCATGATGCACTGGGCCAGGGACAGACTAATTTGCATACAGCCAGGTTCTGAAACTGGGATGGTGCAATGAGCTAAAAAACGGTGTTGGATCTAGCCCTGATCTCTTGACTGGGTGAGAGTATTCTGCTTAATTTAGAGACTCTGTCCCTCACCACCCCTTGTTGTAAATATTTTTGTCCACCCTAAGCGTGGAAGGGTATACTCAGACATGAGTCCCTTGCTCATTGCACCATCAGGATTCAAGCAAGCCGGGCCGAAGACGGCTGTAATGCCAGAAACCGGTCCCCGGAAGCTTGTTTCCTTCCCAGTGGAAGAATTGGCTTTTGTAGTCTGGTCTGCCCTGTTCCCATGATGCACTGGGCCAGGGACAGACTAATTTGCATACAGCCAGGTTCTGAAACTGGGATGGTGCAATGAGCTAAAAAACGGTGTTGGATCTAGCCCTGATCTCTTGACTGGGTGAGAGTATTCTGCTTAATTCAGAGACTCTGTCCCTCACCACCCCTTGTTGTAAATATTTTTGTCCACCCTAAGCGTGGAAGGGTATACTCAGACATGAGTCCCTTGCTCATTGCACCATCAGGATTCAAGCAAGCCGGGCCGAAGACGGCTGTAATGCCAGAAACCGGTCCCCGGAAGCTTGTTTCCTTCCCAGTGTAAGAATTGGCTTTTGTAGTCTGGTCTGCCCTGTTCCCATGATGCACTGGGCCAGGGACAGACTAATTTGCATACAGCCAGGTTCTGAAACTGGGATGGTGCAATGAGCTAAAAAACGGTGTTGGATCTAGCCCTGATCTCTTGACTGGGTGAGAGTATTCTGCTTAATTCAGAGACTCTGTCCCTCACCACCCCTTGTTGTAAATATTTTTGTCCACCCTAAGCGTGGAAGGGTATACTCAGACATGAGTCCCTTGCTCATTGCACCATCAGGATTCAAGCAAGCCGGGCCGAAGACGGCTGTAATGCCAGAAACCGGTCCCCGGAAGCTTGTTTCCTTCCCAGTGTAAGAATTGGCTTTTGTAGTCTGGTCTGCCCTGTTCCCATGATGCACTGGGCCAGGGACAGACTAATTTGCATACAGCCAGGTTCTGAAACTGGGATGGTGCAATGAGCTAAAAAACGGTGTTGGATCTAGCCCTGATCTCTTGACTGGGTGAGAGTATTCTGCTTAATTCAGAGACTCTGTCCCTCACCACCCCTTGTTGTAAATATTTTTGTCCACCCTAAGCGTGGAAGGGTATACTCAGACATGAGTCCCTTGCTCATTGCACCATCAGGATTCAAGCAAGCCGGGCCGAAGACGGCTGTAATGCCAGAAACCGGTCCCCGGAAGCTTGTTTCCTTCCCAGTGTAAGAATTGGCTTTTGTAGTCTGGTCTGCCCTGTTCCCATGATGCACTGGGCCAGGGAAAGACTAATTTGCATACAGCCAGGTTCTGAAACTGGGATGGTGCAATGAGCTAAAAAAATGGTGTTGGATCTAGCCCTGATCTCTTGACTGGGTGAGAGTATTCTGCTTAATTCAGAGACTCTGTCCCTCACCACCCCTAGTTGTAAATATGACCATGACTTGAAAGCAGTGGCGGTCCGGTTAATAGAGAATGCAGGCTAGAATCCAGGCTTCCAGAGGGGCAGTGAGTGCCTTGGTCAGGTGGAGTACTCACTGCATGGCTGCTGTATCACTACGTCAAAGCCTGCTGCGGATCTGGATCTTCAGATATCCACTCTGGTTCCAGACTGAATGCTGTTACTCGTCCGTCGTCGATTTCCTTTTCGGCTTCCTCTTGTTCGACATCTTCCTTGAAGATATCAGGGATCTCCTTGCCCTTTCATTGCTCCATTGTGCTTCAGGCTAGGCGTCTGTTCCGGCAGCCGGAGCAGGAAGGCACTGTGTGTTCTGGTGAAAGTAGACCAGCACACAGTCTGCAACTGCCACAGGTTGCAGACTGTGTGCTGGTCTGTCTACGATTACTTGGATTGGCACTGTGGACGGTATCTGAAAAGGGTATTTTCCATTACATTGCAACCATTCAGCAGTGATGAAGAAGACCCAGGCTGAGATGTGACCCTGCCCAAGGCGTTCTCCCTTGATGCAGAAACCATCGACTATGGCATCACTGATGAAAGAAATTGGTACAAAGATTGTTCTTTAACTATCGGAAACTGAGAAAACTCGGGCGGCCCGAACAAATTCTGCCACGTGGCATCGACTCAGAGCCTCGAAAAAATACATCCGAACCTAATGGCAGAAGAAAACAATCTAACTATGGAGCCGATGTTCATATGCTATTATGCATAAGGGACAAGTCACTATACCTTGTTACTCAAACGTCTTTCTTCGAACAAGAAAAACTTGTACACGTCCGGGTCCAACATTACATGGTAGAAGTATGCACAGCATGTGTACCTAGAAGTATGCACAGCATGTGTACCTAGAGTAATATAATAATCAACCCTACCGCAGTGCTGAAGATAAGGCTGGTTCAAATCCAGGGCAGGCCAATATAAACCAATCTAGAAAGAATTTCAGGTTCAGGCTGAAAGGTTGCAGTAGAGCTCAGAGAGGGGACTCCCTCACACACTACGTGCGGTAGAAACCTGAGCTACGGTGGCCTCCAAGCTGATTTGGAGAGCTTAAGCTTCCACCTCATTGGCTGAAGTTGGGTTCTTTCCAATGAGGTGGATGTGCTACAAAAAATTCTATGCTGTTTTAATTCTATGGCATTTTTTGAACTGTATATCGTATGCTATATATTTTACACTCTATACTGTTATGTTAGTGAACCGGGGATTCTCAGTCTGATGACAGGGAATGATTCAGGCATGTGATTATATAAAAGATCCAATGTTGGAAAACTGAACATGATGCTTTTCAGAGAGGGTGGGGTGTCCCATTAATTAGAGAACTGATGGTTCCTTTACCACAGGTGGACACCATGTTCCATGAGTCCCTAGTATGGGAAGTAACTAGTGAGAAGCTCCAGGGGCTGCACACTATGTCTGTGGGTGTCCAAGTGTAGTTGTACAATATTGGTTCCTACTGCACAATAGGGGGTTGACACAGTGGACCAGGGGATCCTATGCCATCAGTTCAGTGATGGTTCTTTTCTTACAGCAGGGGATTGGATGCAAAGAATCATGTGCCCAGTCCAATATAATAATTTGTGTTTCTACAGCAGAGGTTTTAAACACAATTTTCCAAGGGGGATCAGTGCTTTAGTGAACTTATGCTTCCTACTTCCAGCAGGAGTTTGCATATGATAAGACAAGGGGCATCCTTGCATTAACAAACCGATGGTCCCTGCTCCACCTTGAGAATCTGGACACTGCTTGGGGTGTATTGGGGCATTAGTGCAAGTGTTGGTCTCTGCACCACAGGAGGGGTTGGAGACTATGACCCAGGGGATGACGTGCTTCGGAGCAGTCAACAGGAATTGTTTATAAAAAATGCAGTGTGGATCGATTATCTTAATACAGTGAGAATGAACATAGCCACGTGCCCCTCGTCTGCACTCCCAAGTGATGCATCTATGTCAAGAAAGCAGTCTGCCATACACTTGTGCAGGGCTCTGATTGGCTGTAGTACATTCCTCTATTGTCCAGCTTCTAGAGTGGAAAATGCTGTTTTCTCGAGGACACCAATTGAATAGTGTTGCCATCAAACCACTATGTGAGAATCACGAGGAGAATGGCATTTGTTCCACCCACATGTTGTGTTGTGTTTGTATAATGCTTACTACCCCTGATGAGGTGTTTGGTTTGTATTGTAATTGTGTTTTTATAGCGCTTACTACCCCTGACGTGGTGTTTGTGCCGTATTGTAATTGTGTTTGTATATAGCGCTTACTACCCCTGACTAGGGTTGTGTGTTGTATTGTAATTGTGTTTGTATAGCGCTTACTACCCTTAACGAGGTGTTTGTGTTGTATTGTAGTTGTGTTTGCATAATGCTTACTACTCTTAATGAGGTGTTTGTGTTGTATTGTAATTGTGTTTGTATAGCGCTTACTACCCTTAACGAGGTGTTTGTGTTGTATTGTAATTGTGTTTGTATAGCGCTTACTACCCTTAACGAGGTGTTTGTGTGGTATTGTAACTGTGTTTGTATAATGCTTACTATCCCTGATGAGGTGTTTGTGTTGTATTGTAATTGTGTTTGTATAGCGCTTACTACCCATAACGAGGTGTTTGTGTTGTATTGTAATTGTGTTTGTATAATGCTTACTATCCCTGATGAGGTGTTTGTGTCGTATTGTAATTGTGTTTGTATAGCGCTTACTACCCTTAACGAGGTGATTGTGTTGTACTGTAATTGTGTTTGTATAGCGCTTACTACCCCTGACGTGTTGTTTGTGTTGTATTGTTTTTATAGCGCTTACTACCCCTGACGTGGTGTTTGTGCCGTATTGTAATTGTGTTTGTATATAGCGCTTACTACCCCTGACTAGGGTTGTGTGTTGTATTGTAATTGTGTTTGTATAGCGCTTACTACCCTTAACGAGGTGTTTGTGTTGTATTGTAGTTGTGTTTGCATAATGCTTACTACTCTTAATGAGGTGTTTGTGTTGTATTGTAATTGTGTTTGTATAGCGCTTACTACCCTTAACGAGGTGTTTGTGTTGTATTGTAATTGTGTTTGTATAGCGCTTACTACCCTTAACGAGGTGTTTGTGTGGTATTGTAACTGTGTTTGTATAATGCTTACTATCCCTGATGAGGTGTTTGTGTTGTATTGTAATTGTGTTTGTATAGCGCTTACTACCCATAACGAGGTGTTTGTGTTGTATTGTAATTGTGTTTGTATAATGCTTACTATCCCTGATGAGGTGTTTGTGTCGTATTGTAATTGTGTTTGTATAGCGCTTACTACCCTTAACGAGGTGATTGTGTTGTACTGTAATTGTGTTTGTATAGCGCTTACTACCCCTGACGTGTTGTTTGTGTTGTATTGTAATTGTGTTTGGATAGAGCTTACTACCCATAACGAGGTGTTTGTGTTGTAGTGTAATTGTGTTTGTATAGCGCTTACTACTCTTAACGAGGTGTTTGTGTTGTATTGTAATTGTATTTATATAGTGCTTACTACCCCTGACTAGGGTTGTGTGTTGTATTGTAATTGTGTTTGTATAGCGCTTACTACCCTTAACGAGGTGTTTGTGTTGTATTGTAATTGTGTTTATATAGCGCTTACTACCCTTAACGAGGTGTTTGTGTTGTATTGTAATTGTGTTTGTATAGCGCTTTCTACCCCTGGCGTGGTGTTTGTGTCATATTGTAATTGTGTTTGTATAGTGCCTACTTCCCCTGACTAGGGTTGTGTGTTGTATTGTAATTGTGTTTGTATAGTGCTTACTACCCTTAACGAGGTGTTTGTGTTGTATTGTAATTGTGTTTGTATAGAGCTTACTACCCTTAACGAGATGTTTGTGTTGTATTGTAATTGTGTTTGTATACTGCTTACTACCCTTAACAAGGTGTTTGTGTTGTATTGTAATTGTGTTTGTATAATGCTTACTACCCCTGACGTGTTGTTTGTGTTGTATTGTAATTGTATTTGTATAATGCTTACTACCCCTGACGTGTTGTTTGTTTTGTATTGTAATTGTGTTTGTATAGAGCTTACTACCCTTAATGAGGTGTTTGTGTTGGATTGTAATTGTGTTTGTATACTGCTTACTACCCTTAACGAGGTGCTTGTGTTGCATTCTAATTGTGTTTGTATAATGCTTACTACCCCTGACGTGTTGTTTGTGTTGTATTGTAATTGTGTTTGTATAATGCTTACTACCCCTGACGTGTGGTTTTTGTTGTACTGTAGTCACATTTACATAGTGCTTAGTATCCCTGACAATGTCTTTCTGCCGTATTGTAATTGCATTGATGGATATATAGTACTTACTGCCCCTGATTAAATGTTAGTGTTGTATTGTGATTGTATTTACATAGCGCTTACTACCCCTGATGAGGTGTTTGTGTTGTGTTTTAATTGTATTCGTATAGTGCTTACTACCCCTAACTAGGGTTGTGTGTTGTATTGTAATTGCGTCTGTATAGTGCTTACTACCCCTGATGAGGTGTTTGTGTCGTGTTATAATTCCGTTTGTATAGCGCTTACTATCCCTGACGAGGTGTTTGTGTTGTAATTGCGTTTGTATAGCGCTTACTACCCCTGACGAGGTGTTTGTGTTGTAATTGCATTTGTATAGCGCTTACCACCCCTGGCCAGGGGTTTCTGTACTCACCGTCAACTGTTATGCTGTTCGGATCCAGAGAAAGGCCTGCCAGCATGTTGTTGTTATTTACGACGTTGTCTCCGATAATTTTGACAATTTCCCCAGCGGTGGGCGCGGGAGAGGTGGAGTTGTCGAACGCAGCTTCAAGGTCTGTGTCCACCGAGCCCTGGCTGTGGAAAAAGCACAGAAAGAGTGAACATTTCTGTGGATCGGACCCGCCCCCACCTCCTCGAGCACCCCTAGCGTCTGGACTGCCCTGGTAGGTGCTTTAGATATTTAAATATGTTATTAGCTAATTATATGTGCTGAATATCTGCAGGAGGGCTTTGGAAAGTTAATTAGGCCCCTCGCTCTTTACTGTTTTCAAAACCCCCTTTTAAGAGTGATGGAGCAAGGATTCGCACAAAAGGCGACTTGCTTGTACTCAAGAACCTCGAAATAACATTTAACGAATTAATCAATATGTTTGTCTTACTAATTGGCCCTTTTTCGTTCATTACTGGGTATCCGAGAGAAGCTTGCTTATGTGTTTTCTAATCCTAATACGCTTGCAAATAAAATGGCTGCTGCTACGTGGGAATTTCTACTGCGCATGCGTCTGTCATACCCACGTGACATGACGTACTCGCAGCTTTGGAGGGAATCTGTTGCTACTGCGCACTAGAGCTAATATGGCTGTTCTGTGTTCTCACATGCGAGAAGCTTGCACTGCTGCTTTTTGCTAAGCTGTTCGTTCTGCTTAATCCTAATGTTATAGTTTATTATAAAGTAATGGGTGTAGTGTAGAGATACATGGTATACAGTGTAATCATTTCGTTCTGTGTTCTAAGACTGTTTCCTTTTGCTTTCCATGTGTCGATAATCTTTGGGCCTGGGAGGTGTTATTACTCCATTTTGAAAGTCCTTCTGCGCTTGACCAGCAGTGGAGAAGAGTTGAACTCTGTGTTATTGAAATCCAGCCAAGGACAGTCACAGCCAAGATGCGCCTGGGAAGATGACTTCTAACCCGGCTAGGAGACGCTAACTTGCATACAATGTATTTGTCAATAGAACATCCATTGTTATTTGAAATGAAGACGTTATGTGAACCTGAATTTGATGGGCGGGAACGTAAATTTGAATAAGAGATGGCAAAAGTCTAAAATTTAGGTGGTGTGATGACCTCCCCTCCTCTTTTGTCCAATCGAAATTGGGGATCCTTACACTTGCAACATTGGGGGGAGGTACACTGACCTGGAAAAGAGTATAACTAGAGTAGGTTTAGCTAGAGAAATTGTCCGACTTGTCCAAATAGCTGACCTGTCACTGACCCAACGCACTCAATAGCTGATCGAGAACAGAGGTGCTGCGAAGCACTCTGTCAGAAGACTCGCTGACCCAATCGGGGTTCTGGGACCTGAAGTACTGGCGAAGCACTTTGCTTGGAAATTCGATAACCCAATCGGGTTTTGACTGATAGCTGCAGAGAGGGAGTAGCGCAGGCGTTGCAACTGAACTGCAGGTGCTGGTCTCAACTTTCGGTGGTCCGGTTCTAATCCAAATCTGGCTTTCCTGTCCTGTTTCTGACCTGCACTTGCTGGCCTACTGGCGTTTGCAACTTTTGGGGTTTCTGTCCTTAACTGACCCGTGGCCAGGGTTGGTCTTCACTCCATATAGATAAATACAACTCTGTGTGGGTAACAAATAGTATCAATTTGCGTCCTTTTCTTACCTTCCCTGAATCTTGCTAAAGTTTTAATTGCATATGTTCCTTTTTCATACCCTTCCCTTGTGACAAATTACTAAATCGTGAATCTTGCCTTTATTAGCATGTTCCATTTCCCCCCTCCTTAGTTGAATGATAAATGTTATACACGAATGTATAGAGGTTTTCTGTTTTTACCCACCTATAAAGAAGCTGAAGTGATTATTTGAATTATTAGCGTGTTCCATTTTTACCTTCCCTATAGTTACATGGTTAATTCAGTTTCGTCATAACAATTGGTGTTCCCTCTTTTTACCCACCCCCTTGAAAACAATTAAACTGTGACTTATAGCATGTCCCTTATTTTCCCTGTCCTTTAGAAAACATCAGTTCAAGTCTGATTCTCTATAAGTTCATTTTCAGTATGATCCTTGATCTTACCTTCCCTTTAGAATTCTAAATGGTTGGCATAATATATCTTTTGCATAGTTATACACTGTTTGTGATTCTGATCATCGATAGCTTGCTTGCTGTTAATCTTTGGCTTATGACTTTTGATGAAGATTAGATAGAGGTTTTCAAAACTTCTCGAGTCTGTGATTATTATACGAGTGCATATTGTTGTCTTGCTACCATACTTATTATGCTAGACTCCCTGATCCCATAGGTTCACGGATACCAATGACCAGGAATGTAAGTCAAGGGTATAGGACCTAGGAAGTACAAATATCTGATAGTTAGTTCCCAGGTTATCTGATCTAAGAAATTGGGGTTAATTTGAGTATGGGCCTAGGTGAGTATTTGGTACATTTATAGTCGGGTGACCTGCGCGCTCTATCAAGAGCATGGATTTCACTTCTTCGTGGCGATCCCCTTCACAGAACCTCTCGAGCTAGGGGTAGGGGGAAATAGTGTGAGGGATTAGTTATTATATTTCCCCTCATCCCTGACTAACAAGCTGAATATGCCCACCCAGTTTACCAATGATGGGATTCCTCCCCAGGGTCTCCTCCCCTGCAGCCTGTGCCATGGACACAGGCGAGGACCAATCAGATCCCATTCACTGAACCAGTCCTGGAATATACAGATCCTTCTTTTTAGCTGTGCAAACTTGCACCATAGTGGGCATGTTGCGTGCCCCACTTCTTAGTCAAGACAGCTAAAAAGACAAGGCCCTAGATAGCTAATAGGATACGGAAGGAGGCAAAGAGTCGGGATTGCATCACTCCCACGCCCAGTGGGCCCCCCCAGGGTGAGGTGGGAAGCAGGGCTAAGGCACACAGGGGCAATGGTGGTAACAATCGGAGCATACGTTCCCCTAGTACCTCCGAACTCCAATAATGATAAATATGGCCCATGGTTTTTAAAAAGTGAATCCTTCACTTCTTCTTGTGGCACATGTATTTACACCCTATGACTGCCTTGAGCTACTATTAAAAGCCATTTAGCTGGAAATCACTTATCCGCAAACTGCGCAAGCAACCAAGATATACTACACAGAAAAAAAACATAGACTGAACAGAGCATCACACAAACACATACATGCAACGCAGCACAAATATGCTGTACATTTGGCAATAGCTTAACTCCAAACAGCTCCAGCTACCAAGACACACAACACAGAAAGACACCTGACTATATGAAACAGATTATTGCCTCTATGTACACCACAGCACAGCTATCCCAAATTATTGGTTATCACTTTGTCCGTCTTCCTCTTCCCAGTCCTACACATTGAGGTGTACTAGTTGAGGACAGTCACCCTTTACACAGCCATAGAGAATACCCTTTACCCCACTGCAGGGTGTGACAGTCTTTCTTCATGTCCTGTCTCAGCAGGGACTCTTAGAACACATTATGATGTTTGCTTCTTGCAGGTGATTTCAGTTTTTCTATTCTTCACTGTCCTGGTGTGGAAAGGTGCTCCTCTTTCCCTCCCTCCAGACCCTGATCCTACGATGTAAATCTATGGAGGATGTGTTTGGTGTGAGGATGGGCAGTGGCTCCCTATCTGCAGTTGAAGTGTCCCTCTTCTGGTCACCCCCCGCCCCCCACTGGTCCTCATTGAGTGGCAGTGGCTAATAATTACCACTCCTTGCATTTACTATTGAGTGTGCATGTACAGACTGGTGTCCAGGAGGGGGGACATTCCTGTATGATGTGCCTGACCTTGCCATGGTGGTTCCCCACAGCAGCACAAGTAGGCTGTGCTGCAGGAGGGAGTGGACTGCACTGATCTTCTGGCATCCGTGGCAGTGGCCACTAGGTTGTTGTCACATGTGATCATTGATGGCCCGTGGTTCCTAGTAGAAGCTTTGGGGGCTTCTATGGCACATCTGACAAAGTTGGAGGTAGTCAGATGGCCCTCATCACTTTTCTTCTTTTTTGTTTGGCTTTGCACTGTCTGAGTTGATGAAGTAATCACAGAGGAGAAGATGCTTCAGCTATGTTGTCCTCCCTCTCCTTGTCGTTTGTTCTTGTCTTGATGACAGTGTCAGATGCAGTAGCCTTGGCAGCCCTTTGATGAGAGTGACCGTTGCCGGTTGGCCCCATTCCTAGAGTAGACCTGGCCGTCTGTCAGATTTGGCAACGCTCCTCAACTTTGAAACTATGCTGCTGTAAAAATGCGAGTGGGGAGAAGGTGTTGCCTTTTTTGGTAATTCCATCTATGATTTGTGGGATTATCAAGTTTTTTCTTTGGACTATGTAATAAGATTCAGTAACTGCCCTTCTTTCTTGATGAAGCGGCACTCAATAAGATATCAGCCCCAAATGGCTCATGCATTGTTACCCCATTCTATTTCTAGTATCAATGCTGCATGGGGACTTCAGTCATTTGTCCATTTGTCTATTTAAATGTTGTCAACAATGTATTTCTGGATAATTTGTCTATAGTATGTCGCACTCTACCAAAATGGGCGTAAGTTAAGGATTTTGTCTTAAGTTAGTTCTGTGAATCGGGCCCTTTTGGCCTGATTACCAGTTTGGCGGTGCGGGAGCCAAACCCGTGTGCCCACCGCCTGCCGGATTACTAGTTTCCTCGTGTCTGGCAGGCTTTTTTTGGTGGTCCCACTGCAGTGCCTCTGAAAATGGGCACTGCAATGGGAACACCAAAAAAGAGTTTCTGCAGGGCATGGACTATAAAGTCCATGCCATACAGGAATCTGGGTCCATGCACACAGGGGCGCATATGTTGTGCCCCAGCGCATGCATCCCCATGCACCTGGGCAACAGGGGGTCCTGTAGGGATCCTTTGTTTCAGGACCGCCATCCTTTTCATGGAGGAAAGACCTCCATGGCACTGCTGGCGGTCTTGAAACTTGTAATATGCATGGCAGTGCCACAGAGCCACCACCAGCATTTACTGAGGCCCTGACTGCCGTGTCACCGCCAGCGAATCGCGTTGCCCTGGCGGCAGTGTCAGTGCAATGGCTGTCTGACTGCCCAGCTTCTAATGGGGGAGTCGGACAGCCACTACCGCACCCAGCGAGTCTGGTGGTCTGAGGACCAACAGACTCATAATTTAGGAGCTAAGGCTTTAAGCAGTTTTTGGGAAGGGTGGTGACGTGGCCATGTATTATAAGAAATAAAACACTCAGTGCTGCACATTGTAAGGATATTGCAAGTTACCTCGGAGTTCAATTACCTTATAAAGAAACTCAGCTTTGGGCTTTTTCTCCTGCATGGTCATTAAACTCCTTCATGACTTTCAACATCCTTATCATCTAGGACAGGGAGTATTTTGTCCCGTGTATAATGGGACTAGGACAATGCCACTATGGCAACAACACCTGCTCTAGTCCATATTTTTTTATTATTTTAAATAAAGACCTGAACATGGATCTACAAATGTGGCGTTCAGACCAGCAGTGCGTAGACCGCTATTTGGGATGACACCAGTTTGGTGAGCGCATCCCAGGCATTTCTCTCAATAGGTCCAATTGATTTCAATCATTTTAGATAAACCCACACTGATTCCTGCTGAACCAGACAATTTCAAACCAATATCTAATATTCGCCTATTAGCAAAAGTACTTGAGAAATGTGTGCAACAACAACTTAGCCAACACATCGCCACATTCATCCTGCTAGACTATGCCAATCTGGTTTCAGGCCAGATCACAGTACTGAAACTTCTATTCTCCATATAATACATGACGCCCTCCAAGCTCTAGACCAAGGCAAAACATGTCTCTTAATTCTTTTAGATCTATCATCGGCGTTTGACACAGTTAACAATGTGAAGCTACTAGAATGTCTGGAAAATGGAATGGGACAAAGGGGAGCCGTTCTCGAATGGTTTAAATCCTTCCTACAAAACCGCTCCTGAAGATTCTCACTTAATCATAATCTATCCTCCCCTTCCCTGATTACGATTGGTGTCCCCCAAGGTTCATCTCTCTCCCCAACTCTTTTTAACCTCTATCTGGAACCAGTTGCTGAAATTCTACGTATTGCCAACATCTCTTTCCACATGTACGCAGACAGTATTCAGATCTACATCAAAATGTTATCCCTAGAGGAGATCAAAACAATGAAGGAGGCTCTAAAGCTGACTGTTCAATGGCTTGCTTGCAACCAGCTGAAAACTTAATGCACAAAAAACTGAATTCATACTAATTTCCCTTCCTAAAAGCTTCCCTTGCATGCTTGAATGGACCAAATCGATCACCGCGTTGAACTGCACCCAGACCATAATGGATTCAGCCAAATCACTAGGAATCACACTGGACAAAAATCTGAATATGCAAGCTCACATCAACACACTGGCAAAAATTCAGGTTTCACTTGATCTACCTGAGAAATCTAAAACCATTCCTAGATACATCCGAATTTAAAATGGCAGTACATGCATTAGCTATCTTTTCAATAGAGGTCAAAGCAGTACCATCCAAGAGGCAGGTCTGTGAACAGGCTCAAACCAAACACTCCTACCTGGCTGAGTGGGCAAAATGTCTGATGTGGCTTTCTAGACAGTAATGTTTAATGAATGTATGGCGTGATGCCCAGGTAGGAGCCTAGCAAATGTGCAGAGCAGGCCCTCCAGGTGCCAATGTAGTGGCAGTGGAATTAGCACGCAACCCCTTCGGAGGTTGCTTTTTAGCCAATGTGTAGCAGATTTTACTGGAGAGTACGATAGGACAGGAGAGGGTCCTCTTCTGCACCGCCTTGCCCTTCTTTACTTCAGCATATCCAGTAAGGACTAGTTATTTACCTGTAATCCTAGTTCTCTTCCAGGGGTATACTCATTAAAGTCATGAGCACTGAATAATCTCCGCCCATGTGCGGGAACCCGGAACACATAACCAAATACATATATATGTGTAAATATATAAAAAAAATAGTACATAGTACTAAACAAATTATACACATATACATGTATAAACTAATAATATGCAGCTCAACCATAACCTATAGGCTAATAAGGCCATCATTACATACTTTCTGCAGCATGAAAATACACCATATAAACAATGCAATAAACAGGCATGAGCCTAAAATGCATTCTATAAATAGCAAAACCTTTTATTTTCATCAAAGAACCTGTAATAAAATGCAATTAGCCTAAGCAGGCTGCATATAGAAAAAATATCCCTGTACAGAAAATCAGATTGACACCTCGCCTTTAAGGCCTCAGAGAATCTGAACACTTTGCCTTTAAGGCCTCCAGGGGTACTCTGCTCCCATCATGCCCCAAAGGTGACAGTTAGGTCAGTTCTTTTGTACGGTACAGTAAACCTCGCAGGTATCTGCATATAGAAGTGCAATAATAACATATTAAACCATAAAAACCACTGCTCGCCCGGGGAGGCGGGAGAGTGCTTATGACTTTAATGAGTATACCCCTGGAAGAGAACTAGGATTACAGGTAAGTAACTAATCCTTCTCTTCCAAGGGATACTCATTAATAGTCATAAGCACTGAATAGAATAGCAAGCTCATACCCACTTAGAAGCGAGCGAGCAGAAAAAAGGAAATAACAACAGCTTTGAAACACATATCTTAGCTAGAATTAGCAAATAAATTCCTGAGCGATGCCTGCCCAACCTGAGCATCTGCCTGTGTGTCTGAATCAAGACAGTAATGGGGAGTAAAGGTATGAACTGAACGCCATGTAGCTGCCTTACAGATTTCTGCCATAGAAAAATTTCTAAGGAGAGCTGTAGTGGAAGCTTTCCCTCTTGTTGAATGAGCCTTCGGTCTTCCTGACAAAGACCTGTTGACAACTGATACGCTAGGAGAATGCAAGACACAATCCATCTGGATATGGACCTCTTGGAAGCCGCAGAGCCCGTATTAGTAGGACCATAGTTAATGAACAAACGGTCTGAGTGTCTCAAAGTCTTTGTTCTGTCCAGATAAAACTTAAGAACTCTCTTAAGATCTAAAGAGTGTAGAGCTCTTTCAGGAGGATTGGTAGGATTTGGGAAAAAAGTCGGCAAGGGTATAGTCTGATTAATGTGAAAATCTGACACTACCTTGGGCAAAAAGGTAGGATGCGCCCTGAGTACCACTCTATTAGCATAGAACACAATGAAAGGTTCCTTGCAACACAGAGCCTGGATCTCGCTCACTCTACGAGCAGATGTAATGGCTACAAGGAACTCTACCTTCCAAGTTCAGTGTTGCAAGGAGGCCTTATGTATAGGTTCAAAAGGAGCACCCATTAACTTAGTTAACACCACATTAAGCTCCCAAGGTGGGGAATGTGACCTGACTGGCAGATACACCTTTCTTAAACCTTCCAGAAAATCTTTCACTACCGGCATCCTAAAAAAGGAGGTCTGAGTAGGTGATTTCCTGTAGGCCGTGATCGCTGCAAGGTGGACTTTAATAGAGTTAAACTGAAGACCAGACCTCGCCAAATGTAACAGATAAGGTAGAATCACCTGTTCCTGACCATGTATAGGATCAAAACCATTGTTCTCACACCACAGAAAAAATTGTTTCCATTTAAAACCATATGATTTCCTTGTAGAAGGTCGTTTCGCCTCTTTAAGGATATGCATACACTCTGGATTCAACTGCAAGTGTCCATACTGGATGACTTCAGGAGCCATGCTGCCAGGCGTAGGAATGACAGGTTGGGGTGGAACACTCTCCCCTTCTGCATGGACAGAAGATCCGGGCGACACAGCAAACTCCTGTGTGGCACTTCCGACAACTGAAGGAGATCTGGAAACCACCATTGGCGTGGCCACTCAGGAGCAATCAGAATCATCCTGGACTTGGTTTTGTACATCCTGTTGATTACTGTTGGCATTAATTGGGTCAGAGGAAAAGCGTACAGTAAGTTCTGACACCAGTCTATCAAAAGGGCATTCCCTTGAGACCTGACCTGGGGAAACCTGGACGCGAAGACGGGGCATTTTGCGTTTCCCGCGTCGGCGAACAGGTCGATATCTGGAATTCCCCATGCTTGAAAAATACTGTTTGCGACCTCCTCGTTGAGGACCCAATCATGAGCCTCAACGAAATCCGTGCTGAGGAAATCCGCCTGCGAGTTGAGGGACCCGGGCAGATGAACCGCTGTTATCGACATGTCTCTCGCCAGTAACCAATTCCAGATGGTATGGGCTTCCATGGAAAGAGTCCTGGACTCTGCTTGTTTAAATAATACATTGTAGTTGTATTGTCTGTTTTCACTAGGAGGGACCGAGACTGGAATGATGGAAACAGGGACTTGAGAGCCAGATGAACCGCCCTTAGTTCCAGCAGGTTGATGTGATAGCCCTTCTTGGAGTCTGACCATATCCCTTGTACTTGCAGAGGGCCCATATGAGCACCCCAACCCTGGAGAGAGGCGTCTGTGATCAGAGTTTGAGTAGGAGGATCTTGATGAAATGGCACTCCTTGCATTAAGTGGGACCTCTTCATCCACCATCGGATGGAATCTTTGGCGGACTGATGAAGGAGTATTCGATCCTCCCAGCACCCCGTACTCTGTCTCCATTGATCCTCTAAACACTGTTGCAGAGGACGCATGTGCAATCTTGCGTTTGGAACTATGAAGATGCATGACGCCATCGATCTCAGGAGAGAGGAAACTTGGCGAACTGTCCGGGAAGTGGCTTGAAACAGAAGCTGACATTTTGTCCTGATTGATAACCACCTCTCCTCCGAAGGACACAGGTTTTCTTTTTCTGTGACCAAGAGAGATCCCAGATAGTGGATTTGCTGGGTTGGGTTCATTATCGATTTCTTGAAATTGACCTGAAGACCCAACTTGTGCATGAGGTGAAGGCATATTGAAAGATGATCTTCCAGAAGAGATGGAGATGAACTTTTCAGGAGCCAGTCGTCCTAGTAAGTATATATGAAAATCCTCTGTCTCCGAAGGAAGGCAGCTACCACCGCCATACACTTTGAGAATGTTCGGGGAGCTGACTTTAGTCCAAACGGAAGTACTGCACACTGGTAGTGATGAATAGACACTTGAAATCTGAGAAATTTGCGATGCGTCTTTGAGATTGGAACATGAAAATATGCATCCTTCAGGTCGATGGAACACATCCAGTCCCCCTGATGTAACTGGGCAAATATTTGATGGAGTGCTAACATCCGAAATTTCTCCCTTCGAATGAATCTGTTCAACAATCTTAAATCCAGTATAGGTCTGAATTCTGCATTGGGACCTTTCTTTCTCACCAAGAAGAAGCGGGGGTACAGACCTTGGTTTCTCTGCGAAAAAGGAACTTTCTCTATGGCGTTTTTGCACAAGAGGATGTCTACTTTTTGTAGACTTTGATGAAAAACTCTCTTTGGATTTATGACAGGAGGAGGTAATTTGAATTTGAGGAGATAACCATTTTGGATTATGCCGATGACCCACCTGTCTATTTGTTAATCTTCTCCACTTGTCCAAGTACCGGAGTGGACCACAGCTGTGGAGGAAGTTCTTTCTAATTGCTTCTGAGGCTGTTTGGCAGCAGAGGACTGCTGTCTATTTCCTCCTCTGCCTCGCCCAGACTTGCGCTGTTGAAACTGTGACCTCTGTTGAGACTGGCCCTGGTTTTGAGACGACCAGTTTGATGTTTGCTCAAGCTGTTGAAACAACCTCTTGTCATAGGGGCGAAAACGACGGCGGAACTCTTTCTTTTTCTAAAGGCCACCCGCTTTTAGAGTGTCAAGCTCTGCTTTCATTTTGATCATCTCATCATCCGCATGAGATCCAAATAATGTTGTCCCGTGGAATGGCAGATCGACTATTTTCCTTTGGGCATCTGGCTTAAGGCCCGTGAGGCGCAGCCATGCCGACCTCCTAGAACATATGCCGTGGGCATAACCATGCGCTGCAAGATCCGCAGAATCAGCTGCCGCACTTATACTTTGATTTGCAACCAAACCACCTTCTTCCACAATCTCAAGGAAATCCTTCTGGTCTTCCTTAGGCAGCTTCTCCGCAAACCTAGACATAGAGTCCCATACGAGGCGATCATAGCGACCCAGCAAAGCCACAGCACTGGCCACTCTCATGACTGATCAAGCCGTGTTACACATCCTCCGCCCCAAGGAGTCCATGTTTTTACTGTCTTTCTCTGGCGGAGCAGATGAGAAAGACGTAGCCGAGTGAGCCTTCCTGGCTGCCGCCACTATAAGAGAATCTGGAGGTGGATCTGTACGCAGGAAAAGAGGATCTTGATCCGGTGCTTTATACTTTTTTGCAATTCTTGAAGGTCCTGAACCCACCGTAGCTGGTGTCAAGAACGTCTTCATTGCTGGTTCCAACAAACCAGGCACCAACGGAAGAAGAGGTCTAGCAGAGGATTTATGATGTAGAGTTTCAAATATGACAGAAGACTTCACAGGAGGCACTGCCATCGTTATATTGAATTTGCAAGCCCCACGGCACAATACCTCATTGAAAGTTCCCAGATCATCCACCGGAGATATCCTGGAAGTTGGTGTTGATGAGATCGTGGGTGAATAGTCTCTGTAAGACGACCTCGATGGAGAGGAAGAGGCATGAGATCTATGCCTTCTCTTAGGAGTAGAAGACCGATGAGACCGCCTGCGCTCCCTAGAATGCGAACGGCTCTTCACCGGAGATCTAGATCTTCTCAGAGAACCACCAGCCGGTGGTCTTGAAGCTTCCATTGTAAGAGGCCTGTCATTGGGCCTTGGCTGCATCTTCCAATGGCGTATGCTTTCCAGCCATCTAGGAGACATGTTCACAGGAGGTGTTCTACGCACCGGAGAGCCCTCCGGGGTAACCTGCACAATCTGAATTCCCATTGAGGAACAAGACTCTGAAGAAGAACTCCGAATAGACTGTAGAGATCTTGAAACCGCCTCTCTGGGGACCAATTGTCTCTCCCTTGACGTTGAATGTCTCAACGTCGAGCCAGAATGCGCCACAATGGAAGATTCTTTATGCGGAGAGGCTCTGACTACTGAAGACCTGTCCACAGATGCCCTCGACGTCCGGTCTTTTGACGTAGACCTTGGAGGGTAAGCCAAAGCCCTCGACGCCGGCTCCGACCTCGACAAAAACCTATGAGAGGTCCGAGAGGCCGATCTAGAATGACTCGACACCGACCGTGAAGCAGGTGGCGGAGACCTCGATGTCGACTTCCTCAACGTCGGTTGCCTTTTCGCCGTCGAAAGAGCCCTTTCACGCCTCGAGCCAGAGGCATGTCTCGACGTCGACCCATGTCTCGACGGCGACCCTGATATTCTTCTTTTCTCAGGTCTCGAGGTCGTACCTATATCTCTCGATGTTGATCTCACTTTCTCTCTCGACTTCGCTCTCACGTTTCCTCTCGACGTCGACCTTACTCTCTCTCGAGGACGTATATCGTCTCACTCTCGCCGTTGTTCTTACAGCAACCGACACCAAATGCCTCAACGTCGACAAGCTTCTCGACGGCGACCTCGATCTCCGCTTCGATGTCGACTTGTGCCTTAACGGCGATGACTTCAACATCGATGTACTTCTCTCCATTGGTCTCGACGTCGACATACCTGACGGCGATCTAGATTTTGACGTCAAACTCACTTTCTTCAACGTCGAAGCTTCCTGATGTTGTTTTTTCTTGTTTTTACCTTCAGGAGAAGCAGATCTTCGACGTTTTGCAGAAGAAGAGGGCCTTCCAGATGACAACTCACTTCTTGCCCCCTTTTCATGATGTCTTTCTCTCTCCAGAAGTCCCAAAAGATGAATTTTCTCTCTTTCTGTCAAGGTTCTTCTGGAAAGCTTGAGGCAATGATAACATTTTTCCACATCATATGTGGAAGGTAGACAAACCACGCAAACAAAATGGGGATCTGTTTTAGACATCTTCTTCCCACAGGAAGGACAGTTGTAGAATAAAGGTGGCATAACTGACTAAAATAATTCTGAAGAATTAGTCAGAAAAGGTAGAATATTGCCACCACCAGCATATACTGTCAAATAAGACAGGGAAAAAACAAATTTTGACTGAAAAACAATCAAATTCAGCAGAAGCTCAAGTTCCAAGTTCCTCACAGAACAAGCCGGAAAAAAGAACTGACCTAACTGTCACCTGTGGGGCATGATGGGAGCAGAGTTCCCCTGGAGGCCTTAAATTCTCTGAGGCCTTAAAGGCGAGGTGTCAGTCTGATTTTCTGTACAGGGATATTTTTTCTATATGCAGCCTGCTTAGGCTAATTGCCTTTTATTACAGGTTCTTTGATGAAAATAAAAGGTTTTGCTATATATGGAATGCATTTTAGGCTCATGCCTGTTTATTGCATTGTTTATATGGTGTATTTTCATGCTGCAGAAAGTATGTAATGATGGCCTTATTAGCCTATAGGTTGTGGTTGGGCTGCATATTATTGGTTTATACATGTATATGTGTATAATTTGTTTAGTACTCAATACTATTTTTTATATTTTTACACATATATATGTATTTGGTTATGTGTTCCAGGTTCCCGCTCATGGGTGGAGATTATTCAGTGCTTATGACTATTAATGAGTATCCCCTGGAAGAGAAAGTGAGTATTGTCTACAAGGTGTTCTCTTGTAATATTGATGAAAATCTTAAAGGCACTTTTTACATCTAACCAGTGAGTCTGTCTTCCTCCTTAGAGGGGTGAGGTGGAGTGACGAATATCAGCAAGGTGATGTTTTGCTCAACTAGAAAGGGAGTCACCACTTTTGGATGAAAGTAGCCTCAGGTTCTCAAAAGCAGTTTATCTGTGGTGCATGGTGGGTTGACAGAGAGGGCTTGCAAGTTGCTCACCTATCACATTGATGTTATGGTGACAAGGAAAGCTGTCTTGAGTGCAAAAAGCCGTAGAGGATAGGTGTGCATAGGTATGCATAACAAGCAATGTAAGAACTAAACTTAGGTCTCACTGGGGCATAATGGTAAAGCCAAAGGGGGGCACAGCAAATTAAAATGTTCCTGGCCAACCACAAGAAAGCATGTTGGCCTGCAATAGAGGGACGTAGAAATAAGCACCAATGGTATCATCCAGTGTACAGGGTCGAGGGCAGACATACCTGGGTCTTTAAATTTGACCTTCCGCAGGAAGGGATTGAGAGATCAAAGATTCAAAATAGGACAAAGGTCTTTCTCTTTCTTCGCCACCAGGAAGTAGCGGCAATAGCAACCACAACCTACTTCTGCTGCTGCCACCCTCTCTATGGCTCCTTTGGGTAGAAGGTCCTGCGCATCCCACTGCAAAAGGAACAGCTGGCCTTTGTCAGGTGAAATGAGGGTGATGGAAGGTATGGCAGGTAACTACAAATCATAAGGCGTAACTCTGCAGGACAATTTGCAGGACCCACTTGTCTGAAGTGACTGTTTTCTACCATGGCAGAAAATGTCTGATCCTGCCTCTGACAGGGTGGCTGTGTGTCAATAAAGACATGTTTAGGGGAGAGGATGTAGCCTAACGGCTAGGGCGGTGACCTCAAATCTGAAGGAACCGGGCTCGTGTCTTGGCAATGATGCTCAACATCCTGTGATTGTGGGTAAATCACTTAATCTCCCAGTGCCTAGCAAACATTAATGTGCCCTCATGTAATACAACTGGTGCTCATGTAAAGTGCTCTGATACCTAATACCTTTGGGTCAGGTTCGTGCTTGGAGGGAGTAGAGGACTGCAGTGGCATTTGGCATTGGTGCGGTTGCAGAAATTGTATCAAGCTAAAGGGCCTAGGGAGGGCAGACCTACTAGTGGTAGCCCAGTTGGGAAGCGTTGTGGTTCCTTGGGGCCTGAAGGAATGTCAGAGGGAGCTAATAACATGCTAAATAAGTGTAGCATGGCCTCACAAAACTCTTCTCTTTGTTATGAAGTTGCCGTTGCCTCTGGGAACTCGGGTAGCCACTGAACAAGGTCTGAATCGACTCTGAGGATAGATTGCAGAACCGAGACTGGGAGGCACATTGACACCCTTGCACCTTCTCTGGAGATCATGAGTAATGAAAGGAGGTCGAGTTCTTTCACTTCTTCTTAGACTTCAACTGCGACAAAGATCTGTGACGGGAACAACTTCGGGAACTTGAATGGGATCCTCTCTTGGACCTTGACTGGTCGGGGCATGGAGTCTTTCAGTATTTTGTAATATAGAGCTTCGCTTCCCAATCCTGAATGACCCTACAATGAATTAAGGCATATTGACTGCAGCCTTTGGAGTTGTGACCTGACCCCAGACACCCTAGGCAAACCTGATGGGGATTTATCAAAGACATTGGTTTGCAACAATTACTACATGGTTTAAACCCTGTAGTTTTGAGTGGTGATATTTCCTTTGCACACTGGTAGTATAATTTTAGAAAGAAAACGGTCTCAAAGAAAAGAGAGGTAGCTCCAGATCCGCATCTGCAGCTGTGGAAATAAGGGAAGTGACATCGGCGCATTTAGGTGGCTCCTATATACAAATCCACATGTTACTTCTGGAGTGGAATGACGCAGCTATGGAGACACATGACCCACTTACTGGTGCGCAGGGGTACTGATGCAAATTTTGCTGATCCATTCTGATACCTGGCGGAAGCTTCAAAATGTGATGAATTTGCGGTTAGAAGTCTCTTTCAGGAAATTAAGATTTCTGGCCAGGGGTTGGCAACTAGCCACTAAGAGTTCCCACACACTAAGGAAAAACACACACACACACATAAATTCAACCCAACACAGGTAGGTAAGATAGTCCGCAGTAAATTTCGAATAGAACAACATAAGCATTGCATAACAACATAGCAGAATGCAACAGGCATGACATCTGACACACATCTGACACACATCTGTGATCAACCTTTATGTCAGCCATCACTTTGCACCCAACTGCATCATCCACCACGAGATGCCACAAAACTAACGCAACTCCTTAGACATGACATTGCGCACAGGTACAACCAAAAGCAAATAAGACAATGGCGAGCGACACAGGTAAAGTGAATGTAACAGTAAGAATGCTGGGCACTCGCAGACTGTGGCAGCTTGAATCACCTTGCAGACATGGGCTGTGGGGTGGTGGAAAGGAGGAGCGATGAGCAATCCTTACCTGAAATGACAGTTCTCCACTCTTAGAAGTGACGGAAAAGACTTCTTGAGGATGGCCTCAATCTGAAATGAGACACACAGGACAACTATAACACATGATCTGTCACAAGAGCAGCAAGTACAGGCAATGTGGAGAGGAGTTAACCTAACGGCTAGGGCAGCCAATCTCGAATCTGGGGAGCTGGGTTTGAGCCTCGGCAATGACGCTGAACATCCTGTGATTCTGGGCAAATCACTTAATCTCCCTGGGCCCGATTCACAGAACGAACTTACGACAAAATCCTAAACTTACAACTTTTGATAATCACAGAATGCACTTACGATTTTCGGTATACACAGAATAAACTTGAGAAAAACTTAAGACAGACTTAAGACTGACTTAAGACTGACTCAAGACAGACGTAAATTAGGATTCTGTCTTAAGTCTGTTTTAAGTTCATTCTGTGAATACTAAAAATCGTAAGTTCGTTCTGTGAATCGGCCCCCTAGTGTCTAACAAAAATCATCAATGTGTCCTCATGTAATGCAACTGGTGCTATGTAAAGCGCTCTGATACCAGATTTGGGTCATGTTCGAGCTATATAAAACTCTATAAAACAAAAAAATAAAAAATGTGCATGGGGTTAGTGTCAGCATTAGAGGGACAGTGACTGCAAGGAGCCTTGCTTAGGGGGTAGTGTCATCCTTAGTGGGGCAGAGTATACAAGGGGGCACGTCAGGGGGTCAAGTCAGCATTAGAGGGGCAGTTAGTACAAGGAACCATCCTCAGGGGGTAGTGTCAGCTTTAGAGTGGTAGGCAGTACAAGGGATCTTGATAAGGGGGTAGTCTCAGCTTTAGAGGGGCAGTGAGTACAAGGAACCATGCTTTGGGGGTAGTGTCAGCATTAGAGTGGTAGGGAGTACAAGGGGTCTTGCTTAGGCTGTGGTATCAGCATCAGAGAGACAGTGAGTGCAAGGAGCCTTGCTTAGGGGGCAGTGTCAGCATTAGAGGAACAGTGAGTACAAGAAGTGTTGCTTAGTGGGTAGTGTCCGTAAGGTATAATGGGGAATCCCAGTGTCCCTCAGAACCTGGGTACATAAGAAAAATCACTACAACGAGTTCTGTTCGGTCCAACAATTGCTTAGTACTAGGAAAAAATTAATTTCTTACCGCTTGTAATGTCTTCTGACAGCGCTCCTGATACTGGGTTGACGTAGTGTTGGCGTATAGCGGGTTCCAAGGATCTGTAAATTTGGATTTCACCGCCCTTCTAGCAGTGCTTGCATAGGCATGGGTAGTTGTTGTGGCTGTGGTGGTGGTCACACCTGTAGGAGTAAATCAGAATTCATGATTAATGCTGGCCTTCCCTCCTTCCCTCTGCTTCCTGGCAGGTGGGCCTGAAGGTGGCTTCATTCTGACCTTTAGGGCGCATTATCTTCAAGTTGTTTTGTGTTACTGTCACATCTCTCATCACAGCTGACGTGTGAAAAACGACTTCACAAGAGCTTACATCATTGAGGTATGATCATCATTGCTGAGGTATGAAGAATTACTGGCATAAGAGTTTACGTCACCGCCCAGGTATGATCGTCATACCAACAATTAGACTAATTACTGTCATCAGATCTTACATCACCTCTGAGTGTTACTGTCAAATCTCTCATCATAGCTGAGAGATGAAGTGTTACTGTCACAAGAGCTCACATCATTGTTCGGTCGGATGATCATAGATGAGTATGAAGAATTGCTGTCATAAGATCTTACCTCAGCACTGAAAGCAAGGTGAATGTATTTTGTGGAGTTGGTAAAGGAAGCAAGGAGTAATGTAAAGTGTGATGGGGCGAGTGTGGAGTTGGTGAGGGAATCGGGAAAGCAATGGTGGATGTATTTTGTGATGGGGCGAGTGTGGATTTGGTGAGCAGAAGAGAGGAGTCTGCATACTGTGATGTGTTGAGTGTGAAGTTGGTGAGGTGAGGCGAGTATGGAGTTGGTGAAAGGAAGCAAGGGGTAATGCAAAGTGTGAAGGGGTGAACGTGTAGTAGGTAAAGGGAAGCAGGGGATGTATACTGCGATCAGTAGACTGTAGAGTTGGTGAGGGAAAGCAATGGTGGATGTTTTTTGTGATGGGGTGAGTGTGGAGTTGGTGAAGCGAAGCGGTGGATGTATACTGTGATGGGTTGAGTGTAGAGATGGTGATGGAAAGTGATGGTGCATGTATTTTGTGATGTGTCGAATGTGGAGTTGGTGAGGGGGAGCAATGTGGCTGTATACTGTGATGTGTCAGGTGGGGAGCTGGTGAGGTGGTGCGAGTGGGGAGTTGGTGAAAGAAAGCAAGGGGTAATGCAAAGTGTGAAGGGGTGAACGTGTAGTAGGTAAAGGGAAGCAGGGGATGTATACTGCGATCAGTAGACTGTAGAGTTGGTGAGGGAAAGCAATGGTGGATGTTTTTTGTGATGGGGTGAGTGTGGAGTTGGTGAGGGGGAGCAATGTGGCTGTATACTGTGATGTGTCAGGTGGGGAGCTGGTGAGGTGGTGCGAGTGGGGAGTTGGTGAAAGAAAGCAAGGGGTAATGCAAAGTGTGAAGGGGTGAACGTGTAGTAGGTAAAGGGAAGCAGGGGATGTATACTGCGATCAGTAGACTGTAGAGTTGGTGAGGGAAAGCAATGGTAGATGTTTTTTGTGATGGGGTGAGTGTGGAGTTGGTGAAGCGAAGCGGTGGATGTATACTGCGATGGGTTGAGTGTAGAGATGGTAATGGAAAGCGATGGTGCATGTATTTTGTGATGTGTCGAATGTGGAGTTGGTGAGGGGGAGCGATGTGGCTGTATACTGTGATGTGTCAGGTGGGGAGTTGGTGAGGTGAGGTGAGTAGGGAGTTGGTAAAAGAAAGCAAGGGGTAATGCAAAGTGTGAAGGGGTGAATGTGTAGTAGGTAAAGGGAAGCAGGGGATGTATACTGCAATCAGTAGACTGTAGAGTTGGTGAGGGAAAGCAATGGTGGATGTTTTTTGTGTTGGGGTGAGTGTGGAGTTGGTGAAGCGAAGCGGTGGATGTATACTGCGATGGGTTGAGTGTAGAGATGGTGATGGAAAGCGATGGTGCATGTATTTTGTGATGTGTCGAATGTGGAGTTGGTGAGGGGGAGCGATGTGGCTGTATACTGTGATGTGTCAGGTGGGGAGCTGGTGAGGTGGTGCGAGTGGGGAGTTGGTGAAAGGAAGCAAGGGGTAATGCAAAGTGTGAAGGGGTGAATGTGTAGTAGGTAAAGGGAAGCAGGGGATGTATACTGCGATCGGTAGACTGTAGAGTTGGTGAGGGAAAGCAATGGTGGATGTTTTTTGTGATGGGGTGAGTGTGGAGTTGGTGAAGCGAAGCGGTGGATGTATACTGCGATGGGTTGAGTGTAGAGATGGTGATGGAAAGCGATGGTGCATGTATTTTGTGATGTGTCGAATGTGGAGTTGGTGAGGGGGAGCGATGTGGCTGTATACTGTGATGTGTCAGGTGGGGAGCTGGTGAGGTGGTGCGAGTATGGAGTTGGTAAAAGAAAGCAAGGGGTCATGCAAAGTGTGAAGGGGTGAATGTGCAGTAGGTAAAGGGAAGCAGGGGATGTATACTGCGATCAGTAGACTGTAGAGTTGGTGAGGGAAAGCAATGGTGGATGTTTTTTGTGATGGGGTCAGTGTGGAGTTGGTGAAGAGAAGCGGTGGATGTATACTGCGATGGGTTGAGTGTAGAGATGGTGATGGAAAGCGATGGTGCATGTATTTTGTGATGTGTCGAATGTGGAGTTGGTGAGGGGGAGCGATGTGGCTGTATACTGTGATGTGTCAGGTGGGGAGCTGGTGAGGTGGTGCGAGTGGGGAGTTGGTGAAAGGAAGCAAGGGGTAATGCAAAGTGTTAAGGGGTGAATGTGTAGTAGGTAAAGGGAAGCAGGGGATGTATACTGCGATCGGTAGACTGTAGAGTTGGTGAGGGAAAGCAATGGTTGATGTTTTTTGTGATGGGGTGAGTGTGGAGTTGGTGAAGCGAAGCGGTGGATGTATACTGCGATGGGTTGAGTGTAGAGATGGTGATCGAAAGCGATGGTGCATGTATTTTGTGATTAGTCGAATGTGGAGTTGGTGAGGGGGAGCCATGTGGCTGTATACTGTGATGTGTCAGGTGGGGAGCTGGTGAGGTGGTGCGAGTGGGGAGTTGGTGAAAGGAAGCAAGGGGTCATGCAAAGTGTGAAGGGGTGAATGTGTAATAGGTAAAGTGAAGCAGGGGATGTATACTGCGATCGGTAGACTGTAGAGTTGGTGAGGGAAAGCAATGGTGGATGTTTTTTGTGATGGGGTCAGTGTGGAGTTGGTGAAGAGAAGCGGTGGATGTATACTGCGATGGGTTGAGTGTAGAGATGGTAATGGAAAGCGATGGTGCATGTATTTTGTGATGTGTCGAATGTGGAGTTGGTGAGGGGGAGCGATGTGGCTGTATACTGTGATGTGTCAGGTGGGGAGCTGGTGAGGTGGTGCGAGTGGGGAGTTGGTGAAAGGAAGCAAGGGGTAATGCAAAGTGTGAAGGGGTGAATGTGTAGTAGGTAAAGGGAAGCAGGGGATGTATACTGCGATCGGTAGACTGTAGAGTTGGTGAGGGAAAGGATGGTGGATGTTTTTTGTGATGGGGTGAGTGTGGAGTTGGTGAAGCGAAGCGGTGGATGTATACTGCGATGGGTTGAGTGTAGAGATGGTGATCGAAAGCGATGGTGCATGTATTTTGTGATGTGTCGAATATGGAGTTGGTGAGGGGGAGCGATGTGGCTGTATACTGTGATGTGTCAGGTGGGGAGCTGGTGAGGTGGTGCGAGTGGGGAGTTGGTGAAAGGAAGCAAGGGGTAATGCAAAGTGTGAAGGGGTGAATGTGTAGTAGGTAAAGGGAAGCAGGGGATGTATACTGCGATCAGTAGACTGTAGAGTTGGTGAGGGAAAGCAATGGTGGATGTTTTTTGTGATGGGGTGAGTGTGGAGTTGGTGAAGCGAAGCGGTGGATGTATACTGTGATGGGTTGAGTGTAGAGATGGTGATGGAAAGTGATGGTGCATGTATTTTGTGATGTGTCGAATGTGGAGTTGGTGAGGGGGAGCAATGTGGCTGTATACTGTGATGTGTCAGGTGGGGAGCTGGTGAGGTGGTGCGAGTGGGGAGTTGGTGAAAGAAAGCAAGGGGTAATGCAAAGTGTGAAGGGGTGAACGTGTAGTAGGTAAAGGGAAGCAGGGGATGTATACTGCGATCAGTAGACTGTAAGTTGGTGAGGGAAAGCAATGGTGGATGTTTTTTGTGATGGGGTGAGTGTGGAGTTGGTGAAGCGAAGCGGTGGATGTATACTGCGATGGGTTGAGTGTAGAGATGGTGATGGAAAGCGATGGTGCATGTATTTTGTGATGTGTCGAATGTGGAGTTGGTGAGGGGGAGCAATGTGGCTGTATACTGTGATGTGTCAGGTGGGGAGCTGGTGAGGTGGTGCGAGTGGGGAGTTGGTGAAAGAAAGCAAGGGGTAATGCAAAGTGTGAAGGGGTGAACGTGTAGTAGGTAAAGGGAAGCAGGGGATGTATACTGCGATCAGTAGACTGTAGAGTTGGTGAGGGAAAGCAATGGTGGATGTTTTTTGTGATGGGGTGAGTGTGCAGTTGGTGAGGGGGAGCAATGTGGCTGTATACTGTGATGTGTCAGGTGGGTAGCTGGTGAGGTGGTGCGAGTGGGGAGTTGGTGAAAGAAAGCAAGGGGTAATGCAAAGTGTGAAGGGGTGAACGTGTAGTAGGTAAAGGGAAGCAGGGGATGTATACTGCGATCAGTAGACTGTAGATTTGGTGAGGGAAAGCAATGGTGGATGTTTTTTGTGATGGGGTGAGTGTGGAGTTGGTGAAGCGAAGCGGTGGATGTATACTGCGATGGGTTGAGTGTAGAGATGGTAATGGAAAGCGATGGTGCATGTATTTTGTGATGTGTCGAATGTGGAGTTGGTGAGGGGGAGCGATGTGGCTGTATACTGTGATGTGTCAGGTGGGGAGTTGGTGAGGTGAGGTGAGTAGGGAGTTGGTAAAAGAAAGCAAGGGGTAATGCAAAGTGTGAAGGGGTGAATGTGTAGTAGGTAAAGGGAAGCAGGGGATGTATACTGCAATCAGTAGACTGTAGAGTTGGTGAGGGAAAGCAATGGTGGATGTTTTTTGTGTTGGGGTGAGTGTGGAGTTGGTGAAGCGAAGCGGTGGATGTATACTGCGATGGGTTGAGTGTAGAGATGGTGATGGAAAGCGATGGTGCATGTATTTTGTGATGTGTCGAATGTGGAGTTGGTGAGGGGGAGCGATGTGGCTGTATACTGTGATGTGTCAGGTGGGGAGCTGGTGAGGTGGTGCGAGTGGGGAGTTGGTGAAAGGAAGCAAGGGGTAATGCAAAGTGTGAAGGGGTGAATGTGTAGTAGGTAAAGGGAAGCAGGGGATGTATACTGCGATCGGTAGACTGTAGAGTTGGTGAGGGAAAGCAATGGTGGATGTTTTTTGTGATGGGGTGAGTGTGGAGTTGGTGAAGCGAAGCGGTGGATGTATACTGCGATGGGTTGAGTGTAGAGATGGTGATGGAAAGCGATGGTGCATGTATTTTGTGATGTGTCGAATGTGGAGTTGGTGAGGGAGAGCGATGTGGCTGTATACTGTGATGTGTCAGGTGGGGAGCTGGTGAGGTGGTGCGAGTATGGAGTTGGTAAAAGAAAGCAAGGGGTCATGCAAAGTGTGAAGGGGTGAATGTGCAGTAGGTAAAGGGAAGCAGGGGATGTATACTGCGATCAGTAGACTGTAGAGTTGGTGAAGGAAAGCAATGGTGGATGTTTTTTGTGATGGGGTCAGTGTGGAGTTGGTGAAGAGAAGCGGTGGATGTATACTGCGATGGGTTGAGTGTAGAGATGGTGATGGAAAGCGATGGTGCATGTATTTTGTGATGTGTCGAATGTGGAGTTGGTGAGGGGGAGCGATGTGGCTGTATACTGTGATGTGTCAGGTGGGGAGCTGGTGAGGTGGTGCGAGTGGGGAGTTGGTGAAAGGAAGCAAGGGGTAATGCAAAGTGTGAAGGGGTGAATGTGTAGTAGGTAAAGGGAAGCAGGGGATGTATACTGCGATCGGTAGACTGTAGAGTTGGTGAGGGAAAGCAATGGTTGATGTTTTTTGTGATGGGGTGAGTGTGGAGTTGGTGAAGCGAAGCGGTGGATGTATACTGCGATGGGTTGAGTGTAGAGATGGTGATCGAAAGCGATGGTGCATGTATTTTGTGATTAGTCGAATGTGGAGTTGGTGAGGGGGAGCAATGTGGCTGTATACTGTGATGTGTCAGGTGGGGAGCTGGTGAGGTGGTGCGAGTGGGGAGTTGGTGAAAGGAAGCAAGGGGTCATGCAAAGTGTGAAGGGGTGAATGTGTAATAGGTAAAGTGAAGCAGGGGATGTATACTGCGATCGGTAGACTGTAGAGTTGGTGAGGGAAAGCAATGGTGGATGTTTTTTGTGATGGGGTCAGTGTGGAGTTGGTGAAGAGAAGCGGTGGATGTATACTGCGATGGGTTGAGTGTAGAGATGGTAATGGAAAGCGATGGTGCATGTATTTTGTGATGTGTCGAATGTGGAGTTGGTGAGGGGGAGCGATGTGGCTGTATACTGTGATGTGTCAGGTGGGGAGCTGGTGAGGTGGTGCGAGTGGGGAGTTGGTGAAAGGAAGCAAGGGGTAATGCAAAGTGTGAAGGGGTGAATGTGTAGTAGGTAAAGGGAAGCAGGGGATGTATACTGCGATCGGTAGACTGTAGAGTTGGTGAGGGAAAGGATGGTGGATGTTTTTTGTGATGGGGTGAGTGTGGAGTTGGTGAAGCGAAGCGGTGGATGTATACTGCGATGGGTTGAGTGTAGAGATGGTGATCGAAAGCGATGGTGCATGTATTTTGTGATGTGTCGAATGTGGAGTTGGTGAGGGGGAGCGATGTGGCTGTATACTGTGATGTGTCAGGTGGGGAGCTGGTGAGGTGGTGCGAGTGGGGAGTTGGTGAAAGGAAGCAAGGGGTAATGCAAAGTGTGAAGGGGTGAATGTGTAGTAGGTAAAGGGAAGCAGGGGATGTATACTGCGATCGGTAGACTGTAGAGTTGGTGAGGGAAAGCAATGGTGGATGTTTTTTGTGATGGGGTGAGTGTGGAGTTGGTGAAGCGAAGCGGTGGATGTATACTGCGATGGGTTGAGTGTAGAGATGGTAATGGAAAGCGATGGTGCATGTATTTTGTGATGTGTCGAATGTGGAGTTGGTGAGGGGGAGCGATGTGGCTGTATACTGTGATGTGTCAGGTGGGGAGCTGGTGAGGTGGTGCGAGTGGGGAGTTGGTGAAAGGAAGCAAGGGGTAATGCAAAGTGTGAAGGGGTGAATGTGTAGTAGGTAAAGGGAAGCAGGGGATGTATACTGCGATCAGTAGACTGTAGAGTTGGTGAGGGAAAGCAATGGTGGATGTTTTTTGTGATGGGGTGAGTGTGGAGTTGGTGAAACGAAGCGGTGGATGTATACTGCGATGGGTTGAGTGTAGAGATGGTGATGGAAAGCGATGGTGCATGTATTTTGTGATGTGTCGAATGTGGAGTTGGTGAGGGGGAGCGATGTGGCTGTATACTGTGATGTGTCAGGTGGGGAGCTGGTGAGGTGGTGCAAGTGGGGAGTTGGTGAAAGAAAGCAAGGGGTAATGCAAAGTGTGAAGGGGTGAACGTGTAGTAGGTAAAGGGAAGCAGGGGATGTATACTGCGATCAGTAGACTGTAGAGTTGGTGAGGGAAAGCAATGGTGGATGTTTTTTGTGATGGGGTGAGTGTGGAGTTGGTGAAGCGAAGCGGTGGATGTATACTGCGATGGGTTGAGTGTAGAGATGGTGATGGAAAGCGATGGTGCATGTATTTTGTGATTAGTCGAATGTGGAGTTGGTGAGGGGGAGCGATGTGGCTGTATACTGTGATGTGTCAGGTGGGGAGCTGGTGAGGTGGTGCGAGTGGGGAGTTGGTGAAAGAAAGCAAGGGGTAATGCAAAGTGTGAAGGGGTGAATGTGTAGTAGGTAAAGGGAAGCAGGGGATGTATACTGCGATCAGTAGACTGTAGAGTTGGTGAGGGAAAGCAATGGTGGATGTTTTTTGTGATGGGGTGAGTGTGGAGTTGGTGAAACGAAGCGGTGGATGTATACTGCGATGGGTTGAGTGTAGAGATGGTGATGGAAAGCGATGATGCATGTATTTTGTGATGTGTCGAATGTGGAGTTGGTGAGGGGGAGCGATGTGGCTGTATACTGTGATGTGTCAGGTGGGGAGCTGGTGAGGTGGTGCGAGTGGGGAGTTGGTGAAAGGAAGCAAGGGGTAATGTAAATTGTGATGGGGTGAGTGTGGAGTTGGTGAAGGGAAGCGGGGAGATGTATACTTTGATGGGTCAAGTGCAGAGCTGGTGACGAGAAGCAAGGAAGCTGCATCAGAAAATGGCAGATACCATGAAGGCTATGAAGTCTTATGTATGATGATAATTTGCCCCAGGATTGTATGCTCTTGGGACTTCATGAGCCATACTGGTGAGCTCGAGGGATTTACCAACACAGGGTTAGGCAGGGAAGTAGGACAGACCCAGAGAGGTAACCTCCCAGTTCCAATCGGGCTGCCAGCTAAGCTTTTCAGAAACTGTGAAATAAGGGTTGCTGTCTCTATGCATTTGTACAAGGAAGCGTAGGTGTATGAGGGTCTGATGTGAGATGATGCTGATATCAAAAGAGGTGAAACTGAGGGAAGGGTACTTCTTACTACACAGGCCACTGTTGCCTAGGTATCCTAAGCTGGATTTCAGAAGGCTGCATGAGGCCTTGAGTTTAGCACTGGCTGCAGAGACGGTTTTTGACTTCCTGGACTAAGAATTTCTGGGTGATGCAGAAACTGAACATAGGGCTGGAGTTTTTGCAGTTTGGCCAGCAGCTGCACTAGAACCTACTGGCGAGAGGGAGGGCAATGAGGGTGATACTCTTGGTCTTTAGAGTGAAACAGGGCAAGACTTCATCAGAAGGGGAGTCTACGGGACCCTGTGCTGGAAGGATTTGTATGGCCGCGAGGGAGGAAGCCGGATGGTATGCTGGCACATGAAAGAGAACCTCATTGGAGGGACCCCATGCTAGTAGCTATGTTTGGCGAGCTTGGCAGAGATTCTGGAATCAAGATCATTGGGAAAATCAATTTTGTGTTCTATGCAGGGATCGCCGGATGCAGTTCTGCATAGCTGTTGGCTCAAGGGTGAGAGGGAATTTTTTTTTTTATCTAAGTAGAGTAGTGGCTAGAAATGAGACTCACTTTGTCAGGCAAAATGTGTAAGCAAGGTCTGCTTCACAGGACAGGGTTGCCACTCAGTAACAGCAAGGCCAGCTCTGTTCTAGATTGCCTCTCTACCACAGGTTCCGTATGTAATCCACACACATTCCCCATGTAATAAACACAGTTTCCGTATGTAATCCACACAGTTTCTGTATGTAATCCACACAGTTTCTATATGTAATCCAGACATTTTTCGTATGTATTCCACACAGTTTCCGTATGTAATCCACACAGTCCGTATGTAATCCGCACATTTCCAATATGTAATCCGCACACTTTCCCTATGTAATCTACACAGTTTCCGTATGTAATCCACACAGTCCCTATGTAAACCGCACATTTCCAATATGTAATCCACACACTTTCCCTATGTAATCTACACAGTTTCCCTATGTACTCCACACAGTTTCCCTATGAAATCCATACATACAGTTACATACGGACTGTATGTAATCCACACAGTCTGTATGTAATTCACACACTTCTAATATGTAATCCACACAGTTTCCGTATGTAATCCACATAGTCCAAATGTAATCCACACACTTTCCATATGTAATCCACACAGTTTCCGAATGTAATCCAGTTTCCGTATGTAATCCATATGTACTCCACACAGTTTCTGTATGTAATCCATCCAGTTTCTGTATGTAATCCATACAATTTCCGTATGTAATCCACACAGTTTCTGTATGTAATCCACACAGTTTCTATATGTAATCCAGACATTTTTCGTATGTATTCCACACAGTTTCCGTATGTAATCCACACAGTCCGTATGTAATCCGCACATTTCCAATATGTAATCCGCACACTTTCCCTATGTAATCTACACAGTTTCCGTATGTAATCCACACAGTCCCTATGTAAACTGCACATTTCCAATATGTAATCCACACACTTTCCCTATGTAATCTACACAGTTTCCCTATGTAATCCACATACTTTCCCTATGTAATCCACACATACAGTTACATAAGGACTGTATGTAATCCACACAGTCCGTATGTAATTCACACACTTCTAATATGAAACCACACAGTTTCCGTATGTAATCCACACAGTCCGTATGTAACCCACACACTTTCCATATGTAATCCACACAGTTTCCGAATGTAATACAGTTTCCATATGTAATCCATATGTACTCCACACAGTTTCTGAATGTAATCCATCCAGTTTCCGTATGTAATCCATACAATTTCCGTATGTAATCCACACAGTTTCTGTATGTAATCTACACAGTTTCTATATGTAATTCAGACATTTTTCGTATGTATTCCACACAGTTTCCATATGTAATCCAGAAAGGGCCAAAGTAGATACCAAGAGAATAATTCAGGAAAGCAGTAAAGTACCTTGCGGATAGTACGGTACCTGTAACAGCAGCAAAAGCCTCATACAAGGAGTTCATTGAGGGACAGGGCTTCTAAACATTAGTAGTTATTACGGGGCCTCGCCGCTAGCTCTGCCTATGGGTTATCCCTCCTTAGCCCAGGTGAATCTATCTGTATGCCCCAGTTGGGAGCAGATTAGAGGCAGGCACTGTTTGTTCATCTTATATGGTGGGGAGTTGTGCTAGAAGATCCCAGGGATGACTATAGTTGTGAGAAGTAGTGACAGGAGAAAACCCACTCTAGGTGGGCAAAGCCCTATAGCAGGTGTCAAATCTCAAGCAATTTGGGTGTAGGATCTTATTGGGGTACCCAATCCGGGAGACATCTGCAGCAATGATCCATGATCCCAGGGGGAGTATCAACAACACAATAGGGCATTTTATGAGTACCTGTGGCTGAGGGTTGTGATGCCGCCATGTAAAGCTCAGTGTACATATTATTCCACTTTATGCAAAAGTCATGGGTAGGCTGGAGGTGCAGAGGGTACCTAGTATATACAAGACACTCTTGTACAAGACCCAAGATGGATTGGGGAATCTCGAGGGACAATGAAGACCGGTGTAGGGGAGCTGAAGCAGTGACCTGGAAGAAGTCCTATCATATCCTAGAAATATTGATTAGTCTCTCTTCTTTACAATTTAAACTGCTTCACAGGATGCACAGGCGAGAGACACACTCTTTCAAACCATAGGACTCACCGCTGTGCTCGAAGTAAGGGAAGGCTAAGAGACAATCTCAGACTTGCTTTCAAGCTGCAATACCCCTGAAAAGAGTTTATAAGGTATTTCACGGGACTAGCTGGGGGGGACTGAAGATTTGACATGAACTAGTGATGTCAGGGATCTTTGGGGATCTTGTGATACTAAGGGCTACTAAGAACCTGTATGTCACAGTATCAAGACCGAAAATATTTATACATTCGGAGTTGAGAATTGTAAATCTGTATTTACCTAGGTATACTTAGTTTCAAAATGTAGCCGTAGCCAACATGATGTTATTGCCAGACGAAATCTAAAAATCAATATCATGGTGGAATATTGTGAGGGCGAATGTAGCAAAAAGGGAAATTGCATCTCAATGGAAAGACAATGATCCATCAGACGCATAGAAATGATTTAGATGCATAGATAGCTGCATGTTAACTGGAAAGGGTTTGCAGGGGCAGAGGGTGTCCTAATAAGTATGTAAAAATGTGAAGCACTTGGATGAAATCTCATGGCGTGATGAGCTTCTTCTCAGCAAGCAAGGTGGTGCTGTGGGATAATGAAAAGGCACAGTTTAAATAAGCCATGGAGCCAAGTGTACTGCAATCCGTAATTGGAATATGATTACTGCTGGGACAGAAAAGTCCTCCGCATGGTAACGGAAGTGCACCCCTGCCCTGAGTACCCCAACTGTACTCATGTCTGGATCCCTAATGCTAATTTTGGTTGTCATAGCCATGGGATCATTCGTGTGCACTATGACATAGGCTTGTCTCACGCACCAGCGGTCTTGTTGGGCAGGGAGAGGTGCTCACATCGCTACCCTCATAGTGGTAAAAGACTTCTGCCTTCACCAGGAGTTAAGCAGCACGAGCGCGGTGGTGGCAGCATACCATGTTATGATCATTAGGAGTGAGCAGGTCCTTTTTTAACCTGTGTCATGCTAGTGAGGCCTACAGGATCACTCATTCAATGTCCCACTGCTGCGTGCTTAACTCACCCTTGGCCTACATCTGTTTAATGTAGAGTGCTGCACAGCGTATACCTGCGCTGGGTGTCTGTGTGCCTAGGAGGGACCCCATACAGGGATAATGCAGCGCACACCGGATGAATGCTTGTGCTGGGTGTATGTGTACCTGTGAGTGGCCTAATATATGAGGATGTAGTGTTGTGCATGTTAAATGCATCTGCTGGGTGCATCTGTTGTACTAAGCAGTACGTGAATGCATGTGCTGGGTGTATGTGTACCTGTGAGTGGTACAGTACACAAAGGTTATAGTGCTGTGCTGTGCATGCATGTTAAATGCATGCACTAGATGTATTTGTGCCTGTGAAGGGTACACTACATTGAGGACTCTGGTTTCCATTTTGGGTGACCCAGTATTACATGGTGAAACATGAGGAAATCATATAGAGGAATCCCCCAGAGTGATATGTGTATTGCTGCATTCCTGTAAACTCGGTGGGACACACTGGAGAAGGAAGAGCCAGGCTTCCCCAGTACACTTCAAAGGGTATTCTTTGATTCAGAGGGAGGTCACAAGGAAGGGCCCTGGGAACATCTCAGGAAAGAGATGGGGCTTATAGGGGAATCATAAAGAGTAGGGCTGGGGACCTATGTTAACATTTTGATAAACATATCACTGTGGCTGACATTCAGATGTGAACTCTAGTTACTCCTATGGCCTGTTCTGTGGTGCTATCAGCTTTGAGTTGCTTCTGCTGTGACAGACTGCTTACGAACGGAAGAGAGGGCATAGCCCGTGGGCAGTGAGGAGCCAGCGACTCCGTATGCCAGGAGGGGCAGCTGCAAATGAACTGTAATCTTTGCTGTGCTTATCAGTCTGGAGTCCGTGTGCAGTGAGGGATTGGCAATCCCCTATGCCAGGAGGGGCCGCCATGGATGGATTGCCAATGTTTGCCATGCCGAGTGAGCTGTAGCCCCTGGGCCATGAAGGGATGGAGACCCTGTAGGCCAGGAGGGGCCGCCATGCGGGCAGCTGCTGTACTGATCAGGCTGATGCTTATGTACAGTAGAGACATTGTGACACTGTGTGCCAATGGGGATCCCCAGAACTAACAAGAAGTTTAACTTGACCAGGAGTGTTGGCGCAGTAGTGAGACCACTCTGGGACCCCCTACACTGGGACGCAGCACTTGCATCAAAAACTTCACACCTCTTCCCCACCTCTGTGGGAATGACCAAAGACTTACCCTGCCAGAAGGAGCCTCAACAAATCTCTGGTCGCTGGGGATGACCGAACACGTGTGAGGCACTTGAGACCAGTCAATGCAGTCCATCTGGGCTGCTTGCAGTAAACTCACCGGAGCACGTGTGGGTAAGACTGATTTTGGAGCAGTTTAAGCCAGGGGAACTTGCTTGTTAGATAGCGCTGCAGGCCTGAAAAACTCTTGACTTTAATACAGAGTCGGAGGGGACTCTTGAGACTCGGACTAGTGGAGCATACCTTCGATGTTGCCTATAGTGAATGGGGACTATCCACGATCGGTAGAGCGTGGAGGGAGTGGTACAAAAGGAACTGCCTATGAAACACTAGAGCCCTGACTTCAGTGGGGACTGTGTGGTTGCTTTTGAATACCGTATTTATTTTTGTGTTGTTAGCGATAAAATAACATACTTCTTTTATCACAAAAGTAAATATTTGGCAATTTATTGCTGCTTCTGCACATATTTTGAGTTGTAAGCCTGTGTCCACCCCACTGTACCCGTTTCTCCAAAGGCAGTCTTGGAGTGGTCAGACCACACTATTCCGGAACTGCTCAGACCTTGCTGAGAGTCAAGTACTGAAGGGGTACATGGTCCTGTTGCACAAGATCCATAGTAGATCGGGCCCTCAGACATCAGGAATAAAAGGCCTTAACTCACATGCATGGTTGGACAACTACAATTAATGGCAAAGGCCAATAAAGCATTTTTTTTTTTAAAAAGCTGGCATTAACTTTTCACCTTTAAATGCCAGAAACATTTGTTCATATCTGCTCACATGTTGTTTCATAGTTGAAGCAAAATTGGTGGTATTCGAAAGGAGATAAGAGGACACCAGGACAGGGAATGTATGACATTACAACACCTACATTTACATCGCGGTACATTACATCACGGTTTTTATAATGCAAGTCGTTACAACGGCTGGACTTAGGAGTAGTATAATTCACTATTCCAACTCCAGTCTACGTACAGTAGGGAATGTGTTGGATATTAAATTATACTATTCCTTGTCCTAGAGCGCCATCCAGCGCAAGTTGTAGTAACGACTTGCGTTGTAAAAACCGCAATGTAATGGTATTGCGATGTAATCCCCACCTTGTAAACCATGTTTCCCCAGGACAGGTGGTGGGGAGCGGCGCATTGGGAGAGAATGAAATCATAACCATGCCTTTCCTGGCGGGCCAGCTTTAAAAGATATTTTGAAGGACAGTTTTGTGACCACAAGGGATTATTTAAGAACAAATTCTAAATCTCAGTTGAAATTAATGAGATAAGATAACCCAAGGTTACTAAATAGTAGTTATTTTCCAGAAAAGAAGGTCTGTCCCTCAAAATGCAGAGAGTTGGCTATCTTGTCATTAACACCTACTCTATCTCATGTCTGTCTTCCTCTCTCATCCCTCCTACACACTCTTCACCACCCCTCACTCACTCTTTTCTCTCATACTACTGCTCCATTGTCCACCCTCCTCTTATTCCATGAGTTCCACACACATGTCCTTACTACCACTTCATCCCACCTATCTGTCCATCTCATCCCCTTCAATACTTCTTTCCATACCTCTCACACCTCAGGCCTTTCACACTTTTCTTTCCTGCGCCTTACTGTAGGGGCACAGAAGGCTCAGAGGGGGGTGTGCACCTTTGGATAGTTGGGGCAGAAGGCTCAGAGGGGGAGTGCACCTTTGGATAGTTTGGGCAGAAGGCTCGGAGGGGGAGTGCACCTTTGGATAGTTTGGGCAGAAGGCTCGGAGGGGTAGTGCACCTTTGGATAGTTTGGGCAGAAGGCTTGGAGGGGGGTGTGCACCTTTGAATAGTTGGGACAGAAGGCTCAGAGGGGGAGTGCACCTTTGGATAGTTGGGAGAAAAGGCTCAGAGGGGGATGTGCACCTTTGGATAGTTGGGACAGAAGGCTCAGAGGGGGGTGTGCACTTTGGATAGTTGGGGCAGAAGGCTCAGAGGGGGAGTGCACCTTTGGATAGTTGGGAGAAAAGGCTCAGAGGGGGGGTGCACCTTTGGATAGTTGGGAGAAAAGGCTCAGAGGGGGATGTGCACCTTTGGATAGTTGGGACAGAAGGCTCAGAGGGGGGTGTGCACTTTGGATAGTTGGGGCAGAAGGCTCAGAGGGGGAGTGCACCTTTGGATAGTTGGGAGAAAAGGCTCAGAGGGGGGGTGCACCTTTGGATAGTTGGGGCAGAAGGCTTAGAGGGGGGTGTGCACCTTTGGATAGTTGGCGCAGAAGGCTCAGAGGGGGAGTGCAACTTTGGATAGTTGGGAGATAAGGCTCAGAGAGGGAGTGCACCTTTGGATAGTTGGGGCTGAAGGCTTAGAGGGGGGTGTGCACCTTTGGATAGTTGGGACAGAAGGCTCAGAGGGGGAGTGCACCCTTGGATAGTTGGGAGAAAAGGCTCAGAGGGGGAGTGCACCTTTGGATAGTTGGGAGAAAAGGCTCAGAGGGGGAGTGCACCTTTGGATAGTTGGGGCAGAAGGCTCAGAGGGGGGTGTACACCTTTGGATAGTCGGGGCAGAAGGCTCAGAGGGGGGTGTGCACCTTTGGATAGTTGGGAGAAAAGGCTCAGAGGGGGGTGTGCACCTTTGGATAGTTGGGAGAAAAGGCTCAGAGGGGGGGGTGCACCTTTGGATAGTTGGTGCAGAAGGCTCAGAGGGGGGTGTGCACCTTCGGATAGTTGGGGCAGAAGGCTCAGAGGGTGTGTGCACCTTTGGATAGTTGGGGCAGAAGGCTCAGAGGGGGTGTGCACTTTGGATAGTTGGGGCAGAAGGCTCAGAGGGGTGTGCACCTTTGGCTAGTGGGAGCAGAATGCTCAGGAGGAGGTGTGCACCTTTGGATCGTTGGGAAAGAAGGCTCAGAGGGGGAGTGCACCTTTGGATAGTTTGGGCAGAAGGCTCAGAGAGGGAGTGCACCTCTGGATAGTTTGGGCAGAAGGCTTGGAGGGGGTGTGCACCTTTGGATAGTTGGGACAGAAGGCTCAGAGGGGGAGTGCACCTTTGGATAGTTGGGAGAAAAGGCTCAGAGGGGGTGTGCACCTTTGGATAGTTGGGGCAGAAGGTTCAAAGGGGGGTGTGCACCTTTGTATTGTTGGGAGAGAAGGCTCAGAGGGGGAGTGCACCTTTGGATAGTTGGGTCAGAAGGCTTAGAGGGGGGGTGCACCTTTGGATAGTTGGGAGAAAAGGCTCAGAGAGGGAGTGCACCTTTGGATAGTTGAGAAAAAAGGCTCAGAGGGGGAGTGCACCTTTGGATAGTTGGGAGAAAAGGTTCAGAGGGGGGTGTGCACCTTTGGATAGTTTGGGCAGAAGGCTTGGAGGGGGGTGTGCACCTTTGGATAGTTGGGAGAAAAGGCTCAGATGGGGAGTGCACCTTTGGATAGTTGGCGCAGAAGGCTCAAAGGGGGTGTGCACCTTTGGATAGTTGGCGCAGAAGGCTCAGAGGAGGGTGTGCACCTTTGGATAGTTGGGGCAGAAGGCTCAGAGGGGGGTGTGCACCTTTGGATAGTTGGCGCAGAAGGCTCAGAGGAGGGTGTGCACCTTCGGATAGTTGGGGCAGAAGGCTCAGAGGGGTGTGCACCTTTGGATAGTTGGGGCAGAAGGCTTAGAGGGGGGTGAACTTTGGATAGTTGGGGCAGAAGGCTCAGAGGGGGTGTGCACCTTTGTATAGTTGGAGCAGAATGCTCAGGAGGAGGTGTGCACCTTTGGATAGTTGGTGCAGAAGGCTCAGAGGGGAGTGTGCACCTTTGGATAGTTGCGCAGAAGGCTCAGAGGGGTGTGCACCTTTGGATAGTTGGGGCAGAAGGCTCAGAGGGGTGTGCACGTTTGGATAGTTGGGGCAGAAGGCTCAGAGGGGGTGTGAACTTTGGATAGTTGGGGCAGAAGGCTCAGAGGGGGTGTGCACCTTTGGATAGTTGGAGCAGAATGCTCAGGAGGAGGTGTGCACCTTTGGATAGTTGGCGCAGAAGGCTCAGAGGGGGGTGTGCACCTTTGGATAGTTGGGGCAGAAGGCTCAGAGGGGGGTGTGCACCTTCGGATAGTTGGGGCAGAAGGCTCAGAGGGGTATGCACCTTTGGATAGTTGGCGCAGAAGGCTCAGAGGAGGGTGTGCACCTTCGGATAGTTGGGGCAGAAGGCTCAGAGGGGTGTTCACCTTTGGATAGTTGGGGCAGAAGGCACAAAGGGGGGTGTGCACTTTGGATAGTTGGGGCAGAAGGCTCAGAGGGGGTGTGCACCTTTGGATAGTTGGGGCAGAAGACTCAGAGGGGGCTGTGCACCTTTGTATAGTTGGGAGAGAAGGCTCAGAGAGGGAGTGCACCTTTGGATAGTTGGGGCAGAAGGCTCAGAGGGGGGTGTGCAGCCTTTGGATAGTTGGGGCAGAAGGCTCAGAGGGGGGTGTGCACCTTTGGATAGTTGGAGCAGAATGCTCAGGAGGAGGTGTGCACTTTTGGATAGTTGGCGCAGAAGGCTCAGAGGGGGGTGTGCACCTTTGGATAGTTGGCTCAGAAGGCTCAGAGGAGGGTGTGCACCTTCGGATAGTTGGGGCAGAAGGCTCAGAGGTGTGTGCACCTTCGGATAGTTGGGGCAGAAGGCTCAGAGGGGTGTGCACCTTTAGATAGTTAGGGCAGAAGGCTCAGAGGGGGTGTGCACCTTTGGATAGTTGGGGGGCAGAAGGTTCACAGGGGGGATGTGCAGCCTTTGGATAGTTTGGGCAGAAGGCTTGGAGGGGGAGTGCACCTTTGGATAGTTTGGGCAGAAGGCTCGGAGGGGGAGTGCACCTATGGATAGTTGGGGCAGAAGGCTCAGAGGGGGGTGTGCACCTTTGGATAGTTGGGGGGCAGAAGGTTCACAGGGGGGTGTGCAGCCTTTGGATAGTTGGGGCAGAAGGCTCAGAGGGGGGTGTGCAGCCTTTGGATAGTTGGGGCAGAAGGCTCAGAGGGGGGTGTGCACCTTTGGATAGTTGGGGAGCAGAAGGCTCAGAGGGGGATGGTCACCTATGGATAGTTGGCGCAGAAGGCTCAGAGGGGGGTGTGCACCTTTGGATAGTTGGCGCAGAAGGCTCAGAGGAGGGTGTGCACCTTCGGATAGTTGGGGCAGAAGGCTCAGAGGTGAGCGCACCTTCGTATAGTTGGGGCAGAAGGCTCAGAGGGGTGTGCACCTTTAGATAGTTAGGGCAGAAGGCTCAGAGGGGGTGTGCACCTTTGGATAGTTGGGGGCAGAAGGTTCACAGGGGGGGTGTGCAGCCTTTGGATAGTTTGGGCAGAAGGCTCGGAGGGGGAGTGCACCTTTAGATAGTTTGGGCAGAAGGCTCGGAGGGGGAGTGCACCTATGGTTAGTTGGGGCAGAAGGCTCAGAGGGGGGTGTGCACCTTTGGATAGTTGGGGGGCAGAAGTTTCACAGGGGAGTGTGCAGCCTTTGGATAGTTGGGGCAGAAGGCTCAGAGGGGGGTGTGCACCTTTGGATAGTTGGGGAGCAGAAGGCTCAGAGGGGGATGGTCACCTATGGATAGTTGGCGCAGAAGGCTCAGAGGGGGGTGTGCACCTTTGTATAGTTGGGAGAGAAGGCTCAGAGGGGGTGTGCACCTTTGGATAGTTGGGGCAGAAGGTTCAAAGGGGGGTGTGCACCTTTGTATTGTTGGGAGAGAAGGCTCAGAGGGGGAGTGCACCTTTGGATAGTTGGCGCAGAAGGCTACGGGGGGGTGTGCACCTTTGGATAGTTGGGGCAGAAGGCTCAGAGGGGGTGTGCACCTTTGGATAGTTGGGGCAGAAGGCTCAGAGGGGGTGTGCACCTTTGGATAGTTGGGGCAGAAGGTTCAGAGGGAGGGGTGCACCTTTGTATAGTTGGGGCAGAAGGCTCAGAGGGGGGTGTGCACTTTGGATAGTTGGGGCAGAAGGCTCAGAGGGGGGTGTGCACTTTGGATAGTTGGGGCAGAAGGCTCAGAGGGGGTGTTTACCTTTGGATAGTTGGGGCAGAAGGTTCAGAGGGGGGTGTGCACCTTTGGATAGTTGGGGCAGAAGACTCAGAGGGGGCTGTGCACCTTTGTATAGTTGGGAGAGAAGGCTCAGAGAGGGAGTGCACCTTTGGATAGTTGAGGCAGAAGGCTTGGAGGGGGGTGTGCACCTTTGAATAGTTGGGACAGAAGGCTCAGAGGGGGAGTGCACCTTTGGATAGTTGGGCGAGAAGGCTCAGAGAGGGAGTGCACCTTTGGATAGTTGGGGCAGAAGGCTTAGAGGGGTTAGGTGTGCGCCTTCGGATATTAGGGAACTGAAGGGTCACAGGGGGTGTGCACCTTTGTATAGTTGGGGCAGAAGGCGCAGAGGGGGGTGTGCACCCTTGGATAATTGGGGCGGAAGGCTCAGAGGGGGTTTGCACCTTTGGATATTAGGGGGCAGAAGGCTCAGAGGGGGGTGTGCACCTATGGATAGTTGGCGCAGAAGGCTCAGAGGGGGAGTGCACTTTTGGATAGTTAGGGCAGAAGGCTTGGAGGGGTTAGGTGTGCGCCTCTGGATATTAGGCGGGCAGAAGGCTCAGAGGGGGTTGTGCTCCTTTGGATAGTTGGGGCAGAAGGTTCAGAGGGGGGGTGCACCTTTGTATAGTTGGGGCAGAAGGCTCAAAGGGGGGTGTGCACTTTGGATAGTTGGAGCAGAATGCTCAGGAGGAGGTGTGCACTTTTGGATAGTTGGCGCAGAAGGCTCAGAGGGGGGTGTGCACCTTTGGATAGTTGGCTCAGAAGGCTCAGAGGAGGGTGTGCACCTTCGGATAGTTGGGGCAGAAGGCTCAGAGGTGTGTGCACCTTCGGATAGTTGGGGCAGAAGGCTCAGAGGGGTGTGCACCTTTAGATAGTTAGGGCAGAAGGCTCAGAGGGGGTGTGCACCTTTGGATAGTTGGGGGGCAGAAGGTTCACAGGGGGGATGTGCAGCCTTTGGATAGTTTGGGCAGAAGGCTTGGAGGGGGAGTGCACCTTTGGATAGTTTGGGCAGAAGGCTCGGAGGGGGAGTGCACCTATGGATAGTTGGGGCAGAAGGCTCAGAGGGGGGTGTGCACCTTTGGATAGTTGGGGGGCAGAAGGTTCACAGGGGGGTGTGCAGCCTTTGGATAGTTGGGGCAGAAGGCTCAGAGGGGGGTGTGCAGCCTTTGGATAGTTGGGGCAGAAGGCTCAGAGGGGGGTGTGCACCTTTGGATAGTTGGGGAGCAGAAGGCTCAGAGGGGGATGGTCACCTATGGATAGTTGGCGCAGAAGGCTCAGAGGGGGGTGTGCACCTTTGGATAGTTGGCGCAGAAGGCTCAGAGGAGGGTGTGCACCTTCGGATAGTTGGGGCAGAAGGCTCAGAGGTGTGCGCACCTTCGTATAGTTGGGGCAGAAGGCTCAGAGGGGTGTGCCCCTTTAGATAGTTAGGGCAGAAGGCTCAGAGGGGGTGTGCACCTTTGGATAGTTGGGGGCAGAAGGTTCACAGGGGGGGTGTGCAGCCTTTGGATAGTTTGGGCAGAAGGCTCGGAGGGGGAGTGCACCTTTTGATAGTTTGGGCAGAAGGCTCGGAGGGGGAGTGCACCTATGGTTAGTTGGGGCAGAAGGCTCAGAGGGGGGTGTGCACCTTTGGATAGTTGGGGGGCAGAAGGTTCACAGGGGAGTGTGCAGCCTTTGGATAGTTGGGGCAGAAGGCTCAGAGGGGGGTGTGCACCTTTGGATAGTTGGGGAGCAGAAGGCTCAGAGGGGGATGGTCACCTATGGATAGTTGGCGCAGAAGGCTCAGAGGGGGGTGTGCACCTTTGTATAGTTGGGAGAGAAGGCTCAGAGGGGGTGTGCACCTTTGGATAGTTGGGGCAGAAGGTTCAAAGGGGGGTGTGCACCTTTGTATTGTTGGGAGAGAAGGCTCAGAGGGGGAGTGCACCTTTGGATAGTTGGCGCAGAAGGCTACGGGGGGGTGTGCACCTTTGGATAGTTGGGGCAGAAGGCTCAGAGGGGGTGTGCACCTTTGGATAGTTGGGGCAGAAGGCTCAGAGGGGGTGTGCACCTTTGGATAGTTGGGGCAGAAGGTTCAGAGGGAGGGGTGCACCTTTGTATAGTTGGGGCAGAAGGCTCAGAGGGGGGTGTGCACTTTGGATAGTTGGGGCAGAAGGCTCAGAGGGGGGTGTGCACTTTGGATAGTTGGGGCAGAAGGCTCAGAGGGGGTGTTTACCTTTGGATAGTTGGGGCAGAAGGTTCAGAGGGGGGTGTGCACCTTTGGATAGTTGGGGCAGAAGACTCAGAGGGGGCTGTGCACCTTTGTATAGTTGGGAGAGAAGGCTCAGAGAGGGAGTGCACCTTTGGATAGTTGAGGCAGAAGGCTTGGAGGGGGGTGTGCACCTTTGAATAGTTGGGACAGAAGGCTCAGAGGGGGAGTGCACCTTTGGATAGTTGGGCGAGAAGGCTCAGAGAGGGAGTGCACCTTTGGATAGTTGGGGCAGAAGGCTTAGAGGGGTTAGGTGTGCGCCTTCGGATATTAGGGAACTGAAGGGTCACAGGGGGTGTGCACCTTTGTATAGTTGGGGCAGAAGGCGCAGAGGGGGGTGTGCACCCTTGGATAATTGGGGCGGAAGGCTCAGAGGGGGTTTGCACCTTTGGATATTAGGGGGCAGAAGGCTCAGAGGGGGGTGTGCACCTATGGATAGTTGGCGCAGAAGGCTCAGAGGGGGAGTGCACTTTTGGATAGTTAGGGCAGAAGGCTTGGAGGGGTTAGGTGTGCGCCTCTGGATATTAGGCGGGCAGAAGGCTCAGAGGGGGTTGTGCTCCTTTGGATAGTTGGGGCAGAAGGTTCAGAGGGGGGGTGCACCTTTGTATAGTTGGGGCAGAAGGCTCAAAGGGGGGTGTGCACTTTGGATAGTTGGTGCAGAAGGCTCAGAGGGGGGTGTGCACTTTGGATAGTTGGGGCAGAAGGCTCAGAGGGGGTGTTCACCTTTGGATAGTTGGAGCAGAAGGTTCAGAGGGGGGTGTGCACCTTTGGATAGTTGGGGCAGAAGGCTCAGAGGGGTGTGTGCACCTTTGGATAGTTGGGGCAGAAGGCTCAGAGGGGGAGTGCACCTATGGATAGTTGGGGCAGAAGGCTCAGAGGGGGGTGTGCACCTTTGGATAGTTGGGGCAGAAGGCTCAGAGGGGGAGTGCACTTTTGGATAGTTAGGGCAGAAGGCTTGGAGGGGTTAGGTGTGCGCCTCTGGATATTAGGCGGGCAGAAGGCTCAGAGGGGGTTGTGCTCCTTTGGATAGTTGGGGCAGAAGGTTCAGAGGGGGGGGGTGCACCTTTGTATAGTTGGGGCAGAAGGCTCAGAGGGGGGTGTGCACTTTGGATAGTCGGGGCAGAAGGCTCAGAGGGGGGTGTGCACCTTTGGATAGTTGGGAGAAAAGGCTCAGAGGGGGGTGTGCACCTTTGGATAGTTGGGAGAAAAGGCTCAGAGGGGGGGGTGCACCTTTGGATAGTTGGTGCAGAAGGCTCAGAGGGGGGTGTGCACCTTCGGATAGTTGGGGCAGAAGGCTCAGAGGGTGTGTGCACCTTTGGATAGTTGGGGCAGAAGGCTCAGAGGGGGTGTGCACCTTCGGATAGTTGGGGCAGAAGGCTCAGAGGTGTGCACACCTTCGTATAGTTGGGGCAGAAGGCTCAGAGGGGTGTGCACCTTTAGATAGTTAGGGCAGAAGGCTCAGAGGGGGTGTGCACCTTTGGATAGTTGGGGGCAGAAGGTTCACAGGGGGGTGTGCAGCCTTTGGATAGTTTGGGCAGAAGGCTCGGAGGGGGAGTGCACCTTTAGATAGTTTGGGCAGAAGGCTCGGAGGGGGAGTGCACCTATGGTTAGTTGGGGCAGAAGGCTCAGAGGGGGGGTGCACCTTTGGATAGTTGGGGGGCAGAAGGTTCACAGGGGAGTGTGCAGCCTTTGGATAGTTGGGGCAGAAGGCTCAGAGGGGGGTGTGCACCTTTGGATAGTTGGGGAGCAGAAGGCTCAGAGGGGGATGGTCACCTATGGATAGTTGGCGCAGAAGGCTCAGAGGGGGGTGTGCACCTTTGTATAGTTGGGAGAGAAGGCTCAGAGGGGGTGTGCACCTTTGGATAGTTGGGGCAGAAGGTTCAAAGGGGGGTGTGCACCTTTGTATTGTTGGGAGAGAAGGCTCAGAGGGGGAGTGCACCTTTGGATAGTTGGCGCAGAAGGCTACGGGGGGGTGTGCACCTTTGGATAGTTGGGGCAGAAGGCTCAGAGGGGGTGTGCACCTTTGGATAGTTGGGGCAGAAGGCTCAGAGGGGGTGTGCACCTTTGGATAGTTGGGGCAGAAGGTTCAGAGGGAGGGGTGCACCTTTGTATAGTTGGGGCAGAAGGCTCAGAGGGGGGTGTGCACTTTGGATAGTTGGGGCAGAAGGCTCAGAGGGGGGTGTGCACTTTGGATAGTTGGGGCAGAAGGCTCAGAGGGGGTGTTTACCTTTGGATAGTTGGGGCAGAAGGTTCAGAGGGGGGTGTGCACCTTTGGATAGTTGGGGCAGAAGACTCAGAGGGGGCTGTGCACCTTTGTATAGTTGGGAGAGAAGGCTCAGAGAGGGAGTGCACCTTTGGATAGTTGAGGCAGAAGGCTTGGAGGGGGGTGTGCACCTTTGAATAGTTGGGACAGAAGGCTCAGAGGGGGAGTGCACCTTTGGATAGTTGGGCGAGAAGGCTCAGAGAGGGAGTGCACCTTTGGATAGTTGGGGCAGAAGGCTTAGAGGGGTTAGGTGTGCGCCTTCGGATATTAGGGAACTGAAGGGTCACAGGGGGTGTGCACCTTTGTATAGTTGGGGCAGAAGGCGCAGAGGGGGGTGTGCACCCTTGGATAATTGGGGCGGAAGGCTCAGAGGGGGTTTGCACCTTTGGATATTAGGGGGCAGAAGGCTCAGAGGGGGGTGTGCACCTATGGATAGTTGGCGCAGAAGGCTCAGAGGGGGAGTGCACTTTTGGATAGTTAGGGCAGAAGGCTTGGAGGGGTTAGGTGTGCGCCTCTGGATATTAGGCGGGCAGAAGGCTCAGAGGGGGTTGTGCTCCTTTGGATAGTTGGGGCAGAAGGTTCAGAGTGGGGGTGCACCTTTGTATAGTTGGGGCAGAAGGCTCAAAGGGGGGTGTGCACTTTGGATAGTTGGTGCAGAAGGCTCAGAGGGGGGTGTGCACTTTGGATAGTTGGGGCAGAAGGCTCAGAGGGGGTGTTCACCTTTGGATAGTTGGAGCAGAAGGTTCAGAGGGGGGTGTGCACCTTTGGATAGTTGGGGCAGAAGGCTCAGAGGGGTGTGTGCACCTTTGGATAGTTGGGGCAGAAGGCTCAGAGGGGGAGTGCACCTATGGATAGTTGGGGCAGAAGGCTCAGAGGGGGGTGTGCACCTTTGGATAGTTGGGGCAGAAGGCTCAGAGGGGGAGTGCACTTTTGGATAGTTAGGGCAGAAGGCTTGGAGGGGTTAGGTGTGCGCCTCTGGATATTAGGCGGGCAGAAGGCTCAGAGGGGGTTGTGCTCCTTTGGATAGTTGGGGCAGAAGGTTCAAAGGGGGGGGTGCACCTTTGTATAGTTGGGGCAGAAGGCTCAGAGGGGGGTGTGCACTTTGGATAGTTGGTGCAGAAGGCTCAGAGGGGGGTGTGCACTTTGGATAGTTGGGGCAGAAGGCTCAGAGGGGGTGTTCACCTTTGGATAGTTGGAGCAGAAGGTTCAGAGGGGGGGGTGCACCTTTGGATAGTTGGGGCAGAAGGCTCAGAGGGGTGTGTGCACCTTTGGATAGTTGGGGCAGAAGGCTCAGAGGGGGAGTGCACCTATGGATAGTTGGGGCAGAAGGCTCAGAGGGGGGTGTGCACCTTTGGATAGTTGGGTCAGAAGGCTCAGAGGGGGCTGTGCACCTATGGATAGTTGGGGCAGAAGACTCAGAGGAGGAGTGCACCTTTGGATAGTTGGGGCAGAAGGCTCATAGGGGGGTGTGCACCTATGGATAGTTGGGGCAGAAGACTCAGAGGGGGCTGTGCACCTTTGTATAGTTGGGAGAGAAGGCTCAGAGAGGGAGTGCACCTTTGGATAGTTGGGGCAGAAGGCTTAGAGGGGGGTGTGCACCTTTGGATAGTTGGGGGGCAGAAGGCTCAGAGGGGGTTGTGCAGCTCAGAGGGGTGTGTGCACCTTTGGAGAGTTGGGGCGGAAGGCTCAGAGGGGGAGTGCACCTTTGGATAGTTGGGGAGCAGAAGGGTCAGAGGGGGTGTGCAAATTTGGAATGTTGGCACAGAAGGCTCGGAGGAGTGTGTGCACCTTTGGATAGTTGGGGGGCAGAAGGGTCAGAGGGGGTGTCCACCTTTGGAATGTTGGCACAGAAGGCTCGGAGTGGTGTGTGCACCTTTGGAATGTTGGCACAGAAGGCTCGGAGGGGTGTGTGCACCTTTGGATAGTTGGGACAGAAGGCTCAGAGGGGGTGTGCACCTTTGGATATTAGGGGGGCAGAAGGCTCAGAGGGGGGGGTGTGCACCTTTGGATATTAGGGGGGCAGAAGGCTCAGAAGGGGGTGTGCACCTTTGGATAGTTAGGGCAGAAGGCTCAGAGGGGTGTGTGCACCTTTGGATAGTTGAGGCAGAAGGTTCAGAGGGGGTGTGCACTTTGGATAGTTGGGGGGCAGAAGGCTCAGAGGGGGTGTTGGACAGGCCGCATGTTCGAGCTGTCCCCCCTCCCCGCAATGGGACCAGGACCCTGGCTCTCCCTGCATCCCCAGCCAGAGTCCACAAACGACCACCCGAAGTACCCTGCAATCCCTCCACTACAAGACACCAGCTCCGGACCCAGCTGGCCCGGGTCACCATCTACCCCACGACATCGACCCGGCCGCCATCTTGGGGCACTGCAGCACGAGGCCGCGTGGCCTCAACTCGACCCTAACCCCGGGCCCGGCCGGCCCCGACATCGAGGCCCCACCATCCTCCCAGGAGGCAGAGTGACTACTTGGCGAGTCAATGGGAGAAGGAATCGTCAACGGCTCTCCTCCGCCAGGTGTCGATCACCCCAGGCCGCCTGGGCGCTGGCTCCACCCCCCTGCTGGGTGTCTGGACTCCCTCATCACGGACCTCCCGGCCCCCAGGCGCGAGGGTCCGGACATCAAAGGGGACCAGACCTATAACTGGGGCAGGGCCAGACCAGGAAGGCAGTTGTATCCTGGAGTCGAGAGACCCGAGAAGAACTCATCCGTGACGTGGCCTGCTGGCGCTGCCGCGGCCCTCTGCCTCGTGAAACCATCGTCTTGGCCTGCTGGCGCTGCCGCGGCCCTCTGCCTCGTGAAACCATCGTCTTGGCCTGCTGGCGCTGCCGCGGCCCTCTGCCTCGTGAAACCATCGTCTTGGCCTGCTGGCGCTGCCGCGGCCCTCTGCCTCGTGAAACCATCGTCTTGGCCTGCTGGCGCTGCCGCGGCCCTCCGCCTCGTGAAACCATCGTCTTGGCCTGCTGGCGCTGCCGCGGCCCTCTGCCTCGTGAAACCATCGACTTGGCCTGCTGGCGCTGCCGCGGCCCTCTGCTTTACGAGACTATCACCTTGGCCTGCTGGCGCTGCCGCGGCCCGATCCACAGACACTCCAGCTCGAGGATTGTGAGCTCGCCTTTTACCACTACCTGTACCGATCCGGTACCCAGACTGTCCCGCTACCCCCTTTCCCTACAGAGACTAGAAGTGAGAGGACCCCCGGGTCCAAGATATCCTGTATCGCTGATATCCTTGCCTTAAGAACCTTATATAAAACCTTGAACTCGACTTGGTGTGGTGCCTGTTTGTGGGGAGGGAGGTAACTTGTCTGTACGATCGCCGGAGACGGTCCCCCTCGGGGATCTCTCCCTCGGTATCCGGCCGACCCTCAGGGTCCCCGTCTAACATTGGTGGCAAGCGACGGGATCCGAACCTACGCATAATCGTACAGAAAGTCACTCGCCCCACCACACACAACAACCATGTCAATAGAGAGCGGAACAACGGAAAAATTTCAGATGGAAAAATTGGAAGACTACAACCACCGGGAACTGAAGCAATATTGCATAGAACTTGGACTTCCAACCACAGGTCTTAGCACAAAGGAAGACTTCAAACGAGCCCTAGAAGCTTGGGCAGAAACGGGTACGGCCGTACCCCGAACACAAACAACCGAAACGAGCCCCGCACCAACTAAAGAAAGAGCGGATCTCTCCCTGGAAGAGATCCGAGAAAGAGAAAAAACCAGACTCCACGAATTAGAACTTGCCCGACTTCGCTTGGATGGGGAACTCAAGCTGGCAGAACAAAAAATAACCCTGGAACACTTACGGCTCAGGGAAGAGCGGGAAGACAAGCAAAGACAGAGGGAGCTAGAGGAAAAGAGACTAGAGTACGAACATGAGCGCAATCTCAAAGCACTGGAGATCCAGAAACAGAATAAAGACCTCGGGCTCCCCGAACGACCGACCCCGTCTGCCTCGACCGAACCCAAGGTTCACATCCCCAAAGATGTCATCCGGGAATACCACAAGAACGATGATATCCAGCAGTGGTTTAAAGCCTATGAGGTGGCAATGACCTCCCACCGGATTCCCCGAAGCGATTGGGGAGCCGGATTATGGGGGAGGTTTGTCAACGAAGGGCGGGACGCCCTGCTGCAACTCCCGGACCAGCTGATGACCTCCTACGACCACATGAAGGCCGCCCTCCTCACTCGATACGGGCTCACACCTGAGATGTACCGCCAACGGTTCCGCGACTGCAAACGGATTCCGGGTACAACTTGGGTGGAGTACGTGAACTTTTTTAGCCGAGCCTTCGAGGGGTGGATCAAGGGCAACAAAGTAACCACCTATGAACAACTCTTTGACCTTATCGTATGGGAACACCTGTCGAACAACTGCTTCGTGGAGCTCCGGCAACACCTCCTGGACAGCAAGCTAACCGACCCTCGACAACTCGCCGCCGAAGCCGACCGGTGGGAAAGCACCCGAGTTGGCCGGAGCGCACCCAGCGAAGTATCCAGATCGTATCGCCCCCGAGGGGGAGGAGGAAGTCAGGGTCGGGGGAGAGACCCCGGCCCCTCGTCACCCCCCAGAAACCCCTCGACCCCGGTTGGCCGGGGAAGCCCTGCCGTCCGGGCCGGTTTCCGGGCCAACATTACGTGCCACAGGTGCCAGCGACCCGGCCACTACGCCAGTGATCCCAACTGCCCAAAGAATCCGAACACTACTCCCCGCCAAGTTGCAGCGGCGGCCCTAGGGGAAGAAATAATCCCGGAAGACCAAGAGGAGTACGAGACCGATCCCTCTGAATGGGCACCCGCCGCCATGGCACTGGTCTGCTTAGGGGAGAGAGACATGATTCCGCGGGCCCCCCTTCCCGCCAACACACAGAAGTACGGTCAATGGGTCAACATCAATGGCCGCCGGGCGGAAGCCCTCCGCGACACCGGGGCCAGTGTAACGGCGGTCCGACGCCACCTCGTCACTCCAGACCAAATCTTGCCGAACATTCTTTGCCCTGTTCGATCAGCCGACAACTCCGAAAGCCTATGCCACATGGCCTGCGTCCCCTTCGAGTGGGGAGGAGTAACAGGGATGTTAAAAGTAACTGTCCGCGATGATGCCCCCGTGGACTGCCTCCTAGGAAACGACCTTGAAAGCTCTCCCTGGGCAGCTGTCGAACGGAGGGAGCACCTGGGGATGCTTGGCCTCCCCGAATGGGTCTGCGTCACGACCCGGTCCATGACCGCCCGCGCGGTCCCCAGCCCAGAAGAGCCCGAGTGGCCAGAACCTCCTCCCGCGCTCATCCCAGAGGAGGCCGCCCCAGAAGCCATTCCCTTGACCCAAACCGAAGAAGGACCCGACCAGCTTCGGGACGTCTCTGACCTGGCACAATGGCGGCAGGAGGGAGGCCCCACGCAGGAACAATTCCGGGCCGAGCAAAAAACCTGTCCTTCTCTCGAAGGACTCCGGCAGCAAGCCCTGGCCCAGAGCACCGGGGATACCTCGGGGGCCCACTGGATCTACTGGGACCAAGACCTGCTCTACAGCGAGCAGAAAATTGCAGAACTAGGGGCCAGTCGGGTGCTGGTGGTGCCCCTTCGCTTCCGAGACTTCCTCCTGAACTTAGCCCACGATGTCCCCCTTGCCGGACACCTGGGGCAGGATAAAACCTACGACCGCCTGGTGACCCATTTTTTCTGGCCCCACATGCGGAAGGATGTCACCAACCACTGCAAGGCCTGCCCCACCTGCCAGGCCAGCGGAAAAAGTGGCCGAAAAATCAAAGCACCATTACAACCCTTTCCTGTCGTCACCACCCCGTTTGAACGAGTGGGAATAGACATTGTGGGGCCCCTCGACCCTCGAACAGCCCAAGGACACCGGTTCATCCTGGTCCTTGTAGACCACGCCACCCGCTATCCCGAGGCCATCCCTCTTCGGACTGTGACGGCCCCCGTGGTGGGCCGGGCCCTGATGGGGATCTTCTCCCGGGTGGGGTTCCCCCGGGAGGTCGTCAGTGACAGGGGCACGAACTTTATCTCCAGATATATGAAGTCCCTCTGGCAGCAATGCGGGGTCACCTACAAATTCACGACCCCCTATCACCCGCAAGGAAACGGACTGGTCGAGAGATTCAACCGCACCCTCAAGGGGATGATTATGGGTTTAGAAGAACCCCTTCGACGCCAGTGGGACGTACTGCTTCCATGCCTCCTGTTTGCCTATCGGGAGGTCCCGCAGAAGTCCCTCGGCTTCAGCCCCTTTGAACTACTGTACGGGCACCCCGTCCGGGGCCCCCTCAGCCTAGTCAAGGAAGGTTGGGAGCAGCCTCCCCAGAAAACTCCCCCGGACATCTACCGGTATCTCCTGGCTCTCCGCAACCAGACCCGGCGGTTCCGAGACACCGCCAAAGCCAACCTCGAGGCCAGTCAGGAGGACATGAAGAGGTGGTACGATCAGCACACGTCCTCCATTGAGTTCGAACCTGGACAACAGGTCTGGGTGATGTCCCCGGTTGAGCCCTGTGCCCTCCAAGACAGATGGTCCGGGCCCTTCAAGGTAATCGAACGCAAGGGGCCCGTCACCTATTTAATCGACATGGTGACTGCCCGGAACCCCCTACGGGTCCTCCATGCCAACAGGCTCAAACCCCATTTTGTGCGATCCGAACTCAGCCTCCTGATGGCTACCGATACTGGGACAGAAGAAGACTCCGAACCCCTTCCGGACTTACTGAGGGCCCTCGAGCAGGATGGCTCAGTGGAAGGGGTCCAGCTCTCCGAGGCCCTGTCCCCGGAGCAACGGCAAGACTGCCAAACGCTCCTGAGGCAGTTCGCCTCCCTGTTCTCCCTCACCCCCGGAGTCACCCCCTGGTGCCTCCACGATGTAGACACCGGGGACAGCCCTCCTATTCGACACCGAGCATACCGCGTACCAGACCGGGTACGAGCCTGCATCCAGACCGAGGTGTCCAAGATGCTGACCCTAGGAGTGATCGAACCCTCAGACAGTCCCTGGGCGAGCCCAGTCGTCCTGGTTCCCAAGGCAGCTGCCCCGGGCGTTGCCCCTGAGCTCCGGTTCTGCGTGGACTATCGAGGGCTGAATGCAGTTACCCGGACCGACGCTCATCCCATCCCCCGGGCAGACGAGCTAATTGACCGGATGGGGGCCGCCCGCTACCTGAGCATCTTCGACCTAACAGCGGGCTACTGGCAGATCAGCCTCACCCCTAGGGCCCAAGAACGATCCGCCTTCTCTACCCCAGGCGGGCACTACCACTTTAAAGTCATGCCCTTCGGCATGAAAAACGCCCCGGCAACGTTCCAACGGCTGGTAAACCAGGTACTGGCGGGCCTGGAAGACTTCAGCGCCGCCTACCTGGACGACATTGCTGTGTACAGCCACCAGTGGACCGACCACCTCCGCCACCTGCGGGAGGTTCTACACGCCCTCCAGCAAGCCGGGCTCACCATCAAGGCCAGCAAGTGCCAAGTTGGCCAAGGGTCCGTGACCTACCTGGGACACCAAGTGGGAAGCGGGCTGGTGGCCCCTCTCCAACTCAAGATTGCTGCCATCCAGGCCTGGCAACCCCCTACGAGCCAAACGGAGGTCCGGGCCTTCCTGGGGCTCACCGGATACTACCGGCGGTTCGTGAAGGACTATGGCAGCATCGTGGGGCCCCTCACAGAGCTCACCTCCAAAAAGAGCCCCAAAACCGTCAACTGGACCCCGGACTGCCAATCAGCCTTCGAGAAGCTAAAGACCGCCATGGGCACGGCCCCCGTGCTCCAGGCTCCCGACTACAGCCGGGAATTCATTGTGCAGACGGACGCCTCCGATCATGGTGTGGGGGCCGTCCTCTCCCAACTCAACACCGAAGGGGTCGACCATCCGGTGGTCTTCATCAGCAGACGCCTCTTGCCCCGAGAACAGCGCTGGAGCACCATTGAGAGGGAGGCCTTCGCCGTAGTCTGGGCACTCAAGAAGCTCCGGCCATACCTCTTCGGCACCCACTTCCGGGTGCAAACAGACCACCGACCCCTGCAATGGCTGATGCAAATGCGGGGGGAGAACCCGAAGCTGTTGCGCTGGTCCATCTCCCTGCAGGGGATGGACTTCACGGTGGAACATCGTCCAGGCCAGGACCACGCCAACGCCGACGGCCTGTCACGCTTTTTCCGCCTCAGCGAGGAGAGTCCCCAGGAAGATGGCTGACTCTCCCCGCCTTCAGCTGGGGGGGACGCATGTTGGACAGGCCGCATGTTCGAGCTGTCCCCCCTCCCCGCAATGGGACCAGGACCCTGGCTCTCCCTGCATCCCCAGCCAGAGTCCACAAACGACCACCCGAAGTACCCTTCAATCCCTCCACTACAAGACACCAGCTCCGGACCCAGCTGGCCCGGGTCACCATCTACCCCACGACATCGACCCGGCCGCCATCTTGGGGCACTGCAGCACGAGGCCGCGTGGCCTCAACTCGACCCTAACCCCGGGCCCGGCCGGCCCCGACATCGAGGCCCCACCATCCTCCCAGGAGGCAGAGTGACCACTTGGCGAGTCAATGGGAGAAGGAATCGTCAACGGCTCTCCTCCGCCAGGTGCGATCACCCCAGGCCGCCTGGGCGCTGGCTCCACCCCCCTGCTGGGTGTGTGGACTCCCTCATCCCGGACCTCCCGGCCCCCAGGCGCGAGGGTCCGGACATCAAAGGGGACCAGACCTATAACTGGGGCAGGGCCAGACCAGGAAGGCAGTTGTATCCTGGAGTCGAGAGACCCGAGAAGAACTCATCCGTGACGTGGCCTGCTGGCGCTGCCGCGGCCCTCTGCCTCGTGAAACCATCGTCTTGGCCTGCTGGCGCTGCCGCGGCCCTCTGCCTCGTGAAACCATCGTCTTGGCCTGCTGGCGCTGCCGCGGCCCTCTGCCTCGTGAAACCATCGTCTTGGCCTGCTGGCGCTGCCGCGGCCCTCTGCCTCGTGAAACCATCGTCTTGGCCTGCTGGCGCTGCCGCGGCCCTCTGCCTCGTGAAACCATCGTCTTGGCCTGCTGGCGCTGCCGCGGCCCTCCGCCTCGTGAAACCATCGTCTTGGCCTGCTGGCGCTGCCGCGGCCCTCTGCCTCGTGAAACCATCGACTTGGCCTGCTGGCGCTGCCGCGGCCCTCTGCTTTACGAGACTATCACCTTGGCCTGCTGGCGCTGCCGCGGCCCGATCCACAGACACTCCAGCTCGAGGATTGTGAGCTCGCCTTTTACCACTACCTGTACCGATCCGGTACCCAGACTGTCCCGCTACCCCCTTTCCCTACAGAGACTAGAAGTGAGAGGACCCCCGGGTCCAAGATATCCTGTATCGCTGATATCCTTGCCTTAAGAACCTTATATAAAACCTTGAACTCGACTTGGTGTGGTGCCTGTTTGTGGGGAGGGAGGTAACTTGTCTGTACGATCGCCGGAGACGGTCCCCCTCGGGGATCTCTCCCTCGGTATCCGGCCGACCCTCAGGGTCCCCGTCTAACATTGGTGGCAAGCGACGGGATCCGAACCTACGCATAATCGTACAGAAAGTCACTCGCCCCACCACACACAACAACCATGTCAATAGAGAGCGGAACAACGGAAAAATTTCAGATGGAAAAATTGGAAGACTACAACCACCGGGAACTGAAGCAATATTGCATAGAACTTGGACTTCCAACCACAGATCTTAGCACAAAGGAAGACTTCAAACGAGCCCTAGAAGCTTGGGCAGAAACGGGTACGGCCGTACCCCGAACACAAACAACCGAAACGAGCCCCGCACCAACTAAAGAAAGAGCGGATCTCTCCCTGGAAGAGATCCGAGAAAGAGAAAAAACCAGACTCCACGAATTAGAACTTGCCCGACTTCGCTTGGATGGGGAACTCAAGCTGGCAGAACAAAAAATAACCCTGGAACACTTACGGCTCAGGGAAGAGCGGGAAGACAAGCAAAGACAGAGGGAGCTAGAGGAAAAGAGACTAGAGTACGAACATGAGCGCAATCTCAAAGCACTGGAGATCCAGAAACAGAATAAAGACCTCGGGCTCCCCGAACGACCGACCCCGTCTGCCTCGACCGAACCCAAGGTTCACATCCCCAAAGATGTCATCCGGGAATACCACAAGAACGATGATATCCAGCAGTGGTTTAAAGCCTATGAGGTGGCAATGACCTCCCACCGGATTCCCCGAAGCGATTGGGGAGCCGGATTATGGGGGAGGTTTGTCAACGAAGGGCGGGACGCCCTGCTGCAACTCCCGGACCAGCTGATGACCTCCTACGACCACATGAAGGCCGCCCTCCTCACTCGATACGGGCTCACACCTGAGATGTACCGCCAACGGTTCCGCGACTGCAAACGGATTCCGGGTACAACTTGGGTGGAGTACGTGAACTTTTTTAGCCGAGCCTTCGAGGGGTGGATCAAGGGCAACAAAGTAACCACCTACGAACAACTCTTTGACCTTATCGTATGGGAACACCTGTCGAACAACTGCTTCGTGGAGCTCCGGCAACACCTCCTGGACAGCAAGCTAACCGACCCTCGACAACTCGCCGCCGAAGCCGACCGGTGGGAAAGCACCCGAGTTGGCCGGAGCGCACCCAGCGAAGTATCCAGATCGTATCGCCCCCGAGGGGGAGGAGGAAGTCAGGGTCGGGGGAGAGACCCCGGCCCCTCGTCACCCCCCAGAAACCCCTCGACCCCGGTTGGCCGGGGAAGCCCTGCCGTCCGGGCCGGTTTCCGGGCCAACATTACGTGCCACAGGTGCCAGCGACCCGGCCACTACGCCAGTGATCCCAACTGCCCAAAGAATCTGAACACTACTCCCCGCCAAGTTGCAGCGGCGGCCCTAGGGGAAGAAATAATCCCGGAAGACCAAGAGGAGTACGAGACCGATCCCTCTGAATGGGCACCCGCCGCCATGGCACTGGTCTGCTTAGGGGAGAGAGACATGATTCCGCGGGCCCCCCTTCCCGCCAACACACAGAAGTACGGTCAATGGGTCAACATCAATGGCCGCCGGGCGGAAGCCCTCCGCGACACCGGGGCCAGTGTAACGGCGGTCCGACGCCACCTCGTCACTCCAGACCAAATCTTGCCGAACATTCTTTGCCCTGTTCGATCAGCCGACAACTCCGAAAGCCTATGCCACATGGCCTGCGTCCCCTTCGAGTGGGGAGGAGTAACAGGGATGTTAAAAGTAACTGTCCGCGATGATGCCCCCGTGGACTGCCTCCTAGGAAACGACCTTGAAAGCTCTCCCTGGGCAGCTGTCGAACGGAGGGAGCACCTGGGGATGCTTGGCCTCCCCGAATGGGTCTGCGTCACGACCCGGTCCATGACCGCCCGCGCGGTCCCCAGCCCAGAAGAGCCCGAGTGGCCAGAACCTCCTCCCGCGCTCATCCCAGAGGAGGCCGCCCCAGAAGCCATTCCCTTGACCCAAACCGAAGAAGGACCCGACCAGCTTCGGGACGTCCCTGACCTGGCACAATGGCGGCAGGAGGGAGGCCCCACGCAGGAACAATTCCGGGCCGAGCAAAAAACCTGTCCTTCTCTCGAAGGACTCCGGCAGCAAGCCCTGGCCCAGAGCACCGGGGATACCTCGGGGGCCCACTGGATCTACTGGGACCAAGACCTGCTCTACAGCGAGCAGAAAATTGCAGAACTAGGGGCCAGTCGGGTGCTGGTGGTGCCCCTTCGCTTCCGAGACTTCCTCCTGAACTTAGCCCACGATGTCCCCCTTGCCGGACACCTGGGGCAGGATAAAACCTACGACCGCCTGGTGACCCATTTTTTCTGGCCCCACATGCGGAAGGATGTCACCAACCACTGCAAGGCCTGCCCCACCTGCCAGGCCAGCGGAAAAAGTGGCCGAAAAATCAAAGCACCATTACAACCCTTTCCTGTCGTCACCACCCCGTTTGAACGAGTGGGAATAGACATTGTGGGGCCCCTCGACCCTCGAACAGCCCAAGGACACCGGTTCATCCTGGTCCTTGTAGACCACGCCACCCGCTATCCCGAGGCCATCCCTCTTCGGACTGTGACGGCCCCCGTGGTGGGCCGGGCCCTGATGGGGATCTTCTCCCGGGTGGGGTTCCCCCGGGAGGTCGTCAGTGACAGGGGCACGAACTTTATCTCCAGATATATGAAGTCCCTCTGGCAGCAATGCGGGGTCACCTACAAATTCACGACCCCCTATCACCCGCAAGGAAACGGACTGGTCGAGAGATTCAACCGCACCCTCAAGGGGATGATTATGGGTTTAGAAGAACCCCTTCGACGCCAGTGGGACGTACTGCTTCCATGCCTCCTGTTTGCCTATCGGGAGGTCCCGCAGAAGTCCCTCGGCTTCAGCCCCTTTGAACTACTGTACGGGCACCCCGTCCGGGGCCCCCTCAGCCTAGTCAAGGAAGGTTGGGAGCAGCCTCCCCAGAAAACTCCCCCGGACATCTACCGGTATCTCCTGGCTCTCCGCAACCAGACCCGGCGGTTCCGAGACACCGCCAAAGCCAACCTCGAGGCCAGTCAGGAGGACATGAAGAGGTGGTACGATCAGCACACGTCCTCCATTGAGTTCGAACCTGGACAACAGGTCTGGGTGATGTCCCCGGTTGAGCCCTGTGCCCTCCAAGACAGATGGTCCGGGCCCTTCAAGGTAATCGAACGCAAGGGGCCCGTCACCTATTTAATCGACATGGTGACTGCCCGGAACCCCCTACGGGTCCTCCATGCCAACAGGCTCAAACCCCATTTTGTGCGATCCGAACTCAGCCTCCTGATGGCTACCGATACTGGGACAGAAGAAGACTCCGAACCCCTTCCGGACTTACTGAGGGCCCTCGAGCAGGATGGCTCAGTGGAAGGGGTCCAGCTCTCCGAGGCCCTGTCCCCGGAGCAACGCCAAGACTGCCAAACGCTCCTGAGGCAGTTCGCCTCCCTGTTCTCCCTCACCCCCGGAGTCACCCCCTGGTGCCTCCACGATGTAGACACCGGGGACAGCCCTCCTATTCGACACCGAGCATACCGCGTACCAGACCGGGTACGAGCCTGCATCCAGACCGAGGTGTCCAAGATGCTGACCCTAGGAGTGATCAAACCCTCAGACAGTCCCTGGGCGAGCCCAGTCGTCCTGGTTCCCAAGGCAGCTGCCCCGGGCGTTGCCCCTGAGCTCCGGTTCTGCGTGGACTATCGAGGGCTGAATGCAGTTACCCGGACCGACGCTCATCCCATCCCCCGGGCAGACGAGCTAATTGACCGGATGGGGGCCGCCCGCTACCTGAGCATCTTCGACCTAACAGCGGGCTACTGGCAGATCAGCCTCACCCCTAGGGCCCAAGAACGATCCGCCTTCTCTACCCCAGGCGGGCACTACCACTTTAAAGTCATGCCCTTCGGCATGAAAAACGCCCCGGCAACGTTCCAACGGCTGGTAAACCAGGTACTGGCGGGCCTGGAAGACTTCAGCGCCGCCTACCTGGACGACATTGCTGTGTACAGCCACCAGTGGACCGACCACCTCCGCCACCTGCGGGAGGTTCTACACGCCCTCCAGCAAGCCGGGCTCACCATCAAGGCCAGCAAGTGCCAAGTTGGCCAAGGGTCCGTGACCTACCTGGGACACCAAGTGGGAAGCGGGCTGGTGGCCCCTCTCCAACTCAAGATTGCTGCCATCCAGGCCTGGCAACCCCCTACGAGCCAAACGGAGGTCCGGGCCTTCCTGGGGCTCACCGGATACTACCGGCGGTTCGTGAAGGACTATGGCAGCATCGTGGGGCCCCTCACAGAGCTCACCTCCAAAAAGAGCCCCAAAACCGTCAACTGGACCCCGGACTGCCAATCAGCCTTCGAGAAGCTAAAGACCGCCATGGGCACGGCCCCCGTGCTCCAGGCTCCCGACTACAGCCGGGAATTCATTGTGCAGACGGACGCCTCCGATCATGGTGTGGGGGCCGTCCTCTCCCAACTCAACACCGAAGGGGTCGACCATCCGGTGGTCTTCATCAGCAGACGCCTCTTGCCCCGAGAACAGCGCTGGAGCACCATTGAGAGGGAGGCCTTCGCCGTAGTCTGGGCACTCAAGAAGCTCCGGCCATACCTCTTCGGCACCCACTTCCGGGTGCAAACAGACCACCGACCCCTGCAATGGCTGATGCAAATGCGGGGGGAGAACCCGAAGCTGTTGCGCTGGTCCATCTCCCTGCAGGGGATGGACTTCACGGTGGAACATCGTCCAGGCCAGGACCACGCCAACGCCGACGGCCTGTCACGCTTTTTCCGCCTCAGCGAGGAGAGTCCCCAGGAAGATGGCTGACTCTCCCCGCCTTCAGCTGGGGGGGACGCATGTTGGACAGGCCGCATGTTCGAGCTGTCCCCCCTCCCCGCAATGGGACCAGGACCCTGGCTCTCCCTGCATCCCCAGCCAGAGTCCACAAACGACCACCCGAAGTACCCTGCAATCCCTCCACTACAAGACACCAGCTCCGGACCCAGCTGGCCCGGGTCACCATCTACCCCACGACATCGACCCGGCCGCCATCTTGGGGCACTGCAGCACGAGGCCGCGTGGCCTCAACTCGACCCTAACCCCGGGCCCGGCCGGCCCCGACATCGAGGCCCCACCATCCTCCCAGGAGGCAGAGTGACCACTTGGCGAGTCAATGGGAGAAGGAATCGTCAACGGCTCTCCTCCGCCAGGTGTCGATCACCCCAGGCCGCCTGGGCGCTGGCTCCACCCCCCTGCTGGGTGTCTGGACTCCCTCATCCCGGACCTCCCGGCCCCCAGGCGCGAGGGTCCGGACATCAAAGGGGACCAGACCTATAACTGGGGCAGGGCCAGACCAGGAAGGCAGTTGTATCCTGGAGTCGAGAGACCCGAGAAGAACTCATCCGTGACGTGGCCTGCTGGCGCTGCCGCGGCCCTCTGCCTCGTGAAACCATCGTCTTGGCCTGCTGGCGCTGCCGCGGCCCTCTGCCTCGTGAAACCATCGTCTTGGCCTGCTGGCGCTGCCGCGGCCCTCTGCCTCGTGAAACCATCGTCTTGGCCTGCTGGCGCTGCCGCGGCCCTCTGCCTCGTGAAACCATCGTCTTGGCCTGCTGGCGCTGCCGCGGCCCTCTGCCTCGTGAAACCATCGTCTTGGCCTGCTGGCGCTGCCGCGGCCCTCCGCCTCGTGAAACCATCGTCTTGGCCTGCTGGCGCTGCCGCGGCCCTCTGCCTCGTGAAACCATCGACTTGGCCTGCTGGCGCTGCCGCGGCCCTCTGCTTTACGAGACTATCACCTTGGCCTGCTGGCGCTGCCGCGGCCCGATCCACAGACACTCCAGCTCGAGGATTGTGAGCTCGCCTTTTACCACTACCTGTACCGATCCGGTACCCAGACTGTCCCGCTACCCCCTTTCCCTACAGAGACTAGAAGTGAGAGGACCCCCGGGTCCAAGATATCCTGTATCGCTGATATCCTTGCCTTAAGAACCTTATATAAAACCTTGAACTCGACTTGGTGTGGTGCCTGTTTGTGGGGAGGGAGGTAACTTGTCTGTACGATCGCCGGAGACGGTCCCCCTCGGGGATCTCTCCCTCGGTATCCGGCCGACCCTCAGGGTCCCCGTCTAACATTGGTGGCAAGCGACGGGATCCGAACCTACGCATAATCGTACAGAAAGTCACTCGCCCCACCACACACAACAACCATGTCAATAGAGAGCGGAACAACGGAAAAATTTCAGATGGAAAAATTGGAAGACTACAACCACCGGGAACTGAAGCAATATTGCATAGAACTTGGACTTCCAACCACAGGTCTTAGCACAAAGGAAGACTTCAAACGAGCCCTAGAAGCTTGGGCAGAAACGGGTACGGCCGTACCCCGAACACAAACAACCGAAACGAGCCCCGCACCAACTAAAGAAAGAGCGGATCTCTCCCTGGAAGAGATCCGAGAAAGAGAAAAAACCAGACTCCACGAATTAGAACTTGCCCGACTTCGCTTGGATGGGGAACTCAAGCTGGCAGAACAAAAAATAACCCTGGAACACTTACGGCTCAGGGAAGAGCGGGAAGACAAGCAAAGACAGAGGGAGCTAGAGGAAAAGAGACTAGAGTACGAACATGAGCGCAATCTCAAAGCACTGGAGATCCAGAAACAGAATAAAGACCTCGGGCTCCCCGAACGACCGACCCCATCTGCCTCGACCGAACCCAAGGTTCACATCCCCAAAGATGTCATCCGGGAATACCACAAGAACGATGATATCCAGCAGTGGTTTAAAGCCTATGAGGTGGCAATGACCTCCCACCGGATTCCCCGAAGCGATTGGGGAGCCGGATTATGGGGGAGGTTTGTCAACGAAGGGCGGGACGCCCTGCTGCAACTCCCGGACCAGCTGATGACCTCCTACGACCACATGAAGGCCGCCCTCCTCACTCGATACGGGCTCACACCTGAGATGTACCGCCAACGGTTCCGCGACTGCAAACGGATTCCGGGTACAACTTGGGTGGAGTACGTGAACTTTTTTAGCCGAGCCTTCGAGGGGTGGATCAAGGGCAACAAAGTAACCACCTACGAACAACTCTTTGACCTTATCGTATGGGAACACCTGTCGAACAACTGCTTCGTGGAGCTCCGGCAACACCTCCTGGACAGCAAGCTAACCGACCCTCGACAACTCGCCGCCGAAGCCGACCGGTGGGAAAGCACCCGAGTTGGCCGGAGCGCACCCAGCGAAGTATCCAGATCGTATCGCCCCCGAGGGGGAGGAGGAAGTCAGGGTCGGGGGAGAGACCCCGGCCCCTCGTCACCCCCCAGAAACCCCTCGACCCCGGTTGGCCGGGGAAGCCCTGCCGTCCGGGCCGGTTTCCGGGCCAACATTACGTGCCACAGGTGCCAGCGACCCGGCCACTACGCCAGTGATCCCAACTGCCCAAAGAATCCGAACACTACTCCCCGCCAAGTTGCAGCGGCGGCCCTAGGGGAAGAAATAATCCCGGAAGACCAAGAGGAGTACGAGACCGATCCCTCTGAATGGGCACCCGCCGCCATGGCACTGGTCTGCTTAGGGGAGAGAGACATGATTCCGCGGGCCCCCCTTCCCGCCAACACACAGAAGTACGGTCAATGGGTCAACATCAATGGCCGCCGGGCGGAAGCCCTCCGCGACACCGGGGCCAGTGTAACGGCGGTCCGACGCCACCTCGTCACTCCAGACCAAATCTTGCCGAACATTCTTTGCCCTGTTCGATCAGCCGACAACTCCGAAAGCCTATGCCACATGGCCTGCGTCCCCTTCGAGTGGGGAGGAGTAACAGGGATGTTAAAAGTAACTGTCCGCGATGATGCCCCCGTGGACTGCCTCCTAGGAAACGACCTTGAAAGCTCTCCCTGGGCAGCTGTCGAACGGAGGGAGCACCTGGGGATGCTTGGCCTCCCCGAATGGGTCTGCGTCACGACCCGGTCCATGACCGCCCGCGCGGTCCCCAGCCCAGAAGAGCCCGAGTGGCCAGAACCTCCTCCCGCGCTCATCCCAGAGGAGGCCGCCCCAGAAGCCATTCCCTTGACCCAAACCGAAGAAGGACCCGACCAGCTTCGGGACGTCCCTGACCTGGCACAATGGCGGCAGGAGGGAGGCCCCACGCAGGAACAATTCCGGGCCGAGCAAAAAACCTGTCCTTCTCTCGAAGGACTCCGGCAGCAAGCCCTGGCCCAGAGCACCGGGGATACCTCGGGGGCCCACTGGATCTACTGGGACCAAGACCTGCTCTACAGCGAGCAGAAAATTGCAGAACTAGGGGCCAGTCGGGTGCTGGTGGTGCCCCTTCGCTTCCGAGACTTCCTCCTGAACTTAGCCCACGATGTCCCCCTTGCCGGACACCTGGGGCAGGATAAAACCTACGACCGCCTGGTGACCCATTTTTTCTGGCCCCACATGCGGAAGGATGTCACCAACCACTGCAAGGCCTGCCCCACCTGCCAGGCCAGCGGAAAAAGTGGCCGAAAAATCAAAGCACCATTACAACCCTTTCCTGTCGTCACCACCCCGTTTGAACGAGTGGGAATAGACATTGTGGGGCCCCTCGACCCTCGAACAGCCCAAGGACACCGGTTCATCCTGGTCCTTGTAGACCACGCCACCCGCTATCCCGAGGCCATCCCTCTTCGGACTGTGACGGCCCCCGTGGTGGGCCGGGCCCTGATGGGGATCTTCTCCCGGGTGGGGTTCCCCCGGGAGGTCGTCAGTGACAGGGGCACAAACTTTATCTCCAGATATATGAAGTCCCTCTGGCAGCAATGCGGGGTCACCTACAAATTCATGACCCCCTATCACCCGCAAGGAAACGGACTGGTCGAGAGATTCAACCGCACCCTCAAGGGGATGATTATGGGTTTAGAAGAACCCCTTCGACGCCAGTGGGACGTACTGCTTCCATGCCTCCTGTTTGCCTATCGGGAGGTCCCGCAGAAGTCCCTCGGCTTCAGCCCCTTTGAACTACTGTACGGGCACCCCGTCCGGGGCCCCCTCAGCCTAGTCAAGGAAGGTTGGGAGCAGCCTCCCCAGAAAACTCCCCCGGACATCTACCGGTATCTCCTGGCTCTCCGCAACCAGACCCGGCGGTTCCGAGACACCGCCAAAGCCAACCTCGAGGCCAGTCAGGAGGACATGAAGAGGTGGTACGATCAGCACACGTCCTCCATTGAGTTCGAACCTGGACAACAGGTCTGGGTGATGTCCCCGGTTGAGCCCTGTGCCCTCCAAGACAGATGGTCCGGGCCCTTCAAGGTAATCGAACGCAAGGGGCCCGTCACCTATTTAATCGACATGGTGACTGCCCGGAACCCCCTACGGGTCCTCCATGCCAACAGGCTCAAACCCCATTTTGTGCGATCCGAACTCAGCCTCCTGATGGCTACCGATACTGGGACAGAAGAAGACTCCGAACCCCTTCCGGACTTACTGAGGGCCCTCGAGCAGGATGGCTCAGTGGAAGGGGTCCAGCTCTCCGAGGCCCTGTCCCCGGAGCAACGCCAAGACTGCCAAACGCTCCTGAGGCAGTTCGCCTCCCTGTTCTCCCTCACCCCCGGAGTCACCCCCTGGTGCCTCCACGATGTAGACACCGGGGACAGCCCTCCTATTCGACACCGAGCATACCGCGTACCAGACCGGGTACGAGCCTGCATCCAGACCGAGGTGTCCAAGATGCTGACCCTAGGAGTGATCGAACCCTCAGACAGTCCCTGGGCGAGCCCAGTCGTCCTGGTTCCCAAGGCAGCTGCCCCGGGCGTTGCCCCTGAGCTCCGGTTCTGCGTGGACTATCGAGGGCTGAATGCAGTTACCCGGACCGACGCTCATCCCATCCCCCGGGCAGACGAGCTAATTGACCGGATGGGGGCCGCCCGCTACCTGAGCATCTTCGACCTAACAGCGGGCTACTGGCAGATCAGCCTCACCCCTAGGGCCCAAGAACGATCCGCCTTCTCTACCCCAGGCGGGCACTACCACTTTAAAGTCATGCCCTTCGGCATGAAAAACGCCCCGGCAACGTTCCAACGGCTGGTAAACCAGGTACTGGCGGGCCTGGAAGACTTCAGCGCCGCCTACCTGGACGACATTGCTGTGTACAGCCACCAGTGGACCGACCACCTCCGCCACCTGCGGGAGGTTCTACACGCCCTCCAGCAAGCCGGGCTCACCATCAAGGCCAGCAAGTGCCAAGTTGGCCAAGGGTCCGTGACCTACCTGGGACACCAAGTGGGAAGCGGGCTGGTGGCCCCTCTCCAACTCAAGATTGCTGCCATCCAGGCCTGGCAACCCCCTACGAGCCAAACGGAGGTCCGGGCCTTCCTGGGGCTCACCGGATACTACCGGCGGTTCGTGAAGGACTATGGCAGCATCGTGGGGCCCCTCACAGAGCTCACCTCCAAAAAGAGCCCCAAAACCGTCAACTGGACCCCGGACTGCCAATCAGCCTTCGAGAAGCTAAAGACCGCCATGGGCACGGCCCCCGTGCTCCAGGCTCCCGACTACAGCCGGGAATTCATTGTGCAGACGGACGCCTCCGATCATGGTGTGGGGGCCGTCCTCTCCCAACTCAACACCGAAGGGGTCGACCATCCGGTGGTCTTCATCAGCAGACGCCTCTTGCCCCGAGAACAGCGCTGGAGCACCATTGAGAGGGAGGCCTTCGCCGTAGTCTGGGCACTCAAGAAGCTCCGGCCATACCTCTTCGGCACCCACTTCCGGGTGCAAACAGACCACCGACCCCTGCAATGGCTGATGCAAATGCGGGGGGAGAACCCGAAGCTGTTGCGCTGGTCCATCTCCCTGCAGGGGATGGACTTCACGGTGGAACATCGTCCAGGCCAGGACCACGCCAACGCCGACGGCCTGTCACGCTTTTTCCGCCTCAGCGAGGAGAGTCCCCAGGAAGATGGCTGACTCTCCCCGCCTTCAGCTGGGGGGGACGCATGTTGGACAGGCCGCATGTTCGAGCTGTCCCCCCTCCCCGCAATGGGACCAGGACCCTGGCTCTCCCTGCATCCCCAGCCAGAGTCCACAAACGACCACCCGAAGTACCCTGCAATCCCTCCACTACAAGACACCAGCTCCGGACCCAGCTGGCCCGGGTCACCATCTACCCCACGACATCGACCCGGCCGCCATCTTGGGGCACTGCAGCACGAGGCCGCGTGGCCTCAACTCGACCCTAACCCCGGGCCCGGCCGGCCCCGACATCGAGGCCCCACCATCCTCCCAGGAGGCAGAGTGACCACTTGGCGAGTCAATGGGAGAAGGAATCGTCAACGGCTCTCCTCCGCCAGGTGTCGATCACCCCAGGCCGCCTGGGCGCTGGCTCCACCCCCCTGCTGGGTGTCTGGACTCCCTCATCCCGGACCTCCCGGCCCCCAGGCGCGAGGGTCCGGACATCAAAGGGGACCAGACCTATAACTGGGGCAGGGCCAGACCAGGAAGGCAGTTGTATCCTGGAGTCGAGAGACCCGAGAAGAACTCATCCGTGACGTGGCCTGCTGGCGCTGCCGTGGCCCTCTGCCTCGTGAAACCATCGTCTTGGCCTGCTGGCGCTGCCGCGGCCCTCTGCCTCGTGAAACCATCGTCTTGGCCTGCTGGCGCTGCCGCGGCCCTCTGCCTCGTGAAACCATCGTCTTGGCCTGCTGGCGCTGCCGCGGCCCTCTGCCTCGTGAAACCATCGTCTTGGCCTGCTGGCGCTGCCGCGGCCCTCCGCCTCGTGAAACCATCGTCTTGGCCTGCTGGCGCTGCCGCGGCCCTCTGCCTCGTGAAACCATCGACTTGGCCTGCTGGCGCTGCCGCGGCCCTCTGCTTTACGAGACTATCACCTTGGCCTGCTGGCGCTGCCGCGGCCCGATCCACAGACACTCCAGCTCGAGGATTGTGAGCTCGCCTTTTACCACTACCTGTACCGATCCGGTACCCAGACTGTCCCGCTACCCCCTTTCCCTACAGAGACTAGAAGTGAGAGGACCCCCGGGTCCAAGATATCCTGTATCGCTGATATCCTTGCCTTAAGAACCTTATATAAAACCTTGAACTCGACTTGGTGTGGTGCCTGTTTGTGGGGAGGGAGGTAACTTGTCTGTACGATCGCCGGAGACGGTCCCCCTCGGGGATCTCTCCCTCGGTATCCGGCCGACCCTCAGGGTCCCCGTCTAACAGGGGGGTGTGCACCTTTGGGTATTAGGGGGCAGAAGGCTCAGAGGGGGGTGCGCACCTTTGGATATTAGGGGGGCAGAAGGCTCAGAGGGGTGTGTGCACCTTTGGATAGTTGGCGCAAAAGGCTCAGAGGGGGGTGTGCACCTTTGGATATTAGGGGGGCAGAAGGCTCAGAGGAGGTGTGGACCTTTGGATAGTTGGGGGCAGAAGGCTCAGAGGGGGGTGTGCACCTTTGGATAGTTGGCGCAGAAGGCTCGGAGTGGTGTGTGCACCTTTGGATATTTGACACAGAAGGCTCAGAGGGGGGTGTGTACCTTTGGATATTAGGGGGGGTAGAAGGCTCAGAGGGGGGTGTGCACCTTTGGATAGTTGGGACAGGAAGGCCAAGAGGGGGGTTTGCACCTGTGAATTGTTGGGGTAGAATGTTCAGAGGGGGGTGTGCACCTTTGGATAGTTGGGGCAGAAGTTTCAGAGGGGCGTGTGCACCTTTGGATAGTTGGGGCAGAAGGCTCAGAGGGGGTGTGCATCTTTGGATAGTTGGGGCAGAAGGCTCAGAGGGGGTGTGCACCTTTCGATAGTTGGGGCAGAAGTTTCAGAGGGGCGTGTGCACCTTTGGATAGTTGGGGAAGAAGGCTCAGAGGGGTGTGCATCTTTGGATAGGTGGGGCAGAAGGCTCAGAGGGGGTGTGCATCTTTTGAAGGCTCAGAGGTGTGTGGTACATAATTGTCCAGGGAGTGGCTGTGCCTCTATGGATATTCGGGGCCAGAATGCTCAGATTGGGGGTGTGTGCACATCTAAATATGAGGGAGATAGAGGCTCACAGGGAGGGGGTGTGCACCTTTAGATGTGAGGGGGCAGATGTGTGGCAAATGAGGAAGAAAGGCGGGAAGGCATTTTATATGTGTATCTCTTCAGCGGTGCATCATACACGTGGTGCAGGATCATGCAGCAAATGTAGTAGCATAACATATACATCTGATTCTATACAGGCAAATAGACTTAATTGTCTGTAGCTGAATACAAAGACAATTGGACTGTAAGACTTGACAATAGAACCACTACCATAGACCTACAATCAAAATTATGCAGGAAATGGGAAACATATATCTTTCAGGTAATGTCTGTGATTGCTGCTTATACAAATCCCCCACCACACATACTTATTTATTAGGACTTGTATCTTGGTGTGGTGTCTCAGTGTGCTATGAATTTTGTTTATTTTACTTCAAACACTTCCCATTTGACTCTCTAAAAGTGGATCTTTCGCGTTGGTAAACACCTCAATGTGAACAACCGCAAACATGCTCCAAAAATGGGTGAAAAGAAATGGTTTCTTAACTGTAATCCTAGTTTTTACTCCGGGCAATCTGCACTGAAAACATAAGCACTGAATAGTCCCAGCCTATGTGTGGGGATCCTGGAGCACTTCTTTACAATATATATTCCTTAGTGAAGATGTTCGCCTTTCTTCAGTAACATCAGGATAAGACTATATTAGCCAATTTCTTAAGTGTGCATCTGAATAAGGGTTAATATATAATTAAAAGACTAGAAAAAATTAGCAGGAGTTGTATTATTTGTCCTTATAAATCTCATTCGCAAACTGTTTTTAAAGGAAGATGGTGAAGAAGGAAGAGGACAATTAGACTTATAAACTGCAGGTCTGCAAACATGAAAAGAGATGTTATGCCTTAAAGGGCTCAGAGGCCACCAGTATCCCATCATGCTCAGTAGGTGGCAGTTACCTCAGTATTTCTTTACCTAACAAATTGTATTATTAGCTAGTAAAACAGAATGTCTATTAATTGTCTCTGTCTCTTCCACCAGGGAGCTGGGTGGGTTGCTTAATATTTCAAAGGAGATTCCTTTGAGAGAAAACTAGGATTACAGGTAAGAAACCATTCCTTCTCTCTCAGGGGATCTCAATTGATAATCATAAGCAATAAGTAGAGGAGCAAGCCCATCTCTACAAAATGCAGTGGAAGAAAAAAAAAATGATCAATAGGTGATGAGGTTCCTCAGGGAAGCCTGAACTACTTGTGCATCTGCTCTTTGCATCTGAGTCCAAACAATAGTGTCTGGTAAAAGCATGATCTGATTTCCATGTAGCTGCTTTGCATAATTCATCTATAGGAATATTCTTCATCAAAGCAGCTGCAGCTGATTTCCCTCTAGTGGAATGAGCTTTTGGTCTACCGGACAAAACTGTTATTTGGTTTCTAGTAGCATAATAGGATGCAAGAAACTATCTACCTGGATATAGATTGTTCAGACATGGCTAAATGGACAAGTTACTTACCTTCGGTAACACCTTATCTGGTAGAGACAGATCTGGCTGCAGATTCCATACCTTTGAACCTCCAGGCGTCAGGCTAGATCCGGAAGATTTTTCTTAGTAGTATCCTTGCACGCCGGTAGGTGGTGCCAGTCGACTCCGCGTGACGTTGTCGGTGACATGTTCGTCGGCATCGTGACATCCGCGTCAGCAATATACCCACCACCCCGGCGTGCTGATGTCAGTGCTTTTCACGACTTTACATGCCAGAAGCGTGGAGCCATGAAGTAACTGACCACGATGTGTTAAAAAAAGAAACTAGGGCCCTGAAGGGGAACAGCCCTGACATTAAAAGACAATCCTGCAGTATGGGGAGGATGGGTGAGTCGGTAAGGAATGTGCGGCTAGATCACGTCTCTACCAGATAAGCTGTTACAGAAGGTAATTAACTTGTCCATCTGATAGAGACATCTAGCTGCAGATTCTTTACCTTTGACTAGATACCTAAGAAGTGCCTCACAGTGGGACTGCGGAAACCCTTTAAACCAGGAAATCCTGTAAGACAGAGCGGCCAAACAGGCCTTCCCTGCGAACCGAGGCAATAGTGTCCAGCAAAAATGTGCAGAGATGCCCACATGGCCACTTGACAGATGTCAGAAATAGGACCACCATACTGAAGGGCTTTGGTGGGCTTTGGTGGTTGCTTTCGCCCAGGTTGAATGGGCCCTAAGGCATTTGGGAGGCTGCTTCTTTGCCAAGGCATAACATATTTTAACTAACCCTGGGCAATGAACTCCCCTCCGCTAGCAGAGTTTGCGGAGATTTGTTAGCTACGCATTCCATTAAAAACACGGAATTCAGGCAAAAACTCCGTTCCTCCACGGAGCGTAGTCAGCTACTAAACTGCACCCACAAATGCTTTGATAAAGCAACTTTACATGCTAAAACGCATGTAACCAATTCACAAAAGTGAAATTTGAAAATAAAAAATATCAGGAAATGAGAGAGGTGATGATTTGGGGGTCCCCCTAACCTAGGGGGAGGACAAAGCAGATGCCTTGAACACAAATAGCATATCATGCTGAACGATTCAGTGGTGGTCCCATCCTCTTAGGACCACCCCAAGCACAGTTATGGGTAAAAATACAATCCCACCCAAAGGCCCTGCAAAGCATTATGGGACGAGATTAGCAGTGGGCAGTGAATATTATAGTATCCAATATCAAAATAATTCTACAAAGAGCTGCAGTTCAACTAGTCGTTACTAGGTGTCCCTCACGAGTCCAATGCAAAAGCATTGAAATTATTACATCAAGCTGCCGCTCAATCACCAAGCAAAGAGGCGGAGAGTGAACAGGTTCGGTTGGAGGACCCTCCCCTGCTGCTGTAACAGAAGATCCTCCCGATAGGGTAGCCTGATCAGAGGATTGATGCTCATGTCTAGAAGCTCGGGATGCCAAACCTTCCGTGCCCAATCCGGACCACAAGAATGACTTGTGCCCGGTTGCTCCTGATCTTCTTGAGCACTCTGGGCAGGAGTGGTATGGGCAGAAAGGCATAAATGAGACCTGAGCGCCACTCGCAACGAAAAGCGTCGTTGATTGAGAGCTGCCTTGGAAACTCCAGGTATATATATACGGGATATACCCTAATGACCCTCCTCTTACCCGGGTATGTGATAATATCTATATAAACAGAGATTGGTAGGGAGGAATTAATATCATATTTTTTATTTCTGAATAGAGCACATTTAATTACCCTCTCACAGTTTTTTCTTCAAACACATATGGTTTCATTAATAGAGACACACATATAAAATGGCACCTAGTCAATCAACAACATATAATTCTACACAAAATACCTGTGAAACAAAAATATACAAAAAATATACAAACAACTAACGTTGCTAATACCCATAACAATTATTACTTGTGTCCACCCTTTGATCTGGGTGAAACACTAAGAGGAAGTCTGGGTTGATACACAAGGCAAAAAGGGGTTATTTTCTATCGCTCTTATTATGTCAACAAACAACTATTAAATCACTCTTTATATACTACAGACTCCTCCTTAATGGATGTCAACTCCAACACGCAAAACTGGTGATGGTCGGCGTTCTCTTTGGAGGCAAACAGATCTCTCAGGGCTTTCCCCATCAACAAAAGAGATCCTGTGCCACCTCCAGATGGATGGATATGCCACTCGTGATCTGCAAGGCACCTTCTCTGAGCTCGTCTGCTCTGGCGTTGTGACGTGAAAGTACTTTGTTCACTTTCCTAGGAGGGGAGGGATGGCATATTGGAAGGAACATTTTCTTTATACCCTCCAGGAAGTCTTTAAGAACTGGGACATTGAAAAAAGAGGTTTGTGAAGTACATTTTCTATAGGCAGTAATAGCTGCCTAATGGACTTTAAAAGAAGAGATTTGAAAGCTGATATTTGGCCAGATAAAGCAAGTATGGAAATATAGCTTCTTCTTGGCATGTAGTTGGATCAAAGTTCTTGTCATACCACCAGATACAGAATTTCTTCTATGCAAAATGGTTAGCTGAACATGTTGATGGATGGTTAACTTCTTTGAGAATGTTCATGCATTCCTGTGGTAAATTTAAATGTCCATATTGTATGAACTCAGGAGCCATGCTGCCAAACTCAAAGAGGAAAGATTGGGATGAACCATCTCACTTCCGAATTTAATGAAACGGTCCAGTATGTACAGCAGGTTCATGTGTGGACGTTCCGGCATGTGGAGAAGGTCCGTAAATCACTATTGTGGAGGCCAATCTGGAGCTATCAAAATCATTCTGGCCTTTCGAGTATGACAGCTTGATTATAACTGATGGAATAAAGGAATCAAAGGAAATGCGTAGAGAAATTTGACGGACCAGTCAACCTATAGGACAAATCTACAATGTACCTGGTTGGTTGAGGCAAAGTTTGGGCATTTTCAGTTTTCTGTGGTGGAAAATAAATCTATGTGAGGAAAGCCCCACATGCAGAAGATGTTTTGAATGACTTCATCGTGCAGAACCCACTCATGATTTTCTTTAAGAAACCTGCTTTGGAGTCTGCTTGATTATTCTGTACCCTCAGAGGATGGGTTGCAATGATTTTCCAGCCTCTGGCTAGCAACCAATTCCATATTGTCTGGGCTTCCAGTGACAAGGCTCAGAGCCCTGTGCCTCCTTGCTTGTACAGCTAGTACATTGTTGTTGTGCTGTCTGTCTGAACAAAGTGGGATTTTGTCTTGAAGGATGGTAGGGTAGACATCAACGGCAAATGAATAGTTCAGAGTTCCAGGAGATTGATATGATAAGCCTTTCCTTCAAGGACCATGTTCTCTGAATTTGAAGATGATCAGTGTGTGCTCTCCAATCTAACAGAGAGGCATGGGTCACTGTGTCTGAGAGGGAACATCCTTATGGAAAGGATTCACTTGAAAGAGAATTTTTGGCTTACACCACCATTTGAGGGTCTGTCTCTCTTTGAGAGAAAGTGTAATGTTGACTTCCCAGTTGCTTGAGTATTGACTCCTCTGGTCTTCCAGACACTCTTGTAATGATCTCATGTGGAGATGGGCATTTGCAGTCAGAAATATGCAAAAGGCCATCAATCATAGAAGAGATGACACTTCTCTTACAGTTGGGTCCAAGACTTTCATGAGACATTGACACATCAAATTTATGGATAACAGTCTCTCCTTCAAAGGATGCACTTCTGCTTTTATGGTGTCGATAATTGCTCCTAGATAAAGAAGCGACTGAACTGGCATTGAGATTGATTTCTGATGATTGACATGAAAGCCTAGCTGATTAATAAGAGAGATAGTTGTTTGATAATGAAGCTGTGCTTGTTGTGGCATTGACGTCTTGATAAAGGTAGTCGTCTAGGTATGAATAGACAAATATTTGGAGCTTTCTGAGATGTACAGCAACCATGCTTATCGAAAAAGTCCTGAGTGCTGATTTGAGGCCAAAAGGAAGAACTTTGTACTGGTAGTGATTGTGTCCTAGTACAGATCTCAGGAATGTTTTGTTTTGAGTTTCCTGGCGATTGGAATGTGAATGTACACATACTGAAGATCTGCCAGTCTCCTTCATGGATTTGAGGATACATTTGATGTAATGCTAGCATTCTAAGGTTTTTGTCTCTGTATCCATTTGTGACTTTCAGATCTAGTATGGGTCTGAATTAGTTTTTGTGATCTTTCTTGTTCACCAAGAAATAATAGGAATACATCCCAGTTCCCCTTTGGTTGGGAGGAACAAGCTGCACTGAATGCCTCTGCAGAAGGATGTTCACTTCTGATCCCAGCATCTGCAGATGTTGAGTGGATGATATTGGTGGAATATTTGGTGAAGAACTGGTGAATCTCAGACAATAACCATTCTGTACAATATTCAGATCCCATGCATCGTTTGTGATGGGTTTCCACTCTGTTAGTTATTGAGACATATGTCCACCTACTGAAGTGGGTTTCAGAAGAAGGGAAAGCAGAGGCTCCTTGTTTGGAGCCTGTAGGAAGCTATCCTGCTTGGGCAGGTTGGAGGCCAACTCTTACCTTTAGTGTGACATTGTTGGTGCTGCTGGAAAGGTTGTTGCTGCTGCTGTTGGTGGTGTCCTTGCAACCATTGAGGGGGTTGAAATCTGTGTGCATAGAACTGCTTTTTGTAAGGTCTGTAAGGTTGGTTTCTTTGCTCCTTGAGCTTCTCCAGACCAACTGCCTTCAAGGTCTCCACTTTGGTTTTCATTTGAGCCATTTCATTATCTGTGTGACTCCCAAATAGAGTGTTACCAGAGAAAGGAAGATTAAGTATTCTCTTCTGAGATTCCTGCTTGAATGTCATAAGACGAAGGCAAGAATGTTGTCTGAGGGCCAAACCGTGACAGTAGCCGTGGGAAGCCAGGAAAGGTGAATCCGTAGCACCGCTAGTCACTTGGTTCAAGAACATCATGCCATCATTCTTGATTTCAAGGACATGTTCTCTGTGGTCTCTTGGGAGGTATTCAACAAACTGCTGCAGGGAGTCCTATAAGGATCTGTCATACCTGCCTAGCAGGACAGATGCACTTGCTGCTTTCATGGTTGTGGCAGCTGTGCCACATACCTTGCGTTCCACTGAACTAGGTAAGTAAATATATTTATTTGCTGATTACTTAAAATTATTACAATCAGCAAAGTACATATCCAAAACAAAATCAGATAAAAAATATGCAGATACAGTGTACATTTATCCAAGACAAAATGTACAGCTAAGCCCTGACATAGTTTGTTTGACTGCAAATAATCAGTTTGCAAAAATAAAGTGCATTGTGCCAGCAGCTATAATTCACAATATACAATACTTTAAAACAATAAGACATGCAGAAATAAAAAAGGCACAAAAGAATAACATTTAAGACAAATTTGACAGTAAAGTACAATTAAGCTAATAAACTTTTAGCAGCAGCAATTAAGGTGCCTTGTGCTAGCAGCTAAATTTTTCAATATACCAAATAAACTTTTAGAATAAAAGGTACATGGAAAACAACCAACCAGAGTAAAATTGCGTTAGAAACAGCATTAGCTATGAAGTGCATTTATAGCAATAGACTTTAGCAAGACTTCAAAATGCCCAGACTATCCCTGAAAACATTTGAAAGCTTTCAACTAGTTTCTTATTTCTTTATTTGGAGGGATTGTGAATGAAAGAGTAGTAGAATGAAATTTCCTTGCAGCCAAAATACCAACAGAATCAGGAGGAGGAGCTGTCCGCAGGCAAAGGGGTCCTGCTCCAGAGGCTAATATTTTTTCTGAAGCCTAGACGGTGCTGCTTTGGCTGCAGCCAGCATAAGGAAAAGTTCCATGGCTGGTTGTAATAAACCTGGAACTAGAGGTAGAAGGGGTCTTTATGCTCTACGTTGTTGAAGAACTCAAAATGGCACTTATGTAGGCGCTGATGGAGCAGGTTCCGTATTATAGCCCCTGGTACCAGCTCCACTTGAAACGTGTTGATGTCGTCAACTAAAGAGACCCTTTGCTGGGGATAATCCAAGAGTTTTGGTGAGTATCTTCCAGCACTGGTGGAAAAGGGGAAAAAATTGACCTCCTTCTTAACCGTGAACTAGAGCTGGGCATAGGACGATATTTTTGAGTGCGCCAAGAGGAGCATCTTGATGAGGAATGCAGAGAATAGTGACGATGTCTCGAAGGCACTTGTGTTAGCGATCTATGGTGAGATCTGGACTGAGGGGACCTGGATCTGCGAGGGGAAGACAGAGGCCTTGCTGGAGAAGGAGCTTGCAAAGGTGTCTCTGTCTGAGGAACAGGTGGAGGCAAAATACGTGGAATAGGCGCTGAATGAGCTGATGAAGGTGGAGGAGGTGGGGGAGAGTCCGGAATAAGGACAGGTGACGATGGTGAGTATGGCCTGGGATATTCTTAGTCAGAAGTTGATGGTAATCTTCTAGGTCTTGATATCTTGATCCTTTCCACAGGTCTGTAATGCCTCAACGTTGGTTTATCTATGTCTTGACTTCAACAGACTTTTTGACGTCGAGCGTCTCCTGTGTCTCAACGACGTGAAATCCTTCGACAACGACCTGCTGTGTCTTGACATCAAATGTTGCCTCCTTCTTGACGTCGACCCAACTCTTGACTGTGAGCATGTAGGCACCGTGCCTTGTCTCGAAGTTGATGTCCTCAATGTCGTTCTGGAATTACGCCATTTTTGATGATTTCTTAATTTTTTAGATTTCCATCTCCTTGAGTCCTCAAAGGAAAGTGGAAGAGCCCTGGTAGAGAATTGACCCTCTCCTCGCTCACATGACATCCCACCTTTAGACTGCGTCTCCTGCAATCTGCGTTACTCTTCCGCTCCATGAAGGCAAATCTTCTCCCTGTCCCTCAGGGTACACCTGAAAAAGGTCTTGCAGTGTTGACATCTGTCAGGGAAGTGGCTGTTAGAAAGGCAGATGATGCGGTTCACTGACAAAATATCAACCCTCAAAATATCATCTTACCAAAATGATGTGACCAAAATATCAATATAAAAAATATTGTCATCATATGCTTATAATGGTTAGTACAAAAATATTGAAAATAAAATAGTGATGTGATTAATATAGTGGAATTAAATATTGATTTTATACATATATATAAAATAATAAATAGTAAATAGTAACATTAATTTAAAAAAATGAAAACATATTTAATATATAGCTTAACAAATATAACAAATGAACTTAATTTTAAAAAGTTAAACATGCATATATAATAATTTTAATATATATTTACATATATCTACTTACAAAAAAGTTATTAAAAAAAATAATATAAAAATAAATAAATAAATAAATATATATAATTATATCTATCTAACTATCTATCTATCTATCTATCTATCTATCTATCTATCTATCTATCTATCTATCTATCTATCTATCTATCTATCTATCTATCTATCTATCTATCTATCTATCTATCTATCTATCTATCTATCTATCTATCTATCTATCTATCTATCTATCTATATATATATATATTACCTACTGGCGATAGCCAGTAGGTATATATAGTTAGGATTGTTTTCCATAGGGAAATCGCAACATTCTATTGGGAATAACTTTGGCGCCGGTTGAGGAATCTTCCTGAAATTTTCCTTAACTTTGCCTCGCGGCGCTCCGCTCCTTCCCTGAAAGTTGGGGGGGGGATTCGTCAAGCGGGGGCCGAGATAAAAGGGGGGTCCCAAAACGTGTTTTCCCCATGTTAATTTCCATAGGGCAGTTGGACTCACTTTTAGCCCGAACGGCTGAATGGTTTTCCACCAAACTTGGCAAAATTGTAGGGACTGGTAGCCCGATGTGCCTTTGCTATGTCTCAAGATATGTGCTCCAGTGGTTTTTACGAAAATTAACTTTGAAAAAATATATATTGGGCTACATTGGGCTATATATATGTTAGAGCCCAAATATAGCCCAATGTAGCCCAATGTAGCCCAAAGATGGCCACCAGAGACAAAAAAAACAAATGTAGCCCAAATATCAGCCAGATGTAGCCCAACTATAGCCCAATGACAGAATGTTCCAGAGTGTTCTAAAGAACAACTAGAGCGCTAACAGTCTTACTTAAGCAAAAGTATGGCACACCTGAAGTCATCTTGATTGGAATAAAGTGTTAACACTTAAAACATTTAATTTGCAAAGGAACAAAATGAGGGGGTTCATTTTGCCATAGAAATTATGATTAGTGCTGAAGAAAGAAAAATTAGGGCACATTTTGAGTGACTTCTCAAATCCTCTTATATTTCATTAAAAAAATTCTGATATGCAGTCTCCCAAGATGGCCACCAGAGACAAAAGAGCCCAAATGTAGCCCAAATATCAGCCAGATGTAGCCCAACTATAGCCCAATGACAGAATGTCCCAGAGTGTTCTAAAGAACAACTAGAACGCTAACAGTCTTACTTATGACAAAAGTATGGCAAACCTGAAGTCATCTTGATTGGAATAAAGTGGTAACACTTAATACATTTAATTTGAAAAGGAACAACATGAGGGGTTTCATTTTGCCATAGAAATTTTATTACCTACTGGTGATAGCCAGTAGGTATATATAGGTAGGATTGTTTTCCATAGGAAAATCGCAACATTCTATTGGGAATAACTTTGGCGCCGGTTGAGGAATCTTCCTGAAATTTTCCTTAACTTTGCCTCGCGGCGCTCCGCTTCTTCCCTGAAAGTTTGGGGGGGATTCGTCAAGCGGGGGCCAAGATAAAAGGGGGTCCCAAAACGTGTTTTCCCCATGTTAATTTCCATAGGGCGGTTGGACTCACTTTTAGCCCGAACGGCTGAATGGTTTTCCACCAAACTTGGCAAAATTGTAGGGACTGGTAGCCCGATGTGCCTTTGCTATGTCTCAAGATATGTGCTCCAGTGGTTTTTACGAAAATTAACTTTGAAAAAATATATATTGGGCTACATTGGGCTATATATATGTTAGAGCCCAAATGTAGCCCAATGTAGCCCAATGTAACCCAAAGATGGCCACCAGAGACAAAAAAAAACAAATGTAGCCCAAATATCAGCCAGATGTAGCCCAACTATAGCCCGATGACAGAATGTCCCAGAGTGTTCTAAAGAACAACTAGAACGCTAACAGTCTTACTTATGACAAAAGTATGGTACACCTGAAGTCATCTTGATTGGAATAAAGTGGTAACACTTAATACATTTAATTTGAAAAGGAACAAAATGAGGGGTTTAATTTTGCCATAGAAATTTTATTTATATATATATTCACTGAAAAAACCATAGGTTACACACCAGTTATAGTTAGGAATTAGCATTTAAAAAACCTTTGAAATTCACTGAAAAAACCATAGGTTTCAGGCCTTATATAGTTAGGAATTAGCATTTAAAAAAACCTTTGAAATTCACTGAAAAAACCATAGGTTTCAGGAGTTATATAGTTAGGAATTAGTTTTTAAAAAACCTTTGAAATTCACTCAAAAAACTATAAGTTTTAGTAGTGTTATAGTTAGCTGGACATTTTACTCATACAAAACCAATGAAATTGCTCCTATATAGTTAGTTGTACTAACTATATTTCGCGCACCCGCAATCCACTGCTGATGATGTCACATATTAGATCATTCATGACATTGTCAGTGACATCACTGATGACATCTCAAATGACATCACTGATGACATCATCCAGTGAATGTGGTTTGCTTCGTTATTTAAATATGCATTATATATATATAGCAATTTACATTGAAGAATGAGTGGCTATATATAAATAAATATTTGGATGGAGGATTTAGTAGCAGTGTAATTGACTGTTTACTTGACCAATTTATAATGTCTCACTAAATATAGTGGATAGTGACTAAACTGTGTGAATATCTGTATCACTTTGTCAGTTGTTGTGTAAACTGATTCTACAGTTGGTTACTAGCTATGTGAAAGTCTATATTAGTTATTGATTAGTTAACTGAGTATTTGTATGGGAGTGTGAAAGTGTGTGGGGTTCGGTGGGGGGTGTGTGACTGTCCAAAGATGTGTAAATAGTTGATTCAGTAGATATATGAAGTTAAAACTACATGTTCTAACAGTTTGGGTGAGGGAATCTCTTTATGGGTGTGGTGATGAGCAAATATATTTCTCAAAGGTACAGGTCCAACAAACTAGAAAAATAAAAGGCAGTGTATGTGTCAGTTGTTGTATATAAATAAGTATACATAAGACACAATGATTGTGTGAGTGACTGTATGGATAACTGTATACTTGTAATAATGATTTTATAATTCACTAAGTATGACTTACTATCTAAATGAATAGAAGAAGTGGTGTTTGTATAAGTGTGTAGCTAAGTAAATATGTAAGTATGATCCATTGTTTGCATAAGTGAGTAGGATGACTTCATATGTGAATAGGATGCGTGCTGTTGTTTAATGTCGATATAGATGTATAAGTATTTTTGATAGTGTTCTATTGTTCATTGACAGCATGTATGAGTGAATCCATAGGTAAGTGATTAGATGTGTGTATACATCTATGAATCACTGAGTGGATTTTTAGATACTTGTATTGCTGTGACAATGGATTTAAATATGATACTCTGTATTTTACAAACAGTGATGAAAAATTGTAATAGTGTATGAAAAGGTGTATGTGATTGTCACGTGGATGATGTCATCAGTGATGTCACTGACCATGTCATGAATGATCTAATATGTGACATCATCAGCAGTGGACTGCGGGTGCGCGAAATATAGTTAGTACAACTAACTATATAGGAGCAATTTCATTGGTTTTGTATGAGTAAAATGTCCAGCTAACTATAACACTACTAAAACTTATAGTTTTTTGAGTGAATTTCAAAGGTTTTTTAAAAACGAATTCCTAACTATATAACTCCTGAAACCTATGTTTTTTCAGTGAATATATATATATATATATATATATATATATATATATATATACATATATATATATATATATACTCATACCATTAACATACAATCATTAAAATACAAACCTTTCTAATTAAATAAAAAATTAAACACCTTAAAATTCTTTAAATTTAGTAAAAATTATTTTATACATTTAAAACTATTATAATTTTAGATAAATAAAAACATAATAATATAAAGTGTTGGATAGCAGAGGAGTAACATGTACTATTCCCACTCAATAAGTACAAAAGTAGGGAAAGTGTTTGATAGCGGAGGGATAAAATGTACTATTCCCACTCCAGTCAGTACAACAGTCGGGGAAAGTGTTGCATAGCGGAAAGGTAAAATTTACTATTCCCACTCCAATAAGTGCAATAGTAGAGAAATTGTAGGATAGCGGAGGGGTAAAATTTACTATTCCTACTCCAGTCAGTACAACAGTAGGGAAAGTGTTGGATAGCAGAGGGGTACATTTACTATTCCCAAACAAAATAAAATAATTTTAAGACAACGAAGTAAAGAAAAATATATAAATATGTCAAAAAATAAAATAAGATATTTAACATCACATTTTTTTTAAATAAAAACATATCACAATGTTAAATACGTATCACAAATACCTACACATTTTATTATAAATACAATAAAAAAATCTTTTTCATACAAATAAATATTTTGATTTAGGAATTATTCATTTAAAACAATTATTTATTACATACATTTAGTTTAATTACTACCAACCCTTCAAAACAACAAAACTCACAACCTGCACCTAAAAAAATATTTACACTATTAATATAAATATTCATCAACAAACTCATTTTCATTAATTAAATATGAATTATTTGTTGATTATAATTAATGTACTTCTCAAAATATACTCCCACAAAACACACATCACACTCTTAACATTTAACAAAAAAATATTTACACAAATACCATTAATTCTTAATAAATTAATATTTATTATCAATTAAACAAATGATTATTAATTGTTTAAAGTTAATTTCCTTCCCACCCCATAACCCAACAAAACCCACATCTAAAATCTCAAAAAGAAATGTAATTGCACAATTAACAAAATTAATTATCATTGAAACAAATATTATGAATTTAAAAACAAATTATAATTCATTAAAACTAATTAACTTCCCACTTTCTGCCTCTATAATCTCTGCACAATGAACTAAAAGTATTCCCTTGAGAGTGAGTAATTAGGAAATGCCAAAGGGTCAAGGAAAAACAATAACACAATACGTATATATATAAAAAATTTGTTACAATTTATTAAAATGTACAAATGTTAAAAGAAAAGTGGTCCACAGTGGAACCTACTCAACAGAAATAAAACGATAAAAATTATTTATGACATTCAATTTCGGCCAGCAAGATTGAATCACGGGGACAGAAAGAGCTGTAAGACATGAAATTAGTGCAATACTTTTTGTATATTCGGACTCTATTAGGAACACCTAAGCTATATGTACTATACTACGATATATCAGCAAAGATGTCGAGATCCTGAATTATACTGGGTGAAGCGTTGACGCGTTTCGGTGGTTTTCCAGATTATTGTCCACCTTTATCAAGACACCTTTTAGTTTCTGTCGAGGTGTTGGGGTCAATGTGTTTGCCCTAAAGGAGTGAACATACAATAAGATTTGATAAATGGATGATCATTTACGTTTGCCATACATAACACAATTCAATCTTTGGCCTGTAACAATTGGTACATAGCTTGACATGTATATAAACAGTTCTACTAGCTTTATACAGACTGATTAGTTTGTTGAAGGCGTGTTATTTTTAGCTGTATGGACTCAAATACATACACTGTACTAGACGTTATAAGTTGCTCTTGCAATATTTTAACACGTCAACAAGTCTAATGCATACATGTAGAAAAAGCCTGCTTTAATCATGATTTCTCGAAGATGGCTAATCACATTTATCAACAATTTGCTCTGTTATAGAATCCTCTATCATTTAGGGGAAAAAGAGAGCTGTTTCACTTGGTTTACTGTTTTCCTTGGCCAGCTACCTGTGGAGAGGAGCTGTTGTACGTTACCGCCACACCACAAACTTCGATGTGTAAACGCAAATTGTTGTGGGGGGAAAGGGAAGGTTATCGTAACTTTGCAATTGATAACATATACCAGATTAATGAGCCTGGAACCCCACGGTCTATTTTGACACATTCATGTGACTAGGGAAAAACATTTACCTTAGAGTTCGTATATAGGAACTAAATTGGATTTTTATCTTATTCCATTGTTGAATGCCAGTTATTAGAGCTGTATCTGTGGGTCGTGTTTCCGATGTGGTACTCCTGTGGATTACAGAGTTGTAAGGAGCTTTATACTTAGTTTAAGTCTTAATTTTCGAGGCTGTATAGGTATTATTAACAAGAGCTGGACATACCTGTTAATATAGGTACCTGGGCATGCAGTCAATTCTGAATTATTGTGGCAGAAATGTATTGCTGGTCTTCTTATAATGTTAAAATCCAGAGGCGCCTAAGTCTTGTCCTTGCAGAGTTAGATTTTGTGCCTCTAAGCAAAGTATATGGAAATCAAATGTGGGTCAGAAAGATGCTATATTCTTAGCAAGTTGTAAGTCTATACTGACATCAAGTTATGTGCGCTTACCTAATAATCCGCAAAGGACTGCTCCCTTCTCTGGTTGTGATAAATCTTTAAATAGTAGAACCAGAGGCATTAACGTTATATCATCGTGTTATGTGGTTCTTTTCCTAAGGGTCAAAAAACGGAAAGAGCAACTTATAACGTCTAGTACAGTGTATGTATTTGAGTCCATACAGCTAAAAATAACACGCCTTCAACAAACTAATAAGTCTGTATAAAGCTAGTAGAACTGTTTATATACATGTCAAGCTAAGTACCAATTGTTACAGGCCAAGGATTGAATTGTGTTATGTATGACAAATGTAAATGATCATGCATTTATCAAATCTTATTGTATGTTCACTCCTTTAGGGCAAACACATTGACCCCAACACCTCGACAGAAACTAAAAGGTGTCTTGATAAAGGTGGACAATAATCTGGAAAACCACCGAAACGCGTCGACGCTTCACCCAGTATAATTCAGGATCTCGACATCTTTGCTGATATATCGTAGTATAGTACATATAGCTTAGGTGTTCCCAATAGAGTCCGAATATACAAAAAGTATTGCACTAATTTCATGTCTTACAGCTCTTTCTGTCCCCGTGATTCAATCTTGCTGGCCGAAATTGAATGTCATAAATAATTTTTATCGTTTTATTTCTGTTGAGTGGGTTCCACTGTGGACCACTTTTCTTTTAACATTTGTACATTTCAATAAATTGTAACAAATTTTGTATATATATACGTATTGTGTTATTGTTTTTCCTTGACCCTTTGGCATTTCCTAATTACTCACTCTCAAGGGAATACTTTTAGTTCATTGGTTAGCCAACCCTATTTCCCTTGACCTTAGTTAAGGGGTACCTCTCGTATTTACCCTCTATAATCTCTGCAACACGCACATAAAATTAAACGTAAAAAAATAATTACACAATTAAAATTAATTTTCAATGAAATAACTAATAGTATTTAACAACTAATTATAAATGAATTGAAATTAATTGGCTCCCCACTCTTTAACCCTATACGCCCAATCCTGCAACAAAATGTTTTTATTAAACAATTCACATAGTTAATTATCAATTATTTAATTAATATTAATTATCAACTAATTATAATTAAACAAAAATAAATTACTTCCCACCCTTCACCCCATAAACACCACGAAATGAATTAGACAATAAACTTTCCAAATAATTAATTAGTATTACTTGACATCTAATTATTAATTAATTAAAAATAAATGATTTCCCAATTTTACCCCTATAACCACACAACCCACACCTAAACAACTGACACAATGAACATAATTAATTATCAATTAATTATTTAATTAATATTAATTAACAACTAATTAGTTATTAATGTAAAAGAAATTACTTCCCATCCTTTACCCCTTTAAACCCCACAACCCACACATAACATTTACCAAAACAAAATTAAAAGCACAATTAACATAATTAAATATCAATTAAATACATACTATTAAATATAAAAGTAATTCATTTATTATAATTAAATTAACTACCACCATCTTCACCCATAAAACCACAACCTGCTACAGAACTGAAAAACACACAATGTATCACATATAATAAAAAACATAAACAGTATTTATACAAAAAAGGTACATCACATACATTTAAAATATATGCTGAAATACACCACACTAATTAAAAAACGATATTTTAAACAACTATATTTTTGCAATCGATATTGAAAATCAATATTGCTTACCTTAAAATCGATATTCTTGACATCGATATTCTTACTGAAGATATTGCCATATCACAATATTTTGGACCCAATATTTTGGCATGTCGATATTTTTTTCGATATTATGCCTAAATACCATTTTATTTGACTAGAAAAATAATTTCTGTGTCAAGAAATGTCAGGAAAACACTGGTAATGTTGACATCCGCCAAGTGAAGGTGTTGACAAAACTTTCTGACAGATATCTTTGAAGAAATAAAGCAAAAAAGGCAGAGCTAAATGCTTAAAGAGACTGTCACCAGGAGCCAGAAAAAGTAATAAAGGAACTGCCACCTACTGGCCATGATGGGAGGATACTGGTGGGATGTAAGCCCTTAAAGGTACAGAGTGTCTTTTCATATTTGCAGAGCTGCAGCATATGGCGTCGATTCCGATCCGGTAAAAAAAAACATCCGTACGAATCGTATCCGGAGCCGTCTCCGTACGACTCGTACACACGCCGTACGACCCGACGAGTACGATCTGGACCGGGGCATCAGGACGCGATCTGTACGGTCCACGTCAGGTAAGGGCGATTCGTACGGGAAAGCGCACAATCACATACACACCGTACGGTGCGTACCCCCATGATCGCAGGGGTACGGCCCGTACACCCAGCGTACATGGGGTATGACGCGTACCCCCATGATCGCAGGGGTACGGCCCGTACACCCAGCGTACATGGGGTACGGTGCGTACCCCTGCGATCATGGGGGGTACGCACCGTACCCCATGTACGCTGGGTGTACGGGCCGTACCCCTGCGATCATGGGGAGTACGTGCCGTACCCGGGGGGGGGGGGGCGTTCCGTACCTGTTTCAGCGCGAACTCTGCTTTTATGGCTGTTTTCGGCTCTCGTAAAAAAAGGGTCGTACAGTGCGTCCCCGACACGTATCGTACTTGCTGGGTCGTAAAAACCAGCCGCGATGTCGCGTACAGCGGGTTCCGAGGGACAATCGTACGGAGATTAGAGTCGTACGGTCTCTGTATGACTTGTACGGAGTACGGCTCCTGGTACGAATCGTACTTCGTCGTACGTACGGGGTACGTTGCAGGGTACGATTCGTATGGGAAAAACGCTCCGAACGGCTATTCGGAGCGGTTTTTCCCGAATCGGAATCGACCCCTATATGTCTAAATTGTACTTTTACTTCGTCACTATTTTCCTTTAAAAAAGGTTTGTATAAGGATTAATAATACAGCTCCTGCTTATTTTTTCTGGATATATTATCCGCTTTTCAAAATGCAAATTAAAGCAATTGGCTTACATAGCCTTATCAATATGCTGCCAAACACTTTAGTAACTAAAGAGCTTATCCTGGCCACGCTGAAGAAAGACACATATCTACACTTAAGAACATGTATTGCAAAGAAGTGCTCCGGGATCCCCACACATGGGCGAGGCTATTCAGTGCTTATGATTATCAATGGAGATCAATTGAGAGAGAAGTTGGTGTTCAGTTACAAAGCCCAGTATATGTTGTTAGGGAGAAACAGCAGGTGGATGTATGGTTAAAACTAAAAACTGTTGTAAAGAAATGATCAGTTTCATAAAAATAATTCCAATTGGAAAAAAGTATGAGCTACTTAAAGAAAAGACAAAGAAGTTTCACTCCATAAAATATATGGTCATCAAAATTGGTCCCCATGGCCTGACTTCTTGTCAGTGGGCTTTGAAAGTGCAACTTCTTTTACAAACATTAAGAGTTTTGTAATTCAAGTGCTATTGCTCAGCCTGATAATATGAGTGCTGTAAATGTTTTGAACCCACCTGTCGATGCAGTGATTGCTGTGGTTGAAATGGCTGCAGTAGCTGCTGTCGTGGATGCTGCGTTTGTTGTGACAGTTGTTGCCATAGTTGTAGCTGCAGTTGTTGCAGCTGTTGTTGCTACTGTTGTGGCAGCTGTAGAGGCAGAATTTGTTGCAGCAGTTGTCACTGCAGTTGTTACTGTTGTTGCAGGTGTAGTTTCTGCAGTTGTAGCTGCTGTTGTAGCTGCTGTTGTTGCGGCTGTTGTAGCTGCAGTTGTTGCAGCAGTTGTAGCTGCAGTTGTTGCAGCTGTTGTTGCTGCAGTTGTTGCAGGCGTAGTTGCAGCAGTTGTAGCAGCTGTTGTCTCACCAGTTGTAGCTGCAGTTGTTGCAGCAGTTGTTGCAGCTGTTGTAGCTGCTGTTGTTGCAGGTGTAGTCACAGCAGTTGATGCTGTGGTTCCGGCTGTTATTATTGGGGCTGTTGTAGCTGGAGTTTTTGCAGCAGTTGTAGCTAATGTTGTTGCAACTGTTGTTGCAGGTGTAACCACAGCAGTTGATGACGTTGTTCTGGCTGTTGTTATTGGGGCTGTTGTAGATGGAGTTGTTGCAGCAGTTGTAGCTGCAGTTGTTGCAGCTGTTGTAGCTGCAGTTGTTGCACCTGTGGTTGCAGGTGTAGTTGCAGGAGTTGCAGCTGCTGTTGTTGCAGCTGTTGTTGCAGGTGTAGTCACAGCAGTTGATGCATTTGTTCTGGCTGTTGATATTTGGGCTGTTGTGGTTGGAGTTGTTGCAGCAGTTGTAGCTACAGTTGTTGCACCTGTTGTTGCAGGTGTTGTTGCAGCAGTAGTAGCTGCAATTGTTGCAGCTGTTGTAGCTGCAGTTGTTGCACCTGTTGTTGCAGGTGTAGTTGCAGCAGTAGTGGCTGCTGTTGTTGCAGCTGTTGTAGCTGGTGTAGTCATAGCAGTTGATGCAGTTGTTCCGGCTGTTGTTATTGGGGCAGTTGTAGCTGGAGTTGTTGCAAGAGTTGTAGCTGCAGTTGTTGCAGCTGTTGTAGCTACAGTTGTTGCACCTGCTGATGCAGGTGTTGTTGTAGCAATTGTACCTGCTGTTGTTGAAGCTGTTGTTGCAGGTGTAGTGACAGCAGTTGATGCAGTTGTTTCGGCTGTTTTTTTTGGAACTGTTGTTGCAGCAGTTGTAGCTGGTGTTGTTGCACCTGTTTGTGCAGGTGTAGTTGTAGCTGCTGTTGTTGCAGCTGTTGTTGCAGGTGTAGTCACAGCAGTTGATGCAGTTGCTCCTGCTGTTGTTATTGGGCCCATTGTAGCTGGAGTTGTTGCAGCAGTTGTAGCTGCAGTTGTTGCACCTGTGGTTGCAGGTGTAGTTGCAGGAGTTGCAGCTGCTGTTGTTGCAGCTGTTGTTGCAGGTGTAGTCACAGCAGTTGATGCATTTGTTCTGGCTGTTGATATTTGGGCTGTTGTGGTTGGAGTTGTTGCAGCAGTTGTAGCTACAGTTGTTGCACCTGTTGTTGCAGGTGTTGTTGCAGCAGTAGTAGCTGCAATTGTTGCAGCTGTTGTAGCTGCAGTTGTTGCACCTGTTGTTGCAGGTGTAGTTGCAGCAGTAGTGGCTGCTGTTGTTGCAGCTGTTGTAGCTGGTGTAGTCATAGCAGTTGATGCAGTTGTTCCGGCTGTTGTTATTGGGGCAGTTGTAGCTGGAGTTGTTGCAAGAGTTGTAGCTGCAGTTGTTGCAGCTGTTGTAGCTACAGTTGTTGCACCTGCTGATGCAGGTGTTGTTGTAGCAATTGTACCTGCTGTTGTTGAAGCTGTTGTTGCAGGTGTAGTGACAGCAGTTGATGCAGTTGTTTCGGCTGTTTTTTTTGGAACTGTTGTTGCAGCAGTTGTAGCTGCAGTTGTTGCACCTGTTTGTGCAGGTGTAGTTGTAGCTGCTGTTGTTGCAGCTGTTGTTGCAGGTGTAGTCACAGCAGTTGATGCAGTTGCTCCTGCTGTTGTTATTGGGCCCATTGTAGCTGGAGTTGTTGCAGCAGTTGTAGCTGCAGTTGTTGCAGCTGTTGTAGCTGCAGTTATTGCAGATGTTGTTGTAGGTGAAGTTGCAGCAGTTATAGCTGCTGTTGTGGCAGCTGTTGTTGCAGGTGTAGTCACAGCAGTTGATGGAGTTGTTCCAGCTGTTGTTCCAGCAGTTGTAGCTGCTGCTGTTGTAGCTGTTGTTGCAGGTGTAGTCACAGCAGTTGATGCAGTTGTTCTTTCTGTTGATATTGGGGCTGTTGTATCTGGGATTGTTGCAGCAGTTGTAGCTGCAGTTGTTGCAGCTGCAGTTGTTGCACCTGTTGGTGCAGGTGTAGTTGCAGCAGTTGTAGCTGCTGTTGTTGCAGCTGTTGTTGCAGGCATAGTTTCAGCAGTTGATGCAGTTGTTCCGGCTGTTGTTATTGGGGCTGTTGTTGCTGCAGTTGGTGCAGGTGTCATTGCAGCCGTAGTAGCTGCTGTTGTTGCAGCTGTCGTTGCAGTTGTAGTCACAGCAGTTGTTCCTTCTGTTGTAGCTGGAGTTGTTGCAGCAGTTGTAGCTGCAGTTGTTGCACCTGTTGCAGGTGTTGTTGCTGCAGTAGTTGCTGCTGTTGTTGCAGCTGTTGTTGCAGGTGTAGTCACAGCAGTTGATGCAGTTGTTCTGGCTGTTGATATTGGGGCTGTTGTAGCTGGAGTTGTTGCAGCTGTTGTAGCTGCAGTTGTTGCAGCTGCAGTTGTTGGAGCAGTTGTAGCTGCAGTTCTTGCAGCTGTTGTGGCTTCAGTTGTTGCAACTGTTGTTGCAGGTGTAGTTGTAGCAGTTGTAGCTGCTGTTGTTGCAGCTGTTGTTGCAGGTGTAGTCACAGCAGTTAATGCAGTTGTTCCGGCTGTTGTTGCAGCAGTTGTAGCTGCTGCTGTTGGAGCTGTTGTTGCAGGTGTAGTCACAGCAGTTGATGCAGTTGTTCTGGCTGTTGATATTGGGGCTGTTGTAGCTGGAATTGTTGCAGCAGTTGTAGCTGCAGTTGTTGCACCTATTGTTGCCGGTGTAGTTGCAGCAGTTGTAGCTGCTGTTGTTGAAGCTGTTGTTGCAGGCGTAGTTTCAGCAGTTGATGCAGTTGTTCCTTCTGTTGTTATTGGGGCTGTTGTTGCTGCAGTTGTTGCAGGTGTCGTGGCAGCAGTAGTAGCTGCTGTTGTTGCAACGGTTGTTGCAGGTGTAGTCACAGCAGTTGTTCCTGCTGTTGTTATTGGGGCTGCTGTAGCTGGCGTCGTTGCAGCAGTTGTAGCTGCAGTTGATGCAGCTCCAGTTGTTGCACCCGTTGTTGCAGGTGTCGTTGCAGCAGTAGTAACTGCTGTTGTTGCAGCAGCTGTTTTTGCAGGTGTAGTCACAGCAGTTGTTCCTGCTGTTGTTATTGGTGCTGTTGTAGCTGGAGTTGTTTCAGCTGTTGTAGCTGCAGTTGTTGCACCTGTTGTTGCAGGTGTAGTTGCAGAAGTTGTAGCTGCTGTTGTTGCAGCTGTTGTTGCAGGCGTAGTTTCAGCACTTGATGCAGTTGTTCCTTCTGTTGTTATTGGGGCTGTTGTTGCTGCAGTTGTTGCAGGTGTCGTTGCAGCAGTAGTAGCTGCTGTTGTTGCAGCGGTTGTTGCAGGTGTAGTCACAGCAGTTGTTCCTGCTGTTGTTATTGGGGCTATTGTAGCTGGAGTTGCAGCAGTTGTAGCTGCCGTTGATGCAGCTGCAGTTTTTGCATCCGTTGTTGCAGGTGTCGTCGCAGCAGTAGTAGCTGCTGTTGTTGCAGCTGTTTTTGCAGGTGTAGTCACAGCAGTTGTTCCTGCTGTTGTTATTGGGGCTGTTGTAGCTGGAGTTGTTGCAGCAATTGTAGCTGCAGTTGTTGCAGCTGCATTTGTTGCACCTGTTGTTGCAGGTGTTGTTGCAGCAGAAGTAGCTGCTGTTGTTGCAGGTGTAGTCACAGCAGTTGTTCCTGCTGTTGTTATTGGGGCTGTTGTAGCTGGAGTTGTTGCAGCAGTTGTAGCTGCAGTTGTTGCAGCTGTTGTAGCTGCAGTTGTTGCACCTGTTGTTGCAGGTGTCATTGCAGCAGTAGTAGCAGCTGTTGTAGCTGCTGTTGTTGCAGGTGTAGTCACAGCAGTTGATGCTGTGGTTCCGGCTGTTATTATTGGGGCTGTTGTAGCTGGAGTTTTTGCAGCAGTTGTAGCTAATGTTGTTGCAACTGTTGTTGCAGGTGTAACCACAGCAGTTGATGAAGTTGTTCTGGCTGTTGTTATTGGGGCTGTTGTAGATGGAGTTGTTGCAGCAATTGTAGCTGCAGTTGTTTCAGCTGCATTTGTTGCACCTGTTGTTGCAGGTGTTGTTGCAGCAGAAGTAGCTGCTGTTGTTGCAGGTGTAGTCACAGCAGTTGTTCCTGCTGTTGTTATTGGGGCTGTTGTAGCTGGAGTTGTTGCAGCAGTTGTAGCTGCAGTTGTTGCAGCTGTTGTAGCTGCAGTTGTTGCACCTGTTGTTGCAGGTGTCATTGCAGCAGTAGTAGCTGCTGTTGGGGCAGGTGTAGTCACAGCAGTTGTTCCTGCTGTTGTTATTGGGGCTGTTGTAGCTGGAGTTGTTGCAGCAGTTGTAGCTGTAGTTGTTGCAGCTGTTGTAGCTGCAGTTGTTGCACCTGTTGTTGCAGGTGTAGTTGCAGCAGTTGTAGCTGCTGTTATTGCAGCTGTTGTTGCAGGAGTAGTTTCAGCAGTTGATGCAGAGGTTCCGACTGTTGTTATTGGGGCTGTTGTTGCTGCTGATGTTGCAGCTGTAGTTGTAGTCACAAACGGAATTCCTGCGAGCAGTCCAGAAGGGAGGGGGGGGGGGACAAGAAAGGAGAGAATGAGTTCATGTAAAAATGTCAAGCAAGTTCACAATACCGTTATAACCTCAGATGAGAGCCTTGCTCTCTAGAGATCCAGGCCACGGTGCCAGGGACGGCCATGTGGCAGTGTACCACTAGGGATGTGTGGATTCACTATAGTGTTGTCCACTGACTGCTGCTGGGGCCGGGGAGGTGAGCAGACACCATGCCGGATTTACTGAAGTTTTTTTTGGAGCATAAGAATATCTTGATGTATGTGAGGACTAGTTTTACAGTCTTAAGATTATCCTTGCAGGCTCAGCAAGTCTTCGACTCTCTTTTATGATAGTCTTAACACTGCCTTAAGCCTGAAACCCCCTCTTTAAATCTGTCCTCTGGTATTATTTTCTCAATACCGGCATGTTCTGATGAGTTCCCCTGGAGGGAGTCTCACTGGTGAACCTCAAGAGCACAGCTGCCAGTGTGACCGGGCACCAGTAGGTATGGTGCTGCTTCATGGGAAGAGTGGACATATCCTCTTATACCCATGTCTGTCTTTGGTGCAAACATTTCTATTGTGCGTGTATCACTGGTTTGGAAATCTGGGTTCCAGCATTCGTAAAGCCTTTGATTGGGTAAATCAGTGGGTTTGTGAGTGCTAAAACCCTTTTTTAAATGTATTAAACCTGTAAAATCATTAATATTTTACCATCAATTCGAAGGAGGTGGTAACACATTCACAAAGTGGATAGGATTCCCAGGGGACCAGTTCCCATGTGAGAATGTTTACAGAAATTCTTTTTAGGGAGTAGGCGGTGGTTCACAGGACTACTGCTTATTAATAAGAAAAATTGTAAAATCTTTGGGGCTGATTCACAGAACTAACTTAAGACAAAATCCTAAACTTACTACTTTTGGTATTCACAGAAGTTAGGATTTTGTCTTAAAACAGACTTAAGACAGAATCCTAACTTAAGTCTGTCTTAAGACAAAATCCTAACTTCTGTGAATACCAAAAGTAGTAAGTTTAGGATTTTGTCTTAAGTTAGTTCTGTGAATCGGGCCCAATCTTTTTTTCTTAAACACATTTCGTTTTTCCTAAAGGAAAACTGTCTGGTTTGAAATAAAAGAAGTTTGCTTGATTAAAAAGAAGTCACAAACATGATGGTCTGCTGAACGCAGCAAGTCACCTTCCCTGTGATTGTAGCCAACCATATTGGGTCACAATTTGTGCCTGATTTCATGCATTGTAATGTTAGGTCGAATTGCAACCCACTACGATTCTGTAGCTTGGGAACTGACTTATAGTACATAGGTCGGTTCACAAAATACAAATGCATTCTGTAGAAGACGGTGCACAAGCCACTTTTATGGAATCCATTTTAGTATAATTGTTATTAGTCGTAATTTACAATTTTCTATTTTGAATCTTTGTCCATTAGGTCCTTGTAGCAGTTATTACCTGTCGATGTTTATAAGGTGGGCTCTCGCCTGTATCTGCACTGACTCGGTATTGGTGTAATGCTTGTGCCTTTAGAGCACAACATGTCTTCAAATGACCCCATTGTGCTGAGCACAGGTACAGACTAGACTCATGAAACTTGGCACAGCAATCACTGCTCGGTCTTTTAAGCCATGTTCTGTGATGGTCATAGCTGCCAACTTTTCACCAAACTTACATGTGACATTCTATGGTTTCAGACTGCTTGTAAGAGGCATTCTACTGTCAAATGTGCTTGAATCAGAATAGCAAGCAGTTTTGTAGGTGAATATGAATGTAGATATAATAATAGAAGTACCCTAGTGAGTGGTGGGTAACAGTCTAGTACATATCTCCACACATAAATACATGTATGCATAATTTTATGTAAATCGTCTATATATGAAAAGACTATTTTTTCATATACAACGTCATCAGATACATTAGTAAAGAGATATAACCATCACTTACAATTAAGGAGGCTCGCCTTATTGAAACAAATGATGTAAAACTACTTGCCCTACGACTGCAGTAGTGCGGTGTGAGCGTGTGGGTGTTCTTCCATGTCGCAGCATGACATATCTTCTCCAGAGGAATGCCTGCAATCAGAGCATCTGAGGTAGACACTGCCCAGGTTCAGTTTGCCTTTGCTCCTGCTGAGAGTGGTTTGCCAGCTTTGGTATGGCAAAACTGTATGATGGCAGGTTGCTTTCATGACTGCCGTACCTTGAGTAAAGAGTCTGTAAGAGACCAACAGCTGATCAATGTTCCGGAATTGTTTGGTACGATGGAGATAGAATTTAAGACAACGTTTAATGTCCAAGGTGTGGAGAGACCTTTCAGCTGGAGATGCCGGATTTGGGAAAAAAGAATGAACTATGATAGGGTAATTGAGATGAAATTGGGATGGAACCAAGGTGATGACCTTGGGTCTGTTGTTTCATCAGTGAAACGCAAGAACGGTTCCTGTGTTGCGAAAGCCTGAATTTCGCCGACTCTTCTCGTTGAAGTGAGAGCTAACAGCAAAGCGACCTTCGATGTGAGAAATTTCAGATCTTCCTTGTGAATGGGCTCGAATAGAGGCTTCATAAGCTGCGAAAGAACCACGTTGCGATACCATTCTGGGGGAGGAGCTCTACTGGGGGGAAAGCTCTGAACAATCTGTTCATGACCTGTTTGACTATTCTAGTGGAATAGAGAGAGCGAGAGAATGTGTGGAGCGTCTGTACCTTGAAATTGCGGCTTGGTGAACCTTTAAACACGCATGGAACCAATCCTAATCTAGCTAGCGACAGCAAGGAGGGCAGAATCTGTTTAGGTGATACTTCCAATGGATGCAGGTTAGACTGTTGACAAAATGAACAGAATCACTTTCATTTTAATTTATGTCTTGTTTGTAGTTTCCGCTCGTTCCTTGGATAACATCTCCCTACAATCCTGAGGGATGTCTAATCCCTGGAATTCACTGAATTCAGGAGCCACGCCGGCAATTGGGGAGAGGCTGGCTCCAGGTGTAGTATCTGGCCATTGTTCCTTCTCAAGAGTGTTTGAATGTTCAGTAGGTGGATGGGATTGGACTCTGACAGCAGCAGGAGCTGCACAAACCAATGCTGTCTGAGCTATTTGGGAGCTATTAGAATGAGGCAACGGTGCTCCATTTTATCTTGTTGAGAATCCTTGGTTTCAGAGGGAAGGGGGGAAAAAGTTATGCATAAATCCAGGATCAGCTCATTGAAAGGGCCTTCCCCCACAACCCTGGGAGTGGGTATCGACTGGCTTAGAACTGGCATTTGGCGTTCTTGTCTGCCACAAAGAGATCCAATGCTGGCCACGTCCAAAACCTTTGATTGAACCTTCGGCCAAAAAGATGTAGGCCAGGGATGGCGTCTCAAGACCGCTGCTTTGGCTACTTGGCAGAAACCTGGGGCAGCCATGTCCGTCGCGCAATCTATATTCTCCAGGGAGGCGTACTCACCCTCCTGGAAGATCTTTCTTGCTTCCGTCTTTTTGTCTGTAGGCATCAAGCCACTAGGCTGCTGACATCAGACCACGCATGGAACCAATCCTAATCTAGCTAGCGACAGCAAGTAGGGCAGAATCTGTTTAGGTGATACTTCCAATGGATGCATGTTAGACTGTTGACAAAATGAACAGAATCACTTTCATTTTAATTTATGTCTTGTTTGTAGCTTCCGCTTGTGCCTTGGATAAAATCTCCCTACAATCCTGAGGGATGTCTAATCCCTGGAACTCACTGAATTCAGGAGCCACGCCGGCAATTGGAGAGAGGCTGGCTCCAGGTGTAGTATCTGGCCATTGTTCCTTCTCAAGAGTGTTTGAATGTTCAGTAGGTGGATGGGATTGGACTCTGACAGCAGCAGGAGCTGCACAAACCAATGCTGTCTGAGCTATTTGGGAGCTATTAGAATGAGGCAACGGTGCTCCATTTTATCTTGTTGAGAATCCTTGGTTTCAGAGGGAAGGGGGTAAAAAGTTATGCATAAATCCCGGATCAGCTCATTGAAAGGGCATTCCCCCATGACCCTGGGAGCGGGTATCGACTGGCATAGAACTGGTTTTCCCCACCGTGAGAATATTTTGTCCAGCTCCAACCGATCCAGTTTCTACTCCTGGCAACTTTCTCTGGTACTGCTGAGAGTGTCCGCTAAGATGTTGTTCACTCCTGACAGGTGCTCTGTTTTCAGAAATATTTTGTCTGCTGTGAGCCAGTTCCAAAGGTCTTGGGCTTCCTGAGATAGAGTTAGCGACCTTGTACCCCCTTGCTGGTTAATGTAATACCTGTTGGTCGTATTGTCTGTATGGACCAGCAAGGAGGCTCCTGCTATGCGTTGATTTCTGTAGCACTGACCACCTCCCTCAGATTTGCAGGTCCTGCTAGTGGCTACCCCAGCCCATAAAGGAGGCATCGGTCGTGATGACGAAGTCTGGTACTGGAGTCAAGAATGTGAGGCATTTTGACAGATGAGATATTTTAGACCACCATGCTAACATTTCTAGCATCCTTTGGGTAATGCTGATCAAGACTTCGATTGGATCCATTGCAGTTGGAGTTCCTCTTGCAGTGGCCTCATCTTCAGTCATGCCTGTGGGACCAGGTTTATCGCAGAAGAGATCAAGACTAATAGCGACTTTTACAGATGCACTAAAATGGACTTTCTTTTGGAAATATTAAGAGCCAAGTTTGTCAACCTTCGCTGCCTGTCTTGTGATAGATAGGCTTTGTTTTTGTTTATATTCAGGTTGACTCCCAAAAACATTATTGTTTGACCTGGGATAGTGGAGGATTTTGGATAATTCACTACGAGGCCCATTCTATGAACAGTTAGAGGCAAGCCTTGGTTGCTTTAGCAGCTTGCTACGGTGTTGAGGCTTTTAGCAGTCCGTTGTCTAGCTAGGGGATTACCTGATGACCTTGTTTTCTGAATGTGGCTGCCACAAGGGCGAGACATTTGGTGAATATCCAAGGAGATGACTTGAAGCCAAATGGGAGGACTCTGAACTGGTAATGGGTACTAGCTACGGTGAAGCAGAGATATTTGTGATGTTTGGGATGCATGGGAATGTTGAAATACGCATCTTGTAAGTCTATAAGTCTAGTAAGAGGTCATGTAATTTCCGTTGTTTAGGACATGTATGATGTCGGAGAGAGAGTAATTATACCGAAAGAATGTTTGTGTAGGAATTTGTTTAGTATCCTGAGGTCTAGGATGGGTCTACATTCCTTTGTTTTCTTTTGTCGAAAGAAAAAACAGGAGTAGAATCTCATGCCCTCCTGAGAACAATGGACCTTTTCTATCACACTCTTGGTAAGTATTATTAGGGCTTTTTTACTCAATAAGTGAAGACAAGGTGGCAGCGCCCCCTTTGGAGGGTTACTTGGTGGTCTCTGCACAAACTCAAGGGTATACTCATTTGTACAACGTTATATCTTTCCATTGAGGAAGGTAGTTGGAAATATTTGCGGTCACATGAGGGGAAGTAGTGGATGTAGCTGGTACCTGGGCTAGGTCACTTTTTATGACCTGCACATCGACCAGGTGGAAAGGAGGGCAGGGGTAGCTTGCAGCGCAGACCTTGTTTGTTGTAAGCTTCTAAGGGTGGTTGATGGTACGCATGATGTTGGTGGGTGGGTCTATATTGGGATTGAAAGGGTTGATATTGTTGAGATCATTGATAACCCCCTCTGTTGATAGAAAGACCTCTTCCTCGAGCCCCCCGGAAGGGCTACTTCTTAAAATGAAGGGTGCCTAGAGACCTAGTGGTGTCATTGTACGTCTTTATCGCCAGTAGTGTGTCATCTATATGTTTTCCAACCAAAGTTTCTCCATCATAGGCCACGTCCAAAACCTTTGATTGAACCTTTGGCCAAAAAGATGTAGGCCAGGAATGGCATCTCAAGACCGCTGCTTTAGCTACTGGGCAGAAACCTGGGGCAGCCATGTCCGTCGCGCAATCTATATTCTCCAGGGAGGCGTACTCACCCTCCTGGAAGATCTTTCTTGCTCCTGCCTTTTTGTCTGTAGGCATCAAGCCACTAGGCTGCTGACATCGGACCATATTTGTAGGTCGCTAGTGAGTTGCCTGCTCGAACTGTGATGGCAGACATGAGGGAGAATCTCTTCCCTCTGTTGTCTAAATGCCTGCTGTAGTATTGCATTCAGGCAGGAAATGTATAAACAATGGATTTATTAAGAGAGCACAGTACAACGTATTTTCAGGTAGAAATCTTCATAACAGCTGCCTCATGGGACATAGAACTCCATGTACCATAGTAACAGACTGCAATACAACATTTAAGTATAAACATTTGTAACACTAAAGCATTTTAAGAAACATGCAAGAATATATTTAGAATATAACACCTGCCTTCTTTGTCTGGTGGATCGAAGATGGGATCAGATGGGTTTTTGGAGAGTCGTTTCACCGCTTGTGAGATCACAGAGTCAGGTTTGGGAGAATCCTCTGTAGCCTTGTACTTCTTGTCCATGTAAGGTGGTACTGCTGCTACTGTAGCCAGATTCTTCATTATCTTGATCCCCTCCTCCTAGATATAGTCAATGATGGAGATGGCCCTCACAGACTTTCTTGCTTGCTCCTTGAAATCAGAAAGAAATCATTTGAACTGTTTAGCAGAGGTTGGGAGATGAAATCGTGTTGCAGCCCAGTCCATCAGGTTATGAAATCCCTCGATGTCCTCTGGGAGAAAGTCTAAGGAGTGTGGTGTTGGAGGCGATGGAGAAGGGACAAGGTAGTCATCCCACTTATCCTCTGGATGTTGGGGTTGAGTGTTTTCGCCTTACTCCCTTTCACCTTCTGAAGACGTTTGGTCTTCTCTTGGTGGTGCCACTATGTTCGAGGCAGGTTTTACCCTGGGCATTATAGGTTGAGGAATATGCCTCGGCGTAGCAGAAGAGGCAGTCTGTGGTGTCGCTACAAGCTGCTCCTGTGAAGGGTCAGGACATCTTCTTCTTTAATCCTGCAGCTTGGACTGAAAATCCTGGACTAGCTATATGGGCATTTGCACTTCATCATACCTAAGCTGAGGATGAGGATGGTATTGGTAATGTTCATAATGCCGCTTGGCAGGTGCATAATATTGATGATAATAATGCTCTTCCTCATTTTCATTGTCTTCCTCCTTGTATTTTAACTGGAGCTCTGATAGGCTGTGCACTGACTCAAAAAGGCCATTCATCGTCAGACTCTTCCATAGCCAACAAGTAACTTGGCGGCAAAGATGAGACCTTGCTAGGGGATGTCAATTCAGGTCTTACTGCTGTTTTTGTTATTTTGATGATTTTTATCATCGTCAATGGTCCCGTTGATGATGTCATTGTGAACTACGGTAGTAACTCAGTTGTCGATGCCTTCGTCGCCGGTGTCGCCGGTGTATTTTTCTATGTTATTGCAGTCAACTGTGTCATCATATACTTTGTCATCATATACTTTGTCATCAGGGGTAACACCGCAGTCAACAGTGTCTTAATGGATGATAATACCTTTGTTGACGTGTTGGGTGCGCCGATGACTGTAATCGTCAAAGTTCTCAACGATGATGGTCTCGTAGACGAGACAGTAGTAACATTAGTCATCAATACTGGGGTCGACAATGATGTCGTTGTCAGCAGGATTTTGAGAGAATGTATTGCCCTCGACATCGAGGGTTCAGAGGAAGAGGAATGCTTACGCTCTCCTGTCTTCACAGATGGAGTAGAAGGTTAATAGGAGGTCGCCTCTGTAGAGATAAGTTTTAGCTTCTCAGTTCTCAGAGGGTCTTTATGATGTTTTTTAAGGCCTTTCTACTCTCCTCAGAAGTCCCTTGTTTTGATGTTCTTGATCTCCTGCGGATTCTTACTTATTTATCACTGTCCTCATCAGAAGTGGTGGATTTCTGAGATTTAGACTTCTGTAGCCAAAGACGCCACCGTCCTTTAAGGTTTTAGATGAGAAAGTGTGACAGATTTTGCACTCTTTTACCTGATGAAGGTAGAGGCAGTAAAGACAGTCTCTGTGTGGATTGTCCACATGTAGCCTTTTCTTTCCACAGGCTTTGCAGGATCTGAAGAGCTTCTTTTTAGACTTCTCATACATAGTAGTTGTAGATAAATCTTCAAATGTACAGGAAAAAACTAAGTAGGGAGTAGGGAGGCTCCTTTCCACGACCTGCGGTAGAAAATTAGAGGGATTCTGCCTCTGTTGGGAGTGTTCTAGAGAGTGCTGTTGCCTGATTGGTTATAGTTCAAGTTTGGTTCTTTTAAAAAAAAGGATATACAAAGGCTACTAAACTGACTTTTCATTGCCATTATACTAAGGCTATGATACTGATACATACTGGTTTACTTTGGTACAGTCGGACTCCCACTTCAACGACAGGGAATGATTCAAGCATGTGAATCTATGAAATATTCAATACTGGAGAATGTTTTGTGCATTAAGTGGAAACAAACACCCCCATTGCACTCACCTTCAATGAGTGCTCTGCTGCTGGACTCACCTGTGCCTGACTAAAAGTAAGCCCTCCTCCCGGAAGTGCCAGGGTGACCAGAGAGAGCATCTTAGGACTGTGTTCTGCAAGGGGACCAGTGACCTCACAGTGGCATAGCTGCATACTTGCAGGTAAGTGCCCCTTTGCCTCAAAGATAGTTTCAGGTGTTTATGCTATACTGCAATTGTGTTTGTATACTGCCTACTATCCCTGGCAAGGCGTTAATGCTGTATTTTAATTTTGTTTGTATAGCACTTAGTAACCCTGGCAAGGGTTTTCTGTACTCACCGTCAACTCTGATGGTGTTCGGCCCCAGGGGGAGCCCCCCTATCGTGTTGCTGTTATTTAAAGCGTTTTCTCCGATAACGTTGGCAATTTCCTGAGCGGTGGGCGCGGGAGAGGTGGAGTTGTCAAACACAATTTCAAGGTCTGTTTCCACCGAGCCCGATCTGTGGAAAAAGCACAGAAAGAGTGAATATTTCTGTGGATCAGACCCGCCCCCACTTCCTCACACCTCCCTAGTGTCTGGACGGCCCTAGTAGGCCCTGTGGATATTTAAATATGTTAATTAGCTAATTATATGTGCTGATTATATGCAGGAGAGCTTTGGAAAGTTAATTAGGCACCTCACTCTTTACTGTTTGCAAAAATACCTTTTAAGATCATGGATCTCACCCCTTCCCTTTCTGACCAGCTAATGCCCCTGACTTGCCCTGGCCCTCGATGAGTGTTACCCGGCCATTGGTTGAATAAATGAATACATCTTTATTTTATAACTTTATAAAACCCTTGTACAAAACAATAGATACGTAGAAAATGGAACTACATCTATCAAAAGAAAAGGGAAGGAAAGAAGAGAAACAGGAAGGGGGATTTGGCGAGCGATAAAAGGTTGACCTTCGTTGATTAAACTAAAAGGGCAGGACCAAGAAGAAAGAGAAGGGAGAATTGTACAGAAGGTAAGATTGTGACATAGTGAGAATCCATCAGGGATTTACTTTTCTACTTCCTAATTGCCACTGATAGGTTCTTCCTAAGAGGTCCTGTGATGTATCTAGTGTGGATCTAGTGAAGCACAACAAAGAGGCTTCAGATATATTTCTTCCTTCTGCCTAGAGATACATCAGATATAGTTCTTTTCCTTCTGTCCTAAAGATACATCAGCTACAGCACTTCTTTCCGTCCTAAAGATACATCAGATTTGGTTCTTCTTCCTTATGTCGTAAAGATACATCAGATATATGTCTTGTCCCTTCTGTCCTAAAGATGCATCAGATATAGTTCTTCTTCCTTATGTCGTAAAGATACATCAGATATAGCTCTTCTTCCTTCTGTCCTAAAGATACATCAGATATAGGTCTTGTCCCTTCTGTCCTAAAGATGCATCAGATATAGTTCTTCTTCCTTATGTCGTAAAGATACATCAGATATAGCTCTTCTTCCTTCTGTCCTAAAGATACATCAGATATAGGTCTTGTCCCTTCTGTCCTAAAGATGCATCAGATATAGTTCTTCCTCGTTATGTCGTAAAGATACATCAGATATAGTTCTTGTTTACGCTGTCCTAAAGATGCATCTGATATAGTTCTTCTTCCTTCTGTCCTAAAGATGAATTTGATATAGTTCTTTATCCTTCTGCTCTAAAGATGCATCATCTATAGCTCTTCTTCCTTCTGTCCTAAAGATACATCAGATGTAATTGTCCCTTCTGTCCTAAAGATGCATCTGATATAGTACTTCATCCTTCTGTTCTAAAGATTCATCAGGTATAGTTCTTTCTCCTTATGTCGTAAAGATACATCAGCTATAGCTCTTCTTCCTTCTGTCCTAAAGATACATCAGATGTAGTTCTTGTCCCTTCTGTCCTAAAGATGCATCAGATATAGTTCTTCTTTATGTCGTAAAGATGCATCAGATACAGCTCTTCTTTCTGTCATAAAGATAAGTTTGAAGTATTTCCCCAGTGGATCTCACCAACATGGACACAGTATAGACATCGGGGCACATTTACAACTCTACTGTGCCACTCGTACTCACTTTTTGTGACATACTTGTGGCGCAGGAGGCTCCTCCATATTTACAAGGAGAGGAAAAGCCACCCTGTGTGACTTCCTCTCCTTGTGAATACGACCCCTTCACACGCAGCCCTTTGCGTTGAAGGGGTGTTGCGTGGGTGTTGCTGTGGGTGTTCCCACGCGACACCCATTAAACAAGACACATCTCCAGATTTACGAGAAATCGTAAATCTGGAGATGCGTCTGAATGCTACGCCACCCTAGAGGTGGCGTAGCGAGGCGCAACAAGGAGAAAGGTTTTGATTTTTCCTCGTTTTTTCCTCTTTTAATGCATGCTGCATTCTACAGCACGCATTGAAAAAGGAAAATGTCTGTAGTGATTGTTTTTGTGCAGGAACGACCCCTTCGTGCAGCAAAACCATCTCCCCACGATGCAGACATCCTTACACCATGGTGCAAGGGTGCCTGCACCAGCGCATGGCTGCAGTTAGTGTGCTAGTGCAGGGGGAAGCACCGAGATGTGACATATTCTTGTAAATATGTTGCATCCCTGTGCTTTGGAAGCGCCGCAGCGAGGCGCAGCCAACGGGGTTTCGGCGCCACGCTGCAGCACTCCCTCGTAGATCTGCCCCTTTGTTCCTGTGACTCCGGACCCGAGGTACAGATCCGCCACAAATTGTTGCCTCTCATTGGGGATTGCCACACGCCATCGAATTAGCTTAAAGGTAGATATACAAATCTAAAACATTAAAAAGCTCTCTTTCCCTTGGTATTTACATTATAAGTAGACAATAAGTGAAAGGATGTAAGAACTAGCTCTTATTTGAGTGTGTAGCATTGAGTTCCTTAGGAATGCAGCTCAGAAATATGGTTTCAGCTGTTCCTATCATTTCGAAGTCCAGCACATTGAACAGTATGAGTACAAGAACAAATGTTGCTACCCTTAAAGTAGGCCCGACCCCCCCTCCATATTTCTTTGCAAATCTTTTGGGGTCTCCGGTGATATTAGAGGTTCTTCGGAGCAGCGGTGCTGTGTGAGGGCTCTAGTTTAGGCTGTAATCCATTACAGCCCCTAAATCTGTGTAGTTTTGCACAATCTCAACTCTGTTTGGAGCTACAGACCCGGTACATTTCGGAGTAGGGCATACAAAGCCATGGCCTTAGCTTTGTTGATTATCAGTGTTATAAATATACATTGTGGCACATTGTTGCTGAAGCCCAAACTGTCTAGTATTATGGTAGGAGCGTGACGGGGTCATATTTTATTTATTTATTTACAGCGTTTTATATAGCACAAACTTGACCCGAATCGAGCATCAGAGCGCTTTACATAGCACCAGTTGCATTACATGAGGACACATTCATTGTTTGATAGGCACGGGGAGATTAAGGGGCAGATGTATCAATGCAATTTTTAGTCGCAAACGCTGCGATTCGCAAAAAAGCAGCGTTTGCAACTAAAAACTTCGCAAAATGGTATGTATCAGGGAAATAGTATTGCAAAATTAAGGAATCGCAAATTGAGATTCCTTAAATGCTATGCAACAAGCATTTCATTTTGCGAATTCTCCTTAAGAAATCGCAAATTACCTCCAACTTCAAGTTTGTGGTAATTTGCGATTTCTTTCACAAATGCACTGTTTGGCATTTGTGAGGGTGCCATATGGCGCACATACATGCCCTTAGGGCATGTATGTGCGCCATATGTGCACACATGTAAGTTTCAGGGGTGCATCAGGGTGTCCTTATGACACCCTTTTACCCTTGAAATTATTCTCAATTTGCAATCGCAAATTGAGAATAACTTCCCATTCATTCCTATGGGCCTCCTGGCCCATAGAAATGAATGAGAAATTATTCCTTAATTGCGATTCGCAATTTGCTAATCTCAATTAAGGAATTTTAAGAAATCGCTAAAAAAATACGATTTTCTACATACATCCCTATTTGCAAATCTCAAATAGCGATTTCTAAAAAATTGCTATTTTAGATTGGCAAATCAGGATGTTGCTACATCTGCCCTTAAGTGATTTGCCCAGAATCACAGGATTTTCAGCGTCATTGCCGAGACTCGAACCCGGTTCCCCAGATTCAAAGTCGACCGCCCTAGCCCTTAGGCCAGCTCCTCTCCATATAAATACTCCATGTATGAAACTTCTGTGTGTCCTAGATTGGGAGCATTGCCCAGGTTTTGTTGAAGTACAACTGAGAGGTCTGAAACTTATAGACTGAAAAGGAGTGGGGCCAGGATGCAGCCTTGTTTCTTTCAGACCAGTACAGGTATTACTTTTGGTGATAGCCCTCTCCTCTCCTGTTGGCTGGTGTCTGAGCTCTAAATTTGGGTTTTGTGTGTCCTGAGCACATACAGGACCAGGGGCGTCCTTATTCAGAGTCATTGCAGCGATTGGTCCAAGTAGAGCCAATCATTGAGACACCAGGTGCTGATTAGGCCTGGGGGAAATTTGTGTAATTTCCTTTGTGGAAATCACGTAAAATGCATAAAAGTTTCATAATATTATATTAAAAACTGGTCTAGCATTATGTGCTATTTTTAGCACAAAATGGATCCCAGCGTCCATTTTGGATGCAAAGACGCTTTTCATACTAAAGAAAAAAAGAACACAAAAACACAGGGGACACAACAACAGCCGCTTGCACACTGTTCATTTGCGTCAATACTCCCACTGTTCCCGCGATATGAGTTTTACCCAAATGAAATCTCAACTATGCGATGTGATGTAAAGTCAGGAAATTTACGTTACAAGTTCCCCATGAAATGCTGGGAATTCGGCACGATTATGCTGGTATAAACAACATTTCACCAAGGCCTTGTTGTGTGGCTTCTTACCATGTGAGGGTTCTACAAGTTCGTCTCTCCTGTCATGGAACAAACTAGGCACCTAGGAGCTGACCCCAACGAGTGGTTATGTGGGAGACTTTCACTTCTGGATGCGGCTCGGTGGCCCGTCTCCTCCCTGCCTGGGATCTTCACCAAGAAATGCCAGTTGGATATCGCCCTTTTAAATGCACATAATATACTAACGCACTTGTAATAAGGAGGACCTGTCCACCAAACCCTAAATCCGGCCCTGACTCCCTCTCCACTCTTGGAAACACTGCTTTGATAAATGTATATTTTGCATATATTTGTAACATTACATGCAGTATTTAGTAAAAGCAGTGACATGGCCATGACGTGTTGACTGTCCCTATGTGCATTTGGTCATTATGCGTTTCCACACCACATCATCCTTCTGAGGGAGCCTTGGACTGCTCGGCCGTCGCTACCTTGAGAGTCAAGTGCTGAGGGATGTGTTTGGTTTCCTGCTTGGGGTTACTTGAGACACCGGTGGTAAAAGACCCCAGCTGTCCTTCGGTCCACTCCTCAAAGGGAATATGTGCAGTATTCTTTACAGGTGTGCTAAAGACCATGCAATGGACTAATATGCACACTGTACACCTGAGGGAACTAGGTGTATGCAGCAATCCATGCTGTGTGTTGTTGTTGAACCTGCACACTAAAGGTGACTGCATGCAGTATGGACTTCTATCAGCTTGCTCTGAAGTCTGAAAATGTGGTGCCTTTTCTGCACCATGATGTGGACATCATAGGTGCATAGAAACCTAAGCTCTCATGGGCCTCAGCAAGTGGACACACCCCTTCTCCTAGGTGCTGGATGTGACATCGGTGAACAACACTTACAACGCAACTTGTACATCACAGAGCCTTTACAACGCAACCATTACAACGCAAACTATTACAACGCATTGCTCTGGGGGGCGCTCTAGGATAGGGAATAGGTTAATTTACTATCCAATAACCTTCCCTAGTGTCCACGGAGACTGGAGTTGGAATAGTAAATTAAACTATTCACTATCCAGCGCCCAAAAGCACTATGCGTTGTAATGGACTGCGTTGTAATACTTACGTTGTAAAGGCATGCGATGTAAATGCATGCGTTGTAACGTCATACATCCGTGACATCTGTCAGATCTCATAGTCTGCAGGGAGGTCATGTTTATTTAAAGGGCATCCTTCAGCTGTTTTACTGGCATGTGGATTTATAGCCTCTGACTGCCCTGTGGAACCTTTATAAGCCAAAAAGCTGGCTGTCATTCATCTCCACACAGCACAAGCAACCAAGATATACTACACAGAAAAAACCACATACACTGAGCAGAGCCTCATACATACATACAACGCAGAACAGATATGCAGTACACCTGGAAAGAGCTTAACCCAAAACAGCTCCAGCTACACGACACGACACAGAAAGAAAGCAAAGGTATCGGTTAGAACATTACCACCACATACACCACATAATTGCCAGTCACATTGTCCCCCTTCCAGTTCCCAGTCCTGCATGTAGTAGTTGAAGATTTGATCCTCATTCTTTGAACATGTAGACTGGTGTTTGCTTTTATTTCTCTGATTGCAAAGTTAGAGGGTCTTGTACAGTGAACTATCTAACAACCTTGCTGGCGTAGAGGGAGTGTGAAAGGAAAGGCTGCAGGTTGTCAATTCTTTTCTACCACACGCCGTTTAAATACCTGTACAATGACTGTACAAATATTTCAAACTATATCAGCAGTTAGCATATAACAAGCACTTGTTTTTAAATTCTGAAGTCTGATGTAGATAATGATTTTAGTAGGATCGAAACAAATCAATACACTTTACTGGGTGATGTGCAAATGATCAATATTTGCTGACACCCGATTTCCACATATTGTTGTTTGAGTGATACATAGTTTTTTCAGTAAACATTGCGTCGTCCATTGCACTCTCTGTTTGTTCGCTGCCACCGACCCCGGTCTGTCACGGCCTGTGCCGCTTGTACTGAGGGTCTGTCCTTGGCATTACCACACTTCCGGTGGGATCACCGGAAGTCTAGATTAGCGTCCTAGTCTTTCCCTGCTCACTCCCTATATCAGCAGGAGCAGGGCGCGGACGTGCGCAGTGGCGCCTCTGATTCCAGGTATACGCTGTTTGTAATCTGCCATAATTGATGTTGCTCATATGAAATAACATTGTATCGTGTTTTTATACTCACTGCTGATTTTAAATTGCGTCGTCCATTGCACGCTCTGTTTGTTCGCTGCCACCGACCCCGGTCCGTCACGGCCTGTGCCGCTTGTACTGAGGGTCTGTCCTTGGCATTACCACACTTCCGGTGGGATCACCGGAAGTCTAGATTAGCGTCCTAGTCTTTCCCTGCTCACTCCCTATATCAGCAGGAGCAGGGCGCGGACGTGCGCAGTGGCGCCTCTGATTCCAGGTATACGCTGTTTGTAATCTGCCATAATTGATGTTGCTCATATGAAATAACATTGTATCGTGTTTTCATACTCACTGCTGATTTTAAATTGCGTCGTCCATTGCACGCTCTGTTTGTTCGCTGCCACCGACCACGGTCCGTCACGGCCTGTGCCGCTTGTACGGAGGGTCAGTCCTTGGCACTACCACACTTCCGGTGGGATCACCGGAAGTCTGGATTAGCGTCCTAGTCTTTCTCTGCTCACTCCCTATATCAGCAGGAGCAGGGCGCGGACGTGCGCAGTGGCGCCTCTGATTCCAGGTATACGCTGTTTGTAATCTGCCATAATTGATGTTGCTCTTATGAAATAACATTGTATCGTGTTTTCATACTCACTGCTGATTTTAAATTGCGTCGTCCATTGCACGCTCTGTTTGTTCGCTGCCACCGACCCCGGTCCGTCACGGCCTGTGCCGCTTGTACGGAGGGTCTGTCCTTGGCACTACCACACTTCCGGTGGGATCACCGGAAGTCTAGAGTAGCGTCCTAATCTTTCCCTGCTCACTCCCTATATCAGCAGGAGCAGGACGCGGACGCGCGCAGCGGCGCGCCACCGGCGCGCCAAAGGCAAGCCCTTCTGCGCCCGTCCGCGCCCGAACGATGCCAGTACCCCTGCATCTCTTCTGTGGTAATATACCCCCATCTTGACCTGATAATTTCAAAAAGGGGGTGGTGATGGACAGAGTATCTGAGTTAATCAGAACACTCCTACCCAGTCAAGAGATCAGGGCTTGATCCATCACCGTTTTTTAGCTCACTGTACCATCCCAGTTCAGAACCTGGCTATATGCAAATTAGTCTGTCCCTGGCCCAGTGCATCATGGGAACAGAGCAGACCAAACTACCAAGCCAATTCTTCACTGGAAAGGAAGCAAGCTTCCGGGGACCGGTTTCTGGCATTACAGCCGTCTTCGGCCCGGCTTGCTTGAATCCTGATGGTGCAATGAGCAAGGGACTCATGTCTGAGCATACCCTTCCACACTCATGGTGGCCAAAATAATTTCAAAAAGGGGGTGGTGATGGACAGAGTATCTGAGTTAATCAGAACACTCCTACCCAGTCAACAGATCAGGGCTTGATCCATCACCGTTTTTTAGCTCACTGCACCATCCCAGTTCAGAACCTGGCTATATGCAAATTAGTCCATTGCACGCTCTGTTTGTTCGCTGCCACCGACCCCGGTCCGTCACGGCCTGTGCCGCTTGTACAGAGGGTCTGTCCTTGGCACTACCAAATTTCCGGTGGGATCACCGGAAGTCTGGATTAGCGTCCTAGTCTTTCTCTGCTCACTCCCTATATCAGCAGGAGCAGGGCGCGGACGTGCGCAGTGGCGCCTCTGATTCCAGGTATACGCTGTTTGTAATCTGCCATAATTGATGTTGCTCTTATGAAATAACATTGTATCGTGTTTTTATACTCACTGCTGATTTTAAATTGCGTCGTCCATTGCACGCTCTGTTTGTTCGCTGCCACCGACCCCGGTCCGTCACGGCCTGTGCCGCTTGTACGGAGGGTCTGTCCTTGGCACTACCACACTTCCGGTGGGATCACCGGAAGTCTAGAGTAGCGTCCTAATCTTTCCCTGCTCACTCCCTATATCAGCAGGAGCAGGACGCGGACGCGCGCAGCGGCACGCCACCGGCGCGCCAAAGGCAAGCCCATCTGCGCCCGTCCGCGCCCGAACGATGCCAGTACCCCTGCATCTCTTCTGTGGTAATATACCCCCATCTTGACCTGGACACTACTGAAACATGACTATTTTTAGATACTCGAGTGAAGAAATTAAAAAGTTAAATACTCCTCTGATCAAACCCACTGAGACTCTTGCAGTGGAGAGAGCCAGATATCCCCAAATCTCTCGATTTACCCATCCATCTAATCAGACGGATGATCCTGCACCTCCCAGTCTTAATCTCTCCAATACGACCATACTCGCCGAAAAACTGAATGCCATCTATATTAACGCCCGCTCTATCCCCAAACACGCGCTGGAAATCTGGGCTCTTCTTGACTTTGCAGCCCCAGACATTTGTTTTGTCGCCGAGACTTGATTGCACGAACATGCTGCCCCTGACTTACATACCGCCTTCCCGTCAGAGTACAAAATAACGCGACTTGACAGGAAAGAAACCAGAGGAGGGGGGCTATTGATTGCAACCAATACAAATGTAAATGTGGTTAGTCTGGAAAGCTTTGTCTCCAATTATTTAGAAATTATTACATTCCAGATTGAGGGAAACCAAACAATGTTTGGAAAGGAGCCTTAATATACCGACCTCCTGGTGCCAAAGGAGACTTTGTAAATAAGCTCCTCGAAACTATTGCACCATATGTTCTAGCCTCTGACAGATTCCTTCTAGTAGGTGATTTCATTTCAACTATCATGCGGAAATACAATCTGACCCGGACACTGGAAAGCTAATCTCCAACATGACCACTCTGGTCCTTGATCAGAAGGTCATTGGCCCCACACACCAAGCCGGCCACCGATGGACCTTCTTTTTTCAAATTCCCCTGATATAACAGCAGACGCTCCTGTCCCACTGCTTTGGACAGACCACTACTTATTAAAATTTTCTTTTCCCACAACCGTAATAAAAACGGTATCAGAAAACAATGTCACATTATGCAGACCTTTGAAAAAAATCACCCTACCTATGTTTTTAAAAAACTTTAATCTAGACACACAATTTCTTACTTCAAATGCCAGTATTGCAGCACTCCAATTTGATAAAGCAATAGAGTTAGCATTGAATAAAATTGCTTCTTTGAGCAAAGTTAAGCGTAAGATCAGAACTACACCCTGGTTCACAGAGCAATTGAAAATCATTAAATCCAAATGCAGAGCCGGCGAGAAAAAATGGCGGAAAAGTAAAGATCATAGATTCATATGCCTGAATCATTCCCCGTCGTCGGGGTGGGAGTCCCCTGTACATAATAACAGTAATGTCATATAGACATATACATACTAATAGGCCAGAGGCCTCACATTAGTAACCTATCCAAGTCCTTTTGTAAAAAAGGACCAAACTTTGGCCAGGAGCCAATCAGCTACTACCACCCTCTAGAACCTTCCTGGAAGGAGCCCTAGTCCCTCAGATTTTCGTAAGCACAGTGCTAAGTAGTACCTACTGAGAGAACTAAGGTGCGCCCTTCCAGGGGAGGCGGGTGGGTTGCATGTGAATCTATGAAAGATACCAATACTGGATAACTGCAGTTACAGGTAAGTAACGCATTTCTTATCCAGTATTATGGGTATCTTTCATAGATTCACATGCCTGAATCAGAGTAGCAAGCAATAGGTGGCACATTTCGCATAATATAGCATGTAAGACACTTGATAATAACTTATCAATAGTGCAACACAATAAACTGCAAACAGTAGCAGGATAAGAAATGTGCAATTAGGTAATAGGAAAGGTGGGATGAAAGGAAGAAGGCTCACCTCTAATGAAATAGATGACGGAGCACCGCCCGTCCCACTGCTGCATCCTTCATAAGTTCCGAAATCCAAGCAGTAGTGCTTGGTGAACATATGTGGTGTCTTCCATCTCGCCGCTCTGCAAATGTCGACAATGGGCACCCCAGAAAAGAGCGCCATGGAGGTGGAAACCGCTCTAGTGGAATGAGCCTGAACCTTGGAGGGCAGAAGATGTCCCGCCTGCTGATGGCAGAAGGCGATGGCCGCAGAGATCCATCTTGAAATGCTTTGCTTTGACAATGGTAGGCCCTTCCTGGGCCTGCTGAAGGCAATAAATAAGTGGTTGGACTTGCGAAATTGTTCCGTTCTATGAATGTAGAATTTCAGACATCTTTTCAGATCTAAGGAATGTGGAGATCTCTCTGCTGCTGAAGCTGCATTCGGGAAGAAAGATCTCAGGACAATAGGTTCGTTTAGATGAAAAGCAGATGGAACCTTTGGTATGAATTTGGGGTTAGTCCGTAGAATGACCCGGTCCTGTTTGAACTGAAGAAACAGGTCTTGAATAGAGAAAGCCTGCAGTTCACTCACCCTCCTTGCTGACGTGAGAGCCAGCAAAAGAGCTGTTTTCCATGACAAGGATTTGAGATCTGCTTTATGCATTGGCTCAAAGGGGTGTTTCATCAACTGAGCCAAGACAACATTGAGTTGCCATGTAGGTGGTAAAGGTTTTATTGGAGGATAAGTCCTGAATAAGCCTTTCAGAAACTGCTTGACCAGTCTATTGGACCATAGGGAAATACCAGACAAAGAGCGCCTGAACTGAGATATGGCTGCCAGGTGGAATTTGATTGAGGCATGGGCCAATCCCGAGTTGGCCAGGTGAAGCAGGTAAGGCAGAAGTTGCGCCGGAGATGACGAGAACGTGTGCAGTTTGTTAGCTTTACACCACAAACAGAATCTCTTCCACTTAAGGGAATACGTCTTGTTGGTACTGTCAGCCCGGGCCCGGGCTAAGACGACTCTGCAGTCCTGAGGAATATCTAAGTCCTGGAACTCTCTGAACTCAGGAGCCAAGCCGATAATCTGAGAGATGTCGGATCTGGATGCTGGACTTGCCCCTGGTTCATAGTGAGGAGATGCGGGTAAGGCCTGAATGGAATCGGAGGCTCCAGCGACAGAATGTGGAGTTCTGTAAACCAGTGTTGGCGCGGCCACGCTGGGGCTACCAGGATCAGGGTGCAATGCTCCGCTTTCAGTTTCCGGAGGACCCTGGGGATCAGGGGAAATGGAGGAAAAGCGTAATCAAAGACGTTGCACCATGCGATCGAAAATGCATCCCCGAGAGATCCTTTCTGGGGAAGCCAGCTTGCATAATGTTGGCATTTTGCGGTGATCTCCGTCGCAAATAGATCCAGGTGAGGTCTGCCCCATCGGGAGAATACTGCGTTGAGTGCATGTTGGTCGAGCTCCCACTCGTGACAAATGGAGCATTGCCTGCTTAGTGAGTCCGCCAGGGTGTTGTCTGCTCCTGGGACATACTCCGCTCTCAGCGAAATGTTGTGTTGGAGAAGCCACTTCCAAATTCGCTGTGATTCTTGAGACAACGTCATGGATCGAGTTCCCCCTTGCTTGTTTAGATAGTGCATTGTGGTGGTGTTGTCCATCCTCACAAGCACTGGGGAGTTCCTGATCTGGGGCAGGAATGCTCGAAGTGCCAGGTATACTGCCCTCAGCTCTAGCAGGTTGATGTGGAGCTGTTTTTCTGCCAGCGACCACTGACCGTGTATCTGAAGTTCCTGCAGGAACACACCCGATCCTTCTAATGATGCATCTGTTGTTATCACGTGTGGGGAGATTGGAGGTAGGAATTGAAGGCCCTGGTTCAGGTTTTTTGTTTGAAGCCACCAGTGCAGGGCCTTCACCATGAACGGAGTGATCCTGATAAGATCGTCGAAGGATCCCGTACACTGGATCCACTGAGATGATAACGCCTCCTGTAAGGGACGCATACGGAGGCAGCAGTGTGGTATTAGTAGGATATTGGAGGACATCATTCCTAGCAATGACTTGAAGAGTCGCACCTTGATGGTCTTTTTGACCTGAATGTGGGCTGCTGGAGACCTCAGTTTGACCTGATGCTCCTGTGATGGGAAGGCCTTCTCCTGATGCGTGTCTAGAGTTGCTCCCAGGAAAGTGAGGCGTTGAGAGGGCTGCAATACTGACTTTTCCTGGTTGAGCGTAAGCCCCAGGCTCTCGAAGAGCTGAAGACAGGCGTTGGAAGATCTGCTCACGCCTTCTATAGTAGGAGACTTGATGAGCCAATCGTCCAAGTAGGGGAATACCTGGTGATGGTGCTGGCGAAGGTACACTGCCTCTGGAGATTGGCATTTTGTAAAAATGCGTGGCGCCGACTTCAGGCCGAATGGCAACACTCTGAATTCGTAATGTCTGCCTTCCACTACAAACCTTAGGTATTGGCGGTGACTTTTGTGGATGAGTATGTGAAAATAGGCGTCCTGGTGGTCTAAGGACACCATGAAATCTTTGGAATTGAGTAGCTGTAACACTTCCTGAATGGATACCATACGGAAAGATTGTTTCTTGAGGTATCTGTTGAGGTTCCTTAGATCCAATATAGGTCTCCATTTCTTCTACTTTTTTCTTATTAGGATGAACCGGGAATAGAATCCTTTCCCCCTCTGACCTCTGGGAACTCTTTCTACTGCTCTTTTCTGGAGCATTAGTGAGAGTTCCGCTTGAAGGAGATGCAGATTTTTGTGCTGCATGGGACCTGGGGGGTTCGAAGGAGGAGTTTCCACAAACTCCAGAGTATGGCCGAACCGAACCAGCTGGAGAACCCAACGATCCGTCATTATTCTTTGCAAATTGTGGAGGAAGTTGGAAATTTTCCCTCCAACTACGTAATGTGGAGAAGAAGTGGAGGCCTGTTGGAGAAAGAAGTCATTGCCTTCTGGCGGACTCCTTCTTTCCTCCTCTCCCTCGAAAGGAAGACTTATTGTACGAGGACTGGTCTTGTCTCTGCCTCTGTTGGTATTCAGGCTTGTATTGCTGGGACGAGCCGTAGGAGGATTTGTATCCCTGATAGCCACCTCTTGTCTGCTGGCCTCTTCCTCTGGAGCCCCGAAAGGAAGTAATTTTGTACTGGAGGGTACCCAAGGCTTTTGCGGTCTCCATATCTTTCTTGATACCCTGCAGCATCTCATCAATATGCTCCCCTAAGAGCAGCTCTCCGTCAAACGGCATGTCCAGTACTTTGGTCTGTACCTCCGGCCGGAAAGATGTAGCTTTCAGCCATCCCTGGCGCCTAAGGACCGCTGCCCCCGCCAGCTGCCGAAATCCTGTTGAGGCGATATCCATCGCCACGTCAATAATTTCCGAGGCGGACCGCTCTCCCTCAAGGAGGATCTTCTTTACCTCTTCTTTCTGCTCCTCTGGCAGTGTGCCTAGATATGGGGCAACATCCGCCCACATCTGGCGATTGTAACGCCCTAAGAGCGCTAGCGAGTTTGCCGCCCTGACAGTAAGGGCAGACATCGACGAGAATCTCTTCCCGATGTTATCCAGTTTACGGCCTTCCTTATCCGGAGGTGCAGTCAGCGCAGCAGATGGGTTGTTGGATTTCTGCTGCGGGGCCTGGGTGATAACGGAGTCCAGTTTGGTATGGCCTGTAAGGCATGTCGGAGCCGTGTCCGGGGCCTTATACTTCTTCTGGTCGGCACTGGTAGTAAAGATGAGGGGTTTTTAGGTCGAGCGACCTATCTCAATGCGCATGCGCATTGAGCGGGAGCTCGATATATAGCGGCTTAAACAGAGCTTACCGAGATCAGGCGATTCCCAGGCGATTTCTTGCCGTGAATGTGAAAGCGCGTGCACAATGCCACCAGCTGCTTGCCTCGCATTATCACATCAAAGGCGGCCACATCTCAGGCCCCTGCTGCTTCACACCCTCATGCCGCTCTCCCCGCTGCGCCCCCTCCCCTGCCCGCCGTGTCTCATTTCTCCTCGTACTTTCACTTTGACGGCCGCAGGCCGTCTCTCATGTTTCTCCTTGTTAGGTCTCGCCTGTCGATGCGCATGCGCATCGAGCAAGCGAGACTATAGGGGCTCATCGACTCTTTATCTAACTTGCAAGGAATCGTGGCGATTCCTTGCAGTGCCCGTGACTTTTAAGCTCAATGCGCATGTGCATTGAGCTTAAAAGCGCGTGCACAGCCGCCCGCATTCCTCCGACACCTTTGAAGTGAAGCTTAGCTTCACTTCAAAGGCCCGGCTTCTTCACACCCACATGCCGCTCTGCCCCGCTCCGCCCCCTCCCCTGAGTCATCCTGCCTGCCCAGACTTCTCCTCCCCCCTACTTACATCCCGCTTTCACTTGTTCTATTCTAACTGGTCAGCATGTTCTTTCACAAGCGTGTTCTTCCCTGCGTATTTCTGTCCGTGGGGCTACAGAATGCCAAACATCGGAGGTTTATAGCCTTTACTAGTTTCTCTTAACTTCTTCCCACACACTTCTGCCTTTCGTCCTGCCTAAGCCGCTCACACTTTTACCCTGCCTCCCCCACCGCCCATCACAACATTTTTGCAGGTCTCCCCCTTTCACCACTGTCAGCCATGCACTACCGCTCCACCCTGGCTCTGTCTACTCAACCACACTTCTTTCGACCACTGGACCGTTCCACTCCTCCTCCCACCCCTTAACACTTTCCAACCGCTCATTCCTCCCCAAGTAGTCACTCCTCTGCTTTTCATCCCTCAATTTGTGTACTCACCCATCGGCCCTCCGCTCCCTCCCGCAGTCCCCCATCCACCTATCGCTCTCACCTCTGCACCCGCCTCTCTCACTTTTCTTAACTGCTTCTCCTAATCCGCTCGCATCCTCTCTCTCCATTCTACCCGTCAATCACCCCGACCGGGACTCTCGCCGGTTTATCCGTCAGTCCCTCACCTATCCACTGATCCTTCACCCATCAACCCTTACCCTTCCTTTACGGTGCCTATTACTACCCCAAACATCTCTTCTCCATCCGCTTGTTTCTTTCTCACCTCATCCACCTCAACCTCCGCACTGTCCCAATCTGAACTCCTCGCCCACTGCTCTTTATTTCTCTCACTCATCCGTCCTGTTCCTTTCCCTCTCCTGTCACCTCACACTATTGTTTCTTTCTTAACTCTGCGCCCTGTACCCCGACCTCAGCCTCTGCACCCGGCTCCTATATGTCACATCCACCTCACTATTGTCTTCCTCTCATCTTTGCACCCTCTTCTCATCACTCACCCTCCACCCATCTCTCACTTTCACCCTCTCCCATCTCTCATCACCTCCAACCTCTTCTCACCCCTCCACCCTGGTCCCACCTCAAACCCTCCACTTTGTTTCCATCACTCCCCCCTTGCCCTGTTCCTATCTCTCACCCACCATGATTATGCTTGTCTCTTACTCCCGCTCCACTGTTTTTCTTCACCTACTGTTCGAGTCCCTCCCCAACTATTGTTTTCTCTTCTTTCGCCCCTCTCCCATCTCTCACCCTCCCTAGTTCACTTATCCCCGGATAGGTGTTGTCTCAGTATGCCGACTTGCTCAGCAGATCAGTTCTCCCTGCTGGGTCTGACCCCCTGGCACCAGGCCACATTCAGCTTGGGTACTTTTGTCTTTCAGGTGCTCCCTCGGACCCACCAAACACCTCTTCCTGGGTTTCAACACCAGATCTGACAGCCATCCCTCCTCCCTGTTCCGATACCCAAACAGTCAAGAACTGACTTGTAAAGGACATGTGCGTGCCCGAAATCACTACGTTTTTTTCGATTCTGCATCCCTGGATAAACAAGAACTCATTATTCACACATCCATGCTTTACACAGCATATATGTAAAAACAGCTTGTGTACTTTTACACAATGTCGCACAGATTTCCTTCGCGGAAATGTGCCCTGACTTGTGGTACTACCAGCAGAGCAGTAACCAGGGTGCCAGGGGCCCGAATGCAAGAAAGGAGAATGCACCACACCATCTCTCCATGTCCTGATTTGGTAACAAAAATCAGCAATAAGTAGGGGGGACGGGCCCTTTAAACTGCTGAGCCCCGGTGTCACTGCACCTGCTTCACTCCTGATAGATATGCCTCTGGGTAATGCGCCCAGTGCATATTGCGATCCCACGTGAAAGAGATTGCGGAACAAATTGCTAAGTCTGTAAACATACACAGTGAAAGGGAGTTATTTACAAAAGGTTTCGCTGGGGCTTAGTCTCGTCATTGGCTGTCTCCTGCTGCTAACCGTGCCCCTTTTCCTTGTTGGCAATTCTAAATGCACTAACTCTAATGCTGCGAGACCTATTGCATTTCCAATGCTTGTTTTTTCTTCTATTCCCCTTCTTTTCTTTTCTCCCTTCTTTTGAAGTATCCTCCACATTAGAACACGATGCCGCTCTCCCCGCTCCGCCCCCTCCCGCCGTGTCCACTTCACTTTGACGGCCGCAGGCCGTCTCTCGTGTTTCTGCTTGTTTATTTTAACAACACGGGCGCACACAATCACCAATGGCGCCTGTAGCTCACAGCGCCTCGCACCCGTGCCCGAGCGCTGCAGTTCATATTTTAGCATTGCACCCGCTTTTACTTGAGAAGCCCTATCAACTTCATTTAGTGAGCTGCGCACGTAAGAGTAAAGTTAAATGTAACTTGTGTGTTTCTATTATATTTTACATTCGCTAAAACCTGCGCAGATGTCTACAATTAATGACTATCAACATCTGAGTTTGCTAATCCCGCTCTGTGATGGCAAAATTAAACATTAACTGCCCAGCTCTTCAACAACCAATAGCAATTACAAAGAGCACTGAAGACAACTATGTCCGAGTAAGCACAAACCCACGATAAAAATGTAAAGGTCTTGCTGTGTCCCAAACAACTATGCATTAGTCTGGCATTATGGGGTTTCGGCTGTGCACTGTCTAATGTAGCGACTCTGCCAGTATGCCGATTTTTGGGCTATATCAGAGCGCTTTGAAGCTGCCATGTGGAGCATGTGACGCAAATAAGTAGTATTAGTAACTGTATAAATAGGCGATACCCTTACAGAAACGAGGTACCCTGTTGAATGAAACTATCTGTCCAAAAATAGGACGACAAAACTGACATTTTGTAAATATATATTTTTTGCCATAACAATGACAAATGCTACCGATTTCAAAGTAGGACCCAATATTACTGTGATGCACAAATCACACAAAAAAAGAAAGCGCTGCTAAATCTATGGCCTAACATATATTGATATGGATGTTAAAACCAAATAAAGATGGCATCTTTCTAATCTAGGTTAGTCTAGTGCTTGAAACTGAAATTAAATGCTTACAATTCTTATCGGTAAGATAACTAAACACAGGGAAAGAAACTAATTTGCCCAGGGTCACACAGTTGAGTAAGTGGTGAAGCTCAAATTGCAAGTCTGGAGGTCTGGTACTGCGGACATCAAAACAAGCGACAAACCAGCCTTTGGTGTTTCGAGCTACAGTCACAGTTGAGTGTATCGATATCTCACATGAGTGCAACAAGCCTATTTGCAAATTGGCAGCAGTAAAGAATTGTGTTAATTTGAGTACTAACACATGCAACAACCAACCTTCTTAAAATAAACACTTCTTTAGCTTGCCCAATGCAGGCATCTTATTCAACAGAAGTGAGGTTTGGGGAGCAATGTTGGGGCTGTTGAATTTCTACTTGCAGTAAATGTTCATGCTTTATGTGTTTCTGCATTCACCCTTTCCCTTGCAGTGGCCTGTGAGACACCTTTGCGGGGAGTTCTGAAGAACTGCTCGGCTTCAGGCCACAGTGACCCCCCTCCCCCCCACACACACGCACACTTGATTGCCCAGGTTGCCAAGGGAACGCTGCATGTTTTCCACCGCCTGCTGCGCAGGGCCTGGAACATCAGGTGATGTCCCAGAAACGTGCTGTGTGTGGGAAGTAGGTAGAGGCCACTTATGCCACTGTTTGCTTGATGAACTCCATAGATCACGACTTGCAGTAAATGTTCATGCTTCATATGTTCCTGCATTCTTTCATAATAAGCCACAAACGTTTCAGTACATTATCGTTTTTTTCCCTCAACCATGCCACTGTTCCTATTATGGGAAAACAAAATTTCGGGCAAAGTTTAACTTTAATGGTTTGTTTACATGCCCAGGACTAGTAATGTGCATTTTGGATTGCTGATATTAGTGCTAAAGTGGGAACTGGAAATCATATGGATTGTACTTCATAGAGGTAATGTGAATGAACTTAGGTGGTAGCATTTATATATATATTTTTATACCATCACTTATGTTGTACTGTATTTGTCCCAAGACAATGTGCAGCATACCTAAACACTTATAAGGCCAAAAGGCGAGACCTATTGGCCATGCCAATGCTTGTTCATTATTTTTACCCCCTGGTCCCAGATGTAATCGATAATAGGGATTGACCGAACCGTCTTCTTGAATGTCTCTTTAAAGTCATATAGGAAGCAATCCTGAGGTTGCGTGGTCATCTCTATTTTGAACCTTGCTGCTGCTCTCTCTACAACATTATGAAACCCCCCGATATCTTCTGGGGGTGAATCCGCCTGTGCCTGGTCTGGGGATGCCGGACGTTCAATGACATAGTTATCCCACTCGTCATCCTGTATTTCTTCCTCCTCCTGTTGACCTTCTTCATCTTCTCCTACTGCTTCCTCTTCTTCTTCATCAGAAGACGGCAGAGGAGGCAAAGTCACAGGATCCGGACGAATGACCAGTGGTGGTGGTCTAGGGCGAGGAGGAGGAGCTAGTATCACAAGATTTGGAGGCACCACCGAAGGAGGCGGAGTAGGCGGAAACCGCTGCTTGTAGTCCGCTATGAGGAATTGGAGGTCCGTGACTATTGAGGCCGGGAGGCACACCATAGATTGTGAAGGAGGAGGCGGTTGATATTCCTCCTGGTATGGCACTCCTGCCTGACCCAGGTCTTTGTAATCCGAAATCTCTTGGACCTTGACATTGAGCTGTGAAGGACTTGTTGCAGTGCGGAACATGGCACCATCATCAGAATCTTCAGTCTCCAGTAAGTGGACCGGTGGCAGTGGCTGGACCTTGCTAGGAGACGTAGTCTCTGGCGTCAGCATACGCGTTGACATCCTGAAGTGTGTATAAGTATACTTCAGCTTAGGAGATTCTTCCGTCGACGGCCCCATCGACGGGGTGGTCATCGGTGGTGGGATGCTGTCAGCCACAGCAGACATCTCTGTTGTCTTCGTCGACGATGGCGTAGACGAAGGTAGCGTCGTCGACGATGGTTTTTTCGTCGACGACCTCATAGTCGATGGCCTCGTCGACGCTGGTGTCAAGGTCGATGGCTTCGTCGACGATGACATCATCGACGAGGTTGTCGTCAACGCTTTTTTGACAGGAATTATAGATGTAATAGACCTACCCGTCGACGACGATGCTGAGGTAGTTGTCGACAAGGTGGTGAAGGCTGATGCTGTCGACGTAGAGATGGTTACTGTCGACGCTGTCACAGGCATGGCAGAAGACACCAGCACAGGCATCTTGAAGGTGGCTTCCTGAAGAGAAGTCTTAACTGCCATGGCTTTTGAACGACCCTCTGAAGACTTTGGTGTCTTCTTTTGAGGTGGCCTATCAGACGGACCTGGAGATGTCTGTCTTGGCCTTTTGGCAGAGGAGTGTGAGCTCCTGAAGGAACACTCGCTCTCACCTGAAGAGACTGTTTGATCCTTGTCCTTTAGTCTCTGAAGCCACAGACGCAGGCGTCCCTCTGTCTTTTAAAGTCTTGACAGAGAAAGTGCGGCAGACCGTACAATCCTTGGTAGAATGTTCAGGGTAGAGACAGTAGAGGCAGTCTTCATGTTTGTCATCTACATGCAGTCTCAGCTTACTACACGAGGCACAGGGTCTAAAGAGACCTTTTTTTAGGAGTGGTAGACATAGTTGCTCTAGCACTCTTCCACAAGAGTAATATTGAAGAGAAAATATGGAATAAATCCAGAAATACCAGAAAGCTGAGCAGAGCTCAGTGGAGACTCCCTTAGAACGACGTGCGGTAGAAAATCTGAGGGACTAGGGCTCCTTCCAGGAAGGTTCTAGAGGGTGGTAGTAGCTGATTGGCTATAAAAGAGCCAAATGTTATAATCGTGAATCACTGTTCGAGGAGAACCATAGGGACAAAGAGAAAATGGAGAAAATAGTATTTGTGTCTAACTACACGATAATTAGTAATAAGATTAAGAATATTATAAATAGAAATTGGAGTTATCTCCACGAAAGCAAATCATCAAAAATTGAAAAACCGTTATTCTCATATAGGAGAAATAGAACAATTAGAAACAGGCTAGTAAGAACTTATAGGGATAAAAGTGAAGCTCACCAGACAAGTGTCTCTGCCAATAAAAAACTGGTTGGTACATACCCATGTAGCACCTGTGGGAACTGTAAGCTAATAATACCAGGTGAAAAAATCACTCTCAATGGAGGAACACACACAATGAAAAACATGTACAATTGTAAGACCAAAAATGTGATTTACCTAATCATGTGTCCGTGCGGCCTTGGTTATGTAGGTGAAACAATGAGAGAAGTTAAGATCAGACTAAATGAACACAGGTCCGCAATCAGAACGAACAAAAGGAATGCTCCACTAACGGACCATTGGTTTGAGCAACAACACACAGTAGATGATTTACGGTGGTGTGTGTTGGAAAAAACCATAATGTCCAGAAGAGGTGGGAATCTAGACAAAAAAAAATGCGAGAGCAGTTCTTTATGTGTAGATTTAGAACCCACACGGAAGGTTTAAATAATCGGGAAGAGTGGGACAAGCTTTACAGATAACTAAATAGGGCAATAGATTGTGAAAACTGTGAAAGTATACATAATTAATGTTCAGGCCACCAACGAGATTAGAGTTATTTATAGGGGCAACAATATAAAAATGAGAAAAGAGGGAACCTAGGGAATAACCTCAAAAACCACCCAACAGACAGTAACATATAGATATGAGTAAATACAGACATCCCCCAAAGAAGATAATAACAGACTCTATAACTAAAACCTAAATATAGTGAGAGAATAACACTAGGACACATAAAGAAAGGAGAGGAATATAGACACACAATATAAAAAATATACAGGGCGAATATCACTCATCAGAAAAAGGAGTGAGATCCTTATACAGTGCCCGTATAGTGAATTCTTATCTTATATGGGCACTCAATCAAAGAGAGGAAGAGCCTAATAATAGCTTTCCTACTGTACAGCTATACCCAACTAACGTTCATGAATGTGCCACACTTATAACAAAATATGACTCTCAAAATAAGTAATATCACTGTTTTCGAGTATTTCAACATGTGGAAATATAAAGCGCATTTCGGTAAAATAAGCTAGTTTAAGTGTTCTATTTATCTTCATGATGAACAGGGAGCAAGTAAATAACTAAAAGATCCCCGATACAACCACACTACAAGAGGGCGCTCAGAATACTCATGTCACATGACTGTAATCCAACCCGGAAGTATAAATAAAGACAGAAAACGTGACCGGCCCTATATTATCACTCTCACGCTAGAGAAGAGACCGGTGGAAGGAACAGACCTAAGGACCATGAGGTATGCTGGCTAGCCTTAAGGTGACAAACTACACGGGTAGAACTAAGGGAGTAAAACCGATAAGAAGGTTTGCTGGGTCTTAATTATGAACTTAAATGAATACTTAACATTACTTCTAAAATTTTGACCAGCGAAGTCTAAACAACTTCAGAGAATGCGATAATGTTGAAGCGGGGGGGAGAGGGGGTTAGCAACGAATGGCGGCCCTTTGGCTTCCGCGCAGGGGCTTTATTAAACACATAGTAAGGTCTTGAGTATAATGCGGTCCGTTTTCAAACACACTCCTATCCAAGAGAGGCATGGGCACAATAATGCAGAGCAAGATAATTTTTATAATGAGCTAAATAGTGTGCAGCTTAAACCAGCGACCTTATAGACAATTAGAGAGAATATAATGCGGTCCGTTTTTTAAACACGTTCCTAACCAAGAGAGGCACGGGTACAACAATGCAGAGCAAGATAATTGTGATAACGAGTTAATAAACAGTGTGCAGCTTAAACCAGTGACCTTATAGACAATTAGGGGGATATTGTAATCCAAAAACGTAAACATATGACATTGCGCACCCCTAACAAAATACATATTTCTCCTATATAGGCCATAGAGTCAACGGGAGAAAAACAATATGTCTATTCTTAATAAGACGTCCAACACAAGCACAAAAGGTGAGACAAGACATGCATTAAAGTGAGATAATAAACAGGGAGTCGTACTATAAGGTGACTTATGGCTCGCTTTTTCTGCTTTCTCTTTTTCTCTCTTTTTGATGTGTCCAATCTACAGTACATACGCAATAATTGAAAAAGCGTGTCTCACAAAGAGGGTGGTCTAAAATAAAGAAGGACCAAATCTATTGGAATTGAATAAAAGAGTTAAGGTGAGTGTTCACCACCTTGAGAAATATCTTTCGTTCAAGAGTGGGCAGTAAATAGGACAATGTTGGCTAAAACACTTTGTTTCCCCCCTCAGCAATAGAGTTTTAATTGGAAAAACAAGAAAGAAGGTAACGAGAACTCCCGTAAGTACACCGACGTAGGAACAAATATATGAAAGCTGAGGTGTGTTCTACAGTTAGTACATATATAGATAAATGTCGCTTTTTACATTAAAAAAGTGTCCAAATAAGAACAAGTAGATACTGAATTTAATGTTTATCTACAGGTCGTGAATAGACTAATATTGACCATAGGAATTTCTTTCGAATAAGAATCAGGAAGGAAAACGTATCCCAATTAATTTAAGGATACGATCAAGATCTTTTTTCAGGTATGCAACTTGAAAAATAAATATTTATAAGGGGTAAGTGTGAATGTGGATAGAGTGTGCCCACTGATGAGTGAGACAAGCAACCTGGAGGGAGGGGGACCAACACCTCTTGGGTTGATAAAGTAAAACCACAAAATAGCAAAAAAACGGCAGGGATGTATAAAATATAAAAGAAATGTTATGTAAATATGAAATTGTACTTGAGGATATTTTCTGACATTGGATTTTTCTATCTACAGATCCATGTTTTGTATTTTGTCCTGAAGAAGGTGGGGCCAAGTGCCTTATCCACCGAAACGCGTCGACAACCTTAAGGGGTCTTTTAATCGGTTACATGTGTTGTTTTTTATACAAATTGTTTTTACTGTGTATTGATGCATTGAGCAAAAAGCACTAGGCACTGTATTAAATAGATAGAATGTTCATTGATGACATTGTGCAATTGTGAATGTATGTGGCTTTTGATGACACAAAAATCTTTTTTTTACTAAATAATTTTTATCTAATAAACCGTCTTTTGCCAATTTTATTTGCTTTTGTGGTTCTACTTGCATAAGGGGTCACAACCAACAGGTGGAAACAGCCGAGACTGAATGCTTTAGTGAAATGGGTGCATGGTGAAAAATTGCTTCCCCCAAAAATAAACAAAACCCAGGGAACACTTTCCATATTTTTTGATAGTAGCTGATTGGCTGCTGGCCAAAGTTTGGTCCTTTTTTACAAAAGGACTTGGATGGGTTACTAATGTGAGGCCTCTGGCCTATTAGTATGTATATGTCTATATGACATTACTGTTATTATGTACCGGGGACTCCCACCCCGACGACGGGGAATGATTCAGGCATGTGAATCTATGAAAGATACCCATAATACTGGATAAGAGGGCGTGAAGCAGCGCCGAGAAGTAGAGCCCAACAGGACACTCGCCACCACAAGCCTTGTCTGGGGTTCCATACAGAAACAAGAGGGCGAGAAGTAGAGCCCAACTGGACACCCCCTCCCCTCCACAACCCTTGTCTGGTGTTCCGTACAGAAAGAAGAGGGCGAGAAGTAGCGCCGAGAAGTAGAGCCCAACAGGACACTCCCCGCTTAAGTCCTGTCTGGGGTTCCGTACAGAAAGAAGCGAGTGAGAAGTGGCGCCGAGAAGTAGAGCCCAATCTAGCACTACCCAACAAGTAATGGCCCACCTACCCACCCGGAATCCACAGTCCGTCCCTGCATGTCTCTCAAGCCACAAGAAAGGTTCCATTTCCGCCAGAGAATCCCAGACACCTCACAGTTTTGTCCCCAATGCTCCCTCGATGGAGAGGCAGGTGGGATGCTGGTGGGTCAGCCATCTTGTGAGCAGGGATGTGGAAGAAAGCCTTGTTTTACATCTTCTTCCACCATTTCAAGCAATTTCCCAGGCTGTCCTTGCCAGGACATATCATAATGGGTGCTGATTAGGACACTACGTATTTGAGCTTGGTCGACCCTCCTGAGGACAGGGAGCGAGTGACTGCCATAGTGCCAGTCAGACCCCATTTCAATGATGCCATAAAATCACCACAACTACTTAGACAGCACATTGCAGACAGATCCAACCAAACGCAAATATGACAACAGTGAACGGCCCGGTAGAGTGCCTGTAACAGTAAGCATGCTGAGTACTCAGACTGAGGCAGCTGGAATCACCTTTCAGACATGGGTTGACGGGTGCGGCGTGTGTGGGGTGATCAGCAATCCTTACCTGAAGTGACAGTTCTCCAGCCTTAGAAACCCAGAATACTTCTTTAAAATCTTCTCTAGCTGAAAAGAGACACACAGGAGAGGGTCAGCTTCATCACATGATCTGTCACGACAGCAGAGAGTACACGCGATATGCATGTGGGCAATGTCAGAATTAGAGGGGCAGTGAGTACACGGAGCCTTGCTTAGGGGCAGTGTAAGCTTTAGAGAGGTATTGAGTACTAGGAACTTTGCTTAGAGGGTAGTGTCAGCATTAGAGAGGCAGTGAGTACAATAAGCCTTTCTTAGGGGTTGTGGCAGCAGTTGAGGGGCAGTGAGTACAAGGAGCCTTGCTTAGGGGGCAGTGTCAGCATTAGAGGGGTAGTAAGTACAAGGGTACTTGCTTAGGGGCCTGTGTCAGCATTAGAGGGATAGTAAGTACAAGGGTTCTTGCTTAGGGGGCTGTGTCAGTATTAGAGGGGTAATGTAATGTAATGTAATGTAATGTAATGTAAGCACACATTTTTATAGCGCGGCTATCGCTCCGAGGAGCATCTTGGCGCTCCACACCCAACCCTGATGGAGATGAGTTGGTAGACAGAAGGCAGTGACACACTGTACAATTATTACACCAAAGCTCTGCAGGCTGCGTCAGAGAGCGAAAAGATCCATGTTTTCAATGATCTTCTGAAGTCAACCTCCTTGACTATACAACGGAGCTGAGCTGGCAGTTTATTCCAGGCTTTTGAACCCAGCACGAAGAGGGACTTCCCTCCCTTAGTGGCTAATCTAAATCTAGGGACAACTAAAAGGTTTTGATTAGGTAGTAAGTACAAGGGTTCTTGCTTAGGGGTAGTGCTGGCAAAAAAGGGGTAGTGAGTACAAGGAGACACATCAGGGGCGAGTTTCAACCTTAGAGGGGTAGTGAGTACAAGGGGTCTTGCTTAGGGGGTTGTCTCAGCATTAGAAGGGAAGTGAGTACAAGGGGACTTGCTTTGGGGGTAGTATCAGCATTAGAGGGGTAGTAAGTACAAGGAGACACGTCAGGGGTAGTGTCAGCATTAGAGTGACAGTGAGTGTAAGGAGCCTTGCTTAGGAGTAGTGTCCGCATTAGAAGGGTAGTGAGTACAAGGAGACACATCAGGGGGTAGTGTCAGCATTAGAGGGGTAGTGAGTACAAATTGCCTTGCTTAGGGGTAGTGTCCACATTAGAGGGGTAGTGAGTACAGGGAGACACATCAGGGGGTAGTGTCAGCATTAGAGGGGCAGTGAGTACAAGGGCTCTTGCTTAGGGGGTAGTGTCAGCATTAGAAGGGTATTGAGTACAAGGGGTCTTGCTTAGGGAGTAGTGTCAGCGTTAGAGGGGCAGTGAGTACAAGGGGTCTTGCTTAGGGGTAGTGACGGCATTAGAGGGGTAATGAGTACAAGGAGACACAGCAGGGGCTAGTTTCAACCTTCGAGGGGTAGTGAGTACAAGGGTTCTTGCTTAGGGGGTGGTGTCAGCATTAGAGGGACAGTAAGTACAAGGAGACACGTCAGGGGTAGTGTCAGCATTAGAGTGACAGTGAGTACAAGGGGTCTTGCTTAGGGGTAGTGTCAGCATTAGAAGGGTATTGAGTACAAGGGGTCTTGCTTAGGGAGTAGTGTCAGCATTAGAGGGGCAGTGAGTACACGGGGTCTTGATTACGGGCAGTGTCTGCATTTGAGGGGCAGCGAGTACAAGGAGCCTTGCTTAGGGGGTAGTACCAGCACTAGAGGGACAGTGAGTACAAGGTGTCATGCTTTAGAGGTGGTGTCAGCATTAGAGGGGTAGTGAGTTCAAGGAACCTTGCTAAGGGGCCCTGTAAGCATTAGAGGGGCATTGAGTACAAGGAGCCTTGCATAGGTGGCAGTGTCATCATTAGAGGGCAGTTAGTACAAGGGGTTTTCATTAGGGGGTGGTGTCAGCATTAGAGGTGTAGTGAGTACAAGGAACCTTGCTAGGGGGCCCTGTCAGCATTAGAGGGGCACTGAGTACAAGGAGCCTTGCTTAGGGGGTAGTGTCAGCATTATAAGGGCAGTGAGTACAAGAGGTGTTGATTCGGGCAGCATCCACCTTTGAGGGGCAGTTAGTACACGTAGCCTTGCTTAAGGGGTAGTGTCAGCATTGGAGGGGCAGGGAGTACAAGGGACTTGATTAGGGGCAGTGTCTGCATTTGAGGGGCAGTGAGTACAAGGAGTCTTGCTTATAGGGGGTAGACTCGCTTAGGGGCAGTGTCAGCACAGCGAGTGCAAGGAGGCTTGCTTAGGGGTAGTGCCAGCATTAGAAGGGCACTGAGTACAAGGAGCCTTGCTTAGGGGTTAGTGTCAGAATTAGAGGGGCAGTGAGTACAAGGAGCCTTGCTTAGGGGGCAGTGTCAGCATTAAAGGGGCAGTGAGTGCAACCAGCCTTGCTTAGGGGGCAGTGTCAGCATTAGAGGGGCAGTGAGTACAACCAGCCTTGCTTAGGGGGCAGTGACAGCAATAGAGGGGCAGGGAGTACAAGGAGCTGTGCTTAAGGGGTAGTGTCAGCATTAGAGCGGCAGTTAGTACAAGGGGTCTTGCATAGGGGTAGAGTCAGCATTAGAGAGGCAGTGCGTTCAGGGGGCCTTGCTTAGGGTGTGGTGTCAGCACTAGAGGGGCAGTGAGTACAGGGAGGCTTGCTTAGGGGTAGTGTAAGCATTAGAGGGGCAGTGAGTACAAGGAGCCTTGCTTAGGCGGGTTGTGTCAGCATTAGAGGGGCAGTCAGTACAAGCAGCCTTGCTTAGGGTAGTGTCAGCATTAGGGGGCAGTGAGTACAAGGAGCCTTGCTTAGGCGGGTAGTGTCAGTATTAGAGGGGCAGTGAGTACAAGGAGGCTAGCTGAAGGGCACTGTCAGCATTATAGGGTCAGTGAGTACAAGGAGCCTAGCTTAGAGGGGGAGTTTCAGCATTAAAGGGGCAGTGAGTACAAGAAGCCTTGCCTAGGGGGCAGTGTGGGAATTAGAGGGGCAGTGAGTACAAGGAGCCTTGCTTAGGTGGGCAGTGTCAGTATTAGGGGGTCAGTGAGTACAAGGAGCCTTGCTTAGGTGGGCAGTGTCAGCATTAGAGGGGCAGTGAGTACAAGCAGCGTTGCTTAGGGGGCAGTGTCAGCATTAGAGGAAAAGTGAGTACTAGCAGCCGTGCTTAGGGGGCAGTGTCAGCATTAGAGGGGCAGTGAGTACAAGCAGCCTTGCTTAGGGGGCAGTGTCAGCATTAGAGGGGCAGTGAGTACAAGAAGCCTTGCCTAGGGGGCAGTGTTAGCATTAGAGGGGCAGTGAGTACAAGGAGCCTTGCTTAGATGGGTAGTGTCAGCATTAGAGGGGTTGTGAGTACAAGGAGCCTTGCTTAGGTGGGTAGTGTCAGCATTAGAGGGGCCTTACAATGACATTAGGTGCTCAGTCATCAATCACAGACATTAATACTAGGAGTTGTCATTCATCGCATATAGTGACCTAAGAAGATCATTCATCAGTCACAGACAGTGGCGCTGGCCAGCGGGTCAATATTCAGTCAGAAGCAGTTACTGTAGTAAATGAGTTGTCAGTCATAGACAGTGAGGCTGGGCAGCGGGTCAGTCCTCAGTCAAAGACAGTGAGGCTGGGCATCGTGTCAGTCGTCAGTCACAGACAGTGAGGCTGGGCATCGTGTCAGTCCTCAGTCACAGACAGTGAGGCTTGGCAGCGGGTCAGTCCTCAGTCACAGATAGTAAGGCTTGGCCGCAGGTCAGTCCAAGTCACAGACAGTCAGGCTGGGCAGTGGGTCAGTCCTCAGTCACAGACAGTGAGGCTGGGCGGCAGGTCAGTCCTCTGTCACAGACAGTGAGGCTGGGCAGTGGGTCAGTCCTCAGTCACAGACAGTGAGGCTGGGCGGCAGGTCAGTCCTCTGTCACAGACAGTGAGGCTGGGCGGCCGGTATGTCCTCAGTCACAGACAGTGAGGCTGGGCAGCGCGTCAGTCCTCTGTCACAGACAGTGAGGCAGGGCAGTGGGTCAGTCCTCTGTCACAGACAGCGAGGCTAGAGACGGGTCAGTCCTCAGTCACAGACAGTGAGACTGGGCAGCAGGTCAGTCCTCAGTCAGAGACAGTGAGGCTGGGCGGTGGGTCATTCCTCAGTCACAAACAATGAGGCTGGCAGCGGATAAGTCCTAAGTCACAGACAGTGAGGGGTGGCCGCGGGTCAGTCCTCAGTCACAGACAGTAAGACTGGGCGGTGGGTCAGTCCTCAGTCACAGACAGTGAGGCTTGGCAGCGTGTTAGTCCTCAGTCACAGACAGTGAGGATGAACAGCGGGTCAGTCATCAGTCACAGACAGTGAGACTGGGCACCAGGTCAGTCTTCAGTCACAGACAGTGAGGCTGGGCACCAGGTCAGTCCTCAGTCACAGACACTGAGGCTGGGCAGCGGGTCAGTCCTCAGTCACAGACAGTGGGGCTGGGCGGTGGGTCATTCCTCAGTCACAGAGAGTGAGGCAGGCTGGAGGGTCATTCCTCAGTCACAGACAGTGAGGCTTGGCAGCGGGTCAGTCCTCTGTCACAGACAGTGAGGCTTGGCAGCGGGTCAGTCCTCAGTCATAGACAGTGAGGCTGGGCACCGGGTCAGTCCTCAGTCACAGACAAGGAGGCTTGGTAGCGGGTCAGTCCTCAGTCACAGACAGTGAAGCTTGGCAGCGGGTCAGTCCTCAGTCACAGACAGTGAGGATGGGCAGCGGGTCAGTCCTCAGTCACAGACAGTGAGGATGGGCAGCGGGTCAGTCCTCAGTCACAGAGAGTGAGGCTTGGCCGCGGGTCAGTCCTCAGTCACAGACAGTGAGGATGGGCAGCGGGTCAGTCCTCAGTCACAGAGAGTGAGGCTGGCTAGCGCATCAGTCCTCTGTCACCAACAGTGAGGCTGGGCTGCGGGTCAGTGCTCTGTCACAGACAGTGAGGCTGGGCAGCGGGTCAGTACTCAGTCACAGACAGTGAGGCTGGGCAGCGGGTCAGTCCTCACAGACAGTGAGGCTGGGCGGTGGGGCATTCCTAAGTCACAGACAGTGAGGCTTGGCCGCGGGTCAGTCCTCAGTCACAGACAGTGAGGCTGGGCGGTGGGTCAGTCCTCAGTCACAGACAGTGAGGCTTGGCAGCGGGTCAGTCCTCAGTCACAGACAGTGAGGCTGGGCAGTGGGTCAGTCCTCAGTCACAGACAGTGAGGCTGGGCGGTGCGTCAGTCCTCAGTCTCAGACAGTGAGGTTTGGCAGCGGGTCAGTCCTCAGTGACAGACAGTGAAGCTTGGCAGCGGGTCAGTCCTCAGTCTCAGACAGTGAGGATGGGCACCGGGCAGTCTTCAGTCACAGACAGTGAGGCTGGCAGCGGGTCAGTCCTCAGTCACAGAGAGTGAGGCTTGGCAGCGGGTCACTCCTCAGTCATAGACAGTGAGGCTTGGCACCTGGTCAGTCCTCAGTCACAGACAGTGAGGATGGGCACCGGGCAGTCTTCAGTCACAGACAGTGAAGCTTGGCCGCGGGTTAGTCCTCAGTCACAGACAGTGAGGATGGGCAGCGGGTCAGTCCTCAGTCACAGACAGTGAGGCTGGGCACCGGGTCAGTCTTCAGTCACAGACAGTGAGGCTGGGCAGCGGGTCAGTCCTCAGTCACAGACAGTGAGGCTGGGCAACGGGTCAGTCCTCAGTCACAGACAGGGAGGATGGGCAGCGGGTCAGTCCTCAGTGACAGACAGTGAAGCTTGGCAGCGGGTCAGTCCTCAGTCTCAGACAGTAAGGATGGGCAGCGGGTCAGTCCTCAGTCACAGACAGTGAGGATGGGCACCGGGCAGTCTTCAGTCACAGACAGTGAGGCTGGGCAGCGGGTCAGTCCTCATTGACAGACAGTGAAGCTTGGCAGCGGGTCAGTCCTCAGTCTCAGACAGTGAGGATGGGCAGCGGGTCAGTCCTCAGTCACAGACAGTGAGGATGGGCAACTGGTCAGTCCTCAGTCACAGCAGTGAGGCTGGGCACCGGGTCAGTCTTCAGTCACAGACAGTGAGGCTGGGCAGCGGGTCAGTCCTCAGTCACAGACAGTGAGGCTGGGCAGCGGGTCAGTCCTCAGTCACAGACAGTGAGGCTGGGCGGTGGGTCAGTCCTCAGTCACAGACAGTGAGGCTTGGCAGCGGGTCAGTCCTCAGTGACAGACAGTGAGGCTTGGCACCGGGTCAGTCCTCAGTGACAGACAGTGAAGCTTGGCCGCGGGTCAGTCCTCAGTCACAGACAGTGAGAATGGGAACCGGGTAGTCTTCAGTCACAGACAGTGAGGCTGGGCAGCGGGTCAGTCCTCAGTGACAGACAGTGAAGCTTGGCCGCGGGTCAGTCCTCAGTCACAGACAGTGAGAATGGGAACCGGGTAGTCTTCAGTCACAGACAGTGAGGCTGGGCAGCGGGTCAGTCCTCAGTCACAGACAGTGAGGCTTGGCAGCGGGTCAGTCCTCAGTCACAGACAGTGAGGCTTGGCACCTGGTCAGTCCTCAGTGACAGACAGTGAGGCTGGGCACTGGGTTAGTCTTCAGTCACAGACAGTGAGGCTGGACAGCGGGTCAGGCCTCAGTCACAGACAGTGAGGCTGGGCAGCGGGTCAGTCCTCAGTCACAGACAGTGAGGCTTGGCCGCGGGTCAGTCCTCAGTCACAGACAGTGAGGCTGGGCAGTGGGTCAGTCCTCAGTCACAGACAGTGAGGCTTGGCCGCGGGTCAGTCCGCAGTCACAGACAGTGAGGCTGGGCGGCGGGGCACTCCTCAGTCACAGACAGTGAGGCTGGGCGGTGGGTCAGTCCTCAGTCACAGACAGTGAGGCTGGGTGGTGGGTCAGTCCTCAGTCACAGACAGTGAGGCTTGGCAGCGGGTCAGTCCTCAGTCACAGACAGTGAGGCTGGGCAGCGGGTCAGTCCTCAGTCACACACAGTGAGGCTGGGCGGTGGGTCAGTCCTCAGTCACAGACAGTGAGGCTTGGCAGCGGGTCAGTCCTCAGTGACAGACAGTGACGCTTGGCAGCGGGTCAGTCCTCAGTCTCAGACAGTGAGGATGGGCAGTGTGTCAGTCTTCAGTCACAGACAGTGAGGCTGGGCACCGGGTCAGTCCTCAGTCACAGACAGTGAGGTTTGGCAGCGGGTCAGTCCTCAGTCACAGACAGTGAGGCTTGGCAGCGGGTCAGTCCTCAGTCACAGACAGTGAGGCTTGGCAGCGGGTCAGTCCTCAGTCACAGACAGTGAGGCGGGGCTGCGGGTCAGTCCTCAGTGACAGACAGTGAGGCTTGGCAGCGGGTCAGTCCTCAGTCACAGACAGTGAGGCTTGGCACCAGGTCAGTCCTCAGTGACAGACAGTGAGGCTTGGCTGCGGGTCAGTCCTCAGTCACAGACAGTGAGGATGGGCAGCGGGTCAGTCCTCAGTCACAGCAGTGAGGCTGGGCACCGGGTCAGTCTTCAATCACAGACAGTGAGGCTGGGCACCGGGTCAGTCCTCAGTCACAGACAGTGAGGCTGGGCACCGGGTCAGTCCTCAGTCACAGACAGTGAGGCTTGGCAGCGGGTCAGTCCTCTGTCACAGACAGTGAGGCTTGGCAGCAGGTCAGTCATCAGTCACAGACAGTGAGGCTTGGCCGCGGGTCAGTCCTCAGTCACAGACAGTGAGGCTGGGCACCGGGTCAGTCCTCAGTCACAGACAGTGAGGCTGGGCAGCGGGTCAGTCCTCAGTCACAGACAGTGAGGCTTGGCAGCGGCTCAGTCCTCAGTCACAGACAGTGAGGCTGGGCAGCGGGTCACTCCTCAATAGTAAACCATTAACAGGCCCACAACCAGTCAAAAAACAGTTTACACACTAACCAAGCAGACCAGTCCTTTGGGCACTGCCTGATTGCCACATAGGCCAGTCCGACCCTGATCAGTCCTCTGCCTCATACAGTGACTGCACGAGACAAGACCTTGATCACAATGACCTCAGAAGATCGAACCTAAGTCACATACAGTGACCGCACAAGACAATTCCTTGATCACAATGACCTCAGGAGATCAGTCCTCGGTCACCTGCAGTGACCCCATGAGACAAGTCCTTATTAACAATGACCTCAGTAAATCAGTCCTCGGTTCCATACAGTGACCACAAGGGATCAGTCGTCACTCACAGACGTGACCTCCGTAGCACTTTAATTATAATGTTTAGCTGCATACAGGTGAGGGGGCCTTCAACCTGTGAATGCCAGACTCCTCCCTAACAGAAGCTGGTAGGTATGCGCCATGTTTCTTTAATTATTCTTATGCACTGACACTTAAAGTTAAGTTCGAACTACAATACTACTATTATCTTACCGCTTGGAATATCTTGCTTGTACGCTCCTTATACTGGGTTGTCCTAGTGTCTGCGTATTCCGGGTACCAATAATCCGTACATGTGAATCTCATCACCCTTGTAGCAGTGTTTTCAGAAAACTGGGTAGTTGTAGTGGCTGTAGTGGTGATCACACCTGTAAGAGTCAATCAGAATTCATGATTAATGCTGGCCTTCCCTCCTTCACTCTGCTTCCTGGCAGATGGGCCTGAAGGTGGCTTCATTCTGACCTTTAGGGCTGGCATATTTTACTTTTGTAGTTTCTTACATCATCTACAAGCTGTTGTGTTACTGTCGCATCTCATCATAGAGGAGGTAGGAAGAATTACTGTCATAAGAGCTTACATCACCGCCCAGGTATGATCATCATAACTGAGGTATGAAGAATTTCTGTCATAAGAGCTTACGTCACCGCCCAGGTATGATCATCATATCTGAGTTATGAAGAATTACTGTCATAAGAGCTTACATCACCTCCCAGGTATGATCATCATATCTGAGGTATGAAGAATTACTGTCATAAGAGCTTACGTAACCGCCCAGGTATGATCATCATATCTGAGGTATGAAGAATTACTGTCATAAGAGCTTACGTCACCGCCCAGGTATGATCATCATATCTGCGGTATGAAGAAGTACTATCATAAGAGCTTACGTCACCACCCAGGTATGGTCATCATAACTGGGGTATGAAGAAGTACTGTCATAAGAGCTTACGTCACCGCCCAGGTATGATCATCATATCTGTGGTATGAAGAAGTACTATCATAAGAGCTTACGTCACCGCCCAGGTATGGTCATCATAACTGGGGTATGAAGAAGTACTGTCATAAGAGCTTACGTCACCGCCCAGGTATGATCATCATATCTGAGGTATGAAGAATTACTGTCATAAGAGCTTACGGCACCGCCCAGGTATGATCATCATATCTGCGGTATGAAGATTTACTGTCATAAGAGCTTACGTCACCGCCCAGGTATGATCATCATATCTGAGGTATGAAGAATTACTGTCATAAGAGCTTACGTCACCGCCCAGGTATGATCATCATATCTGAGGTATGAAGAATTACTGTCATCAGAGCTTACGTCACCGCCCAGGTATGGTCATCATATCTGAGGTATGAAGAATTACTGTCATTAGAGTTTACGTCATCTCTGAGGTACAGAGTGTTACTGTCAAATCTCTTATCATAGCTGAGGTGTGAAGAATTACTGTCATAAGAGCTTACGTCACCGCCCAGGTATGGTCATCATATATGAGGTATGAAGAATTACTGTCATTAGAGTTTACGTCATCTCTGAGGTACAGAGTGTTACTGTGAAATCTCTTATCATAGCTGAGGTAAGAAGAATTACTGTCATAAGAGCTCACATTGTCACTCAGGTGTGGAGTGTCACTATCATCTAGCACATCATCTGTAAGCTGTGGTGCGTTTTTTTTTAAAACAAACATTATTGAGTTTTTGGAACAAAAGGCATATAGGACATATATTATATCTATGGCCGTAGTGTACATTGTAAGTGTTCAAGTTTCTTTGCAGCACATTAGCACTGAAAACAGTCGGAAGAATGAAGAGCATGCTGAATATTAGCAAACGATACATGGGGCACACATAGGCCTTCAAAGCACAGATCATAAAGGAAAAAGAAAATGAAACTCAATATCGATTTCCTGCCCCCCACCCTAACCCCCCATAGTCATCTGCTGAGTAGCATCGAAGGATACTATTGGTGAGGAACCATAGGGAGAGATGGGATTAAGAGCTGAAAGGCGAGGCCGACATTAGACACAATATAACCATGAAAGTAAAGGACCTGTTACAATATATAATAATATCTATGTGGAAGGTCAAGCCTCAGTAGCAGGACATAGGAAGTGGACCCTTTATTCCCTAAATAACTCTTTAGACACCGTCCGTTTGGGACTCGAAAGTTTCTAGTAAGTCATCCAAAGTAAAGCTGTGGGCTGCTTCCAGAGACCACCGTATTCCTCCCTCCGTAATGCATATCGATCGGCTGTACCCCAGTGTCGGACCTCAGCCCGCCAGCTGGACATAGGGCGGCCAGGGAGGATAGCCAGCGTTTGGTAATGTGTCGTTTGGCGAGGAGAAGCACCAGGCCCCCAAAGCACAGCATGGTTTTAGAGTTTTTGGGGCATGGGTACAGCACCGCCGCTAGGGAGAGGGGAGGAGAGCGCCATTGTTGAATACATTTGGCGCTCCTGCGCTCTCCTTCTCGCGCAGCACAGCATTTAGGGCTGCTGCGCTGCGCTGCGCTGCCGGAACATGTAGTACATCTGGCCCTAAGTGCACTCAGTCCTCCTTACTACACAGGTCTTAAACAGTCAAATTAAAACAAACTGGCTCAAGTTTGGATAGAGTGCGTTTCCAAAGCAAAGATTTGCAGCATTGCATGCAGGCTGATGATTAAAAAGGATTTTTTAATGAAGGACATCACTCAAAGTAATGAACAAATACAAAAGTATCAATCAGCGAAGAGATACCCCTTCAGGGGTGATCCAGGCGCTATATAAGTCTATAAATAAATAATTAAATAAATAAATGTCTGCACAAAAGACAAAAGCACATCGGGTAGGGAATGGCCATTTAGTAAATAGTATTGTAGTAGGAGACTGCCTGCAAAAGATTGATAATTGCTTACTAGGAGTCATTATTTAATTAAATCAATCGGATAAGCAGGGACCCAGTTCAGATGCATGACTTTCAAGGCAGAGTCTGCTTGGAGAGCTTGAATGCTACCTACCTTCCAGAGGAAGACAGGCTGGTGTGTCTGTGCCTACTACCTGCCTGCGCCTACATCCCATCAACAATGAGGCTATGAGGGCTCTTGCGCCATCCTGCAGAAGGGATTTCCAGATTGAAAAAATGATTTCATTAAAGCAATCTGGTTCAGACTCTCGAGTGGCATCTTACGTAGATTTTTTCCAGTCTCTTAAATATATATAGGGCTCCCGGTTTTATGGTATTTATTTTTTTGTAATTTATGTCTGTATTTATCCATATTTAATTTTTGTTAACTTTATCTATATTTATCCATATTGTTTATGGGGTTTGTGAAAAAGGAAAGCTGAAACGGGTATATTTCCACATTTATTTAACCAATAAATATGCAGTCATGCTTGAACGCCTCACAGATTTCAGTGATATAAAACACCCGCAGAAGATAAATCAATTCACTTGTATGAAAATATGCACATTTCAGTATCAGTCTTGTGCATAGCTACTGCTGTTAAAGCCTCTTTACTAAAATTCCTTTTTTCACCTCCTTGCCTATCAAGCCACACAGTTATTCGCCTGGCAGTCATAGCAAAGTGTATTTAGAATCACTCAAAAAGCACCCAATTTCCGTTTTTATCCACATCTTAAAATAATTACAGACAAGAAAATTATTGGTTTTCTGTCTGTATTTATCTGAAAAATCAGTAAAAACAGAAAACAGGGAGCCTTAATGATATACTAACACTTTTTAACCCCTTCGCCGCTGGGGTAATTCCCCCATGGGGGAGGGGCAGCGCGGGGCGCCGCGGTGCTCATGACGAGCCCAGCTAGTCATGAGGCACAGTGAAGCTGTGCTCATGACGAGCTGGGCTCGTTATAACTCCGCCCACTCCCATATGAACGCCCGCACAGGCATGGAATTCGCCGAGCGAGGGAGTGCTGCGGCCGTTATAAAGAGCTTGGCTCGTCATAAGCAGGCAAGGGGTTAAAATGCAAATGAAAGCAATTGTCCTACATAGCCTCATTTTTAAGCTTAAAAACATTTAAATAAATAAAGTGCTTATCCTGGCCTTGCTTAAGAAAGATGCACATCTACACTTAAGAATATATATTGTAAAGAAGCGCTCCGGGATCCCCGCACATGGGCGGGGCTATTTAGTGCTTATGATTATCAATGGAGATCTCCTGAGAGAGAAGTTGGTGTTGAGTTACAAAGCCCAGTATATGCTGCTAGGGAGAAACTGCAGGTGGATTTATGGTTAAAACTAGAAACTGTTGTAAAACAATTATCACAGTTTCAGAAAAATACTGAAAATTGCTAGGAACAAACAAATTAGCTACTAAAGTAAAGACAAAGAAGTTGCACTCCATAAAAAACATGGTCATCAAAATTGGTCCCCAAGGCCTGCCTTCGTGTCAGTTTGCTTTGACAGAGCAACTTCTTTTACCGACATTAAACGTTTTCCAATTTGTCTGTTGTGTTTTAATAGGGTAATTCAAGCGCTATTTTTCAGCCTGTTACTACAAGAACTGTAAATATTTTAACTCACCTGTTGTTCCTGTTTCTGTGGTTGTTGTAGTGACAGATGTTGTTGGTGCAGCTGTAGTTGCAGGCGTAGTTACAGCAGTTGTAGCTGCAGTTGTTGCAGCTGTTGTTGCAGGTGTAGTTGCAGGCGTAGTTTCAACAGTCGTAGCTGCTGTTGTTGCAGCTGTTGTAGCTGCAGTTGTTGCACCTGTTGTTGCAGGCGTAGTTTCAGGAGTTGTAGCTGCAGTTGTTGCCGCTGTTGTTGCAGGTGTAGTCACAGAAGTTGATGCAGTTGTTACAGCTGTTGTTCTTGGGGCTGTTGTAGCTGGAGTTGTTGCAGCAGTTGTAGCTACAGTTGTTGCAGATGTTGTTGCAGGTGTAGTTGCAGCAGTTGTAGCTGCAGTTGTTGCAGCTGTTGTTGCAGCAGTTGTTGCAGCTGTTGTTGCAGGTGTAGTTTCAGCAGTTGTAGCTGCAGTTGTTGCAGCAGTTGTTGCAGCAGTTGTTGCAAGTGTAGTTTCAGCAGTTGTAGCTGCAGTTGTTGCAGCTGTTGTTGCAGGTGTAGTTTCAGCAGTTGTAGCTGCAGTTGTTGCAGCAGTTGTTTCAGCAGTTGTTGCAGCGGTGGTTGCAACTGTTGTTGCAGGTGTAGTTTCAGCAGTTGTAGCAGCCGTTGTTGCAGCTGTTGTTGCAGGTGTAGTTTCAGCAGTTGTACCTGCAGTTGTTGCAGCAGTTGTTTCAGCAGTTGTTGCAGCGGTGGTTGCAACTGTTGTTGAAGGTGTAATTTCAGCAGTTGTAGCAGCTGTTGTTGCAGCAGTTGTTGCAGTGGTTGTTGCAACAGTTTTTGCAGGTGTAGTTTCAGCTGTTGTTGCAGCAGTTGTTGCAGCTGTTGTTGCAGGTGTAGTTTCAGCAGTTGTACCTGCAGTTGTTGCAGCAGTTGTTTCAGCAGTTGTTGCAGCGGTGGTTGCAACTGTTGTTGCAGGTGTAGTTTCAGCAGTTGTAGCTGCAGTTGTTGCAGAAGTTGTTGCAGAGGTTGTTGCAGGTGTAGTTTCAGCAGTTGTAGCTGCAGTTGTTGCAGCTGTTGTTGCAGCAGTTGTTGCAGCTGTTGTTGCAGGTGTAGTTTCAGCAGTGGTAGCTGCAGTTTTTGCAGCTGTTGTTGCAGCAGTTGTTGCAGCGGTTGTTGCAACTGTTGATGCAGGTGTAGTTTCAGCTGTTGTTGCAGCAGTTGTTGCAACTGTTGTTGCAGGTGTAGTTTCAGCAGTTTTAGCTGCAGTTGTTGCAGCTGTTGTTGCAGCCGTTGTTGCAGCGGTTGTTGCAGGTGTAGTTTCAGCAGTTGTAGCTGCAGTTGTTGTAGCTGTTGTTGCAGCAGTTGTTGCAGGTGTAGTGTCAGCAGTTGTAGCTGCATTTGTTGCAGCTGTTGTTGCAGGTGTAGTTTCAGCAGTTGTAGCTGCAGTTGTAGCAGCTGTTGTTGCAGCGGTGGTTACAACTGTTGTTGCAGGTGTAGTTTCAGCAGTTGTAGCAGCAGTTGTTGCAGCTGTTGTTGCAGGTGTAGTTTCAGCAGTTGTACCTGCAGTTGTTGCAGCTGTTGTAGCTGCAGTTGTTGCACCTGTTGTTGCAGGCGTAGTTTCAGGAGTTGTAGCTGCAGTTGTTGCCGCTGTTGTTGCAGGTGTAGTCACAGAAGTTGATGCAGTTGTTACAGCTGTTGTTCTTGGGGCTGTTGTAGCTGGAGTTGTTGCAGCAGTTGTAGCTACAGTTGTTGCAGATGTTGTTGCAGGTGTAGTTGCAGCAGTTGTAGCTGCAGTTGTTGCAGCTGTTGTTGCAGCAGTTGTTGCAGCTGTTGTTGCAGGTGTAGTTTCAGCAGTTGTAGCTGCAGTTGTTGCAGCAGTTGTTGCAGCAGTTGTTGCAGCGGTGGTTGCAACTGTTGTTGCAGGTGTAGTTTCAGCAGTTGTAGCAGCCGTTGTTGCAGCTGTTGTTGCAGGCGTAGTTTCAGCAGTTGTACCTGCAGTTGTTGCAGCAGTTGTTTCAGCAGTTGTTGCAGCGGTGGTTGCAACTGTTGTTGCAGGTGTAATTTCAGCAGTTGTAGCAGCTGTTGTTATAGCAGTTGTTGCAGTGGTTGTTGCAACAGTTTTTGCAGGTGTAGTTTCAGCTGTTGTTGCAGCAGTTGTTGCAGCTGTTGTTGCAGGTGTAGTTTCAGCAGTTGTACCTGCAGTTGTTGCAGCAGTTGTTTCAGCAGTTGTTGCAGCGGTGGTTGCAACTGTTGTTGCAGGTGTAGTTTCAGCAGTTGTAGCTGCAGTTGTTGCAGAAGTTGTTGCAGAGGTTGTTGCAGGTGTAGTTTCAGCAGTTGTAACTGCAGTTGTTGCAGCTGTTGATGCAGCAGTTGTTGCAGCTGTTGTTGCAGGTGTAGTTTCAGCAGTTGTAGCTGCAGTTTTTGCAGCTGTTGTTGCAGCAGTTGTTGCAGCGGTTGTTGCAACTGTTGATGCAGGTGTAGTTTCAGCTGTTGTTGCAGCAGTTGTTGCAGCTGTTGTTGCAGGTGTAGTTTCAGCAGTTTCAGCTGCAGTTGTTGCAGCTGTTGTTGCAGCCGTTGTTGCAGCGGTTGTTGCAGGTGTAGTTTCAGCAGTTGTAGCTGCAGTTGTTGTAGCTGTTGTTGCAGCAGTTGTTGCAGGTGTAGTGTCAGCAGTTGTAGCTGCATTTGTTGCAGCTGTTGTTGCAGGTGTAGTTTCAGCAGTTGTAGCTGCAGTTGTTGCAGCTGTTGTTGCAGCAGTTGTTGCAGCGGTGGTTGCAACTGTTGTTGCAGGTGTAGTTTCAGCAGTTGTAGCAGCAGTTGTTGCAGCTGTTGTTGCAGGTGTAGTTTCAGTAGTTGTACCTGCAGTTGTTGCAGCTGTTGTAGCTGCAGTTGTTGCACCTGTTGTTGCAGGCGTAGTTTCAGGAGTTGTAGCTGCAGTTGTTGCCCCTGTTGTTGCAGGTGTAGTCACATAAGTTGATGCAGTTGTTACAGCTGTTGTTCTTGGGGCTGTTGTAGCTGGAGTTGTTGCAGCAGTTGTAGCTACAGTTGTTGCAGATGTTGTTGCAGGTGTAGTTGCAGCAGTTGTAGCTGCAGTTGTTGTAGCTGTTGTTGCAGCAGTTGTTGCAGCTGTTGTTGCAGGTGTAGTTTCAGCAGTTGTAGCTGCAGTTGTTGCAGCAGTTGTTGCAGCAGTTGTTGCAAGTGTAGTTTCAGCAGTTGTAGCTGCAGTTGTTGCAGCTGTTGTTGCAGGTGTAGTTTCAGCAGTTGTAGCTGCAGTTGGTGCAGCAGTTGTTTCAGCAGTTGTTGCAGTGGTGGTTGCAACTGTTGTTGCAGGTGTAGTTTCAGCAGTTGTAGCAGCAGTTGTTGCAGCTGTTGTTGCAGGTGTAGTTTCAGCAGTTGTACCTGCAGTTGTTGCAGCAGTTGTTTCAGCAGTTGTTGCAGTGGTTGTTGCAGCAGTTTTTGCAGGTGTAGTTTCAGCTGTTGTTGCAGCAGTTGTTGCATCTGTTGTTGCAGGTGTAGTTTCAGCAGTTGTACCTGCAGTTGTTGCAGCAGTTGTTTGAGCAGTTGTTGCAGCGGTGGTTGCAACTGTTGTTGCAGGAGTAGTTTCAGCAGTTGTAGCTGCAGTTGTTGCAGAAGTTGTTGCAGAGGTTGTTGCAGGTGTAGTTTCAGCAGTTGTAGCTGCAGTTGTTGCAGCTGTTGTTGCAGCAGTTGTTGCAGCTGTTGTTGCAACTGTTGATGCAGGTGTAGATCCAGCTGTTGTTGCAGCAGTTGTTGCAGCCGTTGTTGCAGGTGTAGTTTCTGCAGTTGTAGCTGCAGTTGTTGCGGCTGTTGTTGCAGCTGTTGTTGCAGGTGTAGTTTCAGCAGTTGTAGCTGCAGTTGTTGTAGCTGTTGTTGCAGCAGTTGTTGCAGGTGTAGTTTCAGCAGTTGTAGCTGCATTTGTTGCAGCTGTTGTTGCAGGTGTAGTTTCAGCAGTTGTAGCTGCAGTTGTTGCAGCTGTTGTTGCAGCAGTTGTTGCAGGTGTAGTTTCAGCAGTTGTAGCTGCCGTTGTTGCAGCTGTTGTTGCAGCTGTTGTTGCAAGTTTAGTTTCAGCAGTTGTAGCAGCAGTTGTTGCAGTGTTTATTGCAGGTGTATTTTCAGCAGTTGTAGCTACAGTTGTTGCAGCTGTTGTTGCAGCAGTTGTTGTAGCGGTTGTTGCAACTGTTAATGCAGGTGTAGTTTCAGCAGTTGTAGCTGCAGTTGTAGCTGCAGTTGTTGCAGAAGTTGTTGCAGCAGTTGTTGCGGCGGTTGTTGCAGGTGTAGTTTTAGCAGTTGTAGCTGCAGTTGCTGCACCTGTTGTTGCAGCAGTTGTTGCAGCTGTTGTTGCAGGTGTCGTTTCAGAAGTTGTAGCTGCAGTTGTTGCAGCTGTTGTTGCAGCAGTTGTTGCAGTGGTTGTTGCAACAGTTGTTGCAGGTGTAGTTTCAGCTGTTGTTGCAGCAGTTGTTGCAGCTGTTGTTGTAGGTGTAGTTTCAGCAGTTGTACCTGCAGTTGTTGCAGCAGTTGTTTCAGCAGTTGTTGCAGCGGTGGTTGCAACTGTTGTTGCAGGTGTAATTTCAGCAGTTGTAGCAGCTGTTGTTGCAGTGGTTGTTGCAACAGTTTTTGCAGGTGTAGTTTCAGCTGTTGTTGCAGCAGTTGTTGCAGCTGTGGTTGCAGGTGTAGTTTCAGCAGTTGTACCTGCAGTTGTTGCAGCAGTTGTTTCAGCAGTTGTTGCAGCGGTGGTTGCAACTGTTGTTGCAGGTGTAGGTTCAGCAGTTGTAGCAGCAGTTGTTGCAGCTGTTGTTGCAGCTGTAGTTTCAGCAGTTGTAGCTGCAGTTGTTGCAGCTGTTGTTGCATCAGTTGTTGCAGTTGTTGTTGTAGGTGTAGTTTCAGTTGTTGTTGCAGCTGTTGTTGCAGGTGTAGTTTCAGCAGTTGTAGCTGCAGTTGCTGCAGCTGTTTTTGCAGCAGTTGTTGCAGCGGTTGTTGCATCTGTTGTTGCAGGTGTAGTTTCAGCAGTTGTAGCTGCAGCTGTTGCAGAAGTTGTTGCAGCAATTGTTGCAGCGGTTGTTGCAGGTGTAGTTTCAGCAGTTGTAGCTGCAGTTGTTGCAGCTGTTGTTGCAGCAGTTGTTGCAGCTGTTGTTGCAGGTGTAGTTTCAGCAGTTGTAGCTGCAGTTGTTGCAGCTGTTGTTGCAGCGGTTGTAGCTGCTGTTTTTGCAGGTGTAGTTGCAGCAGTTGTCGCAGCTGATGTTGCAGGTATATTCACAGCAGTTGATGCAGTTGTTCCGGCTGTTGTTATCGGGGCAGTTGTTGCTGCAGTTGTTGCAGCTGGAGTTGTAGTCTCGGCCTGAATTCCTGCCAACAGCCCAGAAGGGTGGGGGGGGGGACAAGAAAGAAGAGAATGAGTTCATGTGAAAAATCTCCCATTCCTCTTCTGTAGCAATAGGATAATCTATTAAAATATTACGATTGATACCATTGTTAAAAGGAAAATAAAGTTATGTATTTAACAGAATATCCACAATTAAATACTTTTGAGCGGTAATTATTTACTGAACTTCTTTTCTGCAGGAGGTGAAAAAGTTTGATCTTCGTGGTGACGGGTCATAAACTCCTCTGAGATCATGACGCTGAGAATAATAATATGTATATATTCTCACTGCACATGATCACAAGGGGAAAATAGATTGAAAACCGCAAGGCGGTAACGTTGCTTACTTATCGTTGCTCTTTGTGACGACGGATCGTAAACTTCACTGAGATCACCATGACTGTTTATATTATAATATACATATTAACAGTATGTGATCTCTATGGTAAAACACATAAACAAGTGGAAGATGGTGACATTGATTGTAAATGTTTAGGGTTTGCGTCGACGGGTCACCTACACCTCTTAAGCGAAGTACAGTGTCAATATTATAATATAAAAAGTCACTATATATAAGGTGAAAGGAGCCAGAAAAGGAGCAATGTTTGTTATAATCTATTTGTTTCTGAAAACAAGCTTCTGACGTTACAGAGAAAAAGCGAAAAACATGCAATACATTTTTTTTCTAGATATCAATGTTTAAATATTGACAAATAGCCGCAAATTATAACTAAGTACTATGACTATGCCATATTGAAACAACTTACAACTCCGGAATATGTTTGTTGACGCAAAAAGAGAATCCGATGCTAGAAAACGGAACCTGCAACATAGATTGGCGATTCAGAAATAATTCGCGAAAACAAAACTAATTGCACAGTAGGTGTGGTTTATATAGTTTTTGGTTGTTTAGTAGTCTACGGAAGGAAGCTGTAGGTCCGCCTATTTAGATGTCACGTGCTCACGTTTTAACTGTTTTTCTTCTGCACGTGTTCGGAAAAGTTACAAACTGTAAAGGTGTAAAGGTTTCGATTTCGATCGTAACACGTATAAGGTATTATTATCTACATACGTTGGAGAGTTTAAAAAGTGTTACTCTGTAAACTGTGTTCTTTGCATTTTCATGATTAAAAACATCTAAATAGAAGACATAAAAAAATATCATTATCATTAGAAAAAAAAAGTATTAATATTTGTTATTATTATGCTTCTTAATTTAAAAAATGCTAGCATTTGTAAATCGTAAACCTATCCTCGGAAAGGTGTGCTGGCGCTTGGGGTGTTTGGAAGATTAATAAATAATAAATGCCCTTTTCTATGCACCTGTCAACTTGGCTTTTAAACTTTCAATTGCCCAGTCTGTATCTTTACACTTCCACCAAACACTCTGTCACTGCTGTTTTAGTTGTGTAGTGACTCATTCATCGGTATGTAATAATCCATTCACTACATTAAAACACTAAGGGGCACATATACAATAACTGGCATATCCCCAGGAATATGCCAGTTATTGTGCACCGTGACACTACCTCCATGGATGCGCCATATTTACAATGCAGTGCACCATGGGACAAAAATGGCACATGGCTTTGCGTACGCTTACGGTGTGCTTACTGTGCTCTTACGCTGTGAGTACGTAAGACGTCCCGCCGCGATTCGCGTAGTTGCTTTTAAAAGTAATATATGCTTATTAAAAGTTTAAAAAACTATTTTCATAATTATCTAGATAATGTCTTCTCTTAGTATGTACATTAAATACTTAAACAGTTAAAAACGTTGGAACCTTTCGCGTATGGGGCGTTGTACATGACATCACACGGAAGCGTTGGTGCGACGCGTAATGTAAAAGCGTATTCGTAACGTATGCGCAGGTACGCACAGAGTACGATTTGCTGTACAAAGTATGGTGCGATCACCATACACGTATGGTACGATTATTCCAAAAACAAACAATGAAAAAGGAATTAAATAGAATTTAATTTTAATATATTGAAAAAAAAATAACAAAAAAAATTACAATTTACTTCTGTTATTATTTTACATTAAGAATATGAAATATAACTTAAAACATAAAATAAATATAAATATTTATAAGAAAAATGTAGGAAATTAGTATAAAAAGAAAGAAATTCAAAAATTAATCCATTTAAAAATTATCATTTACAAAACCTTTAAAATTCACTGAAAAAACCATACGGTTAACACACATTATAGTTAGGAATTAGCATTTAAAAAACCTTGCAAATTCATTGAAAAAACCATAGGCTTCACACACGTTATAGTTAGCTGGACATTTCACTCATACATAAACATTGAAATTCCCCCGTTATAGTTAATTTAGCTAACTATAACTCGCGCACCCGCAATGCACTGCTGATGACGTCACATATTACATCACTCATGACATGGCCAGTGACATCGCTCATGACATCACTGATGACATCTCAAATATATATATATATATATATTGCTATAAGCTCCGGGTCCCACGCATGGGCGGGGATAATTCCCTGTTCATAACTATTGATGAGTATCCCCTGGAAGAGAACTCATTTTATTCTCCAGTATTGGATGTTTCATAGGTTCACGTGCTTGAATCAGAATAGCAAGCAGTTTTGTAGGTGAATATAAATGCAGATATAGTAATAGAAGTACCCTAGTGAGTGGTGGGTAACAGTCTAGTACATATCTCCATACATAAATACATGTATGCATACTTTTATGCAAATAGTTTATATATGAAAAGACTATTAAATCATATACAATGCCATCAGATACATCAGTAAAGAGATATAACCATCACTTACAATTAAGGAGGCTCGCCTTATTGAAACAAATGATGTAAAACTACTTGCCCTACGACTGCAGTAGTGCGGTGTGAGCGTGTGGGTGTTCTTCCATGTCGCAGCATGACATATCTTCTACAGAGTAATGCCTGCAATCAGAGCATCTGAGGTAGACACTGGCCAGGTTCAGTTTGCCTTTGCTCCTGCTGAGAGTGGTTTGCCAGCTTTGGTATGGCAAAACTGTAAGATGGCAGGTTGCTTTCATGACTGCCGTACCTTGAGTAAAGAGTCTGTAAGAGACCAACAGCTGATCAATGTTCCGGAATTGTTTGGTACGATGGAGATAGAATTTAAGACAACGTTTAATGTCCAAGGTGTGGAGAGACCTTTCAGCTGGAGATGCCGGATTTGGGAAAAATCTATGATAGGGTAATTGAGTTGAAATTGCGGTGGAACCAAGGGGATGAATCTTGGGTTTGTTCTGAGGAGCACATAATCACCAGTGAAACGCAAGAACAGTTCCTGTGTAGTGAAAGCCTGAATTTCGACGACTCTTCTAATTGAAGAGAGAGCTTAGAGCAAAGCGACCTTCCATGTGAGAAATTTCAGATCTGCTTTGTGAATGGGCTCGAATAGAGGCTTCATAAGCTGCAAAAGAACCACATTGAGATACCATTCTGGGGGAGGAGCTCTACGGGGGGAAAACCTCTGAACAATCCGCTCATGACCTGTTTGACTATTCTAGTGGAACAGAGAGAGATAGAGAATGTGTGGAGCGTCTGTACCTTGAAATTGCGACTTGATGAACCTTCAAACATGCATGTACCAATCCTGATCTAGCTAGCGACAGTAGGTCGGGCAGAATCTGTTTAGGTGAGACTTTCAATGGATGTTGGTTAGACTGTTGGCAAAATGAACAGAATCACTTTCATTTTAATTTATGTCTTGTTTGTAGCTTCCACTCTTGCCTTGGATAAGATCTCCCTACAGTCCTGAGGGATGTCTAATCCCTGGAACTCACTGAATTCAGGAGCCACGCCTGCAATTGGAGAGAGGCTGGCTCCGGGTGTAGGATCTGGCAATTGTTCCTTCTCAAGAGTGTTTGAATCTTCAGTAGGTGGATGGGATTGGACTCTGACAGCAGCAGGAGCTGCACAAACTAATGCTGCCTGAGCTATTTGGGAGATATTAGAATGAGGCAACGATGCTCCATTTTTATCTTGTCGAGAATCCTTGGTTTCAGAGGGAAGGGGGGAAAAGTTATGCATAAATCCCGGATCAGCTCATTGAAAGGGCATTCCCCCATGACCCTGGGAGCGGGTATCGACTGGCATAGAACTGGTTTTCCCCACCGTGAGAATATTTTGTCCAGCTCCAACCGATCCAGTTTCTACTCCTGGCAACTTTCTCTGGTACTGCTGAGAGTGTCCGCTAAGATGTTGTTCACTCCTGACAGGTGCTCTGTTTTCAGAACTATTTTGTCTGCTGTGAACCAGTTCCAAAGGTCTTGGGCTTCCTGAGATAGAGTTAGCGACCTTGTACCCCCTTGCTGGTTAATGTAATACCTGCTGGTCGTATTGTCTGTATGGACCAGCAAGGAGGTTCCTGCTATGCATTGATTTCTGTAGCACTGACGACCTCCCTTAGATTTGCAGGTCCTGCTAGTGGCTACACCAGCCCATAAAGGAGGCATTGGTCGTGATGACGAAGTCTGGTACTGGAGTCAAGAATGTGAGGCATTTTTTGACAGATGAGATATTTTAGACCACCATGCTAACATTTCTAGCATCCTTTGGGTAATGCTGATCAAGACTTTGATTGGATCCATTGCAGTTGGAGTTCCTCTTGCAGTGGCCTCATCTTTAGTCATGCCTGTGGGACCAGGCTTATCGCAGAAGAGATCAGGACTAGTAGCGACTTTTACAGATGCACTGAAATGGACTTTCTTTTGGAAATATTCAGAGCCAAGTTTATCAACCTTCGCTGCCTGTCTTGCGATAGACAGGCTTTGTTTTTGTTTATATTCAGGTTGGCTCCCAAAAACATTATTGTTTGACCTGGGTTTTTGGATAATTCACTGCGAGGCCCATTCCATGAACAGTTGGAGGCAAACCTTGGTTGCTTTGGCAGCTTGCTACGGTGTTGAGGCTTTTAGCAGTCCGTTGTCTAGCTAGGGGATTACCTGATGACCTTGTTTTCTGAATGTGGCTGCTACAAGGGCGAGACATTTGGTGAATATCCAAGGAGATGCCTTGAAGTCAAATGGGAGGACTCTGAACTGGTAATGGGTACTAGCTACGGAGAAGCAGAGATATTTGTGATGTTTGGGATGCATGGGAATGTTGAAATACGCATCTTGTAAGTCTATAAGTCTAGTAAGAGGTCATGTAATTTCCGTTGTTTAGGACATGTATGATGTCGGAGAGAGAGTAATCATACCGAAAGAATGTTTGTGTAGGAATTTGTTTAGTATCCTGAAGTCTAGGATGGGTCTCCATTACTTTGAATCTCATGCCCTCCTGAGAACAAGGGACCTTTTCAATTACACTCTTGGTCAGTATTATTAGGGCTTCTTTCCTCAATAAGTAAAAACAAGGTGGGTACGCCCCCTTTGGAGGGTCTTGATGTTCTCTGCACAAACTCCAGGGTATGCTCATTTGTACAACGTTTTCTCTTTCCATTGAGGAAGGTAGTTGGAAATATTTGCAGTCACATGAATGGAAGTAGTGGATGTAGCTGGTACCTGGTCTAGGTCAGTATTTTACGGCCTGCATATCGACCAGGTGGGAGGGAGGGCAGGGGGAGGGGTAGCTTCCAGCGCAGACCTTGTTTGTTGTAAGCTTCTCAGGGTGGTTGATGGTACGCATGATGTTGGTAGGTGGGTCTATATTGGGATTGAAAGAGTTGATATTGTTGAGATCATTGATAACCCCCTCTGTTGGTAGAGAGATCTCTTCCTTGAGCCCCCCGGAAGGGCTACTTCTTAAAATGAAGGGTGCCTAGAGACCTAGCAGTGTCATTGTCCATCCTTATCGCCAGTAGTGTGTCATCTATATGTTTTCCAACCAAAGTTTCTCCGTCATAGGCCATGTCCAAAACCTTTGATTGGACCTTCGGCTAAAAAGATGTAGCTTTAAGCCATCCCTGGCGTCTCAAGACCGCTGCCTCGGCTAATTGGCAGAAACCTGGGGCAGACATGGGCACTATCCAAATTGACGAAATGGAATATACATCCATTCGCTTGCAGTCTCAATGGGCGATAGCGGTATCTTTGAGTAGCTATTGTCTGTATGAAAAGGACATAAACAAAGGGTATAAAAGTGAATTGGGTCTATGTTGGACACGTGGTTCTTTGGTGTAAGTTGAAGTGTTATGTTCTGTGTTTTTACTAGAGCGGTGCTCCTCTTACCTGAGCAGCAGCCAGGTGGGGTGATGCTATTCCTCCTACATATACTAGGTAAGATAACAAAAATATTTTGTTGCCAGGAAATGGTGACATCATGATCAATCTTGTATAAACTTAAAACTTGATGTAGATGACATTAAGCATCTGATAGGCGGTTAAATGTTTGATAATTGCCTAACTAAGATTCTACTTGTGTTTCTCATTTGTATGTGTACATTTTCTCTCTTTCTCTTTGTTTCCACCAAATTCAAGGGAGAAGGTTGAATGATTTCGTGAAAAATATACAGGTGATATTTTTCCTGTTTTTCTATACAGTAGCCATAACTATCTAGGTCCTGAAGAAAGCAGTGACATATTTAGCGTCACATCTGCTGAAACATGTTGACCCTACTGAACATCAGATATTATGTTAAATCTGATTGTTTTCTCACATTTTAACATTAGGAGTTTTTGAGGGAATTGAATAAAATATGGTTGTCTCCACTCATCAACTACCTAATTTTAACATTACACTATTTTTCACATTTATTTTGGCACTGTAATCCAGTTACCTGCAAAAAATCTAAACATCCCCGTAACTTCCTTTGAAGTTGATCTATCATTACTACACTGATAGACATACTGCACTTTCTCCTGGGTAAGGAGAGCCCATATGATGCAGGGCGGAATCAGGCGGGAACTGATGGGCACTTTTCTCCAATAATAGTGAGTGGAGTGCGGCATGACACATAGTCACATCACATAGTATTGTTTTGGATGATTCACAAGTAGATTTGTAGTCTTTCTTTGGACCCACGCACACTCTTTTCAGTTGAAGAGAAACCTGGGGCAGCCATGTCCGTCGCACAATCTATAATCTCCAGGGAGGCGTACTCACCCTCCTGGAAGATCTTTCTTGCTTCCGCCTTTTTGTCTTCAGGCATCAAGCCACTAGGCTGCTGACATCGGACCATATTTGTAGGTTGCCTGCTCGAACTGTGATGGCAGACATGAGGGAGAATCTCTTCCCTCTGTTGTCTAAATGCCTGCTGTAGTTTTGAATCCAGGCACGAAATGTATAACAATAGGATTTATTAAGAGAGCACAGTACAACGTATGTTCAGGTAGAAATCTTCACAACAGCTGCCCCATGGAACATAGAACTCCATGGGATCACTGACATAATATCGACGACACAAATATCGAGATACACAAATATCGAGTCAAAAATATCGATTGACAAAATATCGACTCCCTATCTTCAAACAGGTAAGTACCAAAATATCGACTCCAAAATATCGACTTACAAAAATATAGACTGTCAAAATATCGATTTTTTAAAATGTCTTAAAAATAAGTTAAAACTAATATAGTAATAAATATATTTAATATAAACTTAGAAATAATTATTAAAAAAATATAATTTTAATAAATAATTTATATAATTAAAAAAATTATATCACCAAAAATTACACACACATATATATATATATATATATATATATATATATATATATATATATATATATATATATATATATATATATATATATATATATATATATATATATATATATATATATATATATATATATATATTTAAACATATTATTAAATAAACATATATAACATTTTAGAAAATGTTTAAAATTTATTGTTACAACTATAGTGAGTTCAACATTAGCAAAAGTGTTGGATAGCGTAGAGGTAAAATTTACTACTCCCACTCCAGTGGGTGCAACAGTAGGGAAAGCGCTGGATAGCGTAGAGGTTAAAATTACTATTCCCACTCCAGGGATGTATGACGTTACAACGCATACTTTTACAACGCCTACCATTACAACAAAACTTTTACAACGCAAAAACTTTTACAACGCATACATTTACAACGCAAGATTTTACAACGCATATACCTTTACAACGCATACCATTACAACATAAGTATTGGTAAGTATATAATAATTTTTTGAATATAAATTAATAAAAAATATTATAATATAATTTAATATAATTTAATTTTATTAAATAAATGTAATTTAAATGTAATTTTACCTTATTTTTACAAAGTACCCCTGTACCCCAAAAACCCAAAACTGACCCTGAACCCTAAAAATACCCCTTTACCCATAAACTGAAAACTGACCCTGAACCCTAAAAATACCCCTTTACCCGAAAACTGAAAACTGACCCTGAACCCTAAAAATACCCCTTTACCCAAAAACTGAAAACTGACCCTGAACCCTAAAAATACCCCTTTACCTACAAACTGAAAACTGACCCTGAACCCTAAAAATACCCCTTTACCCCAAAAACTGAAAACTGACCCTGAACCCTAAAAATACCCCTTTACCCAAAAACTGAAAACTGACCCTGAACCCTAAAAATACCCCTTTACCTACAAACTGAAAACTGACCCTGAACCCTAAAAATACCCCTTTACCCCAAAAACTGAAAACTGACCCTGAACCCTAAAAATACCCCTTTACCCAAAAACTGAAAACTGACCCTGAACCCTAAAAATACCCCTTTACCTACAAACTGAAAACTGACCCTGAACCCTAAAAATACCCCTTTACCCCAAAAACTGAAAACTGACCCTGAACCCTAAAAATACCCCCTTACCCAAAAACTGAAAACTGACCCTGAACCCTAAAAATACCCCTTTACCCAAAAACTGAAAACTGACCCTGAACCCTAAAAATACCCCTTTACCCAAAAACTGAAAACTGACCCTGAACCCTAAAAATACCCCTTTACCTACAAACTGAAAACTGACCCTGAACCCTAAAAATACCCCTTTACCCCAAAAACTGAAAACTGACCCTGAACCCTAAAAATACCCCTTTACCCAAAAACTGAAAACTGACCCTGAACCCTAAAAATACCCCTTTACCCAAAAACTGACAACTGACCCTGAACCCTAAAATTAAAATATTTATCAATTAATCAATTATAATTAATTACCAATAATATTTTAATTAATTACCAATTAATAATTAATTAACAATTAATTTTTTAAAAATATCAATAAATAAATTAACATATTTAATTAATTATAATTAAATTACTTCCCACCCTATTCCCCTATAAACCCACAACCCGCTACAGAAAATAAATTACTAAAATTAAAATATTTATCAATTAATCAATTATAATTAATTACCAATTATATTTTAATTAATTACCAATTAATAATTAATTAACAATTAATTCTAAATTATTATCAATAAATAAATTAACATATTTAATTAATTATAATTAAATTACTTCCCACCCTATTCCCCTATAAACCCACAACCCGCTACAGAAAATAAATTACTAAAATTAAAATATTTATCAATTAATCAATTATAATTAATTACCAATTATATTTTAATTAATTACCAATTAATAATTAATTAACAATTAATTCTAAATATATATCAATAAATAAATTAACATATTTAATTAATTAGAATTAAATTACTTCCCACCCTATTCCCCTATAAACCCACAACCCGCTACAGACTTATATTACACAAAAAATAAAAATTATTATTAACTTACCTTAAATTCGATATTTTTGTTGTCTATATTATGTCTAGTCGATATTATGTCCATTCTATATTTTTGATTCGATATTATGTCCATTCTATTCGATATTAATTTTCTCTAGTCGATATTTTTGTTGTCTATATTATGTCTAGTCGATATTATGTCCATTCTATATTTTTTACTCGATATTCTGTCCAGTCGAAATAATTGACTCGATATTATGACTGTACACCAACTCCATGTACCATAGTAAAAGACTGCAGTACAACACTTAAGTATGAACATTTGTAACACTAAAGCATTTAATGAAACATGCAAGAATATTTAGAATATAACACCTGCCTTCTATGTCTGGTGGATCGGAGATGAGATCAGATGGGTTTTTAGAGCGTATTTGCACCGCTTGTGAGATCACAGAGTCTGGTTCGGGATGACCCATGAGGCAAGCGGGAGAATCCTCGGTAGTCTTGTACTTCTTGTCCATTCAAGGTGGTACTGCCGCTACTGTGGCCAGATTCTTCATTATCTTGAGCCCCTCATCCTAGATATAGTCAATGATGGGGATGGCCCTCACTGACTTGCTTGCTTGCTCCTTGAAATCAGAAAGAAATCATTTGAACTGTGTAGCAGAAGTTGGGAGATAAAATTGTGTTGCAGCCTAGACAATCAGGTTATGAAATCCCTCGATGTCCTCTGGGGGAAAGTCTAAAGAGTGTGGTGTTGGAGGCGATGGAGAAGGGACAAGGTAGTCATTCCACTTATCCTCTGGATGTTGGGGTTGAGTGTTTTCGCCTTACTCCCTTTCATCTTCTGAAGACTTTTGGTCTTCCCTTGGTGGTGCCACTATGTTCGAGGCACGTGTTACCCTGGGCATTATAGGTTGAGGAATATGCCTTGGCGTAACAGAAGAGGCAGTCTGAGGTGATGCTACAAGCTGCTCCTGTTAAGGGTCAGAAAATCTTCTTTAATCCTGCAGCATGGCTTGCGAATCCTGGACTAGCTATATAGTCATTTGCACTTCATCATACCTAAGCTGAGGATGAGGATGGTATTGGTAATGTTCATAATGCCGCTTGGAAGGAGCATAATATTGATGATAATAATGCTCTTCCTCATTTTCATTGTCTTCCTCCTTGTATTTTAACTGGAGCTCTGATAGGCTGTGCACTGCCCCAAAAGGCCAGTCATCGTCAGACTCTTCCATAGCCAACAAGTAACTTGGTTGCAAAGGTGACACCTTTCAAGGGGATGTCAATTCAGGCCTTACAGCTGTTTTTGCTACTTTGGTGATTTTTATCATCGTCAACGGTCCCGTTGATGATGTCAATGTGACTTAGGCACCGACGGTAGTAACTCAGTCGTCGATGCGTTCGTCGACGGTGTCGCTGTCGCCGGTGTATTTGTCTATGTTGTTGCCGTCAACTGTGTCATCATATACTTTGTCATCAGGGGTAACACCGCAGTTGACAGTGTCTTGATGGATGAAAATACCTTTGTTGATGTGTTGGGTGCGCCGATGGCTGTAGTCGTCAAAGTTCTCAATGATGATGGCCTCGTAGACGAGACAGTAGTTACATTAGTCATCAATACTGGGTCGACAGTGATGTCGTCGTCAGCAGGATTTTGAGAGGATTTATTGCCCTCGACATAAAGGGTTCAGAGGAAGAGGAATGCTTACGCTCTCCTGTCTTCACAGATGGAGTAGAAGGTTAATAGGAGGCCGCCTCTGAAGAGATAAGTTTTAGCTTCTCAGTTCTCAGAGGGTCTTTATGATGCGTTTTTAAGGCCTTTCTACTCTCCTCAGAAGTCCCTTGGTTTGATGATCTTGATCGTTTGGGGGTTCTTACTTATTTATCACTGTCCTCACCAGAAGTGGATTTCTGAGATTTAGACTTCTGTAGCCAAAGAAGAAGCCACCGTCCTTTAAGGTTTTAGATGAGAAAGTGTGACAGATTTTTAACTCTTTTAACTGATGTTGAGGGTAGAGGCAGTAAAGACAGTCTCTGTGTGGATTGTCCACATGTAGCCTTTTCTTTCCACAGGTTTTGCAGGATCTGAAGAGCCCCTTCTTAGACTTCTCATACATCGTAGTTGTAGATAAATCTTGAAATGTACAGTAAAAAAACTGAGTCGAGAGTAGGGAGGCTCCTTTCCACCTCCTGCGGTAGATTCTGCCTCTGTTGGGAGTGTTCTAGAGAGTGCTGTTGTCTGATTGGTTATAGTTCAAGTTTGGTTCTTTAAAAAAAAAATGATCCAAAAAGGCTACTTAACTGACTTTTCATTACCATTATACTAAGGCTATGATACTGATACATACTGGTTTACTTTGGTACAGTCGGACTCCCACTTCAACGACAGTGAATGATTCAAGCATGTGAATCTATGAAATATTCAATACTGGAGAATGTTTTGTGCATTAAGTGGAGACAATCACCCCCATTGCACTCACCTTCAATGAGTGCTCTGCTGCTGGACTCACCTGCGCCCGACTAAAAGTAAGCCCTCCTCCCGGAAGTGCCAGGGTGACCAGAGAGAGCATCTTAGGACTGTGTTCTGCAAGGGGACCAGTGACCTCACAGTGGCATAGCTGCATACTTGCAGGTAAGTGCCCCTTTGCCTCAAAGACAGTTTCAGGTGTTTATGTTATTGCAATTGTGTTTGTATACTGCCTACTATCCCTGGCAAGGCGTTAATGCTGTATTTTAATTTTCTTTGTATAGCACTTAGTAACCCTGGCAAGGGTTTTCTGTACTCACCGTCAACTCTGATGGTGTTCGGCCCCAGGGGTAGCCCCCCGATCGTGTTGCTGTTATTTAAAGCGTTTTCTCCGATAACGTTGGCAATTTCCTGAGCGGTGGGCGCGGGAGAGGTGGAGTTGTCAAACACAATTTCAAGGTCTGTTTCCACCGAGCCCGATCTGTGGAAAAAGCACAGAAAGAGTGAATATTTCTGTGGATCGGACCCGCCCACACTTCCTCACACCTCCCTAGTGTCTGGACGGCCCTAGTAGGCCCTGTGGATATTTAAATATGTTATTAGCTAATTATATGTGCTGATTATATGCAGGAGAGCTTTGGAAAGTTAATTAGGCACCTCACTCTTTACTGTTTGCAAAAATACCTTTTAAGATCATGGATCTCACCCCTTCCAAATTTTCTGACCAGCTAATGCCCCTCACTTGCCCTGGACCTCGATGAGTGTTGCCCGGCCATTGGTTGAATGAATGAATACATCTTTATTTTATAACTTTATAAAACCCTTGTACAAAACAATAGATACGTAGAAAATGGAACTACATCTATCAAAAGAAAAGGGAAGGAAAGAAGAGAAACAGGAATGGGGATTTGGCGAGCGATAAAAGGTTGACCTTCGTTGATTAAACTAAAAGGACAGGACCAAGAAGAAAGAGAAGGGAGAATTGTACAGAAGAGAAGATTGTGACATAGTGAGAATCCATCAGGGATTTACTTTTCTACTTCCTAATTGCCACTGATAGGTTCTTCCTAAGAGGTCCTGTGATGTATCTAGTGTGGATCTAGTGAAGCACAACAAAGAGGCTTCAGATATATTTCTTCCTTCTGCCTAGAGATACATCAGATATAGTTCTTTTCCTTCTGTCCTAAAGATACATCAGCTACAGCACTTCTTTCCGTCCTAAAGATACATCAGATTTGGTTCTTCTTCCTTATGTCGTAAAGATACATCAGATATATGTCTTGTCCCTTCTGTCCTAAAGATGCATCAGATATAGTTCTTCTTCCTTATGTCGTAAAGATACATCAGATATAGCTCTTCTTCCTTCTGTCCTAAAGATACATCAGATATAGGTCTTGTCCCTTCTGTCCTAAAGATGCATCAGATATAGTTCTTCTTCCTTATGTCGTAAAGATACATCAGATATAGCTCTTCTTCCTTCTGTCCTAAAGATACATCAGATATAGGTCTTGTCCCTTCTGTCCTAAAGATGCATCAGATATAGTTCTTCCTCGTTATGTCGTAAAGATACATCAGATATAGTTCTTGTTTACGCTGTCCTAAAGATGCATCTGATATAGTTCTTCTTCCTTCTGTCCTAAAGATGAATTTGATATAGTTCTTTATCCTTCTGCTCTAAAGATGCATCATCTATAGCTCTTCTTCCTTCTGTCCTAAAGATACATCAGATGTAATTGTCCCTTCTGTCCTAAAGATGCATCTGATATAGTACTTCATCCTTCTGTTCTAAAGATTCATCAGGTATAGTTCTTTCTCCTTATGTCGTAAAGATACATCAGCTATAGCTCTTCTTCCTTCTGTCCTAAAGATACATCAGATGTAGTTCTTGTCCCTTCTGTCCTAAAGATGCATCAGATATAGTTCTTCTTTATGTCGTAAAGATGCATCAGATACAGCTCTTCTTTCTGTCATAAAGATAAGTTTGAAGTATTTCCCCAGTGGATCTCACCAACATGGACACAGTATAGACATCGGGGCACATTTACAACTCTACTGTGCCACTCGTACTCACTTTTTGTGACATACTTGTGGCGCAGGAGGCTCCTCCATATTTACAAGGAGAGGAAAAGCCACCCTGTGTGACTTCCTCTCCTTGTGAATACGACCCCTTCACACGCAGCCCTTTGCGTTGAAGGGGTGTTGCGTGGGTGTTGCTGTGGGTGTTCCCACGCGACACCCATTAAACAAGACACATCTCCAGATTTACGAGAAATCGTAAATCTGGAGATGCGTCTGAATGCTACGCCACCCTAGAGGTGGCGTAGCGAGGCGCAACAAGGAGAAAGGTTTTGATTTTTCCTCGTTTTTTCCTCTTTTAATGCATGCTGCATTCTACAGCATGCATTGAAAAAGGAAAATGTCTGTAGTGATTGTTTTTGTGCAGGAACGACCCCTTCGTGCAGCAAAACCATCTCCCCACGATGCAGACATCCTTACACCATGGTGCAAGGGTGCCTGCACCAGCGCATGGCTGCAGTTAGTGTGCTAGTGCAGGGGGAAGCACCGAGATGTGACATATTCTTGTAAATATGTTGCATCCCTGTGCTTTGGAAGCGCCGCAGCGTGGCGCAGCCAACGGGGTTTCGGCGCCACGCTGCAGCACTCCCTCGTAGATCTGCCCCTTTGTTCCTGTGACTCCGGACCCGAGGTACAGATCCGCCACAAATTGTTGCCTCTCATTGGGGATTGCCACACGCCATCGAATTAGCTTAAAGGTAGATATACAAATCTAAAACATTAAAAAGCTCTCTTTCCCTTGGTATTTACATTATAAGTAGACAATAAGTGAAAGGATGTAAGAACTAGCTCTTATTTGAGTGTGTAGCATTGAGTTCCTTAGGAATGCAGCTCAGAAATATGGTTTCAGCTGTTCCTATCATTTCGAAGTCCAGCACATTGAACAGTATGAGTACAAGAACAAATGTTGCTACCCTTAAAGTAGGCCCGACCCCCCCTCCATATTTCTTTGCAAATCTTTTGGGGTCTCCGGTGATATTAGAGGTTCTTCGGAGCAGCGGTGCTGTGTGAGGGCTCTAGTTTAGGCTGTAATCCATTACAGCCCCTAAATCTGTGTAGTTTTGCACAATCTCAACTCTGTTTGGAGCTACAGACCCGGTACATTTCGGAGTAGGGCATACAAAGCCATGGCCTTAGCTTTGTTGATTATCAGTGTTATAAATATACATTGTGGCACATTGTTGCTGAAGCCCAAACTGTCTAGTATTATGGTAGGAGCGTGACGGGGTTATATTTTATTTATTTATTTACAGCGTTTTATATAGCACAAACTTGACCCGAATCGAGCATCAGAGCGCTTTACATAGCACCAGTTGCATTACATGAGGACACATTCATTTTTTGATAGGCACGGGGAGATTAAGGGGCAGATGTATCAATGCAATTTTTAGTCGCAAACGCTGCGATTCGCAAAAAAGCAGCGTTTGCAACTAAAAACTTCGCAAAATGGTATGTATCAGGGAAATAGTATTGCAAAATTAAGGAATCGCAAATTGAGATTCCTTAAATGCTATGCAACAAGCATTTCATTTTGCGAATTCTCCTTAAGAAATCGCAAATTACCTCCAACTTCAAGTTTGTGGTAATTTGCGATTTCTTTCACAAATGCACTTTTTGGCATTTGTGAGGGTGCCATATGGCGCACATACATGCCCTTAGGGCATGTATGTGCGCCATATGTGCACACATGTAAGTTTCAGGGGTGCATCAGGGTGTCCTTATGACACCCTTTTACCCTTGAAATTATTCTCAATTTGCAATCGCAAATTGAGAATAACTTCCCATTCATTCCTATGGGCCTCCTGGCCCATAGAAATGAATGAGAAATTATTCCTTAATTGCGATTCGCAATTTGCTAATCTCAATTAAGGAATTTTAAGAAATCACTAAAAAAATACGATTTTCTACATACATCCCTATTTGCAAATCTCAAATAGCGATTTCTAAAAAATTGCTATTTTAGATTGGCAAATCAGGATGTTGCTACATCTGCCCTTAAGTGATTTGCCCAGAATCACAGGATTTTCAGCGTCATTGCCGAGACTCAAACCCGGTTCCCCAGATTCAAAGTCGACCGCCCTAGCCCTTAGGCCAGCTCCTCTCCATATAAATACTCCATGTATGAAACTTCTGTGTGTCCTAGATTGGGAGCATCGGCCAGGTTTTGTTGAAGTACAACTGAGAGGTCTGAAACTTATAGACTGAAAAGGAGTGGGGCCAGGATGCAGCCTTGTTTCTTTCAGACCAGTACAGGTATTACTTTTGGTGATAGCCCTCTCCTCTCCTGTTGGCTGGTGTCTGAGCTCTAAATTTGGGTTTTGTGTGTCCTGAGCACATACAGGACCAGGGGCGTCCTTATTCAGAGTCATTGCAGCGATTGGTCCAAGTAGAGCCAATCATTGAGACACCAGGTGCTGATTAAGCCTGGGGGAAATTTGTGTAATTTCCTTTGTGGAATTCACGTAAAATGCATAAAAGTTTCATTATATTATATTAAAAACTAGTCTAGCATTATGTGCTATTTTTAGCACAAAATGGATCCCAGCGTCCATTTTGGATGCAAAGACGCTTTTCATACTAAAGAAAAAAGAACACAAAAACACAGGGGACACAACAACAGCCGCTTGCACACTGTTCATTTGCGTCAATACTCCCACTGTTCCCGCGATATGAGTTTTACCCAAATGAAATCTCAACTATGCGATGTGATGTAAAGTCAGGAAATTTACGTTACAAGTTCCCCATGAAATGCTGGGAATTCGGCACGATTATGCTGGTATAAACAACATTTCACCAAGGCCTTGTTGTGTGGCTTCTTACCATGTGAGGGTTCTACAAGTTCGTCTCTCCTGTCATGGAACAAACTAGGCACCTAGGAGCTGACCCCAACGAGTGGTTATGTGGGAGACTTTCACTTCTGGATGCGGCTCGGTGGCCCGTCTCCTCCCTGCCTGGGATCTTCACCAAGAAATGCCAGTTGGATATCGCCCTTTTAAATGCACATAATATACTAACGCACTTGTAATAAGGAGGACCTGTCCACCAAACCCTAAATCCGGCCCTGACTCCCTCTCCACTCTTGGAAACACTGCTTTGATAAATGTATATTTTGCATATATTTGTAACATTACAGGCAGTATTTAGTAAAAGCAGTGACATGGCCATGACGTGTTGACTGTCCCTATGTGCATTTGGTCATTATGCGTTTCCACCCCACATCATCCTTCTGAGGGAGCCTTGGACTGCTCGGCCGTCGCTACCTTGAGAGTCAAGTGCTGAGGGATGTGTTTGGTTTCCTGCTTGGGGTTACTTGAGACACCGGTGGTAAAAGACCCCAGCTGTCCTTCGGTCCACTCCTCAAAGGGAATATGTGCAGTATTCTTTACAGGTGTGCTAAAGACCATGCAATGGACTAATATGCACACTGTACACCTGAGGGAACTAGGTGTATGCAGCAATCCATGCTGTGTGTTGTTGTTGAACCTGCACACTAAAGGTGACTGCATGCAGTATGGACTTCTATCAGCTTGCTCTGAAGTCTGAAAATGTGGTGCCTTTTCTGCACCATGATGTGGACATCATAGGTGCATAGAAACCTAAGCTCTCATGGGCCTCAGCAAGTGGACACACCCCTTCTCCTAGGTGCTGGATGTGACATCGGTGAACAACACTTACAACGCAACTTGTACATCACAGAGCCTTTACAACGCAACCATTACAACGCAAACTATTACAACGCATTACTCTGGGGGGCGCTCTAGGATAGGGAATAGGTTAATTTACTATCCAATAACCTTCCCTAGTGTCCACGGAGACTGGAGTTGGAATAGTAAATTAAACTATTCACTATCCAGCGCCCAAAAGCACTATGCGTTGTAATGGACTGCGTTGTAATACTTACGTTGTAAAGGCATGCGATGTAAATGCATGCGTTGTAACGTCATACATCCGTGACATCTGTCAGATCTCATAGTCTGCAGGGAGGTCATGTTTATTTAAAGGGCATCCTTCAGCTGTTTTACTGGCATGTGGATTTATAGCCTCTGACTGCCCTGTGGAACCTTTATAAGCCAAAAAGCTGGCTGTCATTCATCTCCACACAGCACAAGCAACCAAGATATACTACACAGAAAAAACCACATACACTGAGCAGAGCCTCATACATACATACAACGCAGAACAGATATGCAGTACACCTGGAAAGAGCTTAACCCAAAACAGCTCCAGCTACACGACACGACACAGAAAGAAAGCAAAGGTATCGGTTAGAACATTACCACCACATACACCACATAATTGCCAGTCACATTGTCCCCCTTCCAGTTCCCAGTCCTGCATGTAGTAGTTGAAGATTTGATCCTCATTCTTTGAACATGTAGACTGGTGTTTGCTTTTATTTCTCTGATTGCAAAGTTAGAGGGTCTTGTACAGTGAACTATCTAACAACCTTGCTGGCGTAGAGGGAGTGTGAAAGGAAAGGCTGCAGGTTGTCAATTCTTTTCTACCACACGCCGTTTAAATACCTGTACAATGACTGTACAAATATTTCAAACTATATCAGCAGTTAGCATATAACAAGCACTTGTTTTTAAATTCTGAAGTCTGATGTAGATAATGATTTTAGTAGGATCGAAACAAATCAATACACTTTACTGGGTGATGTGCAAATGATCAATATTTGCTGACACCCGATTTCCACATATTGTTGTTTGAGTGATACATAGTTTTTTCAGTAAACATTGCGTCGTCCATTGCACTCTCTGTTTGTTCGCTGCCACCGACCCCGGTCTGTCACGGCCTGTGCCGCTTGTACTGAGGGTCTGTCCTTGGCATTACCACACTTCCGGTGGGATCACCGGAAGTCTAGATTAGCGTCCTAGTCTTTCCCTGCTCACTCCCTATATCAGCAGGAGCAGTGCGCGGACGTGCGCAGTGGCGCCTCTGATTCCAGGTATACGCTGTTTGTAATCTGCCATAATTGATGTTGCTCATATGAAATAACATTGTATCGTGTTTTTATACTCACTGCTGATTTTAAATTGCGTCGTCCATTGCACGCTCTGTTTGTTCGCTGCCACCAACCCCGGTCCGTCACGGCCTGTGCCGCTTGTACAGAGGGTCTGTCCTTGGCACTACCAAATTTCCGGTGGGATCACCGGAAGTCTGGATTAGCGTCCTAGTCTTTCTCTGCTCACTCCCTATATCAGCAGGAGCAGGGCGCGGACGTGCGCAGTGGCGCCTCTGATTCCAGGTATACGCTGTTTGTAATCTGCCATAATTGATGTTGCTCTTATGAAATAACATTGTATCGTGTTTTCATACTCACTGCTGATTTTAAATTGCGTCGTCCATTGCACGCTCTGTTTGTTCGCTGCCACCGACCCCGGTCCGTCACGGCCTGTGCCGCTTGTACGGAGGGTCTGTCCTTGGCACTACCACACTTCCGGTGGGATCACCGGAAGTCTAGAGTAGCGTCCTAATCTTTCCCTGCTCACTACCTATATCAGCAGGAGCAGGACGCGGACGCGCGCAGCGGCGCGCCACCGGCGCGCCAAAGGCAAGCCCGTCTGCGCCCGTCCGCGCCCGAACGATGCCAGTACCCCTGCATCTCTTCTGTGGTAATATACCCCCATCTTGACCTGATAATTTCAAAAAGGGGGTGGTGATGGACAGAGTATCTGAGTTAATCAGAACACTCCTACCCAGTCAACAGATCAGGGCTTGATCTATCACCGTTTTTTAGCTCACTGCACCATCCCAGTTCAGAACCTGGCTATATGCAAATTAGTCTGTCCCTGGCCCAGTGCATCATGGGAACAGAGCAGACCAAACTACCAAGCCAATTCTTCAATGGAAAGGAAACAAGCTTCCGGGGATCGGTTTCTGGCATTACAGCCGTCTTCGGCCCGGCTTGCTTGAATCCTGATGGTGCAATGAGCAAGGGACTCATGTCTGAGCATACCCTTCCACACTCATGGTGGCCAAAATAATTTCAAAAAGGGGGTGGTGATGGACAGAGTATCTGAGTTAATCAGAACACTCCTACCCAGTCAACAGATCAGGGCTTGATCCATCACCGTTTTTTAGCTCACTGCACCATCCCAGTTCAGAACCTGGCTATATGCAAATTAGTCCATTGCACGCTCTGTTTGTTCGCTGCCACCGACCCCGGTCCGTCACGGCCTGTGCCGCTTGTACAGAGGGTCTGTCCTTGGCACTACCAAATTTCCGGTGGGATCACCGGAAGTCTGGATTAGCGTCCTAGTCTTTCTCTGCTCACTCCCTATATCAGCAGGAGCAGGGCGCGGACGTGCGCAGTGGCGCCTCTGATTCCAGGTATACGCTGTTTGTAATCTGCCATAATTGATGTTGCTCTGATGAAATAACATTGTATCGTGTTTTTATACTCACTGCTGATTTTAAATTGCGTCGTCCATTGCACGCTCTGTTTGTTCGCTGCCACCGACCCCGGTCCGTCACGGCCTGTGCCGCTTGTACGGAGGGTCTGTCCTTGGTACTACCACACTTCCGGTGGGATCACCGGAAGTCTAGAGTAGCGTCCTAATCTTTCCCTGCTCACTCCCTATATCAGCAGGAGCAGGACGCGGACGCGCGCAGCGGCGCGCCACCGGCGCGCCAAAGGCAAGCCCGTCTGCGCCCGTCCGCGCCCGAACGATGCCAGTACCCCTGCATCTCTTCTGTGGTAATATACCCCCATCTTGACCTGGACACTACTGAAACATGACTATTTTTAGATACTTGAGTGAAGAAATTAAAAAGTTAAATACTCCTCTGATCAAACCCACTGAGACTCTTGCAGTGGAGATAGCCAGATATCCCCAAATCTCTCGATTTACCCATCCATCTAATCAGACGGATGATCCTGCACCTCCCAGTCTTAATCTCTCCAATACGACCATACTCGCCGAAAAACTGAATGCCATCTATATTAACGCCCGCTCTATCCCCAAACACGCGCTGGAAATCTGGGCTCTTCTTGACTTTGCAGCCCCAGACATTTGTTTTGTCGCCGAGACTTGATTGCACGAACATGCTGCCCCTGACTTACATACCGCCTTCCCGTCAGAGTACAAAATAACGCGACTTGACAGGAAAGAAACCAGAGGAGGGGGGCTATTGATTGCAACCAATACAAATGTAAATGTGGTTAGTCTGGAAAGCTTTGTCTCCAATTATTTAGAAATTATTACATTCCAGATTGAGGGAAACCAAACAATGTTTGGAAAGGAGCCTTAATATACCGACCTCCTGGTGCCAAAGGAGACTTTGTAAATAAGCTCCTCGAAACTATTGCACCATATGTTCTAGCCTCTGACAGATTCCTTCTAGTAGGTGATTTCATTTCAACTATCATGCGGAAATACAATCTGACCCGGACACTGGAAAGCTAATGTCCAACATGACCACTCTGGTCCTTGATCAGAAGGTCATTGGCCCCACACACCAAGCCGGCCACCGATGGACCTTCTTTTTTCAAATTCCCCTGATATAACAGCAGACGCTCCTGTCCCACTGCTTTGGACAGACCACTACTTATTAAAATTTTCTTTTCCCACAACCGTAATAAAAACGGTATCAGAAAACAATGTCACATTATGCAGACCTTTGACAAAAATCACCCTACCTATGTTTTTTAAAAACTTTAATCTAGACACACAATTTCTTACTTCAAATGCCAGTATTGCAGCACTCCAATTTGATAAAGCAATAGAGCTAGCATTGAATAAAATTGCTTATTTGAGCAAAGCTAAGCGTAAGATCAGAACTACACCCTGGTTCACAGAGCAATTGAAAATCATTAAATCCAAATGCAGAGCCGGCGAGAAGAAATGGCGGAAAAGTAAAGATCATAGATTCATATGCCTGAATCATTCCCCGTCGTCGGGGTGGGAGTCCCCTGTACATAATAACAGTAATGTCATATAGACATATACATACTAATAGGCCAGAGGCCTCACATTAGTAACCTATCCAAGTCCTTTTGTAAAAAAGGACCAAACTTTGGCCAGGAGCCAATCAGCTACTACCACCCTCTAGAACCTTCCTGGAAGGAGCCCTAGTCCCTCAGATTTTCGTAAGCACAGTGCTAAGTAGTACCTACTGAGAGAACTAAGGTGCGCCCTTCCAGGGGAGGCGGGTGGGTTGCATGTGAATCTATGAAAGATACCAATACTGGATAACTGCAGTTACAGGTAAGTAACGCATTTCTTATCCAGTATTATGGGTATCTTTCATAGATTCACATGCCTGAATCAGAGTAGCAAGCAATAGGTAGCACATTTCGCATAATATAGCATGTAAGACACTTGATAATAACTTATCAATAGTGCAACACAATAAACTGCAAACAGTAGCAGGATAAGAAATGTGCAATTAGGTAATAGGAAAGGTGGGATGAAAGGAAGAAGGCTCACCTCTAATGAAATGTTATGTTATGTTATGTTACATCTGCTTATATAGCGCGGCGGCTGCCCCAGCGAAGGGGCGTCCCGGCGCTTGACTAGACAGGAGAGTACACAACATACAGACAGGTTATCAGGTCAGTTTAGCAGAACAGGTGGGTTTTTAATGCCTTTCTAAAGGTAAGAAGGTCATTTATACTCCGAATCCGCAGAGGTAGTGCGTTCCATAGTTTGGCAGCCATGTATTGAAAGGAACGCCCTCCTGTGCGGGCTAGCCTAAAACGGGGAATTGTGACCAGGTTTTTTCCTTCGGATCTGAGCGCTCTATTGGGAGTATACTGCGTCATAAGATGACATAGCATGGGAGGTAGAGATTTTTTTTGGATCTTAAAGGCCAAGCACAGGGCCTTAAAAGCGATTCTCTTTTCCACCGGCAACCAGTGCAGTTTTACCAGGGTCTTGGTTGCAGACTCGAATCGGGGTAGCCCTGTTAGGGCCCGCGCTGCCGCGTTTTGGACGCGCTGAAAACGTTTTTTTTCCGCTTGATTGGCTCCCAGGAGTAAGGAGTTAGCATAATCTAAGCGGGAAAGAATTGTGGCTTGGATGATTACCTGACGTGTGGAGGGGTCGAAGAATTTTAGTATCGGTCGTAAATTGCGCAGGATACCGAAGCTTGTGGCAGCTACTTTTTTTGTGTGGCTAGTAAAACTCAAAGTTGAGTCGAACCACACCCCCAGGTTTTTTACCTCTGTATTGGGGTTGGGGGGGGGGGCCAAGATTGTCTGGCCACCAGTCTTTTCCCCAGGTTTCGGTATTTTTTCCTACTATTAACACCTCCGTTTTACCGGCGTTGAGTTGTAGGTAATTGGCCGTCAGCCACTCAGTTACTGCAGTGAGGCCATGTTTAAAATTCGGTGCTCCTGATCCGTTGTCATCACTCAATGTTACCACTAGCTGAGTGTCGTCAGCGTATGATACGATGGAAAGGTCCCACCTTTTGGCGACCTCAGCTAGTGGTTGAACATATAGGTTAAAGAGTGTTGGGCTAAGCGCTGAACCCTGAGGTACTCCCTGCCTTATGTTGCACTTTTTAGAGACAAAAGGAGGAGTAGCTACCTGGAAAGATCTGTCTGATAGAAATGCTTTAAACCAAGCCAGAGCTGTGTTCTTCACTCCTGCTGCCTCCAGTCTGTACAGAAGCACCTCATGAGAGACCGTATCAAAGGCAGCGCTGAGATCGAGCAGGATCAGCGCTGCCGTTTGACCGGAATCTCTGATGGATCTGAGATGTTCTGTGACACTAAGAAGTGCCGTCTCCGTGCTGTGGTCTGCACGGAAACCATGCTGGGAGGAAGATATTGTTGGCATGGAGGTGTGCCGTAAGGGTGGTATTCACGTGGGATTCCACAATCTTGGCAGGCCATAATAGATGACGAAGCACCGCCCGTCCCACTGCTGCATCCTTCATAAGTTCCGAAATCCAAGCAGTAGTGCATGGTGAACATATGTGGTGTCTTCCATCTCGCCGCTCTGCAAATGTCGACAATGGGCACCCCAGAAAAGAGCGCCATGGAGGTGGAAACCGCTCTAGTGGAATGAGCCTGAACCTTGGAGGGCAGAAGATGTCCCGCCTGCTGATGGCAGAAGGCGATGGCCGCAGAGATCCATCTTGAAATGCTTTGCTTTGACAATGGTAGGCCCTTCCTGGGCCTGCTGAAGGCAATAAATAATTGGTTGGACTTGCGAAATTGTTTCGTTCTATGAATGTAGAATTTCAGACATCTTTTCAGATCTAAGGAATGTGGAGATCTCTCTGCTGCTGAAGCTGCATTCGGGAAGAAAGATCTCAGGACAATAGGTTTGTTTAGATGAAAAGCAGATGGAACCTTTGGTATGAATTTGGGGTTAGTCCGTAGAATGACCCGGTCCTGTTTGAACTGAAGAAACAGGTCTTGAATAGAGAAAGCCTGCAGTTCACTCACCCTCCTTGCTGACGTGAGAGCCAGCAAAAGAGCTGTTTTCCATGACAAGGATTTGAGATCTGCTTTATGCATTGGCTCAAAGGGGTGTTTCATCAACTGAGCCAAGACAACATTGAGTTGCCATGTAGGTGGTAAAAGTTTTATTGGAGGATAAGTCCTGAATAAGCCTTTCAGAAACTGCTTGACCAGTCTATTGGACCATAGGGAAATACCAGACGAAGAGCGCCTGAACTGAGATATGGCTGCCAGGTGGAATTTGATTGAGGCATGGGCCAATCCCGAGTTGGCCAGGTGAAGCAGGTAAGGCAGAAGTTGCGCCGGAGATGACGAGAACGGGTGCAGTTTGTTAGCTTTACACCACAAACAGAATCTCTTCCACTTAAGGGAATACGTCTTGTTGGTACTGTCAGCCCGGGCCCGGGCTAAGACGACTCTGCAGTCCTGAGGAATATCTAAGTCCTGGAACTCTCTGAACTCAGGAGCCAAGCCGATAATCTGAGAGATGTCGGATCTGGATGCTGGACTTGCCCCTGGTTCATAGTGAGGAGATGCGGGTAAGGCCTGAATGGAATCGGAGGCTCCAGCGACAGAATGTGGAGTTCTGTAAACCAGTGTTGGCGCGGCCACGCTGGGGCTACCAGGATCAGGGTGCAATGCTCCGCTTTCAGTTTCCGGAGGACCCTGGGGATCAGGGGAAATGGAGGAAAAGCGTAAGCAAAGACGTTGCACCATGCGATCGAAAATGCATCCCCGAGAGATCCTTTCTGGGGAAGCCAGCTTGCATAATGTTGGCATTTTGCGGTGATCTCCGTCGCAAATAGATCCAGGTGAGGTCTGCCCCATCGGGAGAATACTGCGCCGAGTGCATGTTGGTCGAGCTCCCACTCGTGACAAATGGAGCATTGCCTGCTTAGTGAGTCCGCCAGGGTGTTGTCTGCTCCTGGGACATACTCCGCTCTCAGCGAAATGTTGTGTTGGAGAAGCCACTTCCAAATTCGCTGTGATTCTTGAGACAACGTCATGGATCGAGTTCCCCCTTGCTTGTTTAGATAGTGCATTGTGGTGGTGTTGTCCATCCTCACAAGCACTGGGGAGTTCCTGATCTGGGGCAGGAATGCTCGAAGTGCCAGGTATACTGCCCTCAGCTCTAGCAGGTTGATGTGGAACTGTTTTTCTGCCAGCGACCACTGACCGTGTATCTGAAGTTCCTGCAGGAACACACCCGATCCTTCTAATGATGCATCTGTTGTTATCACGTGTGGGGAGATTGGAGGTAGGAATTGAAGGCCCTGGTTCAGGTTTTTTGTTTGAAGCCACCAGTGCAGGGCCTTCACCATGAACGGAGTGATCCTGATAAGATCGTCGAAGGATCCCGTACACTGGATCCACTGAGATGATAACGCCTCCTGTAAGGGACGCATACGGAGGCAGCAGTGTGGTATTAGTAGGATATTGGAGGACATCATTCCTAGCAATGACTTGAAGAGTCGCACCTTGATGGTCTTTTTGACCTGAATGTGGGCTGCCAGAGACCTCAGTTTGACCTGATGCTCCTGTGATGGGAAGGCCTTCTCCTGATGCGTGTCTAGAGTTGCTCCCAGGAAAGTGAGGCGTTGAGAGGGCTGCAATACTGACTTTTCCTGGTTGAGCGTAAGCCCCAGGCTCTCGAAGAGCTGAAGACAGGCGTTGGGTGATCTGCTCACGCCTTCTATAGTAGGAGACTTGATGAGCCAATCGTCCAAGTAGGGGAATACCTGGTGATGGTGCTGGCGAAGGTACACTGCCTCTGGAGATTGGCATTTTGTAAAAATGCGTTGGGCCGACTTCAGGCCGAATGGCAACACTCTGAATTGGTAATGTCTGCCCTCCACTACAAACCTTAGGTATTGGCGGTGACTTTTGTGGATGAGTATGTGAAAATAGGCGTCCTGGTGGTCTAAGGACACCATGAAATCTTTGGAATTGAGTAGCTGTAACACTTCCTGAATGGATACCATACGGAAAGATTGTTTCTTGAGGTATCTGTTGAGGTTCCTTAGATCCAATATAGGTCTCCATTTCTTCTACTTTTTTCTTATTAGGATGAACCGGGAATAGAATCCTTTCCCCCTCTGACCTCTGGGAACTCTTTCTACGGCTCTTTTCTGGAGCATTAGTGAGAGTTCCGCTTGAAGGAGATGCAGATTTTTGTGCTGCATGGGACCTGGGGGGTTCGAAGGAGGAGTTTCCACGAACTCCAGAGTATGGCCGAACCGAACCAGCTGGAGAACCCAACGATCCGTCATTATTCTTTGCAAATTGTGGAGGAAGTTGGACATTTTCCCTCCAACTACGTAATGTGGAGAAGAAGTGGAGGCCTGTTGGAGAAAGAAGTCATTGCCTTCTGGCGGACTCCTTCTTTCCTCCTCTCCCTCGAAAAGAAGACTTATTGTACGAGGACTGGTCTTGTCTCTGCCTCTGTTGGTATTGAGGCTTGTATTGCTGGGACGAGCCTTAGGAGGATTTGTATCCCTGATAGCCACCTCTTGTCTGCTGGCCTCTTCCTCTGGAGCCCCGAAAGGAAGTAATTTTGTACTGGAGGGTACCCAAGGCTTTTGCGGTCTCCATATCTTTCTTGATACCCTGCAGCATCTCATCAATATGCTCCCCTAAGAGCAGCTCTCCGTCAAACGGCATGTCCAGTACTTTGGTCTGTACCTCCGGCCGGAAAGATGTAGCTTTCAGCCATCCCTGGCGCCTAAGGACCGCTGCCCCCGCCAGCTGCCGAAATCCTGTTGAGGCGATATCCATCGCCACGTCAATAATTTCCGAGGCGGACCGCTCTCCCTCAAGGAGGATCTTCTTTACCTCTTCTTTCTGCTCCTCTGGCAGTGTGCCTAGATATGGGGCAACATCCGCCCACATCTGGCGATTGTAACGCCCTAAGAGCGCTAGCGAGTTTGCCGCCCTGACAGTAAGGGCAGACATCGACGAGAATCTCTTCCCGATGTTATCCAGTTTACGGCCTTCCTTATCCGGAGGTGCAGTCAGCGCAGCAGATGGGTTGTTGGATTTCCGCTGCGGGGCCTGGGTGATAACGGAGTCCAGTTTGGTATGGCCTGTAAGGCATGTCGGAGCCGTGTCCGGGGCCTTATACTTCTTCTGGTCGGCACTGGTAGTAAAGATGAGGGGTTTTTCATTATTTTTACCCCCTGGTCCCAGATGTAATCGATAATAGGGATTGACCGAACCGTCTTCTTGAATGTCTCTTTAAAGTCATATAGGAAGCAATCCTGAGGTTGCGTGGTCATCTCTATTTTGAACCTTGCTGCTGCTCTCTCTACAACATTATGAAACCCCCCGATATCTTCTGGGGGTGAATCCGCCTGTGCCTGGTCTGGGGATGCCGGACGTTCAATGACATAGTTATCCCACTCGTCATCCTGTATTTCTCCCTCCTCCTGTTGACCTTCTTCATCTTCTCCTACTGCTTCCTCTTCTTCTTGATCAGAAGACGGTAGAGGAGGCAAAGTCACAGGATCCGGACGAATGACCAGTGGTGGTGGTCTAGGGCGAGGAGGAGGAGCTAGTATCACAAGATTTGGAGGCACCACCGAAGGAGGCGGAGTAGGTGGAAACCGCTGCTTGTAGTCCGCTATGAGGAATTGGAGGTCCGTGACTATTGAGGCCGGGAGGCACACCATAGATGGTGAAGGAGGAGGCGGTTGATATTCCTCCTGGTATGGCACTCCTGCCTGACCCAGGTCTTTGTAATCCGAAATCTCTTGGACCTTGACATTGAGCTGTGAAGGACTTGTTGCAGTGCGGAACATGGCACCATCATCAGAATCTTCAGTCTCCAGTAAGTGGACCGGTGGCAGTGGCTGGACCTTGCTAGGAGACGTAGTCTCTGGTGTCAGCATACGCGTTGACATCCTGAAGTGTGTATAAGTATACTTCAGCTTAGGAGATTCTTCCGTCGACGGCCCCATCGACGGGGTGGTCATCGGTGGTGGGATGCTGTCAGCCACAGCAGACATCTCTGTTGTCTTCGTCGACGATGGCGTAGACGAAGGTAGCGTCGTCGACGATGGTTTCTTCGTCGACGACCTCATAGTCGATGGCCTCGTCAACGCTGGTGTCAACGTCGATGGCTTCGTCGACGATGACATCATCGACGAGGTTGTCGTCAACGCTTTTTTGACAGGAATTATAGATGTAATAGACCTACCCGTCGACGACGATGCTGAGGTAGTTGTCGACAAGGTGGTGAAGGCTGATGCTGTCGACGTAGAGATGGTTACTGTCGACGCTGTCACAGGCATGGCAGAAGACACCAGCACAGGCTTCTTGAAGGTGGCTTCCTGAAGAGAAGTCTTAACTGCCATGGCTTTTGGACGACCCTCTGAAGACTTTGGTGTCTTCTTTTGAGGTGGCCTATCAGACGGACCTGGAGATGTCTGTCTTGGCCTTTTGGCAGAGGAGTGTGAGCTCCTGAAGGAACACTCGCTCTCACCTGAAGAGACTGTTTGATCCTTGTCCTTTAGTCTCTGAAGCCACAGACGCAGGCGTCCCTCTCTGTCTTTTAAAGTCTTGACAGAGAAAGTGCGGCAGACCTTACAATCCTTGGTAGAATGTTCAGGGTAGAGACAGTAGAGGCAGTCTTCATGTTTGTCATCTACATGCAGTCTCAGCTTACTACACGAGGCACAGGGTCTAAAGAGACCTTTTTTAGGAGTGGTAGACATAGTTGCTCTAGCACTCTTCCACAAGAGTAATATTGAAGAGAAAATATGGAATAAAACCAGAAAGCTGAGCAGAGCTCAGTGGAGACTCCCTTAGAACGACGTGCGGTAGAAAATCTGAGGGACTAGGGCTCCTTCCAGGAAGGTTCTAGAGGGTGGTAGTAGCTGATTGGCTATAAAAGAGCCAAATGTTATAATCGTGAATCACTGTTCGAGGAGAACCATAGGGACAAAGAGAAAATGGAGAAAATAGTATTTGTGTCTAACTACACGATAATTAGTAATAAGATTAAGAATATTATAAATAGAAATTGGAGTTATCTCCACGAAAGCAAATCATCAAAAATTGAAAAACCGTTATTCTCATATAGGAGAAATAGAACAATTAGAAACAGGCTAGTAAGAACTTATAGGGATAAAAGTGAAGCTCACCAGACAAGTGTCTCTGCCAATAAAAAACTGGTTGGTACATACCCATGTAGCACCTGTGGGAACTGTATGCTAATAATACCAGGTGAAAAAATCACTCTCAATGGAGGAACACACACAATGAAAAACATGTACAATTGTAAGACCAAAAATGTGATTTACCTAATCATGTGTCCGTGCGGCCTTGGTTATGTAGGTGAAACAATGAGAGAAGTTAAGATCAGACTAAATGAACACAGGTCCGCAATCAGAACGAACAAAAGGAATGCTCCACTAACGGACCATTGGTTTGAGCAACAACACACAGTAGATGATTTACGGTGGTGTGTGTTGGAAAAAACCATAATGTCCAGAAGAGGTGGGATTCTAGACAAAAAAAAAAGCGAGAGCAGTTCTTTATGTGTAGATTTAGAACCCACACGGAAGGTTTAAATAATCGGGAAGAGTGGGACAAGCTTTACAGATAACTAAATAGGGCAATAGATTGTGAAAACTGTGAAAGTATACATAATTAATGTTGAGGCCACCAACGAGATTAGAGTTATTTATAGGGGCAACAATATAAAAATGAGAAAAGAGGGAACCTAGGGAATAACCTCAAAAACCACCCAACAGACAGTAACATATAGATATGAGTAAATACAGACATCCCCCAAAGAAGATAATAACAGACTCTATAACTAAAACCTAAATATAGTGAGAGAATAACACTAGGACACATAAAGAAAGGAGAGGAATATAGACACACAATATAAAAAATATACAGGGCGAATATCACTCATCAGAAAAAGGAGTGAGATCCTTATACAGTGCCCGTATAGTGAATTCTTATCTTATATGGGCACTCAATCAAAGAGAGGAAGAGCCTAATAATAGCTTTCCTACTGTACAGCTATACCCAACTAACGTTCATGGATGTGCCACACTTATAACAAAATATGACTCTCAAAATAAGTAATATCACTGTTTTCGAGTATTTCAACATGTGGAAATATAAAGCGCATTTCGGTAAAATAAGCTAGTTTAAGTGTTCTATTTATCTTCATGATGAACAGGGAGCAAGTAAATAACTAAAAGATCCCCGATACAACCACACTACAAGAGGGCGCTCAGAATACTCATGTCACATGACTGTAATCCAACCCGGAAGTATAAATAAAGACAGAAAACGTGACCGGCCCTATATTATCACTCTCACGCTAGAGAAGAGACCGGTGCCCATCACTGAGATGACCATGTGATGCAACCTCAACTGTGACAAAGCATCACACATCAATAAGACAACCTAAACAGCGACTAAAAAATTCAAAATGATTGTGGAGTAATGAGGCTACTGCCTCGGTATCCAAAAAGTCACCACTGTCAGAAGGAATCTGACAGACGAAAACAAGACAGCAGCCAGAAGAGACCGGTGGAAGGAACAGACCTAAGGACCATGAGGTATGCTGGCTAGCCTTAAGGTGACAAACTACACGGGTAGAACTAAGGGAGTAAAACCGATAAGAAGGTTTGCTGGGTCTTAACTATGAACTTAAATGAATACTTAACATTACTTCTAAAATTTTGACCAGCAAAGTCTAAACAACTTCAGAGAATGCGATAATGTTGAAGCGGGGGGGAGAGGGGGTTAGCAACGAATGGCGGCCCTTTGGCTTCCGCGCAGGGGCTTTATTAAACACATAGTAAGGTCTTGAGTATAATGCGGTCTGTTTTCAAACACACTCCTATCCAAGAGAGGCATGGGCACAATAATGCAGAGCAAGATAATTTTGATAATGAGCTAAATAGTGTGCAGCTTAAACCAGCGACCTTATAGACAATTAGAGAGAATATAATGCGGTCCGTTTTTTAAACACGTTCCTAACCAAGAGAGGCACGGGTACAACAATGCAGAGCAAGATAATTGTGATAACGAGTTAATAAACAGTGTGCAGCTTAAACCAGTGACCTTATAGACAATTAGGGGGATATTGTAATCCAAAAACGTAAACATATGACATTGCGCACCCCTAACAAAATACATATTTCTCCTATATAGGCCATAGAGTCAACGGGAGAAAAACGATATGTCTATTCTTAATAAGACGTCCAACACAAGCACAAAAGGTGAGACAAGACATGCATTAAAGTGAGATAATAAACAGGGAGTCGTACTATAAGGTGACTTATGGCTCGCTTTTTCTGCTTTCTCTTTTTCTCTCTTTTTGATGTGTCCAATCTACAGTACATACGCAATAATTGAAAAAGCGTGTCTCACAAAGAGGGTGGTCTAAAATAAAGAAGGACCAAATCTATTGGAATTGAATAAAAGAGTTACGGTGAGTGTTCACCACCATGAGAAATATCTTTCGTTCAAGAGTGGGCAGTAAATAGGACAAGGTTGGCTAAAACACTTTGTTTCCCCCCTCAGCAATAGAGTTTGAATTGGAAAAACAAGAAAGAAGGTAACGAGAACTCCCGAAAGTACACCGACATAGAAACAAATATATGAAAGCTGAGGTGTGTTCTACAGTTAGTACATATATAGATAAATGTCGCTTTTTACATTAAAAAAGTGTCCAAATAAGAACAAGTAGATACTGAATTTAATGTTTATCTACAGGTCGTGAATAGACTAATATTGACCATAGGAATTTCTTTCAAATAAGAATCAGGAAGGAAAACGTATTCCAATTAATTTAAGGATACGATCAAGATCTTTTTTCAGGTATGCAACTTGAAAAATAAATATTTATAAGGGGTAAGTGTGAATGTGGATAGAGTGTGCCCACTGATGAGTGAGACAAGCAACCTGGAGGGAGGGGGACCAACACCTCTTGGGTTGATAAAGTAAAACCACAAAATAGCAAAAAAACAGCAGGGATGTATAAAATATAAAAGAAATGTTATGTAAATATGAAATTGTACTTGAGGATATTTTCTGACATTGGATTTTTCTATCTACAGATCCATGTTTTGTATTTTGTCCTGAAGAAGGTGGGGCCAAGTGCCTTATCCACCGAAACGCGTCGACAACCTTAAGAGGTCTTTTAATCGGTTACATGTGTTGTTTTTTATACAAATTGTTTTTACTGTGTATTGATGCATTGAGCAAAAAGCACTAGGCACTGTATTAAATAGATAGAATGTTCATTGATGACATTGTGCAATTGTGAATGTATGTGGCTTTTGATGACACAAAAATCTTTTTTTTACTAAATAATTTTTATCTAATAAACCGTCTTTTGCCAATTTTATTTGCTTTTGTGGTTCTACTTGCATAAGGGGTCACAACCAACAGGTGGAAACAGCCGAGACTGAATGCTTTAGTGAAATGGGTGCATGGTGAAAAATTGCTTCCCCCAAAAATAAACAAAACCCAGGGAACACTTTCCATATTTTTTGATAGTGGCTGATTGGCTGCTGGCCAAAGTTTGGTCCTTTTTTACAAAAGGACTTGGATGGGTTACTAATGTGAGGCCTCTGGCCTATTAGTATGTATATGTCTATATGACATTACTGTTATTATGTACCGGGGACTCCCACCCCGACGACGGGGAATGATTCAGGCATGTGAATCTATGAAAGATACCCATAATACTGGATAAGAGGGCGTGAAGCAGCGCCGAGAAGTAGAGCCCAACAGGACACTCGCCACCACAAGCCTTGTCTGGGGTTCCATACAGAAACAAGAGGGCGAGAAGTAGAGCCCAACTGGACACCCCCTCCCCTCCACAACCCTTGTCTGGTGTTCCGTACAGAAAGAAGAGGGCGAGAAGTAGCGCCGAGAAGTAGAGCCCAACAGGACACTACCCGCTCAAACCCTGTCTGGGGTTCCATACAGAAAGAAGAAGGTGAGAAGTAGCGCTGAGAAGTAGAGTCCAACAGGACACTACCCGCTTATGTCCTGTTAGGGGTTCCATACAGAAAGAAGAGGGCGAGAAATGGCGCCCAACAGGACACTCCCCGCTTAAGTCCTGTCTGGGGTTCCGTACAGAAAGAAGCGAGTGAGAAGTGGCGCCGAGAAGTAGAGCCCAATCTAGCACTACCCAACAAGTAATGGCCCACCTACCCAGCCGGAATCCACAGTCCGTCCCTGCATGTCTCTCAAGCCACAAGAAAGGTTCCCTTTCCGCCAGAGAATCCCAGACACCTCGCAGTTTTGTCCCCAATGCTCCCTCGATGCAGAGGCAGGTGGGATGCTGGTGGGTCAGCCATCTTGTGAGCAGGGATGTGGAAGAAAGCCTTGTTTTACATCTTCTTCCACCATTTCAAGCAATTTCCCAGGCTGTCCTTGCCAGGACATATCACAATGGGTGCTGATTAGGACACTACATATTTGAGCTTGGTCGACCCTCCTGAGGACAGGGAGCGAGTGACTGCCATAGTGCCAGTCAGACCCCATTTCAATGATGCCATAAAATCACCACAACTACTTAGACAGCACATTGCAGACAGATCCAACCAAACGCAAATATGACAACAGTGAACGGCCCGGTAGAGTGCCTGTAACAGTAAGCATGCTGAGTACTCAGACTGAGGCAGCTGGAATCACCTTTCAGACATGGGTTGACGGGTGCGGCGTGTGTAGGGTGATCAGCAATCCTTACCTGAAGTGACAGTTCTCCAGCCTTAGAAACCCAGAATACTTCTTTAAAATCTTCTCTAGCTGAAAAGAGACACACAGGAGAGGGTCAGCTTCATCACATGATCTGTCACGACAGCAGAGAGTACACGCGATATGCATGTGGGCAATGTCAGAATTAGAGGGGCAGTGAGTACACGGAGCCTTGCTTAGGGGCAGTGTAAGCTTTAGAGAGGTATTGAGTACTAGGAACTTTGCTTAGAGGGTAGTGTCAGCATTAGAGAGGCAGTGAGTACAATAAGCCTTTCTTAGGGGTTGTGGCAGCAGTTGAGGGGCAGTGAGTACAAGGAGCCTTGCTTAGGGGGCAGTGTCAGCATTAGAGGGGTAGTAAGTACAAGGGTTCTTGCTTAGGGGCCTGTGTCAGCATTAGAGGGATAGTAAGTACAAGGGTTCTTGCTTAGGGGGCTGTGTCAGTATTAGAGGGGTAGTAAGTACAAGGGTTCTTGCTTAGGGGTAGTGCTGGCAAAAAAGGGGTAGTGAGTACAAGGAGACACATCAGGGGCGAGTTTCAACCTTAGAGGGGTAGTGAGTACAAGGGGTCTTGCTTAGGGGGTTGTCTCAGCATTAGAAGGGAAGTGAGTACAAGGGGACTTGCTTTGGGGGTAGTATCAGCATTAGAGGGGTAGTAAGTACAAGGAGACACGTCAGGGGTAGTGTCAGCATTAAAGTGACAGTGAGTGTAAGGAGCCTTGCTTAGGAGTAGTGTCCGCATTAGAAGGGTAGTGAGTACAAGGAGACACATCAGGGGGTAGTGTCAGCATTAGAGGGGTAGTGAGTACAAATTGCCTTGCTTAGGGGTAGTGTCCACATTAGAGGGGTAGTGAGTACAGGGAGACACATCAGGGGGTAGTGTCAGCATTAGAAGGGTATTGAGTACAAGGGGTCTTGTTTAGGGAGTAGTGTCAGCGTTAGAGGGGCAGTGAGTACAAGGGGTCTTGCTTAGGGGTAGTGACGGCATTAGAGGGGTAATGAGTACAAGGAGACACAGCAGGGGCTAGTTTCAACCTTAGAGGGGTAGTGAGTACAAGGGGTCTTGCTTAGGGGGTGGTGTCAGCATTAGAGGGACAGTAAGTACAAGGAGACACGTCAGGGGTAGTGTCAGCATTAGAGTGACAGTGAGTACAAGGGGTCTTGCTTAGGGGTAGTGTCAGCATTAGAAGGGTATTGAGTACAAGGGGTCTTGCTTAGGGAGTAGTGTCAGTGTTAGAGGGGCAGTGAGTACAAAAGGTTTGCTTAGGGGGTGTTGTCAGCATTAGAGGGGCAGTGAGTACACAGGGTCTTGATTACGGGCAGTGTCTGCATTTGAGGGGCAGCGAGTACAAGGAGCCTTGCTTAGGGGGTAGTACCAGCACTAGAGGGACAGTGAGTACAAGGTGTCATGCTTTAGAGGTGGTGTCAGCATTAGAGGGGTAGTGAGTTCAAGGAACCTTGCTAAGGGGCCCTGTAAGCATTAGAAGGGCATCGAGTACAAGGAGCCTTGCATAGGGGGCAGTGTCATCGTTAGAGGGCAGTTAGTACAAGGGGTTTTCATTAGGGGGTGGTGTCAGCATTAGAGGTGTAGTGAGTACAAGGAACCTTGCTAGGGGGCCCTGTCAGCATTAGAGGGGCACTGAGTACAAGGAGCCTTGCTTAGGGGGTAGTGTCAGCATTATAAGGGCAGTGAGTACAAGAGGTGTTGATTCGGGCAGCATCCACCTTTGAGGGGCAGTTAGTACACGTAGCCTTGCTTAAGGGGTAGTGTCAGCATTGGAGGGGCAGGGAGTACAAGGGACTTGATTAGGGGCAGTGTCTGCATTTGAGGGGCAGTGAGTACAAGGAGTCTTGCTTATAGGGGGTAGACTCGCTTAGGGGCAGTGTCAGCACAGCGAGTGCAAGGAGGCTTGCTTAGGGGTAGTGCCAGCATTAGAAGGGCACTGAGTACAAGGAGCCTTGCTTAGGGGTTAGTGTCAGAATTAGAGGGGCAGTGAGTACAAGGAGCCTTGCTTAGGGGGCAGTGTCAGCATTAAAGGGGCAGTGAGTGCAACCAGCGTTGCTTAGGGGGCAGTGTCATCATTAGAGGGGCAGTGAGTACAACCAGCCTTGCTTAGGGGGCAGTGACAGCAATAGAGGGGCAGGGAGTACAAGGAGCTGTGCTTAAGGGGTAGTGTCAGCATTAGAGCGGCAGTGAGTACAAGGGGTCTTGCATAGGGGTAGAGTCAGCATTAGAGAGGCAGTGCGTTCAGGGGGCCTTGCTTAGGGTGTGGTGTCAGCACTAGAGGGGCAGTGAGTACAGGGAGGCTTGCTTAGGGGTAGTGTAAGCATTAGAGGGGCAGTGAGTACAAGGAGCCTTGCTTAGGCGGGTTGTGTCAGCATTAGAGGGGCAGTCAGTACAAGCAGCCTTGCTTAGGGTAGTGTCAGCATTAGGGGGCAGTAAGTACAAGGAGCCTTGCTTAGGCGGGTGGTGTCAGTATTAGAGGGGCAGTGAGTACAAGGAAGCTAGCTGAAGGGCACTGTCAACATTATAGGGTCAGTGAGTACAAGGAGCCTAGCTTAGAGGGGGAGTTTCAGCATTAAAGGGGCAGTGAGTACAAGAAGCCTTGCCTAGGGGGCAGTGTGGGAATTAGAGGGGCAGTGAGTACAAGGAGCCTTGCTTAGGTGGGCAGTGTCAGTATTAGGGGGTCAGTGAGTACAAGGAGCCTTGCTTAGGTGGGCAGTGTCAGCATTAGAGGGGCAGTGAGTACAAGCAGCGTTGCTTGGGGGGCAGTGTCAGCATTAGAGGAAAAGTGAGTACTAGCAGCCGTGCTTAGGGGGCAGTGTCAGCATTAGAGGGGCAGTGAGTACAAGAAGCCTTGCCTAGGGGGCAGTGTCAGCATTAGAGGAAAAGTGAGTACTAGCAGCCGTGCTTAGGGGGCAGTGTTAGCATTAGAGGGGCAGTGAGTACAAGGAGCCTTGCTTAGACGGGTAGTGTCAGCATTAGAGGGGTTGTGAGTACAAGGAGCCTTGCTTAGGCGGGTAGTGTCAGCATTAGAGGGGCCTTACAATGACATTAGGTGCTCAGTCATCAATCACAGACATTAATACTAGGAGTTGTCATTCATCGCATATAGTGACCTAAGAAGATCATTCATCAGTCACAGACAGTGGCGCTGGCCAGCGGGTCAATATTCAGTCAGAAGCAGTTACTGTAGTAAATGAGTTGTCAGTCATAGACAGTGAGGCTGGGCAGCGGGTCAGTCCTCAGTCAAAGACAGTGAGGCTGGGCAGCAGGTCAGTCCTCAGTCAAAGACAGTGAGGCTTGGCAGCGGGTCAGTTCTCAGTCATAGACAGTGAGGCTGGGCAGCGGGTCAGTCATCAGTCACAGACAGTGAGGCTTAGCAGCGCGTCAGTCCTCAGTCACAGACAGTGAGGCTGGGCAGTGGGTCAGTCCTCAGTCATAGACAGTGAGGCTGGGCATCGTGTCAGTCCTCAGTCACAGACAGTCAGGCTGGGCAGTGGGTCAGTCCTCAGTCACAGACAGTGAGGCTGGGCGGCAGGTCAGTCCTCTGTCACAGAGAGTGAGGCTGGGCGGCCGGTATGTCCTCAGTCACAGAGAGTGAGGCTGGGCAGCGCGTCAGTCCTCTGTCACAGACAGCGAGGCTAGAGACGGGTCAGTCCTCAGTCACAGACAGTGAGACTGGGCAGCAGGTCAGTCCTCAGTCAGAGACAGTGAGGCTGGGCGGTGGGTCATTCCTCAGTCACAAACAATGAGGCTGGCAGCGGATCAGTCCTAAGTCACAGACAGTGAGGCGTGGCTGCGGGTCAGTCCTCAGTCACAGACAGTAAGACTGGGCGGTGGGTCAGTCCTCAGTCACAGACAGTAAGGCTTGGCAGCGTGTTAGTCCTCAGTCACAGACAGTGAGGATGAACAGCGGGTCAGTCATCAGTCACAGACAGTGAGACTGGGCACCAGGTCAGTCTTCAGTCACAGACAGTGAGGCTGGGCACCAGGTCAGTCCTCAGTCACAGACACTAAGGCTGGGCAGCGGGTCAGTCCTCAGTCACAGACAGTGGGGCTGGGCGGTGGGTCATTCCTCAGTCACAGAGAGTGAGGCAGGCTGGAGGGTCATTCCTCAGTCACAGACAGTGAGGCTTGGCAGCGGGTCAGTCCTCTGTCACAGACAGTGAGGCTTGGCAGCGGGTCAGTCCTCAGTCATAGACAGTGAGGCTGGGCACCGGGTCAGTCTTCAGTCACAGACAAGGAGGCTTGGTAGCGGGTCAGTCCTCAGTCACAGACAGTGAGGCTTGGCCGCGGGTCAGTCCTCAGTCACAGACAGTGAGGATGGGCAGCGGGTCAGTCCTCAGTCACAGAGAGTGAGGCTGGCTAGCGCATCAGTCCTCTGTCACAGACAGTGAGGCTTGGCAGTGGGTCAGTCCTCTGTCACAGACAGGGAGGCTGGAGACGGGTCAGTCCTCAGTCACAGACAGTGAGGCTGGGCTGCGGGTCAGTGCTCTGTCACAGACAGGGAGGCTGGGCAGCGAGTCAGTGCTTTGTCACAGACAGTGAGGCTAGGCAGCGGGTCAGTACTCAGTCACAGACAGTGAGGCTGGGCAGCGGGTCAGTCCTCACAGACAGTGAGGCTGGGCGGTGGGGCATTCCTAAGTCACAGACAGTGAGGCTTGGCCGCGGGTCAGTCCTCAGTCACAGACAGTGAGGCTGGGCGGTGGGTCAGTCCTCAGTCACAGACAGTGAGGCTTGGCAGCGGGTCAGTCCTCAGTCACAGACAGTGAGGCTGGGCAGTGGGTCAGTCCTCAGTCACAGACAGTGAGGCTGGGCGGTGCGTCAGTCCTCAGTCTCAGACAGTGAGGTTTGGCAGCGGGTCAGTCCTCAGTGACAGACAGTGAAGCTTGGCAGCGGGTCAGTCCTCAGTCTCAGACAGTGAGGATGGGCAGCGGGTCAGTCCTCAGTCACAGACAGTGAGGCTGGCAGCGGGTCAGTCCTCAGTCACAGAGAGTGAGGCTTGGCAGCGGGTCACTCCTCAGTCATAGACAGTGAGGCTTGGCACCTGGTCAGTCCTCAGTCACAGACAGTGAGGATGGGCACCGGGCAGTCTTCAGTCACAGACAGTGAAGCTTGGCCGCGGGTTAGTCCTCAGTCACAGACAGTGAGGATGGGCAGCGGGTCAGTCCTCAGTCACAGACAGTGAGGCTGGGCACCGGGTCAGTCTTCAGTCACAGACAGTGAGGCTGGGCAGCGGGTCAGTCCTCAGTCACAGACAGTGAGGGTGGGCAGCGGATCAGTCCTCAGTCACAGACAGTGAGGATGGGCAGCGGGTCAGTCCTCAGTGACAGACAGTGAAGCTTGGCAGCGGGTCAGTCCTCAGTCTCAGACAGTAAGGATGGGCAGCGGGTCAGTCCTCAGTCACAGACAGTGAGGATGGGCACCGGGCAGTCTTCAGTCACAGACAGTGAGGCTGGGCAGCGGGTCAGTCCTCAGTGACAGACAGTGAAGCTTGGCAGTGGGTCAGTCCTCAGTCTCAGACAGTGAGGATGGGCAGCGGGTCAGTCCTCAGTCACAGACAGTGAGGATGGGCACCGGGCAGTCTTCAGTCACAGACAGTGAAGCTTGGCCGCGGGTTAGTCCTCAGTCACAGACAGTGAGGATGGGCAGCGAGTCAGTCCTCAGTCACAGACAGTGAGGATGGGCAGCGGGTCAGTCCTCAATCACAGACAGTGAGGCTGGGCACCGGGTCAGTCTTCAGTCACAGACAGTGAGGCTGGGCAGCGGGTCAGTCCTCAGTCCCAGACAGTGAGGCTGGGCAGCGGGTCAGTCCTCAGTCACAGACAGTGAGGCTGGGCGGTGGGTCAGTCCTCAGTCACAGACAGTTAGGCTTGGCAGCGGGTCAGTCCTCAGTGACAGACAGTGAGGCTTGGCACCGGGTCAGTCCTCAGTGACAGACAGTGAAGCTTGGCCGCGGGTCAGTCCTCAGTCACAGACAGTGAGGATGGGAACCGGGTCAGTCCTCACAGACAGTGAGGCTGGGCAGCGGGTCAGTCCTCAGTCACAGACAGTGAGGCTTGGCAGCGGTTCAGTCCTCAGTCACAGACAGTGAGGCTTGGCACCTGGTCAGTCCTCAGTCACAGACAGTGAGGCTTGGCACCGGGTTAGTCTTCAGTCACAGACAGTGAGGCTGGACAGCGGGTCAGGCCTCAGTCACAGACAGTGAGGCTGGGCAGCGGGTCAGTCCTCAGTCACAGACAGTGAGGCTTGGCCGCGGGTCAGTCCTCAGTCACAGACAGTGAGGCTGGGCAGTGGGTCAGTCCTCAGTCACAGACAGTGAGGCTTGGCCGCGGGTCAGTCCGCAGTCACAGACAGTGAGGCTTGGCACCGGGTCAGTCCTCAGTCACAGACAGTGAGGTTTGGCAGCGGGTCAGTCCTCAGTCACAGACAGTGAGGCTTGGCAGCGGGTCAGTCCTCAGTCACAGACAGTGAGGTTTGGCAGCGGGTCAGTCCTCAGTCACAGACAGTGAGGCTTGGCAGCGGGTCAGTCCTCAGTCACAGACAGTGAGGCGGGGCTGCGGGTCAGTCCTCAGTGACAGACAGTGAGGCTTGGCAGCGGGTCAGTCCTCAGTCACAGACAGTGAGGCTTGGCACCGGGTCAGTCCTCAGTGACAGACAGTGAGGCTTGGCCGCGGGTCAGTCCTCAGTCACAGACAGTGAGGATGGGCAGCGGGTCAGTCCTCAGTCACAGCAGTGAGGCTGGGCACCGGGTCAGTCTTCAATCACAGACAGTGAGGCTGGGCACCGGGTCAGTCCTCAGTCACAGACAGTGAGGCTGGGCACCGGGTCAGTCCTCAGTCACAGACAGTGAGGCTTGGCAGCGGGTCAGTCCTCTGTCACAGACAGTAAGGCTTGGCAGCAGGTCAGTTATCAGTCACAGACAGTGAGGCTTGGCCGCGGGTCAGTCCTCAGTCACAGACAGTGAGGCTGGGCACCGGGTCAGTCCTCAGTCACAGACAGTGAGGCTGGGCAGCGGGTCAGTCCTCAGTCACAGACAGTGAGGCTTGGCAGCGGCTCAGTCCTCAGTCACAGACAGTGAGGCTGGGCAGCGGGTCACTCCTCAATAGTAAACCATTAACAGGCCCACAACCAGTCAAAAAACAGTTTACACACTAACCAAGCAGACCAGTCCTTCGGGCACTGCCTGATTGCCACATAGGCCAGTCCGACCCTGATCAGTCCTCGGCCTCATACAGTGACTGCACGAGACAAGACCTTGATCACAATGACCTCAGAAGATCGAACCTAAGTCACATACAGTGACCGCACAAGACAATTCCTTGATCACAATGACCTCAGGAGATCAGTCCTCGGTCACCTGCAGTGACCCCATGAGACAAGTCCTTATTAACAATGACCTCAGTAAATCAGTCCTCGGTTCCATACAGTGACCACAAGGGATCAGTCGTCACTCACAGACGTGACCTCCGTAGCACTTTAATTATAATGTTTAGCTGCATACAGGTGAGGGGGCCTTCAACCTGTGAATGCCAGACTCCTCCCTAACAGAAGCTGGTAGGTATGCGCCATGTTTCTTTAATTATTCTTATGCACTGACACTTAAAGTTAAGTTCGAACTACAATACTACTATTATCTTACCGCTTGGAATATCTTGCTTGTACGCTCCTTATACTGGGTTGTCCTAGTGTCTGCGTATTCCGGGTACCAATAATCCGTACATGTGAATCTCATCACCCTTGTAGCAGTGTTTTCAGAAAACCGGGTAGTTGTAGTGGCTGTAGTGGTGATCACACCTGTAAGAGTCAATCAGAATTCATGATTAATGCTGGCCTTCCCTCCTTCACTCTGCTTCCTGGCAGATGGGCCTGAAGGTGGCTTCATTCTGACCTTTAGGGCTGGCATATTTTACTTTTGTAGTTTCTTACATCATCTACAAGCTGTTGTGTTACTGTCGCATCTCATCATAGAGGAGGTAGGAAGAATTACTGTCATAAGAGCTTACATCACCGCCCAGGTATGATCATCATAACTGAGGTATGAAGAATTTCTGTCATAAGAGCTTACGTCACCGCCCAGGTATGATCATCATATCTGAGTTATGAAGAATTACTGTCATAAGAGCTTACATCACCTCCCAGGTATGATCATCATATCTGAGGTATGAAGAAGTACTATCATAAGAGCTTACGTCACCGCCCAGGTATGATCATCATATCTGCGATATGAAGAATTACTGTCATAAGAGCTTACATCACCGCCCAGGTATGATCATCATATCTGCGGTATGAAGAATTACTGTCATAAGAGCTTACGTCACCGCCCAGGTATGATCATCATATCTGAGGTATGAAGAATTACTGTCATAAGAGCTTACGTCACCGCCCAGGTATGATCATCATATCTGAGGTATGAAGAAGTACTATCATAAGAGCTTACGTCACCGCCCAGGTATGGTCATCATAACTGGGGTATGAAGAAGTACTGTCATAAGAGCTTACGTCACCGCCCAGGTATGATCATCATATCTGAGGTATGAAGAATTACTGTCATAAGAGCTTACGTCACCGCCCAGGTATGATCATCATATCTGTGGTATGAAGAAGTACTATCATAAGAGCTTATGTCACCGCCCAGGTATGGTCATCATAACTGGGGTATGAAGAAGTACTGTCATAAGAGCTTACGTCACCGCCCAGGTATGATCATCATATCTGCGGTATGAAGAATTACTGTCATAAGAGCTTACGTCACCGCCCAGGTATGGTCATCATATCTGAGGTATGAAGAAGTACTATCATAAGAGCTTATGTCACCGCCCAGGTATGGTCATCATAACTGGGGTATGAAGAAGTACTGTCATAAGAGCTTACGTCACCGCCCAGGTATGATCATCATATCTGCGGTATGAAGAATTACTGTCATAAGAGCTTACGTCACCGCCCAGGTATGATCATCATATCTGCGGTATGAAGAATTACTGTCATAAGAGCTTACGTCACCGCCCAGGTATGATCATCATATCTGAGGTATGAATAATTACTGTCATAAGAGCTTACGTCACCGCCCAGGTATGATCATCATATCTGCGGTATGAAGAATTACTGTCATAAGAGCTTACGTCACCGCCCAGGTATGATCATCATATCTGCGATATGAAGAATTACTGTCATAAGAGCTTACGTCACCGCCCAGGTATAATCATCATATCTGAGGTATGAAGAATTACTGTCATCAGAGCTTACGTCACCGCCCAGGTATGATCATCATATCTGAGGTATGAAGAAGTACTATCATAAGAGCTTACGTCACCGCCCAGGTATGGTCATCATAACTGGGGTATGATGAATTACTGTCATAAGAGCTTACGTCACCGCCCAGGTATGGTCATCATATATGAGGTATGAAGAATTACTGTCATTAGAGTTTACGTCATCTCTGAGGTACAGAGTGTTACTGTCAAATCTCTTATCATAGCTGAGGTGTGAAGAATTACTGTCATAAGAGCTTACGTCACCGCCCAGGTATGATCATCATATCTGAGGTATGAATAATTACTGTCATAAGAGCTTACGTCACCGCCCAGGTATGATCATCATATCTGCGGTATGAAGAATTACTGTCATAAGAGCTTACGTCACCGCCCAGGTATGATCATCATATCTGCGATATGAAGAATTACTGTCATAAGAGCTTACGTCACCGCCCAGGTATGGTCATCATATATGAGGTATGAAGAAGTACTATCATAAGAGCTTATGTCACCGCCCAGGTATGGTCATCATAACTGGGGTATGATGAATTACTGTCATAAGAGCTTACGTCACCGCCCAGGTATGATCATCATATCTGAGGTATGAAGAATTACTGTCATAAGAGCTTACGTCACCGCCCAGGTATGATCATCATATCTGCGGTATGAAGAATTACTGTCATAAGAGCTTACGTCACCGCCCAGGTATGATCATCATATCTGAGGTATGAATAATTACTGTCATAAGAGCTTACGTCACCGCCCAGGTATGATCATCATATCTGCGGTATGAAGAATTACTGTCATAAGAGCTTACGTCACCGCCCAGGTATGATCATCATATCTGCGATATGAAGAATTACTGTCATAAGAGCTTACGTCACCGCCCAGGTATAATCATCATATCTGAGGTATGAAGAATTACTGTCATCAGAGCTTACGTCACCGCCCAGGTATGATCATCATATCTGAGGTATGAAGAAGTACTATCATAAGAGCTTACGTCACCGCCCAGGTATGGTCATCATAACTGGGGTATGATGAATTACTGTCATAAGAGCTTACGTCACCGCCCAGGTATGGTCATCATATATGAGGTATGAAGAATTACTGTCATTAGAGTTTACGTCATCTCTGAGGTACAGAGTGTTACTGTCAAATCTCTTATCATAGCTGAGGTGTGAAGAATTACTGTCATAAGAGCTTACGTCACCGCCCAGGTATGATCATCATATCTGAGGTATGAATAATTACTGTCATAAGAGCTTACGTCACCGCCCAGGTATGATCATCATATCTGCGATATGAAGAATTACTGTCATAAGAGCTTACGTCACCGCCCAGGTATGGTCATCATATATGAGGTATGAAGAAGTACTATCATAAGAGCTTACGTCACCGCCCAGGTATGATCATCATATCTGCGATATGAAGAAGTACTATCATAAGAGCTTACGTCACCGCCCAGGTATGGTCATCATAACTGGGGTATGATGAATTACTGTCATAAGAGCTTACGTCACCGCCCAGGTATGATCATCATATCTGAGGTATGAAGAATTACTGTCATCAGAGCTTACGTCACCGCCCAGGTATGATCATCATATCTGAGGTATGAAGAAGTACTATCATAAGAGCTTACGTCACCGCCCAGGTATGGTCATCATAACTGGGGTATGATGAATTACTGTCATAAGAGCTTACGTCACCGCCCAGGTATGGTCATCATATCTGAGGTATGAAGAATTACTGTCATTAGAGTTTACGTCATCTCTGAGGTACAGAGTGTTACTGTCAAATCTCTTATCATAGCTGAGGTAAGAAGAATTACTGTCATAAGAGCTCACATTGTCACTCAGGTGTGGAGTGTCACTATCATCTAGCACATCATCTGCCAGCTGTGGTGCGTTTTTTTTAAAAACAAACATTATTGAGTTTTTGGAACAAAAGGCATATAGGACATATATTATATCTATGGCCGTAGTGTACATTGTAAGTGTTCAAGTTTCTTTGCAGCACATTAGCACTGAAAACAGTCGGAAGAATGAAGAGCATGCTGAATATTAGCAAACGATACATGGGGCACACATAGGCCTTCAAAGCACAGATCATAAAGGAAAAAGAAAATGAAACTCAATATCGATTTCCTGCCCCCCACCCTAACCCCCCATAGTCATCTGCTGAGTAGCATCGAAGGATACTATTGGTGAGGAACCATAGGGAGAGATGGGATTAAGAGCTGAAAGGCGAGGCCGACATTAGACACAATATAACCATGAAAGTAAAGGACCTGTTACAATATATAATAATATCTATGTGGAAGGTCAAGCCTCAGTAGCAGGACATAGGAAGTGGACCCTTTATTCCCTAAATAACTCTTTAGACACCGTCCGTTTGGGACTCGAAAGTTTCTAGTAAGTCATCCAAAGTAAAGCTGTGGGCTGCTTCCAGAGACCACCGTATTCCTCCCTCCGTAATGCATATCGATCGGCTGTACCCCAGTGTCGGACCTCAGCCCGCCAGCTGGACATAGGGCGGCCAGGGAGGATAGCCAGCGTTTGGTAATGTGTCGTTTGGCGAGGAGAAGCACCAGGCCCCCAAAGCACAGCATGGTTTTAGAGTTTTTGGGGCATGGGTACAGCACCGCCGCTAGGGAGAGGGGAGGAGAGCGCCATTGTTGAATACATTTGGCGCTCCTGCGCTCTCCTTCTCGCGCAGCACAGCATTTAGGGCTGCTGCGCTGCGCTGCGCTGCCGGAACATGTAGTACATCTGGCCCTAAGTGCACTCAGTCCTCCTTACTACACAGGTCTTAAACAGTCAAATTAAAACAAACTGGCTCAAGTTTGGATAGAGTGCGTTTCCAAAGCAAAGATTTGCAGCATTGCATGCAGGCTGATGATTAAAAAGGATTTTTTAATGAAGGACATCACTCAAAGTAATGAACAAATACAAAAGTATCAATCAGCGAAGAGATACCCCTTCAGGGGTGATCCAGGCGCTATATAAGTCTATAAATAAATAATTAAATAAATAAATGTCTGCACAAAAGACAAAAGCACATCGGGTAGGGAATGGCCATTTAGTAAATAGTATTGTAGTAGGAGACTGCCTGCAAAAGATTGATAATTGCTTACTAGGAGTCATTATTTAATTAAATCAATCGGATAAGCAGGGACCCAGTTCAGATGCATGACTTTCAAGGCAGAGTCTGCTTGGAGAGCTTGAATGCTACCTACCTTCCAGAGGAAGACAGGCTGGTGTGTCTGTGCCTACTACCTGCCTGCGCCTACATCCCATCAACAATGAGGCTATGAGGGCTCTTGCGCCATCCTGCAGAAGGGATTTCCAGATTGAAAAAATGATTTCATTAAAGCAATCTGGTTCAGACTCTCGAGTGGCATCTTACGTAGATTTTTTCCAGTCTCTTAAATATATATAGGGCTCCCGGTTTTATGGTATTTATTTTTTTGTAATTTATGTCTGTATTTATCCATATTTAATTTTTGTTAACTTTATCTATTGTAGTGTAGTTCCTATCTTCCCAATAGGCTCTGCGCATTGGAATAATACCTACAGCAGTAAAGGCCTAGGCCAGACGTTAACTAGGTCTACTACTGTCGATACTAGACTTAAGTTTTGGGTTTGCCAGCGTAGCTCAGAGTTCGCTAGAAACTTTCTCGAATGTTCAGGAAAGAATTAACTCCCCTGATTAGACAAGAAGGGATTTAGTTTCTGACAACCATAGAACATGACAACTTTGCTCTCCCCTAATCAAGAGTGTATCTCCAGAGTCGTGTGAGCACAAGGCAATTATTTTACTCAGTCAGTACGTGCATTCTTAGTCTCATCAGATTGTAGAGAAAAGGAAGAGACGGGCGTGTTCAATAAAAAGGTGTTATTTATTGATCAGTCTCTTTTCTCGTACAAGAGAAATGGATCGATATTATTGCAATACTTATAGTTAAGTAAAGTGCATACATTAAAAGCAATAGTATAAAATAATACTGTAAAAACATTGATATGGTTTCTGAGCCATATGATGTTTAAAATGATTAAAATATATTTACATACACATATACATTTGACTAAACATACTCAACTGGTGTTTCTAAATACGCCTACCCCGTGTACCTGACCTAAGTCTAATGCGTGGGCGGGAATAGAAAGTTACAGTTTAAGTTAAGTTTGTTTTTGCCAAGTGAATAACTAAGGAATTCTCTGTGAGGGGTTATTCAGTTCTGTACCTGGAAGTTAGGATGAATGAGGAATGGTATCTCTTTCTCTGCTCTCGATATTCCAGGCTGCCTGCGAGGGCTGCCCGAAAGCGCCGGTGCTGGGTCTCTCGGCAGGAGATAGCAGCGCGTCTCTCAGCGCGTCAGGAAGGCAGGGCTGCTGCCAGCGGGGTCTGCTCTGTTTCTGGGCTTCGGCAAGTATGGCTGCTCCGTCTCGTCACCACGGGTGTGTTTGCATAGGGCAAGATCGGCAATATTTATACCTTAAAGGTGCCGAGATTGACGTAAGGATGGACATAGATACGTCAATAAAGATGTCATACGACTTGCTCGTTAGCACATTCTTTTACTGAAGTTCTCTGTGAAATCAAAACAATGGCCGCACGGATTTTCCAGGTTGTCATAGGTTTGATTTGTTATGAGAACGTCGTATGCCTTATCAGGGGCTGGAGGAATGTCGCTTGTCTAATTAGATCTCAAGCGTTATGACCTAATCAGATAACACGTTCCTGTGCCGTAGTGTGACTGCGTCAGATAACGGTATCTGCATCATGGGGGCTTTTCTTGCCTCATGGGCTGACTGTTAGTTAACTTGATAGTTAGTTTAACCAGAATAGGGTCAGGAATAGGGGGATCGATTCAGAACCTATAGGAATACATGACACCCACTCCACGCTAACTATGGTCATATTTACTAATCTATGCATAGTATAACATAGTACAACATACTATAGAGTATAGTGTATACCTCACCACCCCAAAATACATAAATGCATTTTGAAATTTTCAAATATACTGAAAAATTGCAGTCATATATATTGTATGCACTTAAGCTATGAATTAAACGCTAAAGTAAACACGCATTTGTAGACATTATTGCTTATTTGGTATATGAGAAATACACATGAAATGGCTCTTAATATGGCTATACAGAAAGAAAGTTCGAGACCATTTCATCACATAATAAAATATTTGTGAACATACCAGCGGGCAACTAAAGTTTATAAAGTATCTAAAAATAGAAATCTTAGTTCTCTAGGAATAGTTTCTTACTTTAAGCAGAAGATAAGTGTCCCGAAAATTTTGTAAAAAATAATTTGGGGCTGCTAAAAAATTGCTGTCCGTGAACTGGTGGGAAAAATTGTTCATGTGACTTTATTTTTAAAGTTGAAGGCCGAATTCAGGGAACGCCGTGTGCGAGCTTGCTCAAAAGTCTCTATTTCTGTTCTGGAGAGAACATCATATCATTAAGGCTTTCGAAAAAACTGTCAACAGCTTCATGGGAAAGTTCCACTAAGTCGGAAATAGGTGTAACCATGCATTCGTGCGCATGATTGTCTCCATTGACATTCTGATTCGCATTGCTGACAGAAGGTCGTACCTGATCGATGCTGCTTTCATCTTGAACTTCACTACTCTTCAATCGTAGTGGTGAAGATTCCACGAATGCCGTCATCAGGATTGGCAGCCTTTGAGGGCAGCACAAAGCGTGAACCTTGGTAGGAACCAACAATGTATCTGCATCCACTGGCGCATCCGATTGTAGCGTCAGACAGGTGTCTAACACGCATTCTTCTCCGCATAGCAGACACCTTAATACAGGTAAAACACATCTTTGCCACATTGGTCGAAATGATAGAAACCAAGTCATGTTCAGGTCTCTAAGCCGGGAGAGTCCCAGGATTTTTGATATCCGGTCCCGGTATCCAATGGCTAGGATTGTTTCTTCCATTGTCGCGAGAGTTTGATCTGTGACATGGGTTGCCATAACGAAAAATAAGGACTAAGAATAGGATTCCTGCAATTAGTCCCAGGATCAGGGGAAGTCCGCCAAAAATCGAATGGACGAAATCTGGAAAAATACCCTGTATGGCTTTGAATGGTGTTAATGCCATCGAAAATACTGTCTTAAATACCTTTGAGACCCCAGTGGTATCAGAAATATTTAAGATTTCGCTCAGGATTTCCGCGAAATGTACGGGGGAATTAGTTGATAATAATGTATGTATCTCTGCAGTCGTCCTTGCGACTTATAGATCATACGTTTCTTTTGATGACGTGAGCCTTGTAGGCGTCTGAAGAAGCACTGTTTTCATTCTGCTTAAAGTATCTATTCGAATAGAAGTAATTTTCAAATTGGGCCATGCCCTTGCCTCCCTGTCTGGAAAGGAGCTGGGGAACAAAGAACGTCCACAGCACTTGACCTTCGCAGTCGTAGTGACTAGATAAGGAGTCCCGGGCATAAGACTACAACATTTGCGGTCTACAATAAGAATGTAACTCCCATTATAGAGTCTTTGAAAGAATGGTTCTATTTCAGTTGCAGGTGCGCCTTGCTGGTGACATGAAAGGTTGTATGAATTCCCTTCACAGGCTCCATGCAAACTAATTCCGTTACACAGAAGCGTGCCGCTTAGTGACATGGCACAATTGTTGCCACTAAGAAACACTTTCTGTCCTTTATTACTGACACATGCATGTGAATAGGGCAGGTTCCAAGTTGTTTTAAGGTACCCCTTCCCCAATTTCTCGTACATGCCAGCCTGTATATATTTTTGGCAGTATTGAAACCTGAAGGTTGAGATTGGAATATTTATGATTCCGTGGATTATCCATTCACTGACAGGTCGTTCTGACATTGTCATTGGTAATCTTTCTAGTTTTTCAATGCTCAAGATTGTATAATCAGCACCCTTTTGCGCCATACCGATTTGTCTATCAGTAAGGTTAAAGATTTGGAATAGTGACGTTGTGTTGATTAAACGCCAAGGCACATAGCCTGAACGTAGATTTTGTAACGTCCAGCCAAGCTGTACAATAGAACGCAATTGTGATTGACCATGTTGTAATAACAGTAAGTCTTGCGATAATATATCGATTGCTGAAGACACAATGCTGTCCAATGAAAAAATTCTGGAGGACAGAGTCATTAACCCATTGTCCACTACAGAAAGTGATTTTTCCAAATTAATACGGTCAATTTCCCGTATTCTCTCTGCTGTTTCAATTTGATTAACCTTCCAGGCCTCATTGTATGCTGCATATACAGAGGCTGCTATGAAACGCTTTTGACGCTGTTTGCGTGGTCCCATTATGAAATCACGCAAGTCAGCACCATCAGTAAGTAAAGTTAGGTGTTGCTTAATTTAAGGCAGTGTGGAAGTTTGTAGCCACTGAAGGCATAATTTGCCCACACTGTAGGTTGTTATTATCCCTGGGTGATGTCTTTGGGGATATCTAGGGTCTGGCCTGGTCATTTTGAACCCCTGTGTTTTATTCAGGAATCTGTCTTGACAGTTATTTGTATCTGTGGGCCAGATCAACCATTGTTTCCAATCAGGATGTGTTCTGTTTTGGTTTAATATATGGTTTACGTCTATCTCTTCATCCGTATCAGAGCTATTGCTAAACATTGTTGGCTTTGGGATAGACGGTTTATTTAAATCTTTGATTTTGGCTAGGCCAAGACAGGTGGTTTGTTGAACAGTGTCATTTAAAAATATCATTTGTTCTGGGATCATGCAAGCTCTAAACAAAGCTTCTAAACCCTGTACTTGCCATTCTTTTGTACCCCAAACACTTTTCAAATCAACATTTTTGTCCCAATAATCAAATCCAAAAGTATTCATTTCTTCGAAGAATGAATCTGAATATATCAACTTTGTGTTGGTTATCATGGTTTTCATCCCTGTCTTGTTTGACAATTTAAAATAAAATGTTTCAGCATTACTTGTGTTAAAACCTGAAAAATATGAATATTTGTCGTAAACGGTTCTTGAGCTCCCTTTTGGAGGTGTTGCACAATGTTCCCATTGATTATAATTTAAAACATTTCTAGGTTGTGCAGATTTATGTAAAAAATGGTTACCATAGTGGTTATAGCAATACATACTATCATAATTTGTAGAACATTGCAAATAATCATGTTTGGTAAATTTAGCAGACATTACTAAGTCAGACATCATGTTATTAATGCTTTCGAAGTCCCAATCATCAGCAAATGAGTTTGGTTTTGCAAAGTCACTCAAGGAGATCTTGATTTGGTGTGGATATTTCAGGATCTCGACCGGACCATAAATTTCATAGTCAGTGTTGTCCCAGGCTACCCCACCAGGTATAGGATTGGCTGTGAAGTTGGCTGAAGAAAGTTCTCTTTTCTCGACGTGTGAAGATGTGTGTGGTTTGAGGACCAAGTTGATGTTCTGACTTGCTGTGTCCATTTTAGCATATTTTCCCTCAATGAAGCGTCCCAAAGTTAATACCATGATGAGCCAAAGTATGAGGATAAATGCACCAAAACCCACCCAAAATTCAATCCATGGAGAAATCAGATATGTTTCTTTCAGTTGGTTCAAAAGTTCCTTAGCTTTGTCTTTAAAGGATTTTGATGATGGCTGTGTCTTTGATTCACTGAGGCTTTCAGAGGAATCATCGAAGTTGATGAAGTAGCCGGATGCAGTTCTGTCAATTGTTCCAATTGGTTCAGGATTTTTGTTTCTTGAATTGTCACCTGGTACTTCATTATAGACTGGTGTGTCTCTGCTAAATGTTTTTATTTGGGTTTTCAGAGGTCTGAGTTCTATTGCATTGTGGCATAGTCCTTGTTGTTCTTCTGTAGGCGTTTCGAATGTGATGAGCCTCTTTGTTAGGACCTCTGTACTGGTAGCAAACCTTGGTGTTCTGCTACTTATTGGGAGTCCACTTGGCCTACTGTTTGTTATCGGCCACATGTTGTGGTTTTACCAGGTCGATGGATACAACTCGGTTCTCCTTTTTACCAGCAAGTGGCGGTAGTACAACTGATCTTGTCCCGTTGACAGACAAGACAGGAACTGCTTTTCTGTAAGAAGGCCCAAATTCCTTCTTTACCGCGATCTTCTCCCTGACTAGATCCCCGACTTTTGGAATCCAGACAGGTCTTGCTGGGACAGGTGGTGATTCTTCAGTGGTTGTTGGCTGTTGTTTCAACTGTATGTGGCTCAGGTCTTTTCTTGTTTTGTTTAATTCCTGCAAAATAGCCAAACGGTCTTTGACATCAAAGCTTTTTTCTTTAACCACCGAAGTCTGACTGTCGAGGTCAGAGATAATCATTCTAGTTCCAAATAATAATTCGTACGGACTGAATCCCTTCAGAGAATTTCTTGGCAAGTTATTTAGACTACGTTGGACACTTATTAGATGTTTGACCCACCCAGCTCCCGAACCTAATTTCCTTTCCGCTATAGATTGCTTTATGCCTTGGTTTTTTCTTTACACCATCCCGTACCCTCAGGAAGGAAGTGAGAAGATTCCCGCTGGACTGTGCTCATTCGGCCATGTTTCCCCCCAGGCTGGTGGGCTTGAGTGAAAACAATGGTCGAACGTAGCATGCTCTTAGCGTATATGCCATTTAGACTCGCAAATCTTTGTATAACAGTCCGGACGTCAGCCGAGTGCTGGTGATCTACATTATAAGTGGAAACTAGCCTGTATATGTTAATCGCAAGCCCTGCTTTTTATTGGTCATATTATCTGCCTTGATACGACGAGGTATTAAACTGTTTCTCTCCCCACTGCGATCTCTGTTGCAGTTTGGGCAGTTTTTTACAAACATGGTGTGATGCAGGCTCATGCCTGGCCACCAGTACCGTGATTGTAATTCTTCCAGAGAATCTTTCAGTTTGAGGTGTCCAAGACCCTCACCCATGTGTGCGTCTGCGATTAACAAGCTTCTCCTGTCCATGTTTGGAATCACTCTATTCCCCACTCCAGGGATTCGAGCAAAAGGGACGGAGTTTGCATCGATTATGTATGTATAATTGAGTGGATAGTTGATCGGTAACGCTGAGCAGTCGCCTTTTGATGACGTTTTCACTGCCAGCACTGTTTCACCGTCAATGTTTTTTAATGTACGCTTTTTTCGAACTACGGGAGCCGATTTAGTGGCTGCCGCTGTGGCTGTTTCAGCCAATGAATTCCCTACAACGTGAACGCCATCACGCTGATGACTCAGTGAGTGTGTCACGTGAGTCCTTGGTAGTTCTTTTTGTAAAAGAGCTATTTGTTCCCAGAGCAATTTCTGCTTTATTGGTGCATCTGTGTCATCTTTGTAACCGTTCTGAATCCATGTCTGCAAATCCTTGTTATATGATTTGACGCAGTAATATGAATCTGACACTATAAGTGTCGGGAATTCGCGATCCGCATTATCTAGCGCCGTTTTCAATGCTATTATTTCAGTTTGTTGTTCTGAATTAGTTTCTACTGAGTGTGTTTTTGTTAATAGAGGTTTTAGTTTACCTCCGCGCCACACTTCTTTTGTAATCTCACATGTGGGGTTGTATGCTTGTTCTCCCCAAACGGAAGGTTGAGCATGTCCGTCTGTATAGATTACACAGGCGTAATGTCGTAGAGGCAGAATGTCGATTGGCAGAGGATACGTCTTTTCATTTTTAGATTTTTTAATTCTTCTAGTTCTTTAGAAAATTGTCAACCAGGCTATACTTGATAATTCATATCCTACGTATAAGACCGTTAAATGGGCAATTCTGGATTTTTTAAAGTTGAATTTGTAACCCTCTGCTGCGAACCCAAGTATTATGGTGTTCACTCTTTTCAAGTGAGTATCCAAGTCATCGTCTGTTAAGTAAATGTCATCGACATAAGATAATGCTTCATCATCATATAGTTGCAGTAATTCTGTTACTCTCGCTGAGAATACCCCCGGGCTGTTCTTGTACCCCTGGGCTAACCGACAGAATTGCTTTTGAGTGCCATTTACTGAGAATGCAGTTAAATATCTGCTCTCTGGTGCTATGTTTTGACAAAAGAATCCATTGGAGATGTCCAAGGTTGTTTTGTATTTTTTGCGCACTATGTTATTCATTAGTGCAGCACTGTGTGAGTTTTGCACTGCAAAGGTTTTGCAACATGTGTTAAGGTGTCGGTAATCCAAAACTAGACGATATGAATTGTCTGGTTTGGAGACCGGAAACAAAGGATTGTTCATTTGTGAGGTGCAAGTTTCAATCACCCCCTGGTATTCTAGCTGATCTAGTATTTCATTTACCTGTTTTTTAGCTTCTTGCTTAATTGGGTACTGCCTTTGTGCAGTAGGTTGTGATTTTAACTGGATTTTGTGAGGAGGAGAATCCTCATCCCATCCTACATGATTTTTATATAAAGCAGGTGCTAAGGCCACTGCCCACTTTCTAGCAAGTGTGTATTTTTTATGAATCGGGATTTGATTCGAGAAGGCAGGCATAATTACTTCTTCGCCATGAGGGCACTCCCTGACAAACTCTGGTGGCCAGTCTTTTTCAGCTAGAAGGATGTCATAACCCTTGGAGAGGTTATCCCAAAATAGTCCCCTTATTTTCCTAGTCTTATCTCCCTCTATACGTAATGTTATCTCGTATATCTTGTGGGGTTTGCTAACTCTGGTGTCTGCAGTTTCCACTTGAAGATATTCATTCGTGTCCACTGTCTCCAGATGATTCATAAGGACTTTGCGAGCTATGCTCACTTCTGCTGCGCTGTCTAGCATTGTCTGAGCCCACTCTCCGTTTTTCAGTTGTGTCCTCAGTATTCTCGGCATTGTTAACTACCTTGATACTGGCTACCTTCTTTTTTGGAAATTGTAATTTCTTTTTTTGTTGAGCAGGTTCCTTGTCTTTGGACTTGGCGTGCTCTTCTCTTTGTTCTGATCGTCCTCTTCTTTCCGATTTCTGCGAGGAAGTCTGAAAAGATTGAGAGGGACGTGTATCAATGTCTTGATATCTATCAGGTTTTTTAATATTATCCCTATTTCTAAGGTTATATCTTTTCCCAGAGGGGTCACTCTGGGGTGACCTGTGTCTCTGGTTCGGAGATTTCTCCCTTCGCCTAGGAGACCTTCCTCGGGACTGGAATTTCTTTTCTTTTGGATTGGATTGTTTGTTTCCATCCCAGTTCTTTTTTGGTGAATTATTATTAAAAAATATTTTTTCTGGACTTTCAGTCAGTTGCGGTTTTACTGGTATTCCACCTAAACTATCTCTACCTAGTTCTTCATAGGATTTTTCTATGATTCTGGCAATTTCAGCTGGTTGGTCTGCTATATCTGTCTCTTTTAACCTCTGGCGGATCGCCACGTTTGCTGCTTCACCTTTTATATTGGCTAATAATATAGCCGAGACCTGCTTGAAGTCTTTCAGTAATTTCATACCAAGAGTTAAAGCTGGTTCTGGACCGTATTCATCTTGAATTTGTTTTAGCACATCTGGTATTACCGAAATGGATGGAACACCGTGCGTTTTTGTGTAGATTGAAGCAAAGACTGTACCCCAAGTGTCACAGTCCTCTATGTGTGGTGCGATTCCCATTGGGAGACATATAGTCAGAATCCTGTGTTTTTCTAGCGGGGTGGTGTCAGGAAACACCGCCTCTATTTGGGTGATTTTCTGTGCCAACCAGAATGGTATCTGTTCCCGTTTAGCCGGAACTTTACCTAGGCAGGATTGGATGTTCTGTCGTGTGATTTTATTTGTGTTCCCCTGGTGAGGGGTCAGCTGTGGAAGTTTAATCGCTGGCTGAATTGTTGAAGTCGGCATTACATACTGGACTAATTGTCTATGAATTTTTAGTAATTGTTTTAGCTGTATTAACAGCTCTCCTGTAGACATTCCTTCGATGTCTGGGTGTGGTGTGTATCCGGCTAAGACCGGCCACGTTGCTCCTGGTCTACCTAAAGGACCGAGGCTGGTGATGTGATTATTATGTATTAGGGCGCCATCAAATAAGAGCAAATGCTCTTGGAATTTGAGTGGTACTTCCACCTCCTCGAAAGGAGTGTAAATGTCGGGTGGAACCTCTATTTTGTAATAGTGGAAGTACTTTGTTACAGCATTTGCTGCTGGAAAATGTATCCATGTATAGTATACCTCTGTCTGCCGATATTCGTGTGCCTCAATTACGAATATGACTGTGCCACCTCTAGGTGTCAGTCCATTTTCTATAAGTTTTAAGGTTATAGATTTCCTTTTGGCGACCAGGATGAGTATTATATCCCCGTCCGCATCTAGTGCTGCAGTATCAGCTGCTGCTATTTCAGCTGCTAATCTAACTGCCTCTCTTTCTTCATCACTGTCTCCCATTTTACCGACAGGATGGTATTATGTTTGTTTGCAGATCAGGTTTCTTATGGAAACAGAGATTAGATGCACAATATTTTGGAACTGTTTATCCTTCAACGTTGACTATACCAAGAACCTTACATAGGAGTTCCCTCCTGCGAGGTTTTGGAGGATATTACCTTTCACCCACTCCAGACGTCTTTGGAGTATTTGGGAAAAGGGGTCTGAGTGAGAAAGCACGACTGAGTTACTCTAAATGTCTTACGTTAGTTTTATCGCCCTTTCCAAACGCGTTGGGCGCCATGTAGTGTAGTTCCTATCTTCCCAATAGGCTCTGCGCATTGGAATAATACCTACAGCAGTAAAGGCCTAGGCCAGACGTTAACTAGGTCTACTACTGTCGATACTAGACTTAAGTTTTGGGTTTGCCAGCGTAGCTCAGAGTTCGCTAGAAACTTTCTCGAATGTTCAGGAAAGAATTAACTCCCCTGATTAGACAAGAAGGGATTTAGTTTCTGACAACCATAGAACATGACAACTTTGCTCTCCCCTAATCAAGAGTGTATCTCCAGAGTCGTGTGAGCACAAGGCAATTATTTTACTCAGTCAGTACGTGCATTCTTAGTCTCATCAGATTGTAGAGAAAAGGAAGAGACGGGCGTGTTCAATAAAAAGGTGTTATTTATTGATCAGTCTCTTTTCTCGTACAAGAGAAATGGATCGATATTATTGCAATACTTATAGTTAAGTAAAGTGCATACATTAAAAGCAATAGTATAAAATAATACTGTAAAAACATTGATATGGTTTCTGAGCCATATGATGTTTAAAATGATTAAAATATATTTACATACACATATACATTTGACTAAACGTACTCAACTGGTGTTTCTAAATACGCCTACCCCGTGTACCTGACCTAAGTCTAATGCGTGGGCGGGAATAGAAAGTTACAGTTTAAGTTAAGTTTGTTTTTGCCAAGTGAATAACTAAGGAATTCTCTGTGAGGGGTTATTCAGTTCTGTACCTGGAAGTTAGGATGAATGAGGAATGGTATCTCTTTCTCTGCTCTCGATATTCCAGGCTGCCTGCGAGGGCTGCCCGAAAGCGCCGGTGCTGGGTCTCTCGGCAGGAGATAGCAGCGCGTCTCTCAGCGCGTCAGGAAGGCGGGGCTGCTGCCAGCGGGGTCTGCTCTGCTTCTGGGCTTCGGCAAGTATGGCTGCTCCGTCTCGTCACCACGCGTGTGTTTGCATAGGGCAAGATCGGCAATATTTATACCTTAAAGGTGCCGAGATTAACGTAAGGATGGACATAGATACGTCAATAAAGATGTCATACGACTTGCTCGTTAGCACATTCTTTTACTGAAGTTCTCTGTGAAATCAAAACAATGGCCGCACGGATTTTCCAGGTTGTCATAGGTTTGATTTGTTATGAGAACGTCGTATGCCTTATCAGGGGCTGGAGGAATGTCGCTTGTCTAATTAGATCTCAAGCGTTATGACCTAATCAGATAACACGTTCCTGTGCCGTAGTGTGACTGCGTCAGATAACGGTATCTGCATCATGGGGGCTTTTCTTGCCTCATGGGCTGACTGTTAGTTAACTTGATAGTTAGTTTAACCAGAATAGGGTCAGGAATAGGGGGATCGATTCAGAACCTATAGGAATACATGACACTATATTTATCCATATTTATTATGGGGTTTGTGAAAAAGGAAAGCTGAAACGGGTATATTTCCACATTTATTTAACCAATAAATATGCAGTCATGCTTGAACGCCTCACAGATTTCAGTGATATAAAACACCCGCAGAAGATAAATCAATTCACTTGTATGAAAATATGCACATTTCAGTATCAGTCTTGTGCATAGCTACTGCTGTTAAAGCCTCTTTACTAAAATTCCTTTTTTCACCTCCTTGCCTATCAAGCCACACAGTTATTCGCCTGGCAGTCATAGCAAAGTGTATTTAGAATCACTCAAAAAGCACCCAATTTCCGTTTTTATCCACATCTAAAAATAATTACAGACAAGAAAATTATTGGTTTTCTGTCTGTATTTATCTGAAAAATCAGTAAAAACAGAAAACAGGGAGCCTTAATGATATACTAATACTTTTTAACCCCTTCGCCGCTGGGGTAATTCCCCCATGGGGGAGGGGCCGCGCGGGGCGCCGCGGTGCTCATGACGAGCCCAGCTAGTCATGTGGCACAGTGAAGCTGTGCTCATGACGAGCTGGGCTCGTTATAACTCCGCCCACTCCCGTATGAACGCCCGCACAGGCATGGAATTCGCCGAGCGAGGGAGTGCTGCGGCCGTTATAAAGAGCTTGGCTCGTCATAAGCAGGCAAGGGGTTAAAATGCAAATGAAAGCAATTGTCCTACATAGCCTCATTTTTAAGCTTAAAAACATTTAAATAAATAAAGTGCTTATCCTGGCCTTGCTTAAGAAAGATGCACATCTACACTTAAGAATATATATTGTAAAGAAGCGCTCCGGGATCCCCGCACATGGGCGGGGCTATTTAGTGCTTATGATTATCAATGGAGATCTCCTGAGAGAGAAGTTGGTGTTGAGTTACAAAGCCCAGTATATGCTGCTAGGGAGAAACAGCAGGTGGATTTATGGTTAAAACTAGAAACTGTTGTAAAACAATTATCACAGTTTCAGAAAAATACTGAAAATTGCTAGGAACAAAAAAATTAGCACCTAAAGTAAAGACAAAGAAGTTGCACTCCATAAAAAACATGGTCATCAAAATTGGTCCCCAAGGCCTGCCTTCGTGTCAGTTTGCTTTGACAGAGCAACTTCTTTTACCGACATTAAACGTTTTCCAATTTGTCTGTTGTGTTTTAATAGGGTAATTCAAGCGCTATTTTTCAGCCTGTTACTACAAGAACTGTAAATATTTTAACTCACCTGTTGTTCCAGAGGTTACAGCTACTGTTGTTCCTGTTTCTGTGGTTGTTGTAGTGGCAGATGTTGTTGGTGCAGCTGTAGTTGCAGGCGTAGTTACAGCAGTTGTAGCTGCAGTTGTTGCAGCTGTTGTTGCAGGTGTAGTTGCAGGCGTAGTTTCAACAGTCGTAGCTGCTGTTGTTGCAGCTGTTGTAGCTGCAGTTGTTGCACCTGTTGTTGTAGGCGTAGTTTCAGGAGTTGTAGCTGCAGTTGTTGCCGCTGTTGTTGCAGGTGTAGTCACAGAAGTTGATGCAGTTGTTACAGCTGTTGTTCTTGGGGCTGTTGTAGCTGGAGTTGTTGCAGCAGTTGTAGCTACAGTTGTTGCAGATGTTGTTGCAGGTGTAGTTGCAGCAGTTGTAGCTGCAGTTGTTGCAGCTGTTGTTGCAGCAGTTGTTGCAGCTGTTGTTGCAGGTGTAGTTTCAGCAGTTGTAGCTGCAGTTGTTGCAGCAGTTGTTGCAGCAGTTGTTGCAAGTGTAGTTTCAGCAGTTGTAGCTGCAGTTGTTGCAGCTGTTGTTGCAGGTGTAGTTTCAGCAGTTGTAGCTGCAGTTGTTGCAGCAGTTGTTTCAGCAGTTGTTGCAGCGGTGGTTGCAACTGTTGTTGCAGGTGTAGTTTCAGCAGTTGTAGCAGCCGTTGTTGCAGCTGTTGTTGCAGGTGAAGTTTCAGCAGTTGTACCTGCAGTTGTTGCAGCAGTTGTTGCAGCAGTTGTTGCAGTGGTTGTTGCAGCAGTTTTTGCAGGTGTAGTTTCAGAAGTTGATGCAGTTGTTACAGCTGTTGTTCTTGGGGCTGTTGTAGCTGGAGTTGTTGCAGCAGTTGTAGCTACAGTTGTTGCAGATGTTGTTGCAGGTGTAGTTGCAGCAGTTGTAGCTGCAGTTGTTGCAGCTGTTGTTGCAGCAGTTGTTGCAGCTGTTGTTGCAGGTGTAGTTTCAGCAGTTGTAGCTGCAGTTGTAGCTGCAGTTGTTGCAGCAGTTGTTGCAGCGGTGGTTGCAACTGTTGTTGCAGGTGTAGTTTCAGCAGTTGTAGCAGCCGTTGTTGCAGCTGTTGTTGCAGGCGTAGTTTCAGCAGTTGTACCTGCAGTTGTTGCAGCAGTTGTTTCAGCAGTTGTTGCAGCGGTGGTTGCAACTGTTGTTGCAGGTGTAATTTCAGCAGTTGTAGCAGCTGTTGTTGCAGCAGTTGTTGCAGTGGTTGTTGCAACAGTTTTTGCAGGTGTAGTTTCAGCTGTTGTTGCAGCAGTTGTTGCAGCTGTTGTTGCAGGTGTAGTTTCAGCAGTTGTACCTGCAGTTGCTGCAGCAGTTGTTTCAGCAGTTGTTGCAGCGGTGGTTGCAACTGTTGTTGCAGGTGTAGTTTCAGCAGTTGTAGCTGCAGTTGTTGCAGAAGTTGTTGCAGAGGTTGTTGCAGGTGTAGTTTCAGCAGTTGTAGCTGCAGTTGTTGCAGCTGTTGTTGCAGCAGTTGTTGCAGCTGTTGTTGCAGGTGTAGTTTCAGCAGTTGTAGCTGCAGTTTTTGCAGCTGTTGTTGCAGCAGTTGTTGCAGCGGTTGTTGCAACTGTTGATGCAGGTGTAGTTTCAGCTGTTGTTGCAGCAGTTGTTGCAGCTGTTGTTGCAGGTGTAGTTTCAGCAGTTTTAGCTGCAGTTGTTGCAGCTGTTGTTGCAGCCGTTGTTGCAGCGGTTGTTGCAGGTGTAGTTTCAGCAGTTGTAGCTGCAGTTGTTGTAGCTGTTGTTGCAGCAGTTGTTGCAGGTGTAGTGTCAGCAGTTGTAGCTGCATTTGTTGCAGCTGTTGTTGCAGGTGTAGTTTCAGCAGTTGTAGCTGCAGTTGTTGCAGCTGTTGTTGCAGCAGTTGTTGCAGCGGTGGTTGCAACTGTTGTTGCAGGTGTAGTTTCAGCAGTTGTAGCAGCAGTTGTTGCAGCTGTTGTTGCAGGTGTAGTTTCAGCAGTTGTACCTGCAGTTGTTGCAGCTGTTGTAGCTGCAGTTGTTGCACCTGTTGTTGCAGGCGTAGTTTCAGGAGTTGTAGCTGCAGTTGTTGCCCCTGTTGTTGCAGGTGTAGTCACAGAAGTTGATGCAGTTGTTACAGCTGTTGTTCTTGGGGCTGTTGTAGCTGGAGTTGTTGCAGCAGTTGTAGCTACAGTTGTTGCAGATGTTGTTGCAGGTGTAGTTGCAGCAGTTGTAGCTGCAGTTGTTGTAGCTGTTGTTGCAGCAGTTGTTGCAGCTGTTGTTGCAGGTGTAGTTTCAGCAGTTGTAGCTGCAGTTGTTGCAGCAGTTGTTGCAGCAGTTGTTGCAAGTGTAGTTTCAGCAGTTGTAGCTGCAGTTGTTGCAGCTGTTGTTGCAGGTGTAGTTTCAGCAGTTGTAGCTGCAGTTGGTGCAGCAGTTGTTTCAGCAGTTGTTGCAGTGGTGGTTGCAACTGTTGTTGCAGGTGTAGTTTCAGCAGTTGTAGCAGCAGTTGTTGCAGCTGTTGTTGCAGGTGTAGTTTCAGCAGTTGTACCTGCAGTTGTTGCAGCAGTTGTTTCAGCAGTTGTTGCAGTGGTTGTTGCAGCAGTTTTTGCAGGTGCAGTTTCAGCTGTTGTTGCAGCAGTTGTTGCATCTGTTGTTGCAGGTGTAGTTTCAGCAGTTGTACCTGCAGTTGTTGCAGCAGTTGTTTGAGCAGTTGTTGCAGCGGTGGTTGCAACTGTTGTTGCAGGAGTAGTTTCAGCAGTTGTAGCTGCAGTTGTTGCAGAAGTTGTTGCAGAGGTTGTTGCAGGTGTAGTTTCAGCAGTTGTAGCTGCAGTTGTTGCAGCTGTTGTTGCAGCAGTTGTTGCAGCTGTTGTTGCAACTGTTGATGCAGGTGTAGTTTCAGCTGTTGTTGCAGCAGTTGTTGCAGCCGTTGTTGCAGGTGTAGTTTCAGCAGTTGTAGCTGCAGTTATTGCAGCTGTTGTTGCAGCTGTTGTTCCAGGTGTAGTTTCAGCAGTTGTAGCTGCAGTTGTTGTAGCTGTTGTTGCAGCAGTTGTTGCAGGTGTAGTTTCAGCAGTTGTAGCTGCAGTTGTTGCAGCTGTTGTTGCAGGTGTAGTTTCAGCAGTTGTAGCTGCAGTTGTTGCAGCAGTTGTTGCAGCAGTTGTTGCAGGTGTAGTTTCAGCAGTTGTAGCTGCCGTTGTTGCAGCTGTTGTTGCAGCTGTTGTTGCAAGTTTAGTTTCAGCAGTTTTAGCAGCAGTTGTTGCAGTGGTTATTGCAGGTGTATTTTCAGCAGTTGTAGCTACAGTTGTTGCAGCTGTTGTTGCAGCAGTTGTTGTAGCGGTTGTTGCAACTGTTAATGCAGGTGTAGTTTCAGAAGTTGTAGCTGCAGTTGTAGCTGCAGTTGTTGCAGAAGTTGTTGCAGCAGTTGTTGCGGCGGTTGTTGCAGGTGTAGTTTTAGCAGTTGTAGCTGCAGTTGTTGCACCTGTTGTTGCAGCAGTTGTTGCAGCTGTTGTTGCAGGTGTCGTTTCAGAAGTTGTAGCTGCAGTTGTTGCAGCTGTTGTTGCAGCAGTTGTTGCAGTGGTTGTTGCAACAGTTGTTGCAGGTGTAGTTTCAGCTGTTGTTGCAGCAGTTGTTGCAGCTGTTGTTGCAGCGGTGGTTGCAACTGTTGTTGCAGGTGTAATTTCAGCAGTTGTAGCAGCTGTTGTTGCAGCTGTTGTTGCAGCTGTAGTTTCAGCAGTTGTAGCTGCAGTTGTTGCAGCTGTTGTTGCATCAGTTGTTGCAGTTGTTGTTGTAGGTGTTGTTTCAGCTGTTGTTGCAGCTGTTGTTGCAGGTGTAGTTTCAGCAGTTGTAGCTGCAGTTGCTGCAGCTGTTTTTGCAGCAGTTGTTGCAGCGGTTGTTGCATCTGTTGTTGCAGCTGTAGTTTCAGCAGTTGTAGCTGCAGTTGTTGCAGCTGTTGTTGCATCAGTTGATGCAGTTGTTGTTGTAGGTGTAGTTTCAGCTGTTGTTGCAGCTGTTGTTGCAGGTGTAGTTTCAGCAGTTGTAGCTGCAGTTGCTGCAGCTGTTTTTGCAGCAGTTGTTGCAGCGGTTGTTGCAGCGGTAGTTGCAGGTGTAATTTCAGCAGTTGTAGCTGCAGTTGTTGCAGCTGTTGTTGCAGCAGTTGTTGCAGCTGTTGTTGCAGGTGTAGTTTCAGCAGTTGTAGCTGCAGTTGTTGCAGCTGTTGTTGCAGCGGTTGTAGCTGCTGTTTTTGCAGGTGTAGTTGCAGCAGTTGTCGCAGCTGATGTTGCAGGTATATTCACAGCAGTTGATGCAGTTGTTCCGGCTGTTGTTATCGGGGCAGTTGTTGCTGCAGTTGTTGCAGCTGGAGTTGTAGTCTCGGCCTGAATTCCTGCCAACAGCCCAGAAGGGTGGGGGGGGACAAGAAAGAAGAGAATGAGTTCATGTGAAACATCTCCCATTCCTCTTCTGTAGCAATAGGATAATCTATTAAAATATTACGATTGATACCATTGTTAAAAGGAAAATAAAGTTATGTATTTAACAGAATATCCACAATTAAATACTTTTGAGCGGTAATTATTTACTGAACTCCTTTTCTGCAGGAGGTGAAAAAGTTTGATCTTCGTGGTGACGGGTCATAAACTCCTCTGAGATCATGACGCTGAGAATAATAATATGTATATATTCTCACTGCACATGATCACAAGGGGAAAATAGATTGAAAACCGCAAGGCGGTAACGTTGCTTACTTATTGTTGCTCTTTGTGACGACGGATCGTAAACTTCACTGAGATCACCATGACTGTTTATATTATAATATACATATTAACAGTATGATCTCTATGGTAAAACACATAAACAAGCGGAAGATGGTGACGTTGATTGTAAATGTTTAGGGTTTGCGTCGACGGGTCACCTACACCTCTTAAGCGAAGTACAGTGTCAATATTATAATATAAAATGTCACTATATATAAGGTGAAAGGAGCCAGAAAAGGAGCAATGTTTGTTATAATCTATTTGTTTCTGAAAACAAGCTTCTGACGTTACAGAGAAAAAGCGAAAAACATGCAATACATTTTTTTTCTAGATATCAATGTTTAAATATTGACAAATAGCCGCAAATTATAACTAAGTACTATGACTATGCCATATTGAAACAACTTACAACTCCGGAATATGTTTGTTGACGCAAAAAGAGAATCCGATGCTAGAAAACGGAACCTGCAACATAGATTGGCGATTCAGAAATAATTCGCGAAAACAAAACTAATTGCACAGTAGGTGTGGTTTATATAGTTTTCGGTTGTTTAGTAGTCTACGGAAGGAAGCTGTAGGTCCGCCTATTTAGATGTCACGTGCTCACGTTTTAACTGTTTTTCTTCTGCACGTGTTCGGAAAAGTTACAAACTGTAAAGGTGTAAAGGTTTCGATTTTGATCGTAACACGTATAAGGTATTATTATCTACATACGTTGGAGAGTTTAAAAAGTGTTACTCTGTAAACTGTGTTCTTTGCATTTTCATGATTAAAAACATCTAAATAGAAGACATAAAAAAAATATCATTATCATTAGAAAAAAAAAGTATTAATATTGGTTATTATTATGCTTCTTAATTTAAAAAATGCTAGCATTTGTAAATCGTAAACCTATCCTCGGAAAGGTGTGCTGGCGCTTGGGGTGTTTGGAAGATTAATAAATAATAAATGCCCTTTTCTATGCACCTGTCAACTTGGCTTTTAAACTTTCAATTGCCCAGTCTGTATCTTTACACTTCCACCAAACACTCTGTCACTGCTGTTTTAGTTGTGTAGTGACTCATTCATCGGTATGTAATAATCCATTCACTACATTAAAACACTAATGGGCACATATACAATAACTGGCATATCCCCAGGAATATGCCAGTTATTGTGCACCGTGACACTACCTCCATGGATGCGCCATTGTTAGACGGGGACCCTGAGGGTCGGCCGGATACTGAGGGGGAGATCCCCGAGGGGGACCGGCTCCGGCGATCGTACAGACAAGTTACCTCCCTCCCCACAAACAGGCACCACACCAAGTCGAGTTCAAGGCTTTATATAAGGTTCTTAAGGCAAGGATATCAGCGATACAGGATATCTCGGACCCGGGGGTCCTCTCACTTCTAGTCTCTGTAGGAAAAGGGGGTAGCGGGACAGTCTTGGTACCGGATCGGTACAGGTAGTGGTAAGAGGCGAGCTCACAATCCTCGAGCTGGAGTGTCTGTGGATCGGGCCGCGGCAGCGCCAGCAGGCCAAGATGGTAGTCTCACAAGGCAGAGGGCCGCGGCAGCGCCAGCAGGCCAAGGTGGTTTCACGAGGCAGAGGGCCGCGGCAGCGCCAGCAGGCCAAGATGGTTTCACGAGGCAGAGGGCCGCGGCAGCGCCAGCAGGCCAAAACGATGGTTTCACGAGGCAGAGGGCCGCGGCAGCGCCAGCAGGCCAAAACGATGGTTTCACGAGGCAGAGGGCCGCGGCAGCGCCAGCAGGCCAAGACGATGGTTTCACGAGGCAGAGGGCCGCGGCAGCGCCAGCAGGCCAGTCACGGATGAGTTCTTCTCGGGTCTCTCGACTCCAGGATACAACTGGCTTCCTGGTCTGGCCCTGCCCCAGTTATAGGTCTGGTCCCCTTTGATGTCCGGACCCTCGCGCCTGGGGGCCGGGAGGTCCGGGATGAGGGAGTCCAGACGCCCAGCAGGGGGGTGGAGCCAGCGCCCAGGGCGGCCTGGGGTGATCGACACCTGGCGGAGGAGAGCCGTTGACGATTCCTTCTCCCATTGACTCGCCAAGTGGTCACTCTGCCTCCTGGGAGGAGGTTGGGGCCTCGATGTCGGGGCCGGCCGGGCCCGGGGTTAGGGTCGAGTTGAGGCCACGCGGCCTCGTGCTGCAGTGCCCCAAGATGGCGGCCGGGTCGATGTCGTGGTGTGGATGGTGACCCGGGCCAGCTGGGTCCGGAGCTGGTGTCTTGTAGTGGAGGGATTGCAGGGTACTTCGGGTGGTCGGTTGTGGACTCTGGCTGGGGATGCAGGGAGAGCCAGGGTCCCGGTCCCATTGCGGGGAGGGGGGACAGCCCGAACATGCGGCCTGTCCAACATGCGTCCCCCCCAGCTGAAGGCGGGGAGAGTCAGCCATCTTCCTGGGGACTCTCCTCGCTGAGGCGGAAAAAGCGTGACAGGCCGTCGGCGTTGGCGTGGTCCTGGCCTGGACGATGTTCCACCGTGAAGTCCATCCCCTGCAGGGAGATGGACCAGCGCAACAGCTTCGGGTTCTCCCCCCGCATTTGCATCAGCCATTGCAGGGGTCGGTGGTCTGTTTGCACCCGGAAGTGGGTGCCGAAGAGGTAGGGCCGGAGCTTCTTGAGGGCCCAGACTACGGCGAAGGCCTCTCTCTCAATGGTGCTCCAGCGCTGCTCTCGGGGCAAGAGGCGTCTGCTGATGAAGACCACCAGATGGTCGACCCCTTCGGCGTTGAGTTGGGAGAGGACGGCCCCCACACCATGATCGGAGGCGTCCGTCTGCACAAGGAATTCCCGGCTGTAGTCGGGAGCCTGGAGCACGGGGGCCGTGCACATGGCGGTCTTTAGCTTTTCGAAGGCTGATTGGCAGTCCGGGGTCCAGTTGACGGTTTTGGGGCTCTTTTTGGAGGTGAGCTCTGTGAGGGGCCCCACGATGCTGCCATAGTCCTTCACGAACCGCCGGTAGTATCCGGTGAGCCCCAGGAAGGCCCGGACCTCCGTTTGGCTCGTAGGGGGTTGCCAGGCCTGGATGGCAGCAATCTTGAGTTGGAGAGGGGCCACCAGCCCGCTTCCCACTTGGTGTCCTAGGTAGGTCACGGACCCTTGGCCAACCTGGCACTTGCTGGCTTTGATGGTGAGCCCGGCTTGCTGGAGGGCGTGTAGAACCTCCCGCAGGTGGCGGAGGTGGTCGGTCCACTGGTGGCTGTACACAGCAATGTCGTCCAGGTAGGCGGCGCTGAAGTCTTCCAGGCCCGCCAGTACCTGGTTTACCAGCCGTTGGAACGTTGCCGGGGCGTTTTTCATGCCGAAGGGCATGACTTTAAAGTGGTAGTGCCCGTCTGGGGCAGAGAAGGCGGATCGTTCTTGGGCCCTAGGGGTGAGGCCGATCTGCCAGTAGCCCGCTGTTAGGTCGAAGATGCTCAGGTAGCGGGCGGCCCCCATCCGGTCAATTAGCTCGTCTGCCCGGGGGATGGGATGAGCGTCGGTCCGGGTAACTGCATTCAGCCCTCGATAGTCCACGCAGAACCGGAGCTCAGGGGCAACGCCCGGGGCAGCTGCCTTGGGAACCAGGACCACTGGGCTCGCCCAGGGACTGTCTGAGGGTTCGATCACTCCTAAGGTCAGCATCTTGGACACCTCGGTCTGGATGCAGGCTCGTACCCGGTCTGGTACGCGGTATGCTCGGTGTCGAATAGGAGGGCTGTCCCCGGTGTCCACATCGTGGAGGCACCAGGGGGTGACTCCGGGGGTGAGGGAGAACAGGGAGGCGAACTGCCTCAGGAGCGTTTGGCAGTCTTGGCGTTGCTCCGGGGACAGGGCCTCGGAGAGCTGGACCCCTTCCACTGAGCCGTCCTGCTCGAGGGCCCTCAGTAAGTCCGGAAGGGGTTCGGAGTCTTCTTCTGTCCCAGTATCGGTAGCCATCAGGAGGCTGAGTTCGGATCGCACAAAATGGGGTTTGAGCCTGTTGGCATGGAGGACCCGTAGGGGGTTCCGGGCAGTCTCCATGTCGATTAAATAGGTGACGGGCCCCTTGCGTTCGATTACCTTGAAGGGCCCGGACCATCTGTCTTGGAGGGCACAGGGCTCAACCGGGGACATCACCCAGACCTGTTGTCCAGGTTCGAACTCAATGGAGGACGTGTGCTGATCGTACCACCTCTTCATGTCCTCCTGACTGGCCTCGAGGTTGGCTTTGGCGGTGTCTCGGAACCGCCGGGTCTGGTTGCGGAGAGCCAGGAGATACCGGTAGATGTCCGGGGGAGTTTTCTGGGGAGGCTGCTCCCAACCTTCCTTGACTAGGCTGAGGGGGCCCCGGACGGGGTGCCCGTACAGGAGTTCAAAGGGGCTGAAGCCGAGGGACTTCTGCGGGACCTCCCGATAGGCAAACAGGAGGCATGGAAGTAGCACGTCCCACTGGCGTCGAAGGGGTTCTTCTAGACCCATAATCATCCCCTTGAGGGTGCGGTTGAATCTCTCGACCAGTCCGTTTCCTTGTGGGTGATAGGGGGTCGTGAATTTGTAGGTGACCCCGCATTGCTGCCAGAGGGACTTCATATATTTGGAGATAAAGTTCGTGCCCCTGTCACTGACGACCTCCCGGGGGAACCCCACCCGGGAGAAGATCCCCATCAGGGCCCGGCCCACCACGGGGGCCGTCACAGTCCGAAGAGGGATGGCCTCGGGATAGCGGGTGGCGTGGTCTACAAGGACCAGGATGAACCGGTGTCCTTGGGCTGTTCGAGGGTCGAGGGGCCCCACAATGTCTATTCCCACTCGTTCAAACGGGGTGGTGACGACCGGGAAGGGTTGTAACGGTGCTTTGATTTTTCGGCCACTTTTTCCGCTGGCCTGGCAGGTGGGGCAGGCCTTGCAGTGGTTGGTGACATCCTTCCGCATGTGGGGCCAGAAAAAATGGGTCACCAGGCGGTCGTAGGTTTTATCCTGCCCCAGGTGTCCGGCAAGGGGGACATCGTGGGCTAAGTTCAGGAGGAAGTCTCGGAAGCGAAGGGGCACCACCAGCACCCGACTGGCCCCTAGTTCTGCAATTTTCTGCTCGCTGTAGAGCAGGTCTTGGTCCCAGTAGATCCAGTGGGCCCCCGAGGTATCTCCGGTGCTCTGGGCCAGGGCTTGCTGCCGGAGTCCTTCGAGAGAAGGACAGGTTTTTTGTTCGGCCCGGAATTGTTCCTGCGTGGGGCCTCCCTCCTGCTGCCATTGGGCCAGGTCAGGGACGTCCCGAAGCTGGTCGGGTCCTTCTTCGGTTTGGGTCGAGGGACTGGCGTCTGGGGCGGCCTCCTCTGGGATGAGCGCGGGAGGAGGTTCTGGCCACTCGGGCTCTTCTAGACTGGGGACCGCGCGGGCGGTCATGGACCGGGTCGTGACGCAGACCCATTCGGGGAGGCCAAGCATCCCCAGGTGTTCTCTCCGTTCGACAGCTGCCCAGGGAGAGCTTTCAAGGTCGTTTCCTAGGAGGCAGTCCACGGGGGCATCATCGCGGACAGTTACTTTTAACATCCCTGTTACTCCTCCCCACTCGAAGGGGACGCAGGCCATGTGGCATAGGCTTTCGGAGTTGTCGGCTGATCGAACAGGGCAAAGAATGTTCGGCAAGATTTGGTCTGGAGTGACGAGGTGGCGTCGGACCGCCGTTACACTGGCCCCGGTGTCGCGGAGGGCTTCCGCCCGGCGGCCATTAATGTTGACCCATTGACCGTACTTCTGTGTGTTGGCGGGAAGGGGGGCCCGCGGAATCATGTCTCTCTCCCCTAAGCAGACCAGTGCCATGGCGGCGGGTGCCCATTCAGAGGGATCGGTCTCGTACTCTTCTTGGTCTTCCGGGATTATTTCTTCCCCTAGGGCCGCCGCTGCAACTTGGCGGGGAGTAGTGTTCGGATTCTTTGGGCAGTTGGGATCACTGGCGTAGTGGCCGGGTCGCTGGCACCTGTGGCACGTAATGTTGGCCCGGAAACCGGCCCGGACGGCAGGGCTTCCTCGGCCAACCGGGGTCGAGGGGTTTCTGGGGGGTGACGAGGGGCCGGGGTCCCTCCCCCGACCCTGACTTCCTCCTCCCCCTCGGGGGCGATACGGTCTGGATAATTCGCTGGGTGTGCTCCGGCCAACTCGGGTGCTTTCCCACCGGTCGGCTTCGGCGGCGAGTTGTCGAGGGTCGGTTAGCTTACTGTCCAGGAGGTGTTGCCGGAGCTCCACGAAGCAGTTGTTCGACAGGTGTTCCCATACGATGAGGTCAAAGAGTTGTTCGTAGGTGGTTACTTTGTTGCCCTTGATCCACCCCTCGAAGGCTCGGCTAAAAAAGTTCACGTACTCCACCCAAGTTGTACCCGGAATCCGTTTGCAGTCGCGGAACCGTTGGCGGTACATCTCCGGTGTGAGCCCGTATCGAGTGAGGAGGGCGGCCTTCATGTGGTCGTAGGAGGTCATCAGCTGGTCCGGGAGTTGCAGCAGGGCGTCCCGCCCTTCGTTGACAAACCTCCCCCATAATCCGGCTCCCCAATCGCTTCGGGGAATCCGGTGGGAGGTCATTGCCACCTCATAGGCTTTAAACCACTGCTGTATATCATCGTTCTTGTGGTATTCCCGGATGACATCTTTGGGGATGTGAACCTTGGGTTCGGTCGAGGCAGACGGGGTCGGTCGTTCGGGGAGCCCGAGGTCTTTATTCTGTTTCTGGATCTCCAGTGCTTTGAGATTGCGCTCATGTTCGTACTCTAGTTTCTTTTCCTCTAGCTCCCTCTGTCTTTGCTTGTCTTCCCGCTCTTCCCTGAGCCGTAAGTGTTCCAGGGTTATTTTTTGTTCTGCCAGCTTGAGTTCCCCATCCAAGCGAAGTCGGGCTAGTTCTAATTCGTGGAGTCTGTTTTTTTCTCTTTCTCGGATCTCTTCCAGGGAGAGATCCGCTCTTTCTTTAGATGGTGCGGGGCTCGTTTCGGTTGTTTGTGTTCGGGGTACGGCCGTACCCGTTTCCGCCCAGGCTTCCAGGGCTCGTTTGAAGTCTTCCTTCGTACTCAGACCCGTGGTTGGGAGACCAAGTTCCATGCAATATTGCTTCAGTTCTCGGTGGTTGTAGTCTTCCAATTTTTCCATCTGGAACTTCTCCGTTGTTCCGCTCTCTGTTGTCATGGTGGTCGTGTGTCGTGGGTCGGGTGACTTTCTGTACGATTATGCGTAGGTTCGGATCCCGTCGCTGGCCACCAATGTTAGACGGGGACCCTGAGGGTCGGCCGGATACTGAGGGGGAGATCCCCGAGGGGGACCGGCTCCGGCGATCGTACAGACAAGTTACCTCCCTCCCCACAAACAGGCACCACACCAAGTCGAGTTCAAGGCTTTATATAAGGTTCTTAAGGCAAGGATATCAGCGATACAGGATATCTCGGACCCGGGGGTCCTCTCACTTCTAGTCTCTGTAGGAAAAGGGGGTAGCGGGACAGTCTTGGTACCGGATCGGTACAGGTAGTGGTAAGAGGCGAGCTCACAATCCTCGAGCTGGAGTGTCTGTGGATCGGGCCGCGGCAGCGCCAGCAGGCCAAGATGGTAGTCTCACAAGGCAGAGGGCCGCGGCAGCGCCAGCAGGCCAAGGTGGTTTCACGAGGCAGAGGGCCGCGGCAGCGCCAGCAGGCCAAGATGGTTTCACGAGGCAGAGGGCCGCGGCAGCGCCAGCAGGCCAAAACGATGGTTTCACGAGGCAGAGGGCCGCGGCAGCGCCAGCAGGCCAAAACGATGGTTTCACGAGGCAGAGGGCCGCGGCAGCGCCAGCAGGCCAAGACGATGGTTTCACGAGGCAGAGGGCCGCGGCAGCGCCAGCAGGCCAGTCACGGATGAGTTCTTCTCGGGTCTCTCGACTCCAGGATACAACTGGCTTCCTGGTCTGGCCCTGCCCCAGTTATAGGTCTGGTCCCCTTTGATGTCCGGACCCTCGCGCCTGGGGGCCGGGAGGTCCGGGATGAGGGAGTCCAGACGCCCAGCAGGGGGGTGGAGCCAGCGCCCAGGGCGGCCTGGGGTGATCGACACCTGGCGGAGGAGAGCCGTTGACGATTCCTTCTCCCATTGACTCGCCAAGTGGTCACTCTGCCTCCTGGGAGGAGGTTGGGGCCTCGATGTCGGGGCCGGCCGGGCCCGGGGTTAGGGTCGAGTTGAGGCCACGCGGCCTCGTGCTGCAGTGCCCCAAGATGGCGGCCGGGTCGATGTCGTGGTGTGGATGGTGACCCGGGCCAGCTGGGTCCGGAGCTGGTGTCTTGTAGTGGAGGGATTGCAGGGTACTTCGGGTGGTCGGTTGTGGACTCTGGCTGGGGATGCAGGGAGAGCCAGGGTCCCGGTCCCATTGCGGGGAGGGGGGACAGCCCGAACATGCGGCCTGTCCAACAGCCATATTTACAATGCAGTGCACCATGGGACAAAAATGGCACATGGCTTTGCGTACGCTTACCGTGTGCTTACTGTGCTCTTACGCTGTGAGTACGTAAGACGTCCCGCCGCGATTCGCGTAGTTGCTTTTAAAAGTAATATACGCTTATTAAAAGTTTAAAAAACTATTTTCATAATTATCTAGATAATGTCTTCTCTTAGTATGTACATTAAATACTTAAACAGTTAAAAATGTTGGAACCTTTCGCGTATGGGGCGTTGTACATGACATCACACGGAAGCGTTGGTGCGACGCGTAATGTAAAAGCGTATTCGTAACGTATGCGCAGGTACGCACAGAGTACGATTTGCTGTACAAAGTATGGTGCGATCACCATACACGTATGGTACGATTATCCCAAAAACAAACAATGAAAAAGGAATTAAATAGAATTTAATTTTAATATATTGAAAAAAAAAAATAACAAAAAAAATTACAATTTACTTCTGTTATTATTTTACATTAAGAATATGAAATATAACTTAAAACATAAAATAAATATAAATATTTATAAGAAAAATGTAGGAAATTAGTATAAAAAGAAAGAAATTCAAAAATTAATCCATTTAAAAATTATCATTTACAAAACCTTTAAAATTCACTGAAAAAACCATACGGTTAACACACGTTATAGTTAGGAATTAGCATTTAAAAAACCTTGCAAATTCACTGAAAAAACCATAGGCTTCACACACGTTATAGTTAGCTGGACATTTCACTCATACAAAAACATTGAAATTCCCCCGTTATAGTTAATTTAGCTAACTATAACTCGCGCAGCCGCAATGCACTGCTGATGACGTCACATATTACATCACTCATGACATGGCCAGTGACATCACTCATGACATCACTGATGACATCTCAAATATATATATATATATATTGCTATAAGCTCCGGGTCCCACGCATGGGCGGGGATAATTCCCTGTTCATAACTATTGATGAGTATCCCCTGGAAGATAACTCATTTTATTCTCCAGTATTGGATGTTTCATAGGTTCACGTGCTTGAATCAGAATAGCAAGCAGTTTTGTAGGTGAATATAAATGCAGATATAGTAATAGAAGTACCCTAGTGAGTGGTGGGTAACAGTCTAGTACATATATCCATACATAAATACATGTATGCATACTTTTATGCAAATAGTTTATATATGAAAAGACTATTAAATCATATACAATGCCATCAGATACATCAGTAAAGAGATATAACCATCACTTACAATTAAGGAGGCTCGCCTTATTGAAACAAATGATGTAAAACTACTTGCCCTACGACTGCAGTAGTGCGGTGTGAGCGTGTGGGTGTTCTTCCATGTCGCAGCATGACATATCTTCTCCAGAGGAATGCCTGCAATCAGAGCATCTGAGGTAGACACTGCCCAGGTTCAGTTTGCCTTTGCTCCTGCTGAGAGTGGTTTGCCAGCTTTGGTATGGCAAAACTGTAAGATGGCAGGTTGCTTTCATGACTGCCGTACCTTGAGTAAAGAGTCTGTAAGAGACCAACAGCTGATCAATGTTCCGGAATTGTTTGGTACGATGGAGATAGAATTTAAGACAACGTTTAATGTCCAAGGTTTGGAGAGACCTTTCAGCTGGAGATGCCGGATTTGGGAAAAATCTATGATAGGGTAATTGAGTTGAAATTGCGGTGGAACCAAGGGGATGAATCTTGGGTTTGTTCTGAGGAGCACATAATCACCAGTGAAACGCAAGAACAGTTCCTGTGTAGTGAAAGCCTGAATTTCGACGACTCTTCTAATTGAAGAGAGAGCTTAGAGCAAAGCGACCTTCCATGTGAGAAATTTCAGATCTGCTTTGTGAATGTGCTCGAATAGAGGCTTCATAAGCTGCAAAAGAACCACATTGAGATACCATTCTGGGGGAGGAGCTCTACGGGGGGAAAACCTCTGAACAATCCGCTCATGACCTGTTTGACTATTCTAGTGGAACAGAGAGAGATAGAGAATGTGTGGAGCGTCTGTACCTTGAAATTGCGACTTGATGAACCTTCAAACATGCATGTACCAATCCTGATCTAGCTAGCGACAGTAGGTCGGGCAGAATCTGTTTAGGTGAGACTTTCAATGGATGTTGGTTAGACTGTTGGCAAAATGAACAGAATCACTTTCATTTTAATTTATGTCTTGTTAGTAGCTTCCACTCTTGCCTTGGATAAGATCTCCCTACAGTCCTGAGGGATGTCTAATCCCTGGAACTCACTGAATTCAGGAGCCACGCCTGCAATTGGAGAGAGGCTGGCTCCGGGTGTAGGATCTGGCAATTGTTCCTTCTCAAGAGGTTTGAATCTTCAGTAGGTGGATGGGATTGGACTCTGACAGCAGCAGGAGCTGCACAAACCAATGCTGCCTGAGCTATTTGGGAGATATTAGAATGAGGCAACGATGCTCCATTTTTATCTTGTCGAGAATCCTTGGTTTCAGAGGGAAGGGGGGAAAAGTTATGCATAAATCCCGGATCAGCTCATTGAAAGGGCATTCCCCCATGACCCTGGGAGCGGGTATCGACTGGCATAGAACTGGTTTTCCCCACCGTGAGAATATTTTGTCCAGCTCCAACCGATCCAGTTTCTACTCCTGGCAACTTTCTCTGGTACTGCTGAGAGTGTCCGCTAAGATGTTGTTCACTCCTGACAGGTGCTCTGTTTTCAGAACTATTTTGTCTGCTGTGAACCAGTTCCAAAGGTCTTGGGCTTCCTGAGATAGAGTTAGCGACCTTGTACCCCCTTGCTGGTTAATGTAATACCTGCTGGTCGTATTGTCTGTATGGACCAGCAAGGAGGTTCCTGCTATGCATTGATTTCTGTAGCACTGACGACCTCCCTTAGATTTGCAGGTCCTGCTAGTGGCTACCCCAGCCCATAAAGGAGGCATCGGTCGTGATGACGAAGTCTGGTACTGGAGTCAAGAATGTGAGGCATTTTTTGACAGATGAGATATTTTAGACCACCATGCTAACATTTCTAGCATCCTTCGAGTAATGCTGATCAAGACTTTGATTGGATCCATTGCAGTTGGAGTTCCTCTTGCAGTGGCCTCATCTTTAGTCATGCCTGTGGGACCAGGCTTATCGCAGAAGAGATCAGGACTTTTACAGATGCACTGAAATGGACTTTCTTTTGGAAATATTCAGAGCCAAGTTTATCAACCTTCGCTGCCTGTCTTGCGATAGACAGGCTTTGTTTTTGTTTATATTCAGGTTGGCTCCCAAAAACATTATTGTTTGACCTGGGTTTTTGGATAATTCACTGCGAGGCCCATTCTATGAACAGTTGGAGGCAAGCCTTGGTTGCTTTGGCAGCTTGCTACGGTGTTGAGGCTTTTAGCAGTCCGTTGTCTAGCTAGGGGATTACCTGATGACCTTGTTTTCTGAATGTGGCTGCTACAAGGGCGAGACATTTGGTGAATATCCAAGGAGATGCCTTGAAGTCAAATGGGAGGACTCTGAACTGGTAATGGGTACTAGCTACGGAGAAGCAGAGATATTTGTGATGTTTGGGATGCATGGGAATGTTGAAATACGCATCTTGTAAGTCTATAAGTCTAGTAAGAGGTCATGTAATTTCCGTTGTTTAGGACATGTATGATGTCGGAGAGAGAGTAATCATACCGAAAGAATGTTTGTGTAGGAATTTGTTTAGTATCCTGAAGTCTAGGATGGGTCTCCATTACTTTGTTACTTTGTAGAATCTCATGCCCTCCTGAGAACAAGGGACCTTTTCAATTACACTCTTGGTCAGTATTATTAGGGCTTCTTTCCTCAATAAGTAAAAACAAGGTGGGTACGCCCCCTTTGGAGGGTCTTGATGTTCTCTGCACAAACTCCAGGGTATGCTCATTTGTACAACGTTTTCTCTTTCCATTGAGGAAGGTAGTTGGAAATATTTGCAGTCACATGAATGGAAGTAGTGGATGTAGCTGGTACCTGGTCTAGGTCAGTATTTTACGGCCTGCATATCGACCAGGTGGGAGGGAGGGCAGGGGGAGGGGTAGCTTCCAGCGCAGACCTTGTTTGTTGTAAGCTTCTCAGGGTGGTTGATGGTACGCATGATGTTGGTAGGTGGGTCTATATTGGGATTGAAAGAGTTGATATTGTTGAGATCATTGATAACCCCCTCTGTTGGTAGAGAGATCTCTTTCTTGAGCCCCCCGGAAGGGCTACTTCTTAAAATGAAGGGTGCCTAGAGACCTAGCAGTGTCATTGTCCATCCTTATCGCCAGTAGTGTGTCATCTATATGTTTTCCAACCAAAGTTTCTCCGTCATAGGCCATGTCCAAAACCTTTGATTGGACCTTCGGCTAAAAAGATGTAGCTTTAAGCCATCCCTGGCGTCTCAAGACCGCTGCCTCAGCTAATTGGCAGAAACCTGGGGCAGACATGGGCACTATCCAAATTGACGAAATGGAATATACATCCATTCGCTTGCAGTCTCAATGGGCGATAGCGGTATCTTTGAGTAGCTATTGTCTGTATGAAAAGGACACAAACAAAGGGTATAAAAGTGAATTGAGTCTATGTTGGACACGTGGTCCTTTGAATCCGATGCTAGAAAACGGAACCTGCAACATAGATTGGCGATTCAGAAATAATTCGCGAAAACAAAACTAATTGCACAGTAGGTGTGGTTTATATAGTTTTCGGTTGTTTAGTAGTCTACGGAAGGAAGCTGTAGGTCCGCCTATTTAGATGTCACGTGCTCACGTTTTAACTGTTTTTCTTCTGCACGTGTTCGGAAAAGTTACAAACTGTAAAGGTGTAAAGGTTTCGATTTTGATCGTAACACGTATAAGGTATTATTATCTACATACGTTGGAGAGTTTAAAAAGTGTTACTCTGTAAACTGTGTTCTTTGCATTTTCATGATTAAAAACATCTAAATAGAAGACATAAAAAAAATATCATTATCATTAGAAAAAAAAAGTATTAATATTGGTTATTATTATGCTTCTTAATTTAAAAAATGCTAGCATTTGTAAATCGTAAACCTATCCTCGGAAAGGTGTGCTGGCGCTTGGGGTGTTTGGAAGATTAATAAATAATAAATGCCCTTTTCTATGCACCTGTCAACTTGGCTTTTAAACTTTCAATTGCCCAGTCTGTATCTTTACACTTCCACCAAACACTCTGTCACTGCTGTTTTAGTTGTGTAGTGACTCATTCATCGGTATGTAATAATCCATTCACTACATTAAAACACTAATGGGCACATATACAATAACTGGCATATCCCCAGGAATATGCCAGTTATTGTGCACCGTGACACTACCTCCATGGATGCGCCATTGTTAGACGGGGACCCTGAGGGTCGGCCGGATACTGAGGGGGAGATCCCCGAGGGGGACCGGCTCCGGCGATCGTACAGACAAGTTACCTCCCTCCCCACAAACAGGCACCACACCAAGTCGAGTTCAAGGCTTTATATAAGGTTCTTAAGGCAAGGATATCAGCGATACAGGATATCTCGGACCCGGGGGTCCTCTCACTTCTAGTCTCTGTAGGAAAAGGGGGTAGCGGGACAGTCTTGGTACCGGATCGGTACAGGTAGTGGTAAGAGGCGAGCTCACAATCCTCGAGCTGGAGTGTCTGTGGATCGGGCCACGGCAGCGCCAGCAGGCCAAGATGGTAGTCTCACAAGGCAGAGGGCCGCGGCAGCGCCAGCAGGCCAAGGTGGTTTCACGAGGCAGAGGGCCGCGGCAGCGCCAGCAGGCCAAGATGGTTTCACGAGGCAGAGGGCCGCGGCAGCGCCAGCAGGCCAAAACGATGGTTTCACGAGGCAGAGGGCCGCGGCAGCGCCAGCAGGCCAAAACGATGGTTTCACGAGGCAGAGGGCCGCGGCAGCGCCAGCAGGCCAAGACGATGGTTTCACGAGGCAGAGGGCCGCGGCAGCGCCAGCAGGCCAGTCACGGATGAGTTCTTCTCGGGTCTCTCGACTCCAGGATACAACTGGCTTCCTGGTCTGGCCCTGCCCCAGTTATAGGTCTGGTCCCCTTTGATGTCCGGACCCTCGCGCCTGGGGGCCGGGAGGTCCGGGATGAGGGAGTCCAGACGCCCAGCAGGGGGGTGGAGCCAGCGCCCAGGGCGGCCTGGGGTGATCGACACCTGGCGGAGGAGAGCCGTTGACGATTCCTTCTCCCATTGACTCGCCAAGTGGTCACTCTGCCTCCTGGGAGGAGGTTGGGGCCTCGATGTCGGGGCCGGCCGGGCCCGGGGTTAGGGTCGAGTTGAGGCCACGCGGCCTCGTGCTGCAGTGCCCCAAGATGGCGGCCGGGTCGATGTCGTGGTGTGGATGGTGACCCGGGCCAGCTGGGTCCGGAGCTGGTGTCTTGTAGTGGAGGGATTGCAGGGTACTTCGGGTGGTCGGTTGTGGACTCTGGCTGGGGATGCAGGGAGAGCCAGGGTCCCGGTCCCATTGCGGGGAGGGGGGACAGCCCGAACATGCGGCCTGTCCAACATGCGTCCCCCCCAGCTGAAGGCGGGGAGAGTCAGCCATCTTCCTGGGGACTCTCCTCGCTGAGGCGGAAAAAGCGTGACAGGCCGTCGGCGTTGGCGTGGTCCTGGCCTGGACGATGTTCCACCGTGAAGTCCATCCCCTGCAGGGAGATGGACCAGCGCAACAGCTTCGGGTTCTCCCCCCGCATTTGCATCAGCCATTGCAGGGGTCGGTGGTCTGTTTGCACCCGGAAGTGGGTGCCGAAGAGGTAGGGCCGGAGCTTCTTGAGGGCCCAGACTACGGCGAAGGCCTCTCTCTCAATGGTGCTCCAGCGCTGCTCTCGGGGCAAGAGGCGTCTGCTGATGAAGACCACCAGATGGTCGACCCCTTCGGCGTTGAGTTGGGAGAGGACGGCCCCCACACCATGATCGGAGGCGTCCGTCTGCACAAGGAATTCCCGGCTGTAGTCGGGAGCCTGGAGCACGGGGGCCGTGCACATGGCGGTCTTTAGCTTTTCGAAGGCTGATTGGCAGTCCGGGGTCCAGTTGACGGTTTTGGGGCTCTTTTTGGAGGTGAGCTCTGTGAGGGGCCCCACGATGCTGCCATAGTCCTTCACGAACCGCCGGTAGTATCCGGTGAGCCCCAGGAAGGCCCGGACCTCCGTTTGGCTCGTAGGGGGTTGCCAGGCCTGGATGGCAGCAATCTTGAGTTGGAGAGGGGCCACCAGCCCGCTTCCCACTTGGTGTCCTAGGTAGGTCACGGACCCTTGGCCAACCTGGCACTTGCTGGCTTTGATGGTGAGCCCGGCTTGCTGGAGGGCGTGTAGAACCTCCCGCAGGTGGCGGAGGTGGTCGGTCCACTGGTGGCTGTACACAGCAATGTCGTCCAGGTAGGCGGCGCTGAAGTCTTCCAGGCCCGCCAGTACCTGGTTTACCAGCCGTTGGAACGTTGCCGGGGCGTTTTTCATGCCGAAGGGCATGACTTTAAAGTGGTAGTGCCCGTCTGGGGCAGAGAAGGCGGATCGTTCTTGGGCCCTAGGGGTGAGGCCGATCTGCCAGTAGCCCGCTGTTAGGTCGAAGATGCTCAGGTAGCGGGCGGCCCCCATCCGGTCAATTAGCTCGTCTGCCCGGGGGATGGGATGAGCGTCGGTCCGGGTAACTGCATTCAGCCCTCGATAGTCCACGCAGAACCGGAGCTCAGGGGCAACGCCCGGGGCAGCTGCCTTGGGAACCAGGACCACTGGGCTCGCCCAGGGACTGTCTGAGGGTTCGATCACTCCTAAGGTCAGCATCTTGGACACCTCGGTCTGGATGCAGGCTCGTACCCGGTCTGGTACGCGGTATGCTCGGTGTCGAATAGGAGGGCTGTCCCCGGTGTCCACATCGTGGAGGCACCAGGGGGTGACTCCGGGGGTGAGGGAGAACAGGGAGGCGAACTGCCTCAGGAGCGTTTGGCAGTCTTGGCGTTGCTCCGGGGACAGGGCCTCGGAGAGCTGGACCCCTTCCACTGAGCCGTCCTGCTCGAGGGCCCTCAGTAAGTCCGGAAGGGGTTCGGAGTCTTCTTCTGTCCCAGTATCGGTAGCCATCAGGAGGCTGAGTTCGGATCGCACAAAATGGGGTTTGAGCCTGTTGGCATGGAGGACCCGTAGGGGGTTCCGGGCAGTCTCCATGTCGATTAAATAGGTGACGGGCCCCTTGCGTTCGATTACCTTGAAGGGCCCGGACCATCTGTCTTGGAGGGCACAGGGCTCAACCGGGGACATCACCCAGACCTGTTGTCCAGGTTCGAACTCAATGGAGGACGTGTGCTGATCGTACCACCTCTTCATGTCCTCCTGACTGGCCTCGAGGTTGGCTTTGGCGGTGTCTCGGAACCGCCGGGTCTGGTTGCGGAGAGCCAGGAGATACCGGTAGATGTCCGGGGGAGTTTTCTGGGGAGGCTGCTCCCAACCTTCCTTGACTAGGCTGAGGGGGCCCCGGACGGGGTGCCCGTACAGGAGTTCAAAGGGGCTGAAGCCGAGGGACTTCTGCGGGACCTCCCGATAGGCAAACAGGAGGCATGGAAGTAGCACGTCCCACTGGCGTCGAAGGGGTTCTTCTAGACCCATAATCATCCCCTTGAGGGTGCGGTTGAATCTCTCGACCAGTCCGTTTCCTTGTGGGTGATAGGGGGTCGTGAATTTGTAGGTGACCCCGCATTGCTGCCAGAGGGACTTCATATATTTGGAGATAAAGTTCGTGCCCCTGTCACTGACGACCTCCCGGGGGAACCCCACCCGGGAGAAGATCCCCATCAGGGCCCGGCCCACCACGGGGGCCGTCACAGTCCGAAGAGGGATGGCCTCGGGATAGCGGGTGGCGTGGTCTACAAGGACCAGGATGAACCGGTGTCCTTGGGCTGTTCGAGGGTCGAGGGGCCCCACAATGTCTATTCCCACTCGTTCAAACGGGGTGGTGACGACCGGGAAGGGTTGTAACGGTGCTTTGATTTTTCGGCCACTTTTTCCGCTGGCCTGGCAGGTGGGGCAGGCCTTGCAGTGGTTGGTGACATCCTTCCGCATGTGGGGCCAGAAAAAATGGGTCACCAGGCGGTCGTAGGTTTTATCCTGCCCCAGGTGTCCGGCAAGGGGGACATCGTGGGCTAAGTTCAGGAGGAAGTCTCGGAAGCGAAGGGGCACCACCAGCACCCGACTGGCCCCTAGTTCTGCAATTTTCTGCTCGCTGTAGAGCAGGTCTTGGTCCCAGTAGATCCAGTGGGCCCCCGAGGTATCTCCGGTGCTCTGGGCCAGGGCTTGCTGCCGGAGTCCTTCGAGAGAAGGACAGGTTTTTTGTTCGGCCCGGAATTGTTCCTGCGTGGGGCCTCCCTCCTGCTGCCATTGGGCCAGGTCAGGGACGTCCCGAAGCTGGTCGGGTCCTTCTTCGGTTTGGGTCGAGGGACTGGCGTCTGGGGCGGCCTCCTCTGGGATGAGCGCGGGAGGAGGTTCTGGCCACTCGGGCTCTTCTAGACTGGGGACCGCGCGGGCGGTCATGGACCGGGTCGTGACGCAGACCCATTCGGGGAGGCCAAGCATCCCCAGGTGTTCTCTCCGTTCGACAGCTGCCCAGGGAGAGCTTTCAAGGTCGTTTCCTAGGAGGCAGTCCACGGGGGCATCATCGCGGACAGTTACTTTTAACATCCCTGTTACTCCTCCCCACTCGAAGGGGACGCAGGCCATGTGGCATAGGCTTTCGGAGTTGTCGGCTGATCGAACAGGGCAAAGAATGTTCGGCAAGATTTGGTCTGGAGTGACGAGGTGGCGTCGGACCGCCGTTACACTGGCCCCGGTGTCGCGGAGGGCTTCCGCCCGGCGGCCATTAATGTTGACCCATTGACCGTACTTCTGTGTGTTGGCGGGAAGGGGGGCCCGCGGAATCATGTCTCTCTCCCCTAAGCAGACCAGTGCCATGGCGGCGGGTGCCCATTCAGAGGGATCGGTCTCGTACTCTTCTTGGTCTTCCGGGATTATTTCTTCCCCTAGGGCCGCCGCTGCAACTTGGCGGGGAGTAGTGTTCGGATTCTTTGGGCAGTTGGGATCACTGGCGTAGTGGCCGGGTCGCTGGCACCTGTGGCACGTAATGTTGGCCCGGAAACCGGCCCGGACGGCAGGGCTTCCTCGGCCAACCGGGGTCGAGGGGTTTCTGGGGGGTGACGAGGGGCCGGGGTCCCTCCCCCGACCCTGACTTCCTCCTCCCCCTCGGGGGCGATACGGTCTGGATAATTCGCTGGGTGTGCTCCGGCCAACTCGGGTGCTTTCCCACCGGTCGGCTTCGGCGGCGAGTTGTCGAGGGTCGGTTAGCTTACTGTCCAGGAGGTGTTGCCGGAGCTCCACGAAGCAGTTGTTCGACAGGTGTTCCCATACGATGAGGTCAAAGAGTTGTTCGTAGGTGGTTACTTTGTTGCCCTTGATCCACCCCTCGAAGGCTCGGCTAAAAAAGTTCACGTACTCCACCCAAGTTGTACCCGGAATCCGTTTGCAGTCGCGGAACCGTTGGCGGTACATCTCCGGTGTGAGCCCGTATCGAGTGAGGAGGGCGGCCTTCATGTGGTCGTAGGAGGTCATCAGCTGGTCCGGGAGTTGCAGCAGGGCGTCCCGCCCTTCGTTGACAAACCTCCCCCATAATCCGGCTCCCCAATCGCTTCGGGGAATCCGGTGGGAGGTCATTGCCACCTCATAGGCTTTAAACCACTGCTGTATATCATCGTTCTTGTGGTATTCCCGGATGACATCTTTGGGGATGTGAACCTTGGGTTCGGTCGAGGCAGACGGGGTCGGTCGTTCGGGAAGCCCGAGGTCTTTATTCTGTTTCTGGATCTCCAGTGCTTTGAGATTGCGCTCATGTTCGTACTCTAGTTTCTTTTCCTCTAGCTCCCTCTGTCTTTGCTTGTCTTCCCGCTCTTCCCTGAGCCGTAAGTGTTCCAGGGTTATTTTTTGTTCTGCCAGCTTGAGTTCCCCATCCAAGCGAAGTCGGGCTAGTTCTAATTCGTGGAGTCTGTTTTTTTCTCTTTCTCGGATCTCTTCCAGGGAGAGATCCGCTCTTTCTTTAGATGGTGCGGGGCTCGTTTCGGTTGTTTGTGTTCGGGGTACGGCCGTACCCGTTTCCGCCCAGGCTTCCAGGGCTCGTTTGAAGTCTTCCTTCGTACTCAGACCCGTGGTTGGGAGACCAAGTTCCATGCAATATTGCTTCAGTTCTCGGTGGTTGTAGTCTTCCAATTTTTCCATCTGGAACTTCTCCGTTGTTCCGCTCTCTGTTGTCATGGTGGTCGTGTGTCGTGGGTCGGGTGACTTTCTGTACGATTATGCGTAGGTTCGGATCCCGTCGCTGGCCACCAATGTTAGACGGGGACCCTGAGGGTCGGCCGGATACTGAGGGGGAGATCCCCGAGGGGGACCGGCTCCGGCGATCGTACAGACAAGTTACCTCCCTCCCCACAAACAGGCACCACACCAAGTCGAGTTCAAGGCTTTATATAAGGTTCTTAAGGCAAGGATATCAGCGATACAGGATATCTCGGACCCGGGGGTCCTCTCACTTCTAGTCTCTGTAGGAAAAGGGGGTAGCGGGACAGTCTTGGTACCGGATCGGTACAGGTAGTGGTAAGAGGCGAGCTCACAATCCTCGAGCTGGAGTGTCTGTGGATCGGGCCGCGGCAGCGCCAGCAGGCCAAGATGGTAGTCTCACAAGGCAGAGGGCCGCGGCAGCGCCAGCAGGCCAAGGTGGTTTCACGAGGCAGAGGGCCGCGGCAGCGCCAGCAGGCCAAGATGGTTTCACGAGGCAGAGGGCCGCGGCAGCGCCAGCAGGCCAAAACGATGGTTTCACGAGGCAGAGGGCCGCGGCAGCGCCAGCAGGCCAAAACGATGGTTTCACGAGGCAGAGGGCCGCGGCAGCGCCAGCAGGCCAAGACGATGGTTTCACGAGGCAGAGGGCCGCGGCAGCGCCAGCAGGCCAGTCACGGATGAGTTCTTCTCGGGTCTCTCGACTCCAGGATACAACTGGCTTCCTGGTCTGGCCCTGCCCCAGTTATAGGTCTGGTCCCCTTTGATGTCCGGACCCTCGCGCCTGGGGGCCGGGAGGTCCGGGATGAGGGAGTCCAGACGCCCAGCAGGGGGGTGGAGCCAGCGCCCAGGGCGGCCTGGGGTGATCGACACCTGGCGGAGGAGAGCCGTTGACGATTCCTTCTCCCATTGACTCGCCAAGTGGTCACTCTGCCTCCTGGGAGGAGGTTGGGGCCTCGATGTCGGGGCCGGCCGGGCCCGGGGTTAGGGTCGAGTTGAGGCCACGCGGCCTCGTGCTGCAGTGCCCCAAGATGGCGGCCGGGTCGATGTCGTGGTGTGGATGGTGACCCGGGCCAGCTGGGTCCGGAGCTGGTGTCTTGTAGTGGAGGGATTGCAGGGTACTTCGGGTGGTCGGTTGTGGACTCTGGCTGGGGATGCAGGGAGAGCCAGGGTCCCGGTCCCATTGCGGGGAGGGGGGACAGCCCGAACATGCGGCCTGTCCAACAGCCATATTTACAATGCAGTGCACCATGGGACAAAAATGGCACATGGCTTTGCGTACGCTTACCGTGTGCTTACTGTGCTCTTACGCTGTGAGTACGTAAGACGTCCCGCCGCGATTCGCGTAGTTGCTTTTAAAAGTAATATACGCTTATTAAAAGTTTAAAAAACTATTTTCATAATTATCTAGATAATGTCTTCTCTTAGTATGTACATTAAATACTTAAACAGTTAAAAATGTTGGAACCTTTCGCGTATGGGGCGTTGTACATGACATCACACGGAAGCGTTGGTGCGACGCGTAATGTAAAAGCGTATTCGTAACGTATGCGCAGGTACGCACAGAGTACGATTTGCTGTACAAAGTATGGTGCGATCACCATACACGTATGGTACGATTATCCCAAAAACAAACAATGAAAAAGGAATTAAATAGAATTTAATTTTAATATATTGAAAAAAAAAAATAACAAAAAAAATTACAATTTACTTCTGTTATTATTTTACATTAAGAATATGAAATATAACTTAAAACATAAAATAAATATAAATATTTATAAGAAAAATGTAGGAAATTAGTATAAAAAGAAAGAAATTCAAAAATTAATCCATTTAAAAATTATCATTTACAAAACCTTTAAAATTCACTGAAAAAACCATACGGTTAACACACGTTATAGTTAGGAATTAGCATTTAAAAAACCTTGCAAATTCACTGAAAAAACCATAGGCTTCACACACGTTATAGTTAGCTGGACATTTCACTCATACAAAAACATTGAAATTCCCCCGTTATAGTTAATTTAGCTAACTATAACTCGCGCAGCCGCAATGCACTGCTGATGACGTCACATATTACATCACTCATGACATGGCCAGTGACATCACTCATGACATCACTGATGACATCTCAAATATATATATATATATATTGCTATAAGCTCCGGGTCCCACGCATGGGCGGGGATAATTCCCTGTTCATAACTATTGATGAGTATCCCCTGGAAGATAACTCATTTTATTCTCCAGTATTGGATGTTTCATAGGTTCACGTGCTTGAATCAGAATAGCAAGCAGTTTTGTAGGTGAATATAAATGCAGATATAGTAATAGAAGTACCCTAGTGAGTGGTGGGTAACAGTCTAGTACATATATCCATACATAAATACATGTATGCATACTTTTATGCAAATAGTTTATATATGAAAAGACTATTAAATCATATACAATGCCATCAGATACATCAGTAAAGAGATATAACCATCACTTACAATTAAGGAGGCTCGCCTTATTGAAACAAATGATGTAAAACTACTTGCCCTACGACTGCAGTAGTGCGGTGTGAGCGTGTGGGTGTTCTTCCATGTCGCAGCATGACATATCTTCTCCAGAGGAATGCCTGCAATCAGAGCATCTGAGGTAGACACTGCCCAGGTTCAGTTTGCCTTTGCTCCTGCTGAGAGTGGTTTGCCAGCTTTGGTATGGCAAAACTGTAAGATGGCAGGTTGCTTTCATGACTGCCGTACCTTGAGTAAAGAGTCTGTAAGAGACCAACAGCTGATCAATGTTCCGGAATTGTTTGGTACGATGGAGATAGAATTTAAGACAACGTTTAATGTCCAAGGTTTGGAGAGACCTTTCAGCTGGAGATGCCGGATTTGGGAAAAATCTATGATAGGGTAATTGAGTTGAAATTGCGGTGGAACCAAGGGGATGAATCTTGGGTTTGTTCTGAGGAGCACATAATCACCAGTGAAACGCAAGAACAGTTCCTGTGTAGTGAAAGCCTGAATTTCGACGACTCTTCTAATTGAAGAGAGAGCTTAGAGCAAAGCGACCTTCCATGTGAGAAATTTCAGATCTGCTTTGTGAATGTGCTCGAATAGAGGCTTCATAAGCTGCAAAAGAACCACATTGAGATACCATTCTGGGGGAGGAGCTCTACGGGGGGAAAACCTCTGAACAATCCGCTCATGACCTGTTTGACTATTCTAGTGGAACAGAGAGAGATAGAGAATGTGTGGAGCGTCTGTACCTTGAAATTGCGACTTGATGAACCTTCAAACATGCATGTACCAATCCTGATCTAGCTAGCGACAGTAGGTCGGGCAGAATCTGTTTAGGTGAGACTTTCAATGGATGTTGGTTAGACTGTTGGCAAAATGAACAGAATCACTTTCATTTTAATTTATGTCTTGTTAGTAGCTTCCACTCTTGCCTTGGATAAGATCTCCCTACAGTCCTGAGGGATGTCTAATCCCTGGAACTCACTGAATTCAGGAGCCACGCCTGCAATTGGAGAGAGGCTGGCTCCGGGTGTAGGATCTGGCAATTGTTCCTTCTCAAGAGTGTTTGAATCTTCAGTAGGTGGATGGGATTGGACTCTGACAGCAGCAGGAGCTGCACAAACCAATGCTGCCTGAGCTATTTGGGAGATATTAGAATGAGGCAACGATGCTCCATTTTTATCTTGTCGAGAATCCTTGGTTTCAGAGGGAAGGGGGGAAAAGTTATGCATAAATCCCGGATCAGCTCATTGAAAGGGCATTCCCCCATGACCCTGGGAGCGGGTATCGACTGGCATAGAACTGGTTTTCCCCACCGTGAGAATATTTTGTCCAGCTCCAACCGATCCAGTTTCTACTCCTGGCAACTTTCTCTGGTACTGCTGAGAGTGTCCGCTAAGATGTTGTTCACTCCTGACAGGTGCTCTGTTTTCAGAACTATTTTGTCTGCTGTGAACCAGTTCCAAAGGTCTTGGGCTTCCTGAGATAGAGTTAGCGACCTTGTACCCCCTTGCTGGTTAATGTAATACCTGCTGGTCGTATTGTCTGTATGGACCAGCAAGGAGGTTCCTGCTATGCATTGATTTCTGTAGCACTGACGACCTCCCTTAGATTTGCAGGTCCTGCTAGTGGCTACCCCAGCCCATAAAGGAGGCATCGGTCGTGATGACGAAGTCTGGTACTGGAGTCAAGAATGTGAGGCATTTTTTGACAGATGAGATATTTTAGACCACCATGCTAACATTTCTAGCATCCTTCGAGTAATGCTGATCAAGACTTTGATTGGATCCATTGCAGTTGGAGTTCCTCTTGCAGTGGCCTCATCTTTAGTCATGCCTGTGGGACCAGGCTTATCGCAGAAGAGATCAGGACTTTTACAGATGCACTGAAATGGACTTTCTTTTGGAAATATTCAGAGCCAAGTTTATCAACCTTCGCTGCCTGTCTTGCGATAGACAGGCTTTGTTTTTGTTTATATTCAGGTTGGCTCCCAAAAACATTATTGTTTGACCTGGGTTTTTGGATAATTCACTGCGAGGCCCATTCTATGAACAGTTGGAGGCAAGCCTTGGTTGCTTTGGCAGCTTGCTACGGTGTTGAGGCTTTTAGCAGTCCGTTGTCTAGCTAGGGGATTACCTGATGACCTTGTTTTCTGAATGTGGCTGCTACAAGGGCGAGACATTTGGTGAATATCCAAGGAGATGCCTTGAAGTCAAATGGGAGGACTCTGAACTGGTAATGGGTACTAGCTACGGAGAAGCAGAGATATTTGTGATGTTTGGGATGCATGGGAATGTTGAAATACGCATCTTGTAAGTCTATAAGTCTAGTAAGAGGTCATGTAATTTCCGTTGTTTAGGACATGTATGATGTCGGAGAGAGAGTAATCATACCGAAAGAATGTTTGTGTAGGAATTTGTTTAGTATCCTGAAGTCTAGGATGGGTCTCCATTACTTTGTTACTTTGTAGAATCTCATGCCCTCCTGAGAACAAGGGACCTTTTCAATTACACTCTTGGTCAGTATTATTAGGGCTTCTTTCCTCAATAAGTAAAAACAAGGTGGGTACGCCCCCTTTGGAGGGTCTTGATGTTCTCTGCACAAACTCCAGGGTATGCTCATTTGTACAACGTTTTCTCTTTCCATTGAGGAAGGTAGTTGGAAATATTTGCAGTCACATGAATGGAAGTAGTGGATGTAGCTGGTACCTGGTCTAGGTCAGTATTTTACGGCCTGCATATCGACCAGGTGGGAGGGAGGGCAGGGGGAGGGGTAGCTTCCAGCGCAGACCTTGTTTGTTGTAAGCTTCTCAGGGTGGTTGATGGTACGCATGATGTTGGTAGGTGGGTCTATATTGGGATTGAAAGAGTTGATATTGTTGAGATCATTGATAACCCCCTCTGTTGGTAGAGAGATCTCTTTCTTGAGCCCCCCGGAAGGGCTACTTCTTAAAATGAAGGGTGCCTAGAGACCTAGCAGTGTCATTGTCCATCCTTATCGCCAGTAGTGTGTCATCTATATGTTTTCCAACCAAAGTTTCTCCGTCATAGGCCATGTCCAAAACCTTTGATTGGACCTTCGGCTAAAAAGATGTAGCTTTAAGCCATCCCTGGCGTCTCAAGACCGCTGCCTCAGCTAATTGGCAGAAACCTGGGGCAGACATGGGCACTATCCAAATTGACGAAATGGAATATACATCCATTCGCTTGCAGTCTCAATGGGCGATAGCGGTATCTTTGAGTAGCTATTGTCTGTATGAAAAGGACACAAACAAAGGGTATAAAAGTGAATTGAGTCTATGTTGGACACGTGGTCCTTTGGTGTAAGTTGAAGTGTTATGTTCTGTGTTTTTACTAGAGCGGTGCTCCTCTTACCTGAGCAGCAGCCAGGTGGGGTGATGCTATTCCTCCTACATATACTAGGTAAGATAACAAAAATATTTTGTTGCCAGGAAATGGTGATATCATGATCAATCTTGTATAAACTTAAAACTTGATGTAGATGACATTAAGCATCTGATAGGCGGTTAAATGTTTGATAATTGCCTAACTACGATTCTACTTGTGTTTCTCATTTGTATGTGTACATTTTCTCTCTTTCTCTTTGTTTCCACCAAATTCAAGGGAGAAGATTGAATGATTTCGTGAAAAATATACAGGTGATATTTTTCCTGTTTTTCTATACAGTAGCCATAACTATCTAGGTCCTGAAGAAAGCAGTGACATATTTAGCGTCACATCTGCTGAAACATGTTGACCCTACTGAACATCAGATATTATGTTAAATCTGATTGTTTTCTCACATTTTAACATTAGGAGTTTTTGAGGGAATTGAATAAAATATGGTTGTCTCCACTCATCAACTACCTAATTTTAACATTACACTATTTTTCACATTTATTTTGGCACTGTAATCCAGTTACCTGCAAAAAATCGAAACATCCCCGTAACTTCCTTTGAAGTTGATCTATCATTACTACACTGATAGACATACTGCACTTTCTCCTGGGTAAGGAGAACCCATATGATGCAGGGCGGAATCAGGCGGGAACTGATGGGCACTTTTCTCCAATAATAGTGAGTGGAGTGCGGCATGACACATAGTCACATCACATAGTATTGTTTTGGATGATTCACAAGTAGATTTGTAGTCTTTCTTTGGACCCACGCACACTCTTTTCAGTTGAAGAGAAACCTGGGGCAGTCATGTCCGTCGCACAATCTATAATCTCCAAGGAGGCGTACTCACCCTCCTGGAAGATCTTTCTTGCTTCCGCCTTTTTGTCTTCAGGCATCAAGCCACTAGGCTGCTGACATCGGACCATATTTGTAGGTTGCCTGCTCGAACTGTGATGGCAGACATGAGGGAGAATCTCTTCCCTCTGTTGTCTAAATGCCTGCTGTAGTTTTGAATCCAGGCACGAAATGTATAACAATAGGATTTATTAAGAGAGCACAGTACAACGTATGTTCAGGTAGAAATCTTCACAACAGCTGCCCCATGGAACATAGAACTCCATGTACCATAGTAAAAGACTGCAGTACAACACTTAAGTATGAACATTTGTAACACTAAAGCATTTAATGAAACATGCAAGAATATTTAGAATATAACACCTGCCTACTATGTCTGGTGGATCGGAGATGAGATCAGGTGGGTTTTTAGAGCGTATTTGCACCGCTTGTGAGATCACAGAGTCTGGTCCGGGATGACCCATGAGGCAAGCGGGAGAATCCTCGGTAGACTTGTACTTCTTGTCCGTGCAAGGTGGTACTGCCGCTACTGTGGCCAGATTCTTCATTATCTTGAGCCCCTCATCCTAGATATAGTCAATGATGGGGATGGCCCTCACTGACTTGCTTGCTTGCTCCTTGAAATCAGAAAGAAATCATTTGAACTGTGTAGCAGAAGTTGGGAGATAAAATTGTGTTGCAGCCCAGACAATCAGGTTATGAAATCCCTCGATGTCCTCTGGGGGAAAGTCTAAAGAGTGTGGTGTTGGAGGCGATGGAGAAGGGACAAGGTAGTCATTCCACTTATCCTCTGGATGTTGGGGTTGAGTGTTTTCGCCTTACTCCCTTTCATCTTCTGAAGACTTTTGGTCTTCCCTTGGTGGTGCCACTATGTTCGAGGCACGTGTTACCCTGGGCATTATAGGTTGAGGAATATGCCTTGGCGTAACAGAAGAGGCAGTCTGAGGTGATGCTACAAGCTGCTCCTGTTAAGGGTCAGAAAATCTTCTTTAATCCTGCAGCATGGCTTGCGAATCCTGGACTAGCTATATAGTCATTTGCACTTCATCATATCTAAGCTGAGGATGAGGATGGTATTGGTAATGTTCATAATGCCGCTTGGAAGGAGCATAATATTGATGATAATAATGCTCTTCCTCATTTTCATTGTCTTCCTCCTTGTATTTTAACTGGAGCTCTGATAGGCTGTGCACTGCCCCAAAAGGCCAGTCATCGTCAGACTCTTCCATAGCCAACAAGTAACTTGGTTGCAAAGGTGACACCTTTCAAGGGGATGTCAATTCAGGCCTTACAGCTGTTTTTGCTACTTTGGTGATTTTTATCATCGTCAACGGTCCCGTTGATGATGTCAATGTGACTTAGGCACCGACGGTAGTAACTCAGTCGTCGATGCGTTCGTCGACGGTGTCGCTGTTGCCGGTGTATTTGTCTATGTTGTTGCCGTCAACTGTGTCATCATATACTTTGTCATCAGGGGTAACACCGCAGTTGACAGTGTCTTGATGGATGAAAATACCTTTGTTGATGTGTTGGGTGCGCCGATGGCTGTAGTCGTCAAAGTTCTCAATGATGATGGCCTCGTAGACGAGACAGTAGTAACATTAGTCATCAATACTGGGTCGACGGTGATGTTGTCGTCAGCAGGATTTTGAGAGGATTTATTGCCCTCGACATAAAGGGTTCAGAGGAAGAGGAATGCTTACGCTCTCCTGTCTTCACAGATGGAGTAGAAGGTTAATAGGAGGCCGCCTCTGAAGAGATAAGTTTTAGCTTCTCAGTTCTCAGAGGGTCTTTATGATGCGTTTTTAAGGCCTTTCTACTCTCCTCAGAAGTCCCTTGGTTTGATGATCTTGATCGTTTGGGGGTTCTTACTTATTTATCACTGTCCTCACCAGAAGTGGATTTCTGAGATTTAGACTTCTGTAGCCAAAGAAGAAGCCACCGTCCTTTAAGGTTTTAGATGAGAAAGTGTGACAGATTTTTAACTCTTTTAACTGATGTTGAGGGTAGAGGCAGTAAAGACAGTCTCTGTGTGGATTGTCCACATGTAGCCTTTTCTTTCCACAGGTTTTGCAGGATCTGAAGAGCCCCTTCTTAGACTTCTCATACATCGTAGTTGTAGATAAATCTTGAAATGTACAGTAAAAAACTGAGTAGAGAGTAGGGAGGCTCCTTTCCACCTCCTGCGGTAGATTCTGCCTCTGTTGGGAGTGTTCTAGAGAGTGCTGTTGTCTGATTGGTTATAGTTCAAGTTTGGTTCTTTAAAAAAAAAAAATGATCCAAAAAGGCTACTTAACTGACTTTTCATTACCATGATACTAAGGCTATGATACTGATACATACTGGTTTACTTTGGTACAGTCGGACTCCCACTTCAACGACAGGGAATGATTCAAGCATGTGAATCTATGAAATATTCAATACTGGAGAATGTTTTGTGCATTAAGTGGAAACAATCACCCCCATTGCACTCACCTTCAATGAGTGCTCTGCTGCTGGACTCACCTGCGCCCGACTAAAAGTAAGCCCTCCTCCCGGAAGTGCCAGGGTGACCAGAGAGAGCATCTTAGGACTGTGTTCTGCAAGGGGACCAGTGACCTCACAGTGGCATAGCTGCATACTTGCAGGTAAGTGCCCCTTTGCCTCAAAGACAGTTTCAGGTGTTTATGTTATTGCAATTGTGTTTGTATACTGCCTACTATCCCTGGCAAGGCGTTAATGCTGTATTTTAATTTTCTTTGTATAGCACTTAGTAACCCTGGCAAGGGTTTTCTGTACTCACCGTCAACTCTGATGGTGTTCGGCCCCAGGGGTAACCCCCCGATCGTGTTGCTGTTATTTAAAGCGTTTTCTCCGATAACGTTGGCAATTTCCTGAGCGGTGGGCGCGGGAGAGGTGGAGTTGTCAAACACAATTTCAAGGTCTGTTTCCACCGAGCCCGATCTGTGGAAAAAGCACAGAAAGAGTGAATATTTCTGTGGATCGGACCCGCCCACACTTCCTCACACCTCCCTAGTGTCTGGACGGCCCTAGTAGGCCCTGTGGATATTTAAATATGTTATTAGCTAATTATATGTGCTGATTATATGCAGGAGAGCTTTGGAAAGTTAATTAGGCACCTCACTCTTTACTGTTTGCAAAAATACCTTTTAAGATCATGGATCTCACCCCTTCCAAATTTTCAGACCAGCTAATGCCCCTCACTTGCCCTGGACCTCGATGAGTGTTGCCCGGCCATTGGTTGAATGAATGAATACATCTTTATTTTATAACTTTATAAAACCCTTGTACAAAACAATAGATACGTAGAAAATGGAACTACATCTATCAAAAGAAAAGGGAAGGAAAGGAAAGAAGAGAAACAGGAATGGGGATTTGGCGAGCGATAAAAGGTTGACCTTCGTTGATTAAACTAAAAGGGCAGGACCAAGAAGAAAGAGAAGGGAGAATTGTACAGAAGGGAAGATTGTGACATAGTGAGAATCCATCAGGGATTTACTTTTCTACTTCCTAATTGCCACTGATAGGTACTTCCTAGGAGGTCCTGTGATGTATCTAGTGTGGATCTAGTGAAGCACAACAAAGAGGCTTCAGATATATTTCTTCCTTCTGCCTAGAGATACATCAGATATAGTTCTTTTCCTTCTGTCCTAAAGATACATCAGCTACAGCTCTTCTTTCCGTCCTAAAGATACATCAGATTTGGTTCTTCTTCCTTATGTCGTAAAGATACATCAGATATATGTCTTGTCCCTTCTGTCCTAAAGATGCATCAGATATAGTTCTTCTTCCTTATGTCGTAAAGATACATCAGATATAGCTCTTCTTCCTTCTGTCCTAAAGATACATCAGATATAGGTCTTGTCCCTTCTGTCCTAAAGATGCATCAGATATAGTTCTTCCTCGTTATGTCGTAAAGATACATCAGATATAGTTCTTGTTTACGCTGTCCTAAAGATGCATCTGATATAGTTCTTCTTCCTTCTGTCCTAAAGATGAATTTGATATAGTTCTTTATCCTTCTGCTCTAAAGATGCATCATCTATAGCTCTTCTTCCTTCTGTCCTAAAGATACATCAGATGTAATTGTCCCTTCTGTCCTAAAGATGCATCTGATATAGTACTTCATCCTTCTGTTCTAAAGATTCATCAGGTATAGTTCTTTCTCCTTATGTCGTAAAGATACATCAGCTATAGCTCTTCTTCCTTCTGTCCTAAAGATACATCAGATGTAGGTCTTGTCCCTTCTGTCCTAAAGATGCATCAGATATAGTTCTTCTTTATGTCGTAAAGATGCATCAGATACAGCTCTTCTTCCTTCTGTCGTAAAGATGCATCAGATACAGCTCTTCTTCTTTCTGTCATAAAGATAAGTTTGAAGTATTTCCCCAGTGGATCTCACCAACATGGACACAGTATAGACATCGGGGCAAATTTACAACTCTACTGTGCCACTAGTACTCACTTTTTGTGACATACTTGTGGCGCAGGAGGCTCCTCCATATTTACAAGGAGAGGAAAAGCCACCCTGTGTGACTTCCTCTCCTTGTGAATACGACCCCTTCACACGCAGCCCTTTGCGTTGAAGGAGTGTTGCGTGGGTGTTGCTGTGGGTGTTCCCACGCGACACCCATTAAACAAGACACATCTCCAGATTTACGAGAAATCGTAAATCTGGAGATGCGTCTGAATGCTACGCCACCCTAGAGGTGGCGTAGCGAGGCGCAACAAGGAGAAAGGTTTTGATTTTTCCTCGTTTTTCCTCTTTTAATGCATGCTGCATTCTACAGCACGCATTGAAAAAGGAAAATGTCTGTAGTGATTGTTTTTGTGCAGGAACGACCCCTTCGTGCAGCAAAACCATCTCCCCACGATGCAGACATCCTTACACCATGGTGCAAGGGTGCCTGCACCAGCGCATGGCTGCAGTTAGTGTGCTAGTGCAGGGGGAAGCACCGAGATGTGACATATTCTTGTAAATATGTTGCATCCCTGTGCTTTGGAAGCGCCGCAGCGTGGCGCAGCCAACGGGGTTTCGGCGCCACGCTGCAGCACTCCCTCGTAGATCTGCCCCTTTGTTCCTGTGACTCCGGACCCGAGGTACAGATCCGCCACAAATTGTTGCCTCTCATTGGGGATTGCCACACGCCATCGAATTAGCTTAAAGGTAGATATACAAATCTAAAACATTAAACAGCTCTCTTTCCCTTGGTATTTACATTATAAGTAGACAATAAGTGAAAGGATGTAAGAACTAGCTCTTATTTGAGTGTGTAGCATTGAGTTCCTTAGGAATGCAGCTCAGAAATATGGTTTCAGCTGTTCCTATCATTTCGAAGTCCAGCACATTGAACAGTATGAGTACGAGAACAAATGTTGCTACCCTTAAAGTAGGCCCGACCCCCCCTCCATATTTCTTTGCAAATCTTTTGGGGTCTCCGGTGATATTAGAGGTTCTTCGGAGCAGCGGTGCTGTGTGAGGGCTCTAGTTTAGGCTGTAATCCATTACAGCCCCTAAATCTGTGTAGTTTTGCACAATCTCAACTCTGTTTGGAGCTACAGACCCGGTACATTTCGGAGTAGGGCATACAAAGCCATGGCCTTAGCTTTGTTGATTATCAGTGTTATAAATATACATTGTGGCACATTGTTGCTGAAGCCCAAACTGTCTAGTATTATGGTAGGAGCGTGACGGGGTCATATTTTATTTATTTATTTACAGCGTTTTATATAGCACAAACTTGACCCGAATCGAGCATCAGAGCGCTTTACATAGCACCAGTTGCATTACATGAGGACACATTCATTTTTTGATAGGCACGGGGAGATTAAGGGGCAGATGTATCAACTCAATTTTTAGTCGCAAACACTGCGATTCGCAAAAAAGCAGCATTTGCAACTAAAAATTCGCAAAATGGTATGTATCAGGGAAATAGTATTGCAAAATTAAGGAATCGCAAATTGAGATTCCTTAAATGCTATGCAACAAGCATTTCATTTTGCGAATTCTCCTTAAGAAATCGCAAATAACCTCCAACTTCAAGTTGGTGGTAATTTGCGATTTCTTTCACAAATGCACTTTTTGGCATTTGTAAGGGTGCCATATGGCGCACATACATGCCCTTAGTTTCAGGGGTGCATCAGGGTGTCCGTATGACACCCTTTTACCCTTGAAATTATTCTCAATTTGCAATCGCAAATTGAGAATAACCTCCTGGCCCATAGAAATGAATGAGAAATTATTCCTTAATTGCGATTCGCAATTTGCTAATCTCAATTAAGGAATTTTACGAAATCACTAAAAAAATACGATTTTCTACATACATCCCTATTTGCAAATCTCAAATAGCGATTTCTAAAAAATTGCTATTTTAGATTGGCAAATCAGGATGTTGCTACATCTGCCCTTAAGTGATTTGCCCAGAATCACAGGATTTTCAGCGTCATTGCCGAGACTCGAACCCGGTTCCCCAGATTCAAAGTCGACCGCCCTAGCCCTTAGGCCAGCTCCTCTCCATATAAATACTCCATGTATGAAACTTCTGTGTGTCCTAGATTGGGAGCATCGGCCAGGTTTTGTTGAAGTACAACTGAGAGGTCTGAAACTTATAGACTGAAAAGGAGTGGGGCCAGGATGCAGCCTTGTTTCTTTCAGACCAGTACAGGTATTACTTTTGGTGATAGCCCTCTCCTCTCCTGTTGGCTGGTGTCTGAGCTCTAAATTTGGGTTTTGTGTGTCCTGAGCACATACAGGACCAGGGGCGTCCTTACTCAGAGTCATTGCAGCGATTGGTCCAAGTAGAGCCAATCATTGAGACACCAGGTGCTGATTAGGCCTGGGGGAAATTTGTGTAATTTCCTTTGTGGAAATCACGTAAAATGCATAAAAGTTTCATAATATTATATTAAAAACTGGTCTAGCATTATGTGCTATTTTTAGCACAAAATGGATCCCAGCGTCCATTTTGGATGCAAAGACGCTTTTCATACTAAAGAAAAAAGAACACAAAAACACAGGGGACACAACAACAGCCGCTTGCACACTGTTCATTTGCGTCAATACTCCCACTGTTCCCGCGATATGAGTTTTACCCAAATGAAATCTCAACTATGCGATGTGATGTAAAGTCAGGAAATTTACGTTACAAGTTCCCCATGAAATGCTGGGAATTCGGCACGATTATGCTGGTATAAACAACATTTCACCAAGGCCTTGTTGTGTGGCTTCTTACCATGTGAGGGTTCTACAAGTTCGTCTCTCCTGTCATGGAACAAACTAGGCACCTAGGAGCTGACCCCAACGAGTGGTTATGTGGGAGACTTTCACTTCTGGATGCGGCTCGGTGGCCCGTCTCCTCCCTGCCTGGGATCTTCACCAAGAAATGCCAGTTGGATATCGCCCTTTTAAATGCCCATAATATACTAACGCACTTGTAATAAGGAGGACCTGTCCACCAAACCCTAAATCCGGCCCTGACTCCCTCTCCACTCTTGGAAACACTGCTTTGATAAATGTATACCCACAAACAAACAAGCCTCGAGGGGCCCCCTCTGGTCACAACCCCCAGCCGTGTGCGGCTACTTTCAAAGATGGATTGGCTACCATGACCCAAACAAGCCTCGAGGGGCCCCCTCTGGTCACAGCCTCCTGCATTGTGGGGTTGCTTTCAAAGATGGATTGGCTACCATGACCCAAACAAGCCTCCAGGGGCCCCCTCTGGTCACAACCTCCAGCCGTGTGGGGCTGCTTTCAAAGATGGATTGGCTACCATGACCCAAACAAGCCTCGAGGGGCCCCCCTCTGGTCACAACCTCCTGCAGTGTGGGGTTGCTTTCAAAGATGGATTGGCTACCATGACCCAAACAAGCCTCCGGGGGTCCCCTCTGGTCACAACCTCCTGCAGTGTGGGTTGCTTTCAAAGATGGATTGGCTACCATGACCCAAACAAGTCCCGAGGGGCCCCCTCTGGTCACAACCTCCAGCCGTGTGCGGCTACTTTCAAAGATGGATTGGCTACCATGACCCAAACAAGCCTCGAGGGGCCCCCTCTGGTCACAACCTCCAGCCGTGGGGGGTTGCTTTCAAAGATGGATTGGCTACCATGACCCAAACAAGTCCAGAGGGGCCCCCTCTGGTCACAGCCTCCTGCATTGTGGGGTTGCTTTCAAAGATGGATTGGCTACCATGACCCAAACAATCCTCCAGGGGCCCCCTCTGGTCACAACCTCCAGCCGTGGGGGGTTGCTTTCAAAGATGGATTGGCTATCATGACCCAAACAAGCCTCAAGGGGCCCCCTCTGGTCACAACCTCCAGCCGTGTGCGGCTACTTTCAAAGATGGATTGGCTACCATGACCTAAACAAGCCTAGAGGGGCCCCCTCGGGTCACAGCCTCCTGCAGTGTGGGGTTGCTTTCAAAGATGGATTGGCTACCATGACCCAAACAAGCCTTGAGGGGCCCCCTCGGGTCACAGCCTCCTGCAGTGTGGGGTTGCTTTCAAAGATGGATTGGCTACCATGATCCAAACAAGCCTCGAGGGGCCCCCTCTGGTCACAACCCCCAGCCGTGTGCGGCTACTTTCAAAGATGGATTGGCTATCATGACCCAAACAAGCCTCAAGGGGCCCCCTCTGGTCACAACCTCCAGCCGTGTGCGGCTACTTTCAAAGATGGATTGGCTACCATGACCTAAACAAGCCTAGAGGGGCCCCCTCGGGTCACAGCCTCCTGCAGTGTGGGGTTGCTTTCAAAGATGGATTGGCTACCATGACCCAAACAAGCCTTGAGGGGCCCCCTCGGGTCACAGCCTCCTGCAGTGTGGGGTTGCTTTCAAAGATGGATTGGCTACCATGATCCAAACAAGCCTCGAGGGGCCCCCTCTGGTCACAACCCCCAGCCGTGTGCAGCTACTTTCAAAGATGGATTGGCTACCATGACCTAAACAAGTCTTGAGGGGCCCCCTCGGGTCACAGCCTCCTGCAGTGTGGGGTTGCTTTCAAAGATGGATTGGCTACCATGACCCAAACAAGTCCCGAGGGGCCCCCTCGGGTCACAGCCTCCTGCAGTGTGGGGTTGCTTTCAAAGATGGATTGGCTACCATGACCCAAACAAGCCTTGAGGGGCCACCTCGGGTCACAGCCTCCTGCAGTGTGGGGTTGCTTTCAAAGATGGATTGGCTACCATGATCCAAACAAACCTCGAGGGGCCCCCTCTGGTCACACCTCCAGCCGTGTGCGGCTACTTTCAAAGATGGATTGGCTACCATGACCTAAACAAGCCTTGAGGGGCCCCCTCGGGTCACAGCCTCCTGCAGTGTGGGGTTGCTTTCAAAGATGGATTGGCTACCATGATCCAAACAAGCCTTGAGGGGTCCCCTCTGGTCACAACCTCCAGCCGTGTGCGGCTACTTTCAAAGATGGATTGGCTACCATGACCCAAACAAGCCTCGAGGGGCCCCCTCTGGTCACAGCCTCCTGCATTGTGGGGTTGCTTTCAAAGATGGATTGGCTACCATGACCTAAACAAGCCTAGAGGGGCCCCCTCGGGTCACAGCCTCCTGCAGTGTGGGGTTGCTTTCAAAGATGGATTGGCTACCATGACCCAAACAAGCCTTGAGGGGCCCCCTCGGGTCACAGCCTCCTGCAGTGTGGGGTTGCTTTCAAAGATGGATTGGCTACCATGACCCAAACAAGCCTCGAGGGGCCCCCTCTGGTCACAACCTCCAGCCGTGGGGGGCTGCTTTCAAATATGGATTGGCTACCATGATCCAAACAAGCCTCCAGGGGCCCCCTCTGGTCACAGCCTCCTGCATTGTGGGGCTGCTTTCAAAGATGGGTTGGCTACCATGATCCAAACAAGCCTCCAGGGGCCCCCTCTGGTCACAGCCTCCTGCATTGTGGGGCTGCTTTCAAAGATGGATTGGCTATCATGACCTAAACAAGCCTAGAGGGGCCCCCTCGGGTCACAGCCTCCTGCAGTGTGCGGCTACTTCCAAAGATGGATTGGCTACCATGACCCAAACAAGCCTCGAGGGGCCCCCTCGGGTCACAGCCTCCTGCAGTGTGGGGTTGCTTTCAAAGATGGATTGGCTACCATGACCCAAACAAGCCTCGAGGGGCCCCCTCTGGTCACAGCCTCCTGCAGTGTGGGGTTGCTTTCAAAGATGGATTGGCTACCATGACCTAAACAAGTCCCGAGGGGCCCCCTCGGGTCACAGCCTCCTGCAGTGTGGGGTTGCTTTCAAAGATGGATTGGCTACCATGACCCAAACAAGCCTCGAGGGGCCCCCTCTGGTCACAACCTCCAGCCGTGGGGGGCTGCTTTCAAATATGAATTGGCTACCATGACCCAAACAAGCCTCCAGGGGCCCCCTCTGGTCACAGCCTCCTGCATTGTGGGGCTGCTTTCAAAGATGGGTTGGGTACCATGACCCAAACAAGCCTCCGGGGGTCCCCTCTGGTCACAACCTCCAGCCGTGTGCGGCTACTTTCAAAGATGGATTGGCTACCATGACCCAAACAAGCCTCGAGGGACGGGGCCTTCCCTCTGATCACAGCCTCCGGCAGCGTGGGACTTTTTTGGACATTTTTGCCAGCTCTGATTTTAGTTTTCAGTCTGGCCAGAACACAAGGAGGAATTGGGACGCATGACGGGCAGTAATTCCCCTTCAGCACACAGCAGCACACAACCATGATGACATCTGATCTAGCAAAGATCAGTCTTATAGTCAGCTATTACTCTGCATCCAACTGCACCGTCCCCATGAGATGCCATAAAATCACCACAACTACTTAGACAGCACATTGCAGACAGATCCAACCAAACGCAAATATGACAACAGTGAACGGCCCGGTAGAGTGCCTGTAACAGTAAGCATGCTGAGTACTCAGAATGAGGCAGCTGGAATCACCTTTCAGAGTCCTGAACACCACTGTCATTGTCCTCAGAGAGGCCTGTGCACTCTGTCTGTGCTGCCCTACACTAGGCCAGAGCCAGGGCACGTATTCAGCATCTGAGACATGCGTTGACAGGTGCGGCGTGTGTGGGGTGATCAGCAATCCTTACCTGAAGTGACAGTTCTCCAGTCTTAGAAACCCAGGATACATCTTCAAAGTCTTCTCTAGCTGAAAAGAGACACACAGGACAGGGTCAGCTTCATCACATGATCTGTCACGACAGCAGAGAGGACACACGATATGCATGTGGGCAGTGTCAGCATTAGAGGGGCAGTGAGTACAAGTAGCCTTGCCTAGGGGGCTGTGTCAGCATTAGAGGAAAAGTGAGTACTAGCAGACGTGCTTAGGGGGCAGTGTCAGCATTAGAGGGGCAGTGATTACAAGGAGTCTTGCTTAGGGGTAGTGCCAACACTAGAGCCACAGTGAGTACAATGAGCCTTGCTAAGGGGAAGAGTCAGCATTAGAGGGGCAGTGAGTGCAAGAAGCCTTGCCTAGGGGGCAGTGTCAGCATTAGAGGGGTCGTGAGTACAAGGAGCCTTGCTAAGGGGCAGTGTCAGCATTAGAGGGGCAGTGAGTACAAGGAGCCTTGCTTAGACGGGTAGTGTCAGCATTAGAGGGGTCGTGAGTACAAGGAGCCTTGCTTAGGCGGGTAGTGTCAGCATTAGAGGGGCAGTGAGTACAAGGAGGCTAGCTTAGAGGGGGAGTTTCAGCATTAAAGGGGCAGTGAGTACAAGAAGCCTTGCCTAGGGGGCAGTGTGGAAATTAGAGGGGCAGTGAGTACAAGGAGCCTTGCTTAGGTGGGTAGTGTCAGTATTAGAGGGGCAGTGAGTACAAGGAGGCTAGCTGAAGGGCACTGTCAGCATTATAGGGTCAGTGAGTACAAGGAGCCTAGCTTAGAGGGGGAGTTTCAGCATTAAAGGGGCAGTGAGTACAAGAAGCCTTGCCTAGGGGGCAGTGTGGGAATTAGAGGGGCAGTGAGTACAAGGAGCCTTGCTTAGGTGGGCAGTGTCAGCATTAGGGGGGCAGTGAGTACAAGGAGGCTTGCTTAGGTGGGCAGTGTCAGCATTAGAGGGGCAGTGAGTACAAGGAGCCTTGCTTAGGCGGGTTATGTCAGCATTAGAGGGGCAGTCAGTACAAGCAGCCTTGCTTAGGGTAGTGTCAGCATTAGGGGGCAGAGAGTACAAGAAGCCTTGCTTAGGCGGGTAGTGTCAGTATTAGAGGGGCAGTGAGTACAAGGAGGCTAGCTGAAGGGCACTGTCAGCATTATAGGGTCAGTGAGTACAAGGAGCCTAGCTTAGAGGGGGAGTTTCAGCATTAAAGGGGCAGTGAGTACAAGAAGCCTTGCCTAGGGGGCAGTGTGGGAATTAGAGGGGCAGTGAGTACAAGGAGCCTTGCTTAGGTGGGCAGTGTCAACATTAGGGGGGCAGTGAGTACAAGGAGCCTTGCTTAGGTGGGCAGTGTCAGCATTAGAGGGGCAGTGAGTACAAGCAGCCGTGCTTAGGGGGCAGTGTCAGCATTAGAGGAAAAGTGAGTACTAGCAGACGTGCTTAGGGGGCAGTGTCAGCATTAGAGGGGCAGTGAGTACAAGAAGCCTTGCCTAGGGGGCAGTGTTAGCATTAGAGGGGCAGTGAGTACAAGGAGCCTTGCTTAGGCGGGTTGTGTCAGCATTAGAGGGGCAGTCAGTACAAGCAGCCTTGCTTAGGGTAGTGTCAGCATTAGGGGGCAGAGAGTACAAGAAGCCTTGCTTAGGCGGGTAGTGTCAGTATTAGAGGGGCAGTGAGTACAAGGAGGCTAGCTGAAGGGCACTGTCAGCATTATAGGGTCAGTGAGTACAAGGAGCCTAGCTTAGAGGGGGAGTTTCAGCATTAAAGGGGCAGTGAGTACAAGAAGCCTTGCCTAGGGGGCAGTGTGGGAATTAGAGGGGCAGTGAGTACAAGGAGCCTTGCTTAGGTGGGCAGTGTCAACATTAGGGGGGCAGTGAGTACAAGGAGCCTTGCTTAGGTGGGCAGTGTCAGCATTAGAGGGGCAGTGAGTGCAAGCAGCCTTGCTTAGGGGGCAGTGTCAGCATTAGAGGGGCAGTGAGTACAAGAAGCCTTGCCTAGGGGGCAGTGTCAGAATTAGAGGGGCAGTGAGTACAAGAAGCCTTGCCTAGGGGGCAGTGTCAGCATTAGAGGGGCAGTAAGTACAAGGAGCCTTGCTTAGGCGGGTAGTGTCAGCATTAGAGGGGCAGTGAGTACAAGCAGCCTTGCTTAGGGGGCAGTGTCAGCATTAGAGGGGCAGTGAGTACAAGAAGCCTTGCCTAGGGGGCAGTGTCAGAATTAGAGGGGCAGTGAGTGCAAGAAGCATTGCCTAGGGGGCAGTGTCAGCATTAGAGGGGCAGTAAGTACAAGGAGCCTTGCTTAGGCGGGTAGTGTCAGCATTAGAGGGGCCTTACAATGACCTTAGGTGCGCAGTTATCAATCACAGACATTAATACTAGGAGTTGTCATTCATCGCATATAGTGACGCAAGAAGATCATTCATCAGTCACAGACAGTGGCGCTGGCCAGCGGGTCAATCTTCAGTCAGAAGCAGTTACTGTAGGAAATCAATTGTCAGTCATAGACAGTGAGGCTGGGCAGCGGGTCAGTCCTCAGTCACAGACAGTGAGGCTGGGCCGCGGGTCAGTCCTCAGTCACAGAGAGTGAGGATGGGCAGCAGGTCAGTCCTCAGTCAAAGACAGTGAGGCTGGGCATCGTGTCAGTCCTCTGTCACAGACAGTGAGGCGGGACAGCGGGTCAGCCCTCAGTCACAGACAGTGAGGCTTGGCAGCGTGTCAGTCCTCAGTCAAAGACAGTGAGGCTGGGCATCGTGTCAGTCCTCAGTCACAGACAGTGAGGCTTGGCAGCGGGTCAGTCCTCAGTCACAGATAGTAAGGCTTGGCCGCAGGTCAGTCCTCAGTCACAGACAGTGAGGCTTAGCAGCGGGTCAGTCCTCAGTCACAGACAGTGAGGCTGGGCAGCGCATCAGTCCTCTGTCACAGACAGTGAGTCTTGGCAACGTGTCAGTCCTCAGTCACAGACAGTGTGGCTTAGCAGCGGGTCAGTCCTCAGTCACAGACAGTGAGGCTGGGCTGCGCGTCAGTCCTCAGTCACAGACAGTGAGGCTGGGCTGCGCGTCAGTCCTCAGTCACAGACAGTGAGGCTGGGCAGCGGGTCAGTCCTCAGTCACAGACAGTGAGGCTTGGCAGCGGCTCAGTCCTCAGTCACAGACAGTGAGGCTGGGCAGCGGCTCAGTCCTCAGTCACAGACAGTGAGGCGGGACAGCGGGTCAGTCCTCAGTCACAGACAGTGAGGCTGGGCGGTGGGTCAGTCCTCAGTCACAGACAGTGGGTCTTGGCAGCGGGTCATTCCTCAGTCATAGACAGTGAGGCTGGACAGCGGGTCAGTCCTCAGTCACAGACAGTGAGGCTTGGCAGCGGGTCAGTCCTCACAGACAGTGAGGCTTGGCAGCGCCTCAGTCCTCTGTCAAAGACAGTGAGGCTGGGCGGCGGGTCAGTCCTCAGTCAAAGACAGTGAGGCTGGGCAGTGTGTCAGTCCTCAGTCACAGACAGTGAGGCTTGGCGGCGGGTCAGTCCTCAGTCACAGACAGTGAGGCTTGGCAGCGGGTCAGTCCTCAGTCACAGACAGTGAGGCTTGGCACCGGGTCAGTCCTCAGTCACAGACAGTGAGGCTTGGCAGCAGGTCAGTCCTCACAAACAGTGAGGCTGGGCAGCGTGTCAGTCCTCACTCACAGACAGTGAGGCTGGGCGGTGGGTCAGTTCTTTGTCACAGACAGTGAGGCTGGGCGGCGGGTCAGTCCTAAGTCACAAACAGTGAGGCTGGGCAGCGGGTTAGTCCTCAGTCACAGACAGTGAGGCGGGGCTGCGGGTCAGTCCTCAGTCAGAGACTGTGAGGCTTGGCAGCGGATCAGTCCTCAGTCACAGACAGTGAGGCTGGGCAGCGGGTCAGTCCTTTGTCACAGACAGTGAGGCTGGGCGACGGGTCAGTCCTAAGTCACAAACAGTGAGGCTGAGCGGCGGGTTAGTCCTCAGTCACAGACAGTGAGGCTTGGCAGCGGTTCAGTCCTCAGTCACAGACAGTGAGGCTGGCCTGCGGGTCAGATCTCAGTGACAGACAGTGAGGCTGGGCGGTGGGTCAGTCCTCAGTCACAAACAGTGAGGCTGGGCGGCGGGGCACTCCTCAGTCTCAGACAGTGAGGCTGGGCTGCGGGTCACATCTCAGTGACAGACAGTGAGGCTGGGCGGTGGGTCAGTCCTCAGTCACAAACAGTGAGGCTGGGCGGCGGGACACTCCTCAGTCACAGACAGTGAGGCTGGGCTGCGGGTCACATCTCAGTGACAGACAGTGAGGCTTGGCAGCGGGTCAGTCCTCAGTCACAGACAGTGAGGCTGGGCAGCGGGTCAGTCGTCAGTCACAGACAGTGAGGCTTGGCAGCGGGTCAGTCCTCAGTCACAGAGAGTGAGGCTTGGCACCTGGTCAGTCCTCAGTGACAGACAGTGAAGCTTGGCCGCGGGTCAGTCCTCAGTCACAGACAGTGAGGCTTGGCAGCGGGTCAGTCCTCAGTCACAGACAGTGAGGCTGGGCTGCGGGTCAGTCCTCAGTCACAGACAGTGAGGCTTGGCAGCGGGTCAGTCCTCAGTCACAGACAGTGAGGCTGGGCTGCGGGTCACATCTCAGTCACAGACAGTGAGGCTGGGCAGCGGGTCAGTCCTCAGTCACAGACAGTGAGGCTGGGCAGCGGGTCAGTCCTCACAGACAGTGAGGCTGGGCGGTGGGTCAGTCCTCAGTCACAGACAGTGAGGCTTGGCACCTGGTCAGTCCTCAGTGACAGACAGTGAAGCTTGGCCGCGGGTCAGTCCTCTGTCACAGACAGTGAGGCTGGGCACCAGGTCAGTCCTCTGTCACAGACAGTGAGGATGGGCACCGGGTCAGTCCTCAGTCACAGACAGTGAGGCTGGGCAGCGGGTCAGTCCTCAGTCACAGACAGTGAGGCTTGGCAGCGGGTCAGTCCTCAGTCACAGACAGTGAGGCTGGGCTGCGGGTCACATCTCAGTGACAGACAGTGAGGCTGGGCGGTGGGTCAGTCCTCAGTCACAGACAGTGAGGCTGGGCTGTGGGTCAGTCCTCAGTCACAAACAGTGGGGCTGGGCAGTGGGTCAGTCCTCAGTCACAGACAGTGAGGCTGGGCTGTGGGTCAGTCCTCAGTCACAAACAGTGGGGCTGGGCGGTGGGTCAGTCCTTTGTCACAGACAGTGAGCCCAAGAGATAAGTATTCAGTGATGATCTGGGCCGTTGGTCATTTCTCACTCACAGACAGTGACACCAGGAGATCAGTCACAAACAGTGACGCAGTTCAGTATATGAGTTACAGGCAGTGATGCTGGGCAGTAGGTCAGTCTCAGCCAGTAACCCTAAGCGTGTTCTAGTTACAGACCCCAGGAGATCAGTCCTACATCATAGACATTCACCTCGGGCAGTGAGTCAGTCACACAGTGACTCCAGGAGATCAATTGTCAGTGAAAAGAGATTAGTCTTCAGTCAAAAACAGTGACGCTGGGGAGTAGTTCAGTCACAGACCTTGATCCTGTACTTTTATTGGAAGATGTGAAAGACTCAATGGATTTGTGCTGGCTGCAGTCAATGTTTCTTTAAAACAATGAAAATCAATAGTAAACCAATAACAGGCCCACAAACAGTCAAAAAACAGTCCACACACTAACCTGGCAGACCAGCCCTTCGAGCACTGCCTGACTGCCACATAGGCCAGTGCAACCCTGATCAGTCCTCGGCCTCATACAGTGACCGCATGAGACAAGTCCTTGTTCACAATGACCTGAAGAGATCATTCCTCGGTCACCTGCAGGGACCCCACGAGACAAGTCCTTGATCACAGTGACCTCAGAAGATCAGACCTAAGTCACATACAGTGACCCCACGAGACAAGTCTTTGATCATAATGACCTCAGGAGATCAGTCAACGGTTACATACAGTGACCCCATGAGACAAGTCCTTGATCAGAGTGACCTCAGGAGATCAGTCCTCGGTCACCTGCAGTGACCCCATGAGACAAGTCCTTGATCACAGTGACATCAGGAGATCAGTCCTCAGTCACCTGCAGTGACCCCACGAGACAAGTCCTTGATCACAGTGACCTCAGAAGATCAGACCTAAGTCACCTACAGTGACCCCACGAGACAAGTCTTTGATAACAATGACCTCAGGAGTTCAGTCCTCGGTCACATACAGTGACAGCACGAGACAAGTCCTTGATAACAATGACCTCAGGAGTTCAGTCCTCGGTCACATACAGTGAACGCACGAGACAAGTCCTTGATAACAATGACCGTAGGAGATCAGCCCTCGGTCACATACAGTGACCGCATGAGACAAGTCCTTGATCACAATGAACTCAGGAGATCAGTCCTCGGTCTCATACAGTGACCGCATGAGACAAGTCCTTGTTCACAATGACCTCAGGAGATCAGTCCTCGTCCCATACAATGTCCACAAGAAATCAGTCGTCACTCACAGATGTGACCTCTGTAGCACTTTAGTTATAACTAAACTTTGGAATACCTTGCCAGTTTCCTTGAGAATGAATGTCAACCTGTTAGCTTTCAGGAAGGATTTGAAGTCCTGGTTGTTTGTTCAGTAGAACTTACCATTTGTTCGCCTATTCCTGTTTCCGCATCGGGTTTGAAGCGCCGGGACACTCCTCGGAGTAGCTGAGCGCTATAGAAATCCCATTTAACATAACATAACATAACATAACGTTTAGCTGCAGACAGGTGAGGGGGCCCTCAACCTGTGAATGCCAGACTCCTCCCAAATGAGCAGCTGGATGGTATCTGCCTGGTTTCTTTAATTAATCTTATGCACTGACACTTAAAGTGAAGTTCAACCTTCAATACTACTATTTTCTTACCGCTGGGAATATCTTGCTTCTACGCTCCTTATACTTGGTTGTCGTAGTGTCGGCGTATTCCGAGTACCAATCATCCGTAGATGTGAATTTCATCACCCTTCTAGCAGTGTTTGCAGAAGACTGGGTAGTTGTTGTGTCTGTGGTGGTGGTCACACCTGTAGGAGTAAATCAGAATTCATGATTAATGCTGGCCTTCCCTCCTACACTCTTCTTCCGGGCAGGTGGGCCTGAAGGTGGGTTCATTCTGACCTTTAGGGTGGTCATGTTTTACTTTTGCAGTTTTTCTTACATCTTCTACAAGCTGTTGTGTTACTGTCACATCTCATCATAGCTGAGGTATGAAGTATTACTGGCTTGAGTGCTTACATCATCTTTGAGTTAAGGAGTGTCACTGTCATATCTTACATTTTCTACAAGCTGTTGTGTTACTGTCCATCTCATCATAGCTGATGTATGAAGAATTACTGTCATTAGAGTTTACGTCATCTCTGAGGTACAGAGTGTTACTGTCCATCTCATCATAGCTGATGTATGAAGAATTACTGTCATAAGAGCTTACATCACCGCCCAGGTATGATCATCATATCTGAGGTATGAAGAAGTACTATCATAAGAGCTTACGTCACCGCCCAGGTATGGTCATCATAACTGGGGTATGATGAATTACTGTCATAAGAGCTTACGTCACCGCCCAGGTATGATCATCATATCTGAGGTATGAAGAATTACTGTCATCAGAGCTTACGTCACCGCCCAGGTATGATCATCATATCTGAGGTATGAAGAAGTACTATCATAAGAGCTTACGTCACCGCCCAGGTATGGTCATCATAACTGGGGTATGATGAATTACTGTCATAAGAGCTTACGTCACCGCCCAGGTATGGTCATCATATCTGAGGTATGAAGAAGTACTATCATAAGAGCTTACGTCACCGCCCAGGTATGGTCATCATAACTGGGGTATGATGAATTACTGTCATAAGAGCTTACGTCACCGCCCAGGTATGATCATCATATCTGAGGTATGAAGAATTACTGTCATAAGAGCTTACGTCACCGCCCAGGTATGATCATCATATCTGAGGTATGAAGAATTACTGTCATAAGAGCTTACGTCACCGCCCAGGTATGGTCATCATAACTGGGGTATGATGAATTACTGTCATAAGAGCTTACGTCACCGCCCAGGTATGGTCATCATATCTGAGGTATGAAGAAGTACTATCATAAGAGCTTACATCACCGCCCAGGTATGATCATCATATCTGAGGTATGAAGAAGTACTATCATAAGAGCTTACGTCACCGCCCAGGTATGATCATCATATCTGCGGTATGAAGAATTACTGTCATAAGAGCTTACGTCACCGCCCAGGTATGATCATCATATCTGCGATATGAAGAAGTACTATCATAAGAGCTTACGTCACCGCCCAGGTATGGTCATCATAACTGGGGTATGATGAATTACTGTCATAAGAGCTTACGTCACCGCCCAGGTATGGTCATCATATCTGAGGTATGAAGAAGTACTATCATAAGAGCTTACATCACCGCCCAGGTATGATCATCATATCTGAGGTATGAAGAAGTACTATCATAAGAGCTTACGTCACCGCCCAGGTATGGTCATCATAACTGGGGTATGATGAATTACTGTCATAAGAGCTTACGTCACCGCCCAGGTATGGTCATCATATCTGAGGTATGAAGAATTACTGTCATTAGAGTTTACGTCATCTCTGAGGTACAGAGTGTTACTGTCAAATCTCTTATCATAGCTGAGGTAAGAAGAATTACTGTCATAAGAGCTCACATTGTCACTCAGGTGTGGAGTGTCACTATCATCTAGCACATCATCTGCCAGCTGTGGTGCGTTTTTTTTAAAAACAAACATTATTGAGTTTTTGGAACAAAAGGCATATAGGACATATATTATATCTATGGCCGTAGTGTACATTGTAAGTGTTCAAGTTTCTTTGCAGCACATTAGCACTGAAAACAGTCGGAAGAATGAAGAGCATGCTGAATATTAGCAAACGATACATGGGGCACACATAGGCCTTCAAAGCACAGATCATAAAGGAAAAAGAAAATGAAACTCAATATCGATTTCCTGCCCCCCACCCTAACCCCCCATAGTCATCTGCTGAGTAGCATCGAAGGATACTATTGGTGAGGAACCATAGGGAGAGATGGGATTAAGAGCTGAAAGGCGAGGCCGACATTAGACACAATATAACCATGAAAGTAAAGGACCTGTTACAATATATAATAATATCTATGTGGAAGGTCAAGCCTCAGTAGCAGGACATAGGAAGTGGACCCTTTATTCCCTAAATAACTCTTTAGACACCGTCCGTTTGGGACTCGAAAGTTTCTAGTAAGTCATCCAAAGTAAAGCTGTGGGCTGCTTCCAGAGACCACCGTATTCCTCCCTCCGTAATGCATATCGATCGGCTGTACCCCAGTGTCGGACCTCAGCCCGCCAGCTGGACATAGGGCGGCCAGGGAGGATAGCCAGCGTTTGGTAATGTGTCGTTTGGCGAGGAGAAGCACCAGGCCCCCAAAGCACAGCATGGTTTTAGAGTTTTTGGGGCATGGGTACAGCCTCCAAAGGCAGTGTCCTGCAGTCCAGTGAGGTACCCTTGCAAGCTCAGCTAGAGAGGTGTGAACGCCCGCCGACACAGGCATCCAGGATGGGCACGTCCAGAGCATGTGCTTGGCATCGGGGGCAATTCAAAGAAGCTGCGGGTAATATTTTATTTATTTTTTGTGGTGTTAAATAGGCCCTGTGCAGTAGTGAACATTGAGTACATTTTAAACCGGGAATAACGGGGACTCCTACTGGGGTATTCAATAAGAAAGCGCCACTCTTCATCATGCAGGGCAAGTCCTCCTCCCTGCGGGCTCACAGGGGTGCTAATGATGTGAACCTTTATACAGCCATTTAACCAGATGTCGGCCAGTGCCCATTTCATATAGTGCGTGGACAAAGGAGTGGGTCTCCAGTTCTGTCCCTGTCCGCGCCCAGTGTGGGAGATGTTGGTGTGAATCAAAACGAGGGAATTGGATAAGCTGTGAGTCAGGATAAATCCTTGTGTGACATCAATTCAGTATCCCGTCTGCGAACATGGTCCAGAGTGAGGTAACTCCTGCAGGTTCCCATGGTTGGGGCGTAATATCAGGGCGGGACATTGTTGTATTTAAGAGCGTGTTTCCAGTATGTTAGTGCATTGCCAAATAGTAATAGTAGAGAAGAAGGGCGTGCCGGGCCCAGTATTAGTAATGTGTTTAGCATGCGCAGCAGTAGCATCCATTGTGTGTAGCCATTATCAGTGACGTGAAATCCCACTAACCAGTAGGACAACCATTGTAACTTGCCTGTACAACAGTAAGCCTCCTTCCACGTACCCAAAAGGAACCTCTACTCTGCCGACCTTTCCCTGGCAGTGAACCCCGGATCCGCAGAAACAGAGCTGGTGGACGAGCCTTCTCCTACATCACAGCCAAGACCTGGAACGGACTCCCAGCAAACATCAGATGCTCCCCGAACCTGCACACCTTCAGGAAGAGCCTCAAGACCTGGCTCTTCAACTAAACCAGAGCTGCGCCCACACCCCCAGTGCCTTGAGACCCTCACTGGTGAGTAGCGCGCTTTATAAGCCCCTTGATTGATTGATTGATTGATTGATTAATTGATTGATTGATAAGCCCCAAAGTCTGGGTCACACATTCCCATTCACATCCCTCCGGTGGCAACTGCAGTTTGGGTAGGCTCATTCTACATCATGCCGTGTACCACATTAAATCTATCAGTAATGAATGAAGTAGTCTAAAATTAACAGCAGGAACTATCAAGGGTAAATTAACAAAAAAATTAAATAGATATTAAAAAATTTTGGATAGTGCCAGACGCCCCGCCAACGAAAGGGGTAGTTTGACCCTAGAAAACCATTTCGGATAGTGCCAGACTCCTCGACACTGAAAGGGGTAGTGAGGCCCAGAATCATATCTATGAGCAAAGGAACTTGATAGTTTTATTTAAGTTACCATCCAATACATCCATGGTAGTCCTAAAGATCTCTGTTAATATCCTGAGCAATAATTGTCCATAGTATTAAGAACAGTCCACAATTTTCACCCCAGTACAGACATCTGGGCAGTTCGGGCTGGACTATTCCCATAAATTTGCATATGGCCATGTCTGACCTGGGGTGGTGTGGAGTGCAAAAAAACGATGGATTTAGGCCCAGATCTCTGTACTGGGGTGAATGTATGACATGGTTCTGCATTCTGTCCATCAATTGTTGTTTTTGCATTTGTCACCCCGAGTGGGATGAGTATGCTCAGACGTGAGTCCTATGCTCTCCACACCACTGGAGTCAAGCTATCCAGGCTGATGACGGCTGATAGCCAGAAACCGGTCCTTGAATGCTTGATTCCGGTCCAGGAAAGACATGGCTTGGCAGTTCGGGCTGGACTGTTCCCATGAGGCACAGGGTCAAGGCTGATTTGCATATGGCCATGTCTGACCTGGGGTGGTGTGGAGTGCAAAAAAACGATGGATTTAGGCCCAGATCTCTGTACTGGGGTGAATGTATGACATTGTTCTGCATTCTGTCCATCAATTGTTGTTTGTGCATTTGTCACCCAGAGTGGGATGGGTATGCTCAGACGTGAGTCCCATGCTCTCCACACCACTGGAGTCAAGCTATCCAGGCTGATGACGGCTGATAACCAGAAACCGGTCCTTGGATGCTTGATTCCGGTCCAGTAAAGACATGGCTTGGCAGTTTGGGCTGGACTGTTCCCATGAGGCACAGGGTCAAGGCTGATTTGCATATGGCCATGTCTGACCTGGGTGGTGTGGAGTGCAAAAAAACGATGGATTTATGCCCAGATCTCTGTACTGGGGTGAATGTATGACATTGTTCGGCATTCTGTCCATCAATTGTTGTTCTTGCTCCTTTGAAGAGGGGCACTAGTGGCTGGTGGTCCGTGAGAACCTTGAATGGTAGGCCGCGGATGTATAGGTGGAAATGCCGGCATGCCCACCGAATGGCAGGGGCCTCCCGCTCAATCTGCACATAGCGTGTTTCGTTGGATGATAGGGACTTGCTGGCGTAGGCTGACGTGGCCCATCTTCCAGGTTCTTGCTCCTAGGTGAGCACTGCCCGAGAACCACCGGGCTGGCATTGACCAGAAGCTCCGTGCACTAGGCATGATCAAAGTATACCAACGTGGTGTGATCGAGAAGGGCACTCTTGACTCTCTGGAACGCCGTATCTTCTTGCTGTTCCCACCTCCATGTGGCGTCGGAGCGAGTGAGGTACCGGAGCGATTCCGCTATAGTAGTCAAATCCGGGATGAAACGGCCACAGTATGTGGCCATACCAAGGAAGTTTTACACTTCGAACACAGTCGAGGAAGGTGGTGCGTCCATTGGGGAGGCGCATGTCGATGCATAACCTGATCTTCCCCAGCTGCTGTGGTTTCTCTGCTATGACCATGGGTGACACCCAGAGAGTTGGTCCGGACACCTTCTCAATGACTCCTTGGTCTTCTAGTTTTTGTAGCTCTTGCTCTACTAGCCGCCGGAGGTGGAAAGGGATTCGTCTGTGGCATAGAGCCTTAGGGCGATGGCTTGGTAGATGTGGAGTTTTACTGGGGCTCTCCTGATGCATCCTGGCCCTTTAAAGAGGTCCGTGAACTGGTTCAGCAGCTCCTCTGTCTGGTTCGCACACACGCTTCTTGCAAACATCACCAAACCTAGATCCTCGGCTACATGGCTGCTGAGTAACGTGTCGGCCTTTTGCTCGATGAGGTGGATGACTGTGATGATTTTGTTGTCTTCAGACCCGATTGGCACGGTCATCTTCCCTCGTAGCGGTAGCGGTGAGTTGCTCTCATATGCAAAGATCTTCGTCTTGGATGCTGTAAGTTCAGGGTTGGGTCGCAGTCGATTTTATTGCTGGATCCCCATAACGTTCACAGAGGCGCCAGTATCAATCGGAATGGAGCAAGCTTCACCGCCGGTGCTCAAGAGCGTCAACTGATGATGGACAATAGGAGCCTGTACAAATGAGGCTCTGACGGACACTGGGAAGTCATACATTTCTCATCATTTTGAGCTTCTTATTTTGTTTCATTATACATCCTTTTGGCAGACAAATTAATGAGGAGGATCAGCCAAAAGCTCCTAGACAACGCAGTGCAATTTGGTACATACAACCTAAGATTGTGTGGGTGTAATTGCTCAGGTAATTGTGGTAGTAGCAGTATGGGGGTATTATTAATATATGGTATTAAGTGTACCCGCACTTGACAGGAACTGACACATTCCTCTGGGGTGTTAAAGGAAGGCTACAATGAATAATGTGTTTGTGGAAACACTTAATAGATTTTTTGGGAATGGGACTGCCTGTTATCCTATTAGCTCTGCCACTAGCCTCTGGACTGCATAACCCTTATCAATTGTTAATTACACATACAGTCGGCCACCAGAGTTTGTGGAAGTAAAGGGTATGTTTGGACTTGGAATTACTGGAAGTCTCAGGGTAAGGGTTACCACGGCTGTGATAACAGCACGTATTGTGATAATTGTTATATGGAAGAGCAGAATATAACACTAGTGGGTAAGCATTACTGGGAATTGACAGTATCCCACCTGGCTGGTTATTATGCCGCTTGGTGCCCTATAGTAAACTGTACAAACTTTTCTTTGTACAATAATTGTTCAGGAACAATACTGTACAAAATAACATTTTCCCTGGAGAGTAAATTAGATCCAAGAACAGCTGGAACAAATTCCCGATATTCTACTGTGAATTATGGAGTACCAATGAATGTACACCCAGAGTTTTATTTTCTGTCCAATGGGACTTACTCAACATTTTACAATAGTACTGAAGATGTGGCTCTTGGAATGGTACTACCTTTAGGTGTTCCATGTAAGGACATGCAGCCCAGAAGGAGATGGGTAAAGAGGACAATAACAAAATAATTTTGTGAAGGAGTCACAGCTATAGAAGTGAATAGTTATAGCAATGCTACCACATTTGGATACATCTTGTCCTCCATATTTACCTTGGGTGGTATGGCTATGGCCAGGGAAGAAAAATCCAGAGAATATTTCGGATGTAAATTGCAGATTTTGTCCAACACCACAGTGGCAGCCTTGAGAGATATTACTAATCAGTTACAAAGATTGCAGGTGTATTTGAAACAGACTAGATATGCAGTAGATTTTATCTCGGCCAAGTCGGGTGGTTTTTGCACATTAATTGGCGACCAATGCGTTATGGGTATAGAGAATTTGGAACACAACACATTATGGATATCATTGATAATCTCAAGGGCATGGAGAGTGAAAATTGGAGTTGGCCTTTCTCTGTATTTGGGGTTGGATTCTGAAGGAAATAGTTTATCTCATTCCAGTCTTAATGTTCTGTATTCTCATACAATGTCTCCCACTTTGTTGTTCCTACTGTATCACTGCTTTCACACCCAAGAAGATATCTGCCTCTTTTACAAACGCTGCTATGATGTTACAGAATTAAATTGATGATCTTATGAACAGAGATGAGGATGTTTTTGATAATACATCTCTCCATGTTGTTTCCGTCTCAGACGTCACCACTGACAAGTGCCCCCAGTTCCATCTTGATTATGTACCTCATTATGATACTGTATCGAGTAAGGTTGATGTTTCAGTTACCCTTGACTCTGTGCCAGTTCTCCCTACTTTCTCAACAGGAAAATGTATTTAGCTTATGCTAAAATGAGGGTTTGTTAGATTATGCCTGTAGATGCTCTCTGTTATGCCACACATAAGTTAGCATTCACTGCTCCATTTTCAATTTTCTGCACCATTTTGTATGCTGCTCGAAACGAATCCTGTCTATTTCCGAGAACTGCCTTGCCCTAAGTTTCGTTCTTGTAATGAGTAATTGTTCGTGCCAGTGCATAACTTTCTCCTCGTTAGCAGGTCTCTCCCTCCTGTCTGATAGTGTCATCTCAGCACAGGGTGGAACCTCCTTGGAAATGTTCTTAGCTGTGCAAGATACAAGAGTGGAAGACCTTTTTCTGTCTCTACATTGTTCACCCACATCCGCCTGGAAAATTCCACTATGGGGTGTTCTAGTTGCATATAATGTATCTTTATGCTTACTGTTCCTCAGTTCCCTCTGTAGCACTCTTTAGAGACTGGGCAGATGGATCCCCGTTCTGAGCACTCTTAATAAACAATTATTAGTTTATATTCTCCACTGTCTCTCCGACTTTTCATTTAGTATGGAAGGCTGAGAGGTGGTCCGAGGTGACCCGGGTGGCCCTACGTGAACAACTTCCTTCAGTTCTCCAGGACAAATGGAGTGTCCGCCACACCATCCATGAGAAAAAAGGTGAGGTCACCTATTTGGTTGGTATAGGCACTCCTAGAAGCCCCCACAGGGTACTTCATGTGAACCGTCTAAAGCCTTTTGTTGACACGGCTGACATGAGCTTGCTCATGGCCACTAATGAGGAACGGAAGGAAGAGAATGACCCTCTCCCTGATCTCCTCTCTCAGGACCCTGTTGATGGGTCAGCTGATGGAGTAGCCTTGGCAGGCAGCCTCACTGACCTCAATCAGTTTACTCACTTATTTTCTCTGACTCCCAGTCAAACCACCTGGTGTACCCATGAAGTGGACACAGGTGACAGCCTGCCTGTGAGGAATAACATTTACAGACAGACTGACCATGCCAGAGACTGAATCAGGACTAAGGTCCATAAGATGCTGGAGTTGGAAGTAATTGAGCCTTCTGATATCCCTTGGGCTATTTCAGTAGTACATGTGCATAAACCTCACACCCAAATTTTAAGAGAGAAATGAGGCTTTGTGTAGACCACATAGGCCTCAATCCAGTCACTAGAACTGATGCCCATCCAATTCCCAGGGTAGATAATCTAATTGATACTCAGGGCTCAGTCAAGTATCTTAGTACATTTGACCTGACTGCTGGCTACTGGCAAATCACACTCTAGGAGGATGCCAAGCCAAAAACAGCATTTTCAAACCCTAGTGGGCATTATCAATTTATTTTAATGCCTTTTGGCTTGAAGAATGCACGTACCACATTTCAGAGGTTGGTGAACAAAGTTCTCACAGGTCTGGAAGGCTATAGTGCAGCTTATCTAGATGATATTGCTGTCTTTAGTTCCACCTGGGAGGATCACCTGTCCACCTCATGAATAGTCTGACTGGGATCCTGCCAATCAGGGCCTCAGTCACTGGGATTCCTCCCTAAATGTGTTATGGTAGGTACTTTGGTACCTCCACAATTGGATACTGGTGTACCCAAGTGAGTCCCTAGTATATGGTACTGAGTTACCTAGGACATAGGTACACCAGGGGTCTCCCATGGGCTGCAGCATGTATTATGCCACCCATGAGAGACCACCCAAACTGTGACTAAAGGCCTGCCATTGTAGCCTGTGTAAACAGGTGCTAGCACCACTTAAACCAGATATAAGTTTCTTTATATCTGAGGTCACTGCACTTAAAACCTATAAGGCACCCCTAAGGCAGGCCTTTCAATCCTGAATGCAGGGTGCTTGGTTATAAGTGTGAGGGTGCCCTTCATGAGCAGGACACCCCCTACAAACCCTGGAGTCATTTCTCCATACTTTGTAAGTGCTGTCAGCCATTTAATACATATAGTAGACATTAAGTCAATTACAAGATGTCTAACTATATATTGGCTTCACCAAAACCGGTCATGTTTGGTATCCAACATGTTGGAATCCTAACCCAACACCGATTCCAGTTTTGAATGTAGGATCCCATGAACTACGGATGCGGAGACACTGCATTTAAAAAAAAGCTTTGCATTGCCCCACAGCACCAGCCAGCAGACAGGGGGACTACAGGTCCCAGTGTGCAGTGCGCGCATACACAGCTGCCGCTAGTGAGGGGGAGGCACCTGACATCACGCTTAAAGCGCTGTCTCTCCCCCCGCGGCGTGTGACGTGCATGGGCCAAGGGCGGGTACGTCATTGCCAGGAAGAGGCAGGGCAGGGCTACCCCTCTTTCGTCTATCATTTGGAGTTGGAGAAAGACGTGGGTCAATCACGGACATAAGAGGTACTGTTTGCTTGCCCCCCATACCCGTATTCATACGTGGAGGAACTTTGGACTTCGCCTGAGACCTAGTGTAGTAAATCTGTCAAGTCCTTTTATACAGTAGGTTGTTTCAGATTGTCATGGGAAAAAGAAAATGCATGGAAGGTGGAGGAGGGGGGTAGATGCTGGCAATGCTAGCAGATCTTGCAAAAGGAAAAAGGTCAGAAGGATAACAAAGCATGCTGGCAGTAATTGCGTACTTGACGAATAGATACACTAATTGAGGAATACAAGGACATTTTAGTATCTGAGCCAAGTTTGCATTTAGACAGGGATCTGGCCTCCCCTAGCACAACCCAATTGGGGAGTGAAAGCCCACCTAAGGGTTCCGCTATTCCTGCTATGTTCCTTGCGCACAAGAAAGGTTCGAAAGCCACTGGGGGTGAGAGAGGAGTGAAACCAGCGAAGGCAAGCATCTTGGCTGGTAGCACTGGTAGTCCCCCACCAACTGATAGCCGCCACCCCCATACTTATGAACCCACAGGATCCTGCTCAAATAGGTATGCTCTATTGTCAAACACTCAGGGGGAGAGTAATACACAGCTACCTGATCTACCATCAGAAATAATTGTAAAGCCAGCTACAAATCACACATCAGCCCTCTAGGACCTAGTTCAGGTGGTGTACTCACTTCGGGAAAAATTAGGAACCCTGAGGTTATTGGTGATAATCTAACTTCCAAGGTTAAGCTCATGTCAAACAGCGGGGCCCGAAACCAAGATAGCGCAATCCTGAGAGATAATAACTCTGCTCCATCTAGTCACAGCGCTGTCCAGGCAAAATTATCAGGTTCCCTAAATGCTGGTGGGCCGCACAATGCTACTGCTTTGTACAGTGAGGCGAACAAACACAAAAAACCCATAGCACCACCCTTTACCATAAATGAAATACCACCCGCCATACCAAACAGTCAGAGGCCCCTAACTGTGGAAACATCGAGAGAGTACCCACTACCCAATAGGAGAAGGAATGCCTGCCCACCTGCAAACCAACGGTATAATAATGGGGAAGGAAAGGGGGACTCGAATGTAGGGAAAACACTCAGTAACAATAAAATATACATGGTGAATGTTCCTAAATTAGCTCCAAACAGAAGCTATGAAAGTGCAGACTCCTTGACCAACAAAGCAATCCACTGGATACGCCATGTTAGGGGATGCCGATCTGTGATCAGGGAAGACATCATAAAGGCGCGCAGGCTCACCTCTAGCACTGAACCATTTGATTGTATTGAACTTACCCTTCAGAGGGAGGAGTTGGCTGAAAACCTGTTTGCCCTTTAGTTTCGAACATGCCCCCCTGCCTATTCTTCCATTCAGCTAAGGAGGTTCCTGCCAGGCAATCAGGCCAACCAACACCCTGGGTAGCATGTGGCTGGGAGGGTGGGAAGCTCCACGTTAGAATGCATCGACTGACTGACAGGAGAACATGAGCAAGGACCATATTCCACCAGGGTTGATGTTTTAGCTGCCCCTAGGGATAGTCACCTACCTACTAATCCTAATAGCACAAACAGATTTGTAAAACCCACTGAAACACGATCCTTGCATACTCCCTGGTCCTGCTAGTGCCATTGGCTCTCTTCTCTCGCGCTATGCCCCCACAAGAAACCTGCGCTCTGCGGGACTCTGTCAACTAGCTGTCCCCCGCATCAAATTTGTCAGATGGGGAGCCAGAGCCTTTTCCGTCGTCGCTCCGCAATTGTGGAACTCCCTCCCCATGGAGATAAAAACTCTCCCTTCCATCGACTCTTTTAAAAAGGCTCTAAAAACGTATTTCTTTAAGAAGGCCTACTCATGATTAAATAGGACTAGGTAGGGCCTTAAGCTGCTGTATTTAATCTAGGCGCCTTGACGCCCACTGGGCTAAGTTCGCGCGTTATAAGAAACTCCTCACTCACTCACTCACCCTGTCCAGAGTACCAGCACCAGCATAGCAATAACTCCCTGGGGCCCATAAATGACTACACACTAATAACAAGCCCTGGTTTGACGAGGATTGTCGCAAAGTAAAAGCCAGCATTAGGCAAAAGGAAAGAAGCCTAAGAGGTAGACACAATGATGAACTGTACTTAGCCTTCAGAAATTAAGGACAAAATATAAAACAACTATCTATACTACTATTATAAAGCAAGAACTTTGAACCTTTGAGGCGGGTAAACTTGGGAACCAGAGCGCCAATCCACACACCCGATACATCATTGTAATCGTCAGGGTGTGCAGATGGACATAGGCTATATAAACTATAAAAATATGCTTTATTTAAAAAATGTACCTTAAAAAAAAAAGTAGTCCCTTCGAAGTAGCGCCGGCCGCGACCTGCGTGCTGACGTCAGGAGAGCGGGGAGGAGTGGCGTCCAGGAGTGGCGGACATGGCGCGGGGGAGGAGCGGTGACGAGCGGCGGACAGGCGATGAGGACCGGGGGACAGGCGGGAGGAGCGACGAGGAGCGGCGGAGCGGTGAACTGAGGAGCGCGGGGGAGGAGCGGCGGCTGAGGTAAGGCTTCGGGGGACCCACGGACAATGTCGGGGCAGGCGGGGGTCGGGGCAGGCGGGGGATGGGGCGGACGGGGGACCAGGCTGCTGGACAATGTCGTGGGCGGGCGGGGTCCCGGGCTGCTGGACAATGTCGGGGCGGGCGGGGGGCGGGGAAGCCTGATTGCTCCCGGACAAGGTCGGGACGGGCTGCTAGTTAGAGATAAAAAAAGAACTTATAAGGACAGATGCTGGGTGAAGTTACTTGAGGTTATCGAATAGAAAAATGTGAAAGGCTTTTGGAAACTAGTACAAGTGAGCACTGGTAAAGTATTAGGGTGTTTGCAGTGCTCGGTGCCGGAGGATAAGTGGGTGCATTATCTGGAGGAAATTTACGGGAAATGGCCAAGGATGGAGGAAACAAACATCATCGCATAACCAGGGGTAAGAGAAAAAGTAAAAGAGCACTTCTCCCCCAGCCACATTAGAAGTATAATATCCAGGTTAAACTTAACTCGAGCCGCCGGTCCAGATAACCTGCCGGCTGTCATTTCAAATATGTTCCAGGGGATCCTTAATACAGGGGCCATGCCAGATAGTTGGAAAGGGGCAATTTTAAGACCTATATATAAAAAAGGCGATGTAAATTCCCCTACAAACTACTGTTTAATAAATCTCCTGGAAATAGGTGAAAAAGTATTTGCTAAAGTAATTCTGGGGCTACTCAAGGACTGGACAGAAGAAAAACATATAGTGCCCCCAGAACAGGGAGGGTTTAAAGATGGAGTTCGAGGCAGGCAAACTTGAGGTGCAACAGCCGGTCCTAAGTTCTAAACAAATAGGTCTAGTTCTGCGGCTCTCCGCCCGAAACTCATGATGTTTGTCTTTTGAAAATAATACAAATTGAGAGGAAAACCTCCTCTTACATATATAGCACCTTAGTGAGTGCCACACATAAGGTGCTCATTACACGTAGCCCCTTCTTCACCCCTTCACACATAGGTCCTGAAGAAAGCCACTTTCTAACCAAGGCCTGGCTGAAACTAGTTGACCACACGGGACGTGGGAGACCATAAGTCTCTCCAACCACGTCCAAAAGCCTTGTTTTTAACTCTGCCTAGGGCCCATTATTAAATCATTCAACTGGGACCTCTAGGACAGCCTTCTTTAACCTCACTCAAGTCACCTCACTGCACTCTCACTTTACAAAACCAGCTCCGCTGTAATCAGGCGTCGTAGCACACCCGAGGCACACTCGGTGCCTTGGGTGGGTCCCGATGATGAAGCATGCCACCAACTAGGTTGGTGGGTGAGGGCCTTCATAAAAAACAAATAGTTTTTCCTTCCCCAAAACAATTGTTTTGACCCAACAGACACATAACATTTTACAAGTAGCTAGCTCTTGTTGATTAAGACAGGGTTTAAAGATGGACATTCGACGGTTGATCACTGTTTTGCTCTCTGGTCCATCATGCGGAAGTCGATCGAGCAGAGGGACAATTTGTTCTGCTGCTTTGTGGACTTCCTCACAACTTTTGATCTGGTGAACAGGGAGCAGCTGTGGTCAACCTTGTTAGGGTATAATATTCAAGGCGATCTATTGGCCTTGATCCAAGCCCTGCATACTAGAAATTGGGCCAAGATAATTTTGGTTGAGAACGGAGGATTGTCCAGGAGGAATCAGATTGGTAATGGACTAAGACAAGGGTGTGTACTGGCCCCCTTGCTTTTCTCCCTGTTTCTAGCTGACCTGCCCCTAAAATTAAGAAAGGTTAGAGGGGCTAGCCCAAAACTAGGAGGAAACCATATCTCCTGTTTATTATACGCAGATGATCTGGTAATTATGGATCAGACGGAGATTGGTCTGCAAAGAAAATTAAACATGTTTAAAGAATACTGCCAAATAAAAAAATTTGTTGCGAACATGGAGAAGACCAAAATCCTATGTTTTGGAAGAAGAAAAACAAAGTTCTCCTGGTATCTGGGCATAGAGATGCTGGAAAAAGTAATAGATACAGATATCTGGGGATGTAGTTCGCGAGTAGTCTGCAATGGTATACCCATCTTGATGCATTAAAAATGAGGGCATCAGCTCCTGTGAAAGGATTAAAAAGATTTAATAGTGCATATGGAGAAATGTCCGATAGACCGGTTTTAAAGGCCTATCAAGCAATGGTCCCTCCACAATTCTTGTATGGTGCAGAGATCTTCCGGTGGATCCCCACCGAGACGAGGAAGACGGTCACCCAGGCCCTCGTCACCAGCCGACTGGACTACGGCAACGCCCTCTACGCCAGAACCACCGCCAAGCTCCAGAAGAGACTCCAGCGGATCCAGAACGCCTCGGCCAGACTCATCCTTGACATCCCCCGACGCAGCCACATCTCCGGACACCTGAGAGATCTGCATTGGCTCCCGGTCAACAAGAGAATCACCTTCCGTCTCCTCACCCACGCGCACAAAGCCCTACACGACCAAGGCCCGAGCTACCTCAACAACCGGATCAACTTCTACACTCCCAAGCGCCTCCTCAAATCAACCAGCCACGCCCTCGCCGCCGTCCCCCGCATCCGAAGAGCGACAACAGGAGGAAGGTCCTTCTCCTACCTGGCCGCCAAGACCTGGAACTCACTCCCGACCGACCTGCGCCTGACCCAAGACCACCTCTCCTTCAGGAAGAAGCTCAAGACCTGGCTGTTCGAGCAGTAACGGCACCCCCCCCCCCCATCCCAGCGCCTTGAGACCCTACGGGTGAGTAGTGCGCTCTATAAATGACTTGATTGATTGATTGATTGAGCAGGGGTCTCCAACCTTTTCTGTAGTTAGAGCTAATTCTGCTCAAGGAAAGTCCTGCCGAGCTACTAGCATATTTTATCACTGTAAAATGCTGATGATGTGTATTAACATTACACTATGACCACCCTAAGAAAGATTTATCAGAAGTTACCACCCAAACATTCCAGATGAAGTTATTAGCAGAATGCTAGCAAAACGTTTATCAATATTGAATGCTTATAATCAAGTAAATTTCAAATCATCACATGCTGTGTGTCACAAAGGGTACTACCACAGCAGTAAGTCTACCCAACTCAAATTGAATTATCATTCAGCTAACAACTTTAAATGTGTTTTAGAATTGTAATATTTTGTCTTCATTAGCATATTAGTTTTTAAAAATACACATATTTTTCTATCAAAACCAATTTCCACTTTCCAGCAATCAAACTCAATTTTCCAAAAGAAAATCCTTTTCAGAAAAAGCATAATTTTTTTCTTTAAAATTCAAATCAGTTTTCATTGTTAGAAAATACACAGTCCCTAAACATCAGCTTTTCGTTTTCATTGAGAACTGCCATGTAAAAATGCCAGGGATGGACAAATTATGCTTCAAATACCCAGGAATTGGAATCAAAGGCCATGCTGGCTCACCATAACACTATTAATGCATCTGTTCTGCTAATAATGCCCACCATTAAACCGGGGCTACCACTGTGCCACAGCTGGATGCCCAACCTATATCAGTTATGGACATTATTATGGGAGAAGCGGTTTCCACTCTGTCAGGCATGGCTAAAAGCAAGCCAGTCATGCTCTTAATATGTCAGTGATGGCATCAAGTATGTAATTACTAGACTTGGTTGCCCAAAATAGTCAAGGATGTAATATTATGGCAATGGCACAATTATACATGAACGAGCACAATTGCGTCAGAGATAATACTCTTATGATGGGGACCAGCATACATATTTGGCAACCCTTGACACTAGGAGTAGCTTTAAGGAACCAACACTGTTTGTTAGGGAAGGACACAATGTCACACACCCACACAAAAATGAATATGATGCTTCTGATTTTCTCTGCCCTGGATGCATCCTCTCTTCCCTCAGCTCTTTGGTTGATCATGCTCCCAACTAACACATTTTCACTCTAGTTCTTGCAGTCACACACTTTGGTGGGTCAGCCCTGGTTACTGCTCCCACTATTCTTTGATGTCACACACTGTGTGACTGATAGAGAAGGGCATATAACATGGCCAATCTCCTTCTTAGGTAGATTTAAAGAGGATAAAGATGGTTCATGTGACAGACCCATAGGCCAACACCATAGCCTACACATGCTTCAATACCCTCCGCATACTTCGAAAGACCTTTAAATGGATCCCTCCTGTATCTAGGAAGACAGTCACTCATGCACTCATCACCAGCAGGCTGGACTACTGGAATGCCCTCTATGCCGGAATCAACAAATCCCTGCTCCACAAACTCCAGACCATCCAGAACGCCGCAGCCAGACTCGTCCTCAGCATCCCACGACAAGACCACATTACCCAGCACCTACGGGACCTCCACTGGCTCCCCTTCGAAAAAAGAGTGACCTTCAAGCTGCTCACACACACCTACAAAGCACTCCACAACACCGGACACCAATACCTCAACGAAAGAATCTTCTACGCCTCCAAGAGAAACCTCAGCTCTGCTGACCAGGCCTTGGCCGAAATCACCCACATCCAGAGAGCCAGAACAGGAGGCAGATCCTTCTCCTACATCGCGGTCAAGACCTGGAATAAACAGCCCCTCAGCTTCAGACGAAGCCCCACACTGAAAGCATTCAGGAAGAGCCTCAAGACCTGGCTTTTCGAATGACTGGAGCTGCCCAAATGCCCCCACCCCCCAGTGCTTTGAGACCCTCATGGGTAAGTAGTGCACTCTATAAATCCCTGAATGATTGATTGATAGGCCAACAGAGTGTGTGTTTGAGTGTTATCAAGAGGTCCTGCCATTGGTTTGGCTGTCTGTAACTATTACGGGTAATGAAACGAGCAGTGCTGCCTTCTTTAATAGACACAGAATCCCTGAGATCAGATTGGTTTAGCTTCACCTCTGAGAGCTACTTTGAGGGTGCTGGTGAGCTACCAGTAGCTCCAGAGCTACTGATTGGAGACGCCTGGTTCAGAGGTACTCTATTTAAGTGGCAAAAACGGATGGGACAAAGAGGAGGGAAATATCCTTAAATGCTCTCTCTTCTCGCTGCTCAGTTTCCCATATGGCCTCAGCATGGAAAAATGATTTACATTACCCCTATATCGACAGGTTACCTAGCTGCCAGCTAAGGCGTGAAGTGCTAAGATTGAGAATTGGGATAAACCCTTGTTACATGAATAAAGGGGTAAACAATTTTATGATAAACAGCAATGGAAAATGCACCTGCACTTTAGGTACCACTTGTGATATTCTACATATATTATTAGATTGCTGGAGGATGTTAGATATACGAAGAGAGATTTTAGGCCCAATTTAAAAATAAAATATGATATTGAAAATAGGATGCATGCTGTAAACCTCTTAGTGGGAATGATGAATTTATATATAGCCTGTGCCATTGGGAAATATATAAATAAAGTTAAAGAGTTCCTTCGTCAAACCCCATCACTCTAAAAAACAACTCAGATCGGATTCCCTCGCCCTGGCCAGCGTTCCCTGAATAAAAAAATCCCGATCCGGGAGGCGCTTGTTCTCCTACAACGCCCCAAAACTGTGGAACGATCTCCCACTTGCAATGCGGAGAGAACACAATCTTCTGGCCTTTCGGAGGCTACTAAAAACTTGGCTCTTCCCATAAACTTTCATTTCTTCCACTACCTTCTCTGGAACCTTAGGTCAATTCAGCGCTGGGACGCCCTAGGGAAGCTACGCGCTTTACAAATCCCCCTTTCAATTTCAATTTCAATTTCAAGAGTATTGATGAAATATATTGTTATTGTTATTGTTATATATGGATTTGTAACGCGCACTGCTAGTCAAGACTGTCCTGGCGCGGAAGAGAGACATAGTGTCAGCTGAGAACAGTGACAGATGAGTTTTGAGAAGTTTTTTTAAACTAGTCAGGTTCGGCGTGTGCCTCAGAGCGTCCGGTAAGTTGTTCCACAAGGAAGCAGCTCTAACCGCCAGAGATTGGCCACCTAGACGAACCCTCTTGAACCTAGGAATCACCACATGTTTGAGGGTGGCCGATGGCAACTGACGTGTTGGCTGGTAGAACGCAAATCTGGCCCTTAAGTAGGTTGGGCACGGGCCATGTAAAGCTTTGTGGGCCAGTACCAGGGCCTTGAAGCGCACTCTTTGGGCGACAGGAAGCCAGTGGAGCTCGCAGAGCTGCTTGCGCACGCTTAGCCTCCTGGTGATATCAAAGAGGAGCCTCACTGTCGCGTTCTGGACCACTTGCAATTTGCGAATCAGAAAGTCTGGGGCACCGATATAAAGGGCATTAGAGTAGTCCAGGAGTGAGAGTATAAGTGCCCTGGCTACTGCTTCTTTTGCAACTTGGGGGAGGAGAGGGAAAAACTTCCTGAGGGTGGTTAGGGTGCCAAAACATGTACCCGCCAGCCTCGTGATTTGTTCGCGAAAGCACAGATCAGCTCCGAACCAAATCCCCAGGTTTTTTGCAATCCCACAGTCACCCTTGGGGCATGGTGATCCTTTGGGCCAGAGTGATTCTTTAAAGGCCACCGGGAATTGGCCGTACAGGAGTTTTTCAGACTTGCCCTCATTACACTTGAGGCTGGCCCGGGCAAGCCATGCAAATACCGAGGACAGGCATTGCTGGACACCCTCCATATGAAGGTCACCATCGTCCCATGTGAAGAGAATATAGATCTTTTTAAGCGATAGGGAGAATGAGGTATCTATGGAATGAAGTATGGTGTAAGTCTAAGACATAGTTGAAGGTCTATGAGCCTCAAAAATGGAATAGCTGGTCTTAACAAATTTTAAGATGATATTTATTTCTTATTTTAAGGATATGTGAATTATAGGCTTAAGAAATGTATGATATATTTTATGGATCTAACTTGCTTATTTTAGTGAATGATATGCTACTTAGTGTATACTTTTATGGTTGTAAAAAACGTAATAAAGTTTTATTGACTGACTGACTGACTCACTGCATACTTCCACAAGGAACTCATTAATGTCATGGAAAATTGCAGGTCTAAGTTCAAAATTTATAACCCCTGAATGGCTTACTTTTGTCAATGGGTTTGATGTCTGTCTTTGCCAAGAAACATGGCTTCTGGCACCGCAATTCTGTGCAGGTTTTTTAAATGGTCCCGTCGCAGCAATTAAAGGAGTAAAAGGTCCACCGGCAGGTGGCATAACCATATGGATCCAATAAGAACTAGGTGTCAGCATTAAGGAACTACCATCCATGAGCAACGATATTCAGGTGCTAAGGGTAAACCTAGGCCCCCTAGGGAACGTTGACATCTATAATGTCTATGTGAGGGGAACCCGAGGGGGTAGGTCCCAGGTTTTAGCTGCTTTGGATAACCTCCTCGAACTTTACTCAATAGACACCGACGTTATTATTGTGGGTGATCTAAACACAACTTTTGAACCGCTCGCCACACCAGATTGGCATCTTACTGATGAAGAAGACTCCCAATGGGGAGTCCCAAAACTAGAACTCGACCCTGTAATTAAATGGACGGAGGTGGCCATCTAGATTAATTCTATTTGTTTAGAAAAGGGGCTAAGGGCACTAAATGGCAGGATGCCCCAAGATAGACTTGGGGCTAACAGATTTAATAATGGGTACAGTAAGAGTAGGATAGATTATATCCTCTTGAGTGTGAAATTTTGGCACACAATTGATGACATGGCGGTAAGGGATCATCCCGAAAGTGATCACAATCCCTTGTGTGTAACCCATGGATGGTGGAAGCTTAAGGTACCGCATGGTGGGGAGATTAAATTGCATTCTCAGGATGTAGTCCGCACCAATGATATGAGATGGCTTAAATGGTCACGTATAATTGAAAACCCTGAGTCCTTGGGCAGCATCAATAAAGATGTCAATAGCACTATATTAGAGTTAGAGCATATCCTATCCTCTAATGGGAAACTGGAGCTCCTCACACAGTCACTTAATAGATTCTTTGCTTGTATGAGATCCCATTTTGTTAAGCACTACAGACCAAAGCAACAAGCAGACCATAAACCCTGCCACTGGTACAATAAATAATGCAGGCAGGCAAGAATTTTTCTTGAGAATGCGATCAAGGGTGGTGAACCAGATATTGTACGCACAGCTAGGCAAGAATATAAAAAAAAATCTGTACATAAAGCTAAACGCTCATGAGATGAACAAAGATGGCAGGACCCTAAAGAAGCTAGCTCACAAAACAACAGCAAATTATTCTGGATCATCATAAAATGGGGCAGAGGGGGCCAACCTGAACAACCACAAAATAATGTTTCGCAGGAAGACTGGGTCAACCATTTCAAACCGCAATATGCTCGTAGTTTAACCGAGAAATATAGGGAAGACCCTAGCTATGTGTTTTATGCAGATGAGGCTTTTAATTATAATGATGTTGTACTAGCTCTTAGAGCAGTGGTTGGAGGCAGAGCGCCGGGACCAGATGGTGTTCCCGCTGACGTGTTCCTCTATGACAAACAAAGATGGGGCAGATACATTCTGTTGGTGGCTAATGCAGTGGCCCAGGGCACCCCCATACGGGACTCCAGGAAAGGGGCAGAAATAATCCCCGTATACAAAAAAGGGGACAAATCTCTTCCGGGGAATTACAGACCCATTAGCCTGATAGACACAATGCAAAAGATAGTGGGCAGGCTGATCCTGAACAAAATCCAAGTTTGGCTCGAAGATAGCATACTGTCCCCTTTGCAAGCAGGCTTTTGAGCGTATACTAGTACCATTGATCAGGTGTTTCATTTCATCCTTCTACACTGAAAAAATAGTGATCCTGGGTAAAGGTAGTTTGTATGCTGCCTTTGTCGATTTAAGATCAGCGTTCAACCTTGTTCCCCGCTCCAGTTTGTGGCAGAAGCTGAACGAACTAGGTCTCCCCAAAGAGCTACTAACACTCATAATGAGGATACATGAGGGTAATTATGCCAGAATTCGATGGGGCACGCAGGGCATGGCCACCAGCCCGTTTCCAGTTGAAAGAGGGGTGCGCCAAGGTTGTGCTATGGCACCTACGCTATTTTCTTTGTGTATCAATGGTATAGTTAACTGCCAGTGAACGCCCCCTCTCTAGCAGGTGTAAAAATCAAGATTTTAATGTTCGCGGATGACACAGTAATAATTTCAAAGACTCCAAGTGGTCTTCAGGGAGCTTTGTCAATTATGGAAGATTTTTGCTCTGCTCATGGCCTTGAAGTTAATGTGTCAAAAACTAAATTTATGGCTTTTAACCCACACAGAACCTTTAAAGGTACTATTTTAATGAATAATCGACCACTAGAACTAGTTAGAGCGTTTACATACTTGGGGGTGAATATACAGAGCGACCAAAAGTGGAACTATCAAATTGACATGGCCACATTAAAGCACCGACAACTTTCGGGAGCGCTAAGTACTGAGCATAAAAAGTCACTAACAAAATCAATCAGACCTGTGCTCCAAGTTTACGATATGAAAGTTGGCAGCTCTGCCCTTTACGGTGTAGAACTGTGGGGATTTGAGAACATATCTAACTAAGTATTTCAGACAACAAGTTTCTGCGTAGCATCACTAATCTCCCCCAAAGTACTCCATTACGCCCGTTACGATATGATCTTGGCAGAAAACCCATATCTGATGTTGCCAAGCCACGCCCAGTGTTATACTGGCGCAGGTTGTGGACAACACCAGAATTGTCATCGTATGCAGCGGGCTTTCTATATGTAATAAAATCCGATAGCTTTCACAAAATTGGCTGGCTACAGGGAGTTAGAAATGTTCTAGTGGGTATTGGCATGAAAGTGCTATGGGAGAACCCAACAGCGGTCTGCTTTCCCTCAAAAGAGATCTTAAAAGAAAAGTATTGGGAGATGGTTACTTATAATGCTTTGAGAGATACTGATTCTGCTACTCTGACAGGAATTTTCTTGGAATCTAAACATAGTCCAAGTCTTGAAACATACTGGGACACCATTACCAAACCACTAGTCAGGAAATTGTATTTTCAGTTGAGGGCAGGCTCACTGCCCCTAAGTTCTTTTACTTCTAGGTGGTCTCCCTCAAGTGATAACAAGTGTCCTGCATGTGTGGTCCACAAAGAAACAGTTGCACATATGCTTTTCAGGTCTGGCTGAGTCCCATATGCAAATTACTAGGTACTAGAAGGAGTGCGGAAGTTGAAAGGATCATACGCACTAGTACCTCATCAACAATTTCAATAGGAGTTGCAAAATACTTAGGGAGGATGTGGGTAATAAGGCTGAAATCGGTGCCTGTGTGAAATGTTTTTGTGAACTATGATTAGCCAGCACATTGAATTAGCGTTGTAAATGTCTCCCTGTCACTTAAATCCATCTAGTTTTACTTAGATTAGGTCTTAGTTATCAGAGATGAAGTGGGCTGTATTGAGTTCCTATGATCAAGAATTTTGTATAAATTTTAACATTGGTAGATATGAAGTTTTTAACCAATTTTCCACCAACAGGACCACTTTATAATCTATGTACAACATTTTTATGTATATATATTTTAAACTTTTTTGTAATGTGCTTTTATGACTACATGTCGAATAAAGCTTGTTTGGATTGGATTGGTAGGATCCCATGTACTTGGGCCTCCCCTAGGGAGCCCCTCTGTATTCCCGGTACCAGCCTTTCAGGGCCTAACAGCAATCTAGTGCTGCTGTCGATCATGGACACAAATCTGCCCTCCTGCTGCTGAGCCAGGCTCAAGCAGGGGAAGGTAGAAGTATCACCGGTTCAGGAGACGCGCAAACATCACGTCTCATCGGCGGGGAAACCTGAAATAATCGATGTTGGTGGCAGGAACGGATCAGGGCACAGCACGTCTCCTGAACCGGTGATAGGAATTATCCCTGATCCCCTCCGCCCACTGGTTGTGTTCGCCACAGCCTACAGATTGCCTTGATTCCACAAGCTGACGGCGCTTACTCGCCTCGTCACTTCTCCAGGTTGTGTTCTCCACAGCCTATAGATTGGCTTGATTCTACAAGTTGATGACGCTTACCCGCCTCGTCTTTTCATCAGCATCCCAAATGAGACAACCCCGTCCTGAAGATGGTCCCAACTGATCAGGGACCGAAACGCCGTCGACCACACACCACTATTTGAGGCGCAACCTCCAGTGTGGCTCTCCAAGAATCTGTGAATTGTGATTCTAAATCAGCTTAATTATGTCACTCATTGAGCCACCCACTGTATAATATGTTCACCTTGTTCACACTGCGCCGTCCACGCTGTTCACCCCCCACTTGCGTCGCCTTTCACCACTTGTATATAATTGAGCACCAAGTTTACCTTCGGTTGTCATTTGAATCTTTGAACGTTGTACTGTTTCAATTTGTTTAAATTATCCTTTCTTCTCCCTCTGAACTAAATATATAAGCAACTTTCATATATAAATCATCAGAATTATTGTCTCCTTATTGTGATGCTCGTGTAATGCTTTTTGCATACTATAGCAATTGTCTTTTTTGATTTCTACCAGTTGGGATATTGTTACTGTATATACCTTTGAACCCTAATCCTGACTAGGTTTATGGGTCACACTCCTGTTATCTTTACAACATTTAGAATATTAGGCATTCCTTGGTCCACTGGGTGTCCAAGCAAGCAGAGAAGAACCTGTTTGGCACCAATGTTTTCGGGCTGAATGGTGGTAGAAAAGTGGGATGATATGAGAACATCATCTGCCATGGTCGTGGACCGGGTTTCAGGACAAACAGGTCCAGATATGCTTATTGTTCATCCGGGGGGAATGATGTGGTGCAGCTATCGGCCTGACATTGTTGAAAGCAGATTTGGAGATGATAAGATCGTTGTGGTCAGGGATGCGTATGGTGTGGACAGAGCTGTTGCAGCATTGGGTGTGGTGTGCAGCTACTAAGTACAATGCAGTAGAGAAGGCTTGGTAAAACATGAACAAGGAGATGCTGCTTTTTTGTGGTAATGAAGGCATAGGAGATGTACTGCATAGTACCATAATGCAAGAAGATTTTAACTTGTTTAACCAGATGGGTTGAGCCTTTCCATTGTTGGCAATGAGCTTTAGTTGCCCCACTACTTCCCTGCCATCTCTCTGATGCCCAAACTGAGGTGTCTTCTCTGAATCAATTCTGCCCCCACACCTCTCTGGCTGCTGGGCAACCCCAATGCAATGTTGGCAGAGCAAGTGTGTACTGGGCCCTAATATATGCAAGTAAGGATGGTAAAACAGCTATAATTGGGGTTTAGCTGGCCCCTTATACTGCACGGCACTGGTGCCCCTGCACCTGCACACTGTGATTGTGATGCAGGCTGCCTTCGCTGCCCACTGCACTGGGCCATGGCTCCTAGGCTAGATGCACAAAAACATGCTTTTTGTCCCTTCCTCTATAATAAAATAAAAATATTTAAAAAAGGAAGTAAACCCCACATATCGGGCTCCCACCCCCATTGCTAGGGTCTGTTCCATACAAGCATAAATTGAGTGTAGCGGCCACCTTCACGCCTCACATCAGTGCCACAGCCCCAGCTGTAATGATAGCCCTTTAAATTAAAAAAAAGACCCCCCTCCCCCCAATATATTGCCCTTTTTCCCCAAGGAAGTTGTCTCTGTCAATTTGTAAACAAACAAACGAGCCCCCACATCTTTTTGACTCTATCCCTGGATCTGCCTGCTTCCCTCTTGTGCCTCGACTTTTACTCTCAGGTCCCTCAAGTCTAGGAGGAGCAGTGCTCTGCATCTAAATGCAACCCTGCTGACCTATTCGCTCCACCCCGGGACTCACCCTTTTACAAAAACAACTATCCCTAAAAGGTTAAGATTGACCTTGTGATGCCTCTGGGGGAAAGCATGTCTGGGGTAGAGGGGTTGGGAGGGGGTGGAGATCCTGTGCTGTGAAGGTGAGTGAGGAACAGAAAACTAAAGAAGATACACAATCCTTCTTACCAGGGTGCTTGCTACATAAAATAAATGTAAATGTGTGTAATCCTTTAATCAGTAAATGTAAAAGCTGCTTGGGAGCGAGTGCATGCTGTAAGTGGCGGAGTCACGTGAACTCCGCCTTGACGGCGATTTATCCTTCTTGAGAGGTAATCTAAGGATGTCATCAACTGAGTTCTGGAGCGCATCCTTTTAATGGATGCTTAACATTTTTTTATAGGTATAGTCTGAATACTTATTGCTAAAATATATAGATATAAATAATGATTTAATTACTTTTTGCCACAAGCTGGGACGTCATATCACCATAAATACACAAGTGGCAACTCTGCTCCAACCAGGATTACATTCTGTGACTCTCTGGTCACACGCAAACATCTGAACTGACTGCATTAGCCAACTGAGGTTTTATAATATACAAGAGCGCATTTTCCCCCGATTCGTTTAACTTGCATTTATTTTTAGTTTAATTTGTTATTTTACAATTAACACATGTATATATATATTTCATATGCAGTTACCTGGTAGTGAAAAAATAACACAATAGTTACAGCTCTTCGTAGTCACATTTTTTACCTCTGCCACCCCACTCACTGATCCAGCCCAAGGGCCCTCAAGATCACAGTCCCCACACTTCCTTCTGCACTTCAACCTCTGCATGTAAATGAAGATGGCCTGGCAATGCAGCCACAGACCCCAAGGGGACACGCCCTACAACTAAAAGACCTCTGGCTTAGAGGGTGGTGGTGGGGAAGGTGAAGGGACAGTATCTACTGAGTTAAACAAAAATTATGTGAAGTTAAGAGGAAAGAACACTTTGCAAGCTGCCAGAAATGGGAACAGTGAGCCTCCAGCCTTATTACTCGAGCCTGGCTCATGTTCAGGAGTGGCCCAACTGTAATGGTGGAGGAGAGTCGGCCCACTCGTCAGAGAAAAACAAAACGACAACACAACAGTATCAGTATCAGACAACAAACAATATCATTTTATTTTTCTTTGGCCGATTCTGACTTGCGTGCAGGGCAGGCTGGCCCATGACAGGCAAATGGTGGCACTTAGAAGTGTGCATGCATGTTTGGTCGATCGTCTTAGGCCAGCCAAACATACATGCGTACTTCTATTTCTCAAATCCAGCTGTGTTCACAGCCAGGTTCGAGAAATTCCACAGGGTCACAGGCATTGTCTGAGCAGCAGAGCAGACCACTCAGACAAATCCTGGCGCTGCTCAGTATTGGCTGAGCAGAGGAGCAGACCACTCAGACCAATCCTGGCGCTGGTCTCCCGAAGCAGCGCCAGTATTAGCTGAGCAGGCGAGCAGACCACTCACACCAATCCTGGCGCTGGTCTCCCAGAGCATCTCCACTATTGGCTAAGCAGCAGAGCAGACCACTCAGACCAATCCTGGCAGCGCCAGTATTGGCTGAGCAGCAGAGCAGACCACTCAAACCAAACCTGGCGCTGCTCTCCCAGAGCAGCGCAGTGTTGGCTGAGCAGCAGAGCAGACCACTCAGACCAATCCTGGCGCTGCTCTCCTAGAGCAGCACAGTATTGGCTGAGCAGCAGAGCAGACCACTCAGACCAATCCCGGCGCTGCTCTCCCGGAGCAGTGCCAGTATTGGCTGAGCAGCCTCTGCATTCCCAGAGACTGCAGGGAGACTTCCGAGGCTGTGGCAGCTATTGGAGGCTGCTGGGAAAAGGTAAGTTGCTAAAATTATTTTTCCACTCCCACGCCCACCCATCAGTCTCCCGCACCCACATCTTCGTGTTGTGGCGGTTTACCACTGCTCATGTTGTCATGTTGTCAGCTTGCATTTGGGGGCAGGGAATTCACAAATTCAAATTGTAGATGAACAGCTGTAAAAAAGGTAGTTTTCCCCCACAGAATCTAAATTGGAGCCCCTACGTGGGACAAACTCCCTGATATGGATACCTACCTTTCGGTGGATTTTATGACTGCAGGCTCTTTACATGAAGAATTTCTGAAGAAAATTAAACTCCTATCTAACCTGGTACTGACTTGACTGACTATGGAAGGATGAGAGGCTAATGCCCGATTCAACCACTCTTGTCTACTGTTTACACAATGATCTCAGTAGTAACTGAACAAAAAAAGCAGCCAGGGAACGCAATGCCGCATTACCTTGAGTAATCACAGTATCAGTATACCCACACTGACCACCTCTCATGGCCAGCTGCTCATTGACCATACATTTAAAAACTTTTTTTCACAAAGAAGAGAGGCAACAAACACATCTGATTATCTTTTAGCAATGAGCGCAAATAGTGACTCGTAGATCCTTGCCACAGTGGTAGTTTTTTCTTTATTTTGATTCTTCATCCAGCTTACCAAAAATGCAGCAGACGCATTTCGCATTGCAAAAGCTTCCTCAGGGCAAAATTATTAGTTATCGACTTTTTTAGGATAGAGGCACAAATTTAGCGCATTGCACCAGGGTCTCTGGTGTAGTTTGTAGTCCTTCTCTTTTTGTGAGTTTCGATGCTTTCGTGAGTGGAGTTAGAGAAGGCTCACTCCCTTGTCTCTCTTTTTTGTGTTTTTTTCAATATTATCAGTTCACTGGTTCTCCAAAAAGAACTCCTAACACTACTTCAAGAACTACAGTAGACCATACTGGATCATGACTGTCTGTGCCGTACACATCCGCACTAGATGACCCCTCGAACCTTCAAGTAAGGGGTCTTTGTGCTCACTGCACCTTTGCAAAGTCTAGGAGAAATTCCGTGGACACAATACCATTTGTTTTTTTGTTTTCTTATGCACATAAATTATTTGCGAGGATTGACCAGGGGTTCCCGGCTTAAATGCATCCTTCGACTCTATGACGTTCTGGCTGTTAAAGTGGAACAAATTGACGGAAGCATATTTACAGACTGTCACTTTGGAGAATCAGTGAACTGATAATATTGCCCTGAGTTTGTAAGGTGAAACGCGTTGGCTTATTGTGTTGTGGATGAAGAATCAAAATAAAGAAAACACTACCACTGTGACAAGGACCTACGAATCATGATTTGAGCTGGTTGCTAAAATATACTCAGGTGTGCTTGTTGCCTCTCTTATTTGTGAAAAAAGTTTTTAAATTATTAATCACAGTACTGACACGTTAATCAGCTCCATAAAACATAGGTGTGCTTATTCATAATAATGTACCACATGTAGCATTATCATTGATACATCCTATCCTATGTAAGCAAATAGACGGAATGGTCCGTCACGGAATACATGGAATATTGGAGTATTGGAATATTGGAGTGCCATAGAGTTGAACTTAATATGAAAATCAGACATATGCAGCCAATGGGAAGTATGTAACTTTCATGTTATGACAGTGATCACTGCATATGCAAAGGCCCCTTCACCGCCCGCTTATTTATTAGGACTTGTGCCATGAGGGCTATGTACCTATACTGACAAATGGGGCATTACTTAAGAAAAGTTGTTTTCCAGTAAAAAAAGGATGTTGCTAGGGAAAAACATCAGGTAGAGTACTGGTTAAAACTGAAAATTGTAGTTAACCAGAAAATCCCACTATTTCAGAGAAAACACAAGGTAATGAAATCTAAAAGACTGAATTAATTAGAGCAAAGAAATAGAAGCTACACTTCATGAAAACCAAAGCCAACCAAATCAGTTTCCACTAGTCTAACTGAAATGTCAGAGAGCTTTTCAAGAGCAACTTCTTTAACCAAAATGAAGAATTTGCCTCTAAAGGACTGCTATGTATGTGGGCTATTTAAGCGCTGATGTTCCAACTATTTTTACAGCAGCTATAGTTTTTGTGGACCCACCTGCTGTTCCGGTTGTTGCGGCTCTTGTTGCAGTGGTTGATGCTGTTGTTGCGGCAGATGTTGCAGCAGTTGATGCTGTTGTTACAGCTGTTGTTGCTTCTGTTGTGGCAGATGTTGAAGCTGATGTTAATACTGGTGTTGGATCTGTTGTTGCAGGTGTATTTGCTGCAGTTGGTGGTGCTGCTGTTGTAGCTGCAGTTGTTGCAGAAGTTGTGGAAGGTGTTGTAGCTAAAGTTGTTGCAGCTGTTGTTGCATCTGTTGTTTCAGCTGTGGCTGCAGCTGTTGTTGTGACTGTTGTTGCAGCATATGTTTCAGGTGTTGTTGCTGCAGTTGTTACAGCTGTTTCTGCTGATGTTTCAGCTGTTGTTGCTGCAGTTGTTGCTACAGTTGTTGCAGCTGTTGTTGCAGCAGTTGTGGCAGGTGTTGTAGCTGCAGTTGTTTCAGCTGTTGGTGCAGTTGTTGCAGCTGTTGTTTCTGCAGTTGTTGTTGCAGTTGTTGCAGCTTTTGTTTCTAATGTTGCTTCAGCTCTTGTTGCGCCTGTTGTTGCTGCAGTTGTTGCAGCTGTTGCGACTGTTGTTTCAGCAGTTGTTTCTGCTGTTGTGGTGGCTGTTGTTGGTGCAGTTGTTGGAGCTGTTGTTTCTGCAGTTGTTGCAGCTGTTGTTGCAACTGTTGTTGTGGCAGTTGTGGCAGCTGTTGTTGCAGCTGTTGTTGCACCTGTTGTTTCAGCTGTTGTTTCAGCTGTTGTTGCAGCTGTTGTTGGTGCAGTCGTTGGAGCTGTTGTTTCTGCAGTTGTTGGAGCTGTTGTTTCTGCTGTTTCAGCTGCTGTTGCTGCAGTTGTTGCTGCAGTCGTTGCAGCTGTTGTTTCTGCTGTTGCTTCAGCTGTTGCAGCAGTTGTGTCAGGTGTTGTAGCTGCAATTGTTGCAGCTGTTGTTGCTGCAGTCGTTTCAGCTGCTGTTGCTGCTGTTGTTTCTGCTGTTGCTTCAGCTGTTGTTGCAGCTGTTGTTGGTGCAGTTGTTGGAGCTGTTGTTTCTGCAGTTGTTGCAGCTGTTGTTGCAACTGTTGTTGTGGCAGGTGTGGTAGCTGCAGTTGTTGCAGCTGTTGTTTCTGCTGTTGTTTCAGCTGCTGTTGCTACAGTTGTCGCCGCAGTTATTGCAGCTGTTGTTTCTGCTGATGTTTCAGCTGTTGTTGGTGCAGTTGTTGCTACAGTTGTAGCAGCTGTTGCAGCAGTTGTGGCAGGTGTTGTAGCTGCAGTTGTTTCAGCTGTTGGTGCAGTTGTTGCTGCAGTTGTTGCAGCTGTTGTTTCTGCAGTTGTTGCAGCTTTTGTTTCTAATGTTGCTTCAGCTCTTGTTGCGCCTGTTGTTGCTGCAGTTGTTGCAGCTGTTGCGACTGTTGTTTCAGCAGTTGTTTCTGCTGTTGTGGTGGCTGTTGTTGGTGCAGTTGTTGGAGCTGTTGTTTCTGCAGTTGTTGCAGCTGTTGTTGCAACTGTTGTTGTGGCAGTTGTGGCAGCTGTTGTTGCAGCTGTTGTTGCACCTGTTGTTTCAGCTGTTGTTTCAGCTGTTGTTGCAGCTGTTGTTGGTGCAGTCATTGGAGCTGTTGTTTCTGCAGTTGTTGGAGCTGTTGTTTCTGCTGTTTCAGCTGCTGTTGCTGCAGTTGTTGCTGCAGTCGTTGCAGCTGTTGTTTCTGCTGTTGCTTCAGCTGTTGTTGCAGCAGTTGTGTCAGGTGTTGTAGCTGCAATTGTTGCAGCTGTTGTTGCTGCAGTCGTTTCAGCTGTTGTTGCTGCTGTTGTTTCTGCTGTTGCTTCAGCTGTTGTTGCAGCTGTTGTTGGTGCAGTTGTTGGAGCTGTTGTTTCTGCAGTTGTTGCAGCTGTTGTTGCAACTGTTGTTGTGGCAGGTGTGGTAGCTACAGTTGTTGCAGCTGTTGTTTTTGCTGTTGCTTCAGCTGTTGTTGCGGCAGTTGTGTCAGGTGTTGTAGCTGCAGTTGTTGCAGCTGTTGTTTCTGCTGTTGTTTCAACTGTTGTTGTGGCTGTTGTTGCGGCAGTTGTTGTAGCTGTTGTTTCAGCTGTTGTTGCTGCAGTTGTTGCAGCTGTTGTTTCTGTAGCCATTGCAGATGTAGTTACAGCTGTTGTTGAGAATGTTGTTGCAGCAGTTGTGGCAGTTGTTGCAGCTGTTGTTTCTGCTGTAGTTTCAGCTGTGCTTGCGGCTGTTGTTGCTGCAGTCATTGCAGCTGTTGTTTCTGCAGTTGTCATAGCTGTTGTTGCGACTGTAGTTGCGGCTGTTGTGGCAGGTGTTGTAGCTGCAGTTGTTTCAACTGTTGTGGCTGTAGTTGTTGCAGCTGTTGTTTCAGCAGTTGTTGCAGCTGTTGTTGCAACTGTAGTTGTTGCAGCTGTTGTTTCTGCTGTTGTTTCAACTGTTGTTGTGGCTGTTGTTGCGGCAGTTGTTGTAGCTGTTGTTTCAGCTGTTGTTGCTGCAGTTGTTGCAGCTGTTGTTTCTGTAGCCATTGCAGATGTAGTTACAGCTGTTGTTGAGAATGTTGTTGCAGCAGTTGTGGCAGTTGTTGCAGCTGTTGTTTCTGCTGTAGTTTCAGCTGTGCTTGCGGCTGTTATTGCTGCAGTCATTGCAGCTGTTGTTTCTGCAGTTGTCATAGCTGTTGTTGCGACTGTAGTTGCGGCTGTTGTGGCAGGTGTTGTAGCTGCAGTTATTTCAACTGTTGTGGCTGTAGTTGTTGCAGCTGTTGTTTCAGCAGTTGTTGCAGCTGTTGTTGCAACTGTAGTTGTGGAAGGTGTTGTAGCTGTAGTTGTTGCAGCTGTTGTTTCTGCTGTTGTTGCTGCAGTTGTTGCAGCTGTTGCAACTGTTGTTTCAGCAGTTGTGGCAGCTGTTGTTGCAGCTGTTGTTGCAGCTGTAGATGCATGTGCTGTTACAGCAGTTGTAGCTGCTGTTGTAGCAGGTGTAGTCACAGCAGTTGCTGCAGATGTTGCAGCTGTTGTATCTGCAGTTGTTGCAGGTTGAGTTGCAGCTGTTGTTGCTTCAGTTGTTGCAGCTGTTTTTTCTGCAGTTGTTGCTGTTGTTGCTGCAGTCGTTGCAGCTGTTGTTGCTTCTGTTGTGGCAGATGTTGAAGCTGATGTTGCTACTGGTGTTGGATCTGTTGTTGCAGGTGTATTTGCTACAGTTGGTGGTGCTGCTGTTGTAGCTGCAGTTGTTGCAGAAGTTGTGGAAGGTGTTGTAGCTAAAGTTGTTGCAGCTGTTGTTGCATCTGTTGTTTCAGCTGTGGCTGCAGCTGTTGTTGTGACTGTTGTTGCAGCATATGTTTCAGGTGTTGTTGCTGCAGTTGTTACAGCTGTTTCTGCTGATGTTTCAGCTGTTGTTGCTGCAGTTGTTGCTACAGTTGTTGCAGCTGTTGTTGCAGCAGTTGTGGCAGGTGTTGTAGCTGCAGTTGTTTCAGCTGTTGGTGCAGTTGTTGCAGCTGTTGTTTCTGCAGTTGTTGCTGCAGTTGTTGCAGCTTTTGTTTCTAATGTTGCTTCAGCTCTTGTTGCGCCTGTTGTTGCTGCAGTTGTTGCAGCTGTTGCGACTGTTGTTTCAGCAGTTGTTTCTGCTGTTGTGGTGGCTGTTGTTGGTGCAGTTGTTGGAGCTGTTGTTTCTGCAGTTGTTGCAGCTGTTGTTGCAACTGTTGTTGTGGCAGTTGTGGCAGCTGTTGTTGCAGCTGTTGTTGCACCTGTTGTTTCAGCTGTTGTTTCAGCTGCTGTTGCAGCTGTTGTTGGTGCAGTTGTTGGAGCTGTTGTTTCTGCAGTTGTTGGAGCTGTTGTTTCTGCTGTTTCAGCTGCTGTTGCTGCAGTTGTTGCTGCAGTCGTTGCAGCTGTTGTTTCTGCTGTTGCTTCAGCTGTTGCAGCAGTTGTGTCAGGTGTTGTAGCTGCAATTGTTGCAGCTGTTGTTGCTGCAGTCGTTTCAGCTGCTGTTGCTGCTGTTGTTTCTGCTGTTGCTTCAGCTGTTGTTGGAGCTGTTGTTGGTGCAGTTGTTGGAGCTGTTGTTTCTGCAGTTGTTGCAGCTGTTGTTGCAACTGTTGTTGTGGCAGGTGTGGTAGCTGCAGTTGTTGCAGCTGTTGTTTCTGCTGTTGTTTCAGCTGCTGTTGCTACAGTTGTCGCCGCAGTTATTGCAGCTGTTGTTTCTGCTGATGTTTCAGCTGTTGTTGGTGCAGTTGTTGCTACAGTTGTAGCAGCTGTTGTTGCAGCAGTTGTGGCAGGTGTTGTAGCTGCAGTTGTTTCAGCTGTTGGTGCAGTTGTTGCTGCAGTTGTTGCAGCTGTTGTTTCTGCAGTTGTTGCAGCTTTTGTTTCTAATGTTGCTTCAGCTCTTGTTGCGCCTGTTGTTGCTGCAGTTGTTGCAGCTGTTGCGACTGTTGTTTCAGCAGTTGTTTCTGCTGTTGTGGTGGCTGTTGTTGGTGCAGTTGTTGGAGCTGTTGTTTCTGCAGTTGTTGCAGCTGTTGTTGCAACTGTTGTTGTGGCAGTTGTGGCAGCTGTTGTTGCAGCTGTTGTTGCACCTGTTGTTTCAGCTGTTGTTTCAGCTGTTGTTGCAGCTGTTGTTGGTGCAGTCATTGGAGCTGTTGTTTCTGCAGTTGTTGGAGCTGTTGTTTCTGCTGTTTCAGCTGCTGTTGCTGCAGTTGTTGCTGCAGTCGTTGCAGCTGTTGTTTCTAATGTTGCTTCAGCTCTTGTTGTGGCAGTTGTGGCAGCTGTTGTTGCAGCTGTTGTTGCACCTGTTGTTTCAGCTGTTGTTTCAGCTGTTGTTGCAGCTGTTGTTGGTGCAGTCATTGGAGCTGTTATTTCTGCAGTTGTTGGAGCTGTTGTTTCTGCTGTTTCAGCTGCTGTTGCTGCAGTTGTTGCTGCAGTTGTTGCAGCTTTTGTTTCTAATGTTGCTTCAGCTCTTGTTGCGCCTGTTGTTGCTGCAGTTGTTGCAGCTGTTGCGACTGTTGTTTCAGCAGTTGTTTCTGCTGTTGTGGTGGCTGTTGTTGGTGCAGTTGTTGGAGCTGTTGTTTCTGCAGTTGTTGCAGCTGTTGTTGCAACTGTTGTTGTGGCAGTTGTGGCAGCTGTTGTTGCAGCTGTTGTTGCACCTGTTGTTTCAGCTGTTGTTTCAGCTGTTGTTGCAGCTGTTGTTGGTGCAGTCATTGGAGCTGTTGTTTCTGCAGTTGTTGGAGCTGTTGTTTCTGCTGTTTCAGCTGCCGTTGCTGCAGTTGTTGCTGCAGTCGTTGCAGCTGTTGTTTCTGCTGTTGCTTCAGCTGTTGTTGCAGCAGTTGTGTCAGGTGTTGTAGCTGCAATTGTTGCAGCTGTTGTTGCTGCAGTCGTTTCAGCTGTTGTTGCTGCTGTTGTTTCTGCTGTTGCTTCAGCTTTTGTTGCAGCTGTTGTTGGTGCAGTTGTTGGAGCTGTTGTTTCTGCAGTTGTTGCAGCTGTTGTTGCAACTGTTGTTGTGGCAGGTGTGGTAGCTACAGTTGTTGCAGCTGTTGTTTTTGCTGTTGCTTCAGCTGTTGTTGCGGCAGTTGTGTCAGGTGTTGTAGCTGCAGTTGTTGCAGCTGTTGTTTCTGCTGTTGTTTCAACTGTTGTTGTGGCTGTTGTTGCGGCAGTTGTTGTAGCTGTTGTTTCAGCTGTTGTTGCTGCAGTTGTTGCAGCTGTTGTTTCTGTAGCCATTGCAGATGTAGTTACAGCTGTTGTTGAGAATGTTGTTGCAGCAGTTGTGGCAGTTGTTGCAGCTGTTGTTTCTGCTGTAGTTTCAGCTGTGCTTGCGGCTGTTGTTGCTGCAGTCATTGCAGCTGTTGTTTCTGCAGTTGTCATAGCTGTTGTTGCGACTGTAGTTGCGGCTGTTGTGGCAGGTGTTGTAGCTGCAGTTGTTTCAACTGTTGTGGCTGTAGTTGTTGCAGCTGTTGTTTCAGCAGTTGTTGCAGCTGTTGTTGCAACTGTAGTTGTTGCAGCTGTTGTTTCTGCTGTTGTTTCAACTGTTGTTGTGGCTGTTGTTGCGGCAGTTGTTGTAGCTGTTGTTTCAGCTGTTGTTGCTGCAGTTGTTGCAGCTGTTGTTTCTGTAGCCATTGCAGATGTAGTTACAGCTGTTGTTGAGAATGTTGTTGCAGCAGTTGTGGCAGTTGTTGCAGCTGTTGTTTCTGCTGTAGTTTCAGCTGTGCTTGCGGCTGTTATTGCTGCAGTCATTGCAGCTGTTGTTTCTGCAGTTGTCATAGCTGTTGTTGCGACTGTAGTTGCGGCTGTTGTGGCAGGTGTTGTAGCTGCAGTTATTTCAACTGTTGTGGCTGTAGTTGTTGCAGCTGTTGTTTCAGCAGTTGTTGCAGCTGTTGTTGCAACTGTAGTTGTGAAAGGTGTTGTAGCTGTAGTTGTTGCAGCTGTTGTTTCTGCTGTTGTTGCTGCAGTTGTTGCAGCTGTTGCAACTGTTGTTTCAGCAGTTGTGGCAGCTGTTGTTGCAGCTGTTGTTGCAGCTGTAGATGCATGTGCTGTTACAGCAGTTGTAGCTGCTGTTGTAGCAGGTGTAGTCACAGCAGTTGCTGCAGATGTTGCAGCTGTTGTATCTGCAGTTGTTGCAGGTTGAGTTGCAGCTGTTGTTGCTTCAGTTGTTGCAGCTGTTTTTTCTGCAGTTGTTGCTGTTGTTGCTGCAGTCGTTGCAGCTGTTGTTTCTGCAGTGGTTGCAGCTGTTGTTTTTGCAGTGGTTGCAGCTGTTGTTGCGACTGTTGTTTCAGCTGTTGTTGCTGCAGTTGTTGCTGCAGTTGTGGCAGCTGTTGTTGCTGAGACTGTTGTTGGTGCTGTCATTATGGTTGTCTGGACCTGTGTTCCTGAGAGCAGTCCTGGAGGGAGGGGGGACATGAGACAAAGATGAGAATGAGTTTATGTAAAGATGTCAAGCATTATCAGCACTGATGGGCAACAAGAAAGTTCATAATACCATGATACCCTCACATGAGAGTCTTTCTGTCTAGAGAAGCCAGGCCATGTGCAAGGGATGGCCACATGCCAGTTTATGACATGGGATGTGTGGAGTCCCATAGTGTTATACACTGACCGCTGCTAGGGCCAGGGAGGAGAGCAGACACCACGCCTGATTTACTGACGTGTTTCCGTAGCCTAAGACTGTCTTGATATATGCAAGGCCTTGTCTTACATTTTTAAGATTATCCTTGCTGGCTCAGCAAGTCTTCAGCTCTCTTTTCTGATAGTCCTAACACTGCCTTAGACCTGAAACCCCCTCTGTAAATCAGTCCTCTGGTATTTATATTCTCAGCACCTCATGTGCTGGTGAGTTCCTCGGGTGAGGGGTCTCACTGGTGAACCCCAAGAGCACGGCTGTCAGTGTGACTGAGCACCAGCGGTTATAGTTCGGTTTTGAGTGGACATATCCTCTTACAACCATGTCTTTCTTGGACTCCAGTACACATGTTTCCACTGCACTCATAGGTACTGACACTAAAGATCTCTTACTTGACCTATATTACTTTGTATGTGGCCTATACAGGTTCACTATGATAGTAACCCACCAGTGTTGAACAACGCCTCAAAGTTTCAGACATACAATATTTTCTATACTGTATTTTACTATATTTATAACATGTTTTCTTTATGCAAATGAATTAATATTCTCAATTTACTTTGCATTATTTTATTTTATGTGATTTTCTATTTAATGTGTTTACTAAAGGTAGTATACACAATTAAATAGAAAAATCACAGAGACATACATAAACACAAAACATTACTCATCTCTTCAGACAGTAAAATCAGAGTTCATTGCTTATTACAACTGAATTTACTAAGATATTTAAACGAGCAGCAACCTAATATTCATTCATTCTCTAACACACAGCCACACTCATTCTAGCTACTATCACACTATAAATGCACATCACTAGAGATTCGGCCCTCTGGGAAGTATCACGTTGTCTTGGAGAGATCTACATTTGTAATTGCCTACAGACACTACTTTATGATGGAATTATCTCTCATGGACCACTTCTCTGGGGCAAGCTTGGTCAAACTGCACTCATATGCACTGGTTTGGAAATCTGTGCATACGTATTGATGACGCTGCATGTGTGAGTGAAGAGGGTGGCGGTCCCTGCTGTTGACGGTAAGTGCGCAAATACTGCTCAAAGTGATCCCAGAGGTGCTGAAGAGAGCTCTGCGCCATTCTGAAGAAATTGTGCTGTGGAGAAAGAAGAACGTATGAACTTAGTGATTCCATACTAGGCCCTATGAGCTCAAGACATCATAGCTAGGAAACTCGGAGTGGTAACCCCTGCTTGGTGTCTTTCGGCCCTGTTCCTGCCTGTAACTGTACTGACTGGGTACCAGTTGGATGCTAATGCCTGTAGAAGGCACAATGTCTTCAGAAACAGGCATGGGACTCCCTTCTGCTCCTGTGCACAGGCACTAAATAGATGTATCCCTGATAGGGCCATATCATATGTTTGCAAACGTCAGTCAACAGTGGCATTTCATTTAGACCAAAGAGTGTTTTACATGAGGAATCCGTGTTTTCCTTTGGAGGTGTGGTGGTACTCCTCCTCAGGTACACCCTGGTTGGGGTAGAGTGGGAGAATATTCAATTCTGCCAACAAAGTTATAAGAGATTTTTAAGACTACATGTCCATAGGTTTTGTCAGACTGGGCCAAGCTGGCCACAGCAGGGCCCTGTGCTTCTTTATTGTTCTGAGACCGGGGACACAATGCTGATAGTCGGTCGACTCACAAGATTTCCCTCTATACCCTTGGACATAGGATACTAATGGGCCCATGTCTTCAGGGACCTGGCCCAAGGTCAGAAGGAAAAGGTTCATGCTCCTGGGAGACAGATTCCCTCTGCTTTTTCTCTTGCATGATCTCGCATCCTGTTCATCGCTTCATAAACCATCAGTCTTTCCCTGTAACCTTTTTTCAACTAAACCATTGGGGAGCCTACAGTTCAAGTACATTTGTCATCTTTCATTGCTGTAATTTAAAAGGCCTTTTTCTTTTAATCAAATTCCTGCAGGAGGAGTTTTTTGAGGTACAAGCCTCACGGGACCTTGTGACTCCTCATACCACATTTTGAGGTTTGGACTAAAGTAAAAGTTTCCAGTTTAGAATTCCCAGACATCCACTGAACCCCACTATTGGTGATGAGAACATTCTTTTTAGAGCTGTATGTTTATACCCTCATAGATACATCAATAATTGATGTACTGATGATGACGGGCTCTAATTTTTGCTTTGTGAAGATTGAACAACTATAAATGCTTTCAAGAATTATTATACTTATTATTTTGTTATGTTTGGGGTTTTGCAACATCTCATTGTAATGATATTACCACATAACTTCTTTGGAATGTGTTGCTTCTTGTTACAGCTTAGTAATTAACTTCCTCCAGGTAGATTCCTTTAACAAACTATTAGTGCAAACCAACTTATTCTGTCACTGTGGGTTGCTGCTGGCATTGGTGATGGGTAGCCCCCATTGGTGGGTTCATCTGTGTAAATAAAGGTGATGTTTGAGGGTTGCATGTTGCAGTTTGGTTACGAGATACTCTTCTATGGCTGGCCATCTAAGTGTTTCCTTAATACTGGAATTGAGCTTAAAAGGACTTTCTGTCGAAGCTGCTATCACCGCTTGAAGAATTATTGTGAATTTTTGTAAGGACAAATTCATCACGTCAGACCTGAAGGAACTTCTCCTTTGAGAATGGCCCGGAATATGGTAATGACATGATGAAATCAGTGCTGAAACGCCAATTTCTCGTGGAATATTTGCATTTTATTAGGGATAACGTAAAGTGCCACTGCCATTCTATATCCCAGAATTACAGCTATCAGTGTTCCTGGAAATTGTGGGTGCAAATTGGAATAAATGACTTACCTGTAATCCTAGTTCTCTTCCAGGGGAATACTACTCTTCAAAGTCATAAGCATAGAATAGTCCTGCACATGTGCAGGGACCCCGGAGCACCTTCAAATACTATATATATATATATATATATATATATATATATGTATGTATATATGTATATATATATGTATGTATATATGTATATATGTATATATATATATATATATATATATATATATATATATATCCTCTCAATTGTCCCCGTCACAGAGGGAACACTTCTGTTGGTGCCCGCGTTGTGAGACCGGGAGCGTGTCTCTATTGATTTCCAATATCAAAAAGTTCACGCGGCACACTTCTTGGCAGATAAATCACAATTTAATCACACAGGTCTTCAGCAAAACTCCTACGCGTTTCGAACAAACGTTCTTGGTCACGGCAGTGTTCTACAATTAGTCCTTCTTTCATTTCTCATTTTATGCTTTCACCTTGTATCTCGTGGCGGTGATGCATTATGGGCATTGTAGTTTCATTTACAGTTTAGTAACCCATTATTATTGTTTTAACTTTATTTACAGTTAATTTAAGTTGGGCATTTATGTGGGGAGAATTCTAAAGACTCAGTCCCAGCTAATACGTATTTGTCCTTTAGTAGGATATTTATTACGTATTATAATTCACCTTTATGTGTTTAATGTCGTTTGCGCTTTGTTATGCGCTACGATCTCAGGGATGTCTGATCCTTAGATTGAGTTGTTACTAGGGCTGAGTCTTTAGAATTCTCCCCACATAAATGCCCAACTTAAATTAACTGTAAATAAAGTTAAAACAATAATAATGGGTTACTAAACTGTAAATGAAACTACAATGCCCATAATGCATCACCGCCACGAGATACAAGGTGAAAGCATAAAATGAGAAATGAAAGAAGGACTAATTGTAGAACACTGCCGTGACCAAGAACGTTTGTTCGAAACGTGTAGGAGTTTTGCTGAAGACCTGTGTGATTAAATTGTGATTTATCTGCCAAGAAGTGTGCCGCGTGAACTTTTTGATATTGGATATATATATATATATATATATATATATATATATATATATATATATAGGTAATCTCAGTAACCACAGCACCAATCACAACACCCAATACAGTGTTGGAAAGGGCAGTTGCGGCAGAAGGACATAGGCTATGCAGACGGCCACCATATTTTATATATATATATATATATTTATTTTTTTGCAGAGTTTTATATAGGGCGAACTTGACCCTAACTGAATCAGGTATCAGAACGCTTTACATAGCACCAGTTACGTTACATGAGGACACACATTCATTTTTGTTAGGCACGTGGGGATTAAGTGATTGGCCCAGAATCACAGGATGTTTGGCGTCGTTACCAAGACTCGAACCCAGGACCCCAGGTCCGAGGTCGAGCGCCTTAGCCGTTAGGCCAACTCCTCTATACATTTAAAAGGTAAAAGAACCGTGCCAGGGGAACACGGGGGAACACGTGCCTGCTAACATCAAACAGGCCTGCATCTGGGCCTCAAGCGGGGGAACACGCAAATGAGCGTGTCTGCGTGGACAATTACTGCAGCCTCTCCTACTCGCTGTCACTCAACTCTCCCATTAAACGGATTTATCCGCGGCTGATAACTTTCTCATTCAACGACATTAGACGCGCCTGCTAACATCAACCAGGGTTGTAGCCGGGCTCAGGCGGCCGATCACTACACCAATTACATGCGCCTGCTAACATCAACCAGGGCTGCAGCTGGGCCTTCTCTGTCCCTATTCTAATGAAACAAAAAATGTTGTCTACCACGAGATTTTAAAATAAATTGCCCTTGCCAAATACACACATTACACACACTCTATTTCATACCCGGACAACGTCGGTATGGGCTGCTTTGGAAGTAAAGTTGCCGTTTGAATTAATATTCCAGCACGCATACCAGGAGCGTGTGAAAGGACCCGTTCATAAGAGTCCGAGGGTGTTCTGGTGAAATAATCGAAGTTAGCCAAGGTATTGGAGGTACTTTCGGACCGCCGCATGAAACCTACCCAGCATTTGGTCGTTTGCACTGAAGGCAACCCGGAATGGACGGAGGAAAACAGGCACTGCTCTACGTTTTCCATGACCAGCACAGGAAGAAGTTTCAAAGAGGCGAAGCGTGTGAGGGACGTGAGGAAGATCGGATTTTACATTTTCGGAGAAATTGGGAACACAGCACCCACCTATACAAGGCATTTGACAGCTGTAACCAAGGAGCCCCATCGACAGCTTGAAATTATCCAGAGACTTCTGGGCAATGTAGTCAGAGGTATGGGACTACAAAAAAAGACTGTGATCGCAATTGGGGCCAGCTGTACTCCATGTTAAAAGGAGGAGCCAGGGAGTTTTTAATGAGGGTGGAACCCATTTCCGTTACAAAGGGCATCTTACGAAGACCTGAGCGTCGAAATGCATCATGCCTGCTGATTGTTTGCATTAAAACCGATCTTCCACACCGTTCCCTCTGTGTTCTTTTGGTTGCTTTGGAAGTAAAGTTGCCGTTTGAATTAATATTCCCGCACGCATACCAGGAGCGTGTGAAAGGACCCGTTCATAAGAGTCCGAGGGTGTTCTGGTGAAATAATCAAAGTTATCCAAGGTATTGGAGGTACTTTCGGACCGCCTCATGAAACCTACCCAGCATTTGGTCGTTTGCACTGAAGGCAACCCGGAATGGACGGAGGAAAACAGGCACTGCTCTACGTTTTCCATGACCAGCGCAGGAAGACGTTTCAAAGAGGCGAAGCGTGTGAGGGACGTGAGGAAGATCGGATTTTACATTTTCGGAGAAATTGGGAACACAGCACCCACCTCTAGAAGGCATTTGACAGCTGTAACCAAGGAGCCCCAATCGGCAGCTTGAAATTATCCAGAGACTTCTGGGCAATGTAGTCAGAGGTATGGAACTACAAAAAAAGACTGTGATCGCAATTGGGGCCAGCTGTACTCCATGTTAAAAGGAGGAGCCAGGGACTTTTTAATGAGGGTGGAACCCATTTCCGTTACAAAGGGCATCTGACGAAGACCTGAGCGTCGAAATGCATCATGCCTGCTGATTGTTTGCATTAAAACCGATCTTCCACACCGTTCCCTCTGTGTCCTTTTGGTTGCTTTGGAAGTAAAGTTGCCGTGGAATATATAGACCATATATATCACAGGCACTCCATTAACCTCTGGAATCTTCCAAAACAGATGGATCACGGATCACAAATCAGCATTTCAGTGATTATTTATTACCCGCAAAGTATATGGCAGCCATAACAAGTTTAAGCCTCGAAGGTCCTTGATCATATATATATATATATATATATATATATATATATATATATATATATATATATATATATATATATATATATATATATATATATATATATATATATATATATATATAGGTAATCTCAGTAACCACAGCACCAATCACAACACCCAATACAGTGTTGGAAAGGGCAGTTGCGGCAGAAGGACATAGGCTATGCAGACGGCCACCATATTTTATATATATATATATATATATATTTTTTTTTTTGCAGAGTTTTATATAGGGCAAACTTGACCCTAACTGAATCAGGTATCAGAACGCTTTACATAGCACCAGTTACGTTACATGAGGACACACATTCATTTTTGTTAGGCACATGGGGATTAAGTGATTTGCCCAGAATCACAGGATGTTTGGCGTCGTTACCAAGACTCGAACCCAGGACCCCAGGTCCGAGGTCGAGCGCCTTAGCCGTTAGGCCAACTCCTCTATACATTTAAAAGGTAAAAGAACCGTGCCAGGGGAACACGGGGGAACACGTGCCTGCTAACATCAAACAGGCCTGCATCTGGGCCTCAAGCGGGGGAACACGCAAATGAGCGTGTCTGCGTGGACAATTACTGCAGCCTCTCCTACTCGCTGTCACTCAACTCTCCCATTAAATGGATGTATCCGCGGCTGATAACTTTCTCATTCAACGACATTAGACGCGCCTGCTAACATCAACCAGGGTTGTAGCCGGGCTCAGGCGGCCGATCACTACACCAATTACATGCGCCTGCTAACATCAACCAGGGCTGCAGCTGGGCCTTCTCTGTCCTTATTCTAATGAAACAAAAAATGTTGTCTACCACGAGATTTTAAAATAAATTGCCCTTGCCAAATACACACATTACACACACTCTATTTCATACCCGGACAACGTCGGTATGGGCTGCTTTGGAAGTAAAGTTGCCGTTTGAATTAATATTCCAGCACGCATACCAGGAGCGTGTGAAAGGACCCGTTCATAAGAGTCCGAGGGTGTTCTGGTGAAATAATCGAAGTTATCCAAGGTATTGGAGGTACTTTCGGACCGCCTCATGAAACCTACCCAGCATTTGGTCGTTTGCACTGAAGGCAACCCGGAATGGACGGAGGAAAACAGGCACTGCTCTACGTTTTCCATGACCAGCGCAGGAAGACGTTTCAAAGAGGCGAAGCGTGTGAGGGACGTGAGGAAGATCGGATTTTACATTTTCGGAGAAATTGGGAACACAGCACCCACCTCTACAAGGCATTTGACAGCTGTAACCAAGGAGCCCCAATCGGCAGCTTGAAATTATCCAGAGACTTCTGGGCAATGTAGTCAGAGGTATGGAACTACAAAAAAAGACTGTGATCGCAATTGGGGCCAGCTGTACTCCATGTTAAAAGGAGGAGCCAGGGAGTTTTTAATGAGGGTGGAACCCATTTCCGTTACAAAGGGCATCTGACGAAGACCTGAGCGTCGAAATGCATCATGCCTGCTGATTGTTTGCATTAAAACCGATCTTCCACACCGTTCCCTCTGTGTCCTTTTGGTTGCTTTGGAAGTAAAGTTGCCGTGGAATATATAGACCATATATATCACAGGCACTCCATTAACCTCTGGAATCTTCCAAAACAGATGGATCACGGATCACAAATCAGCATTTCAGTGATTATTTATTACCCGCAAAGTATATGGCAGCCATAACAAGTTTAAGCCGCGAAGGTCCTTGATCACATGTATATATATACTTATATGTGTGTTTATATATATATATACACATATATGTGATTGTGTATATATATATGTATATGTATATGCAGCAACAACTCCAAACAACCTCCGGCCTGCAAAGACTGGTGAGGAAGGAGACGGACCACAGGATCTGGCAAAGATGGTATTTATTTAAGCCCAGATAGTTTCAGCAATGACGCGTTTCGGGCCCAAGAGCCCTTGTTCACATACGGGTCACAGCAAACATGATTCCATTATAAATGCTTAGAAGTGCATATATATATATATATATATATATATATATATGTACACATATAAAGAGAAGCTAAATAACAATGCCCAAATTACATTGAATGTTTTCTTTTTTTTTTAAATGAACAATATACTTTTAACATTTCTGCAACTCGGTAAATGAAAACTTTAAGGTGTAAAACATAGCCTTTATATAAACGAAAAAAGGCAAGGGAATGAAAGGCAATGTTAGTTGGTTGGCTGCATTGAAAACCATAACAGAAAAAACTGGCACCATGTTGTCAAGACCTCCAAGACCTCCTGACTCCCATCATACCCCACAGGTGACAGTTTGTTCAGGTCTTTTTTACAGTGATAAGAACATTTATAGGATACATTATCTGATCGTTGCTGCATTATGTATTCAACCGGGGAGGAGGGAGGGTTGCATATGACTTTAATGAGTATACCACTGAAAGAGAACTAGGACCACAGGTAAGTAACTTATCCTTCTCTTCCAGGGGATACTCATCAATAGGGGATACTAATCAATAGTAATCTATTCATAAGCATTGAATAGAATAGCAAGCCTATTACAATCCCCTGCAAACGAATACAGCACAGTGATGTTTATAGCAGCTTAGTAAACAATACATTCAAGCAAAACAAATTTCTAAGTGAGACTTGTCCTACTTGTGCATCTGCTTGAGTGTCTGAGTCTAGACAATAATGACGAGCAAAGGTATGTACTGATCGCCATGTCGCAGCTTTGCAGATCTCTGCAAAAGGTACGTTTATGAGCAAAGCAGTAGTGGCAGCCTTACCCCTTGTAGAGTGGGCTGTAGGCCTACAAGGTAGACTGGTAAGCAAGAGTAATGCAAGAAACAATCCATCTAGAGACAGATTGTTTTCAGGAAGCTAAACCAGTGTGCATAGGGCCATAGTTAATGAATAACTGGTCAGAGAATCTGATCTCCTTAGTTTTGTCAAGGTAAAATTTTAGAACTCTTTTGAAGTCTAAGGAATGCAAAGCCCTTTTCACAGGAGTGGAAAGGATGGCAAAGAATGTTGGAAGAGTAATGGTCTGATTGACATGAAAATCTGAAATTACCTAGGGTAAAAAACTAGGATGTGTATGCATGACCACCATGTTTGAATGAAAAATCAGATAAGGTTCTTTTGCGCAAAGTGCCTGGAGTTTGCTGAGTCTTTGCGCAGATGTGATAGCCACTAGGAAAGCTGTTTTCCATGTAAAGTGTTGTAAGGATGGCATATGTATGGGTTAAAAAGGGGGGCCCATTAATTTTGAGAGAACTGCTTTAAGCTCCCATGAGGGTGAGTGTTATTTTACAGGAGGATAAACCTTTTTTAAACCCTCAAGGAAGGCGTTAACTACAGGCATTTGAAAATGAGAAAACTGCGTAGGAGACCTTCTGTGGGCAGTGATGGCTGCGATGTGTACCTTTATGGATGCAAATCGCAGGCCTGACAAGTAAGGTAGGATGACCTGTTTTTGACCCAGGATGGTGACATTGTGTGCACACCATAGCTAGAAATGCTTCCACTTGAAAGCATATGATTTTCTGGTGGAAGGCCTTCTAGATAACTTCACGACGTCCATACAGTCTTGTGGCAGGTTTAAATTTTCCATATGGCATGAGTTCAGGAGCCATGCCATCAAGCTCAGAGAGAGAAGGTTGGGGTAGCAGATGTTCCCTCCTAATTTGTAGAGGAAATCCAGCCTGCAGGACAACTGACTGTGTGGCTTTTCGGAGAGGTGAAGAAGGTCCGGAAACCACCACTGGCGGGGCCATTCCAGAGCAATGAGAATCATCCTGGTCTTTGCTCTGTAAAATGTGTTGATGACCATGGGAATGAGAGGTATGGGAGGAAAAGCGTATAGTAAGGTCTCTGACCAGCTGATCAAATGAGCATTTCCTTTGGATCCTGGTTGGGGAAACCTGGATGCGAAGACAGCATTTTATGCTTACTTTGTCCTCAAAGAAGTCGATTTGCGGTGTTCATCACTGTTGGAAAATGTCTTGAGTGGCCTAGTCAGTTAGGATCCAGTCATGAGCTTCTGCAAAGTTGCAACTGAGAGAGTCTGCCTGCATGTTTAGTGTGCCTGGAATGTGGATCGAGGAGATGGTCGGACCAATGGCAGAAGTCACTTCCATATGGTTTGAGCTTCCAGAGACAGGGTGTGTGACAGAGTTCCTCTCTCGGCTTGTTCAGGTAGCGCATTGTGGTCGTATTGTCCGTCTGTACCAGAAGGGAGCTTGTCTTGATTGATGGATAAAAGGACTTGAGTGCAAGATGGACTGCCCTTCGCGCCAATCTGTTGGTACAATTTCTCTGTGTCAGACCACAAGCTCTGAACTTGTAGCCCAACCTTGGAGAAGCTTTTGACTTTTTTACAAGTATGGGTAGACAAAGATCTTCCTCCTCTGTAGTGAAGCAACTACCACCACCATGCACTCGAGAATGTGTGAGGTGCTGACTTGAGCCCGAAAGGCAGGACCTTGTATTGGTAGTTCATGGATGCCACTCTGAATCACAGAAACTTCCAGTGTTTCTTGATGACAAGAATATGGAAATAAGTAACCTGTAAATGAGGGCAAATTTGTTCAAAAGTCTTGGTCAAGAATAGGTATGTACTCTCCACCCGAACCCTTTTTCTGCACTACAAAGTAGCGTGTGTAAATTTCCAGCCTTTGTTGTGAAGTTGGAACTTTTTCGATGGCCTCCTTCTGGAGCAGCGTGCTGACCTGTTTTTGGAATAGCCTTCTATGGAAGAGTGAGCCTCTTCCAGGTGGGATGGTAAGAGGCACAGTTTTGAACCTGATAGAATAGCCATGCAATACAATACTTAAGACCTACTTGTCTCTTGTGATGTTATGCCACTCTTCTAAATACGCTGCAATACTGCCCCCACCGGAGTGGGATATGGAATAAGGGGAAGCGATCTATGTTTAGCTGGAGGCTTTGTTGTTGAAGCCACTGTGCGAGGAGTTCCCCTCCCTCGGGCAGGTCTTCGAGGATGAAATGTGACCTTCCTTGATACTGTTGATGGGTTGACCACAGGGGGTTTGACACTCTGCTGGTAGAAGCGGCGGTCATACGGGTAGAACCTGCAGAGGAATTCCTTCTTTTTGCCTCCAGGCCCACCGCCTTCAGACTGTCTTGATCCGCCTTCATCTTTGCCATCTCATCGTCAGCATGGGTGCCAAAAAGAGAGTTGCCCAAGAATGTCAGATTGAGGATTCGGTGTTGAACATCAGCCTTTACACCAGTAAGACATAACCAGGAAAATCTTCGGGTGCAGATGCCATGCAAATACCCATATGCTGAAAGATTGGAGGCATCAGCAGCAGCACTGATTATCTGGTTATCCGCTAGGTCACCTTCGTCAATAATCTCTTGAAAATCCTGTCTGTCCTCTTTGGGCCGTTTTTCAGTGAAGCGAAAGAGAGAAATCCAATCAATCTGTCATATCTTCCTAACAGGGCAGAAGCGCTAGCGACCTTCATGAAAGAAGCCGAGGTGTTGCACATCTTTTTGCCCAAAGTGTCCATTTGTTTGCTGTCTTAGTCTGGTGGCGCCGTAGAAGACGAGGAGCTTGGATGATCGCTCCTGGGAGAAGCCACAATGAATGAATCAGGAGGTGGATTCGCTCGAAGAAAGAATCAATGTTAGTCAGGGCATTTGCATTTTTTCAAAATATGTGGTTGAGCTGGACCTATGGACGCTAGGTAAGGAACGTTTGTAAAGCTGGTTCCAAAAAGCCTGGTACTTGAGGTAGAAGGGGTCTAGACGCCACTCTGTGATGGAGTTTTTTAAAGATAACTGAAGTAGATGCAACCAGAGTTGGTATGTCTATACTGAATTAAATTGCCCCTCTGGTAAGTACCCTGGACCGGAAGCTAGCATCCTGGGACCGGTTTTGGGGTAGCACCCCTCATCAACAAGGCTAGCTTGAATCCAGTGCCAATTTAAACAAGGGACCCACATCTGGGCTTGCTTTGCCAGGGAAGACCTGGCTTGGCAGTTCGGGCTGAACTGGTCCCATGAGGGACAGGGTCAAGGCAGATTTGCATATTTCTGGGCCCGAGCTGTGGTGGCAAAGTGAACTAAAGAATGATGATGGATTCAAACCAGATCTGTGACTAGGGATGAGTGTCTGAAAAGTTTCAGTGCTCCGTTCATCATCTCTTTTTGTTTGCTTTGTTCACCCTAAATTGGCAGGGTATACCCTTGCTCACTTTGCCACTGGATTCAAGCTAGCCTGGCTGATGAGGGGTGTTAACCTAAAACCTGTCCCGTCCAAGGAGGCTTGTTTCAGGTCCAGGGAAGACCTGCCATGGCAGTTCGGGCTGGACTGTTCCCATGAGGGACAGGGTCAAGACTGATTTGCATATGGCTGGGTCCGAACTGGAGTGGAAAAGTGAGCTAAAGATGGATTTTACCCAGATCTGTGACTAGTGGTGATTGTCTGAAATGTTTCAGTGCTCAGTCCATCATCTCCTGGTGTCTGCTTTGTCCGCCCTAAGTTGGTAGGATATATCCAGATGTGGCTCCCTTGCTCACTTTGCCACTGGATTCAAGCTAGCCTGGCTGATGATTGGTGTAACCCCGAAACCGGTCCCAGGATTTTTGTTTCCGGTATATTTGTATTTCTCCTCGTTTTTTCTATATCTATATGTTTTTCACTTTGCAGAACACATAATAATAATAATAATAATAATAATAATAATCATAATAATTATAGATTATAGTGGCATTTGTAGAGTGCAACAGCTACCTCATGCAAAGGTGTCCCGGCGCTTAGCGGTAGATGCAGGTGAGGATCAGGCACAACAGAGGATCTAGCCTTGACTAAAAAGCCAGGTCTGCAAGGTTCAATCAAGCGCATATGAGCGGGTAAGGAGTTCCATAGCCTGGCAGTCCTCACTGTGAAAGACCTGCCTCCCATTCGGGATTTAGCATAACGAGGTACACAAAGCAGGTTGTGGGAGTTGGATCTCAGTGTGCGTTTTTGCTGATTTGGGCATATCCTGCGCCTGAGATACCTTGATCCTCTATCATAGAAAAAGGAAAAAGCCTCTCAGGATTACAAGGGGCCTCTTGCTACACAAAAACATGCATGCAATCGAGGTTCCCTTGTACCATGGTGCAAGAGTGACTGTGTTGGTGTTAGGCTGCCAAACGCCACCAGCGCAAGGGAAAAGGACAGAGTTGCCCTTTATTGTGTTAATACGCACACTCATACCCTTTCCCTATGAAGCAGGGCAGCGCAGCAAGGTTACTTACTGAGCTGCCCTGCACCACAAAAGACATAAATATGCCCCCTACTGTGTGGATGGAACATAGGGTAACATGTACATCACAAACACCAAGGGCCAGATTTACTAAAATGTCAAGTAACGTAACGCAGCAAGACTACTAAGATATGGCACATTCCTGGTCTTCCCCTGACTGGCACACTCGGGGGAGCCTAGCACCAACGCAGTAACCCTTGCATCATGGTGCAAGGGCACCCACGCTACACCCAGGATTGTTTTTGTGAAGGAAGGGACACCTTCTTGTACGAAAACAAATCTTAGAGGCTTTTTCCTCTTTCTAATTGAACCTTAATTGAGCACACAATTATAATGACCCTAAAACATACGCAGCACATACGCAGAATGCAGCTCATTTAGAAAGAGGAAAATTTGAGGATAAATAAAGATATTTCCCTTCTTTGCACATCTCTTGGGAAGGTGAATAATTTTGAAGTATTCCCAGGTTTACTAGTGTTAGTAAATCTGGGAATGTGCCAACATACATGGGTGGATGCAGCAGAAGGCCCACTTTCCACCCATATATCCCCTCCCGGTGCGGAGTAACACAAGGCTGCTACTTGTGCTGCCTTGCTTTATTGTACATTTCCTAAGCCACATAGGGTCACGTGGCTTAGAAAACCTCACTGAAGCTCTTGCGCTGTCTTGTACCGCCTTGAGTCACACAATGGCAGCACAAGAGCATCGTAAATCTGGTCCCTATTGTGCTGGCTGCAGACGGAGGGACATTTTCAACACAAATAATCACTGTGCGACAGGGACATGGAGTGACATGTCCAACACATAGTGTGTAGACAGGACACAGTGTGACAGGTCTGCCACAAATATCTAGCGTGTGATCGGCACACAAAGTGACGTGTCCTCCACAAACAGACAGTGTGCTCTTAGGACATAGAGCAACATGGCCATGGCAAGCGGCTTGTGTGCAGATAGGACACAGAGTGACATGATTGTCAGAGGTGGGCAGCACGCACATATATATATTTGACATGGTTGTCGACAAAAAAATAATCATATATGGATATGAAAAATAGTGATGCAACTCACACAAACAGCCAATGTATTGCTAGGACAGAACGTGACATGACCTCCAGAAAGAGCCAGTGTATGGAAAATACACTGAGTGACATGACTGACACAAAGGGCCAGTGTGTGGAAAACACACTGAGTGACATGACTGCCACAAAGGGCCAGTGTGTGGAAGACACTGAGTGACATGACTGCCACAAAGGGCCGGTGTGTGGAAAAGACACTGAGTGACATGACTGCCACAAAGGGCCGGTGTGTGGAACAGACACTGAGTGACATGACTGCCACAAAGGGCCAGTGTATGGAAAAGACACTGAGTGACATGACTGCCACAAAGGGCCAGTGTGTGGAAAAGACACTGAGTGACATGACTGCCACAAAGAGCCAGTGTGTGGAAAAGACACTGAGTGACATGACTGCCACAAAGGGCCAGTGTGTGGAAAAGACACTGAGTGACATGACTGCCACAAAGGGCCGGTGTGTGGAAAAGACACTGAGTGACATGACTGCCACAAAGGGCCGGTGTATGGAACAGACACTGAGTGACATGACCTCCAGAAAGAGCCAGTGTATGGAAAAGACACTGAGTGACATGACTGCCACAAAGGGCCAGTGTATGGAAAAGACACTGAGTGACATGACTGCCACAAAGGGCCAGTGTGTGGAAGACACTGAGTGACATGACTGCCACAAAGTGCCAGTGTGTGGAACAGACACTGAGTGACATGACCTCCAGAAAGAGCCAGTGTATGGAAAAGACACTGAGTGACATGACTGCCACAAAGGGCCAGTGTGTGGAAGACACTGAGTGACATGACTGCCACAAAGTGCCAGTGTGTGGAAAAGACACTGAGTGACATGACTGCCACAAAGGGCCAGTGTGTGGAAGACACTGAGTGACATGACTGCCACAAAGGGCCGGTGTGTGGAAAAGACACTGAGTGGCATGACTGCCACAAAGGGCCGGTGTGTGGAACAGACACTGAGTGATATGACTGCCACAAAGGGCCAGTGTATGGAAAAGACACTGAGTGACATGACTGCCACAAAGGGCCAGTGTGTGGAAAAGACACTGAGTGACATGACTGCCACAAAGGGCCAGTGTGTGGAAGACACTGAGTGACATGACTGCCACAAAGGGCCGGTGTGTGGAACAGACACTGAGTGACATGACTGCCACAAAGGGCCAGTGTATGGAAAAGACACTGAGTGACATGACTGCCACAAAGGGCCAGTGTGTGGAAAAGACACCGAGTGACATGACTGCCACAAAGGGCCAGTGTGTGGAAAAGACACTGAGTGACATGACTGCCACAAAGGGCCAGTGTGTGGAAAAGACACTGAGTGACATGACTGCCACAAAGGGCCAGTGTGTGGAAAAGACACTGAGTGACATGACTGCCACAAAGGGCCAGTGTGTGGAAAAGACACTGAGTGACATGACTGCCACAAAGAGCCAGTGTGTGGAAAACACACTGAGTGACATGACCACCAAAAGGAGCCAGTGAGTGCACAAGACACTGGGGGACATGACCACTACCAGCCCTGTGTCACTGTCTGTGTGACCTTGAGAACTTAAAAATTGCCTGCCTTCACAGCTTTTGATTTTCCAAGGCCAATGTCACCATATATGTGACCATAAGATCTGGAAGGTTGCCTGCCTTCATGTGCTTCTGGTCTTTCCAGGCTTTTGTCACTGTCTGCGTGACCATGAGAGCTGGAAGATTGCCTGCCGCCCCAGCTTCTAGTCTTCCAAGGCCTATGTCACCAGTGTGTAATATGTCTAAGTCGCCATGACAGCTGGAATATTCCTGCCTTCAAATGCTTTCGACCCCTCCAGGCCTAAGTCATTAGTCTATACTATATATATGTGACCATGAGAGCTGGAATATTGCCTGCCTTCACAGCTTCCAGTCTTACAAAGGCCTATGTCACCAGTCTGTATCATGTCTAAGCCACTATAACAACAGGAATATTGTCTGCCTTCACAGCTTCCGGTGTTCCAAGGCACATGTCACCCGTGTCTATCATGTCTAAGTCACCATTGGAGCTGGAATATATCTGCCTTCACATGCTTCCAGTGTTCCAAGGCCTCCCTCACCAGTCTGTATCATGGAATATCACTTGCCGTAACAGCTTCCGGTCTTCCAAGGTGTACGTCACCAGTGTGTATTATCTCTATGTTACCAAGAGACATGTGCATCCAGTCTCCCTAGCCCTATATCTCCGTCTATATGACCACGAGTGCTTGAATAGTGCCTGCTTTCACAGCTTCCGGTCTTCCAAGGCCAAGTCACCATCCATGTGACCATAAGAGCTGGAATATCGTCTGCTTCCATGTGCATCCGGTGTTCCACCAGTTTGTATTATCTCTATGTCACCATAAGAGTTGGAATATTGTCTGCCTTTACGTGCTTCTGGTGTTCCCAGGCCACTGTAATGGAAGTAAATGCAGGTAGTCCATTCTTTGTAAATTCATAGATGGGATTTATTTAAGTAGTATTCAAGGAGAGCCACCGTCACCACTCTGTATCATGTCTACGCGACCATGAGTGATAGAAAATTATCAGCCTTCACAGCTTCCGGTCTTCCAGGCCAAGGTCACGATTATGTCTTCATATTATTATTGACCCCACTGGCCGACTCTAGACTCCGGGTGACTAGAGCAGACGGCAGACAGTGGACATGATGAGTGGGCCAGGAAGCTGGTAAGCCGCTCCCGTCCTCATTGCGGTGCCGCGGACTCCCGTGGAGTATGAAGCCAGTAGCCTCGGACCTTTCCCCGCAGCCCTCCGCAGGCGCGTACGTTCTATGGCCTTCGCTGACGCAACTCTGGACCCGCCCTGGCGGCGTGATGCCTCGGCACGAAAAGGATCGCCAGCTGGGCGAGGGAGGTAGATATGTCTGCCCCTGCCCACTGGTGCACCGGAAATGACGCTGTAGCGCCGTAACCCTGGGGGGTCCAAACACCAGCCCTGTCGGGTTTGTGCCCTCATGTGGCACTAAGGTGGCTGCCATCCTATGGGGGACCCCTGCATGGGCAGCGGGCAGCCTCAATTTGGAGGGTTGTGGATTGAAGTATAGTGTGTAAGTTAGAAATTCTCTAGCTCAGTTACCACCACGGATCCTGCTATCAGCTCCCAAGTACTGTAGCACAGGAGGCGAGTGGCAGCGTGGTAGAGACTGCTGCTGAAAGAGAGAGCCCGAGGCCCCCAGCGGAAGTGGCCCAGTTAGTAACAGGTGCGGCTTGCAGAGGTGCCAGGAGTGCCCCACTTGCCCCCGGGGCACGGACTATAGAAACTTGCGGCAACCCTCCGGCAACAGCTGCCGCTTACTTGCTGCTACTGATTGCTACTGACTGTGGCCACTTGATACTAGCAGTCTTGTAAAGCCCCTACAACAAGTGGATCTACTGACACCGGGCACTGTAGATGTCCTTGGCTGTCTGCTGTCTGCTGTCAGTATTGCTGCAACACTACAGCTCCCGGCCATTAGCCACCCATTGTTATCAGCAACCATCTACTGACTACCAACTGATAGTAGCAGCCCCGCAACCTCAGCGGTTCCACATTGGCCACTGAAGTTATCCCTGTCTGATATGTGCTGTTTGCTTTGGCTGTCTGCCTGTCAGTGTTGTCAACTAACGAAACAGATACTACAGACCAAAGCGCATAAACATGCGTTCCGGGAAAGCAAGAGGGGCCGTAGCGCAGCAAAGGACAAAGCCAGCAAAAAGAACTAGACAAAAAACTCCAGAGTAAGATCCAGTAACACGTCCGGACTAAATGATAGAGCTGGATACATCTATAACTACTACAACAGTCCCATCAAAAAAAGGAAAATTTGCTCTCTCCACAGGAAAAAAAGGGAAAAAAAACGGATTACTTAACGCGGAGACCCCTATGATGAAGCATGACACCAAGGGCCCTTTTGGTGTGTGAAGGGTATTTAAGAAACACAATGAGCTTTCCACCAATGTAGGAAACACACGACCCATGATCAAATATCATCCATCACAATCTCCCTTGGGTGGATCCTTTTGTGTATAAGGATAAACAGGATATTCAGGTGGAACTTCTAAACATTTTGGCGGTCCACCTAGTGGATATAGACATGAAACTGCAAGCCCTAAATGATCTGATTTGGAGAGCACAAAATCATACCTATACACAACAAGTTACATGTCAATGTGCAAATTTAAGGGATAAACCACAAGTGTCTTCAATTCTTTCTGACATTTTGGCAGAAGTAAGATCTCAGTTGGTCAGTCGGACAGAAAGGGTACTTGTTCATGAACATATAATGAAGGAAAAAACAATTTTGTCTTAATGCCCCAGCTGCACTCGAGACAGGCAAAGAGTCTAGTAAATGAGCAGTTATTGAGTGTCAGTGAGACCAGTCTCTGAAAAAAAGTAATTGAGGCAATGGTTGACGAGAATTGAACAACACAGAGCCAAGAAAGGGAAAGACGTAGCAAGTCTTTACAAAAAGGGAAAAGAAAAGTCAAAGAAAATCATGAAAGAAAGGAAAAATAGACGGACAAAAATCCATATTGCAACTACTCTCGAAAATAGAACATCGGAGCCTGGGATAATGAAGGGAATGGATGCAGAAGTAAAGGATTCTCAGAGGGAGAATACAAAGGACACTTAACAAGGGTACTTAGCGTTAGAAAGGCCCCAGAATGAGCAAATGGATGCCTCTAAGGCAGGCCAAGGGAAACCCCCACAGAAAACCGTGCAGGAAATAACTAAATTTGAGTCTTCACCACATTTTAAAGGGAATGAATATCAGGACATACCTAAAGGGGTTCAACAGGCACTAGACCAAGTCTCGAGAAATGAAGGCCAAAGTGAAGGTGTAAATCGAGACAAAAGGCGACAACAATAGGAAGATAAAGGGGTACATTACCAGGGGTGGCAATAGGCAATTATTGCCAGTTTAGCGGCCGTTTTCGGCCACTAAGTGGCGATAATTCTATCGCTCTATTAGCAAGCTGTCGCTAACAGCAGTTAGTGACAGCTTTAGGCGATAGCGGGGGTTTGGGTCCCGCTTTGCATGTCAGCGATATTTATCGCTAATGACATGCAAAGTGGGCGTACCCAACCTGTTAGCGACTGAAAGCAGTCACTAACGTCGCTATCGCCTATTAGTAAGGCAGGCGTAGCGATGGAAATATTCCCGCTATCGCCAAAAACTAACGCCTGCTCTGACCAGTTCTTAGCCATGTTATCCAATGAGAGATGGATAACATGGCTAAGAGCATTTTGTCGCTAATGCGTGAATATCTCTGTATTCTCAGCGATATTCACACTATCGCCGGCAAATTTATCGCTTTGGAGATAAACGTTGCTAATAGCATGTTATCCCAGCCATAATTTCCAGCGATGCTTAGCGATAAAAAATGTGTTGCTAAGCCTAGTTAGTGATAAATATCGCTATTCGTTGGTAATATGCCCCAAAGTTATAAACTATAAAGAGGAAGAGCGGGATTAGCCCTTGAAGGGACCATTCCTTGGCTCCACTTTAGCAGAATTAAGGCAAAGGAATGTTTTTCTTCAAACTAATGAAATAGCACTCCAGTATCAGAAGGAATGCCAACAAATCCAGTATATTAGTAGTCAATAGGATGCGAGGAAAAAGGCCCCGTACACAAAGAGGGGAATGAAAGAAAGTACATTTAGGCAAATAAAGTGCTGCTAATCCCTAATTATAATTAAATGGGGGCTTATTATGCCCAAACAGAGGAACCATTAAAAAACTCACAAATGAAATTAACCATTTGGCACATAGTACCTCTTCAGATTTGATTTTGGTTTAAATCAGACCACATCCACACAGAAGTAACAGAGAACCAGCCCTTACAACTTGGGCGTAGACTGGTACAGCAGAGGGAATAATGGATAATCAAGCTGTCTTTAACTCCTGAGGCACTGACCTACAAAAAAGCAAACCTCTGCGATATCCCGGGCCACTCCTACCTGATAAAACAGGAGGAGGATCAGTCTTAAAAGTAGGTACAATTCTACGTGGAGCAGCTGGAGCAGGCATAAATATAAGAGCGTTTGAAAATCTAACTATCATGAAGTCTTTAAGCAGGAGCTCTCAAGGCCCCATCCAACCGGTACAAAAGCCCCACGTTCGCCTACAATCGGGGAGGGGGAGGGGGGTCAGCTCTGTAAGGATCTACCTTCTAATCGATCCTGAAAATAAAACACACAATGCTGGAATACAGCCATCCTTTCTAAACATTTGTTTATAGAACACTCATGGGCTGAGTAACATCCTAAAAGAGGAAGACACAAGATAATTTCTGCAGAAAGAACTATAGTCTTATTTTGGTACAAGAAACGTTGTGCCTGGAGGCACTGCATATAGTAGGCTATATAGGGTTCCACTGTCCATCAGAATAATACTATGCAATATGGTCACTCAAAGGGGGACTTGCAACATATTGTTCCACCAAATACACCAGGGCTCCAGAGCAACTGGACACGGGACTTAATTGGCTTCAAGTTATTAAATTGGAGCCTAAGGTTGTAAGTCAAACCTGTAAGGTATTGCTGCTTATAAATGTTTATTTACATCCAAACAAAGCAAAGAAAAAGGCACATATATCAATATTGCTCAAAACAACAAAGATTCTACAGCAGCAGACTAACCACACAATAATATTGATCACTGGTGAGTTCAATACAGATCTCAGTCAAATTAGTGCCACCAGGAACAATCACATGGGGGGCAAACTTTTGGAAGAAATTGGAGAAAGAAGGATTTTGAATTTTGAATGGCAGTTCAAAGGAGGATTCCCCAGCATCAATTACTTTCATAAGTGGGTGTAAAAGCTCGAACATTGACTTCACAGCAATTAATGAAGCAGAGTAACCCGAAGTAGGTCACTTTCAAATCTACCTGCGCTTTGAGAGTGATCACTCTCCACGATCAATTGGGATCCTTTATAATGGTACCCAGATACCTTTGACAAACAGTCTCCACCGATAACAGATAACTTAAAAAGCTTAAGATGACAGGGGAGGGGATTGAGAAGTTGATGGCAAAAGTCTACCACAGTGCCGGAACAATCGAGTCTATAAAAAGTAAGTTAGCTGCACAAGAGTCAGCAGAATCAGAAATCGACAAACTTGTAAAGGTAGGGAAACAAAGGCAATGGTTGCAGTGCCTGCAAGGAGCTAAAACAGGAGGGGCAGCACAAGGAACCCTTGAAATAATATGGATCTACGGAGATAAAATTCTCAAATAACAAGGAAAGACAGACTAGTGGCACAGGAGCAAAGACAAGGTAAGAGACCCAATAAAATCCTGCTGCAAAATCTAAAAATCAAATATAAGAAAATCTGCTGGAGAGAAAAAAGAAGATATTCACAAGATCTTTGGAGCAAGCTCCTTGAGTCTAGTATACAACAAAACAGCAAAAGATTCTGGCAGATAGTTAATAGCTTGGCATTAGGAAAAGAAACGCAGAATAATGCGGGGATTGATGCAGCATCCTGGGAAGCACATGTCCTTGCTATGTACTCAACACCAGAAACAACGAATCAGAAGGGTTCACTGTAGTGCCAAGCAATTTTTAAGATTACCCAAGGAACTCAAGAAGGCATAGAGGAAACAAAGTCTTACCTAAAGGAAGATCAAATAACCCTGTTCGGCAACGCAGAACAACGTAAAGGAATAATAAAAGGACTAAAATCAGAGGGAGCACAAGGTCTAAATGGTATCCAAAATGCCATATTTAAAGCTGATGTATATTATTGGGCTCAATATTTAACCCCAATGTTTAACGATCTTTTTCACACAAACCAGATACCTGAGTCTGGAAAAGGCAATATTATCCATCCTATATTCAAATATGGTAATCCAGCAATACCTCTCTGTTAGACCTGGCACCATTGGTGTGGGTCTCCCTTCCATTTTTGCTGTTGCCTCATGTATTTTTGCTGGTGTCAGATGCTTTAGGTCCAGTGCCACAGTGCGAGTGCTCCCTACTGTAAATTAATATATTAATCAGTGGTTCCATGTTTGGCTATTTGGTTTACTTGTCAGACCCTAGTACAGTGCACTGAGTGTGCCCGGGGCATATAAATCAAAATGTTACTGGTGGGCTTGCAGCACTAGTTGTGCCACCCACAGAAGCAGCCTCGTAAAATGGGTCTAAGGTCTGCCATTGCAGAGCCTGAGTGCAGTCTGGTACTGTCATGCTGAATGGGCAAGTACACCCACTTACCAGTTCCTAAACCTTCCCTTTTCTTCATATCAGACATCCCTATGGTAGGCCCAAGGGCAGGGTGCATTGTAAGTATAAGGTAGGACATACCCTGGTGTGTGTGGCATGTCCTAATAGTGAATTACAGCCATTTTCGTTTTTCACTATTGCAAGGCTACCTGTTCTCCATAGGCCAGAATAGGCAGTTAGATTATTATATTCTTATAATCCTAACTGACTCAGGGAACATGGTGGAAATTTGAGTTTAGTATACATGGACTCGGAATGATAAAATGCATCTTCAGTGAAGTTGGTTTTAACATTCTGTGTTTGAAAATACCACTTTTAGAAAGTAGGTATTTTCTTGCCTAACCTTTCAAGCCTGCCTCTGCGAGGTTGTGTATTCCTTGTCTGGAGTTTGTGAGTGACAGGGCTGGGGGATTCCTAGAGACAGGATGAGTCAGCCCAGTGGTAAATAGAGAGCTCTGCATCTAGATGGGAGGGAGGAGTTGCACCTGGACCTTGAATAGGGCTGTGCCTGCCTTCCACAATGTTGGCTTCACCCCCTGGGGTGCGGCTGATGTCTCTGCCCTGCACACTGAAAGAAGAGAAGGAATCTTGTCAACAAAGTGCTCCAGGGTTGTACTTGCCTTTCACAATGCTGGCTCCACCTCCTGTGGGGCTTCTGATGTTTCTGCCCTGCACTGTGAAAGGAGAAGTCTGGTAAACAGAGTGCTTCAGAGCTAGTTTGGACTGGGCAAGGGCCCCTCTCCCCTCAGAGAAAAAAGGATTTTGGGGTATAAATATAGTGACCCTGATCCCATGAAATTAGATCATTTTTGGATAAACAAGAAGAAACGTCTGCTGAGGAGAGGAACCTGAAGAAACTGAGTGAAGACTATTCCTAAGCTGAAGAGCTGCTAAGGGGATTGGCCTGCAGCGGTTGCCTTACTGCCAAAGAGAGGAGAAGGAACTTTGTGTACTTTACTTTCAACTTGTGAAGGATCTCTAAGGGCTTGGAAAAGAGCTTGCCTCCTGCTGAAGTCTCAGGGACAACAGACTTCGCCCCCTTAGCTCCCCAGAGTTCTTTGGAAGTGCCTGCTGCTGTTTTGGGCATTCTGAAGGACTGCTTGTTGCAAGGAGCTGGAAGCATGACTCATCGTAGAAGAAGCGTGTCGCAGCATCTGCCGTCGTATCGTGAATGTCGAGCTGTAGCTGCTATATTGCACCGCATCAAGAGAAGCGTCTCGCAACGAAGAGGAAGCGTGTTGCCGTCGCTGCTGGTGCCGTCGCAACTCCGAAGGAGGTTGTTGCCGCTGTAGCTGTCGTACTGCACTGCATCAAGGAGAAGAGTCTCGCAATGAAGGAGAAGCGTGTCGCCGTCGTTGTTGCTGCCTCATGGATGTCGGCGCTGTAGCTGACGTATTGCACCGCATCGAGAAAAGGGCATCGCATCCCCCGGAGAAGCGCGCCGCCGTCGGAGATGCTGCCGTCGCATCTTGAAAGTCGGCACTGTAGCTGTCTCATCGTGCGGAAGCTTCTTGGATCCTTGAAGAAGCGTGCCGCATCTGGAAGATCTTCACGTCTTTATTTCTTTGCACCGGAACTTTGCCGCATTTCCATCGCTGCAACATTACTTGTTGTGGAAGCGCAACGCATTATAAGGTGCATTGACGCAAAGTGTCGCATCTTGAGGAACTGAACTGAACTAAGCTAAACTACCATCTCAAGTATAGTATTGTGCATTTTTGTTGTTATGGTCTTGTGTTAAATCTATATAAAGCATACTTATTTTTAATATAAACCTTGTGTGGTGTCCATTTTTAGTGTTGTCACTGGGTTACTGATTGTGGTCACAAATGCTTTACACACTGCCTCTGAGATAAGCCTGTCTGCTCGTGCCAAGCTACCAAGGGGGTGAGCAGGGGTTATTTTAGGAGTCAAATCCCCTTATCCTGACTAGAGACAAGGGTCCCTATTTGCAACAGGTACCTACCTGTGCCAACTAGAGACCCCCAAATCTAACACTCTCAATTACAGGCTTATAGCATTAAACAATATTGAGGCAAAACTCTGCATCCTGTTTATTGCAGCACCTAAAAACATGGGTAGAAGAAAAACAACTAATACCAAATTGTGAGACACAAGTTAGAGCAGGAATGGGGACATTAACTAACCTTACAGCCTTAACCCTATTAATAGAGAAGGCAAAACACATACAAACACAATATTTGCATGTTTTATAGACCTTAAATCTACTTTTGAATGTGTGCCTAGATGTCGATTATAGGAAAAACTGGAAGAATGGGGAGTTCCGGAAGAACTCCGAGGGCAATTATGGACCTATATACGCAGACTTGGGCACAAGTCAAAATAGGAGATGGTAGCAGAGTAACAACCAAAATCAGGACAAATACTGGCCTTAAACAATGATGCGTCTTGGTTCAAAGCCTGTTTAACTTATATCTAGCGGATCTGGCCGACGCTTTTTGCTGCAGAGGAGTTGGGCTGTTTACAATATGCGGACGATATAGTGCTACTAAGTACAACATCAATAGGCCTGCATCGAGTATGAATGCCCTAGATAAGCATATGGTAAATCAAGGGCTAGATCTGAATCTAAGCAAAACCGAAGTGATCCGGCTGTTCAATTTTAAGTTTAAAAATCATACGTGGTTGTTAGTGGGAAAAAAACTGGAGGAAGTACGCTCATATAAATATCTGGGATTCACTATGGACAAGCAAAAGACTGGCGATATCCATCTGTTAGCCATTCAGACTAAAGCACAATCACTAATGTTTGGTTTCAATATTAAAACAGAAACGGAGTTGTCAGTCACTAACTCATCTACTCAAGGTTATGGAGGCTCGGTTACTACCTTCGCTATCATACTGTACAGAAATTATGCTGGGGTTGGAAATAGAAATTTTGAACAAGAGCCAAACAAAAGTTTATAGACAATATAGATTCAGTATTGCAAAATCTGTCTCACCACCTCAAATACATTTAGAGTTTGGCTTAAAAAATCAAGTACATCATTGCAAAAATGCTTTTATAAAATTATGCTGGAGACTGAGAGAATCGGAAAAGAGTTCTATAGCAATTTATGCTGGAAGGAAATTGAGGAACCGCAATACAGTAAAACAAACAAGTCCTGGGAAAGTCACTTAAATCTGGCTATAAAGGATTTAGGCATTCAAGAAGCTTGGGAAGCAACAATGGGGAAAGCCTCATCCAATCAAGTGCTATGAGCTGCAACTCGAATTGCATCAAACCTAACAGATAAAAATGAATTTGCACTAGAGAGACAGGCCTGGACAATAATAAAGTTATTCCAATTTAGACCCTCAGGGGTATCTGGCGGAACATTTTTCATTAACATTAAAGCATCAGTTTATGTTATTCCGGTTTGTTGTTATGGAATAAAAAATTTGTATCCCATCCTGGAAAAACCAGACACAATGGGGCAGATTTATGAGGCACTTGCGCCACGTTTACGCCGCTGTTGCGTCACGCAAGGTGGCGTAAACGTGGCGCATCCCTACGAACGATTTACAACGTGACGCATCTAGGCAGATGCGTCACGTTGTAAAGCCCTGCGCCGCTTGTGGGCGTTCCGGCGCAGGGTGGGCGTTCCGGGGCAGGTGCGCCTCGCAAAAGTGGCTGAGTGAAATCTATAAGATTTCACTCAGTCACTTTCAGGCCAATGCTGCGTCAAAAGCCTGCGCCTGCTTGAAGCAGGCGTAGGTCTTGACGCAGCATTGTTAAGATGGGGCACCCCCGAGCCTTGCTGGAGCTGTGTCGCGCTTGCGACGCAACTCCAGCAATGCGTCACCTTTACGGCACAGATGCGTCACGCATCTGTGCCGTTTTTGCCCCATGGTGCGCCGCATTATAAATGCGGCGCACCATGGGTGGCGGAGCTGTGGCGCACTGTGGCGCACATTAACTGGAGCATCCTTGGGGATGCGCCAGTTAACATAAATCTGCCCCAAAATGTATCCTGTAGACTTGGTGGTACAAAAAAGAGACATTAATCCGTATTTCATCTGTCTGACCTGTACCTTCGGCGCAAAGGAACATTCTATTGAAATCACTATTGGGAATACAGTCATGTAGCCAAGCCTTTATCATCTTATTTATTTATTTATTTATGACATTTATTGAGCGGGCGGCTACCCCCAACGGGGGTGTCCCGGCGCTTAGGATTGCAAAACCGGAGGAACCCAGAATTTAGCAGCTGGAAAATAGGAATGTCTTCAGTTTGCCCCTGAATTGAGATTCGGTGTCAATAAGCCGAAGACTGATAGGTAGAGAATTCCAAAGTTTAGATACCACCACCCCAAATGCTCTACCACCCTTTCTTGCTAGGCGGAATCTGGGCGGGAGCAGGAGACTGAGGTGGTTTGATCTAATAGCACGTGACGATTGGACTATCTTCAGCCTGTGTCTGAGGTAACTGGGGCCTTTTCCATTCAGAGCCCTGAAGGCAAGTACAAGGGCTTTAAATTTGATGCGTGCAGTGATGCGTGCAGTGATAGGGAGCCAGTGAAGCTTCCCTTGATAGGGAGAAATGGAGTGTCGGTAGGGGACCTTACAAATCAGCCTGGCGGCACGTTCTGCACGATCTGCAGTCTGTGTAGGAGGTAGGCTGGGAGTACTACTTTTAGCGTAGTCCAAATGTGAGGTAACAAGGGCGTGCGTCACTGTCTTCAGTGATTCAGTGGAGAGAAAGGGGGAGATCTTACTAAGTGGAAGCTCTGTCCCCCTTGCTTGTAAGGGAGTAGTTCATAATGCCAATATTCAAGGAAACCTCCAAAAAAAGGACAAAGAACTGTGTTTATTAGAGGTATCATATACACGTATCTTAAATAATATCATTGTTTCTATGTGCAAGTTGGACTTGAAACTAGTCCCTTCTACACTCAGTAGGATAGAGGTTATAAGGACTCCGGCTTACTACAGCTTGTTTAACATTTTAAGATGCAGAAAGAAATAGCTCGGTGAGATGTGATGAAAAATAAAAAATTGTAAAGCTGCTAGTTCTTGGAGATATAAATTACCAATGGTATTTTTTTAAATCTGTTTTTAGAGCTGTTTACACCAAATTTGAGATTGTGAATTTTAATTAAGAACAGCAAAAAAGTGCACATAATGACCATTCACCTTTGAAGAGCCAGCAAATGGTACTTATAATGTGATTACGACCAGTAGATATTTAATGAATAGTTTACATTTTTATATAATTCAACACAATTTTATACAATTTATATAAATTGTTTTTATTCTATTTTTGAACTGTAAACTTACATTAATGATACTTATTTTGCATTGTTGTAAAGGTTTTAAATAACCATATACAATAAAGTATTTCTTTCCGATTGTGACGTTGTCTGTGAGGTCACTTACAAGTATCAGAGTCTTCCATTTACCTGCACCTTGTCCCCCATCATTTGCCCTCAAAGATGCCAACACGGTATGGGATTTATTTACACTTGCAGGCAAAAGCGCTTACCTGACAAGAAGAGGGCAATCAAGGCGCTCCTGAGCTTCGCCCCCCTCATTTTGAGAGCGAAATCTCAGCTGCCTGGAGAGGGGTGTGGACGCAGCCCTGCAAAAGAAGGGAGATTGTTACTGGTGATTCTGTTCTCACACACCTATGGGGAAAACACGCATAAGCAGACGCCATGCACACGTGCAGAAAGAACAAGCATTAACTTGGAGCCCATTGTCAGAGCTGCCCGGAGAAAGGGCACACACAAGCACACGCACATACACAAACACGCTCGTGCAAACATGCCCGCGGGCGTGCACATTCTGTAATTCACTTACTTGTACACACTCTCAAACACACCTTCCCCTGCAGGAAGATGTGCACATTAACCCCTAGCTCGGCTAATGCGTTTGTTTATTTATTCATACATTTAATTCTTATTTATATAACTCAGACATTACCCAAAGGTGCTAGAGCACTTTACAGGAGAGATATGTTGTATCATGGAGGTTACAGATGGTTTAAGATAAGCAATACTGCCATAAGTAATTACAGGGTTAATGTAGGAAAGTGCCCCTTTTGACATGGTGACCCCCCCCATTTTTTGCCTGATATCTGATGTAACTTGACCAAGAGTGTGCTTGGATCCTGCTAACCAGGTCCGCAGCACCAGCGTTCTTTCCCTGCACTGAACCATTGTTCCACAACTCACACCCTTTAGGATCCCTTGTAAGTCCCTAGTAAGTAGTATCCCTTGGTACCTAGGGACCTGTAACTAAAGAGGGTCCCTAGGGCCTGCCCTAAGGGACTTCTCAGCAAGCTTATGCAAACTACCATTGCTGCCTGCGTGTCTTGGTGCAGAGAAAACCGAAGAGTCGACATGGCACACACCTCTGTGCACCATGGCAGCAAAGGACTGCATGTGGTATAGGTAAGTCACCCCTACGGCAGGCCTTACAACCCGAAGGCAGGGTGCACTATATCCATTTGTGGGCATAGTTACCCGAGTGGATGTGTCCCTGTGATATCTAAGTTCATTCTTAGATATTACGAGTGCTCGGGGAAGCCATAACGAGACCATGGGCTTGACACCCGTCATTTTGGGTTCCCCAGCTACATGATGCCTTCACTGTACCCCAAGGATTTTGGTACCTAACACCTCATCTAAATAAACCTACACTGATGCCAGTGCTGGATGTATTATTAGATGCACAGAGAGAGCACCTTAGGGATGCCCCCTGGACACCTACTGACTAGTATTGTGTTGACTAAACAGTCTCAACCAGCCAGCCACCCTGGAATAGTTTCTGACCTCCTGAGGTGAGAGCCATCGCTCTCGGAGGACAGTAACAAAGCCTGCTCTGGGTGAAGGTGATCACACCTTGTCCAATACGGACAGGCATTCCAGGGCAGGAAGCTTCAAATCCCCTGCTGCCTCTGATATGTGACCCCGGGCTTCTCCAGATATTAGAGGTGCCCGCTATCCTGTCCTGACCCCACTTTTTGGCAACAAGACAGATGGGAGAATTAGAAAGATTAGGTGATGTGCCCACATTCAGCAACCACCACCCCTAGGGTGGGCCAGCTGATGCGGACCCCGCTTTTCAGAATCCTCCATCTTGTGTTGGAGAGAATTAGTCTATTAGGGTCAGGGTTATGCCCACTTCCCACAAGAAGTGGTCATATAGAGGGCTACTACCTGGTACTTCACCTAATGCCCCTAAACTGGGTATTTAGGTGGCACTCCTCGACCGAAACATCAGATTCAACGGATCAACAGAAGGACGAAGAAGACTCACTGCCTGGCGAGAACTGCAGCAGAACTTTAGAATTTGGCAAAAACTCAGCCCTCTCTTCACAATCGCGACAGAGTGACTCATCCTGGGAGCGTGTGAACTACCAATGCCTTGGATAGGTTGCCATCACTTCAACAAACACAGAATGTCTGCCTTGGAGTAGAGGAGCTACTCCCCTGCAGTCCGCAGGCACCAACAAGCAGGGCCGGACTGAGAACGAAAACCGGCCCTGGCGAAGTGCTCGGCCGGCCCCCTGGGGGTGCGACCGAGCTCTTTGCCGGGGCCGGTTTTCGGCCGTTTTTGTTACAGGGCCAATTTTGCAGCTATGCTGCAAAAACGGCCCCCAGGGCCCAAAAACGGCCCAACCTTTGCGGCGCACCGGGGGATTGCCCGGTGTCCACAACGGCCAGTCCGGGCCTGCCAACAAGAAGAGTCTGTTTCACTACCTTGCAATTGCCCAGCCTGACCAACACCGCAGGTGACCAGGAGAAGGCACTCATGCTATGGAATCTCAGATATGTCCACCCACCAGTGTGAAAACACCAGGACCAACCAAAGACGTGAAGTGACAACCCTGATGCCCTACACCGAAAACCGAATGTGAGTGTCCAGTCCGGACTCTCACTGCACCAGGACCAAGCAGCTGTTGAGGCATGTCAGCATCACTGAGATCCACTTCGAGAGTGGCCCAGCTGCCTTGATTTCTCCTCTTCTAGGTGTTTGTCCCTAACCGTGCGGTGTATCTTAGCGCACCAAGCTGACCAAACCCCCATTGTTCCCAAGCCTCCCGTCCCAGATCCCAACAAACTTTCTGTGCACCCTTGCTCCAAGATCCCTTGCAACCTGAGCCCTTGTTTGGGAGCCCTCAAACTTGCCCGCAAGTCCACCTGTGCAGCCTCTTTTCAGGTGAGGCCCATTTTCAGAAGCACACCAGCTACCAGCTACCAGCCTCACCGGCACCCTGCTCCCGGTTGAATAAGCTATTTCGAATCCAGGGGGTGAACCTCTGACTCCGACTGTACCTATTTTTATGTACCTTGAACTTTTCCTCGCATTGGAATTCATTGTGTATAAAAGTGCACAGGTTTGAAAGGTTTACTTGCCTGTGAATATTTCAAAACTGTGCTTAGCTTGAATGAAGTTCTTGAGACTGAAATATATATATAAAAGAAGTGCAATTTAACGAAATTGGTCTCAGATTTATTCTTTGAGTGAGTGCCTCATATTTTTGCCTCTGTGAAGACAACAAATGCTTAGCACTGCCCTCCGATAAGCCTAACTGCTCTCCCACACTACCACAAAAGAGAGTGCTAGTATTATCTACTTTAGCCTCAGTAGACCAACTGAGGCCCCTCTGGCCACTGTGCATTGCGTACTTTGTTTTAGTACACTATGTAGTAAGCCCACTTCCTACAGTTAAAAATAGCAATTAGGTAGATCATTACATACAACACAATGTGCAAAAGCCATAAAAGGGCCAAGATAGTTTACAGAGTGTGCAAAAGGCAAATATGTCCATAAAAAGGTTGTGGTACTATACAATAGTAAAAAGATTGAGGTAGTATAGAGGTCTGTGCCAAGAGTTGATTACAGTGCTTTAGCTAAGGTACAGTTGGATGAGAAGGGCTTACAAGTCCGTTTCGGAAGTCGTCAGTTGTAAGTCAGGTTTGGAGGTAATGAGTTCCAGATTCTGGATGATCATCCCAAGAAGGACTGTGCCATCAGTGGTTCCCTTTGAAAGGACGGGGGTTCTGGCAGCTTTGCTTTGGCGTTCCGCGATGGTCTGGACACGGCTGATAGTTTGAGTTTGTTCGCCAGGTAACGGGAGGTGATCAGTGCAGGGCTTTTTGGGTGATGTCGAAAGTCTTCTAGATAGCCCTTGCTTCAACTGGCATCCTTCGGCGAGTGATCAGCATGGGTGTAATGAGGTCATTTCTTTTGGCCCTGGAGACGCATCATGCTGCAGATTGTAGAATGCTTTCAAGGGGATGAGATGGGTTGCATGAATAACCTTGAGAATTTGTGTTGGATATTTGGTAATTACGGGGCATATTTACAAGCCCATTGCACCACTTTTACGTCATTTTTAACATGGGAAAATTGACGGAAGAGTGGCGCAAAGGGGCTTGTAAATAAGCCCCTATGGGGCAGATTTACAAGCCCCTTCCGCCACTTTTACGTCATTTTTAACATGGGAAAATTGACGGAAGGGTGTCGTGAAGGGCTTGCCAATAAGCCCCTACGGGGCAGATTTACAAGCCCCTTGCGCAACTTTTCCCATGTTAAAAGTGACACAAAAGTGGTGCAAGGGGCTTGTAAATCTGCCCCTACGTGTTTTGTTGACATCACACTGCGTTGAAGCACGGAAAAGGGGTGATCAATGAGGGGGGCCTGGAGAAAGGAAAGAGTATTAGATAAGCGAGGTGTTTTATGGATAGCTGGTGTTCCCAAAACTGTAGTGTTTCATCGGAACCGTGCTGTTCATTTTTTTATTTTTTTTATTTTTGATTTATATAATGCGATTTTATATAGCGCGAACATTACCCGACATTACCACGTACTAAAATGCGGGTTCATGAATGGCCATTAAATACCCAGGCTGGAACACAAGGAGTTGAACCCGCGAATAGAGATAAAGGGGCACATGCATCATTGTACGATTTTGCGATTCTTAATTTGCGAAAATTACCGAATCGCAAATTAAGAATCGCAAAATGGTATGCATCATTTTTTTGGCTATTTTTTGGGGATTCGGTAAAAATCGCAATTTTTACCGAATTCCAAATAAATAGCGAATTCCTAACTGCATTTTCGCAATTCCCATTGATTCCTATGGGCCGAAAGGCCCATAGGAGTCAATGGGAAGGCATTTAAGAATTCGCAATTTGTTGATGCATTCCACGGGTGCAGGGGGGGTCCAAAGGACCCCCCCCCGGCACCCCTGAAATGTATTTGAAAGTGCATGTTTCACACACACATGTCCTAAGGACATGTGTGTCTGTAACATGCAAGTTAAAAAAATGCATTTTTTTGCTTTTTTAAAAATTTTCGCAAATTAACACGAGGGTCAACCTCGTGTTAATTTGCACTTCCAATTTCCAAATTCGCAATTTTTAAAAAAATGATGCATTGCATTTAAGGAATCGCACAAATGCGATTCCTTAAATGCATTCGCATTTTTTAGAAATGCTAAAAAAATGCGAATTGTGCACAAAAGTTTGATGCATCCCAAAAATGGTTTTTGCATTCGCAAACGGCCGATTTTTCCGATTCGCACCGTTTGCGAATGCAAAAACCAATGATGCATGTGCCCCAAAGAGCGTCACTCCATAAACTAGTAATCATGTTTAATTAGGCGCTGCCTCCTAGTCAGGCAGGCGTGTGTGGAAGCAGCTTCTTTAGGACGAGAAGGAACCGGGACCAGACTGCGAGGAAATGTAGCAACCTATTTCACTACCACTAGATGGTGCCAGATTGCAAGGAAAGGACAGGAATGCGCCCTTTTAATAGTGAACAGAGAGTACTTTAAAGGATAATTGCAGGTTCAACATTTCCACACAGTTCCTGGAAGAAGCTAATTTCGTTCTAGAGGATTCCACAGGATATTCCCCCTTGTTTGGATATTTAATGAAACCTCTATATGTAGGATCCTCTGTAGGGCTTAAGTTCTAAAAGACAAACTGGGAGGAACTAACCAAGTAAGGCAGCATGCAAGTGACATCATGGCATGTGACAACACAGCACATAACATCATGGCGCATGAAATCGCAAGTGGCATCACAGGAAGTGGCATCACAACCCATGACCTCACAGGAGGTGACATCACAAGAAGTGTCATCAGATCTTAACACCTCACACATATGTTTGGAAGATCTATCATGAGTACATTTTAGCACATTATGAGATTTAATAAATGGATTTTTGTGTCTGGATTGTGCCAAAAAAGTGATTCAACCCTGACAATCTGGGCCTCAACATATACATTTTTTTTTTTTAACTTTGCCACAAAGAAACTGGCAACAAGTGAAAAAAGTGATTCAACCCTGACAATCTGGGCCTCAACATATACATTTTTTTTTAACTTTGCCACAAAGAAACTGGCAACAAGGTGAAAAGTGTCAGTAAAGCTGTTCTGCTTAATCGGTTGAAAAGGCTGCATTTTAAAATATCTGATGGGGTTAAGGCACCTGCTGCAGAGATCTTTTTGTGCACAGTAAATCTCAGGGATGAATAATAATAATTGTAAGATATCTCTGGTGGTTAATGCATTTGCAGGAGAGATCTGTGTTGTGTCTAGTCCCAGTTTTGAATCAAAGTAGCTTAGATGGTAATATGTCTCCTGTACAGGACATCATGTCACGTGCAGATGACAGGTTTTTATTTTATGTAGCTCGGTAAGTGAGTTAGTTCTTTTACACCCCATGGATACATTTGCAGTTCATACATTGTAATCCTTCTAACATAGCACAGTAAGCTGTGAAGGACACTCCTATACCATGTAATCCCCACTGTCTTATGTAACACATCCTGTACATTGATTTACACACACATATGATTTATTGTCAATGTATAATGTGTAGGTGTGATGTAAAACGTTCTGACACCCTGCACTGGGGTGAGTAGCGCTATAAAAGAAGAAAAACATAATAGCAGTATTTAAATTGCTATGTGTGTAAATACTGACATAGACTAACACGTCTGACATTCTCAAAGTGCATTCATATGTCTTATATGCAGGTACTAAACAAAGTCAAAAGCATGCATCTCTTAGTGGAGTGGTGTGGCTCACTGGTTAGAGGCGGCAGACACGGGAGCAGAAGTCAGCCCGGTACCAGGGTTCAATTCCCGACGCGGCAGGGTCATGGAACAGGATCAGCGGACTCGACAATTCTCGCCTCGGTGCCTACTCTAACCTGGTGTCTCACTCGGCAACTATGGGCATTAGCTTGCCTAATCTCCACAATGGCCCCATCAACGCCGGGGATGCCTGGCTCCACCTTGGGGATTCCCAGTAGGGACCATCCCACAGGGAAAGCCATCACGGGTTCCCCAGCGGTATACAGCGCCAGGACGCCCCTTTCCTGGGGCAGCTTTGCGCTTTACAGGTATACAACATTTAAGTATGTGTGACATAATAACAAGCTGTGTGCCTTTGTTTTCCCTTGATTCCATTTGCATCTATGTGTGAGGCTCTCGATAGATCCTCCCAGTCAGTATAAGCCTAATGGCCCCTGACCTTTGGCCTTTGTATTGTGCCCTGCTGGAATTTAAAATAAGAAAGCCCAATTACTGCCTACATGTTGGTTGCTACTCAGACCGAAAGAAGATAGGGCCCGATTCACAGAACTAACTTAAGACAAAATCCTAAACTTACTACCATTTTCGTATTCACAGAAGACACCTACTCATTTTGGTATTCACAGAAGACACTTACTCATTTCGGTATTCACAGAAGTTAGGAGTCCTAACTTTAGGACTCCTAAATGCCTTCTGTGAATACCGAAAGTCTTAAAATTTGGATTTTTCTCAGTTTAGTAGTAGTAAAGTTAGGACTCCTAACTTTAGGACTCCTAAAGGCCTTCTGTGAATACCGAAAGTCTTAAAATTAGAATTCTTTTCAATTTAGTAGTAGTAAAGTTAGGACTCCTAACTTTAGGACTCCTAAATGCCTTCTGTGAAGACCGAAAGTCTTAAAATTTGAATTCTTCTCAATTTAGTAGTAGTAAAGTTAGGAGTCCTAACTTTAGGACTCCTAAATGCCTTCTGTGAATACCGAAAGTCTTAAAATTTGGATTTTTCTCAGTTTAGTAGTAGTAAAGTTAGGACTCCTAACTTTAGGACTCCTAAATGCCTTCTGTGAATACCGAAAGTCTTAAAATTAGAATTCTTTTCAATTTAGTAGTAGTAAAGTTAGGACTCCTAACTTTAGGACTCCTAAATGCCTTCTGTGAATACCGAAAGTCTTAAAATTTGAATTCTTCTCAATTTAGTAGTAGTAAAGTTAGGAGTCCTAACTTTAGGACTCCTAAATGCCTTCTGTGAATACCGAAAGTCTTAAAATTTGGATTTTTCTCAGTTTAGTAGTAGTAAAGTTAGGACTCCTAACTTTAGGACTCCTAAATGCCTTCTGTGAAAACCGAAAGTCTTAAAATTAGGATTCTTCTCAATTTAGTAGTAGAAAAGTTAGGACTCTTAACTTTAGGACTCCTAAACGCCTTCTGCAAATACCGAAAGTCTTAAAATTAGGATTTTTCTCAGTTTAGTACTAGTAAAGTTGAGAAAAATCCTAATCCTTTATGTGAATAGTTCATTGGGTTACTGCATTTGTTGCAGAGATCCTTTTGTTACTCGCAGTTCATAAGTTGCAATCCTAATATAACACAATGACCTATGAACTGTCATCAAGGTGCTGCATGCAAATTGCATGGTATTGGGTAGAACGTTCCCCCAGTCTTTGATTATCCTAATGTTGCTAACAAAGGTTTGTTTGGGTAGAAATACATTCTTATTAGTAAAGCTAACCCCAACATCTGTGGTACATTTTAAATTCTGAGGGCCTCATTTACAATATATTGATGCATGGCAGTGCAGCAAGCCTTCCTGCTCCTCTGCCATGTGTTGAAACAAAAGGGCAGGAATGCACTATATCTGCAAGGTATGGCGCATTCCTGTCCTTCTCCCCTGCGCCGGCACACAAACAGCAGCCATGGACCAGTGCAGACACCCTTGCTTCATTTTACAAGAGTGCCTGTGCTGAGAGGATGATTGTTTTTGTGTCGGAAGGGATACTTACCTGCACAATACCAATCATTAATGGCATTTTCTGCTTTCTGGGCCAGATGTATAAAGATAGCTTTTTGCTATTGCCTATTTGCGAATCACAAGGATTCGCAATTAGGGAATCACAAAATGCAATGTATGAAGGTGTATAGTACACCTTTTGCGATTCCTAGGGGGTTGCAAATGACCTACCTCATGAATATTAATGAGGGAGTTTGCAATTTGTGACCCCTTAGGAATTGCAAAAATCACTGGACTGTTGGCATGCTGGGCTCAGCTGACCACCATGTCCATGATTGCTTTTAAATAAAGCAATCTCTTTTTTTGTAAAGCAGCCCATTTTCCTTAAAGGAAAACAAGATGCTTTACAAAACTAAAAAAAAGAAAAGATTTCTTTTCATTTTTTTAAGAGCAGGCAGTGGTCCGTAGTACCACTGCCTGCTCTTAAAAATGGTTTCACAAACATTCACAAAGGGGTAGGGATCCCTTGGGGAACCTTTCCCATTTGCGAATGGGTTACCATCTACTTGAAGTAGGTGGTAAAATGCAAATGTTTTGCGACCGCAAATGCGGTCACAAAACATTCATACATACCGAAGCGATTCGGTATTAGAAAGGGACGCTCTAAACACGCCCCTTCCTAGTACCGAATTGCAAACCCATTTTGCGATTCGGTAACAGGTTACCGAATTACAAACTTAGGTTTGCAACATCGGAAAAGCAATTTTTGCGTTCGTAAACGGCTGATTCTGCTAATATGCCCGTTTGCAAACACAAAAAGGCTTGATACATCTGGCCCTTAATGAGTGCTGCAGAATGCAGCACACATACAAAAAGAAAAGAACGAGGAGAAATAAAAGTGTTTCTCCTCGTTGCGCCTCCTTAAGCCTCCCCTGGGGAGGCGCAGGATTCTGACGCATTCCAAGTTTACAAAATGCTGTAAATCTGGGAATGTGTCAAGCTCAATGGATGTTGCGTGGAACAACCATGGAATGCCCCTTTCATACAGAGTTATGTGTTGAAGGGAACCATATTTACAAGGCCATGAAAAGTCAAGCAGGGTAACTTTACATGGCCTTATAATTACGAGGAAGCCCATTGCACTACCGGTGCATCAATAAAAGAGATGCACCGGTGGTGCAATGGGCTTGTAACTAGGCCCCTGAGTATCTGCTTCTCCAGACCAAACACTAAATATACCAACATATACTGCCCACTAGTGTGGATGACATGTAATCCTCATTGCCTTATGTAACATTTCCTTTAGACTAATTTACACACGTATGAATCATTGTCTCTGTATGTTGTGTGCGTGATGTAAAGTGCTCCACCCTATACTGGTAGAAGAGGCACTATAGAACAATTGAAATGCATGTAAGAGAAGGGCTATGATCATGGGCACTGGTGGAGGGAGATAGAAGAAAGGTTATTGGAGTGTGGTAGAAGGAAGGTCGTGGAGGTGGGGGGCGCCAAAAAACATTGTTGCACCGGGTACCACCAGTGCTAAAGCCTGCCCTGTCTGGAAGCGTGAGGTGGTTGTCCAGGTCCACGGGGAGAGATGTGATCTCAAATTGTTGAGCCCTGAGATGTAAAAGTTAATCTTAGCATAGGGGTGATACCTTCTTTCGAGTGATCTGGGGCTTTCAAGCTGGCCACCAAAAGCGGGCACCTGTCATTATCTATTAGGAACCTCTGCTTCCCACCTGGAGCCTGTGTGCTGTGTATAGTGCAATCCTCCCCGGAAACCAAGAGCCCGTGAGATATCATGAATTGAACTTCTAGAGCTGGCAACCCGAAGGGGCATCTCATTATCTACTCAGAAACCCCAGCTTCCCTACTCTGCTTCTACACCAGGAATCAGTGTGCCTGTACAGTGCAATGCTGCCCTGAGACCAAGAGGATGGGTGATGATATATCATGGGTAGCGCTTCTAGAGCTGGTGGCACGTACCTCATTATCTACTGAGGAACGCCTGTTTCCCCATCTGGAGCCTGTGTGCTGTGTTCAGTGCGATGCTCGCCTGAGACCAAGAGTCTGGGTCCTCAGACTCCATGACAAGGGCTTCCAGAGCTGGCCACCAGAAGTGGGCACCTCTCAATATCTACTAGAGACCCCCTGCTTCCCTACCTTGCTTCCCCATCTGGAGCCTGTGTGCCGTGAACAGTGCAATGCTCGCCTGAGACCAAGAGTCTGGGTCCTCAGACTCCATGACTAGGGCTTCCAGAGCTGGCCACCAGAAGTGGGCACCTCTCAATATCTACTAGAGACCCCCTGCTTCCCTACCTTGCTTCCCCATCTGGAGCCTGTGTGCCGTGAACAGTGCAATGCTCGCCTGAGACCAAGAGTCTGGGTCCTCAGACTCCATGACTAGGGCTTCCAGAGCTGGCCACCAGAAGTGGGCACCTCTCAATATCTACTAGAGACCCCCTGCTTCCCTACCTTGCTTCCCCATCTGGAGCCTGTGTGCCGTGAACAGTGCAATGCTCCCCTGGGACCAACAGCCTGGGCCAGGAGACCCTGGATAGAGCTTCCAGAGTTGACCGGTGGCCACCTTTCATTATCTATTGGGAGCCACTGCTTCCCTAACGTGTTCCCCACGCTACATAACGAAGAGATGCCGGTGGAACCGTGATAACGACTAAGCCCGAGCAAGAGCCATTACCGAAAAACGTAATATAGATGCTGACAAAATACAGAAGGGAGAGACGTCCAATATATAGGCGAAAGAAAAGACCCTTTCCCTTGACGATACAAGTGCGATAAAAAAGAAAATATTACCTTGTCGAAAGAAAAGGAATAAACTAAAGAGACACTTTGATGTCGATAACCCGTTGACAAATAGTTGCTTTTAATGCGTGGATCGCTTAAAGAACTTTACTTCCTTATGTTATGAGTGGGTGACCGAACCAGGTTTCTTCCCAAGAAAGTTTATTGTGGATATTACACTGTGCAGTGGTTTTTGTTGGTTTATGAATACCTGTCTATTCTGCCAGAAGGTCCTGAGGAAGGTGGTTTCATACCGCCGAAACGAGTCGACCTCGCGTAGTTATATCGCGTCTCAATCTGCGATCCCTCAGACGCAGAATAAGGAGCGAATGGAGTATGAGTGAGAGAGTTTGAGTGTGGTGAAATTGATTAAATTGTTTATTCTTATATGTTTCTTATATGTTTCTCTGAGTGTCATAATAATTTTTAATGTTGTAAATAAATCACTATGTGTCTTACTAAATGAATTATTGAAAATGTATTTGCTATACAGGAAAAAAATGATGATGTGATTTTGTACTCAAAAAAGTAAAAATAAAAAAAACACGAATGAAAATAATTTGTTGCCACACTGTGTGAAATAATAATTGTAAAAAGATAGAAGTAGTTATCACTTCTAACATAGAGGTCGTGAGGGAATTTTGTTTATTGTATAGTGCAGTGCTCTCCTGAGACCTAGATCCTGGGTCCTCAGACTCCATGGCTAGGGATCCAGAGCTGCCTACCAGAAGTGGGCACCTCTCATTATGTATCGGGAGTCCCTGCGTCCCCATCTGCAGCTTGTGTGCAGTGGATAGTGAATGCCGCCCTGGGACGAAGAACCGGGGTCATGATACGCCATGGAGGTGGTTTCCAGAGCTGGCCACCTCTCATTATCGGAGGGCCGGCTCTAGGGCAGCGCGACCGGTGCCACCGCACCGGGTGCTGACTTCTCATGGGGTGCCTGTTTGCTAGGTATATTGTGCTTAAAACACCTGCTGCCGCGTTCCTGCCCCCCAGCAATTTTCAGGCAACAATTAATATGTCAAGAGAACTCCGGTGATTAATGTTCTTCCAGGCGAGATATGAGTTTTGTCTAGTAGAGGTTTTGACTCCTGGAAGTTTTGATTCATGGTACGGTAGCGCAGAGGGTTAATATGCCTGCTGCGAAGAACATGTACCATGCAGATCACAAAGTGAATGTAATGTAAATATGTCAGTGGGATACTGCTTTTGTCAGAGACTTCTATTTGTTAGTTGCATTTTACAGTGAGCTGTTAACTGTCATCAAAAAACTGTGTGTAGACTTCAAGGTATAGATTAGAGCGTATGGATTTTTCCCCACACTTTCATTATTCTAATGTTACACAAAGGATTAATTTGGGTGCAAATCAGTTCTTGTTATTAAAGAGAGCCCCAATCCATTGTGCTACATTTTAAATTCAGAGTTTGTGCTTCTGCAGACCAAGTACTCTTCCACTATATTGCCTACCTGAATGGATAATCTGTGCATCCACCCCTTGTTGTCCTCTGTAACATGTCCTATACACTGATTTATACACCTATGATTGATAGCCTATGGGTAATGTGTGTGTTAAGTAAAGTGCTCTGACATCCTCCACTTTTATGAGTGACGCTATAAAATTAATTAAATGCAACTGAGAGTGAGTGGTTATGGAGTCTGTTAAAGGATGTTAGGGAGGGAATACGTGGCCGAGGAGGTCATGGGGGGGGGGGGGGGTAACATTGTTGCACTGGGTGCCACCAGTGCTAAATCCGGCCCTGCATTATCTGTTGTGGACCCCTGCTTCCCTAATTCATTTCCCTAACTTAGTGTACAGAGTAATGCTGCTGTGGGACCAAGTGCTGGGTCTTAAACATCACAGACTAGATTATTTAGACATGGTGTCTGAAAGTTATTTTCTGTTCTAGTTCCATCTCTGAGGCTGATCCATGTGCAAGAACATATACTATTGCTTTGCCCACCACTCAGTCCTAACGCCTCACGGTTTATTCCTAGAGCCTCACCGCTTAATACTATCGCCTCCGCCGCACCTTACCCCTCAGTCTTAACACCTTACCATAAGTCACTAGCACCTCATTGCTCAGTTCTAGGTCTTGCCCCTAAGTCCTAGCACCTCATTGCTCAGTGCTAGGTCTTGCCCCTAAGTCCTAGCACCTCATTGCTCAGTGCTAGGTCTTGCCCCTAGGTCCTAGCACCTCATTGCTCAGTGCTAGGTCTTGCCCCTAAGTCCTAGCACCTCATTGCTCAGTGCTAGGTCTTGCCCCTAGGTCCTAGCACCTCATTGCTCAGTGCTAGGTCTTGCCCCTAAGTCCTAGCACCTCATTGCTCAGTGCTAGGTCTTGCCCCTAAGTCCTAGCACCTCTTTGCTCAGTTCTAGGTATTGCCCCTAAGTCCTAGCGCCTCATTGCTCAGTCCTCTGGGTCAATGCTGCTCTTGTTCTGTGATTTTATATCACCTGCTAGTCTGGCCTACCATATAGACCCATATATACCTAACAGCACTCAATGTCCAACCGACCATCGTGGACTCAGCTAAATCCCTAGGCATAACACTAGACACCAACCTCAACATGCAGCAGCATTTCAGCAAGGCTACTAAGGGGGCGAACTTCCAAATAAACACCTTGAGAAAACTGAAACCTTTCCTCCCAGCAAAAGACTTCCAAACAGCAGTACAAGCTCTAGTCATCCCTCGCATAGACTATGGCAGCGTGGCCCTCTGCGGCCTCCCCCTAACGACAACTGCACCCCTAAGAGCGTCACTAAATGCGGCTGCAAGACTCATCACTGGATCAAAAAAGCATTCGCATATCTCTCCTGACTTCAAAGCCTTGAACTGGCTGCCTCTGGAAGCCAGAATACAGCTGAAAATTGCCTGCATGACGCACAAGGCTATACACTTGAAATCACCCAGCTACCTCACTCATAAGTTGACTATCATAAAACATACAAACGCTCCTTCTCTGGTATGGCGCCCAGGATCTGGAACGCACTTCCTCCTGAAACGAGGCTCATCTCTTCCTCCCTTCTTTTTAAGAAAGAAGTCAAAAGTATCCTTATGGCTAAATACACTTGAACAAATTCGTTTGACTTTCATTAAGAACAGTATTAACAGTATTGTGTTATGATATTGCCTATATATTCTTATGCACGTGTGTTTTGACGTATTCTAGTCCTTCTTTATTTTTTACAGCGTTTTTGATGGCCTTCGCTCCAACTATGCACTGCTACCTCATACCTGTACTATGCGTACTATACGTACTATTTTTTATAATAATATTACTCTGTATTATTTACAGCGTGCTGATGGCCTACGCTCCAACTATGCCTGCTACCTCATACCTGTACTTTACGTTATATTGGTACTATGTTATATACTATATTGGTGCTATGGTACATGAACTTGTTGATGGCCTATGCTCCAACTATGCCTGCTACCTCATACCTGTACTGTACGTTATATTGGTACTATGTTATATACTATTTTGGTGCTATGTACATGATCTTGTTGATCTACCTCCCTACTATGCCCCCTTGTTCCCCTACCCTCCACCTGCCTTTGTAAAGCGCTCTGTTATCTGCAAAGATCTTGTTCGCGCTATATAAAACTCTCAAAATAAATAAATAAATAAATAAATATAGGGCTGTCAATGGACAATGCAAATGATGTAATTCTTGACAACAGTTCATTGGAAAGACTGAAAGTGAGTAAGGAGACTGCTGAGCAGCCAGACCTTACTTCGCCTTGGCCAGCCTCCATCGTTGAGTCCCTCTTCTGCCAAAGCTTAGAAGGTATGCTGTGTTTTTTTGGGGTTAGTAAGGACAGTACTTTGCTTTTTGTGGCCTCAAGGTGCTACAGTTTGCAATAGAACACCCGGAACATGATATGATAAGTGCCCTGGGGGCACAGCAGGCTTTTCAGCCCTCTCCTTGCATCACTGGGACACTTTGGTATTATAAAAGGGGCCACAGATGCTTAAGTGGCTCCTTCCACAATGTGGACTGCACTGTGCACATTTTGCGCTGTTGAGATCTCAAGGGATACTGCCTTTGTGCCAGTACTGTATTACAGATGTGGGATAGAGGCAAAGACACCCCTAGGAGGTGCACTTCTAGATAGAGAAGGTGAATAACGTTCTAGCTGGATTAAAAGCTGCGTACACCCATTTCGCGCTAACGAGTGACTTTCAAATAATTGCCTCATTAACTCAGGCACCGCTGTCATAAACTGGAATCATACCTGGTGAGTGCTGATAATTATTTGTGGCACAAGAAATCTCTTTAATGACCTGAGTCCTCTTACTCAATGTCCTTGTTCACGCCCTTCAAACTCTCATTAATTAATACCATGACATCAGACATCTTGATATTCATAGTGGCAGTGACTCGATAGTTGTGACCTGATGGTGGTGACCTGGTGGTGGTGATTGAATGGTGGGGACACAATGGCGGTAACCCATTAATGGTGACCTGGTGGTGGTGATCCAATGGTGGTGATAGAGTGGTGGTGACCCAGTGGCGGTGACCTGGTGGTGATCAAGTGGCAGTGAGCCAGTGGTAACCCAGTGGTGGTGACCTGGTAGCATTGACCCCAGTAGTGGTGACCTGGTGGTAGTGATCCAATGTTGGTGACCTGGTGGCGGTGACCCGGTGGCAGTGACCCAATAGTGGTGTCGCGAAGGTAGTGACCTGGTGCTGGTGATCCAGTGGTGGGGAGCCGGTGATGAACTGGTAGTGGAGACCTGGTGGTGGTTATCCAATGGTGGTGACCAAGTGGTGGTGACCCAGTGGCGGTGACCTGGTGGCGGTGACCCGTTAGTGGTGACCTGGTGGTGGTGATCCAAAGGCGGTGACCCAGTGATGGTGACTCGGTTGTGGTGACCCAATAATGGTGACCCAATGGTGGTGACCTGGTGCTGGTGATACAATGGCGGTGAGCCGGTAATGACCTGGTAGTGGTGACCTGGTGGTGATTACCCAATGGCGGTGACCTGGTGGCGGTGACCCGGTGGCAGTGACCCAATAGTGGTGTCGCGAAGGTAGTGACCTGGTGCTGGTGATCCAGTGGTGGAGAGCCGGTGATGACCTGGTAGTGGAGACCTGGTGGTGGTTATCCAATGGCGGTGACCTGGTGGTGGTGATCCAATGGCGGTGACCCAGTGATGGTGACCCGGTTGTGGTGACCCAATAATGGTGACCCAATGGTGGTGACCTGGTGCTGGTGATACAATGGTGGTGAGCCGGTGATGACCTGGTAGTGGTGACCTGGTGGTGATTATCCAATGGCGGTGACCTGGTGGGGGTGACCCGGTGGTGGTGACCCAATAGTGGGTAACTAGCGGTGGTGATCCAATTGCAGTGAGCCGGTTTGACCTGGTGGTGTTGACCTGTTAGTGGTGACCCAAGTACTGGTGACCTGGTAGTGGTGATCCAATGGTGGTGACCTGGTAGTGGTGATCTGGTGGCGGTGACCCGGTAGTGGTGACCTGGTGGGTGTGATCCAATGGCGGTGACCCAGTGATGGTGGCCCGGTGGTGGTGATGATATGGTGGTGACCTGGTGCTGGTGATCCAATGGCAGTGAGCCAGTGGTGGTGACCCGGTGGCAGTGACCTGGTGGCGGTGACCCATTAGTGGTGACCTGGTGGTGGTGATCCAATGGAGGTGACCCAGTGATGGTGACCCGGTGGTGGTGACCCAATAGGGGTGAACCGATGGTGGTGACCTGGTGCTGGTGATCCAATGGCGGTGAGCCGGTGATGACCTGGTAGCGGTGACCTGGTGTTGATTATAGGGTAGCACCCGGTGGGGGATACCCGGTGGCGGTGACCCACTAATTGTGAACTAGCGGTGGTGATCCAATTGCAGTGAGCCGGTTTGACCCGGTACTGGTGACCTGGTGGTGGTGATCCAATGGCGGTGACCCAGTCGTGGTGATGCGGTGGCAGTGCCCGATATTGCGATCTGGTTGTGACCTTTTGGCGGTTACCCAGTGGTGCTGACCCGGTTGTGGCGTCCAGGTGGTAGTGATCCAGTGGTGGTGACCCAGTTCCGGTGACCCGGTGGCGGTGACACAGTCCTGCTTCCCTAACCTCACTGTCCTATATTCAGACAAGCTGCTCTTGTCCTTGCAGAATCCTTCTTATCCGGGTAAAATGTCCTCCTCTGTGCCTGAAAAGTTCCAAAGTGAACTAGTCACCAGACACCATCAGCTGAGGGAGGTCCCACCTCAGTGGATGAAACAGGCACTTCCCAATGGCGGCTGAGCACCCAGACCTTACTTCGCCATGGGCAGACTCCATCGTGGAGTCCCTCTTCTGCTAAGGCTCAGGAGGTATGTTATGTTTTTTGGGGTTAGTAAGGACAGTACTTTGCTCTTTGTGGCCTCAAGGTACTGGAGTTTGCAAGAGAACACCCGGGGCATATTACGATAAGTGCCCTTGGGGTGCAACAGTCTTCTCAGCCCTCTCCTTGCATCACTGGGGCACTTTGGTATTATAAAAGGGGCTACAGATGCTTAAAGGGCTCCTTCCACAATGTGGTCGGTACTGCGCACATTTTGCGCCGTTGATCTCAATGGGGAGCTGCCTTTGCGCCAGTGTCGTATTACAGATGTAGGACAGAGACAAACACACCCCTAAGAGGCGCACTGACTGTGCACTAGATAGTGGATGTGCACAGGCAGTCAGGTTTCCAAGGACGCCCATTGAAGGGGGAAAAGAGGGTCCGTGGGTGCAGTCACTCAATGCAGTGCACTGTGACTGCACTCCTTAACAGCAGCTTTGTCTCTGCACACATGTTTGCAATACGGTATGGGCGAACAGGTAAAGTAAGCACGCCCCATGAAAATGAGGGAACACCCCCGTCAGATTGCGCTGGAGCACATGTGTGCCAGCGGGATCTGTATTACAGGAGGATTTACGCATCTGCAGCATAGGGGCTATATTGTGCTATACACAGTGCTTTAAATCGGCCGGTACTCACCGGTACTGAGTACCAGCACTTCCAAATTTTTGGGCCGTCAGTACCGGCACTTCGCTGTAGACCAGGAGAGTACCGGCACCCTGATCGACAGCAGGCTCAGGTTATGCATCTCCTCCACCTCAGGGCAGGACAGGGCTTACGGGCAGCTTGCAAGTAAATGAGGCGTGAAGTAACTGCCCTTTTGCAGAGTTGATGCTGAAGATTAGCAGCGCCCATTTCATTGTTCCCAAACTGCAGGGGTTTGAGTGGGCTCTTGTCACACTGTGATTAACAGGGCAGGGTATTTAGACAGACCCTGCACTGTCAATCTGGTCTGCAGCGATGAAAGTGCTTTAGCGCCCCTACCCCCACCCCTCCGTCAGGTGTGTGAAATGAGTTGGGGCCTCCAGTCACTAATCCAGTCCCATTTACGGTATGGCACTACCTAGTAAAGTGAGTGACAGCATGACATCCTCCAACTACTGCAAACTCTGGGTTTTTTCTTTACAAGTTTTTGTTCAGCACTGTAGCTGCTTCCCTTTGTGTGCCCCTCCAACACTAATCGCTGCATTTAGATGCTAACAGCAGCTGCCCTGGGTATGCGTTCATGGTGCGAAGTTAGCCTTGCCCTAGGGTAATGAATAGCAGGGACCTGCAGTTCACCAGGAATGACCTCCCATGACAACTGGTGATGTATTTGGTTTGAGGAAAGACAAGTTGAACATAGAGGGAAGGAGGAGGGAGAATGTAAAGAAGTGAGGTGACAGGTGAAGTTAGCATTGCCACTTTTTCAGATAAAAATGGCAGACATTTGTTGAGCTCTGAAATCATAAATGGGCTTAGAAATGGTATTTTAACACACATTTGTGCAAAGTCAAAATTCTGTATATATATATATATATATATATATATATATATATATATATATATATATATATATATATATATATATATATATATATATATGGGCAAACTTGGGGGATGATTACAGCATGGAGGAGAGAACTTGGAGGCAAGTAGGCAAAAACAGTGAAAAAATGTAAGAGACTTGTGGAGAGAGTAAGGCAAAAGTGGGAGTAAGAGAGACAAAAATAGCGAGAGGAGGTTAGAGGCTGGGTAAAGATGAGAGGCAAGTGGAGCAGACATGTGGATGTAAAAACATGAACCAGCAAGAGCCAGGAAGCGCCTGGGCGTAGGGAAAAGGGCAGTGGCAGTGCTTTAAACAACGCGGTGCCCAGCCTCGGCCTCTGCTCCAGAATGCCGATAAGCCGGATCGAAACGTTGACTCTACCCCCTACCGCACCTGAACCGATTTCTCCTTCCCCATTACCTCTGTGTACAGCCTTAAGGAAACTCGCCGACGGTCCGGATTGGTTGCAGGTATTAAACTACTGCTCCCATCGGCCCATCATCCCTTCGATCTTTCAGGTATCGGACGCCACACGCCAGAGTTGGAGGTGTTGTAGGCAGTTACCACACAAGAAACGGAACGCATTCAGGTAATTATTGCTTCACGACCTAAACTTTTCAAGTAAGGAGCGTCTTCGGATTTGAAGCCCTAATTTGGGTTTTCATTTGTGATCCCAGGTCTTGGTGATGATTGAACCGAGCCTGCCCCGACCACGCCACGGTCTAGACAGCTAACTTCGTCGTTGACGAAAGAATTTTGTTTATGGAAGTCTACCAGGCGGCATATAGATACTCTGGTCATCGGTGAGAATAATTTAGGATTGCCCCTGAAGTTTAGCAAGCCTCACTAGACATTAGGTTGACTAAAGTGTTGATGTCTTGTCTTGTTTTGTTTTTCTTAGATATGCATAGAACTCCTTTAGTAGAACTAGTCGAGTATCTGCATCTCAAACAAGGTAGGCGAGACACTCCGGTGGGGTTTGTTTGTTACCTGTGTATAGTCAGAAGTTGTGTATTTACAAAGGTTTGTGTTTTTTCATTTTCAGAATACTTGTGGTCCTGATGAGAACCGGACAAAGGGTCTGGTTCGAAACGTGTCGACCCCGTTTTTTTGTGTCCCTGTCAAACGAATTGTGGATAGTAATTAATTACTCAATTGAACGATTTAAGACGTTAATGTTTGGAAGACTGTTTACTCATAACCATTCCTACATTTTGCATAAGCCAGTTGGATTTACAGTTTGACGTGGGGATTAGATTTAGGGTTTCCCATTTTAAGTAGCACTGGTGTGTTTGTGCGGATGATAAGAGTGAGAATGTGTTGTGATTGTGGAAGTTTGGTGTAATGCTTGAGTGAGTGTAAGTCCAGATTGATTGGGGGTGTCATACTTAGTTTAACTTGTTGTATATAGGATGTCGTCTTTGTTGTCAGATTTATTGTCTTTCTACACATGTATATAAAGTGCTTTTGATAAAATATGGCCTAAATTGTTTTGAAATAAAAAACAATAACTCATGGGTTCATTTCCAAGTGCTTCTATATGTTTTAGTCATGTAGGCCATAATAAAACTAACTTTGGTGAGCGTGGTTCAGTATTGGCAATTGTTCAGTTTTGACGTTAAATGGCCAGCACTCACAGGTACTGACTTCCGGCACTTCTTATTTTTATCACTATAAGTGCTACTCTTCTCTACTGTGAGGAGAGTACCGGTACTCATGAAAGGTAGGCGGATTAGCTGCACCAGGGTGTCAACGTTGGAACCTATCTGACACCCATGGCCCACTGTATTCCTGAGCTGAGCTGCATCTGATCTATTCAGGGTGGGCTTTTTTGAATGATGTCCCTTGTTCACCATCACATTGTGTTTGACATTTGAGGCCCCATTTAGGCCCTGTGCTGTTAATCACATTCACACTATTGCGTGGATTTGTGCAAACTCAGGTATGGAGGCAGCTGGCTGACAGCAGCTAGTAAAAAGCCATGGGAGGTAATGAGTTTAAAATGGCTTTAATCCCACCTGAGAGTTTGTGTGAGTGTTTGCATATGGCTGTGTGCTTGCCTGCTTGTGTCTGCCTGCTTGTGTGTGCCTGTTCTTCTGTGAGAGAAAGAGGGAGAGAATCAGGACACTCTCAGGAGATGTTTTGAGGGGACTGTGTGGAATGCTTTTGTGTCCATGTGTACTTGTTGCTTTCTGTGTGTGTGTGCACACTTGAGAATTTATAGTATTGTGCCAAACAACAACAAATAGCAGGATGGCATTAAGAAGCAGAAAATACTACAAAACAAGGAAATGTTAACATATCACTGTTTCAATCAATCAATCAATCATAAACATTTGTAAAGCGCACTACTCACCCGGAAGGGTCTCAAGGCGCTTGGGGGAAGGGGTCCGATATTGCTCGAACAGCCAGGTCTTGAGTTGTCTCCTGAAGGCGAGATGGTCCTGGGTCAGTCGAAGGTGGATGGGGAGGGAGTTCCATGTCTTGGCCGCCAGGTAGGAGAAGGATCTTCCTCCGGCGGTGGCTCTTCGGATGCGTGGTACGGTGGCGAGGGCGAGGCTTGTAGAGCGTAGCTGGCGGGTGGGCGTGTAGAAGGTCAGGCAGTCGTTGGGGTACTTGGGGCCCAGGTCGTGGAGAGACTTGTGTGCGTGGGTGAGGAGCCTGAACGTGATTCTCTTGCTGATGGGGAGCCAGTGCAGGTTCTTCAGGTGGCCGGAGATGTGGCTGCCTCGGGGGATGTCCAGGATGAGTCGGGCGGAGGCGTCCTGGATGCGTTGGAGTCTTTTCTGTAGCTTGGCTGTGGTTCCGTCGTAGAGGGTGTTTCCGTAGTCCAGTCGGCTGGTGACGAGTGCCTGGGTGACAGTCTTCCTGGTTTTGGTCGGGATCCATCGGAAGATCTTGCGGAGCATGCAAAGGGTGATGAAGCATGATGAGGAGACGGCGTTGACTTGTCTGGTCATCGAGAGGGAGGAGTCCAGGATGAAGCCCAGGTTGCGTGCGTGGTCTGTTGGCTTGGGAGTGGTGCCCAGGGCGGGGGGCCACCAGGAGTCGTCCCAGGCGGAGGGCGATGGTCCCAGGATGAGGACTTCCGTCTTGTCTGAGTTCAGTTTCAGGCGGCTGTTCTTCATCCACTCTGCAACGTCTTTCATCCCTTCGTGTAGGCTAGTTTTGGCAGTGGCGGGGTCTCTGGTGAGGGAGAGGATCAGTTGGGTGTCGTCGGTGTAGGAGATGATGTCGATGTTGTGTTGGCGTGCGATGGCTGCAAGAGGTCTCATGTAGACGTTGAAGAGGGTGGGGCTGAGTGATGATCCTTGCGGTACGCCGCAGATGACTTCGGTGGCCTCAGATCGAAACGGGGGGAGGCGGACTCTCTGTGTTCTTCCGGCGAGGAACGAGATGATCCACTCCAGTGCCTTCTCTTGGATACCAATGTTGCTGAGGCGTTGAACTAGGGTGCGGTGGCAGACAGTGTCGAACGCTGCAGAGAGGTCCAGGAGGATGAGGGCCGCGGTTTCCCCGTTGTCGAGCAGGGTTCTGGTGTCGTTGGTGGCTGCGATGAGGGCGGTCTCGGTGCTGTGGTTGGCTCGGAAACCGGACTGCGAGGGGTCGAGGGATCCGTTCGTCTCGAGGAAGGCGGCAAGCTGTCTGTTGACGGTCTTCTCGATGACTTTGGCAGGAAAAGGGAGGAGCGAGATGGGGCGGAAGTTCTTGAGGTCGGTGGGGTCCGCTGTTGGTTTCTTCAGTAGGGCGCTGAGCTCGGCATGCTTCCAGCTCTCCGGGAAGGTGGCGGTGTTGAAGGAGGTGTTGATGATGTTCCGGAGTTGGGGTGCGATGGTGGAGTCGGCCTTGTTGAAGACGTGGTGGGGGCAGGGGTCGGTTGGAGATCCGGAGTGGATGGTGTTCATCGTGCGGGCAGTGTCTTCGGTGGTCACCGTGGTCCAGGTGCGGAGGGTGGCGGTGGGGGGCGTTGGTTCGATGGCTGGGTGCGTGGATGGTGCGCCGAAGCTGTTGTGGATGTTGGCGATCATGCGGTGGAAGAACGAGGCGAGAGAGTCGTAGAGATCTTGTGAAGGAGTGATGTTGTTGTTGCCGGTGCTGGGGTTGGAGAACTCCTTGACGATACTGAAGAGTTCCTTGCTGTCGTGGGCGTGTTGTCCAGTCGTTCCTTCAGTGATTTCTTCTTGGTGGTGCGGATAAGCTGGTGGTGCTTGCGGGTGGCGTGTTTGAGGGCGGTCATGTTGTCTGTTGTCCGGTCGTGGAGCCAGGCTTTCTCGAGGGTGCGGCAGTTCTTCTTGGAGTCCTTGAGTTCGTTGGTGAACCAGGAGGCTTTCTTGCTTCTGGGTCTGCTGGGAGGGTTCTTCAGTGGCGCGAGGTCGTCGGCGCAGGCGGTCAGCCACTGCGTGAAGTTGCGGGCTGTTTCATTGGGGTCCGTTGTGCTGGCGGGTGGGTTCTGGCTGAGGGAGGTGGTGAGCTGCTCGGTGGTGATCTTGCTCCAGCTCCTGTGAGGAGCCTGTTGCGGGTGGTAGTGGGTCGCGGTTCTTCTGAAGCTGAAGTGGACGCAGCTGTGGTCGGTCCAGTGAAGTCCGGTGGAGTGGCTGAAGGTGATGTGCTTGCTGGATGAGAAGACGGGATCAAGCGTGTGGCCGGCGTAGTGGGTGGGGGTGTTGACCAGTTGCTTGAGTCCGAGGTTGGCGAAGTTGTCCAGCAGGGCGGCGGTGTTGCGGTCCTTGTTGTTCTCCAGGTGGAAGTTGAGGTCCCCTAGGAAGATGTAGTCAGCGGAGGGGAGGGCGTGCGGGCTGATGAAGTCCGCGATGTCTTCGCTGAATTGTGTGCGTGGTCCCGGGGGTCTGTAGACGAGGGTGCCTCTGAGGGTCGTCTTAAGGTCTGTGTGTATCTGGAAGTGGAGGTGCTCGGGGGCGGAGAAGGTGTCGATGGAGTCGGTCGTGATGCGGATGGTGTTCTTGTGTACTATGACGATGCCTCCTCCAGTCTGGTTGATGCGGTCCCTCCGGGTGATCTTGTATTCGTCTGGAATGGCGATGGTGATGTCGGGTGCAGAGGAGGCGTTCATCCAGGTTTCTGTGAGGAAGGCGACGTCTGGTGAAGTTGTGTCGAGCAGGTTCCAGAGTTCGATGGCGTGTCTGTGAATGGAGCGGGTGTTGAGCAGGATGCACTTGAGGTGGCTGTTGCTGGTGTTGGTGTTCGGCTTGGTGGGTGCGGTGCAGTTCCGGAGGCAGGTGAACTTGCAGGCTTGACAGGTGAAGGGTCCGTGGGTGCGTCTCGGGGTGCCTCGGTGGCAGGCTCTAGTTCGGTCGGGTTTGAGTGCGATGAGGGTGGCGGCATCGTAGGTCCGTCGTGTGGGCAGGCATCGTCGGGGGCCAGGGGTCCTGGCGCTGGGCGCGGGCCAGGCACGGATGGGCACAGACGGGCTTGCCTTTGGCGTGCCTTCAGCGCACAATCGGCGCACCCGCTGCGCGTGACCGCTGCCGTACGCGTGCACTCCGCCATAAATGGCGAAGTGGGAGGGAGGAGCAGCTGGGAGGCGGGAGCGGGGCGGGGAATGGGAAGGGATACAGAAAGGAAAGGGGCGGGGCCGCAGGGGAGCAGCGGCGGGGAGAGGGCGGGAAACGCGGCAGGGGCTGGGCGCAGCAAGTGGGGCGGAAGTACGCTGGAAACAGAGGCAATTGACAAGAGAAACGGGGAAAAATACAGATAACGCTACAGAGGCAAACACAATGTTAACTCAACAGAGGCAAATACAAACGCTGGGAGACAGAGGCAATTGACGAGAGAAACGGGGCAGAATACAAATAACGCTACAGAGGCAAACACAGTGGTAGACTCAACAGAGGCAAATACAAACGCTCAAGGACCAGGAGCACAGCTGCGGGCAGCGGCGGCACTCGGCGGGATCGGGGGCAGCCTGGGCTCATTCACGGGGAGTGTGCGCGTTGCGTGGGGTGACCGGCTTTCCTTTTGTGTAATGAGGTAATCTGTTTTGTTGACAAACACATTTTTCATGTGTTTTGATAGGTGCTGCAACTCGTACAGAAGTCATTATGTATGATCATATCTTCCTGTAGCCCCGCCCCTAGCCCTGCGCACTTGCCACACCTCTAGCTCATTTTAATGAGTACCTGCACTTATTTTTTTCCATTTAAAGCACTGGCTATACATGAAGCCAAGCAAAAATCTAGTAACATGCAAAGTTCGCAGGAAAGTTTCCTTGCTTAGAGCGTGATGAGCATGCAAACTGAATTGACAGTAGAGGAAGAGAAACTTCAATCAGTTCAAAAAGTGGCGAGAAAAATTAGTATTGAATTGGTGAGGTCTGAGTCTGAAGTCCTGTTGGGGGAAGGGGACCCTCCGGAACCAGTCGCCACACCTGCGGAGGATTAGTTGTAGGGTTGGCAGGCTTCAAGTTTTGGAGATTCAAGGCAGAACAAGTCTTCTTTGTTCATGTTGGTATAGTCTACTCATTGCGGCATAAACACCATGTTCCACCCTTTTACACTTTATTGCAGCCTATGGTGTAGTAGGGGCACCGAGGAGGAGCACCATGACTACGGGTTGCCCGTTCTGCGCCCGGGGCTTGTACGAATACTTTGATGCTACTCAGGGGGGATCAATTTATGAGACAACTTCCTTGTAAGGGGCTAGTAATCAGAATTGGCCTCTTTTTTACCGTGTTGACTAGACATGTGCATGGATTAGGCAGCCAGATCCTTCCTGACAGGGGTAGATCATTTTATAATGCAACATCCTGCCCTTGCATATGGCTAGCAACGGCTTGCTCTGTTTAAATCCTTGTCATTGGCTATTGGTCTGCTGGGTAGCCAATCAGAATATCTGTAGACCGTCTGCACCAAGTCTAGCTTGACAGAACAGGTCTTCACATGATCTATTTTTACCATTCTTCAAAATATACAGAGAGCGAACTTTGACTCTTCACATCCTTTTGGATGTTTCGATGTAAGATTCCTCCTATCAGGGAGTGATTGCATTGATTTACATCTCGAAAGCACACTGAATAATGTCACATGAAATATTTATCTCATGGATGCATTGTATTTAAAAAGTAGTAATTTCTTTTGCTTTTGGTTGTCACTACTGAAGGAGTGATTTAGCCTGGCTTATGCCTCGCCAGACAATGACAAATACATATATAGGCCTATACGCATGTATGGAGGTGCTTAGGACCAGTCCTCTTCATTCATTGGTCTCTTCAACTGTCATTCAAATTTTGCTTCTGCCCACCTCAGCATGCACATGATCCACTGGGTCAGCCCGCATTAGCAATGAGCTCTCTGGTGCTGTAAGAGATGGCATTTTGCCTGATCACAAGTAGTATCTCCATAAAAAGCAGTGCACTTCAATACCAGGGCTGCTGGGATAATATTTTACATCGCCAATGCTTTTTTCTTTCCATTATTTACCATTTTTAATTATCCTTGAGTGATTAAATTATGCATTCTGGGTACAGTACTTCAAAGCCAATAGTAGCATTTTGATTGAACCACTAAGAGTATTATATGGGACCGTGAATTTATTTTTATTTCCAATTTTTTCTTTTTTTAAACATTTTTTAAATATTCTTGCAAGCATATGGCAGCCACAATAAAAACTAGGACCTTTGACTTTGCAATGCTTGTTGAGATAGCCTCCGTTCGTGAGCCTGCCAATCAGAATCGGCCCTGTGTTTACGCCGTTTTGAGTGGTTGCTGGGCTGGCCAATGGAGGCACAGCCAGCTTGGGGCGGGTCGGTGTTCTGGGTTCACAAACAGCATCCGATTCCTTTCAATTATTTTCCTGCTTCTGCAGAGCGGGTTTAGAAGGTCGTGTAAAATGGAATTTAGGAAGAGAGCTGGAATGCATCCCTTTTGCTTTTAGATGGATCATTTTGCTCAGTCCTTCCAGTCTTACTCTAGCCCTGACCCTGTGAGCTTGGGAGACATGCCAGAATGAGACAATGCTTCTGCTGAGGTGATGCACTGAGCAGTCAGGGCTCCCTCCCCACACACACTCTCACTAGCAGTCCTCCTGTCTTCTTGTCCCATTGGCTGCATGAACAAGTGAAACTCGCAGGATCTTCCTCTCTGGTGGGCAGCTCTGATTGGTGCTTATAATCTCCGCCTCCCAAGACTCTCCTGAGATTTGGTGCCTCAATGAATCTTAAAGCAGCCGGTGGTGCTTGTTTTTGGTATCTCTGTCAGCAGGTTTCTACCTCTGTACCGGATACATGAAGATGTCTTACTTCGAAAAAGTCTCTCTCAGGTTTCCTGTAAGCTATAGGGAGAGACTGGATACCGAGACTGCGGAGATAACAATGGGATTTAGTAAGGGAGTATGGGAACCGACTAAGGAAAGTGAGTCTGAGAAGAGAGTGAAGGAACCAAGTTTGGAAAAGGAGTATGGGAACCAAGTAAGGGGTATGAGTATGGGACCAAAGTATGGAAAATGAGTATGGGAAGAAAGTGTGGGAACGGGGTATAAGATCCAAGTATATACCGGGAACATGAGAAGCGAGTATATGAAAAACGATGGGAATTCAAGTATGAGAACAGAGTATAGGGTCTAAGTATGAACAGAGAACATGAAAACCAAGCATGGGAAAAGACTCCTGGAATTGAATGTTCGAACCAGGTATTAGAATCAGTTTTAAAAACAGAGTAAGGAGTCCAGGTAAGACCCGAGAACATGAGAACCAAGTATGGCGAAAGGCCATGGGAATCGAGTTTGAGAACTGAGTGTGAGACCCATGTATGCGATCCGACTGTGAACCTTGAACTTAAGAACCAAGTATGGCAAAAGGCCATGGAAATTAAGCACGAGAACTTAGCGTGAGAACTCAGTATGCGATATAACTGTGAATTCAGAACATGAGAATGAAGAATGAAAAAAGGTCATGGGAATCAAATATTGGTACTGAATGGTACTGAATGTGAGAACTGGGTATAAGAGCTGTTGGACTTTACATCCTTGGCATGGTTGTTCCCCAACATTTTGCCTTCAATCCTCCTGTTTTTTGCTGACTTTTTTTGCTGGCTTTACGGCTCTATGCTTGTTTCCATTGCTAACCAGTATTAAAGTGAATGTGTTTTCCCCCTTAGACATGCTAAAATAAGCTTACGCCCAATTGGCACATTTAATCTATTGGTAAGTCTCTAGTAAATTGGTACTACATGTACACAGTAAATTAAATGCTACTATTCGGCCTTCTGCCCTAATCAGGCCAGCCACTTGAGTAGATTCTTAAACATGCCTCAGGCCTTCCAATGCATCCTGGGTGTGCAGTTTAAAATAAACCTTTTGCAAGCCCACACATTCCTTTGTAATAGGTGTGTCACTCCTAGGGTAGCCCCTAAGCAGACCGTAGGGTAGGGTGCAGCATATTTAAAAAGTTGGATATGTACCTTTATCTTTTACATGTCCTGTTAGTGAAAAATTCTTACATTTATTTTTCACAACTGCAAGGCCTTCCTCTCCCTTAGGATAACATTGGGTTATCTCTTTAGATTTAATAAGTGCTAACTTTCAATTTGGAGCAAGTGGGCATTTGAGATGCCCACTTGCTCCAAATTGAAAGTTAGCATTTAAAGAACTGTCATTTTAAACCGTCTTTAATGGCAAAGTAGGATTTTAAGTCACAATACTGAAAATTCTACTCTTAGAAAGTCAAGCACGGAAACCTATGCACGGAGCCCGGACGTGCCTCTATGAGTATACAATAAGAATACATGGAGCGCAGATAGGATTGAGATTTTTTGATTTGGCATTTTTGTCAGAAGTTTACATCTTGATGCATAAGAGATTGAGGCAAGCATACAAGTGTGGCAGATTATCCCCTGATGAAGGAACTGTCTCAAGTTCCGAATGCATTGGGCACCAGCAATGAACAGTGAATGAATTAATGTATGTGATTGCTATTGTTTTTGCTCTTTTACATGTATGTGATGAATATTAGCATTATATGACTTATTTACTGATATGATATGATGATAATGTAAAAAAAATGTTTGTTGTAAAATGAATTTTTTTCGTCTTATGAAAAGAAAGTTGAAAAAATAGAGAAATAAATATCAGAACAGACTGATCAAATTGATTGTTTATATAGTGGTGTTTCACACCAGGTGAAGAGTGCGCAACACATTCAAGTCACTGTGCTTGTAATCATTTGCTAGTATAATTTGCAAGGGATGACAGCCCTCGCGTGTTGCTGCACCCCATACAATTTTTGGTTTAATTAGAGAATTCAGGAGTGCACCTCCTAATATTAATTCATATTAATTAATTTAATTAATTTATTACTCTTAGAAAGTTGGCATTTTCCTATCTGGTGGTTCAGATGACTGGGTATAGTTTGCAGTTGGACTTTGTTTATTCCTCCCAGACAGCCACACATTAGAGGGATTAGGAGTGCCTGGTCAGGCCCTTTTTCACACTAACCCAATTTCCACCATCATCCAAGTGTGAACCGAGAGCATGAGAACCAAATATGTCAAAAGGACATGGGATCAAGTATAAGAACTGAGTATGAGAACTGAGTGTGAGAACCGAGTATGAGATCCATGTCTGAACTGAGAATATGAAAAACAAGTATGGCAAACGGCCGTGGGAATTGAGTATAAGAAGTGAGTATGAGAACCGTGAATGAGATAAAAGTGTGGATGAAGAACATGAGAATTGAGTATGAAAAGACTCTGTGAATATATTTTCAGGACCAAGAATCAGAACCAAGTATTAGAACTGAATATGAAACCCAACTATGGCAACTGTGCATGAGAACCACATATGTTAAGAGTTGAGTATGAGATTGAGATATGAGAACTAAGTTTGACAACAGAGTATGGGAACTGAGATGAAAACTGCATTAGAAATCGGAATGTGGCCCAAGTACAAGAACTAAATTTGGGAATCAGGCATTAGAACATAGGGGCATATTATCAAGGACCGGTGTTAAAATTATCGCTGTTTTATCGGCAGGAAACTGCCGATAAAACGGCGATAATGGGCTTGATAATACGCCCTTGTTAATTCGCATAGAAGCCCATGTTAACACCAGAACATGGGCTTCTATGGGAATTAACAAGGGCGTATTATCAAGCCCATTATCTCCGTTTTATCAGCAGTTTCCTGCCGATAAACAGCAATAATTTTAACACCGGTCCTTGATAATATGCCCCATAGAGTGGTAAAAGAATATAGGAATTATAAGAACTGACCGCAGGAACTGGGTATTTTTAAGCCAGTATACGAGCCAAGTATGGAACCAGAATATAGGAATCATTCGTGGGACCCGAATATGGCAACAGAGTTTATGAATCTAGTCTAAGACCTGACTATAGAGATGGAACACGGAAACAGTTTTGTAATCATAAATTGGCAACAAAATGAAAGCACACACACTGAATACAGGAGCTGAATTTGGGAAAAGAATACAAGAAACAATGAAAGCACCTAAGCATTGGACCAGAGTACAGGAATTGTTTATGCAAAACAAGGATCAGCTAGAATGTAAGAATTGAGTGTGGGACCAGAATACGAGCCCAGAATATGGGAAAAAGAGACATCAGGTCGAGTATGAGGTCCCAGTATTGGAACCCACTATTGGAATCAAGTGTCAGAAGATACGATGAGAGTATGAGATCAAACTATGGAAACTGGTACTGGGGAATGAGGATCGTACCAGAGTATGAAAAATTAGTGTTGGAAACAGGTTTCAGGCCAGAGTATGGCACCCGAGTATGAAAACTGAATATCGGAAACAGGTTTGAGGCCAGAGTGTGGCACCCGAGTATAAAGACTGAATATCGGAAACAGGTTTGAGGTCAGAATATGGCACCTGAGTATGAAAACTGAATATCGGAAACAGGTTTGAGGCCAGATTATGGCAGCCGAGTATGAAAACTGAATATCGGAAACAGGTTTGAGGCCAGATTATGGCACCCGAGTATGAAAACTGAATATCGGAAACAGGTTTGAGGCCAGATTATGTCACCAGAGTATGAAAACTGAATATTGGAAACAGGTTTGAGGCCAGATTATGGCACCTGGGTATGAAAACTGAATATTGGAAACAGGTTTGAGGCCAGAGTATGGAACCCGAGTATGAAAACTGAATAGCGGAAACAGGTTTGAGGCCAGATTATGGCACCCCTTTATGAAAAATGTATATCGGAAACAGGTTTGAGGCCAGATTATGGCACCCGAGTATGAAAACTGAATATCGGAAACAGGTTTGAGGCCAGATTATGGCACCCGAGTATGAAAACTGAATATTGGAAACAGGTTTGAGGCCAGAGTATGGCACCCGAGTATGAAAACTGAATATCGGAAACAGGTTTGAGGCCAGATTATGGCACCCGTTTATGAAAACTGTATATCGGAAACAGGTTTGAGGCCAGAGTACAGGAAGGGAGTTTCGGACCAGAGAATGAGACCGGAGTATGGGAATTGAATCTGAGGCCTTAGAACAGGACCCAAGTATGAACACTGAATATGGGAATCGAGTCTGAGGACAGAGCATGGAAACCAAGTTTAGGACCGGAGTATGAGAGCTGAGTATGAAATCTGAGCACGGGAACTGCGACTGGAGCCCGAGAATGGGGTATGATAAGTGAGTTAGGAAAACTGAGGCTGTGCAGACAATGAGGACCAAGTACAAGAACCAGGTATGAGACTTGAGTATGGAACTGAGTTTAAAGGCAGGGTACATAATCGAAGTATGACATTGAGTATGAGAACAAAGTGCCCGATTCACAAAAGTAATTTTAGGATTTTGTCTCAGATTACTTTTGTGAATCGGGCTCTGAGTTTGAGGCCAGAGTAGGGGAGCCTACTTTATGATTTAGCCAGAATATGGGAACAAACACAACTGGTTGAGCATGAGAAGCCAGTATAAGAATTCACTAGTGACGCAACTCCATCAATGGGGTAATTTCACATGGGCAAGTCCCATTTTAAATGTGCCTGTGTCAGTCTTGCGCCTGCTGTGAGGCAGGCGTAAGATATTGACGCATTTGTGTCCTAGAAGTGGCGCAGTGAAATCTCATATATTTCACTACATCACTTCTACAAGGCTTATGTGCGTCAGAACGTCCACTCTGCATACATTATAACTGGTGCAGGTATAATGTGGCGCAGGTGTTTACAAAGTGACGCATCTACCTAGATGAGTCACTTTGTAAATATGACGCAACATGGCGGATTTTTTACCCTGCTGGTGCGTCACAAAAAGTGACGCACCTGCAGTGCAAAAGTGATGCAAGGACTCATAAATAAGCCCCTGAGTATTTGACCAAGTTCGGGGGCATTAGCATGTTAAGATAATATGTGGCCAGACGATGGGTCCTTAGTATCAACCATAGTGAGGGAACAGAGTCTGGGAATGAACATATATTGACTGTGCGTAGGACCAAGTTTGTGAATAAAGTATGGAATGTGAGTATGTGGTTGTAAGTACTACAGACTGCAGATAAACTTGGGTAACACATTCTTTACTACGTACTCCATGCTCTGCTTTGGCTTTAAGAAGCAGCCTGTACCAGGAATCATTTTATCAGAGGACATAAAATAGATTAGCCAGGGTCCACAGAGACAAAGAGGGGCAGATTTACAAGAAAGTGACGCATCTGTAGAGATGAGTCACTTTCCCTGCGCCCCTCTGAGAAACCATAGCGCCAACATGGATGCGCAGTATTTACAATATAGCGCTCTACGGCGCAAGAATTGACAGATGCATCAGAAATGCTGATGCATCTGTTGTGCAAAAGTCACTCATTGCTGAAGTTGAGTCACAAGCACGACGCAACTCCAGCAATGCATTTTGAGGCCTAGTCCCACAACACTGCGTCAATCCTTAAGTCTACTTCAGGCAGGCGTAAGATTTTGATCAGTGGCGTCCTAGAAGTGACGCAGTGAAATCTTGTAGATTTCACTGCGTCACTTCTATGAGGCTTTTTTTTGCGTGGGAACGCCCTCCCTGCATAGATTATACCTGTCGCAGGTATAATGTGACGCAGGGCTTTACAACGTAATGCATCTCCCTAGATGCGCCATGTTGTAAATAGACCGTATTTTACGCCAATGCTGCATCACAAAAAGTGACACAACAGAGGCTCAAAAATGATGCAAGGGGCTTGTAAATCTGCCCACTAGTCCTGGCTGTGAGCAGCAGTTATATGACAAAGAGACAAACCGGCCTAAATTGAAAGGGGGAAACTACCTAATCAGAAGGGATGAAAGGCTGGAAGGCTGGTGCAGAGTGTTTGGGGAGGAGAAGTGGTTTAGTGGCTGCGTTGTGCTTTGTAGCCGAGAAAGCAAGTTCTAATCCTTGCTTCTCACTTTTATATATTATTCATTTTGGGAAGATCATTATTTCGAGTTAGTTCCCCTTTCGCTAAATGTGGGTGAGTCAGTGTTAAGGGTTACTTAAAGCCCTTTTATGTATTTCTTTTAAACAGGTTATGGTAGCATTTCAATGAGAAATGTTGCCTGCACCAACAGAACCAAAATATAAGTTGTCATTTGGGTGGAAACAATTTGGGGCCGATTCACAGAACTAACTTAAGACAAAATCCTAAACTTACTACTTTTGGTATTCACAGAAGTTAGGATTTTATCTTAAGTTTGACTTAAGACAGACTTAAGACAAAATCCTAACTTAAGTCTGTCTTAAGTCTGTCTTAAATCAGTCTTAAGACAAAATCCTAACTTCTGTGAATACCAAAAGTAGTAAGTTTAGGATTTTGTCTTAAGTTAGTTCTGTGAATCGGGCCCATAGATATCAACAATAGAGTTGATAGGCAGTTTACTGTATATAGATTAATACATATTTATATTGTAGTTTAGTAGGAAGTTACACCAGAGTGGGAGTAAATTGGTAGAAATAATCTGCAGCCACTTTCACGCATATGTAGGTGAGACTCTGATGCGGTTTTAAAAGCAGGAAGAGAGGAGTTAGAAAGCAGCTTATCTGGGAGTGAATTTCAAGGATTTGCACTGAGATACTCGAAAGAGCGAATCAAGAGCAACTCAAAGGTGTTTGATGGAGACAGGAAGCTTCTGGTTAGATGAGAATGAAAAATCAAGACAACGGGCCTCTTCCATCAATACGCCTAAGATCTGGAACTACATCTCCACATCCATCAGAACCACCACAATGTGGCTCCAGTTTAGGAAATAAAACATATATCACACGGAACAATGGAAAATATTTCTTGGTTGCAAGTTAAATACGGATTTCATCATCATAATGGCAGCCCCCAAACCACTTCACTCTGGAGATATCTTTCTCAGAGCTGGAAGGGTGATGCAGAATGGAGGACCAAATTATGCATCAAGGTTATCTAAATTATGCTGCAAAAATGGAAATTATGTAGCGCATAATTTGACGGCACCCAGTGAGATTTTCTCAACGGGGGCGGTAGCGACCGTCCGTGGTGAGAAAGCTGGCACTCAAGTAGAATTCTACTCGAGTGACAGCAAAGAAGCAGCACCCTCTGGCGTGCTGCATTGTGCCATTCGCACTGATTTTGTAGCACAGAACGAGGCCCTGGTCATGGCACTAAAAATCAGGACGAGCAGTGCCATGTGCTTGATTTTGCCCGCTTGCGGAACTTCGCAGAAATTTGCACAGTTTTTTGTCTAATTCCGCAGAATTCCATTGAGTGAAACACCACGAGTTTCACCCACTCCTACTCTTAATGAGGCTAGGAGGAGTAATTGCGTAAATATCAGTAATCCTGCATCAAAGAGTATTGATGAATTAAAGAACTGACTCCAACTACTCTGTCATAATCTACACTCTACCCAGGCCTACTTATTTTCATCCATTTGAACTGGGACATGTTTGGTGAAATCTGAGAATGTTGAATATTATTTGCAAATATGGTAATTCCTTAAGGATACACTAAACGTCATAGTCACAGAATCCCACAAATCAAGTGACTGTCCCCATTGCCCATTGGTTTATCAGATATGTTGTTCAAAAAATGTAAAAAGAACCAAAACATTATGGAGCATATTGTCAAGGGCAATATCGCCGCGTTAGTCGCACTTTTGTGCCGCTAACACGGTAATTTTGTATCGCCTTATTTACAAGCACGCGCTAGTTTCAGTGAATTACTAAAATGAAGATGTAAGTTTGCCACAACATATGAGGAAACTACTCCATATGAAGGGACACAAGAAGTTAACATGTACAGAAACTCCAACCAAGTTCAGCCTGATGGTACGTGGAGGTGTATGTTGGGAGTCCTATGCTTTGGGAGTGGATCCAAAGAACAAGGTACTTACCTTTGGTAACCACTTATCTGGTAGAGGCTCTATATAGCCGCAGATTCCTTACCTTAGAATTAACCAACAGGAGTCAGACTGGATCTGGTATTTTATCATGAGGAGTACCCCTCTCTGTGATGTCGTCCACACAAGAAGTGACATTTGTGGTGACGATAGAAGCGCCACCCAAGCTCACTGATGCCCATTTATTTTTGCGACTTTCCACAGCAGGAACATGGTGCCCATGAAGACCACTAACCACTGGTGTGTAAAACTAATGCCCTGAAAGGGGAAAGTCCTGTCCCTAGAAATCTGTTTGCGGAGGGGAGAGGATGGGGCGGGGGGTCCTGTTAAGGAATTTGCGGCTAGATAGTGTCTCTACAACATAATGCATTACCGAAGGTAAATAACTTGTTCATCTCATAGAGACTTCTAGCCACAGATTCCGTACCTTACAATAGATACTCTAGCAATATCTCCCCCCGAGGTGGGTCTGCAAAACTGTTTCACACCAAAACATCCTGCAGGACCGATTGGGCAAAGTGCCACTTCCTACAGATGTAACTGTCCAGGCAGTAGGGCTCGGTAAACATGTGCAGAGATGCCCATGTTGCTGCCTGGCAGATGTCCAGAACCTGGAATTTGCGTGCTACCACAGTGGTTGCAGCTTTTGCCCTGGGGGAATGAGCAAGTAACCCCTCAGGGGGTTGCTTCTTGGCCAGGGCATAATAACAGATTTTAATGCAGAGCACAATCCATTGTAAGATGGTCAATTACTGCATGGCCTTCCCTTTCTAGGCCCCAACATGCCCCACGAATAGTAAATTGTCTACCCGGAATGGTTTTGCACAGTCGTGGAAGAATAACAATGCTCTTTTTGGGTCCAGCCAGTGGAGTCTCCCCTCTGCCTTGGAGAGATGAGGAGGAGGGTAAAAAGGTAGGCAAAGTGATGGACCTGCCTGCATGGAATGAGGTGACTACCGTTGGCAAGAAGAATGCTCGCGTCCGAAAAACCAGTTCGTCTGGGAAACACAAGATGTTGGGAGGCAAAGAGGAAAGTGGCTGTCACTCACTGACCCGCCTGGCAGTTGTAATTGTCACCAGAAAGGCCTTTTTGATGGTGAGGAGCCTAAGAGGATAAGCATGAAGAGGCTCTAAGGGAATCCACATTAGGAAAGTAAGAACAAAGTTAAGGTCTCGTTGAGGCAAATCAAAGGGAGCTGGGGGAAACATGTGCCATAGACCTTCAAGGAACCTATTTACAATAGGGAACTTGAAGAGAGAAGGCTGATCTGTCAGCCGCAGAAGCAGAAATGTCAGATAAATAACCCTTCAAATTACCTAATGCAGAACCCTGCTGGGCCAGGGTAAGGATAAACAAATGTGTATCAATTGCTGTATTTATGGCAATATAGGACACTGAACACAATTATTAAACTCTCTATTACTTTTTTAGTGCGATAATTCATAATAATGAAAACATAATTTGATAATAACAACCTAAGCAGTCATGCATGTTATTTGATATATTTGAATGTAACTGTTGGTTGTATATATATTTTCCCTGCATACATGTGTTTTCTGCTACTTGCTAGGTTTTTTCTCAGTTGTTAATATTTTCCTTGCGACCAGCAAGGTTATCTTGTAAGCAGGGGCCCCATTCTTGAATCCAGCCTTCCTTGTTGCCATCCCTGCCACACCAGGAGGCAAGGGGTGGTCGGTAAGCTCCGCTCCACCGGTTGAGTTCGCTCCACTCTGTGCTCCGAGTGGACCGCAGAGTTCAGCAAAAACTCCGCCAACTTCCAGCGTAGCGGAGTTTACCGACGCAACAACATGTCTATTGATATGCTCCATATTTATATGCTTTTATTCATCAACAAATGTCATGTATTTATCGTTACTTTTTATTTTCATAGAATTTCTAATTTATTTATTCACAATTCATTACTGCCTCCTTATCATTATTCTCTTGAAGTATTTTCATTGTAAAATTCAATAAAAAATATGAAAAAAAAAATGTTGAAGAAGGTTTTTATTTCCCAGATTTTCCAAAAGAGGGCGGCAGTAATCCATTTCTAAATCGAAGATATTTTAGTATAGTTAAAAACACCCGTTGCATGCAGATTGTCCGCCTCGGAAACTGAAGGGCAGGGAAACACGCAAAGCAACCTTCGTTTTGAGTGTCAAATGTGCAGAAACTCTGCAGTAACACCGATTTACTTTTCATGTGGAACTAGCGATTGCACGCGGGCTTGTTGGGATGCCATTAGCTTACATGCCATTGCCTCATAGACTGCATGAACGTGGCCTTTGTGGACAGATATGACCTTTTCCATAAAGAGACCCGTTTAACATCGGCTGCTACGAAGAAATATGTTATATTTTATAAATGCCTCTGTAAAAATTGATATTAATTCCCTGACCAATTTACCTATTATATTTGGAAAGTTGTAAATGAAAAAATATTTGACGCTATTTTAAAAAAAAAAGTCAATTCCTGAGGGAGCACCTCCTCTATTCCTTTTGGAGTTGGGTTAATATCCAGATCAGCACTGAACCCTGGTTGTTAGTGTTTTCCACAGAACGAACAGGGGCTGACATGCTGGCTACTCACTAGCTACCCACAGAGATATTATTTCGGGCATCTGTCAGAAAGGATTGCATGCCATGTCCGCATATTCTTCGATTTCACCTCTCATTTAGAGGTGAGGGCACTAAGGAATGTCGGATGGTGAACCCTCAGCGGATTCACCATCAGAAACAACCCCCTCCCACTGGCAGCAAGATTGACAGTCACAGGGAACACCTTATTTGCAACGGCTCGCCTGACAACAGCATTTCCATGCCCAGGAGAGCGATGGTGATGGGTTTTGGACATCAAAAACCTCATTTGCACTATGCTGCATTAATAACGAATGAGGGTAGCTTTATGTCCTATATAGGCGAGCCACACATCACTTTCGACACAGACGATGCTACATGGAACCCAACGGTGCCACTTACTGCCGCGCAGGGGCGCTGCTCACAAAAGAATTCCGGATCCAGTCTGACAGCTGGGGATAATTCAGATGTTAAGACTCATTGTTACCTAATGACTCACTGTGTGATCCTGGAACATTTTCTATCTGTTGCTATATCCAATCAGTGTAGAGGGAGTGGTTAGGAGTCGTTTTCTGGCGTCAGTAAAGGTTGTGCACATACCGGATGCATTAAACAATGGAAGCAGTTTATGTGCATTATCGCAACAATTTTAATTAGGTTGGTGATAAATCATTGCTGCATGTCAGAAATAGTCTGAAAGCCCTGACCTGCCTTCACTGCACTGGTTCTCCACCAAGAAGAAATCCAGGGCGGGGCACTCTGTCTTGAGCCCCCTCCCGGTAACCTGCCCTGCCACTGATTGGCACCAAACGGGTCAGCAATGCAACTGGAGTTCAAGGAGCTGATAAAACAAAGGACACTCGGGTCTCACCATGGACTGTCAAGAAAACAAAGCACAGTTAGGTATCACCACAAAGGATCAAGAAAAGAAAACACACTGAGGTATCACCTCAGAAGACCAATTAAACAAAACACACTGAGGTATCAGCACAGAAGACCAATTAAACAAAACACACTGAGGTATCACCAGAGAAGACCAATTAAACAAAACACACTGAGGTATCACCAGAGAAGACCAATTAAACAAAACACACTGAGGTATCACCAGAGAAGACCAATTAAACATATCACACTGAGGTATAAGCACAGAAGACAAATTAAACAAAACACACTGAGGTATCACCAGAGAAGACCAATTAAACAAAACACACTGAGGTATCACCAGAGAAGACCAATTAAACATATCACACTGAGGTATCATCACAGAGGATCATGAAAACAAAACACACTGAGGTATCACCACAGAGGAGCAAGAAAAGAAAACACACTGAGGTATCACCACAGAAGACCAATTTAACAAAACACACTGAGGTATCTCACCACAGAGGATCAAGAAAACAAAACACACCAAAGTACAACTACAGATTTTCAATAAAACAAAGCAGACTGGTGTAACATGGAAGATAATCAATGAAACATCGCACACTAAAGTAAAACAGTGAATGTTCAAGAAAATAAAGTACACTGACTTATCAACGCTGACATCAATAAAACAAACATACTGAGGTGTCAGCATGGATGTTAAAGGAAATAAAGCACACTGAGGAATTACCACAGAGGACCAAGAAAACAAAACACACTTAGGTATCACCACAGAGGATCAATAATAGAAAACACACTTAGGTATCACCACAGAGGATCAATAATAGAAAACACACTGAGGTATCAGCACAGAAGACCAATTAAACAAAACACACTGAGGTATCACCAGAGAAGACCAATTAAACAAAACACACTGAGGTATCACCAGAGAAGACCAATTAAACATATCACACTGAGGTATAAGCACAGAAGACAAATTAAACAAAACACACTGAGGTATCACCAGAGAAGACCAATTAAACAAAACACACTGAGGTATCACCAGAGAAGACCAATTAAACATATCACACTGAGGTATCATCACAGAGGATCATGAAAACAAAACACACTGAGGTATCACCACAGAGGAGCAAGAAAAGAAAACACACTGAGGTATCACCACAGAAGACCAATTTAACAAAACACACTGAGGTATCTCACCACAGAGGATCAAGAAAACAAAACACACCAAAGTACAACTACAGATTTTCAATAAAACAAAGCAGACTGGTGTAACATGGAAGATAATCAATGAAACATCGCACACTAAAGTAAAACAGTGAATGTTCAAGAAAATAAAGTACACTGACTTATCAACGCTGACATCAATAAAACAAACATACTGAGGTGTCAGCATGGATGTTAAAGGAAATAAAGCACACTGAGGAATTACCACAGAGGACCAAGAAAACAAAACACACTTAGGTATCACCACAGAGGATCAATAATAGAAAACACACTGAGGTATCAAATCAGAGGATCAAGAAAAGAAAACACACCAAAGTATAACTGCAGATTTTCAAATAAACAAAGCAGACTGGTGTATCATCACGGAAAGTCAATGAAACAAAGCACATTGAAGTAAAACCGTGAGGGTTCAAGAAAACAAAGTACACTGAGTTATCAACGCTGACATCAATAAAACAAACACACTGAGGTATCACGACAGAAGATCAAGAAAATAAAACACACTGAGGTATCACCACAGAGAGTCAAGAAAAGGAAACACACTGAGGTATCACCACAGAGGATCAAGAAAATAAACACACTGAGGTATCACCACAGAAGACCAAGAACACAAAAAACCTGAGGTATCACCACAGAAGACCAAGAAAACAAAACACACTGAGGTATCACCACAGAGAGTCAAGAATAGGAAACACACCGAGGTATCACCACAGAGGATCAAGAAAAAAACACAGTGAGGTATCACCACAGAAGACCAAGAAAACAAAACATACTGAGGTATAACCACATACGACCAAGAAAACAAAACACACTGAGGTATCACCACAGAGAGTCAAGAAAAGGAAACACACTGAGGTATCACCACAGAGGATCAAGAAAAGAAAACACACTGAGGTATCACCATAGAAGACCAAGAAAGCAAAACATACTGAGGTATCACCACATAAGACCAAGAAAAGAAAACACACTGAGGTATCCCCACAGAGAGTCAAGAAAAGGAAACACACTGAGGTATCACTACAGAGGATCAAGAAAAGAAAACACACTGACGTATCACCACAGAGAGTCAAGAAAGTGAAACACACTGAGGTATCACCACAGAGGATCAAGAAAAGAAAACACACTGAGGTATCACCACAGAGAGTCAAGAAAACGAAACAGACTGAGGAATCACCACAGAAGACCAATAAAACAAAACACACTGAGGTATTACCACAGAAGACCAAAAAACAAAACACACTGAGGTATCACCACAGAGAGTCAAGAAAAGGAAACACAGTTAGAGATCACTACAGAGGATCAAGAAAAGAAAACACACTGAGGTATCACCACAGAGGGCCAAGAAAATAAAACACACTTTGGTATCACCACAGAAGATCCTGAAAGCAAAACACAGTGAGGTATCACCACAGAAGACCAAGAAAGCAACCCACACTAGGATTCATCACAGAAGACCAAGAAAACAAAACACACTGAGGTATCCCCACAGAAAGTCAACAAAAAGAAACACACTGAGGTATCACTACAGAAGACCAAGAAAACAAAACACACTAAGGTATCACCACAGAAGACCAAGAAAACAAAACACACTGAAGTATCACCACAGAGAGTCAAGAAAAGGAAACACAGTTAGGTATCACCACAGAGGATCAAGAAAAGAAAATACACTAAGGTATCACCAAAGAGAGTTAAGAAAAGGAAACGCACTGAGGTATGACCACAGAGGATCAAGCAAAGAAAACACACTGAGGTATCACCAGAGAGGGTCACGAAAACAAAACACAGTGAGGTATCACCACAGAAGACCAAGAAAACAAAACTTTCTGAGGTATCACCACAGGAGACCAAGAAAACAAATCACACTGAGGTATCATCACAGAAGATCAAGAAAATAAAACACACTGAGGTATCATCACAGAAGATCAAGAAAATAAAACACACTGAGGTATCACCACAGAGAATCAAGAAAAGAAAACACACTGAGGTATCACCAAAGAGAGTTAAGAAAAGGAAACACACTGAGGTATGACCACAGAGGATCAAGAAAAGAAAACACACTGAGGTATCACCAAAGAGAGTTAAGAAAAGGAAACATTTTGAGGTATGACCACAGAGGATCAAGAAAATAAAACACACTTAGATATCACCACAAAAGATCACGAAAACAAAACACACTGAGGTATCACCACAAACGACCAAGAAAACAAAACACTCTGAGGTATCACCACAGAAGACCAAGAAAACAAATCACACTGAGGTATCATCACAGAAGATAAAGTAAAGAAAACACACTGAGGTATCACCACAGAGGATCAAGAAAATAAAACGCACTGAGCTATCACCACAGAGGATTAAGAAAAGAAAACAGTGAGGTATCACCACAGAAGACCAAGAAAACAAAACACAGTGAGGTATCACAACAGACGATCAAGAAAACAAAACACACTGAGGTATCACCACAGATGATCAAGAAAACAAAACACACTGAGTTATTGCCACAGAAGACCAAGAAAAGAAAACACACTGAGGTATCACCACAGAGGATCAAGAAAAGAAAACACACTGAGGTATCACCACAGAGGATCAAGAAAAGAGAACACACTGAGGTATCACCACAGAGGATCAAGAAAAGAAAACACAGTGAGGTATCACCACAGAAGACCAAGAAAACAAAACACACTGAGGTATCACCACAGAGAGTCAAGAAAAGGAAATGCACTCAGGTATCACCACAGAGGATCAAGAAAAGAAAACATACTGAGGTATCACCACAGAAGGCCAAGAAAAGAAAACACACTGAGGTATCACCACAGAAGATCAAGAAAACAAAACACACTGAGGTATCACCACAGAGGATCAAGAAAAGAAAACACAGTGAGGTATCACCACAGAAGACCAAAAAAACAAAACACACTGAGGTATCACCACAGAGAGTCGAGAAAAGGAAACACACTGAGGTATTACCACAGAGGATCAAGAAAAGAAAACACACTGAGGTGTCACCACAGGAGACCAAGAAAACAAAACACACTTAGGTATCACCACAGAGGATCAAGAAAAGAAAACACATTGACATATCACCACAGAAGACCAAGAAAACAAAGCACACTGAAGTATCACCACAGAGCATCAAGAAAAGAAAACACACTGAGGTATCACCACAGAGGATCAAGAAAAGAACACACACTGAGTTATCACCACAGAGGATCAAGAAAACAAAACAAACCAAAGTATAACTACAGATTTTCAAATAAACAAAGCATACTGGTGTATCATGAAGGAAAATCAATAAAACACAGCATACTTCAGTAAAACCGTGAATGTTCACAAAAACAAAGTATACTGAGTTATCACCGCTGACATCAATGAAACAAACACACTGAGGTATCACTGCGGATGCTGAAGGAAATAAAGCACACAGCGGTGTAGGAAGGTGGATATCTGACTATGGTTACCCCCAAACTTTTTGCCTGGTGTTTAGCTGGTTTTTGACATAGTTGGCCTGGGATCCTGCTATTCAGGGCCCCAGGCTAATTGCTCTCTCCTTAAAATGGACTCCATGTACCGTAGGTACATACACAATTGGAACTGGTTCACCTTATTGGCCCCTGTAACAGTGTACCCAGGTACCCAGAGCATTGGTGCTTCCAAGGCCTACCAGGGGCTGCAGCACGTATTGTGCCACCGCTGGCCTGGCCTCCATATTTGACACAACTGGCTGATCACTCAGCTGGGGTAAGTCGGTGTAACCACCCCTTACTGAGGTGTAGTATGCCTATACCTAACCTAAAATGGACACATATGTTCCTATCAGTCACTCCTATGGAAGGCCTCATCAATCCTGGAGGCAGAGTGCTTGGAAATATGTGAGATGGTGCTCTGGCATGAGCTGAGCCTGTCTGCAGCTTTCGGAACCATGTCCTTTAGCTGTTTCATGATATTGCCATACCATATACTCTTAAGTGCATTATGAACCTCGCGGTTGAATGCTATCTTAGGTTTGGCTTTATCAAAACATGTCGATTAAGGTGTCATACGAATTGGAATACTACCCCCTCGCCAGTTCTGGCGACGGGGGTAGCATTCCACCCTTCTAGAGGGATACGACCGGTACCTAGCCTGAACCCCGGTTAAAGTTAAACAGAGCCTTAGCATCACAAAATGGATGCTGCCACCACAGACACAAGTCTGACCTCCTGCTGCTGGGAGTCCTTCCAGCGAGGGCAGCTTGGAAAAAGGGTTTCCTGCCTGGGGAGGTGCTAGCACCACCCCAGACAGGATTTTGTGTATTGGGTAGGACAGGGCTGAATAGAATCAGACATGCCTGGGGCACACAAGGTGTCCCTGTGCATAGGCCAGTTCAAACCGGTGCTGGGGCTTTCCAGCCCCAGTCCTGGCGCGAAACTGGACAAAGGAAAGGGGGTGTAACCACCCCCCTTCCTGGTTCCACCCAGAGGAGGGACCTAGTAGGTGATCCGGCCCCCCAGATTCGAATAAGTGTGGGAGCTGTGTCCTGAGACTTCAGATCATCCTGAATCAACTTGAAATACAGAAGAAGACTGGACTTCGACATTCTGCTGCTCAGAAGACGGAAGAGAATCTCCCTTGTGGCCAAGGAGTGACCACCCTGTTCACACAGGCACCAACCAGCAACTCGACGTCTGCTTTGCCGCCGCCTCCCGCCGGAGCCCGAGCCCAGAGCCTGACAAGACCCAGACTCCCAGACTTCTCACAGCCCGATCCACAGTCCCTGCAAAGAAGGGACCCGTGGAGGCACCGAGAGACGTGGGACCGGACCTCTTGGAAGACCCCCGAAATGCTGACTGCGCAGCATCAGAGGTACCCTCGACACTGTGCTTTGGGGTTTGAGAAGCCCCAACCGCGAGCAGCCCTTGCACCGAAGATCAGCCCCCCAGCATCTCCACGATTTGCGTGGGGCCCTTTTGCATTGTGCCACTTGACGCGCCTTCCCGTCCACTTGCCACGCGGCTAGTGGCCATCTTGGCGACGAAACCTTCAACTTTCACTGCAGGTCTGGTTGCTCCAGACGTGCCCTCGCTCCTGTAAAAAGGAGCACCTGCTCTGACCTTGCTGGTCCGAGTAACAAGCCTTTTTTGATTCCTGCGTGGCTTGCATTAGCCAAGGCCTGTTTGCTTCAATCAAGTTGCCGACACCGCCAACAGCGAGAAGCCTGCGTGGGACAGCTCGTAACCGACTCCTGGACGTCTTCGACCCCTCGTGTCCACGTGGCTGCAGAGAGAATCTACACCTCGATGCCTGTTTGCACCCGACATCGCCTGGTTCCACTCTGGTTCCACGGTAGTCACTGGCTAGTGACTTTGAACATTTTCCCCTCTGCTTTCAGGTCTTCACCTCTTCAGATCCACCCTTGGATCCACCGGAACTCTTCACATTGAGCCGCCTGCAGCATCTTCAGCTCCAAGCACCATCGACCTGCGTGACGAAACCCGACACTACTTCGACCCTATGCACCCGCTTCCTGTGGGTGAGGTAACTCAGCTCCGCCGGTGTTCCCACACTGGTACACACCTCTAGTGTCTGTGTCTGAAGTTTCATCCTTCTAGGTCACTCGGAAAGTTCCTTTCTAACTAACTTTGTACTTTTTACGCACCATAGACTTTGCATTGGTGAGTGCGTGCACTTTAAACACTGCACCCGAGTCCCGCGGGCCTTTCCCGACTTCTTCACTGTTAGTCCCGAACAGCTCCAGCGATTCCCCAGGCCCTAGGCCTATTTCCTGTCCAAGTGGCATCTCTTATACCACTTTCTTAGTATATGGTTTAGGTGGCCCCTAGGGCTCATCCATAATTGTGCAACTTTTGTGTATTTTAACTGTGTTTTGTTTTAACGCATTTGCTTCTGTGCTCATAAAGAGTATCAGGGATATTTGTAGTAATAAATCTATATATATTTTCAATATATATCTGTGTGGTGTCCTTTCATTTGGTATTCAAGGGATTGTGTATGGTAAAACAGCTTGCTTCACATGCCTTTACAGAGTTTAGCCTAAGACTGCTTAGTCCATGCTACCCCTAGGATAGCTTGTCTATAAGGTTGACTTTACAACCTGCACCATAAGGGTTGCTTGGCATGGTACAAGGTGATCACTAGAACTAGTGAGCATCATATACCAGGCCAACTTCTCACAAGCTGTATCACCAAGGGTATTCAAAGAAGCAACGCACACTGAGGTATCACTGTGGAAAGTCAATGAAACAAAGCACACTGCAGTATCACCAAATATATTCAAAGAAGCAATGCACACTGAGGTATCACTGCAGAAAGTCAATGAAACAAAGCGCACTGCGGTATCCCCAAGGATATTCAAAGAAACAAAGCACACTGAGGTATCACTGCCGAAAGCCAATGAAACAAAGCACACTGCAATATCACCAAGGATATTCAAAGAAGCAATGCACACGGAGGTATCACTGCGGAAAGTCAATGAAAAGAAGCACACTGCGGTATCACCAAGGATATTCAAAGAAGCAATGCACACTGACGTAGCACCAAGAAAGATCAAAGAAACAAAGCATGCTGAGCTATCACCAGGGAAAAGCAAAGGAACACATATCACCATAGAAGATCAAGGAAGCAAAGTACACTAAGGTGTCACCGGGGATGTTCAATGATACAAATCACCCAGAGGTACCACCGGGGATGGTTGAGGAAACAAAGCACTCAGAGGTACCACCGGGGTTGGTTGAGGAAACAAAGCACCCAGAGGTACCACCAGGGATGGTTGAGGAAACAAAGCACCCAGAGGTACCACAGGGGATGTTCAAGGAAACAAAGCACCCAGAGGTACCACCGGTGATGGTTGAGGAAACAAAGCACCCAGAGGTACCTCAGGAATGTTCAAGGAAAAAAAGCACCCATAGGTATTACTGGGGATGGTTGATGAAACAAAGCACCCAGAGGTACCACCGGGGATGGTTGAGGAAACAAAGCACCCAGAGTTACCACCTGGGATGGTCGAGCAAACAAAGCACCCAGAGGTACCACGGGGTTGGTGGAGGAAACAAAGCACCTAGAGGTACCACCGGGATGTTCAAAGAAACCAAGCACCCAGAGGTACCCCTGGGGATGGTTGAGGAAACAAAGCACCCAGAGGTACCACAGGGGATGTTCAAGGAAACAAAACACACTGGGGTATTACCCAGGATGTTAAATGAAACAAAGGACCCAGAGGTACCACCTGGGATGGTTGAGGAAACAAAGCACCCAGAGGTATCACAGGGGATGTTCAAGGAAACAAAGCACCCAGAGGTACCACCGGGGATGGTTGAGGAAACAACGCACCCAGAGGTATCACCGGGGATGGTTGAGGAAACAAAGCACCCAGAGGTATCACAGGGATGTTCCAGGAAACAAAGCACCCAGAGGTACCACCGGGGATGGTGGAGGAAACAAAGCACCCAGAGGTAAAATGTAAATGTAAATGTAGTTGAGCTTATATAGCGCACAGCTACCCGCAGTGGGTTTCCCGGCGCTTGCTTAGGGAACCCTTCCTGGTATTCCCCTGTGCGATAGCAGGGTATCCACAAGGTGAAAGTCAGGCATCCCGCCGCGAGGGGCCGTTGTGGAGATTAAGCAAGCTATTGCCCAGAGTCGCAGAGTGTGAACCCGTGAGTCGAGGAGGTACCGGGGCGAGAATTATCGAGTCCGTGGAATTTTTAGCCCAAGACCCGCCGAGGCGGGAATTGAACCCTGGTCCAGGACCGATCTCAGCTTCCGGGTCTGCTGCCTCTAACCCCTGAGCCACAGGGGATGGTTGAGGAAGCAAAGCACCCGGAGGTACCACCAGGGATGGTTGAGGAAACGAAGCACCTAGAGGTACCACAGGGAATGTTCAAGGGAAAAAAGCACCCACAGGTACAACGGGGATGGTTGAGGAAACAAAGCACCTAGAGGTACCACCAGGGGATGTTCAAGGAAAAAAAGCACCCAGAGGTACCAACGTGGTTGGTTGAGGAAACAAAGCACCCAGAGGTACCACCGTGGTTGGTTGAGGAAACAAAGCACCCAGAGGTACCACAGGGGATGTTCAAGGGAACAAAGCACACTGGGGTATTACCCGGGATGTCAAATGAAACAAAGTACCCAGTGGTACCACCGGGTAGGGTTGAGGAAACAAAGCACCTAAAGGTACCATAGGGAATGTTCAAGGAAACTAAGCACACTGGGGGATTACCCACGATGTTAAATGAAACAAAGCATCCAGAGGTACCACCTGGGAGGGTTGAGGAAACAAAGCACCCAGAGGTATCACAGGGGATGTTCAAGGAAACAAAGCATCCAGAGGTACCAACGGGGATGTTCAAGGAAACAAAGTACCCAGAGGTACCACCGGGGATGGTTGAGGAAACAAAGCACCCAGAGGTATCACAGGGATGTTCCAGGAAACAAAGCACCCAGAGGTACCACCGGGGATGGTGGAGGAAACAAAGCACCCAGAGGTACCACAGGGGATGGTTGAGGAAGCAAAGCACCCAGAGGTACCACCAGGGATGGTTGAGGAAACGAAGCACCCAGAGGTACCACAGGGGATGTTCAAGGGAAAAAAGCACCCACAGGTACAACGGGGATGGTTGAGGAAACAAAGCACCTAGAGGTACCACCAGGGGATGTTCAAGGAAAAAAAGCCCCCAGAGGTACCAACGTGGTTGGTTGAGGAAACAAAGCACCCAGAGGTACCACCGTGGTTGGGGATGTTCAAGGGAACAAAGCACACTGGGGTATTACCCGGGATGTCAAATGAAACAAAGTACCCAGTGGTACCACCGGGTAGGGTTGAGGAAACAAAGCACCTAAAGGTACCATAGGGAATGTTCAAGGAAACTAAGCACACTGGGGTATTACCCACGATGTTAAATGAAACAAAGCATCCAGAGGTACCACCTGGGAGGGTTGAGGAAACAAAGCACCCAGAGGTATCACAGGGGATGTTCAAGGAAACAAAGCACCCACAGGTACAACGGGGATGGTTGAGGAAACAAAGCACCTAGAGGTACCACCAGGGGATGTTCAAGGAAAAAAAGCACCCAGAGGTACCAACGTGGTTGGTTGAGGAAACAAAGCACCCAGAGGTACCACCGTGGTTGGTTGAGGAAACAAAGCACCCAGAGGTACCACAGGGGATGTTCAAGGGAACAAAGCACACTGGGGTATTACCCGGGATGTCAAATGAAACAAAGTACCCAGTGGTACCACCGGGTAGGGTTGAGGAAACAAAGCACCTAAAGGTACCATAGGGAATGTTCAAGGAAACTAAGCACACTGGGGTACTACCCACGATGTTAAATGAAACAAAGCATCCAGAGGTACCACCTGGGAGGGTTGAGGAAACAAAGCACCCAGAGGTATCACAGGGGATGTTCAAGGAAACAAAGCATCCAGAGGTACCAACGGGGATGTTCAAGGAAACAAAGTACCCAGAGGTACCACCGGGGATGGTTGAGGAAACAAAGTACCCAGAGGTACCACCGGGGATGGTTGAGGAAACAAAGCACACTGGGGTATTAGCCGGGATGTTAAATGAAACAAAGAACACTAAGGTATCACTGGGGATGTTCAAGGAAACAAAGCCGACTGAGGTCTCATCGAGGCAGATGAAAACAGAATCATCCGTTTTCTAAGCTCAGGGAGACACCATCCCGAGCTCCCCCATGTCGATTCTTCTAAAAAAAAATGTGTTTGATTGCCATCTGCTTTATGATTCACAGAGGCGCCGGGGCTTGTCAGCGGCTGATGGAGACAAGACCCTGGACCAGTACCTTGACTGTTATTAGTTCCATTTTGTCCAACCTATTTGTATTGTTTTTCAACAAAACAATACTGGCATGTCACGCCGTTATTCGTTTTGAAATGCGTAAATAAAGGGAAACCACTGCTCTCCTGCAGGACCCCAACAAATCACCACCACTAGGACCCCAGGACGAGCCTCCCCGACACACTCCATCCCTTACCAGCCTTCACGTACTAGAAGTACAACACTCACACATCACTAGGGCCCCGGGCCCAGCCTGCTACCACACTGCCTGCCAACTTCAGCCTGAACATAGGCCTAGCCTGGCTCAGCCCCAGCCTGCCCTCAGATGTATTTAAAATCCCTCAATCCGAGGCGGCCCCGCAGGCACATTTCATATTACAAGCTGAGCTTGCTCTCACTGACACCCTTGTCAGATGCTGCATGCCCCAGGGACGCCTACCTCCCCAGACACACTCCATGCTCCCAGGGACGCCTACCTTCCCAGACACCCTCCATGCTCCCAGGGACGCCTACCTCCCCAGACACCCTCCATGCTCCCAGGGACGCCTACCTCCCCAGACACACTCCATGCTCCCAGGGACGCCTACCTCCCCAGACACCCTCCATGCTCCCAGGGACGCCTACCTCCTCAGACACACTCCATGCTCCCAGGGACGCCTACCTCCCCAGACACACTCCATGCTCCCAGGGACGCCTACCTCCTCAGACACACTCCATGCTCCTAGGGACACCCTACCTCCTCAGACACACTCCATGCTCCTAGGGTCAGCCTACCTCCTCAGACACACTCTATGGTGTCGGGGACAGCCTACCTCCTCAGACACACTCTATGCCGCTATCCTACCTCCTCAGACACACTCTGTGCACCCAAGGACAGCATACCTCCTCGTCCAGACGCCGTGCTCCCAAGGAGAGCCTGCCTCCTCAGATACACTCCACACTCCCAGGGACAACCAACTTCCTCAGACACACTCTATACCACCAGCCTACCTCCTCAGACACACTCTATGCTCCTAGGCACAGTGTATTTCCTCAGACACATTCCATGCTCCCAGGGACAGCCTACCTCCTCAAACACTCTCGATGCTCTCAGGGACAGACTCCTTCCTCCGATACACTCCATGCTGCCATGGACAGCCTACCTCCTCAGACACACTCTATACCGCTAGCCTACCTCCTCAGACACACTCTGTGCTCCTAGGGACAGCCTACCTCCTCAGACATACTCCATGCTCCTAGGGCCAGCATACATCCTCAGACACAATCCATGCTCCTAGGGACAGCATACATCCTCAGACACAATCCATGCTCCTGGGGACAGCCTACCTCCTCAGACACACTCCATGCTCCTAGGGACAGCCTACCTCCTCAGACACACTCAATGCTCCTAGGGACAGCCTACCTCCTCATACACACACCATGCTCCATGGACAGCCTACCTCCTCAAACACACTCCACTCTCCCAGGGACACCCTACCTCCTCAGACCCTCCATGCCCGCAGGAACAGTCTACATACACACTCTTTGCCGCCAGCCTACCTCCTCAGACACACTCCATGCTCCTAAGGACATCCTAACTCCTCAAACACAGTTCGTGCTCCTAGGGACAGCTTACCTCCTCAGACACACTCCATGCTCCTAGGGACAGCCTACCTCCTCAGACACACTCCATGCTCCTAGGGACAGCCTACCTCCTCAGACACACTCCATGCCACCAGCCTACCTCCTCAGACACACTCCATGCTCCTAGGGACAGCCTACCTCCTCAGACACACTCAATGCTCCTAGGGACAGCCTACCTCCTCATACACACACCATGCTCCATGGACAGCCTAGCTCCTCAAACACACTCCACTCTCCCAGGGACATCCTACCTCCTCAGACCCTCCATGCCACCAGCCTACCTCCTCAGATACACTCCATGCTCCTAGGGACAGCCTACCTCCTCAGACACACTCCATGCTCCTAGGGACAGCATACCTCCTCAGACACAATCCATGCTCCTAGGGACACCCTACCTCCTCAGACACACTCCATGCTCCTAGGGTCAGCCTACCTCCTCGGACACACTCTATGGTGTCGGGGACAGCCTACCTCCTCAGACACACTCTATGCCACTATCCTACCTCCTCAGACACACTCTGTGCACCAAAGGACAGCATACCTCCTCATCCAGACGCCGTGCTCCCAAGGACAGCCTGCCTCCTCAGATACACTCCATACTCCCAGGGACAACCAACTTCCTCAGACACACTCTATACCACCAGCCTACCTCCTCAGACACACTCTATGCTCCTAGGCACAGTGTATTTCCTCAGACACATTCCATGCTCCCAGGGACAGCCTACCTCCTCAAACACTCTCGATGCTCTCAGGGACAGACTCCTTCCTCCGATACACTCCATGCTGCCATGGACAGCCTACCTCCTCAGACACACTCTATACCGCTAGCCTACCTCCTCAGACACACTCTGTGCTCCTAGGGACAGCCTACCTCCTCAGACATACTCCATGCTCCTAGGGCCAGCATACCTCCTCAGACACAATCCATGCTCCTAGGGACAGCATACATCCTCAGACACAATCCATGCTCCTGGGGACAGCCTATCTCCTCAGACACACTCCATGCTCCTAGGGACAGCCTACCTCCTCAGACACACTCAATGCTCCTAGGGACAGCCTACCTCCTCATACACACACCATGTTCCATGGACAGCCTACCTCCTCAAACACACTCCACTCTCCCAGGGACACCCTACCTCCTCAGACCCTCCATGCCCGCAGGAACAGTCTACATACACACTCTTTGCCGCCAGCCTACCTCCTCAGACACACTCCATGCTCCTAAGGACATCCTAACTCCTCAAACACAGTTCGTGCTCCTAGGGACAGCTTACCTCCTCAGACACACTCCATGCTCCTAGGGACAGCCTACCTCCTCAGACACACTCCATGCTCCTAGGGACAGCCTACCTCCTCAGACACACTCTATACCGCTAGCCTACCTCCTCAGACACACTCTGTGCTCCTAGGGACAGCCTACCTCCTCAGACACACTCCATGCTCCTAGGGACAGCATACCTCCTCAGACACAATCCATGCTCCTAGGGACAGCATACATCCTCAGACACACTCCATGCTCCTAGGGACAGCCTACCTCCTCAGACACACTCAATGCTCCTAGGGACAGCAACCTCCTCATACACACACCATGCTCCATGGACAGCCTAGCTCCTCAAACACACTCCACTCTCCCAGGGACATCCTACCTCCTCAGACCCTCCATGCCCGCAGGAACAGTCTACCTCCCCATACACACTCTTTGCCACCAGCCTACCTCCTCAGACACACTCCATGCTCCTAAGGACAGCCTACCTCCTCAGACACACTCCATGCCACCAGCCTACCTCCTCAGACACACTCCATGCTCCCAGAGACAGCCTACCTTCTCAGACACACTCCATGCCACCAGCCTACCTCCTCAGACACACTCCGTGCTCCCAGGGACAGCCTACCTTCTCAGACACACTCCATGCTCCTATGGACAGCCTACCTCCTCAGACACACTCCATGCCACCAGCCTACCTCCTCAGATTCACTCCATGCTCCTAGGGACAGCCTAGCTCCTCAGACACACTCCATGCCACCAGACTACCTCCTCAGATACACTCCATGCTCCTAGGGACAGCCTACCTCCTCAGACACACTCCATGCTCCTAGGGACAGCCTACCTCCTCAGACACACTCCATGCCACCAGCCTTCCTCCTCAGATACACTCCATGCTCCTAGGGACAGCCTACCTCCTCAGACACACTCCATGCCACCAGACTACCCCCTCAGATACACTCAATGCTCCTAGGGACAGCCTACCTCCTCAGACACACTCCATGCCACCAGCCTACCTCCTAAGACACACTCCATGCTCCTAGGGACAGCCTATCTCCTCATACACACTCCATGCTCCATGGAGAGCCTACCTCCTCAAACACACTCCACTCTCCCAGGGACATCCTACCTCCTCAGACCCTCCATGCCTGCAGGGACAGTCTACTTCCCCATACACACTCTTTGCCACCAGCCTACCTCCTCAGACACGCTCCATGCTCCTAGGGACAGCCTACCTCCTCAGACACACTCCATGCTCCTAGGGACAGCCTCTCTCCTCATACACACTCCATGCTCCATGGACAGCCTACCTCCTCAAACACACTCCACTCTCCCAGGGACATCCTACCTCCTCAGACCCTCCAGGCCCGCTGGGTCAGCCTACCTCCGCTGACACAGTTCATGCTCCTAGGGACAGCCTACCTCCTCAGACACATTCTGTGCTCCCATGGACAGCCTACCTCCTCAGACACACTCTCCTCAGACACACTCCATGCTCCATGGACAGCCTACCTCCTCAAACATACTCCACTCGCCCAGGGACATCCTACCTCCTCAGACCCTCCAGGCCCGGAGGGTCAGCCTACCTCCCCATACACACTCTTTGCCACCAGTCTACCTCCTCAGACACACTCCATGCACTTAAGGACATCCTACCTCCTCAAACAAAGTTCGTGCTCCTAGGGACAGCTTACCTCCTCAGACACACTCCATGCTCCTAGGGACAGCCTACCTCCTCAGACACACTCCATGCTCCCAGGGACAGCATACCTCCGCAGACACATTCTATGCTCCCAGGGACAGCATACCTCCGCAGACACAGTTCATGCTCCTAGGGACAGCCTACCTCCTTAGACACACTTCGTGCTCCTCAGACACACTCCATGGTCCCAGGGACAGCATACCTCCCCAGACAAATGCTATGCTCCCAGGGACAGTGTACCTCCTCAGACACACTCCATAGTCCCAGGGACAGCATACCTCCTCAGACACATTCTAAGCTCCCAGGGACAGCCTACCTCCTCAGACACACTCCATGCTCCCAGGGACAGCTTACCTCCTCAGACACACTCTAAGCTCCCAGGGACAGCCTACCTCCTCAGACACACTCCATGCCACCAGCCTACCTCCTAAGACACACTCCATGCTCCTAGGGACAGCATACCTCCTCAGACACATTCTATGCTCCCAGGGACAGCATACCTCCTCAGACACATTCTATGCTCCTAGGGACAGCATACCTCCTCAGACACATTCTATGCTCCCAGGGGCAGCCTACCTCCTCAGACACACTCCATGGTCCCAGGGACAGCATATCTTCTCAGACACATTCTATGCTCCCAGGGACACCCCACCTCCTCAGACACACTCTATGCCACCAGCCTACCTCCTCAGACAGACTCAGTGCTCCCAGGAACAGCCTTTCTCCTCAGACACACTCTATGCTCCCAGGGATAGCCTACCTCCCAAGAAACACTCTATACCGCTAGCCTACCTCCTGAGGCACACTCTATGACTACAGACCTAGACTGTCCCCTGAGGCACACTCTATGGCTGCAGACCTAGACTAGCTCCTAAGACACATGCTATTTTTTCAGATCTAGACTGCCTCCTGAGGTACAGTCTATGACTGCAGACCTAGACTAGCTCCTCAGACACAGTCTATGGCTTCAGGTCCTGACGATCTCCTGATGCACACTCTATAGCTTCAGACCTTGACTACCTCCTGAGGCACAGTCTATGACTGCAGACCTAGACTGTCTCCTGAGGCCCACTCTGTGTCTTCAGACACTGACTACCTCACGAGGCATTCTATGACTACTGACCTAGACTACCTCCTGAGGCACACTCTATGGCTGCAGAACTAGACTGTCTCCTGAGGCACACTCTATGGCTGCAGAACTAGACTTTCTCCTGAGGCACACTCTATGGTGGCAGACCTAGACTGTCTCCTGAGGCACACTGTATGACTGCGGACCTAGACTGTCTCCTGGGGCACACTCTATAGATTCAGACCTAGCCTGTCTCCTGAGGCACACTCTATGGCTTCAAACCTAGACTGTCTCCTGAGGCACATTCTATGGCTTCAAACCTAGACTGTCTACTGAGGCACACTCTATGGCTTCAGACCAAGACTGTCTCCTGAGGCACACTCTATGGCTTCAAACCTAGACTGTCTCCTGAGGCACATTCTATGGCTTCAAACCTAGACTGTCTCCTGAGGCACACTATATAGCTTCAAACCTAGACTGTCTCCTGAGGCACACTGTTAAGATGTGAAGCCAGGTATCTTTACACGAAGGTTCATTTTTGCTGTACCACCAACACTGTGAGCAGCCCAACTCAGCTCCCAGTCTCCAGCTGCCACCCACTGCAACCCCCCACCCAAAGACTGCCGAAATTCTATGCATGCGCTGCTTACACATATTAGGAAGGACCGTGAACATGGCAAAGACCACAACACCCGCCCCCCACTTAAATATTGGAAGAAAAGAAAGTACCCTTACAAACTGTACACTAAATGAAATTAAGGGTATAACGAAACAACGTAGCATTACCCAGCCAACCCACATTGGTCATGATGATAAGACAAGACCTAAACAAAAAATTCTGGTGATTACATTAAAACATTAAGGCATGGCATGATCTTCAAACCTAGAATGTGCCCTCCTGGATCTGGTGAACACTTGAGACTGAAACTATCCCTCGCACAACCACCCTCGCACAACATTTTGATCTGCCCCCACACACAAGGCCACCATCCTGATTCTCTGGCAGAGCAACTTTCTTTTCGCCAGCCTGTTCTCATCCCCAGAGTCCTTTACCAATCTGGACATACTCCATGCACTACCTGTGTGAACAGTCTTGGTCGATACAATTGTGAAGGGGCCCATAAACTGGGTCACACCCTTCCTCTCCCATCCTGGATTCTTTACCAGGACTAGATCACGCACATTCCACTTCTGGCACTTAACCGAGTTTTTCGCATCATCTCTCTGTTTGAAGTGGAATGAAGAACAATGGAGGTGTGGCCTAGAGTGCAGAACACACTCGGACTGCAGGAAGCGGTGTAAAGCGGGGTGGCACACCGTTTGGTATTGGGGTGCTCACGGCTTGTCCCCTAAACTGCAGTTGTGAAGTTTGCCCAACCCTTATGTAAATACACTTAGTACCGAGTTCTTACCTGGATCCAGAATGTGTGTGTTGCCCTCTGCTGGGAACAGGTTGTAAATCCTTGGTGTGCTGTGCAGCTCTGAGTATCCCACCGAGTGGTAAGTCCTTGGTGTGCTGTGCAGCTCTGAGTATCCCTCCCAGCAGTCCTGTCAAGTGTCACCTGCGCCAGGTGAGAGTGCTTTATATAGGGTGGGAGAGGCCTCCTGGTGACAGAGGTGTAGAGCTGAGGAGCTGTCCTGCCATCAGAGCACCGCTCCCTGCTGCACTGCACCCCAGGGCGCGTGAGGTGTCCCTGCCACGGACGGAATGCAGGAGGTGCCACTTTCGTAATTGCGTTTTGATTCTTGCAATCAAAGTGACACATTTAAATAATTGGAAACCAAAGAGGAAGAATGTGATCACGAACAGGGCCTCAGAGAGTGAAGCAACACTGGGTGCAGGCTCTCCGCACCTGGGTGTCAGAGTGAAAATAGCAAACTCATGGCAGAGAGTTCAGGGGCCATCCTACAGGGGAGGTGCAGGGCTCTTGTGGTGCGCAGGACCAGGGCGGTCACCCTCGGCGGGGAGGAGTGACAGGGACGAGATAACAAACTCGTGGCAGTGGGTTCAGACCCATCCTGCAGGCAAGGCCCAGGGCTCCTGGGGTGTGGAGGGTCCAGGGGCCACACCATGTGAGCATAAAGACGGTGGTAAAGGAGGGCACACACTGTAGGGGGCGTCGTGCTGGAGAGGCAGGGAGTACCGGACAATGTTCAGGGTTCCTAAGACCAGTGCCCTACATGGGAAACAATACCTGCATGTCCTCACCACATTGATCCGGGGACTAGGGGTGGTGTTTGGGGCGGGGCTATGGGTTGGGAAGAAGGGCGGGGCTAGGGGTGCACACTTAACGGGATCGAGAGTTTCTCGGTGTGCAAGTGTGCTTGATGATGCAAGACGTTTCTAGTACCTCTAGAGTATTCTTTTTGTCAAAAATAATACTCCAGAGATATCAAAAGAAGAATACTCTAGAGGTACCAAACGAATACTCTAGAGTCACCAGTAGAATACTCGACAGGCACCAAAAGAATACTCTAAAGGTACCAGAACAATACTCTAGACTCTAGAGTATTCTTCTGGTACCTTTAGAGTGTTCTTTTGGTGCCTGTCGAGTATTCTTCTGGTAACTATAGAGTCTAGAGCACAGCTTTCCAAACTGTTCATCTTGGTGACACACTTTTTGGAGATGCATCATTTTGGGACACAGTAAGGCAGTGTAGCAAGCGATCGTAGCGAGCGAGCCTGAACCACCTAAGGGTTTTCTCACTCACTCTGTCTGTCTCCCCCTCCCTCTCTTTCTCTAACTGTCTCCCTCTCTCTGTCTCCCTCCCGCTCTCTCCCTCTGTCTCCCTCCCTCTCTCTCCCTCTGTCTGTCTCCGTCTGTCTCCCTCTGTCTGTTTACCTCCCTCTGTCTCTCTCTGTCTCTTTCGCACCCTGTCACCCTCCTCCCTCTGTCTGTCTCCCGCTCTGTTTCCCTCTCTATGTCTCCCTCTGTCTCCCTCTCTATGTCTCCCTCCATCTCCCTCTCTGTCTCCATCTGTCTCCCTCCCTCCGTTTCTCTTTCTCCGTTCCTCTGTCTCCTTCTCCCTCTGTCTCCCTCTCCCTCGGTCTCCCTCTCCATTTGCCTCCCTTTCTCTCTGTCTCCCTCTCCCTCTGTCTCCCTCTCCCTCTGTCTCCCTTTCCCTCTGTCTCCCTCTCCCTCTGTCTCCCTCTCCCTCTGTCTCCCTCTCCCTCTGTCTCCCCCTGTCTCTGTCTCCCCCTGTCTCTGTCTCCCTCTGTCTCTCTCCCTCTGTCTCCCTCTCTGTCTCCCTCTATCTGTCTCCCTCTGTCTCTCTCCCTCTCTCTCTCTCCCTCCCTCTGTATTCCTCCCTCTATCTCCCTCCCCCTGTCTCCCTCCCTCTGTCTCCCCCTGACTGTCTCCCACTGCCTCCCTCCCTCTGTCTCCCACCCTCTGCCTCCCTCCCTCTGTCTCCCTCCCTCTGTCTCCCTCTGTCTCTCTCTGTCTTTCTACTCTGTCTCTCTACCTCACTCTGTCTGTCTCACTCCCTCAGTCTCCCTCCATCTGTCGCCCTCCCCCTGTCTGTTGCCCTCTGTCTCCCACTATGTCTCCCTCTGTTTCTGTCCCTCGGTCTCCCTCCCTCTTTCTGCCTCCCTCTCCATCTCCCTCCTTCTCCGTCTCAGTCTCCCTCTGTCTGTCTCCCTCCCTCTCCGTCTTTGTCTACCTCCCTTCCTCTGTCTGTCTCACTCCCTCAGTCTCCCTCCCTCTGTCACCCTCCTCCCTCTGTCTCCCTCCTCTGTCTGTCACCCTCTGTCTCCCGCTATGTCTCCTTGTTTCTGTCCCTCTGTCTCCCTCCCTCTGTCTGCCTCCATCTCTGTCTCCATCCCTCTCCGTCTACCTCCCTCTCCGTCTCTGTCTCCCTCCATCTGTCTCCCTCCATCTGTCTCCTCCCTCTGTCTCCCTCCCTCTGTCTCCCTCCCTCTGTCTCCCTCCATCTGTCGCCCTCCTCCCTCTGTCTGTCTGTCGCCCTCTGTTGTTGCCCTCTGACTGTTGCCCACTGTCTGTCTCCGTCCCTCTGTCTCTGTCCCTCTGTCTCCGTCCCTCTGTCTCGTCACTCTGTCTCCATCCATCTGTGTCCCTCTCTCCATCTCTCTCTCTATCTCCCTCTGTCTGTCTCCCTCTGTCTGCCTCCCTTTGTCTGTCTCCCTCTGTCTCCTTCTGTCTCCCTCCCTGTCTCCCTCTTCCTCCCCCTGACTGACCCCCACTGCCTCCCTCCCTCCCTTTGTCACTCTCCCTCTGTCTCCCTCCCTCTCTCTCCCTCTGTCTGTCTCCGTATGTCTCCCTCTGTCTGTCTTCCTCCCTCTGTTTCTCTCTGTCTGTCTTGCTCCCTCTGTCTCGCTCCCTGTTGCCCTCCTCCCTCTGTCTGTCTCCCGCTCTGTCTACCTCTCTATGTCTCCTTCTGTCTCCCTCTCTATGTCTCCCTCTCCATATCTCCCTCTGTCTCCCTCCCTCTGTCTCCATTCCTCTGTCTCCCTCTCCCTCTGTCTACCTCTCCCTCTGTCTCCCTCTCCCTCTGTAGCTGTCTCTGTCTCCCTCTGTCTCTGTCTCCCTCTTTCTCTCTCCCTCTGTCTCCCTGTCTCTGTCTCTCTCCCTCTCCCTCTCCTTCTGTCTCCCCCTGTCCTCTCCCTATGTTACCCTCCCTCTGTCTCCCTCCCTCTGTCTCCCTCTGTATCCCTCTGTCTCCCCCTGACTGTCTCCCACTGCCTATCTCCCTCTGTCTCCCTCTGTCTGTCTCCGTCTGTCTACTCTGTCTACCTCCCACTGTCTGTCTCACTCCCTCAGTCTCCCTCCCTCTGTCGCCCTCCTTTCTCTGCCTTCCTCCCACTGTCTCCCTCCCTCTCTCTGCCGCCCTCTGTTTCCCACTCTGTCTCCCCCTGTTTCCGTCCCTCTGTCTCCCTCCCTCTGTCTCCCTCCCTCTGTCTCCCTCTCTCTCTGTCTCCCTCTCTCTCTTTCTGTCGCCCTCTGTCTCCCTCTCTCTCTGTCTCCCTCTCACTCTGTCTGTCACCTCTGTCTCCCTCTCTGTCTCCCTCCCACTGTCTCCCTCCCTCTCTCTGCCGCCCTCTGTTTCCCACTCTGTCTCCCCCTGTTTCCGTCCCTCTGTCTCCCTCCCTCTGTCTCCCTCCCTCTGTCTCCCTCTCTCTCCATCTCCCTCTCTCTCTTTCTGTCGCCCTCTGTCTCCCTCTCTCTCTGTCTCCCTCTCTCTCTTTCTGTCGCCCTCTGTCTCCCTCTCTCTCTGTCTCCCTCTCACTCTGTCTGTCACCTCTGTCTCCCTCTCTGTCTCCCTCCCTCTGTCTCCCTCCCTCTATCTCCGTTCCTCTGTCTCCCTCTCCCTCTGTCTACCTCTCCCTCTGTCTCCCTCTCCCTCTGTATCTGTCTCTATCTCCCTCTGTCTCTGTCTCCCTCTTTCTCTCTCCCTCTGTCTCCCTGTCTCTGTCTCTCTCCCTCTCCCTCTGTCTCCCCCTGTCTCTCTCCCTATGTTACCCTCCCTCTGTCTCCCTCCCTCTGTCTCCCTCTGTCTCCCCCTGACTGTCTCCCACTGCCTATCTCCCTCTGTCTCCCTCTGTCTGTCTCCGTCTCTCTATTCTGTCTACCTCCCTCTGTCTGTCTCACTCCCTCAGTCTCCCTCCCTCTGTCACCCTCCTTCCTCTGCCTCCCTCCCTCTGTCTTCCTCCCTCTCTCTGCCGCCCTCTGTTTCCCACTCTGTCTCCCTCTGTTTCCGTCCCTCTGTCTCCCTCCCTCTGTCTCCCTCTCTCTCCATCTCCCTCTCTCTCTTTGTGTCGCCCTCTGTCTCCCTCTCACTCTGTCTGTCACTCTCTGTCTCCCTCTCTGTCTCCCTCCCTCTGTCTCCCTCCCTCTGTCTCCCTCTCTCTCCATCTCCCTCTCTCTCTTTGTGTCGCCCTCTGTCTCCCTCTCACTCTGTCTGTCACCCTCTGTCTCGCTCTCTGTCTCCCTCCCTCTGTCTCCCTCACTCTATCTCCATCTGTTACCCTCTGTCCCCCCACCCCACGTGTGTTTCAGTCTGGGCAGAGAGAGCTTCTTGGACACACACACATAGCCGCACCCCAGTACTTCGCAGGTCTTTAAAAGTCCATTTACTGCTTTGTTGTGACTCTCCAGGCCCCCACAGAGCAGAGTGTCAGGGAGTCTGTGCTGCTGCGGCGGTGTTTGCTGACACTCATTCAAAGGAATGCCTATTAATTAGCAGCAGGTATGTGGCGACACACCTACCCTTTGCAGGCGACACAGTACTGGAAAGCTCTGGTCTAGAGTCACCAGAAGAATACTCGACAGGCACCAAAAGAATACTCTAAAGGTACCAGAAGAATACTCTAGAGTCACCAGAAGAATACTCAACAAGCACCAAAAGAATACTCTAAAGGTACTAGAAGAATACTCTAGGGGTACGAAAATAATACTCTAGAGATACCAGAATAGTACTCTAGCAGCATCAAAATAATAGCCTGGAGGCACCAAAATAATACTCTAGAAATACCAAAAAGAAAACTCTAAAGACACTAGAAGAGTACTCCAGAGTTACCAAAAGAGTACTTTAGAGGTACCAGAAGACTTCTATGGAGACAGCGAAATAATACTCTAGTGGTGCCAATAGAATACTCCGGGCGCTACAAGAATACTTTAGAGGTATCAGAAGAATACTCTGGGGGCACCAAAAGAATACTCTAGGGGTAGCCTAATAATACTCTAGAGGTACTAAAAGAATACTCTAGAAGTACCGAAAGAATACTCTGGCGGTACCAGAAGGGGCACCTCCAAGGACCCCTCTTGGCCCCGGGATGTAGAGCAGGCGGGTGGGGGGGGCAGGCAGCGGGCCCCATGACAGGTCGGTTCCTCGCCTCTCGAGCACTGTTGTGTGGAGAAGAGTGCATGCGAGGAATCTTTCAAATGTTACCTGTGTCCAGCCTACCTCTGCATATTGATAAAGAACAAATGCAAAAAGAACGATTGATAGACAGACGTGGGTCCTGTGCTCACTGTGCCACTGGAATCAAGCTATCCTGGCTGAAGAGGGGTGAAACCCCGAAACCGGTCCTCCTCGGATGCTTGTTTCCAGTCCAGGGAGGACCTGGCCTGGCAGTTCGGGCCGGACTGTTCCCATTGGGCGCAGGGTCAGGACTGATTTGTATATGGCTGGGTCTAAACTGGGGTGGCATGGTGAGCAAAAGAATGATGGATTTAACCCAGATCTCTTCACTGGGGCTGAATGTTTTGATTTGTTCTGCATTCCGCCCATCTATTGTGTGTCTTTTGCTACCTCTGCATATGGCACATTAGGACATTTTCATTTTTATTTTATGCACAGTGATGGATAATGTGTGGCCTCTGAAATCTAACCAACATGCTCTCGTTCTATTTACCAACATGCCGCAGATGCATAGCGCGACTCTGGGACCCAGTGCCACCATAAACCAACGTTACTGCACCCTGTGGCCTCGACCCTGGCATTAAACAAGGATCTTCCCTTAAGTGTCCTGCACCATCAAGAACCGCCTGTTCCTCTTGTGGCATTAGGATGAAACATGATTGCATTATTGCAAAACTGCCAGCATCGCTCCCATGGGAAAGGCTGCCAGTAGACATCTTTTCATAGAAGTTGTGCTTTCCAGTAAACCATGCCCGGGTCCAGCCTAGCTATTATGGGACGTTAAACAGCAACATTAACACTTTTATAGGGATTCCTGCTGAACACTTCAATTAAAGATGATTACAGATTGAAACCACACCTTCACTCCGACCTTCACGGCCACAGGTGCCAGAACCCCGGAAGTAAGGTGCATCCCGCAAAGATGTCTCTCCTCAGGACAGGGCCTGTGATCACAACTGGCTTCAAAGCTGGGCATGAACAAATGTCGGACATGGTTCTTAATTATACGTCAGCATGTTGCTATTGAGGAACAAAAATACATTAAAGATAATTGCTGGGCGTGAGAGAGAGCGTCACACATGAAGAGCGGCACATCGCCTATCCAAAGCCAACCAGACCTGTTGGCAAATGAGTGTGCAGGTCTCCAGGAAGGGAAGACGCTGAGGGTGGTACCGAACTCCGTTGGATTCTCTGGATTTTTTCTTTTCTTCAGCTGAACAGTTCAATAGAAACGGGCAGGACACTTAGAGCACACATGACTCACCACAAGCTATTTTTCTTATCATTTTGTGAAAATGTTTAACTGCGGTGAACCCTCCTGTGTCATTGCAACCCGGCAAACCTCGCCCAGCCGCTCCTAGATGGCACAGCTTTGCCTCAAAGCGCCTGGCCTCCTCCTGGAGACGGAGGAGCTACTTCAAGCTTGAGCCTGGCTCGAGCCAGATGCTCGAGCCCAAAATGAGCCGAACTTTCATGTGGCATCTGCCTGCCAACCACGCTCTAACATCATTAAAGACGAAACAGTGACCTTTGAGGTCAAATAGGAGAGAAAGGATTTAGTGGCCGAACTGCCACAAGTGAAACAAGAAAATCTGAGCTCAAGCCCGACTTTCACACTTGAGCTAACTGTTTGATCCTAAACAAAAACTTTACTTGACCGAGCCTCATTTTTTTCACAATCACATATGAGTGTACATTAAAATACGTGGTTCAGGATGTTTGCTGTACAAACACCTCTTGTGCTGTTTGGCTATAACATTGCTTTGTGCATTAAAAAGAATGCAGCCCACACATAATGCACACAAGACAACAGACTTGGGGGCATATAATCAAGCAACTGATTTAAAATTATCGCCGCTTTAGCGGCAGGAAACAGCCGCTAAAGCGCTGATAATGGGCTTGATAATACGCCCTTGTGAATTTCCATAGAAGCCCATGTTCTGGTGTGAAGATGGGCTTCTATGGGAATTCTCTATGGCATATTAGCAAGCCCATTATCGCCACTTTAGCTGCAGTTTCCTGCCGCTAAAACAGCGATAATTTTAACTCAGTTTCTTGAAAATATGCCCCTTGCTTCTTAATTTACTAATGGGATACCAAAGGGGATAATGGACGGAGCGTTTGAGCAAATCAAACACTCACCCTCAGTCAACTGATCTGGGTTTAATCCATCATCATTCTTTAGCTCACTGCACCACCCCATTTCAGACATGACCATATGCAAATCTGTCTGACCCTGTGCCTCATGGGAACAGTCCAGCGCCAAACTGCCAAGCCATGTCTTCCCTGGACGTTAAAAAAGCATCCTGAGGGGAGGATCTGGCTTGGCAGTTCGGACTGGACTGTTCCCAAGGGGCACAGGGCCAAGACTGATTTGCATATGGCTGGGTTCAAACTGAAATGGCATGGTGAGCAAAAAACGATGGATTTAGGCCCAGATCTCTGTACTGGGGTGAATGTATGACTGTTAGAATCGGGGGTCACTAGTTGGCACAGGTAGGTACTTGTGACAAATAGGGACCCTCTCCTCTAATCAGAGCAAGGGGGATTACACTCCTAAAATAACCCCTGCTCACCCTCGAGGTAGCGTGGCGCGAGCAGTCAAGACTTATTTCAGAGGCGGTGTAAGATAAGCATTTGTGACCACATACAGTAACCCAGTGACAACACTACAGATGGATATAAAAAATAAGTATATTTTATATAGAGTTACCACAAGACCAATAAACGATAAAAAAAATCCACATTACTATTAGATTTCAAGAGTTCTTGTAAAAAGGCTTAAATCAAGGTTCTGTGCGAGTCTGTAGCCTGGTCCGGCTACAGCGTTGTTGTAAATAACACAGAGACTAGCAGATCCAGCGGACCGCGTCGGTACGGGCCCACTCAAATGTCGACATACTCAGTCACAGTACATATTTCTTGGGGCGGCCGGCACGGATGTGTGAGCTGGTTCCGGTGATCGCCGTGGTGCAGAAAGGAAGCGTTGCAGGACACGTTGTCCCTCAATGCGGTGCAGGCAGTGGCCCGTTGACAGAGTCGGTGGATCCAAGGCTTGCGTTGCAGGGCGAGATGGTGCTTCGATGCGGTACTTGCAGCTTGCAGTGCGGCGAACAAGCCAGAGTTCAGGAGCTGGCGTCGATCAGTTCGGACAGCGGTGCGAATCGGGCGGTGCGTCGCGAAGCGTGCGAGGCAGTGCCATCTCCGGTGCGTGACAGAACTCGAAGTCAGCAGCAGTGACCGCGTCAGCGAGACCAGTTCGATTCAGTGTAGCAAGGCGTTACACGTCGCGGTGTCTACCAGTCGCCGTGCAGGCTACGGCTCGGTGGCGGCGTCGGGACAGTGTCGGTGAGCGCAGAGCTTGCGTTGTTCGAGGCGGACGTTGCTTGATGCGGTGCCTACAGGACACCGGGCCGGTCGTGAGAGTCGGTCACAACTCCCTGCCTCTGTAGCCACTTGTTTCCAGCAGCAGTTCACACAGGCTGGTGAAGTCCACTGGTCCTGGGACTTTGGTCAGGGGGCAAGCTCTCTTCCAAGCCCTTGGAGATCTTTGCACAAGTTGAAATAAAAGTCCACAAAGTTCTTTCTCCTCCCTTTGGCAGTCAGGCAACCACTGCAGGCCAATCCCCCAAGCAGCACTTCAGCTTGGGAATAGTCTGTCCTCAGTTTCTTCAGGTTCCTTCTCCTCAGCAGAGGTTTCTTCTTATAAGTCCAGAAGTGATCTAATTTCTTGGGATCAGGGTCCCAATACTTATACCCCAAAATCCTTTGTTTTCTCAGGGGAGAGGGGCCTGTGCCTAGTCCAAACTAGTTCTGAAGCACTTTTTGCCAGACTTCTCCTTTCCTTTCACAGCGCAGGGCAGGCACATCAGACGCCCCACAGGAGGTGGAGCCAGCATTGTGGAAGGCAAGTACAGTACTGGAGCACTTTGTTGACCGTCTTCCTTCTCTTCTTTCAGTGTGCAGGGCAGAGACATCAGGCGCACCACAGGGGGTGAAGCCAGCACTGTGGGGGGCGGGCACAGTCCTATTCAGGTCCCAGGTGCAACTCCTCCCTCCATCTAGATGCAGATCTCTCTATTCACCACCGGGCTGCCCCAGCCTGTCTCCTGGAATCCCCCAGCCCTGTCACTCACAAAACCAGATGAAGGAATACACAACCTCGTAGAGGCAGGCTTAAATGGTTAGGCAAGCAAATACCTACTTTCTGAAAGTCGTATTTGCAAACACAGAATATAAAAAAAAACTCCACTAAAATATGTATTTTATTATTCTGAGTCCAGGCATACTAAAGTCAAATTTCTATCATGTTCCCTAAGTCTGTTAGGATTATAAACATGTAATAATCTAGCAGCCTATTCTGGCCTATGGAGAACAGGTAGCCGTGCAATAATGAAAATGAAAATGGCTGTAATTCACTATTAGGACATGCCACACACATCAGGGCTTGTCCTACCTTATACTTACAATGCACCCTGCCCGTGGGACTAACATAGGGGTGACTAATATGAAGATAAGGGAAGGTTTAGGGACTGGCAAGTGGGTGCACTTGCCCAGTCAGCATGACAGTACCAGACTGCATGCAGGCTCTGCAATGGCAGACCTTAGACACGTTTTACAAGGCTGCTTCTGTGGGTGGCACAACCAGTGCTGAAAGCCCACTAGCAGCATTTGGAATTACACGCCCTGGGCACACTCAGTGTAATGTACTAGGGTCTGACAATTAAACTAAACATCCAATCATGGAACCACTAATCAATACATCAATTTACAGTAGGGAGCACTTGCACTGTGGCACTGGACAGCAGTGGCACAGTGCCCAAAGCATCTAACACCAGCAAAAACATCTGAGGAAACAGCAATAATTGAAGGGAGACTGTTAGACCTGGCACCATTGGTGTGGGTCTCCCTTCCATTTTTGCTGTTGCATCATGTGTTTTTGCTGGTGTTAGATGCTTTGGGCACTGTGCCACTGCTATTCAGTGCCACCGTGCAAGTGCTCCCTATTGTAAATTGATGTATGGATTAGTGATTCCATGTTTGGATATTTTGGTTTACTTGTCAGACCCTAGTCTAGTGCACTGAGTGTGCCAGGGCGTCTAATCCAAATGCTACTGGTGGACCTGCAGCACTGGTTGTGCCACCCACAGAAGCAGCCTTGTAAAATGTGTCTAAGATCAGCCATTGCAGAGCCTGCGTGCAGTGTGGTACTGTCATGCTGACTGGGAAAGTGCACCCACTTGCCAGTTCCTAAACCTTCCCTTTTCTTCATATCAGTAACCCCTATGGTAGGCCCAAGGGCAGGGTGCATTGTAAGTATAAGGTAGGACAAGCCCTGATGTGTGTGGCATGTCCTAATAGTGAATTACAGCCATTTTCGTTTTTCACTATTGCAAGGCTACCTGTTCTCCTTAGGCCAGAATGGAGTGTTAGAATTGTTACATTTTATAATCCTAACTGTCTCAGAGAACATGGTAGAAATTCGAGTTTAGTATGCCTGAACTCAGAATAATAAAATACATCTTTTAGTAAAGTTTATTTTAATATTCTGTGTTTAAAAATACCACTTTTAGAAAGTAGGTATTTGCTTGTCTACCATTCAAACCTGCCTCTGCTAGGTTGTGTATTCCTATGTCTGGTTTCTGTGAGTGACAGGGCTGGGAAATTCCAGGAGACAGGCTGAGTCACCCAGTGGAGAATTGAGAGATCTGCATCTAGATGGGAGGGAGGAGTGCACCTGAACTCTGAATAGGGCTGTGCCTGCCTTCCACAATGCTGGCTCCACCCCCTGTGGGGCGTCTGATGTTTCTGCTCTGCACTGTGAAAGGAAAGGAGAGGTCTGGTAAACAGAGTGCTTCAGAACTGGTTTGGACTGGGCACAGGCCCCTCTCCCCTCAGAGAACAAGGGATTTTGGGGTATAAATATTGAGACCCTGCTCCCAAGAAATTAGATCACTTTTGGACTACAAGAAGAAACCTTTACTGAGGAGAGGAACTGAGGAGAGACTATTTGCAAGCTGAAGTTCTGCTTGGGGAATTGGCCTTCAGTGGGTGCCTTACTGCCAAAGGAAGGAGAAAGGAACTTTGTGTACTTTGCTTTAAACTTGTGAAGGATCTCGAAGGGCTTGGAAAAGAGCTTTCCTCCTGCTGAAGTCTCAGGGAAAACAGACTTCACCCCCCAGCTCCCCAGAGTTCTTGTGGAAGTGCCTGCTGCTGTTTTGGGCCTTCTGAGGAACTGCGTGTTGCAAGGAGCTGGAACCGCGACTCAACGAGAAGAAGCGTGTTGCCGTCGCTGTGCCTGCCATCGCAACTCCGGAGAAAGGAGGGTGTCGCCGCTGGAACTGTCACATTGCACCACATCGGAGAGAAGCGCGCTGCAACGAAGAGGAAGCGTGTCACCGTCACTGTGCCTGCCGTCGCAACTCCAGAGAAGGAGGGTGTTGCCGTTGGAACTGTCGCACTGCACCGCACCGCATCGATCAAGAGCACCTCGCATCCCCGAGAAGCGCGCCTCCGTCGGAGCTGCAGCCGTCGCATCTTGGATGTCGCCGCTGTAGTTGTCGCATCGAGCGGAAGCTTCACACATCGTGGGAGAAGAGCGTCACCGCTGGAGCTGTTGCTGTTGCATCGTAAGGTGTCGCTGCTGCAGTCCATGCATTAAACCGAGAGCTTCTCGCATCCCCAAGAAGCGTGCCACACCTGGGAGATCTTCACATCTTTATTTCTTTGTATCTGAACTTTGCCGCATTTCCCATCGCTGCGACATTGCTTGTCGTGGAAGCACAACGCAACCTAAGGTACATTGACGCAGAGTGTCGCATCTAAGAACGGAACTGAACTAAGCTTAAATCTACCATCTTAAAGTAATCATAGTGTGTATTTTTGTCGTTTATGGTCTTGTGGTAACTATATATAAAGTCTACTTATTTTTTATATAAAACCTGTGTGGTGTCCATTTGTAGTGTTGTCACTGGGTTACTGTATGTGGTCACAACTGCTTAACTTACAATGCTTCTGAAGTAAAGCCTTGGCTGCTCGCGCCACACTACCTAGAGCGTGAGCAGGGGTTATTTTAGGAGTGTAATTCCCCTTGTCCTGACTAGAGGAGAGGGTCCCGGCTTGTCACAAGTCCCTACCTGTGCCAACCAGAGACCCCCAAATCTAACAGAGACCCTCGCCAATGGTGCCAGGTCTAACAATTACATTGTTCTGCATTCTGTCCATCAACTGTTGTTTTTGTATTTGCCACCCCGAGTGGGATGGGTATGCTCAGACGTGAGTCCCTTGCTCTCCATGCCACTGGAATCAAGCTATCCTGGCTGATGAGGGCTGAAAGCCCAAAAACGGTCCTAGGATGCTTGTCTCCAGTCCAGGGAGGATCTGGCTTGGCAGTTCGATCTGGACTATTCCCAAGGGGCACAGGGTCAACACTGATTTGCATATGGCTGGGTTCAAACTGAAATGGCATGATGAGCAAAAAAGATGGATTTAGGCCCAGATCTCTGAACTAGGGTGAATGTATGACATTGTTCTGCATTCTGTCCATCAACTGTTATTTTTGCTCCTAATTTACTAATGGCATTGTCGTCCTAGTGGATGCATGATTCCCCCCTAGCCCCCCTGAATTTTTGGGATCGCCAAAATCAACAAACAGAAAAGGGTACAAAAATCACGGCAAAGTACAGCATTAATATTAGAGCACAATAGCTCCAGTATTGGGGGGGGGGGATAAATGTTTCCAATGTCATGTTTAAAAAATGTCACTATCACTTTTACTAAGCGCTCTCTGAAAGCAGTGATGTTATTTGATTTACTAAGGTGAAACGTTTTCACGTGTTATATAAAGACACTTTTTTTTAATTTCGAAGATATCTTGTCATACTTTTTCATGATGTTTGTGGATTAAATTATTATATGCTTAATATTTTCAAGGCTCAGCTCGTGCAAGGGCTCCTAGAGCCTGAGCTGACCATTGGCTCCCCTCTGCCTGAGATCTATCTCCCTGTTAATTTGTTGGCTCGCCCACCTCTACATCTTTCAGAGCCTCCCTATTACCCCAAGGTAGAACAGCCCCTTTGAAACGGTTCAGTGACTAAATATCGAGGGCCATAATATAGAATGCCCAAAATATCGGCTCCAAAATATCGAAGTACAGAATATAGAATCCCTATCTACAAACAGGTAAGTACTAAAATATCGAATCCAAAATATAGAATGCTAAAATATAGTTTAAAAAAAAAACCACGTTATTTTTCAGTTTATACTTTATAAACAATAACACACATCTGGCATCCAATCAGTGTATGTACGCAGATCGACGACCTCATTAGTGGCACTTAGGACTACAGGCAGCATTGGGGATGGAACGGATTCATGGGAAGGGATACAAATGCATAATGTAATAGTACCATGAGAAAGGAACCAGGCATGGCGCTGATACAGGTGAAGAATATCACTGGGGTCCTCCCCCCGCTCATCATCAGACCCAGACCCAACGGGTATGTCAAACCCACTGCTCCCACTTTCAGTTGTGCAATGTGAGGAGAGCTCCTCTGCTGCCAGTCCTGACGCACACATTACGCACCAGGCCATTAAATCATCCTGCAGCTTCTCATCCCTCCGAGTGCGTTGCATGTGAGTTTCCTCGGCCAAGGACCACTCCCGCACGTCTCTGAGCCAAGTGAACACCTCCGGGGCCCTCTGCCCCATCCAAGTTATCGCCACCCTGCGCCTGGCTAGCACCAACATTAATTGCAGGAATTTATACAAATGTTTCTTTTTCTTGGGCTTACGGGCCAGCGCAAGCAGATAATGTAGGGGTTCGAGTGCCATCCGAAGGCCTGTGGCTGTGACTATTCGCTCCACCACCCCCACCCAGAATTGCTGAACCAGAGGGCAGTCCCAGGCTAAGTGCAGGAAGCCCGCTTTCTCGGCTTTACATCAAGGGCATCCGTCCCCCCTATCCTCAGTGATACTGGGGTTAGGTCGGTGCAGTGTAAAAAATGGAAGTGCGTCAGTTTAAACCTTGTGTTGCATGAGACCTTGCGCGTGAGGGAACCTATGCGCATCCACTGTCCCTGGTCCAGCGAGGCGCCGAAATCCGCCTCCCAGGCTGCCCAGGACGAAGGCACCGGGGGGGTTGAGTCCTGTTTCATGGTCTTATAGAGGAGTGAAATCAGCCTACGCCCCTTGCCGCAGGAAAGGAGCATGTCCAAGGTGTGCGTCAGTGGTGGCGCATCTGGGAATTGGGGCCAGGTGACCTTCGACACCTCCCGGAGTCCCCGGAAGTGTCAGTGTTGCCCCCGTCCAAGGCCAAAGGCCTCTTCTGCCTGCTCATAAGTAAGAAAGGTCTCGTTAGGGTAAAGGTCAGCCAGAACCTCGCAGCCACCCTCCCTCCAGGACATGAAAGGACATGTGCTGCCCCATATCAATAAAGCGGGCCAGTATCCAGATCGGGAGCTCCCTGTGAAAGGATGCCCTCCGTAAGACTCTCTCAAAAAACCGCAGCCATATAGCACCCGTGTGTCGCACAACATAAGGAAGGGATGTATCCGCCCCCCTACCTTGCATCAAGGCAACCTGCAGCGTCTGGGTATCTACCCTACCCGAGAGGAGGCGTGTCTCCCAATTGTCAGCGTCTGTAAACCTGTTGCATGTTGCAACTGGGCCGCATAATAATATAGATCAAAGCGCGGGGCTTCAAGGCCCCCCTCCTCATTGCTGCGGACCACTGTGTGAAGAGCCACCCTACCGCGCCGGCCGGCCCGCCCAGAGCAGAGACATGAGAAGCGTGTTGAAAGTGCGGAAGACATGCGGTGGGAGCGGACACAGTGAGTTCTGGAGTACATATAATGTCCTAGGAAGCATCACCATCTTGCCGACGGCCAGTCGTCCCATCAATGAGAGTAGTAAAGAATTTCAGAAAGACACGGACTGCTTTAAGGACGCGATTATATGATCCACGTTCTGGGCTAACGCTTGCGCGTCCGTCGGAGCCACCCGTATGCCAAGATAATGAAACCCCTCCCGTTCCCAGCGCAGCCCGAGATCTGGTAGGTTTCCCAAGGGCACCGAATCCGACCCCGCCAGTGGAAAGATCAGGGACTTATGGCGGTTGAGTCGTAGGCCCGACACCTCCCCAAAGCGGTCTAAGTGTTGCAGCAGTATCGGCAATGCATCCCGGGGAGCGATCAAGTAGAACAAAGCATCATCCGCATACAGGGAAATGGCATTGTACGCGTCCCCCACCCTGACACCCCACCGCTCCATGTTCGCTCGGACCCAAACAGTGAGAGGCTCCACGGCTAGGGCAAATAGTAGTGGCAAGAGGGGACACCTTTGGCGTGTACTCTGTCCCAGCCGCCATTCCTCGGATCGCGTGCCCCAAAGTTTCAGCCTGGCAGGAGGGGCCGTACACAAGATGCGAATCCAGCGACAAAAATTGGGTTCTAGCCCCATGGCATGGAGGACCTAGAGTAGATAGCCCCAACCAACTGTGTCGAACGCCTTGGTGAGGTCAACGGATACCAACACCATCTGCTCTTCCTGACCACGGACCTCATGCAGAATGTGATTCAACTGCCGCAGATTCATAGCCGTATAACTTCCCGGTATAAAACCGCACTGATCCTTGTGGACCAAGTGGATCATGTACGGTGCCAAGCGCATGGCCAGCAGCTTGCACAAGATCTTAACGTCCGTATTGATCATCGTGATCGGGCGATACAATTAGGGCTCGTGAGCATCCCCTCCCGGCTTCAGGATCATACCTATTTCCCCCAGCGTCATGCTTGGAGGAAGAATCTCGCTCTCAAACGCCTCAAGATAAACCTGCAATAGGAGTTGGGGGAGTGTACCCGCAAAGGCCTGATAAAATTCAGGAGGGAATCCATCACTCCCTGGGGACTTGGCTCTCGGCAGGCGCTGCAGAGCGGCCGCACCTCACCCAGAGTTAGAGCTTCATCCAGGTCCTCCTGCGCCAACTGAGGGAGCGACCGCAGGGTCAATTCCCGAAGGTAAGAGAGATAAGACGTCTCAGTAACAGTGGGGTCCACAGCATACACCCTCTGGAGATGAGACTGGAGGACCCGCAGTAGTCCCACCTCAGAATGGACCAAGCCCCCCGTAGGTCCCCGCAGGGCCGCGATCCTCTCTGGGGCCCTCTCCTGTAGAAGAATCCAGGCCAAAAATCGACCCGATTTATCTCCCTCCTGATGGAGACGCTGCCTATACTGTGTAAGGGTATATTTATCAAGCCTATCCAAAATATGGTGGATGCCTGTCTGAGTGTCATGCTCCCCCTCTTTCGTCACAGTGTCATGGGCCTCCGAGGTCTGTAATTCTAAGAGGCGGCTTTCCGCCTCCTGTAGCTCACGTTGGAGCTGCTTCCGGACCCCATAGGTTAGGATCATGCACGCCCCCCTCACCACCGCTTTTATGCTAAAATATAGTTAACTAAAATATCAATTTTTTTAATGTATTAAAAATAATATAAAAGTAATTAAATATTAAAAACAATTAAATAAAACATACTTAAAATAATGTAAAAAAGCTTAAAATGGAAAAATGATAAATGTAATATAAAAAAAGTAGAGATTTTGTTGGATAGTGAGAGTGTAAAAATTACTATGAAAAGCATTGGATAGCATAGGGGTAAAAGGTACTATTCCCACTCCAAAGAGTGCAACAGTAGGGAAAGCGTTGGATAGCGGGAGGGTAAAAATTGTTATTCTCACTCCTGTGAGTTCAACAGTAGGGAAAGCGTTGGATAGCGTAGGGGTAAGAATTACTATTCCCACTCCAGTGAGTGCAACAATAGGGAAAACTTTGCATAGCATAGGGGTATAAATTACTATTTCCACTCGAAAGAGTGCAACAGTAGGGAAAGTGTTGGATAGCAGGAGGGTAAAAATTACTATTCCCACTCCAGTGAGTGCAACAGTAGGAAAAGCGTTGGATAGCGTAGGGGTAAAAATTACTATTCCAACTCCAGTGAGTGCAACAGTAGGGAAAACGTTGGATAGCGAATTGGTAAAAATGACTATTCCCACTCCAAAGAGTGCAACAGTAGAGAAGCGTTGGATAGCGGGAGCGTAAAAACGACTATTCCGACTCCAGAGAGTGTAACAATAGGGAAAGCGTTGGATAGCAGGAGGGTAAAAATTAGTATTCCCACTCCAGTGAGTGCAACAGTAGGGAAAGCGTTGGATAGTGGGAGGGTAAAAATTACTATTCCCACTCCAGTGAGTGCAACAGTAGGGAAAACATTGGATAGCGTAGGGGTAGAAATTAATATTCCCACTCCTGAGAGTGCAACAGTAGGGAAAGTAATGATTATTAAACGAAGATTAAATTAATTATCAATATAAATAAAAACATAATTAAAAATAATTACGAATTAATACAAGTTAATTACCAATTAAAAACATTAATTACCAATTAATAATTAATTATCAATTAATTATCAATACATACAAATAAAAATAAACACTTTATTACAATTAAATTACTTCCCACCCTATTCCCCTATAAACCCACAACCCGCTCCAAATAACACATAATACAATTAACATAATTATCAATTAGTCAATTAATAAAAATTAATTACCAAATAATAATTAATTATCAAGCAATTAATTATCAATACATATAAATAAAAATCAAATATTAACTTTATTACAATTAAATGACTTCCCACCCTATTCCCCTATAAACCCACAACCCGCTCCAAATAAATAATACAATTAACATAATTATCAACTAATCAATTAATACAAATTATTTGCCAATTAATACAAAATAATTACCAATTAATGAAAATTAATTACCAAATAATCATTATCAATCAATTAATTATCAATACATATAAATAAAAATTAATATTTAATTTGCTATATTTAAATGACTTCCCACCATATTCCCCTATAAACCCGCAACCCGCTACGGAATTAAATTACGCAAAAATTAAATTACACAACATTCATTACTTTAAAAATATTAAACATACAGTCCAAAATTAATACATAATTTTAACACATATACTACCATACATAACACAATTTTTTTCCCGATATTATGGAAATCGATATTTTAAATTCGATATTAATGAAATAGATATTTCCTACCTCAAATTTGATATTCTGACTAACTATATTTTGGTAATTCGATATTCTGCCTTATCTATATTTTTGAGTGGATATTCTGTCCTGTCTGTATTTTGGATTCTATAGTTTGGTTGTTCACCCATTAAAACACAATACAGTCGAGCTGAGACAGTGTGGAAAAAGTGGATACTTCTGGGGAGACAGAGGGGCCTTGCTCTTGCTGCAGTTGAACCAGTGGTAGTAATTTATGACACAAAAACAAAACTTTCAATAACCAGCAGTAAAACTGTTAATTACTTTAAGATTTGCTAAACTCATTTGCCATATATGCGGGATTAAGGTCAGGGTAGACATCGTCAAATGTTAATGAGCTGTTGTGGGGATAGGGGGCCTGGTAAGTGCACTTCATGGCCAGGCTGTGGTGATGCAGGGCTTGTCTGGCTGGCAGCCATTTGTCAGCTTTGGCCAGGACCACTGGATTTTTGCAATTCTGCATTTGCAGAGTTTTCCCACATAATTTTGGATTTTCTGCACTTGCTAAATGATCCATCATCTGCTGCATAATCCACAGATTTTACAAAAGCATTGCACAGATGAATTAAAAGTAACTACAAACTCAGCAACACGTGTTCCTGCACAGTTGAAGACCTTCTGCAAAGGCTGAATGGTCCCCTTTCAGTTGCTTATTGCTGTATTTGGGTATAAACTGGTACTAAGAAGGTGAAATATTTTTCCCAGACAGTGTTACAATATGACAATATAGGGATTTAATACTATCACAAAATGCGCATTAGGTAGCATGATTTGCCATTTCTTGCCACTTATTTAATCCACGGGCTGTATAATTTTGTCCTCCCCTGCTGCATAATTCCAGAGGCCCCGGCTGTGGTGGACACTGCGGACAACACTCATGCATGCAAGCACACACAGTGACATACAAGCACTCATGCATGCACACAGAGCATGCAGTACACATTTATAAATGCTTACATTCGCTGATGTCCGCCCACCTCAATTCCCACCCACTGTGCCTGAGGCGTCAGTGATAGAGTCAGCCAAGGGCACTTCAAATTTAGGGCCTGAAGTGCTCATGGTTGACTGTCTATCAATGATGCCTCACCGCACCCCTTCCAAACTCGACACAGACTGTTGTGGGATCAGCATGTCTCACTGGCCCCACCCCTGTTCTTGAAGAGTTTCTGAAGATCCCACCACCTTCTCCCATTAGCCAATGAGAGGAGGTGGCAGCATCTTCCATGTTTTTTCCTTCCCTCCTCAACAGCTCTTTCCTGGGCTGTGGTGCTTCTCCCTGCTGCCTGACTTTACCTCAGGGGCTCGGGGAGTACTTTTTTGCATTTATGAGTGCATGTGTATGTGTATGAATGCATTTGTATTTGCATATGTGTGCTGTGAATGGGTGTGAACAAGTGTGTGTGTGTAAGTGCTTGTGAATGGGTGGGTGTGAGCATGTGTGTTCATGTGTACTTGTGAATGAATTAGTGTATGGGTGCGTGTGTCTTGTGAATATACAGATGTGATTAGGTGAGCATGTGTGTCCATGTGAGTGGACGAGTGTGAGTGTGTATGCTGTGGATAGGAGGAATCGAGTGTTTGCATGTGTGTTCACTCCATTACTTCTCCAAATTACCAGCTGGCACTGGTAGAAGCCATGGGTACCTCTCTGGAGCATCACTTAGTCAATAGAGCTTGTGCTTTCATCAATGGTCTAACATCTCTGAAGGGTAGTGTTGGAATGTATTTATTTGAAAAGTTGTATATATCGCAAGAGTAAGGGTATCAGAGCGCTGTACATAGAAGCAGATATCAGTATTGACACTGAAACCTCCTGAGGCGGAAGCCGGGAGCTGCGATAGCCGATTTAAATTTTAAAACTGTGTAATTATTGTGATTTTAAACCCTCACCGATCCTTTGGGCACTAGTCTTCAGACTCAGGCATTCCCGCACAGCGGAGTTTGCGCTGATACGGGTGAACGCTTCCTTCTTGTCGCCACTGCCTTCGAGCTCATTGAGCCACGAGACATGCCTACTTGTGCTGGGCACGCCCCCCCTCACCAGGTATAAAAGCGCGCGCTGACTACAAGCGCCGTATTGACACTGAAACCTCCTGAGGCGGAAGCCGGGAGCTGCGATAGCCGATTTAAATTTTAAAACTGTGTAATTATTGTGATTTTAAACCCTCACCGATCCTTTGGGCACTAGTCTTCAGACTCAGGCATCCCCGCACAGCGGAGTTAGCGCTGATACGGGTGAACGCTTCCTTCTTGTCGCCACTGCCTTCGAGCTCATTGAGCCACGAGACACGCCTACTTGTGCTGGCCACGCCCCCCCTCCAACACCCTGAGCAATCCCATAAAGCATGTGCTTTTGCCGGAAGCGCAGCGGACGAGCGCAGCGGGCGCGACGATGGCGCGCCGAAGGCGCCCTCAAGGCAAGCTCGTCTGCGCTCGTCCGTGCTAGGCAGAGCTCAGAGCCAGACACTATAGATAATGTTATCCACCTTACGCACAGTTACTCAAGGGATGCTCTGCTACTTTTGAATAGAGAGCTAAAGGGCCCTTGCTTACACTCTGTAAATGGGGACAACTCCTTCAACCACTGCCTCCATTGCCCGTATAAATTTACACCTACTTTGCCTCAACATTCCTCCTCCATCCCAATGCGCATGGCCCTGCTTAATTGCAGATCACTCCCCAAGCATTCAATAGAAATCTACCACACGTTAGAAAATGACCAGCTAGACGTTCTTTTCCTAACGGAAACCTGGTTGGGACCAGATTCCGACCCAGACATCGTCAAGTCCCTTCCTCCAGGCTTTCTAATTCAACATGTGGACCGATCCAAAGGGAAGGGAGGGGGTGTCGCTATAATTTATAAAGACCATCTTTCCTGCCGATTGCAAGGCAGCCCCCTCCTAGATTGTGAAAATGTTTTATTCTCAATTCAAGCTCCCATGTAGATCTTTGTCAGGAATTCTTATCTACCGCCCTCCAGGACCCATGGGCCAGTTCAGTGAATCTCTTATGGAACATACAAGCACATTGGCTGCCATTCACTCCACTATTATGATCCTAGGAGATCTGAATATCCATTTTGATAAAAAGGAAGTCAAACCGGCCTCTGACCTAATAGCAGACCTGAAACCCTTCAGCTTAGGCTACAAAGTAGACAACCGACCCATTCACTGGGCCATCTGTTGGATCCTATCTTTTCCAACATTAATGATCTTACTATCTTAGATCTTACCCCGGTACCATGGTCTGACCATTTCTTAATCTCACTGAATTGGCAGCTATCACACATCTTACGCCCTAATTCTTTACCTAATATGCCCACTCGCTCTTGGGCTACGCTAGACCCAGAAAAATGGAAGTTAAATCTAGAGCGCTCCCCCCCTAAACTTGTCTCCAACCCTATTCACGCCGACGCAGCGTTTTCGAATTGGATAGGAGAGACATTGGACAAAACCCTACCAAAAAAGGCTTTCTGTAAGCCCCGAGGTAAAATCACCTCCCCACGGTTTACCCAGGAAATGCGACTTTTAAAAAAAGTCTGTAAGAAATCAGAAAGAGACTGGAGAAAAAATTTCGACCCTATTAAAAAAAGTGAATATAAACAGACCATTCTCAATTACAAAATGGCACTTAAAATCGCCCAAGTCAAATATTTCGAGGAAAAAATTAATTTATCCACCAACTCATCAAGGGAGACGTTTCAAATTGCTAAGAAACTTTTCAAAGCACCAGATCCTCCTTCTTTAGTAGAACCATCAGCTACCCGATGCAATGAACTGGCGGAATTTTTTGAATCAAAGATTAAAAATATTCTCAATTCTCTTCCGTCACAAACATCTGACGCTCTCTCCATCTCTAATCCGCCTCGTCTCACACCCCATGCTACAGAACATCAATTGTCCCACTTTACCCCCCTGACAATAGATACTCTCTCTACAATACTATATTCAATCAAAAGTGGATCCCCAACCGATCCCGCACCCTTTAACATCCTAAAGTTAGTTGCACCTACCATTCTTCCTTACCTGGCAAAGCTGATTAACATCTCACTTACCTATGGCGTTGTTCCACCTAGCTGGAAAAAAGCAATTGTCAAAGCCCTTATTAAAAAATCGCATTTGGACCCACTAGAACTAGGCAATTTTCGACCGATCTCCTTGCTCCCAGGCATTAGTAAAATAGCCGAGAAATATGTCAATCATCACCTTTCTGAATACCTCGAAACCAATGGTCTCCTGGAGCCGTCTCAGACGGGATTTAGGCCCGGCCAGAGCACAGAAACCGCGATGTTGGCGGTTGTCGAAGACTGGTGTGTGCCATGGCCTCCTACGGGCCGCTAGAAAAATTCTGCCTTTACTTCCAACACAATCCCAAAAACTCTTGATTCACGGCCTTGTGTTGTCCCGCCTAGACTACGGTAATGCCCTCTATTTGGGGGCCCCTAAAAAGTACTATCAAAACTTCAGACAGTACAAAATACTGCCGCCCGCCTTCTCACAGGAACCCATCGTCGCTGTTCAGCCAAACCAGCCTTGAAGGCCTTGCATTGGCTGCCTATTCAGGAGAGAATACAATTTTAGGCACTTTGCACGACATATAAAATTCTGCACGGTAAGGCTCCACCCATCTTAAAAAACCTTATCACCCCCTATACTACCAAGAGAACGTTACGTTCCTCACACCACACTGCAACTTGGCATTTGTACCCAGAATCAAGAAAGCCCGTTCTGGAGGTCGACTCTTTGCATATAACGCCTGCAAGCTATGGAACGCATTGCCCCCAGACATCAGAGCCCAGCCTAACCTGCTCTCATTCCGCAGGGCACTCAAGACATGGCTGTTCCCGTAATGCTCCCCCTGCACCTGGTTTCTTGTCACTAGCGCTGGGACGCTTACGGGCAGCCATGCGCTTTACAAATCTGTAAAAATAAAAATAAAATAAATAAGCAAGTGAAGGCATAACTATTAAACATATAAAGAGTGAATGGGAGATTGTTAGATTTGGTGTCTCTAGTTGGCACATGCAGGTATTTGTGACAAATAGGGATCCTTGCCTCTAGTCAGGGTAAGGGGGTACACTCCTAAAATAACCCCTGCTCACCCCCTTGGTAGCTTCGCATGAGCAGACAGGCTTATCTCAGAGGCAGTGTGTAAAGCATTTGTGACCACCTACAGTAACCCAGTGACAACCCTACAGATGGACACCACACAGTTGTATATTAAAAATAAGTATTCTTTATATAGATTTAGCACAAGACCATAAACAAAAATCCACAATACTATACTTAAGATGGTAGGTTTAGCTTAGCTCAGTTCAGTTATTAAAATGTGACACTTTGCGTCAATGTACCTTACGATGCGTTGTGCTTCCACAACAAGCAATGTTGCAGTGATGTAAATGCGGCAAAGTTCCGGTGCAAAGAAATAAAGACGTGAAGATCTTCCAGATGCAGCACGCTTCTCCGATGATGCGAGAAGTCTCGATTCGATGTGTCACCTGCAGCGACGGCGACACGCTTCTTCCTCTTTGCGAGACACTTCTCTTGATGCGGTGCCATACGTCAGCTACAGCACTGACATTCAAGATGCGATGGCAGCAGCAATGACGGCGACACGCTTCTTCTTCGTTAAGTCGCGCTTCCAGCTCCTTGCGACACGCAGTCCCTCAGAATCCCCAAAACAGCAGCAGGCACTTCCAAAGAACTCTGGAGAGCTGGGGGTTGAAGGCTGTTGTCCATGAGACTTCAGCAGGAGGCAAGCTCTATTCCAAGCCATTGGAGATCCTTCACAAGTTGAAAGCAAAGTACACAAAATTCATTTTTCCTTCCTTTGGCAGTCAGGCAACCACTGCAGGCCAATCCCCCAAGCAGCACTTCAGCTTAGGGATAGTACCTCTTCAGTTTCTTCAGGTTCCTCTCCTCAGTAAAGGTTTCTTCTTGTAGTCCAAAAGTGATCTAATTTCTTGGGATCAGGGTCCCAATATGTATACCCCAAAATCCTTTGTTGAGGGCAGAGGGGCCTTTGCCCAATCCAAACTAGTTCTGGAGCACTCTGTTTACATGAAACCTTCTATCCTTTCACAGTGCAGGGCAGAAACATCAGATGCCCCACAGGAGGTGGAGCCAGCATTGTGGAGGGAAAGCACAGCCTTGGAGCACTTTGTTGACAAGATTCCTTCTCCCCATTCACTGTGCAGGGCAGATACATCAGCCGCACTCCAGGAGGTGGAGCCGGCATTATTGAAAGCAGGCACAGCCCTATTCAGGACTCAGGTGCAACTCCTCCCACCCATCTAGATACAGATCTCTCAATTCACCACTGGGCTGACTCATTCTGTCTCTTGGAATCCCCCAGCACTGTCACTCAAAAACACCAGACACGGAATACACAACCTAGCAGAGGCAGGCTTGGATGATTAGACAAGAAAATAACTACTTTCTAAAAGTGGTATTTTCAAACACAGAATGTTAAAACCAGCTTCACTAAAAGATGCATTTTATCATTCTGAGTACAGGCATACTAAACTCGAATTTCTACCTTGTTCTCTGAGTCAGTTAGGATTATAAAATGTAATAATCTAGCTGCCCATTCTGGCCTATGGAGAACAAGTAGCTTTGCAATAGTGAAAAACGAAAATGGCTGTAATTCACTATTAGGACATGCCACACACATCAGGGCTTGTCCTACCGTATACTTACAATGCACCCTGCCATTGGGCCTACCATAGGGGTGTCTCCTATGTAGAAAAGGGAAGGTTTAGGGACTGGCAAGTGGGTGCACTTGCCCAGTCAGCAAGACAGTACCAGACTGCACACAGGCTTTGCAATGGCAGACCTTAGACACATTTTACAAGGCTGCTTCTGTGGGTGGCACAACCAGTGCTGCAGGCCCACCAGCAAAACACACAAGATGATGGACGGAATGTTGCACAATGACAAAACATTCACCCCCAGTCACAGATCTGGGTTTAATCCATCGTTATTTTGCTCACCAAGCCACCCCAGTTCAGACATGGCTTGGCATGCTTGATTCCGGTCCAGGGAAGATATGGCATGGCAGTTCGGGCTGGACTGTTCCCATGAGGCACAGGTTCAAGACTGATTTGCCTATGGCCATGTCTGAACTGGGGTGGCTTGGTGAGCAAAATAACAATGGATTAAACCCAGATCTGTGACTGGGGGTGAAGGGTTTGCCATTGTGCAACATTCCATTCATCATCTTGTGTGTTTTGCTGTTCACCCTATGTGGGATGGGTATACCCAGACGTGGGTCCTGTGCTCACTACGCCACTGGAGTCAAGCTATCCTGGCTGATGAAGGCTGATAGCCAGAAACCGGTCCTAGGATGCTTGATTCCCGTCCAGGGAAGACATGGCTTGGCAGTTCGAGGTGGGCTGATCCCATGAGGCACAGGGTCAAGACTGATTTGCATATGGCCATGTCTGAACTGGGGTGGCTTGGTGAGCAAAATAACGATGGATTAAACCCAGATCCGTGACTGGGGGTGAATGTTTTGCCATTGTGCAACATTCCGTCCATCATCTTATGTGTTTTGCTGTTCACCCTATGTGGGAAGGGTATTCCCAGACGTGGGTCCCGTGCTGACTACGCCACTGGAGTCAAGCTATCCTGGCTGATGAAGGCTGGTAGCCAGAAACTGGTCCTAGGATGCGTGATTCCGGTCTAGGGAAGACATGGCTCGGCAGTTCGGGCTGGACTGTTTCCATGAGGCACAGAGTCAAGACTGATTTGCATATGGCCATGTCTGAACTGGGGTGGCTTGGTGAGCAAAATAACAATGGATTAAACCCAGATCTGTGACTGGGGGTGAATGTTTTGCCATTGTGCAACATTCCCTCGATCATCTTGTGTGTTTTGTAGGCCCACCCGCAGAATTTGGATTTACACACACTAGGCACACTTAGTGCACTGTACTAGGGTCTGACAAGTAAACCAAATCAGTCAATTATGGAATCACCAATTCATACATCATTTAACAATAGGGAGCACTCACACCGTGGCACTGGACAGCAGTAGCACAGTGCACAAAGCATCTAACACCAGCAAAAACACAGGAGGCAACAGCAAAAATTGAAGGGAGACCCACACCAATGGTGCCAGGTCTAACAGAGATCAAAGTTGTCGACAAGGAATAAGAAAACAAGTTACTTACCTGTAACTTTGGTTCTCCAGTATTGGAAACTTTCATAGATGCCCATGCTTGTATCATGCCCCGTCATCGGAATGAGAGTCCCCGGAATACATGATATTGCAGTAGAAACCATTACCAAAACAGAACCTAGGCTTAGGCCCATTCTTTTTTGCAACCTATTCACCTTTTTTTGTAAAAGAGACCAAAAAAAAACTGAACAACCAATCAGATTAGCCTCACCCCTTAGAACCCTCCTGAGAGAAGCTCAGAACCTCAGAATTTTGTAGCCGTTGTGTAACCACACGCCTGAAGATGCTAGAGGCTGAGGTTTCCCAGGGGAGGAGGGTGGATCGAATTTATATCTATGAAAGTTTCCAATACCGGAGAACCAAAGCTACAGGTAAGTAACTTGTTTTCTTACTCCAGTATTGGAACTTTCATAGATTCCCATGCTTTTATCAGAGTAGCTAGCAGTTATCAGCACATTTTTGGAACCATGACCATCATAAAACCAGGAACAAAGCAATAGCATATTCGTCATAATGACAATTTCAATGGTCAATATCATACTTAGAAACTGTAGAAGGGGGAGGAGCTACGCGAGCGTCCGTGATGGCCGCGTGAGCACAGAGCTCCCCGGACCCTCGCCACTCTTCGCATTTTATCCTGACGAAATCCTGAATTTTTGGACGGCTTATTGCAGATAAACCTTAGCTGATGCCATAACACTTTTCAAATTTTGGTTTGGACTTTGGGAACCGAAACTACGTCGTTTTGAACTTTTGAGGCCCACCCGTCGGTGAGCCGGGGTCTTGGTGGATTGTAACGCCGGGACGGAGTTGAACAACATCGGCGGAGGGGTTTTCCCCCAGTAGCCCTACCTCAACTTTCAGTTTCGCTTTCGATTTCTGTCATTGTCGAACTGCGGGGCAGTTCCCATCCGTGTCCAGCCGGCTCAGTTGAAGCGTGCCTCTTCCCCTTATGCAGTCGGATTGGGCCGTGACCCTGCCTCGGCCACGCGAGCCTGTTTTTGTGGACTGTTGGTGCTTTTCCCGCTAGCGGCCATTTTTACCAGGTCCCACGGGTCCCTCTGGGGCACATCTTCCAGCATGGCTGCCAGGATCGATGCCGAGAAACGGAAGACTAAGACGCCTCTCCGAGGGGGCCGGGTCCAATCCAATGTTATGGACTGGTACACCCTAACTAAAGGATCTCCTGGTGGCGCTAGCCACCCCCGGGGGACCCTAAGGACGATTCCACCACCTCTGCGGATCTCTCTCTTCAGGACATCATGGGCGCCATTGCCAGTATGAAGGAGACCATAGGTCAACAGTATGAGGCTCTTGCCAGTAAAATCAACACTGTGGCAATCGATGTCACCCTGATCAGAGCCGACCTAGCTAAAACCAACGAGAAAGTGAAGTCGTTGGACCTGAAGACTTCTAGCCTCATGGCCGATGTGTCTGAGCTTCAGACCGAGACTTGCACTCTGAAATCGGCTAATGATCTTCTGTCTCAACGGTTGAAGGATTTTGAAAACAGGGCAAGGCGCAATAACATTCGCGTCCTAGGTGTTCCGGAGACTTCCAGGGATCTCCCGACGGATCTCCTGGTTGAGGATCTTGTCCTGAACCATCTTGCCCCTTCTGGACTGAGCAAGTTTTTTGCAGTGGAGCGCGCCCTTCGAGTTCCGGGTGGTAAGCCTAAACTGGGCGCCCCTCCGAGGCCTATCATCGCAAAGCTTTTTCACTTCAGAGACTGTGATGCTATCCTGCAGATTTCGAGGGTGAGCGGCCCGGTGAAATTCGAGAACTCTACAGTCAACTTTTACCCGGACTTTACTCAGCTCGTCCAGAGGCAAAGGATGGGTTTTCAGGGGGTAAAGCGACGTCTGCGTGATCTGGGCCTTAAATACGCAATGCTTTTCCCTACTATGCTTCGTGTGGAGTATGAGGAACGGACACTTTTCTTTGATCGACCGGAACCTGTGAGTGACTGGCTGGACTCTCTGCCTGCCCGGAGTGATCGCACTGAGCACCCTGGTGGTGCCGAGGGTGGAGAGCCTCGCTAAAACTGATGACTCGGCCCCTATTTCCCGATACGTGACATTGGTCAGCTGGATTCTGAGCTTTTTCTATGTATGTTTTTTGTTGCTGTTCTTTCTAGGGTGGCGGGGGAGATGAGCCTCTTTCTCCTCTGGGGTCTTTCTGTAGATTGGGACTGTTAGGGCGACAGGCACACTGCATGTTGGGGTGGCTATTTAGTCTTCTGCAGGGGTGCAGGGAGGGGGGAGTTGTAACAGGAGTTGGTTGGGGGGTGGGAAGGGGTGTTTGTGAGTTTGTTTTTCTTTCTCAAGGTGACGTATTGGTTTCTTTCAAGCTTCGAATGTTCTGCTCTTTGTGGGGTGACTCCTGCATTATCTGTTGGGATGGGGGGTAGTGGGTTGAGGCTAATGTCTTGGAATGTTAATGGATTGGGCGACCGCATAAAACGGGGAGTGGTGCTGCAATATCTGCGTCGCTTGTCTCCTGACGTTGTACTTTTGCAGGAGACGCATTTGGTGGGAAATATGTGTCATGCAATGAATAGATGGGGTTATCGACTGGTTGCACACTCCGGGTTTACCTCTGATTCTAGAGGGGTGGGTATTTTGATTCGGTCTTCTCTCCCTTTTGAGATTGACGATGTAATCCTCGACGGCAGAGGGCGCTACGCCGCCCTCACCGGTAGGTGGGAGGGTAGATCCCTTACTTTGCTCACTGTGTACGTTCCACCGGGTCTCCAGACTTCTACCTTCTCAGATATTGGTCGTCTGTTACTGGAGCTCCCTGAAGGTATCCTCCTCATGGGTGGGGACTTTAATGCGGTACTTTCTGGCACTTTGGATCGTCACCCCCCCAGGGATATTCCCAACTCTCAGTCATGGCTACGTGGGTTCCTGGACACTTTTGGTCTGGTGGACTGCTGGAGACTGATGTACCCGACTCAGAGTCAGTACATCTTTCACTCTGGGGCCCATGGGAGTCTTTCCAGACTTGATTACATTCTCATGCCCGCTGTCCAATCCTCTTCTGTTAGGGAAATTAGACACTTGGCTCGGGGCATTTCCGATCACTCCCCATTGTGGTTCTGTATGGATACTGGGGCGAATGTTGGGGGACGGGTTGCCCCTATCAACCCTTGGCACTTGCGTAATCCCAAAACCCGTCACAGTTTTGTGGAAAAGTAAATTTTGCCATGTACTGTGTCCCTACGTGTTCCCCATGTTATGTCATATGTGCATGATCGATATGCATGTACTCCCCTCTGATCAATTAAAGACGCAATTACAGTTGTGTCCATCTCTAGTATGTCAGTTTCCAGTTCTCGTGAATACAACGAATATCAGGCCTATGTAAAGCTACGTTGTCACGTTTCACAGTGTGCACGTTAATTCAGTAAAAGTCCCCGTTTCTAGGCCTCAAAAGGGCCCGGACACCAGATTCAGCTCCTGTCTCCTGAACCCTCGCTGAGGAGCGATACAGCCCCCACCTGTATCCCTGACCCTTCACTTACTTCCTGCCTCACAGTGCCCGGCTCGGCCTGGCTCTGCCTGCCAGTCTGCCAAGAGTATGTTATGATTCTAGTTATCAGTCCAGCTCTCCTTCTCTGCATTCCTAAGCTACTGAATCGCATCAATAGTTTCAGTCATGGTCTAGCCTTTACGTCTCCATGTAAGAGAAATACTGTATTAATGGTCATTTAATATTCCTCAGCACGCACTACGTGTAGAATAATGCATGCATCAGTCTTAGTGTCTGTTAGCCTTTGCCCTGATAACTTTTGGATTCTATCAACATGTTCTCTAAACATCAGATACTAGATAGTGTTTAGGTACATGTCGCTCTGGCTCTCCAGACTATTAGTCTCCTCTTCTAGCGCAGAAGTCATAGCCCCAGTTCTCCCTAGTAACACGTCATTGTCAGTTTGCACGCACCACTAGGTTAGAGGTCCCAACTGCTCAGGTAGCCCCCTCCATGTTTCCGCCCCTTTTATGACATATTCTGTTACGTTTACATCACATGTCTATGTATACGCCCTGTACACACCTCTTGTTACACCCACTTTATGCCTTATCTTTCGCGACTGCTACGAACTCCACCCACTGCTACGCCTACTGTATTAACTGTAATGCTATTGTTTAACTATAAATATTGTGCACTGTTATTAAAAGTTGCTAGCCATTCCCAGATCCTGCCCCGGCAGCTGCCGGGCCCTGCCATCCTATTCCCGTGCAGGTTGTCCTGTTGCTGTCCTTTATGCTGTATTAAAACCTGCAAACTCAAGATACCTCGAATCTTATTTATTGAGCTATCTGTTATTGTATATCTAGTCAAAAATAGAACAGGTATTTAATTATTTATTTACCACAGTTTGGTAAAGTCCCTGGACCACTATTTCCTGGAGAATGAGGGGTCTGTTTCTTCCTCTGTTTCACTATGGGAGGCCTTTAAGACTGTTATCCGTGGGCAGGCCCTATCCTTAATTGCGGAAGGCAAGAAAGTTAGGAATCAGGAGGTGGTGAGTCTTGAGGATGAAATATTGGAATTGGAGGCTGACCTAGAGTCCGGTGTCACCCAGGATAGACTCCACGCCCTTGCTCTGAAGCAACTAGATTATATATCTCTTGTTACTGATGCTGCCAAGTCGATGTATAGGGAGCAGCAGGGTAAACTGTATGATGTCGGGGATAAGGCGGGTAAACTGATTGCATGGCTTGACAAGAGGGAGAGAGAGAGTCGTGTGGTTCCTGTGATTCAGACTTTAGATGGTGTGAGTGTGACTGACCCGAGTGAGATAGTGGAGTGTTTTGCGGATTATTTTCGTGGTGTATACTCCCCGGTGTCCGAAAGGGATGAAGAAGACTCCCATTCATTGTTGCGCGACATCGCGTTGCCTTGCCTTTCTGAGGAAGATCAGAAGTGTATGGATGCCCCGCTGTCCGTGGATGAGATTGCGACCGCGATTCGTTCTCTCCGTTCGGGCAAGGCTATGGGCCCGAACGGCTTGCCTATCGAGCTGTACAAACTGCGACCTGATAGAGTCGCTCCATATCTCCGTGATATGTTTCTGGAGTCACGTGACCTGGGAACTCTCCCTTGTGACCAGCGTCTGGCAACGATCGTAGTCATTCCCAAGGAGGGTAAACCTCGGGACCTTTGCTCATCGTACAGGCCCATCTCCCTGTTGAACGCGGAGCCTAAGGTTCTTGCTAAGGTTCTCGCTAATCGTTTTCTTTCTGTTATCTGTGACCTGATCCATCCGGATCAATCCGGTTTTATACCGCATCGTAACACTGCTCTCAATCTGAGGCGGCTGCATGGTGTTCTCGCGAGAGCAGGGTCTCTTTCGGAGCCGGCCATCTTGGCCTCCTTGGACGCCACGATGGCCTTTGATACGATTGAATGGCCTTATCTTTGGGCCGCCCTTGCGAAATTTGGTTTTGGTTCGGAATTTGTCGGGTGGGTGCAGCTTTTATACAAGGAACCGTTGGCGCAGGTCGTTGTCAACGGTCGTGTGTCCACGCCCTTCGTTCTCGGGAGGGGTATCAGACAGGGGTGCCCGCTGTCCCCCCTTCTCTTTGCTCTGGCTTTAGAACCGCTTGCAGCCTGGCTCCGATGGGAGCCGTCGATAAAGGGCATCCGGTGGGCCCCCGATTTCGAAGACCGAGTTTCGTTGTATGCAGACGATATTCTTCTGTATCTTACCTCTCCTCGTAAGTCTCTTAACGTCCTGTTTGACGTCCTTTCTTCGTTTGGCAAGAATTCCGGATTGATTATAAATTGGTCGAAATCCTGTGTATACGCCATCTCGGGTGGCCTTCCCTCGTTGCCAAGTAGATTTCCCATTCAAATTTCTCGTTCCGGTTTCAAGTACTTAGGAATTTTTATATCGCTGGATCCGGCTGCCCGCTATGAACATAATCTCCTTCCTCCTCTCCGTCGGCTGAGACTAGACGTGGCCCGGTGGCGTAGACTGCCGTTGTCTGTTTCCCATTGGTACCGGTTTATTGATGATATTTTTTTCATCTGGACCAATGGGGAACAGACTCTACAAGAATTCCTGGAATGGATTAACCTTGCAGATAACAACCTCCGGTTCACTGCACACATTGATGCAAAAAAAGTGGAATTCCTCGATATATACATTAGAAATGAGTCAAATAAATTGGAGGTTGATCTATATACCAAGTCAACAGCAAGAAACACGCTTCTTCACTTTTCTAGTTACCATCCTAGAAACCAAAAAGATGGAATTCCTGTTTCGCAATTTTTGAGAGTGCGAAGAAATTGCACAAACATTAGAGACTATGATTCCCAATCTGAAAAAATGAAGCAGAAATTTCTTGAGCGTGGATATCCACATCGCCTCATACGCGAGGCATATAAAAGAGCTCGATACTATGATCGAGATGCACTACTTAACTCTAATAAACAACAAGAAGAACAAAAATTAGTGTGCATCACAAAACACTCCCCTTTGAATGCCACTATTAAATATATTATCAATTCTAATTGGCATTTACTAAACATAGAACCATCACAACCGAAACTAAAGAAACCCATGTTTGCGCACCGACGCAACAAAAACCTAAAAGACCTTGTGGTTAGATCACGGTTTACTGGAACTAGTACTATGACTCCATTTGTACAAAAATCAATCAATGGAGATAATGCCGTCAAAGGCACTTCGAGATGTGGCTCATGCCAATCCTGCGATGGAATCATACCAGGAGAAACATTTATTTTTAATCAATTTAAAATACAGGCAAAGGAATTATGGACATGCAATACATGCAACATAATATATCTCATCCTATGCCCATGCAATCTGGGATATGTCGGCGAAACTTCAAGAACAATGAAAATTCGCCTCACAGAACATAGGTCTGCGATAAAAACATGCAAGTTAACAGCACCACTTGTAACACACTTTTCTGAATTCCGTCACTCTCCATCACAGATCAGATGGCGAATTCTGGAAAAAATTCATACACCAAATAACAACGGCGGAGACAAAATAAGAAAAAAGAGAGAAGTATATTGTATTTTTTCCTTGAAGACATTTACCCATGGTTTAAATAATGATTTACCATGGGAAAATGCGATCCTCTAACAGCTATAAAATAGGATGTGACAAAAATACTGCAAGTGAAGTGGTTATCCTATGATTCAATTTATTAGATATAACCCAACAAAATTTTACATATTAGTATATATAATAATAAGTCCGATGTAAAGTACCATCCACCCCGATGCAGTCTATTCCACTAAATAGTTAGTCCCTCGGTGCAGGATATCTAAAGAATTGGAAAACTCCCTCGAGCTACGGGATAATAGAAAAAGAGTATACATCTTTAAGGAATTGGAAACTCGAGCGCACCAATGAAAAGGTACGCTATATAAACCAATTAAAATCACGGTTCTTATTCTTCCGCTGTGAACCGAGACGCCACCGGATGCACACCCGGCAAGCTGCCTATTTATAGAACATAGGTAAGACAAAACTAAAAAATGCGTTTAGACTCGTAACCGGCTATCCATTTAAAATAGTTTTAAGCTCTGCTAGTAAGTCCTTAAACCACGGCAACCGGTAAATCCTTAAATTTCACCCCGTTCTCGCGCATACGCGGTACTCTTTATTGTCAGAGTTCCCACATTCATAGAGTGCATGGCATTTTCTCTGTTTCTATTAGATTATTGAATATCTACACGCGAGACTACGTCAGAAATATCGCGATATACGCCAAGAACTAACCCTATCAGTGGAACAGTTTTGTACTGGGTAAGACGCTAGCAAACTAGGCCAAGCAAAAGCCTTCCCCGCGCTGTGAGTCGGTAGTTAACCAATGGACCGTTATTTATTCACAGATAGCTGCCAGCCGCATAACTATATCAATGTATGACCGCGCGTACAAAACGAAGAGACTAATACAGTAACCTGATAATACACTGGGTGTCTTGAAACAGGTAAGAAGTGCAAATACCACATAGATGTAACATATGAGAGAGAGAACATTGACTTTAAACAGTATATTAGCAATAGAAATGAGATTAACTTCAGGCATCCTCATGTTTCAGGGTATTGGAACACCGCATTGATAGACGTAGATCCTAAAATAACATCCCTGTGACATTGTCGTCTTTTTTAAACAGGTAAGTAATGTAACAATATCAACAGAAAGCTACCTATAATCCCGTAAATAATATGAGATGCTCATTTTTAGAATAACAATCAGCTGGAGAACTCATAAACATGCTGTATAATAATACGAACGAAAATAAGGGCAGCAACTATTTAAAAAGATCGAGCCCAATAGGGAATATAATAGTAATGTACATAATTTTTAAATAAGTGTAGACGGATATATACCAATTATAATTACACCGTCTCATTACAGATGAACATCCTTGTATATCTATCGCAGCAGTGAAAATATATGGGCTAGTAGATGGGAGACTCCAAAGGAAGTAAAAACTCTCATAAAAAGGTTTCATTTTTAACCAGGTAAGAGTGAAACAGCGGTAGCATTACAAAATTCAGCCATTTTAAAAGAATTTGGATAGGTAAACAAGTAAAACAAACAACCCCCCCCCCTGTTTCCCATCACTCAGGAATTAGACAACCTTCATCCCCTCACTATACTTATTTCTTTCTGTTATCGTCTTCTTTCTTTCCTCTTATCTAACTTGAACTGACTCACAGGAGAAATATGTAATCCATCTTAAATGACAGTGTCCAAAGTAATGACTTTAAAGATGAGTGACAATATTATATATGTACCATCTAGAAGTGACAATAAATATTGAATTATGTATATATGTGTATATATGTCTATACCAAGAATTGGTCCAAATCCAAACAGCAATGGTCTCTTTATTTTCCTGTTATCTAGACATATATATATTTGAATGTATTGTTAGGCGGTATCATCATATTTATGTAACCGGTATTCTGGCACAAAAAAACATCTTGTAAAATGTAAACTGTTTTTTTCACTAAAAGACAAAATTGTAAAGATTTTCCAATATCTTTTTACAGCATTATGATGGTACAGTCCTGAGGAAGACACGGCTAGGTGTCGAAACGCGTAGACAGGAAACCATCAATTATTTTTATCATAACTTGTTTTTTGAATGAAGGAATGCATATGCTACAATGCTAAAAATTTTTTATAATCAAATGTCATTAATCCCTTATTTGACTTTTATCAAACAATCATTTTTATATGGAATTAAAATGTACTTTATGTGTTAAAACAGTAGTCTATTATTCTTTATTGAGACTTGTGTTTATTTTCATGTGCCAGTAGGTAGGGATTTATTGCCTGGGTGCTTTATTTACATACATTGTTTACCCTGACCCAGGAATTGGATTCTAATCAGGGGGTCCTTGTTGCTTCACATACGTAGACTGCCGTTGTCGCCACTCGGCCGCGCCGCACTTTTTAAAATGATGCCTCTGCCTCGATTTCTGTATGCTCTCCAGAATTCGTTCGACGTCATTCCAGCGAGCTATTTTCGGGAGGTGGAGGGCTTACAGAGACGGCTCGTTTGGGACAGCCATGCGCAAATTGCTCTCGTAAAACTGACTCTCCCCTGGTATGATGGGGGCATAGCGCTCCCGGATATCAGGCGGGATTATTGGGCCTCCCAGCTGTCTGCCATCAATCACGCATTGTATGCCCCCAGTCCGAATCCGGCTTTCGAGATGGACAGGCATCAATTGCCGGGCGGTGACTACAATAGGGCACTCTACTCTCGGGCAGCGGGGAGTGATTTGACTGGACCGACTAGGATTGCGGTGCGTGTGTGGAAGGATGCGAGTGCGGCCATGGGATGGTCCGATCGATTGACACGAGCTACCCCTTTGTATGCGTCCGAAAGACTGGGAAGCCTCTGGACATCGAAAGGTTTTGAGAAGTGGGACATGATAGGTATAAGCAGAGTGGGTGACCTCTGGGTGAAGGGCGCGGTTAAGTCCTTTGCGGTCCTTCAGAACGAGTATGAGTTGAGTGATAGGGAGTTTTTCCGGTATGCACAGATCCGCCATGCCCTGACGTCGGTCTTCTCCGCCGGCACTGATGTTCCCGAGTCCTCCCCGCTTGAGGACTGCCCGATAGTACGATATCGCTAATATATAAGAAATTGATCAAAGTTCGGGCTGATCTTCTTGTGCGTCTCAGGGTGGCCTGGACTGGAGACGGGCTGGAGTTGGATGACGAAGACTGGCAGTCGGCAGTGTCTTCCCCAAAGGAGGTCGCCATTCCCGCCCGTCTCCGTCTCGTCCAACTTAAAATTCTTCATTGGGTGTATGTTACTGGTCCTCGATTGGATGCCATGGGCTTTTCCTCGGATGGGTTGTGTAAACGTGGGTGTGGTTTGAGTGCCATTTTCCTTCATATCCTTTGGGAGTGCCGGGATGTGGCTGCATATTGGACCTGTGTGCATGCAGTGATGGAGTGTGTTACCGGGGTTGCTCTGCTGCCTGAGGCTCGGAGATGTTTGTTGAATGTGTGGGAGCCTAATGATTACAGCGTTGCCCAAACCCGGTGGGCGGCCCTCGGGAACATGATTGCGAAGAGAGACATTGCCCAGCGGTGGGGTTCCCGACGGGCCCCCACCGTGTCAGTGTGGAAGGAGAGTATGGACTGGTGTATGTTTCGCGAAAAGACCGTGTATTTGGCTAGGGGCACGCCTAAAGCGTGGAATAGAATCTGGAGTCAATGGAATGCTTATCGAGGAAACATTTGCACACCCCCACTGGATGACACTCTGGATATTTCTCCGTCCCCCTGATCCGACATTCCTGGATGAATCTATTCCTCTTCTGACTCTCCAACCTCCCCACTGACCCTACCCCCCCGGCGGTTTCTGTCGATCTCCTGGTCGTTTATCCTTATTATGGGTCCCCCCCCGTTGGAGCAGGCTTCGTTTACAATGGTTTCCGCCTTGAGCTTTGTTTGTTTGTTTGTTTTCTTTTGTATTTTTCCAAAAAACAAAATCTTGATATCCTTAGTTCATCCTGTGTTGCAGAGCCTTTAATCCTGTATGTAGCCAGGCCTCTGGGCCATCGACCGATACTTTCTGATGTTCTAGCATGTTTATGATACTCTAGCGGCCGGCCCCTGTGGTTGTAGGCCCATACTTGTAACCGTACTTGCATTGCACAATAAAGTTTTTCAAAAAAAAAAAAAGAAAAGAAACTGTAGAAAGTATAAACACATGAGGTTCAAAAATGTTCATGACCTGAAAAAATAGTAACATGGAAGGAGGGATGAAAGGGAAAGCGCACCACTACTGAAAGAGGTTGCTCAGGACTGCCTGGCCGACTGCTGTGCCACTCTGCGTTGCAGAATCCAGGCAGTAATGCCTTGTAATCGTATGATTACTGCTCTAGGTCGCCGCCCTGCAGATCTCCCAGATAGGAACTCCGGCAAAGAGGGCTGTCGAAGAAGAAATTACCCTTGTGGAGTGAGCACGGACCAGACATTCCATGGGCTTACCCGCTGTTCTGTGACAATACTGGATAGCGCTCGTAATCCAACGAGCAATCCCCTGCTTGGAAAGGGGAAAACCCTTACGAGGGTCACTAAAGGATGTGATACAAATAGTTGAGAACACTTCCTGAAGTACTTAGTACGTTGGAGATAGAATTTTAAGCACCTCGGAATGTCCAGTTAGTGGGGTGCCTTTTCTGCCGAAGTAGCCTGTTGAGGGAAAAAAGTTTTGAGTATAACCGGCTCAATCAATCAAATGAAAGTCTGAAGGCACTTTCGGTACAAACATTGGGATGGTACACAGTACCACTGTACCCTTTTTGAACTGGAAAAAGTGTTCCTGAATGGTGAAAGCCTGCAATTCACCCACTCTTCTAGCTGAAGTCAAGGCAAGCAGAAGAGCCACCTTCCAGGAGAGGAATTTCAACTCCCGGTAAGTAGGTTCGAAGGGAGTCTTCATGAGCTGGGCGAGAACCAATTGAGATGCCAAAGAGGAGGCTTGACTGGAGGGAAGACTCTGAAAAGGCCCTTGAGAAATTGTTTAATTATCCTTGCAGACCAGAGGGAAGGACCTGAAGACGTGCGTCTGAAACCAGAGATGGCGGCAAGATGCACCTTGATGGAAGATTGAGTCAGTCTCGATTTTGCTAATAAAAGAATATATGGAAGAACTTCATGCGGTTCAGAAGAAAAAGTATGGACACCGTTCTGCTGGCACCAAATGCAGAAAAGCTTCCACTTCAACTTGAATGTCTTGTTAGTACTTGGGGCTCGTGCCTCAGAGAGAACTGCTCTACATTCTGTTGAAACGGTCAAACCAAGTAGTTTTCGCTGCTCAGGAGCCACACCGACAGCTGCAGAGATTGAGGATGCGGATGACAGACTTGGCCCTGGGACATTGTCAGCAGCAAGGGAAACAGCTGCAATGGAAGTGGAAGGTCCAGGGAGAGGAGAGGCAGCTCTGTGAAGCCAAACTGTCAGGGCCACGCAGGAGCTATCGAAATCACCTTGCAAGATTCCGCTTTGAGCTTCCTGAGAAGGCTGGGATCAGAGGAATGGGGGGGAAAAGCTTAAACAAATGCGCCTGATCAGGCCATCGAAAGCGCATTCCCCAATGATCCCAGATGGTGAAGCCTGCTTGCGTAAAATTGGGATTTCTTGTTCTCCGGCGTGGCAAAGAGATCTCTGGAAGGACTGCACCATCTGCGAGAAACCTTCAGCAGAGGGGATTGGTCCAGTTCCCATTCGTGGCTGACTGATGTCAGTCTGCTTAGCGTGTCCGCCACCTTGTTGAGAACGCCTGGAAGGTGCTCCACCTTGAGTGATACCCCCTGCTGGATTGCCCATTCCCAAATTGCCTGGGTTTCTTGTGACAAAAGTCAAGATCTGGTGCCGCCTTCCTTGTTTATATAATGCATGGCCGTCGTATTGTCTGTATGTATTAGAACTGCAGACTGCTGTATTCGTGGAAGAAAAGCCTGCAAGGCCAGACGAATCGCTCTGATCTCCATCAGATTGATATATAGAAGAAGATGTTTGGGCAGCTAACTGCAGCTTACATTAAGGTCTTGCAAGACTGCTCCCCAGCCCTCCAGCTGTAGTTATTATCTGAGTAGCAGGGGCTATCCTGAAGGAAAGACCATGAGAATTTTTTTCCTCGTTCATTCACCATGATGCGGCGTCCCTCATGGCCACGGTAACTGAGACCTTGTCAGCAAAGGATCCGTCGACTTGGCACCATTGCAAGTCCAACTCCCCCTGGAGAGGATGCATCCTCAACCTGCAGTGAGGGATCAGAGGAATGCAGGAGGAAATTGACCCTAGGAGGGACTTGTAAAGGCGAACTGAAAGTGACTGTCTTTTTAACAACTGACTGGCATGGCCATCAGCTTTTCCTGCCTCTGCAGGGTCGGAAAATGCTTTGTTAATGGACGTGGCTCTCAGAAATCTGGCTGTTCTGGATGGACAGAGTTGACTTTTCTGTGTTGAGAGTTAGACCAAGATTGCGGAACAGGCGTGTGCAAGCCAGGACTGATTCTTCTGCTGCATGCTTGGTAGGAGCCTTCAGCAACCAGTCGTCCAGGTAAGGGAAGACCTCATGCTGTTGTTTTCGTAGAAAAGCTGCTACCGGAGCTAACACCTTTGTAAAGATCCGCTGAGCAGATCGGAGTCCAAAAGGTAAGACCTTGAACTGAAGTGGCTCTTGGCTACTGTGAAGTTAATGAACATCCTGTGGGCTGGATGGATGGGTACGTGAAAATACGTGTCCTCTAAATTCAATGTGGCCATAGAATCCCCTGAGTTGAGAAGACTAAGTATGTCCTGCAGAGAAACCATTCAAAATGATTGTTTGATGAGATAGGAGTTGAGCTTCCTCAGATCTGTAATAGGGCTTCACTTTTCTAAAGTCTTCCGAACCAGGAAAAACTGGGAGTTGAAACCCTCTACCTGCTGAGAGAGAGGGACCAGTTCTATCACTCCTTTGAGGAGCCTTTGATGGACTTCCAACCGTAGAAGACGAAGATGTTTTGACGCAGTGGCGCGAGGGGGCTTTGTAGGTGGTGCTTGGACAAATTCCAGAGTATGGCTGTATTGAATAATCTTCAGCATCCAATGGTCCAATGTGACTTGCTACCAGTTGTAGAGGTAATTTGATATTCTGCCTCCCACTGATGTTACAGGAGGAGAAAGGACAGTAGAAAGAGCCAGCAAGCCGCTATTGACGCTTAGAGGAATCCCTCCCCTGGTGTCCTTGTTTTCCTCTGTTGGTCGACCTAGAAAAAGAGGAGGATTGATTTTGCAGCTGGTTGTAATTCGGGCGGTAAGACTGCGAGGTTGACCCATATGAGGTATACCGCTGTTGGTATCCTCCTCTGTACGTGGTATTACCTCTACCTCTGGCTCCATGGAAGGGGACCTTGGGGTATTGCAGAGTCACTAAGGATTTTTCTGTTTCCGTGTTTTTTTTAATGTCCTAAAGCGCATCATCAATATGCTTCCCAAAGAGTGCTTCACCATCAAAGGGAAGATCCAAGATCTTGTTCTGTACCTCCGGACAAAACCATGTTGCCCTCAGCCAGCCTTGACGATGAAGGACAGCAGTGCCCGCAAGGAACACAGTCATTCTAATGTCCATTGCACGGCCAATAACTTCAGCAGATGTTACCTCTCCCTCTTGGAGAATCTTCCTCACTTCTTTCTTCGTTACCTCCGGCAATTGGTCCAGATAGGGGAAAAGGTCGCACCACATCTGGCGATCGTGGCGTCCCAGTATCGCTAAGACGTTAACAGCCCTTACCAACAGGCTGAACATGGAGGAAACCCTCTTGCCTCGTATATCAAGGCGCATGCTTCTTTATCCGGAGGTGTTTTGAGGAGAGCAGAAGGATTCCTGGACTTCCTTTGGGCAGCCTGAGAGATCACAGAGTATGGTTTAGGCTCAAGCAGGCAGGGCTATCATCCGGAGCCTTATACTTTTTCTCAAGGTGAGGCAGCACAGGAATTACTGTGGCTGGATTCCGCATCACCTTCAGCCCTTCATCCCAGATGTGACCAACTATAAGAATAGACCTTACGGATCTTTTGTAAGGCTCCTTGAAGTCCTAGAGGAAGCATTCAGACTGAACCTTGGGCATGGGCAGTTCAAATCTCTTAGCCGCCTGCTCCATCAAATTATGGAAACCACCTATGTCTGCAGCAGGGGGAATCAACCGGTGTAGGTGAAGGAAAAGTCTGATCCAGAATGACATAGTCAACCCACTCTGTGTCTGGATCTGGGACAGTGACCTGTCCTTGTTCCCCATCCAAGGTGTCATCCTGAATGAGACGCACGATAGGTGGTACATCCTGGGCCACAGGCATTGGCTGAGGCGGTAGTAATTGAGGAGAAGCAGGCCAAGCCGGCGGAACAACAGTAACAGGCACCACCACTGGGACTGTAGGTTGTGTTGCGAACCTCCTTCTATAGCCCAAGAGCATGGTCTGCAAGCCTGCTAATAGGGAGGAAGGCATAGAGACCATCTCCTGCTGGTAGAACTCCTGATAATCTAAGGATGGGTCATATTGTTGTTCCTCCAACTATTCACCCTCAGAATCTGTGTCCTGACTAGGGCTGGGCGTGGTTCACGAAGTAGCGCTATGCGTAGCTACGCAAAGTGCACTTCGCACTACGCAAACTACGCGTAGCACTACGTGAACTGCGTAGTACCCTGCTCACACTGTGCAAGATGTCATTTTCAATGATTGCACAGTGCGGACAAGCATCCGGCACTGAGCAATCATTGAAAACTGCATCTTGCACAGTGCGAGCTGTAGTTTTCTGCTGCTCGAGGAGATTTTTACTCGAGCGGCAGCTTTCTCAACGCGGACTGGTAGTTTCTTATCGCGAGCGGTCGCGAGCATACGCGACCACTCGCAATGAGAAACTAGACCTTCCCGCGTTGAGAATCTCGCTGTGAGGTTACTTGATGTTGGTGATCGCGAACGAGGAAAAAGTCTCGCCAGGATGTCATTTTGATTGCTCGCGGTTGCCAACTTGATGTTGAGGACCGCGAGCAAGCAAAAAATGACCGCTGTACTATGCTACGCTATGCATGTTCGCACTGTGCTACGTGCAGTTCGCGTAGTGCGAAGTTGCACAGGGTTAGTCCTGACATGTAACTGAGAAGACCTATTCGCGTAGTCAAACGGCCCATCATCCTCTTCAAATCACTCTTCTTCGAGGAGGAGTGCAGGAGGTAGAGGAGTCACCCTCCTAGGAGAAGTCATCTCAGGTGTAATCTGGCGTTATGTAACAGAAATAGTAATTTTTTTCACCGTCGATGAGGTTGTCAACGGGCCCTCAACGATGATTTGAGAGTCGTCGACGAAGAAATGGACGTCGTCGACGCAGCCGTCGTCGAGACCGTTGGCACCCCCAGCCATCGTGGAAGTCGACCTGATAGCTGTCATCACCCTCATCGTCGACATCCTCGTCGATGTCGTCAACACCATTGACGATGACCCAGCCACCACCGGCGTCGAAGTCGTCGACGCGGAAACCTGAAGAGTCACTGCCGGAGACGATGAAGTCACCATTGACGAGCCCGTTGACGGAGCCAAAGTTGAAGGGGAGGATTTCGAGTGTACCTTGGATGATTTCGTCGACGGAGTTGTTGACAGCGTCGACGAGTAAGATTTCTTCATTGATTTCACCTCAGAAGAGAGTGAGGAGGGTTTTTTGAAAGCTTTTGGAGCAGCGGGAGGAGAAGATGGAGGAACAGAACTGGATTTCCTCGCAGACATCATTCCTTTTGACAGTCCTTTACTCTCCTTTACACCTCGGTAAGGAGATTCGCCAGGACTTCGCCCTTCAGACCCTAGAGAGGTATTTTTTAAGAACTTACCAGGACATTCTTCAGAAGGTGAAGGAGAGGCTCTACCCCTTTTTACCGACCTTCTGGCAGAGGTAGCAGAGGATGCTTCATCACTGTCACTGGAGACTGGTTCCTTCCTTGACTTAAGTTTCTGGAGTCAGGTCAAAAGACGTCCTTCACAGTCTCGCAGAGTTTTTGTTGAAAAAGTGCACCATATTTTACAGTCTGCTGCCTTGTGGTCTGGGTACAGACAGCAAATAAAATCCTTGTGCTTGTCTTCAACGCACAAGCTCTTCTTAGCCCAAGTTGCACATGCTTTAAAGAGGACTTTCTTCTCCTTATCAGACATATTGACATGAAGTCCAAGCAGGTCTTAAAGAAAAAACTGGTGAATCAAATCAAATCAAATCAAAGCATTTGTATAGCGCGCTACTCACCCAGAGGGTCTCAAGGCGCTTGGGGAGGGGGGGTCCGCTACTGCTCGAACAGCCAGGTATTGAGCTGCTTCCTGAAGGCGAGGTGGTCCTGGGTCCGGCGGAGGTGAGTCGGGAGGGAGTTCCAGGTCTTGGCGGCGAGGTAGGAGAAGGACCTTCCCCCTGTGGTGGCTCTTCGGATGCGGGGGACGGCGGCGAGGGCGTGGCCGGTCGATCGAAGCTGGTGTTTGGGAGCGTAGAAATTGAGGCGGCTGTTGAGGTATCCTGGGCCTTGGTTGTGCAGGGCTTTGTGTGCGTGGGTGAGGAGAGGGAAGGTGATTCTCTTGTTGACCGGGAGCCAGTGCAGGTCTCTCAGGTGTCCGGAGATGTGGTTGCGACGGGGGATGTCCAGGATGAGTCTTGCTGAGGCGTTCTGGATCCGCTGGAGTCTCTTCTGGAGTTTGGCGGTGGTTCCGGCGTAGAGGGAGTTGCCGTAGTCCAGTCGGCTGGTGACGAGGGCCTGGGTGACCATCTTCCTGGTCTCGGTGGGGATCCACCGGAAGATCTTGCGTAGCGTGCGTAGGATGTTGAAGCACGACGAGGAGACGGCGTTGACTTGTCTGGTCATGGAGAGAGAGGAGTCCAGGATGAAGCCCAGGTTGCGTGCGTGGTCTGTTGGTTTGGGTGCGCTGCCTAGGGCGGGGGGCCACCAGGAGTCGTCCCAGGCGGAGGGTGAGGATCCCAGGATGAGGACTTCCGTCTTGTCCGAGTTCAGTTTCAGGCGGCTGTTCTTCATCCATTCGGCTACCTCTTTCATCCCTTCGTGTAGGTTGGCTCTGGCGGTGGCGGGGTCGTTGGTGAGGGAGAGGATCAGTTGGGTGTCGTCGGCGTAGGAGATGATGTTGAGGTTGTGTTGGCGTGCGATGGCTGCGAGGGGGCTCATGTAGACGTTGAAGAGGGTTGGGCTGAGCGAGGAGCCTTGAGGAACGCCGCAGATGACTTTGGTGGCTTCTGATCTGAACGGGGGGAGGCGGACTCTCTGTGTCCTTCCGGAGAGGAAGGAGATGGTCCACTCCAGTGCCTTCTCCTGGATTCCGACGTTGCTGAGGCGCTGTACTAGGGTATGGTGGCAGACAGTGTCGAAGGCCGCGGAGAGGTCTAGGAGGATGAGGGCCGCTGTTTCTCCGTTGTCGAGCAGAGCTCGGATGTCATTGGTGACTGCGATCAGGGCGGTGTCGGTGCTGTGGTTGGCCCGGAAGCCAGACTGCGAGGGGTCGAGGGATCCGTTCGTCTCGAGGAAGACGGCCAGCTGCTCGTTGACGGTTTTCTCGATGACTTTAGCGGGGAACGGGAGTAGCGAGATGGGTCGGTAGTTCTTGAGGTCGGAGGGGTCGGCTGATGGCTTCTTTAGTAGGGCGCTGAGTTCGGCGTGCTTCCAGTTCTCCGGGAAGGTGGCGGTGTTGAAGGAGGTGTTGATGATGTCCCGCAGGTGGGGTGCGATGACAGCGTCGGCCTTGTTGAAGACGTGGTGAGGGCAAGGGTCGGTCGGAGATCCGGAGTGGATGGAGTTCATCGTGCAGACGGTGTCTTCGGTGCTGATCGGGGTCCAGGCGCGGAGGGTGGTGGTGGGGGGCGGTGGGTCGGTCATGGCGTGCGTCGGTTGAGTGCTGAAGCTGTTGTGTATGTCCGCGATCTTGTTGTGGAAGTAGGAGGCGAGGGAGTTGCAGAGGTCTTGCGAAGGGGTGATGTCGTTGTTTCCGGCATTGGGGTTGGAGAGCTCTTTGACGATGTGGGAGAGTTCCTTGCTGTTGTGTGCGTTGTTGTCCAGTCGTTCCTTGAATGCAGTTTTCTTGGTGGTGTGGATCAGTTGGTGGTGTTTTTGGGTGGCGAGCTTGAGGGCAGTCATGTTGTCCGGTGTTGGGTCTCTGCGCCAGGCTTTCTCAAGGGCTCTGCAGTTCTTCTTCGAATTCTTGAGTTCGTCAGTGAACCATGGGGCTTTCTTGCTGTCGGGTCTGCTAGGCGGGGTCCTCAGAGGGGCGAGGTCGTCTGCGCAGTCGCTGATCCACTTCGTGAGGTTGGTGGCCGCTAGGCTGGGGTTCGTTGTGCTGGTGGGTGGGTTCTTGCTCAGGGAAGTTGCTAGCTGGTCGGCTGTGATCTTGTTCCAGCTTCTGCGTGCAACCTTTTGCTGTTGGTGGTGGATTGTGGTCCTTTTGAAGCTGAAGTGGACGCAGCTGTGGTCCGTCCAGTGGAGTCCGGTGGCGTGGCTGAAGGCGATGTCCTTGCTGGATGAGAAGACGGGGTCGAGTGTGTGTCCGGCGTAGTGGGTGGGGGTGGTCACCAGTTGCTTGAGTCCGAGGTTGGCGAGGTTGTCCAGCAGGGTGGTGGTGTTGCGGTCGTTGTTGTTCTCTAGGTGGAAGTTGAGGTCCCCGAGGAGGATGTAGTCAGCGGAGAGGAGGGTGTGCGGGCTGACGACGTCGGCGATGTCCTCGCTGAATTGTGTGCGTGGTCCCGGGGGTCTGTAGATGAGGGTGCCTCTGAGGGTGGTCTTGGGGTTGATGTGGATCTGGAAGTGCAGATGCTCGGCGGGTGCGAGGGTGTCGTCGGTGTTGGTCGTGATGCGGATGGAGTTCCTGTGGATGATGGCGATGCCTCGTCCTGTCTGGTTGACGCGGTCCCTCCGGATGATCTTGTAGCCGTCCGGGATGGCGATGGCGATGTCGGGCGCTGAGGAGGTGTTCATCCAGGTTTCCGTGAGGAAGGCGACGTCTGGGGCTGTGGTGTCGAGCAGGTTCCAGAGCTCGACGGCGTGTCTGTGGACTGAGCGGGTGTTGAGCAGGATGCACTTCAGGTGGCTGCTGCTGTTGCTCGTCGAGGTCTTGGGCACTGCTGGAGTGGTGCAGGTCCGGATGCAGGTGAACTTGCAGGAGTTGCAGCAGAAGGGTCCGTGGGTGCGTCTCGGGGTGGCTCGGTAGCAGCCCAGGAGTCTGCCGGCATTGAGTACGTGGAGGTCGGTGGTGGCGTAGGTCCAGCGGGAGGGCTGGTGACTGTGGGATCCAGGGGTCCTGGCACTGAGCACGGGCCAGGCGCGGACAGGCGCAGACGGGCTTACCTTTGGCGCACCTTCGGCGCTCATTCGGTGCTCCCGCTGCGCGCGTCCGCTGCGCGGTCGCTGAGGGAGCGTCATAAGAAGGGAGCCGGGAGGGCGGGTCAGCTGGGAGGCGGGAGCGTGGGATTCAATCGGCTGGCGGGGGGGGCGGGGCCGCAGGCAGTCAGCGGCGGGAAAGCGAGTGCGGGCTTGGCGGGCGGCCCTGCGGCAGCTGGGGCGCTCGCTGACGGAGAAGGCAGGCAAACACGGCAGCAGAAGGCAGGAGGCAGGAGCAGGAGGTCCTGGGAGCGTGGGGGTGACCAGGCCGAGGTGAAAAACTGTAGAATTAAGGATAACTGAAAAAACTGAGCAGAGCTCAGTAGAGACTCCCTTGCACAACGTGCTGTAGAAAATCTGATGGTCTGAGCTTCTCTCAGGAGGGTTCTAAGGGGTGAGGCCAATCCGATTAGTTCTTCTTTTTTTGTGGTCTCTTTTACAAAAAGAGGTGGATAGGTTGCAAAACAAGAATGGGCCTAGGCCTAGTTTCTGTTTTGGTAATGTTTCCTATTGCTATTTTATGTATACCCGGGATTCCCATTCCGACGACTGGGAATGATACAAGCATGGGAATCTATGAAAGTTCCAACACTGGAGTAAAAGTTAGTTAGGGTGGCTTCAAGTCTCTTGTTGCACATGGATATTCATGAGTAGGTTAAAGGGTTATATCTGATTTCAGGAGGAAGAGCTTTCTATATTCGCTGAGCAAGAGAGGACAAGGCGTGGTTGTAAGTTCTTTTCTTTTTTAATTTATGAGGTTTCAGCAGGAGAGTGTGAGAGCTTCTTAGGGCCTGAGTCATTCTAGATAGTTTGTGTTTTTTAGCCAGGTAAACAGGAGAGTTATAATGAAGAGCTTTGTGCATCTAGTAGGCTATCTTGAACTGAATCCTTGCTTCGAACGATGGCCTGTTGAGTTGAATTAGACCTGGTGTGATGTGATCACGTTTTCTTGATCCTTTGATGAGCCTGGCAGTGGAGTTCAGAGTAGCCCTTAAAGGGACCAATCTAGCTTTGGGTAGCCCCCTCAGGGTCACAATTCAATAGTCTAAACAGGAGATAACTGCTAGCTGCATGTCCTCAGGAGGCTGGGATGGTTTGATTTTCCTTAATGTGTTGAGATGGTGATTCACTCTCATAGTTGTTGCACTGATGTGGTCTTGCATATGCAGGTATTTGTCCAGAGTTATGCCTAAAGATCTCGTGGAGTCAACAACCTGTGGAGCGCAGTTGAGAGCCGTTGTTTGAGCCCGTCTTGAATGGGTGCAGAATGGTTGTAGGGGGCAATCAGGATGAATTCCTTCTTGAGTGTATTTAGCATAAGGTGATTGTCAGTTAACCATTGTTGAGTTTTCAGAAGCACACAATTAAGAGTTTTTATGTCATCCACTGAAGCAATTTTCATGTACAATTGACTGTCATCAGCATACATGTGCTATTGTATGTTTGAGCGGTTCAGAATTTCAGAGAGAGGTTCCATGAACAAGCTGAAAAGCGTCAGAGAGAGAGTGGAAACGTGAGGTACTCCAATTCAGGCTGGTGTACTGTTAGTGAGGGAATGTCTGACTCTGATTCTATTATGTAGGAACGAGGCAAACCAATTTAAAACTGGGCCCGATAATCCCATCTTTTTTTCAAGAAGATCAATCAGGTTTTCATGTTTGACCGTGTCAAACGCCAAGGACAGATCAAGAAGAATACGTAGGCAAGGTTTGTTATGGTCAAGTAGTCTTAGGGTCATCAACAATGTGTTTAGAGTTGTTTCAGTACTGTGTCCCACTCTGGAACCTGATTGGTGTAGGTCAAGTAATGAAACTGATTTGATTGCAGAGTTGTATATGAATGCATTTCTCAAGCAGTTTGGCTAAAGTCATGATAATAGAAATTGGACGGAAGTTATTGGGATCAGACAAGTCTGCATTTGGCATTTTTTGGGATGAGGGTGACTTGTCCTATGTTGAGGCAATCAGGAATCCTACCCTGCATGAGCAATTAATGGACATTCATAGACCAGAGTGGGAGAATGCAGATCTAAGTGCTTTGAAGAGGATAATTTATATGATTAGAAGGTTTTAATGAAGTTAAGATTTTGAGTAGGTCAGCATCGTCTGATAGTATAAAGGTATTCCACATCGCATTGTTTTTTGGAGTATAATCCATAGAGCAAGAAAGAGAGTACTCACTAAGGTTATCCATGGTGAGGGAGTGGGCTGGGTCTGATAATGCGGATTTGGTGATACGATTTGCAGTGCTAGTTCAATCTTTCTTGTCTTTTCAATGAAGTGTGCAGCGAACTCCTCACCACCAAGGAGTGAGATCTTGGGTGGAGAGTGTTGGTTGGCTGGGAGGGGAGGTTAGCTTGTTGTTTGATTATTTTGAAAAGTTTTTTGGGTCTGTTTTTGGTGATGTCAAGCTGTCACCTAAAGTTAACAGCTTTAGCGCTTCGGATATGTTATACAAACTTCATGTCATCCTCAACCTGGGAGAGCGCTCTCGCCCTCTTACCTGCATTTAAAAGGTAGAAACCACCGCTGTTTGGCGGGTCCTGGGGTGGCTGGGTGGTCGCCATCTTGCCTTGGGCTCGCGTCTCTTGCCACGGGCGCCATCTTGGAGCGTCTCGCGCTCGTTGTGCTGACCGGTGCGCCTACTTAAGGCGGACTCGCTCTCCGGAACCTGATCAAGGTACCTGCTTCACTGCTGCAGGTCGCGCTGCTGCTGTGCTCCGTAGCTCATTTAAAAAATTACCTCGTTTTTTATCTCTGTTAATTTTCTTTTATTTTCCCTTGGTTTTAGGCGTCTTGCCTGGGAGAGCGCTCTCGCCCTCTTACCTGCATTTAAAAGGTAGAAACCACCGCTGTTTGGCGGGTCCTGGGTCCTGGGGTGGCTGGGTGGTCGCCATCTTGCCTTGGGCTCGCGTCTCTTGCCATGGGCGCCATCTTGGAGCGTCTCGCGCTCGTTGTGCTGACCGGTGCGCCTACTTAAGGCGGACTCGCTCTCCGGAACCTGATCAAGGTACCTGCTTCACTGCTGCAGGTCGCGCTGCTGCTGTGCGCTGTAGCTCATTTAAAAAATTACCTCGTTTTTTATCTCTGTTAATTTTCTTTTATTTTCCCTTGGTTTTAGGCGTCTTGCCTGGGAGAGCACTCTCGCCCTCTTACCTGCATTTAAAAGGTAGAAACCACCGCTGTTTGGCGGGTCCTGGGTCCTGGGGTGGCTGGGTGGTCGCCATCTTGCCTTGGGCTCGCGTCTCTTGCCACGGGCGCCATCTTGGAGCGTCTCGCGCTCGTTGTGCTGACCGGTGCGCCTACTTAAAGTCGTCCTCTCCCGCGCAGCGGGATCGCGCAGTGGGACACCGTCGCTTAGCCGGAGTCGTGCCTGAGTCCTGCCCGTCTGCGCTCGTCCGCGTCGAGGTAGCGGGTGCGGGCTATGGACTCTGGCTTTCAGCCATTCTACCATCATGTGTAATACAACGACGTTCAGGTACAATCGTGCCGATCTCTTTTCCATCAGAGAGGGTATTTTGGCGTGCAGTCATGATCCGTTACCTCCTTTGTCGGGACCTTATGACTGTGTGTGTGGCAGCTTTTCTTTGGCCTCCCCCATTGGGGTGCGCTCTATTGAACAGACTGCCCAAAGTACGCATATGGACTGTACTGAGCGAGTACTCAGCATATGGAGCTTGAATGTTAGATCATTGGTCAAGAACCCTCAGTCCCTCCGGGACATGATAGATAAGGACTCTCCTGACATCATTTTTCTCACCGAGACTTGGCTACAGGACGCCGACACTGCCATAATAAATCTGGCGTTTCCCTCCACCTATACGGTGTTTACTTTGAATCGCACGTCTAGGGGAGGTGGCATAGCCATGGCGACTAAATCCTGCTTTCCGGTGGACTGGAAAGCTCTTGATCTGCCGATGTGCGAGAGCGCTTCTTTTAAGGTTACTGTCAGTCATCAATTCACTCTTAGTGGCTTGCTTATTTATCGCCCACCAGGGAATGACACTGCCTTCAAGGCCGCCCTAGCTGATATGGTTAGCTTGCTTGCTCCTAGGTGCGCTAATTTTAACATCGTAGGTGATCTCAATATACATCTTGATCAGACGTCATCTGTACCCATCAGCTCCTTATTAGCGGACCTTGAAGCCATGCAATTGAACCAACTAGTTACCTCCCCTACCCACATAGGAGGTCACATACTTGATCCCTTCTTTACCACCTTGGTTCGGGCTAGGACATCTGACCCGATGGTGGTAGGATGGACTGACCATCTGTTGGTTAAAGTGTCATGCCCCTTAGATGACCCACAATTTAAACCTGTGGATAGACTGATCCTTAAAAGAAACTGGCGTAAACTCAAACTGGAGGAGTTTGTTAAGATACTGGAGGCGCAGCCCTTGGGCACTCTGCTGAATGTGGGACAGGGATACGAGCAGTTCTGTAGCTGGGTCCTTACTGCCCTCGATTCTCTTATACCTATGCGCTGGTCGAAATGCCACGCCAAAACGCGCAGCCCATGGTATAATGAGGCCCTTGCCAAGCTTAAGAGAACATGCCGGCAAGCTGAGAGGGCATGGAGGAAATCCTTTGACTCCACGTTAAAATCGTTGTATTTTGCCCAGCTTAAAACCTACCACAGAGCTATCTGCCAAACCCGGGCCGCATATTACGCCTCTGAGTTTTCCAACAGCCCTAACCCATCCAAACTAATCTTTAAGGTGCTCAAAGATTTGATGGGGAAACGGGCAACCTCGCTGGAAATCTGCATGGACTCTCACTGCGAAAGTCTGGCATCCTTTTTCGTGGAGAAGGTGCAGGCAATCCATCGAGGATTTATACCATCTGTACTCGGGGATGAACCTAGTGACGTGAAGATCTCGGTTTCCGAAACTCTGTCCTTCCTGCCTATCATGTCTGTTGAGGTTTTTGACACTCTGAGCCTCAAAATTAAGTCTGGTTCTCCCTTAGATCCGCTGAAGCCGGAGCTTATTACTCTTCTCCCACCCCTCTGCCGCGAGCCCATACTGGACTTGATTAACCTTTCGCTCAGCGAGGGTGTGGTTCCTTCCTCTTGGAAGCAAGCAGTGGTTAGCCCCATTTTGAAGAAACCCAACCTTGACCCCCTGCTTCCTGAGAACTATCGGCCCATCTCTCTCCTGCCTTGGACCACCAAGGTTACTGAGGCACACGTGAACTCCATTCTGTCTGCCCACCTCTCTCGTAATAATATTCTTGACGAGAGTCAGAATGGTTTTCGCGCACAACACAGCACTGAAACTGCTCTGCTCTTTATGACCGAGCACTTGCGTTCAGTGCTGGATGCGGGTCAGACAGCGGCGCTCCTCTTGTTAGACCTGAGCGCCGCGTTTGACACGGTGTCTCATGACATTCTGATGCGGCGCCTAGAGGAAGTGGGCATTGAGGGGAAGGCTCTTCAATGGTTCCGCTCTTTCCTTTCGGACCGGTTTTTCAAAGTGGCCATTCCACCTGGTCAGTCCTCTTTCCATCCCTTGGGACTGGGAGTCCCTCAGGGCTCTGCGTTGAGCCCCACTTTGTTCAACCTGTATGTGAAGCCGCTGGCTGTTGTCGTCAGACAATGGGGCTTAACCATGACATCGTATGCCGACGACACGCAGCTGGCGGTGACACTCAGTGGGGACCCTGAGGTGACGGCGCCCAGATTCCGTGCAGGACTAATAGCTGTGGCAAACTGGATGCGTAGTAATTGCTTACAGCTAAATGCCAAGAAAACCGAGGTCCTGATTCTCGGGAAGCAGGCGGAACTTTGGGGAGATCAGTGGTGGCCTCCTGAGTTGGGTGTGTCTCCCGTCCCAGCGGCCGAAGTTAAGAACTTGGGGGTCTGGCTGGATCCTAACCTTTCTTTTACCAGCCACACAAAGAAGATTGCAGCTACCTGTTATGGTATTCTACGAGGACTGAGACCAGTCCTCAAATTCTTCGACCCTCCTACTCGGCAACTGGTGGTCCAGGCCTCCATTCTCTCTCGGCTGGACTACGGGAGTGCACTGTTGCTTGGAGTAAATCAGGCTGAGGCTACTAGGCTACAGAGGGTGCAGAATGCCGCTGCGCGGGCCATTGTTGGCCTCCCGAGACGTTGCTCTGTCTCTGCAGTTCTGACATCCCTTCACTGGCTGCCAGTCAGACAGAGAATCAAATTCAAGGCTCTCTGTCTGACATTTAAGATCCTGAAACTCTCTTCGCCTCCTGCCCTTGTGGGCCTTGTTTCTTTCTATGTCCCCACGCGGTCTCTCCGGTCGGAATCTCTCCTTCTAACGATTAAGCCTAGATTCAGACTGAGTAGGATGGGAGGTCGCTCCTTTTGTGTTTTGGCGGCTGGATTGTGGAACGCCCTCCCTGTCCATATTCGTGCCCTGGATAGCCTGACTCTTTTTAGGCGCGCTATAAAAACCCACCTGTTTGCCTCCGCTGACTGATTCCCTCCCTTCTCAGCATTTGATCTGTTGTGTTGTGGTACTGGATCAGGCGCCAGGACGCCCCTTTGCTGGGGCAGCTGTGCGCCTAATAAAAGTTATTAACATAACATAACATAACATAACTGCTTGAGGTTTGTTATGGAAGGAGAGTTTCTCCATGATCTCTCTGCGAGTCTTAATTTGTCTCGTTCCTCGTTAAGGGAGCAATTGAACCAGGGCTTGGACAGTTTGCTTGGCATCTTTTTGAGTTGCTTCAGAGCAATTGTGTCAAATATATTTGTCATGGAGTGGATGTAATATCCAGTGAGTTCATCCAGATTTGTCATGTGAAGGGTGGAGCAAGGAGGTTGTTATTGCTGATGGAGGTTAGATTATATACGTTGAGGTCCCTCATATTGCGAGACCATTGTTTGATCTTATGAGGTTGTCCCTGTCTAATCAGCATCCTTTCCAAGATGCAAAAAGAGATTAGGTATTGTTCCGACAAGTCACAATATATTTTCAAGTTGTATACCGTTATCTTTCACTATGATTAAATCAAGGGTGGAGGCCTTGTTGTGGTGGGTAGGTCCGGTGCAGGCCTGGGTGAAGTTTAGGTCTGAGAGAAAAGCCTTGAAGGTGCACAGTAAGGGATCAGTTGCGTCGTTTAGGGTAAGTTGAACTCGCTAAGGAAGATATGGTTAGGGTGTTGGTCAGAATTTGAGGACACAGTCTCCATGGTGTTCTAGATTTCAATGCCTGGGTATTCACAGGAGGGCATAGGCGCAGTTTGTAAATGTCTCAGTGTGAGAATGGAGCTATGTCGCCACCAACTTTAACAGGTCTATCTAGTCTGATGATGTCATAATTGGGAGGAAATAAGATGTCCAAAATTGGAGAGGAGGTATCATTAAGCCAAGTTTCAATTAAGATCAGGAGGTCCAGCTGTTGCGTAAGAATGAGATTGGCAACATCGGCTGCATGCTTTACCACTGACCTGCAGTTAAAAGGCATCAATTTGATGTGAGATTTAGTTACTACAGCTTTTAGGTGTGATGTGGGGACAGGTCATAAATCATCCTTGTTCATAGTTCTGAGACTGACACTGTGTTCTCTAAACGAGTTGGAAGGAATAGTTTGGATACTGAATGGTGATGGTGCTGAGTCACTACGAGAGTCGTTGTAAGATAGAATCAGGGAGTGAATGTCATCATCAGACAGATGAGTAGTAGTCGTTTAGGGCCTGGAGTGGTGATTGAGATGTGACTATGATTTCCAGTGCAGAATAAACGGGCTTTCCCTGGATGAAGTTTTTCTCCTGCAGTGTTTATCCGTTGAGGGAGGGCTGGGTTGATTAGTCCTAAGGATTATATTGATCTTCCAAAGCTTCTCCATCTTCATAGAGAAGTATAATAGGTTCGGAAGGCCATCTTTAACTAGTTGAAGATCATGCTTGAGGTCTGCAAGCTTATCTTTAATGGAGGGCAGGTTAGCAGTATGGGTGGAAGGTCAAGGGGTGGATAGTAAATGAGAACCCTCAGTAAAGGGAGCATTTGAAGGCAATTTGGATTCCTCATAGGTGACGAGGTAAGTAGTAGGGGAGGAGACAGGATGTTGTGGACTAGAGAATGGTGTACTGGAGGAGGACAGTGGATGAGGGGTAGGAAGAGGTGACCGATTTGCTTCCTCTATAAGCCTCTTGAGTTGAGGGGCAGTGGCCACTGGTGGGTGCACGGTGGATTAGTGGGGCCCCATTGGAGCAAAGGTGAAGTAGAGGAATGATAGTTTGTAGCAGGCCTGTAGCCAGGAATATTTATTTAAGGGGGCCTGGCCCCCAGTAATGAAATAAAGTAAATGGCTTGGGCTAGGTGCACAGGGTAATGAGTGCATGAAATCAGAACATCATGACTAAAATGTCATTTATTAAAATATATTGTTTTAAATATTGGTTATGAAAATATCGCACCATCTGAGTTAATATTATAAACAAATAGTTCCCAATTTAATAGGGGCTGCTAAGGAGTCCATATGGCATTGTAAATGAAATAGAAATGAAATGAAATAGGGGTTTTGTAAAGCGCGTTACTACCCGGAGGCCTCGTAGCGCTGAGGACGAGTGGGACACGATAACCACCAGCTGAAGATTAGTGGAAAAGAAGTGATTAGTTGGCCGCTCCTTCTCACACACTGCGGCAAAACTCTGGAACACTCTTCCTCTGCCTTTGCGGGAAACTTTAAACCATCTCTCTTTTAGGAAAACTCTAAAAACACACTTGTATGCTACATTCTGTTGACCTGCCCTGAGCCCTTGCTAATTAAGTTTCTGTCATAAGCGCTACGAGGCCTCCGGGTAGTTAGCGCTATACAAGTGCTGCTTCAATTCAATTCAAATTCTTACCGAATTTTAGGATGTCAGGTTCACTGCGCAGCATGATCGGCAGGGCGTTCCAGACAGATGCCGCATTCCAAGAAAAGGAGCGGCCTCCCCATCTGGCACGTTTCATTTTATTGGTTGTAGCCTGAAAAGTTGTGCCAGAGCGCAACGATCTCCATGGATGGTAGGGGGTCACTAAGGAACAGATCATTGTGGGAGCTTTTTTCCACATAGCTTTGTGCATTATGCACATTGCCTTGAATTTTACCCTGGCCTGGATGGGCAGCCAGTGCAGATTCCTCAAGGAGACAGCACCTGAGTGTCTTCGAGAAAGTCCGAGGAGAAGAAGTGCCGCCGCATTCTGGATTACTTGAAGTTTTTTAATAGTACTGACAGGAGCGCCCAAATAGAGGGCGTTCCCGTAGTCCAGGCGGGACAGGATGATGGCCTGGACCATTATCCTTCGAGTTTGAAAAGGGAGAAGAGGCAGGATTTTCCTCAGCATTCGTATCAGCCCAAAGCATGTGACAGAGGTTTTGGTGGCTTGCTGATTGAAGCGTAAGGTGTCATCTAGCCAGACTCCTAGACTCTTTATCCTATCCTTTGGTTCTGGTGGGGTATCCATGCAGGTCGGCCATTCAATGGTGGGTCTTGGTGCAGCTGATTTACCCAGGAACATCAACTCCATTTTTTCCCCATTCAGTTTTAGATGGGAAAGGTCCATCCATTTTGTTATTGCTACTAGGCAATTGCCCAGATTGTTGGGCGTGTCCCCTGGCTGATTCAGAGCCACCACTAGTTGGGTGTCTTCTGCGTAGGTTATAATATCAAAGCCATAGGGACGAACAATCTCTGCCAGAGGTTCCATATATACATATTGTGAACTATGAAAGATTGTCAGCATGTGATCAAAGATACACCACACCTCATATCGCATATAGTTCAACAGACATAAATACAGTGCACTAACTGAAGTAATACGTTTCTGACTGGGGGCAAATCATATAAAAAAGATCAAAAGTCCTCCCCAAAAGCTGACTTCAGATTATCAGTGCAGGAACTGGTCCTCTCCCACTTGGATGAAAGCAGCTCTCTGTTCAAAAGCTTCTTCCACTAAATACTGTCATGTCTGAAAGGCATCCTACATACTGGAGACCTGATCAAATTCAAACACATAGCTGAACACTGAACAAACTTCACTGATTCCCCATTCAGACCTGCATTACTTTCTTAAGACTTCTTTTTGAGAAGTACAGCATTATGAAACATGTATGCCAAGGGCTAACAGCGCTCTCTAAACTTCTCCCTAGAAAGCTGCAATATCTCCATGACCTGGTGCACCCTCTAACGTCCAGCTGAATCAAAAAACCCTAGTGTACCTAGCAGAGGGCTAGCCATCCTAAAAGATGACGCCAGAACAAGAGTAAATATAATTCCAAACCCAAAACAAGGAAATGGAGGGAAAAAAATCAGAAAGGACCTAAGAGCAAGCCTTTTGAATCTGTGCACTCATTTGGAACATTATATACATTAGTATTCTAACTACTCTCACCCTCCTGCGATTTTGGAAGGAACTGAAGATGAGTCTGTTCTCAGAAATTCCACTAGGTAGTCCGGTATGCAATTCATCTCTTCATAAAAAGACTATCTCCTCACTCCAGCGTACCCACCTTTTCTCCACCTACCTGTAGGTATTTTCAACAATGTACCTTGGCTCTTGTCCTTCTGTTCAGTGCTCCATTGTTTCCCAGTAGTTTTTTCTATCTAACCCCTACAAACATACACTATTACAACAGGTGATCATTTCAAAAAGTGAAATGATACAAGGGACATGGAGACTGATATAGTCCATCACCCAATAGAAAGATTTTATTTAAGGAAAGCCAAGAACTGATAAGGAAATAACATATTCATTTCCTCTAATTCAGATATGATTTTATCAGCAATCTAAGGATTATATACATATATCTGTACATCCTTACTACAGTTGATCAATCCCTAGACCCCCTTTTGTATGCCAACTTCTGTACTGACTCACTTTTACCTTTGTTGTGTGGGACAGTGTATGAGTGTCTGAATGTTTGTGGACTCTGTCTTTGCTTCAGTGTCTTGGTTAGTGGACATAGGAACCTGGCTTGCCTTGACATCTTTCTAACAGTCTACCAACATACATTGACCCCGATTCACCACACACTTAGCCCTCCATGCATTGATTTATACCTCCAAGCCTATCTAACTACCTCTTCCTGTCTTCTGCAGCTTATTTTTTCCTTCCTTTCTTCCTTTATCTTTGGCAAGCAGACCAATACATTTACACATCAACTACTGCTCATTTTCATTTTGGGGAAGATCATCCTATGCAATGGACACCTTCCTCAATCCCTCGTTCTTTTTCCAGCCGCTCCTCTCTCCTGTCATGTGAAGCACATGTAAACAGCCTTTCCATAGTACAAAATGCTATAAACAAAAACAACATAATATAGCTTGTGGTCTGTGAGTGTGGATGATTTCATGTTAGATGGCTTATATGTATTAGTGCCTTTAGGCCTAGATGAAGGGGTGCATGTTTATATGCTGATCTATGTACAGGGATATCTGGATATTTCCATGCACGTGTCATCTATGACAATGAATGTATGAATTGTTTGTATGTATGCACCACAGAAAAGTTAAACCTGTTGGCTTTGTCACTTCCTGCACCCCATAATAAATGGCTTTTTATTTGCATGATCCCCCAAGTTTTTGGACTGATGCTGCTGGTTGTTTGCACTCTGCTTGACTGACCCCAGTGTATGTAGCCTGACCTCTAAAACATGTAAACACTGGCTGTGCTCCCAAATACCTTATTTAACTTACCTATATGTCAATAGTATCTGGTGTAATGTGTATTCAGGGTCTGTAAGTTAAATGCCTCTAATGGATTGTGGCACACATTGTGCCACCCTGTGAGTGACAGTGCAATATACGTCTGCAGGCCTACCACTGTAGCCTGTCTCTGCAATTTTAAAATTGCAAAGTAGAATTGCCAAAATAAACCCCTTTAACAGGCCTAAACCCTTCTTTTAAATTTGCATATTTCGCCCCTAAGTAGGCCTATCAATGCCCATAGGGCAGGGAGGTTGTATTTACATGTAGGAGATGTAAAAATCAAATGTTAAACAAGTCCCTACAATAACAATGCCCTAAGACCTGTTTTCGCGGTAGCCTGTAGCATATTTAGCTGATCCATAGGAAATCATTGGGCTACGCTATTCAAGTTAATAAAGTTATCTCTGCTTAGGAATCAGCTAAAAAGTGAATGATTGTACTTTTCAAAATATTTATTGCAAACCCAATTAATAAGTAAAGTTGGAAATGCCCTAAATATTGTACAAACTGTACTTTTAAAATGTCACCTTTTACCTGACCAACACTTCTGGAAGTCCATTTGCATGGGCTTTCAAATGCCACCAAGGAGCTAAATAGTGCATTTGATGAGGTTTAATCTTGTTCCCAGAGCTGAGATAAGGTCTTGGTGATCTGGGGTGTTATCTTTCTGTGACAAGATGACCACATTCCAGTGCCAAGGAACTTAATTAACCTCAAAAAGATCTATCCTGCCACAGGCAGATATGGCAAACACCTGGGGCTGTCCCATATTTTGTGCCTCAAGTCAGTCATGCACTAATACCAGTGGGAGATTAGCTGCCCCCAGAACTGGTCTTGAGTGACCAAAGTAAAGGGTTTGCAGTCTTCCCCCCACCTCTAGGGTGGACATAGGAGCTCTGCACAGGGGAAGTGCCTGGATTTTGATAATGAGGTGCATTATGGGATTGTTTGCAAAATAGCACACAGACACTGCTGTAAAGGTGGGAAGGGTAACCCATATGAACATTTTCCCTATTGGTTAGGGAGGTGCCAGCAGTCCCCCCCACCCACAGGCTAGTTCCAGGCAAAATTGTGGCACCCCTGTTCAGAACGCTACTGGACCTTTGGAAGACATAAGAAAGACAGCACCCTCCATTGAGACCTTTGAGGAGAACTCTAAGAGCTGGGTTTGCTGCCACCTGTCCACGAAAAACAAGTGGACTCCAGAGGTTGGTTGGCTGACTGCCTGTTAAGCTACAGGGACACAAAATCTGTAAGAAACCCACTTTCCTAGAAAAGCCAAGCTGACCAGTTTCAAATGGACCTGCCCTGGACTCTTACCGTGGCTCCTGTGGAGTGAGTCCTGGCCCCCAAGTGCTTTTCTTGAGGTTCTGGAATCTTTGGCTTTTGTGAGAGTGTACTCCTATCGCTTAGCAGTAAAACATGGGGACTTAGAAACTTGTTGTTAACATTTTGCCTGAAGAACCGTCAAATGACCTGGGCCACCCCAGCAGCCCAACCACCAAGGGTGAATCGATGGTGGGTCTTACTTCACCACAACTCCTGCTAAGTTCTCTTATTGACTCTGGAATCTGTAGACGCCAAGCCCTCCCCAGTTCCCAATCCTAACTTAATCGGCACTGCAGTTAATGGAGACCTGATCAATGCCAAAGTCCTATGGGGAGTGAAGATTTGAACTTCTCCCTCCAGAGAGTTTCTTACATAGACCAGCGGTTTTGCTGAGGCTCCATCTTGATGATGGAAACAGTCAAGGTCAGCACCCTTCTCTCTTCTTTCACTGAAGGCTGTTGACTTCGGGAGGTAAATGTTTCACAGGGAGTAACCAGGTCATTGCATCCGACCCGCACACTATCACAGTCAGTTCGAAAACTTACCACTGTCCCTGTCTAACACAGGCAGTTGTTCCCGGTTGGTTCTTTTTGGTGCTATTTATAGCTAAAACTTTAAAATTTCATATCACTGGTTTCCCTTATTGGATGTCTGTCATTTTGTTACCATTTTGTTCATTAATTTATTCTTTATGTTTATTAATTAAAGTGCGATTTTTATTGTGTGCTCTGCGCCATAGCTACCAGGAGTTGAGCTCAGGTTTACATTAATAAAAACTTTACTGGGTCTAACAAAAACAGTGACATTATTACTTGTCGTAGACTACTATCCACCCCAACTAACAATCCACATTCTAACACACCCTATCCTGCAGTTTCGTAGTTTCAAATTATACATTTTCTAAATATCTGATGTTACTTTTTCCCAATCTAATTATACTCAAATTATTATTTTTAGAGGGATGAATGACTGAGTGTGCCCTGTGACGGATTCAATTCCACAGAGGACAATTTAGCCAAGAGACTGGATGTATTGGGGTGGCTTGCTGAAATATAGCATGAATTGTTCAAATCTCCTGGTTCAGAGTGCCCATCATTATAAAAGTGATGAATTTGAACTTTGGCACTACAAGACTGCACCCCCTCCCAATTACTCAAGTGAGTTGAGAGTAGAGCAGATGGATTCTCATTTCACTGAATATTGTGAGTCATGGTACCCATTCACATTCAATCCCACTTCAACAACACACCCTCGCATCACCTGTCATGTGAATGAGGCTCTATTTATACTGCTCACAATCTTCAAACTACCTCATGGTAAGGGCAACAAGATCACAAGGATAATCCTGCTCTTAAAACACAGTGAGAATAAAAAGAAAATAGAAAAATCAGACCACGCCAAATGCCCAGTAATAGTCCATGAACACGATAGAGAAAAACACATACAGACAGACCTAGGAACTAATGAAGAGAATCCTGTAGGTGAATTGTCATGTCAGAAAAAGGTACTAAATACTTAGAATTGCATGAAAACAGAAGGAAGACTAAAGCTGAGGAGGCTATGATAAGGCTTGACATTCCCCGCACAACAAAACCTTTCCAGAGTAAAATAAAGAGCATGGAATCAGTGCTCGCTCTTTATTCCCCCTCCTTTCTCCTGTGCTTTATCAGTAAAGTTTTGCTCTTCATATTCCCCCAGGTCATGGGCATTCTTTCATTGCCTTGTGGTGACTCACCTGTTTGGCCCTGTTAGGGCCAGGAGAGAACTTTGGAAAAAAGCCCTCACTCTCCAGAGCCCTCATTTCGAGGTCCTATATTGAAAGTCGACAATGTACAACAACATTTAACACATTTCATACATATGGTATATATTTCTTTAAATGTGTTTTGTCTATCTTTGTTCCATCTGCTATCTTAAGACTTGGTTCTTTCTTTTTTCAACCTCCCTTGCCTTCCCTCCTGTTTCTTTCATCCTCCTTCTTTCTCCTTTTCCCTCTCATCCCATGCTCTGTTTGTCTTGTTTTCTATTCTCTCCCTTTCTTTTCCTTTTTCGAACTACTGGAGTCCGTCCTCTAGTGTTGTCTTGCATGTCCCATCCATCTTCTGACTTAACCATTTCCACCCCTTCCTTTACTCCAGTTATTTAGTCATTGAATTGATATTTTCTTCCATGTTGCATTTCTCATCAAAGAACATTGATTTTGTTTAAATATACCAGCAGTAAAATAGCGCACTGTGTTAAATAAATACACTGACCACATGGTAAAGCAATCATACGCAAGACATCTTTCTTTTTTAAAAAGTACAAAGTTATAGAAGTCAGGAGCTGATAGCAGTCTCTCTGCCTAGGTGATGTTGGTGGTCAGTGGACGGATTGATTGCTCATGCCCTTGCTGATAGCACAAGGTAGAGAGGAAGGCAGCGGCACATGCTGCAAATGTGGTGGCCCAATGGGTGCATTAGAAGCAGGGCTACCAGCAGCATAACCATTCTGCGTTTTGACACCTTAGGAGCTGGTCAATAATTCGACTAAGGTTGCCGTATTTATTCAAGGCTGAAACTGGTTTTCTGGTAAGAGATTGTGCAATTCAGCCACTATCTTCTATTAGAGCGCGTTTGACAGCAAGGAACCATACTTCTCACAGGAGCTAAATAGTACAGAATGTTAAATAAATACTGTGGTCAGGTGGTAAATGAATCTGACACAAGTCAGCTTTCTTTAAAACAAAAGAAGTACATACTTCAGGAAAGGAATTCATGAGTCCATACAAGTTTCAGTATCTTTGTGCTGGTGATGCTGGCAGCCTGGCACAGCTTTAAAGAAAGGTGACTGCATACACTGCACATTAAATGTGGGGCCCAGCTGATTGCATTTTAATGACCATCCTGAATGGGGACAATGCAAGGGATAGGCAGGACTGAAAGCTGCTGGCTTGCGCCACAGTAGTACATGTACAACTCTGTGGGCAGAGGGAGTAGCAGCTTGACTGTGCTGAAGGTGTTGGTTTGATCACAAGGAAGATGAGCACAGGTTCTGCAACTTCAGCCCTCACTTTCATTTTCGGTTTCTGAGTTGAGAGACCATGGGTATGCTGCCCCATAATTCCATCCCCACCCGTCCCCAAGGTCCACTCGTGGCATGCCACAGTATGCCTGAATATTTAGAGACCTGTCTGTAGAAAGGATTGGAAGTAAACCTATTACAAAATGGCGGCCAGGTTAACCGCTAAAGACCGAGCCCCTTCGAAATTTATAGTTAAGTGAAACCAGGTGGACTCAATTATCAATTGAGTCCGCTATATAAAAAGGACTCAAACTCCCTTAGCTTCAGATGCAGAGAAGAAGCGGACAAGGGAGGACGTTACGCGGGATTGCTCCACTGACCAGTAAGTAATATAGGGACTAAATGGGACTCTTTTTATTAGGCGCTTTAATAGTTAGAATACTACTTAAACTGGGGGGGTAACATTGCCCAAACACTAAAATTTTTATTTTATACTTGCCTACAGCTTGGAATAATTTAAAAAAATTCCATTTGAGTGGTTCTCGAGTCAGCAATTAAATGAACAGGAGGAACCAATAAGGAAATACCAAGAATCCTTACAAGACAGAGCTAAGGTAAGAACTGTCCCGAAATAGGGAATATAGGACAATCAAATAAATTAGACCATAGTAAATATAATTCTGATTACTGATTGTATTGCAGGTTCAGACTTAGGGAACCTTGGACTTTTAATCAAAACGACGTCCCCCTTAACTCAAAGAAGCAGAATAAATATTATCTGGTAAGCTCTAAATGTAACACCTTAATAAGCAACTAACCAGATCATAAGGTGGACATAAGGGTACAAAACTGTTTTTTTCTCCATTAGAAGAGAAAAAAAGACAACCAAACCGACACTTACGGAGAAGAATAGAGTAAACTACCCGTAAGGTAAATTGTTGAGACGTGGCACTTAGTGTTTGTCCTTAATATGTGGGGTATGAAAGTCAGGCAAAACTAAACCATGACTATTAGTGGAAGATACTTACTTTCTCTCTTACAGCAATTGAAGAAAGGATATAAATAGACTTGGATATCCAAAGAAGTTGCCAGGAAGGAAATAATCCCTAGGTAAGATAAAATAGATATATACTAAAGCAAGTAGAGGAAAGAAAACACAAGGATAGAGTAATGATTAAACTCTTTTTTCCTCAACCACAGCTTCATTTGTGATCCTCCGAGTTTTTTTAATTGCACAAGACTATTGGAGGTGCCCTCTAGACCCAATAAGTATGTGGTTTAAACATAAGGACTACAGAGGGCGGGTCGTTTTAATTAATCAATCAACCCTGGTCTTTCTGTCAAATACAAGGGACCAAGGGCACTCTTAGAATGTAGATGTCAAATGGTCATGGGGGTTTACCAAATAATAGGGAAATGAAGGAGAATGCATAAATGTAATGTATGTAGAGAACCAACATGAGCAGGGTCTAATGGAATGTCATTGCGTATTTTTTAGATGTGTATGCAATGAACAAAGTCCTGAAGAAGGTGCAAGATTGTGTTTGCCACCAAAACGCCGCGTCAACAATTTGTTTATTCTTAATCAATCACAGTGTACCCGAAAAGGAAAAGGATTATTTTCTGTAATGAATTGTACTTGTGTATGTTTTTAATGTAAAGTTTTTAATTATGATGACTGATTTTGAAATGATATACAATATGACTTCAGCAATGTTTTGATATTTGGATTGCTTTTTCAATAAATCAATGAAATTTTAAATTCATGTGTTAGTATGTGCTCATGTTGAATAAGAAGTAGATATAAGTCTGTACATTTGGTAACTCCACAAAGACTTCATTAATTAGTATTGGGTAGGGCTCGAATGGCCTGTGGAGGATAATTATCCTTGATAAAACTGGGAAAAAGGAAACCTTTTGCTTTTGTTTTAGATACCATAACCCATTCCTTTTCCGTGTAAAGGGGTAACTCCCTCCAAACATTTTTGTAAATGTGACAACTCCACATAGCATAGGACTTAACATTTTTAGGGGGGCCACAAACAAATATAGGCTGGCCTGGCCCCTGTGGCCCCCCCGTGGCTACGGCCCTGCGTCTGTCCCTGCTATTTCCTGATTTCTGCTTTGCTTGTGTGCAGATTGAGATTTTGTTTTACACCCATGCTTTTACCCCAAGCAGATTCTAAATTAGTTTGTCTCGTTGACAGTTTTAAGGTCCAGACTGACAAATGGCTCTTCCCATCTTCCTGTGTTTTCTGCACATCTTATCGAAACAGTAACTGCTCTCTGTACATGAATGTTACCTTTCAAAATGTGAAAGTGAATAAGTCCTTTACTCATGTATTGTAATGTACTGTGCAGCACTTATAGGTCGAGTGTTTGCCATTGAAAACAACATATCAATAATAAATATATGCATAATCTACAAGTAGTCAAGCCAGAAGGATACAACCGTAAATTGCTTTCCTTAAATTGGCTATTATTAACTTGTCTTTTTATTTTTATGAACGAGCAATGTGTGTAATATTTCTATAAGAACATATTTCTTGGAAATAAAGCACTTCTGGTTTTGAATGTATGCCTAGCACAGAATTCAATGATCTTTAGTTCAGGGGGTCTGGACGGTCTGTGATCACAGAGTGATGCACAGTGGTTCAAAATAACCACAGTGTAATAGAAAAAGATCTCAACTAGAATAATCAGTCCAAAAGGGTATTAACTATCAACCAGGAAGTAATGGAAAGAAACACACAGCGGCGTAGTGATTTAAACGTGCGGTCTACAGACTTAACAATAGTCACAATCACACTAGCCCCATGTGCAGACTTCCTACTTCTAATGACCTTCCCCACTCTGCGGTTTTCTTCAGCAATTGTTGTAACATTTCTTAGCATAGAATAAAATACACCAAAGTCTGAATACAATCAAAAATGAGCTACAGTACATTGAGAATAAACACATTAGGATATGTGGTACAAATAAATACATCATACCAGACCACTGCCTGCCAAAAGGTATAACAAAAGTAAAATGTGGGACTGAATGGCATTATAATATCAGGCATCTAAAAATATTGAAAAATGTTCAGCTGCATTGCCATAACTCTGTCGGCGATTTCCTAAGAGGTACACTGCCTCCTTCCTGCGCCCCTTAAGAACAGTTCTCACCTTAGCATTTTGGGAATGGACTGGCCCAGAGTCAGCACCTCTCATAAAGAATTGAGATTTGCACTGTGAACACTGTCACAGAAGTGAGAATCTGGCCTCAGTGAAACTCAAACCATGGCTTAATAATCATTCTCAATAGCAGAACTATGTAGACAACAAGGTACTACGGGGCTTATTTAGGAAGAAGTACTGGGATCCCCAAAAGGCTTGGTGTCATGATTGTAAAGCCACTAGACACCGAACTGGAGACCCTAGTTGTAATAATAATTAGAATGCCTCTAGTGAACCTGCAGTAAATACAATGGTACGTCTCCAGACAGGATCACAGGAGCTCCGGGACCATGTCAAGGAGCTCACTGAGGCAACTCTAGCCTCAGAGAGTGGGGTGGATGTAGCTGCCCTGGCCCAAACGGCACAGCAACCAAACAGGAAGAGGAATTTGTGCTCTGGAAGATCAGATCTGTCTCCCTCTTGAGTGTGGAGGCACCAGGACCAACCGGAGCTGTGCAGTACCAATACCCGGGGTACTGGACGCCTTGCAACACACAAGGGCTTCAAAAAGACCAGTTGCGACTCCAATTGAACCAGAGCCCAGCTGCCACCACGGGACACCATGAGCCCTGAGACCCACTTCATGAGTGGCCCAGCAGTCCTGAATTTGCCCCTCTAGCTGTTGGTCCCTGTCCACGAGGAGCACCTTTACGCACCGGAGGCTCTGCACCCAGCCCGCCTGGCCTGCGTAACAACGAATCAGCACTGCTACCTTGTCTCTAAGGCCTATGCAAACGTAGTCCCTATTTGGGAGCTCTCGGATTTGATTGCAAGTCCCGTTGTGCAGCCTGTTTTTAGTGGGCCCCCTTCCCCATAGAGTGCCAGCTTCCAACTCCACCAATTCTCTGCTCCTGGTGGAGTTCAGGACGCACCCGATGACCTGTTGGTAGTACATTGAACCTTGGCTTCCTGCTACTCTAAAACAGGAAGGTGAACCCCAACAACTGTGTGTACTGTGTACTTTACCTGCCTGCTTTTTCTTCCCATAGAACTGTAAGTTGAGATATTGCGCACAACTTTGAATTTGATTCTCTGCGAAAACTCATAAGAAATACAGTACTTACCTCTGAACATAGTTCTTAGTTCGAAATTATATATAAAAATAATTGTTATTTTTCTAAATTGGTCTCAGATTTGTTCTTGAGTGGTTGTCTCATTTATTGCCTCCGAGAGTACAACAAAATACTTAACACTACCATCTGATCCGCCTCACACTACCACTAATAGAGCGTTTGTATTATTTACTTTTGCCTCTGTCAACCAACTGGGGCTCTCTGCACAGTGTACTTCTTTTTAGTGCACTTTATACACAGCCAGCATCCTACAGTTGCCAACTGTCGAACAACAGGGTGATAGGACCCCAGCTGTGGAACAAAATGGGTGATTGGGCCCCAGCTGTGGAACAATAGGGTGATGGATCCCCAGCTGTGAATCAAAAGGTTGCTGGGTCACAAGTTGTAAAACAACAGACGGATCAGTCCCAGCTGTGGAATAATAAATTGTGGTCTCCAGCTGTGAAACAATCTGCTCCTGACACCATGAACACTGGTGTTACTCTTTGCTTATGGAAAAGCACCGGTCTTTTGTTTTATTCCTCTAGTACTGTAATCTGTTTAATCCAGGCCTCCTTCTCCCTGTACTCTCACCTCTTCTAGGTCTGAGGCTTTGATCCAGCGCCAAGATGCCTGCTCACTCATTCGTCACTCTCTCCAAGAAGAGCAGTGGATGAGCTGGCATTTCATCTGGTATGGCTGTCCGTGGCCTCTACCCCATAATCAGGCCCAGTCTGTCCAGCAAGATATGCAAATGGATGATTCATTTCATTTTACAAAGAGATGCATTTCGTGGAAAGAGCACCACCCAGGTGCCAGATATTGTCAGCTCAAGTTACCCACATGCTGATGCTGTTATTGAGCTGTTCCTGGAAGGGGTGGAGGTGGGGCTGCACTGCACCCACTCTGCCATGACCCTGCACCAGTCTGGGGGGCTTGGGGGGAGGTTAGCTTCTGAATAAGCCTGAGAGTGGTGGAACACAGCACTGGGGCCCTTCCTAATGGCATACTCACAGAACCTGACGCAGGTGTGCTTCTCCGCGAAACCCACGGCTCGAACGGGTGGATGAATGGTTCCTCTGCTGTCTGGAGATAACACATTCACCGTGCAGTCAAAATCCAAATAATTAGCCAGTAGCTGCACAAGGATGTCTTGTTACACATAACAAACATAATCTACATATGTGAGAGAGATTTTATCCTGACATCCTCGCCTTGAAACATTGACGAGGTAACTCCCTGTTTTTATTATTTATTGTTTATATCACGGAGATACACACGGAGATGTGTTAATACTACATAACTTCACTGCATGTATAAACAGAAGGACCTGGCTCGATCTCGCTTCTCTGTTGCATCTTCCGGGATGATACCACTTGGTGACTTCCTTTTCTACTTTTTTTTATTGATTGGAACTCTCTTTTTGAGCACATTGTTACCAACAGCGCCTGCATGGCAGAATAACACTCTGGGGCACTTTGTTGGTGTTATTTTTTTGACACGGTGCCAGGATATAAGCGTGACACAAATTCTGACTCGAGATTATATGTTAAACAGCAGTTATCACTAATATGTAATGTCCTGTATTTATATATATATTTATTATCAATATGGAAAAGGCGGCCCCCTATTGAATAGGTCTGGGAGGAGGGGGAAAAATAAGCAAATGTGTGTAGTTGCACAAGCAAACTCCCACCCGACTTCTATTTCTTTACAAATGGCTTGTTAAAGCTCTAGTATTAGCTGTATAAAACTAAAGTTTTGTTTGTTTTTATTTAACTTTCAGAAGGATAGAATGGAAAAAAGAAAGGAAAAGAAAAGAAAAAGAAATGAGGGGAATATTCTATCATAGAAAGGAATATGAAGACCAGGGGTAAGAATTATACAAAGGAAAATGTTCCAAGAGAGAAGAATGAGAGGAAAGTACATATTAGTACAAGTAATGGAGAGAGAAAAAAGGCAATGGTATTTGAACATTTTCTGCAGTGAGTAAAGGAGTGCATTTTTAGAGACATAATCTACATGAGTTGCGAGAGGAATCCACCATGAGTCTCTTTTGGCAAACTTAATAGAGGTGCCCACTAACTGCGTACCACTGCGTACCACCATGCTTTAAAGGAAATATTTGAGGAACACTTCCAACTAATTGTTATTTGTTGAAAGTTATAGCCAATAAAAGGTCAAACAATTTGTTGTTAAGTAAGGTCTCATCTCTGGGGTCAGCTACTACCTAGAAATATGGCAGTGATACTGACGGTATAAGGGATATGAGAAATTAAACTGGAGTTGCTTCCAGACTTTTTGCCAGAATGACAATGTGTGTGGACACCAAAATAATATATGTAATAAATCCTGATTGGGATCTTTACATGATGAGCAATTGCTAGACTTATCTTTAGAGAATTTAGCAAATTCAGCAGCCCTTAAGGGAGTAATATACAATTTATTTTAGAGGTAGAACAGTGTCTGTGTAGTGTTGGCTGTCCTAGAAGTTTTATGAATCTTTAACCACAGCTTGTACCCGAGAGTAGTTGGCCAGACAGGGTTAGAATGTTTCTCCCATAAGACTTAAACCTAGATTTGGGTCTTAGTAGGGGAGGAGAAGAAATATATGTATATATAAATTAAGGTTCGGGGAGAGAATTAAAAATATGAGAAAGAATAGATATATCAGAAGTATCGACCAAAGATAAAAAAAGTTTGAAACTAACTTCAATAGAAGGAAGAACTTATATTTAAATGAGATGGGGCACTGGAAATATGACTGAAATTGAGGGAAGGAGATAGGGTCTCCATCCTGAAAGAGATCGAAATCCAGATAATCCCCATCCTCTCCATATCCCACAGTTGAGTGGTCTAATATGAAGTTTAATACACTTATTTGACCATACAAGGGTGTCACAGGAAAATATGAGGATAACAATAACCATGTGTGTCTATGAGTTTTGAGAATGGTTCTTTTACCAAAAAAAAGTACTAAGAAGGGAGCTGGTGCCCTTAAACTGAGATATAGGAATTTTCACAGGTATCATTGAGGTGGTATAAAGTAAAGTTGGTGAGATCATTAATTTAATAGCATCCAATCGACCCCGCCAGGATAGAAATAGAGGATTCCAGTTTGAAAGAAGCAAAGCAGATCTGGAGAGAATATTTTTAAGATGAATGCATATTGTCTCTGTGATAGAATTAGTGAACCAAAGTCCCATGTATTTGATCTTGGAAGATGTCGAGAGAAAGCCTGAGGAGTCAAAAGAGTGTTTATTACAACACTTATTTAACAGGAGTATTTCCATTTTATCAGAATTAATTTTCTAACCAATGAGCATTAATAAAATTCATTCAGTAAAGCAGGGTTAGAGACAAAAAGTAAAATATCATCAACATAAGTTGCTAAGTTCAAGTGTTTATCACCATATTAAAAACCCGATATTAGCAACGTATTCCTGATTCAAGAAAGGAAAGGTTCCAATGCAAGTAGAAAGAGTAGTGGACACAGAGGGCAGCCATGGCAGACACCTTGCAAAAATGAAAATTAGGGAGATACTATGCCATTCACTATCAGGGAAGCTTTGGGAAATATATATAATAAGGAAATAAGGGATATTTATTTTGAACCAAAACCATTCCATTATGTGTCGGAAATGAAAGTGGTCAGGCCCCTATCAGGCAACCTAATCTCAAACGTGCACAGTTTATTGGGTTAAATGCTAACTTTGATTTCTAGTTATCCTGTGAATAATTCATCTTTAACCACTTTGTTTTTTCATTTGAATTCCAACCATTTATTCATCATAGCATGATTTGTATCTAACCAACAATCAATTTCTAAGAATGCAATTCTCAATAAATTTTTTAATTCAATATTATATTTACAATATTATTTTTTCACTGCTATTACAGATTTTTAATTTAGGCCCAATGCATTTCGAGACTAAGCGTCCCTTCGTCAGGGGCGAACCTGTGAATTAATAAATGAATTCATTAAGTGTATATCTTGCTTTTCGAGGTACATATACAAAACCATCTGTTATTAAAAACACAATTAAACCAAGGCATTATTTCCATACCATGTGTACATCAGTACATATATTGAAACGTCTTTCAGTGCAAATATGATGTGAACTCAGACATAATTTCTGTGTTATATATACATCAAATGCATGTTTATTTTGCTTTTTAGAAGATTACTGTTGTTTACATACACTGTATAGGACATGTCAGAAGTCAATATCTAGTCAGTATGATTATATTATCATGTCTACATATAATGACCCACCCTTAACGTTAGTGAAAGTTCAGCCAGCTTGCTTTTGTACTTAAAAGAATGTAAGCTATCTACATGCAATTGTAGGAAAAGCTATAACAAGCCACGAGGTATCATGAATCTGTAGTATGCAAGACAGTATCTTACCGCTGTACTATGAAAAGTCTGCTCACTTGAGAATATTTTAGAGTGATCTGAGACAAAATGCGTGATATCGTTATCTTTTCTATATTGAAATGAAGGATATTGTTAGACTCTACCTATGGATTAGATCCTTACCCAATAGTGTGTCGTGGTTCTTCCTAAAAACACAGGGTGTCACTTTTCTCTGGGATATACAGCTTCTTTCTATCACTTCTTCCCCGTGAGTTTCTGCGTAAAGCGCAAAGTTAATTAGCAAATGCCGGTGTCTATACTCAGTGTTACATTACTCTAACAAAACAAATCTTACCATGTGACTGTTTTTTATGTCTCTCGATTTTTAGATTTGTTAGCGCACTCGTGCTCAACTTCCGCTTGATATGCTGGTTGTCACCTGTAAAGCGTACGTAATTAAGCGTTATAAGTTGCCCTATTCGCAGAATTATTTAAGAATCGTACTGTGAATCCAACTTGGTCTTACCTAGATGTAAGATTCCTTACGCTTCTCACAGTCTGTAACAACACGCCGGTAAAGCTAATATTATATGCTTGCTCCCCTCATGAACTTGTAGGTTCGCGTCTATGGAAATAACAATATTGGGGCTGATTAAAAAGTTGCGTCCTTAAAGATGTACGGATTTAATAAGTTAATCTCCCTTATTCTTACCTCCTATTAATGTTGAGGATTCCAAATAGCCATAGCTACGCGTTGTCTTCACAAAGAACCTTCTGTTCTAAGGTTTTATATATCGCTAAGATGTCGCGTGTACACGCGAGAATACTCTGAAGATAAGCGCCACCTTGGGTGTATTCTGATGTTTATAGATTAACCTCACATTTTACCCATGCATACTTCATGAAAAAAGCGTCTCTAGTAATATCAGTTATGAGTTATGTCTACAATATTAATTTGCATACTACTGGTAAATATTTAAATAACGTGCGAGTTTACGTGAGTACTCTAAGTTTAAGCCTCATCTTGGATTGGGTGGAGAAACCTTCAACTCGTCTAAAACATTATAGACACTCATTCGTCAATATTATCGAAGCACCTAAAATACTATGAGCATCTCATGTATTAGTGGACACATGGCTCATATATTATGCGTATTTGTGATTATAATGGGCGTTTAAAGTGTTAGTAGACATAGGACTCATATAGTATATTATGAATCGCACATGACATCTTTGATCTCTATACTACGATCTACTTTATAAAATGTGTATTCATACTATCATGGCCCGACTGAAACTGTGATAAAATTAGAGACTACTGACATGTTTACAAATGATCTTATTATCTTGTTAGAATTGCATATGCATATTTACAAGTCTACTCAAGGGTTGCTTTACTGGCATTCTGTGTTAGACACATTCTCAGTAAAATTGCATATGCATATTTGCAGGTCAACAAAAGGATTACTTTATTGACATTGTGTGTTAAACACTGAGTGTGTACACTTTGCGTTCTATCTCGTGTGAGAATTATTAACACTATGGGAGTTGTAATGTCAAGACTATGTATGCCTGCAATGTTATGTTCTTAATGCCTTATCTAGTGATTTTTACTTGATTATTTTGGTTGAGATTATAAGAAGCATGACATGTCTAGTTTATCATTAAGCCCGGTTGGCATCATCGTATTTAATTTCCTGATTCAATAAATTTCTCTTTGTAGGAGTGATTTAGAGTTATCAATTCCGTCTCTTACTGGAACTTGCTCGATGATTTGGAATTTTATTTGCGATATGTTATGCCGGGCTTCTTCCCAATGTCTTGCCAAACTGGAGGTTGTGCTTTTATTCCGGATTCTGCTTTTATATTCGGTTAGTCTAGTTTTCATTTTCCTGTATAATAGCCCGCATGGGCATTTGATGGGATATACCACGTGTGTGGAGTTGCAATCCAGTGCTTCTTGTAATTTAATTTGTTCTCCTGTTCTGGGATGCAATAATATCTCTCCACTTATTACATTATTGCAATGGATGCCAGTTCTACATTGAAAGGTTCCTTTTTTCGTCAGTTTCCTTATGTTGTTTTTTTTAAGTATCTCTTTGATGTTACGTCCTCTTTTAAATGCAAATAGCAGAGTCTCTTTATACAAGTCATTAAAATCTGTTTCTTCCTTAAGTAGTTCCCACAGCTTCAAAATTATTCGTTTGACCTGTGTCGATACTGTAGAATATTTAGATACAAAGACGTTCCTGTTTGTAATTTTTTTGAGTAGTTTCTGTAATAAGATTCCTCTATCCATTGATTGTGCTCGATTTGTATGTTCCTCTAGTAGGTTCTTTGGGTATCCACGAGTAATAAAGTTCTGCTTTACTTGCTCCATGGTTTGAGAACAGATCTCTTCCTCTGATGTGATCCGTCGGATTCTGAGAAATTGAGAGTATGGCAAGTTCTTTATTAGTGAAGGAGGATGAAAACGTGTGAAGTGGAGGGCATTATTGTGGTCTGTTTCTTTTTTATAAACTCTGGTGATAATGGTATTATTGCGAATTTCTATCCAAGTGTCTAGAAAAGAGATGCCACTCTTTGTAATAGTGCTGGTAAATTGAATTCTTGGATCTATATCATTTAGTTTTTTAATGTTGTTCTGCAATGCTTCCTCTGTATTCTTCCATATTAGAAAAATATTGTCAATATATCTTCTGAAACAGATTATTCCTTGTTTCCATTCATCTTTATTCAAAATATGGTCTGATTCAAATTTTGCCATAAAAATATTGGCATATGATGGCGCTCCTGGAAAACCCATGGATGTTCCATTAAGTTGTAAAATGAACTCAGAATCCCATTCAAAATAGCTATTATGTAAGCAGAATTGTAATAACTCAATAATCATGTAGTTTTGTTCATTTATGTCATTTTGTTGTAGTAGAGCCCATTCTACAGCTTCTATTCCAAGCATATGAGGTATCGAGGTATATAATGATACTACGTCTATGGTACATAGCCACCAATTTTCGTTCACTTCTTTTGTGAGTGATTCAAGGTTTCTGAGAAAATCGTTGGTGTCCTCTATGTATGTGATCCAAATCTTTACAAACGGTTGTAAGTGTGCTTCGATGTACCGTCCTAGATTTTCAAATATCGACCCACAACCGGACACTATTGGTCTGCATGGGGGATCCCTTTAACTCTTATGTACTTTGGGAAGCATGTACATTTTAGGGCATCGTCGGTATTTTGTCAATAAAAACTGCTTCGTAGTTTCGTCAATTATTCCTTGATCTGTCGCTTTTTGTAAAAGGTTAGATAATGTGGTGCTTATTTCCATAGTTGGATCATGTATAAGTTTTGCGTATGTGTTAGTGTCATTCACGTGAGTTCTTACTTAAGTTTCATAGAATTATCTGCTCTCTGTACCACAATATTGTTGTTGTTGGCTAGATTATGTAATGTACTATAATCAGCTCTGGACATGTTATTCTTCTGTGTGTTGGAATTAGAGTTTTTGATTTTATCCAAGTCTTTATTAAAATTTCAAATGTGTCAAGCGTTTTGTGCGACACTGGGTCTACAAATGTGCTTTTAGGTCTAAATTTTACTTCGGGTTCCCTTGGTGTTGTGACTACATTGATGAAAAAATTATTGGTGCTGGTGTATGTCGGAACAAATGACATTCTTTTGTTGAGAGTTAGTTCTTCTAAGTATTCCCATAAATTTGTAAAAAGCTACTTCATTCTCCAACTTGGCGCTGGTGTATGTCGGAACAAATGACATTCTTTTGTTGAGAGTTAGTTCTTCAGATTTAGTTAACTCAGTCGATGAAGTATTTTAAATTAGGTTTGTTGTTGACTTCTCAATCCGGTTTTGACTTTTTGTTTTTCTTTGTCCTCTCTAGTTTTTTTTGGGCTTGATTTCTCTGGTAGATCTGGTTGTTGTCCTGGGTTCCCTGCCCGTGCTAATAAAGATATATTAGAAGAATATCCTTGTTCCCCTTTGTTTCCTTCTGTGACAGTTTGTTTTCTGGGTCCTACAGATGTACTGACCAGAGCTCTTCTGGTGTCAATGTCACTCACTGTTGCTACACTTTCCTCAGATGAAGTTGCAGTGTTTCTCTTTGTATGTCTTTTATGTGCATACACCTCTGCCTACGTATAAGCTTCATTAAGCTTATAATCAATTGTGTCGCGTTTAAATTTCCGCAGTTTCATTTCTTGCAATTCTTTGCCATATTTATCTAGCTTGACATTAAGTTCTTCAATATGTTGCTTCCAATCTGAATCCTCCATTCTTGTTGACATGTCTCTTTTAATGTTAAAAATGTCCTCTTCCAGGTCTTTTATTGTTTTCGATAATTCTGCAATCAGTAACAGAATTAGATCCAGAGAACATTTATTTAGGATCGCATACCATTTTTCCATGAAGGTGTGATTATGTTGTAGTCTAAATAACATTGGTTTGATTGCCAGTCTCAATCTGCGAGGTATTCTTTTTACTCTGTGGTATTGGATTAGCGTCGCCGCACATAACCATTGGTTTAATTCTATTCTGGTAAGGAATTCTAATTGTTTCAGTTGTTGCATGATGGTTCCGGTTTGTGCATCAAAAGCTTTTGTTTCCTGAATAAGATTGTAGATTTGATCAGCTTCAAATTCAAGCATAAAGTCCCAACTCAATCTATCAAAGTTTTTCTCCTCATCAACAGTTATTGCTGCTAATGAGTAAGACAAATTGGGAGCTTTACCAAGAACATTGAAAAATAAACATGTATTATCGGATGCAAGTCTACCTTTAATGAACCCTGACTGTTCTTTCCCATTTAGTGTAGGTAAAAAGGAGGAGGCTAGATGTAAAACCAAAATTTTTGTATATATTTTATAATCAAAGCTAACTAGAGCGACGGGGCAATAGTTTTTACAAAAGGCAGGGTCCTTACAGTTTTTCCCCATCACCAAGTACGCCTCGTACTCACTGCACGCACCAGCCGGTGCGCTTCGTATTCCAGCCTTCCGCATCACCAAGTACGCCTCGTACTGACTGCACGCACCAGTCGGTGCGCCTCAGACTTAAATATATCATCCTGTACGCCTTGTACCGGCGACCAGCATGAGCTCGTGCACATCCTTGCTTCTCCATGTCGCCCCAGTTGAAGGGGCCTTGCTTCTCGACGTCACCCCAGCTGAAGGGGCCTTGCTTTCCCACGTCGCCCCAGTTGAAGGGGCCTTGCTTCTCCACATTGCCCCGGTGGAAGGGGCCTTGCTTCTCCACATCGCCCCAGCTGAAGGGGCCTTGCTTTCCCACATCGCCCCAGTTGAAGGGGCCTTGCTTTCCCACGTCGCCCCAGTTGAAGGGGCCTTGCTTCTCCACGTCGCCCCAGCTGAAGGGGCCTTCCTTTCCCACGTTGCCCCTGTTGAAGGGGCCTTGATTCCCCACGTCGCCCCGGCTGAAGGGGCCTGGTTCTTCGTTATTCCACATTTATCGTAAGACACTGTGAGTACAAGTGGCGCTGCTCAAAGACTTACCCTACCCTGACCTGAACTAAACCAACCTAAGCATTTTTTTGTGCATGACTCAACCCCTTTTAAATTAATATTGTGGATCTTCGTTAACGTGATTGATCTTGTGATAAAGTTATATAAAGAAACAGATATTTTTACATAAAACCTGTGTAGTGTCCATCTGTAGTGGGTCTCTTGTATTACTGTATGTGGTCGTAAATGCTTTACACACTGCCTCTGAAGTAAGCCTGTCTGCTCGTTCTACGTTACCATAAGGGTGAGCAGGGGTTATTTTGGGAGTGTACCTACCCCCTTTCCTTGGGAGTGGGGGTTCCTGCTCGGCTTTGGTGCAAACCCCAGCCAACTGGGAATCCCATTTCCAACACTTACCATCTTTATTAATCAGACATATAGTAGCTTGAAATATGCACTAAGCTGAATCTGTTGATGCGAAGGACTGGAATAACTGTTAATAGTTTCAGTGTTAACAGATCAGAGAAAGAGAGAAACATTCCACAGTGAATCTATCAGCTTCAGAGGATTTGCCTTTTTTAAGTAAGGTGATGGTCTGAAAAAGTTCCTGTAAGAAGATATCTGACTCCAGAGAGGAAAAATCGATGTCAGCAGCTGTAGGATGTGCAACTTCACTCAAGTAATTAGTAATATCAACTTGTTGGGGAATAATAATTAGGATATATAAAGATTTATAGAAACGTTCAAAGTCGGAAGGATTTCTTGGAGAACCATGAGAATCCTGCAAGTGATCTAATCTCGTCTGTTGTTTTTTAACTTCTAAATAATTAGCCAATATGTTGCTTTTTCCTAGCTACATAATCTATTATATTGCCATGAGCAGAAGCCTTAAACATATCCCATACCAACTGAGCATATAGATTAGGATCATTGTGAATGCAAAAAAACTCTAGAACAAATGAGCAAAAGTATGAAGAATATTCCACATCTTTCAATAAAGCATTACTAAACCTCCATCTACCTCATTGTCTTTAACCAGGGATCATATGCAAGTCAACAATGACTGGGGTGTGATCTGAAATCAGAATGCACCCAATTTCAGACTATACAATATTTTGAGATAAGCTTTTCCTTAAAAAAGATGATCTAATCTAGTGACAGTTATGTTATGTTATAGGCTGATTTGTATCGCGCACTGTTAGTCGAGACTGTCCTGGCGCGTAGAGGAAACAAAGACAGCATACACCGGGAATCTAGAGGGCTTGTTTAAACAGATGTGTTTTTAATAGTTTTTTTAAAATGGCCAGATCCATGTATGCCATAGTTGGTTTGGCAGGGTGTTCCACATATTGGCCGCTCTAACCGCCAAGGATTTGCCCCCTAGGCGAGTTTTCCGAAACCTAGGGACAACCAGGCTTCTAAGTGCTGCCGAGCGTAATTGTCGCGTCGGCTGGTAGTACTTAAACCTAGCCCTCAAGTAGGCTGGACAGGGACCATGGAGGACTTTATGAGTCAGGACCAAGGCCTTGTAGCATACTCTTTGGGTCACCGGAAGCCAATGAAGTTCACATAGTTGTTTGCGGACACTTAGTCTCCTAGGGATGTCAAAAAGGAGCCTAACCGCCGCGTTTTGTACCACCTGCAGTTTCCCTAGAAGAAACGCAGGAGAGCCAATATACAAGGCATTGGCATAATCCAGGCGCGAGAGTATGAGAGCCCTGGCCACAGCCTCCTTAGCTACTCTAGGGAGGAGGGGGAAGAATTTCCTTAGGGTTGTAAGGGTGCCAAAACATGTTCCCGCTAATCTTTTGATCTGTTCTCGGAAGCACATATCAGCCCCAAACCAAATCCCTAAGTTCTTGGCTATCCCACAGTCACCCTTTGGACAAGGTGATCCTGTGGGCCACACTGATTCTTTAAAAGCTATCGGGAATTGTCCGTAAAGAAGTATTTCGGATTTCTCCTCATTACATTTCAGGCTGGCCTGGGCCAGCCAGGCAAATACTGACGACAGACAGTGCTGAGCTTTCCCAGTCTGTAAATCATTACCTTTCCAAGTGAAGAGGAGTTGGGTGTCATCGGCGTAGGCCATAATTTTGGCACCCAAACTCTCTGCCAGGTAGATCAGGGGGGTCATATAGACATTAAAGAGTAGGGGGCTAAGTGTTGAGCCCTGAGGGACCCCAGTTTCCACTTTGTTATCAGACGAGTGGAATGGAGGCAACCATACTTGTTGGAAGCGGTCTTTAAAAAATGATTCCACCCATCTTAGTGCCGAGTCTGCGATGCCGATGTCCGACAGCCAAGAGAGGAGCTGGAGATGGGGGACCATATCGAACGCGGCAGAGAGGTCCAATAAAATCAAAGCCGCTCTGGCACCCCCATCTAGGCACTCTTTGATGGCCTCCGAGACCTCTACAAGCACCGTCTCGGTGCTAAAAGATGATCTAAAGCCAGATTGAGCAGGGTGCAGGGCCCCTGAGGCTTCCACAAACTTTTCAAGTTGTCTGAACGCCACTTTCTCGCAGACCTTCGCAAGAGCTGGGAGAAGGGAAATGGGGCGATAGTTCGAAGGGAGCAATGGATCAGCCGTAGGCTTTTTGATCAGGGGAAGGAGTTTAGCGTGTTTCCACTGAGAGGGCATCGCGCCTGACTGCAGTGATTCATTAATCAAGGTCACTACTATAGGAGCGATTACGTCAGCAACCCCACTAAGAACCCTAGCTGGACAGGGATCTGCCGGGGACCCTGACTTAAGGGTTTTAAGAATAGCCGTCACATCCTTCACTTCACTTCTACTCTATCAAAGCAAGAGAGGAGCTGGGTTGGCTCGATATTATCCTGAAGTGTCCAAGTGGGACATAGATGGGCAGGGGCGGGAAGCTTAAGGCTGGCCTGTATCTTTTGAATTTTGTCAATAAAAAAGGTGAACAGCTTCTCACACCATCTGGGGGATGTAGGTGCGGAAGAGACCTCTGCCACTGGAGAAGTAAAGCTCCGCACAATAGCAAAGATTTCTCCGCTATTGTTCTTAGCTCTAGAGATTCTCTCGGCGAAGAAATCACCTTTTGCCAGCTTGATGGCAGCATAGTACTCGCATTGTGCCTTGCGTAGTTTCGCCTTGGCTATGGAGCAATACTCCCGTCGCCAGGCCCGCTCTAGCTCTTTACAACCTAACTTCAGGGTTTTTAAGCGGTCAGTGTACCATGGATACGAAGGAGAGACTCATGGTCGGTTGTTCCCTGAAGGGAGGGGGAGTGTTTTTATAGCAGTGCTCATCCATTCCGAGAAGTTTTCCACTGCCCCCTCTAAGTTACAGGCGCCTGCAGGGCGGGACTGGGCTAGAGAGGTGGATAGGGCTGGAATGTTAATTTTTACCGGGGGGGGGCCGTGGTTCCCATTCCTCGGTTTACGCGGGCTGCCTAAATCCCAAGAAAAACAGATCAGATAGTGGTCTGACCATGTGACAGGGCGGGAGTCACAGATACCAGGACGAAATTGGAGCAGACTAGGTCAAGACAGTGACCTCCTGAATGGGTAGAATCAAGAACCTGTTGTGAAAGGAGGGTTGCGTCACACAGATCCAATAGATCCCTTGTCCCCGGGGCTGCAGGATTGTCCATATGAATATTAAAGTCTCCCAGCAGCAGGAATTTGGAGAACCTCAATGCTCTTTGTGTGACAACCTCCTCCAGAGATTTGAGGAAGGTGTCTAGGGGACCGGAGGGGCGATATATCAATATCCCACCTAAGATGAAGTGAGGGGAGAGGGCTAAAGAAAATTCCATCGCTTCCCCTTCTAGAATGTCCCCTGTACATTCCTTTGTTAGAATCCAATTGTCCCTAAAAATCATGGCAATGCCTCCGCCTCTGCCAGTATTACGATCGAGCCTGGCTATCCTGTACCCACGCGGAGTGGCTAGCTCGATTACTGGCGCACAGAAATCATGTAACCAAGTCTCCGTAATGAACAGGATGTCGAGGCACTCGTCCACTATCAACTCATGAACCTCCTCCGTGTGTTTGACCATCGAGCGAGCATTAATAAGTGCGGCTCGAATGTTGGTATAATGATCAATCCTACACGGAGAGACGGATGAGTGGTTCGTGAACTGAAACCGGCAGGCGGGACAGTTACGTGTCATGGAGTGTAATACTTCCCACTGTTTGGAGATGTTGCATGGTTCTTTATTAAGTGCGAGCAGAGCCTCACGACTGTAGCCTATTATTTCACCTCCAGACTCTACCACCCCAGCACCAGCATTCCTGGCCCTGTGCACCGCCAGGGTGCTGATGCCCGCAGACGGGCTTACCTTAGGCGCACCTTCGGCGTGCCATCGTCGCGCCCGCTGCGCTCGTCCGCTGCGCGACCGGGGACACATGCGCAATTTATGTCCTGCCTCCCCAGGTAAGCTAGACCGCTAACTCCGGCCCAACCTAGCTCCGGGAAACACAAGATGGCGCCTTCCCCTCCAGACGATCAGCACAGTCAGCCGCGGTGGAACGGGGCGAGGGAGGCCACGAGGAGAACCAAGATCCTCTAGTTATGCAAGGTAATTAAAACAGTGCTCGAAATTGGTGAGTGATAGTTTTTAAAAATAAAAAATCGGCGCCAGCATCTAAATCATGCCAGTGCTCACAGCGCGATCTGAACAAGTATTTAAAAGTTTTTAGCAAGCCCCAAGAGTGTAGCTGCACACGCTGTCAATGAAACCCCCAGCGAACCTCAGGAGCTGCCACCACCCAATGAGTTCACAGAGAGCCCTGCGCAGCCTGTCCATTTATGTCCTGCCTCCCCAGGTAAGCTAGACCGCTAACTCGGGCCCAACCTAGCTCCGGGAAACAAAAGATGGCGCCTCGCCCTCCACACGATCGGCACAGTCAGCCGCGGTGGAACGGGGCGAGGGAGGCCACAAGGAGAACCAAGATCCTCTAGTTATGCAAGGTAATTAAAACAGTGCTCGAAATTGGTGAGTGATAGTTTTTAAAAATAAAAAATCGGCGCCAGCATCTAAATCATGCCAGTGCTCACAGCGCGATCAGAACAAGTATTTAACATTTTTTAGCAAGCCCCAAGAGTGTAGCTGCACACGCTGTCAATGAAACCCCCAGCGAACCTCAGGAGCTGCCACCACCCAATGAGTTCACAGTGCCATGAACTGGGGAGTAAAAGTATATTCTCTGGAAGTAGGGTTACAAACCCTCCATGATTCGATCAAAGCTCTCTGGGAGACAATGTCACAGAATTGTTTATGCATTTTGCGCGATAAACCTTCGACAGCTTATTGCCGGTCAAGAAAAGGGCTTATTATCTGATTACAATCATCCCCTAATATGAACTAATCATTCGCATAGTGAAGGCATTTCCTTCCCAGATCAGTCTTGAAATAATTATCAAGCCGAGTGGGGCCATATACATTAAAAACTGTTAAAAGAATGTTGTTAATAACAAAATACTAACATTCAATCTCTTGTTATAAAGAACAGTAACACCATTTCTCTTATTGAGGGTAGGGGAAACCAAACTGTTCCAACTCATCCTTGGGTACGTTTTAAATTCAGGAAGACAAGTTTCCTGAATGAGACCCATGTCTGGGTTAAACCCACCCAAATGCAAAAAAACTCTCTGCCATTTTAGGATTATTAAAATTTATCACATTCCATGTAATAACTCTGAAATATATGAACAGCAGAACAATTAATAATTACCTGGTCTTCCAGGAGAATGAAGACAAACAGCAAATTAAAGGACAAGCAAGCAAAATAAGTAATGAAAAACATCAACGAAAGAGCAAAAGAACAGGAGAAAAAAAGGGAAAATACTGATGAAAAAAGGGGAAATCAAATAATGCCAAAGCAGACACTACATATTAAACTAATAGCAACTGAAACAAATGTACCTGACAGAAATGAGAAAAAGAAAATATGATGGAGACAACACTAAAAGAAAGTGGCACACCAGAAAGCAACACAAACCAGCATCAGGATGAGGTATAGGGTAGATATGTATAGACAATGGCTACACATAATGAAGAACATCTAAAAGGGGAACAAAAAGAAGAGGTTATAACATCAAAGTAGAATGCCTTATCAAAAATAGAAACATTTGAGACATATAGAAACACTAGCAAGATAGTCTATTTGGAAACCATAAATACTATAAAAGTAACGTTAATCCCGAGAAGGTTTGATTGTGCCCTTAACTTCACACATGTGATCCTTAAGAAATTTCCAAAGTTCGGATGGGTCATCATAAGTGGTAGTGTTATTTTTATAGGTGACTTTAAAAAGACAAGTGTGAAACAAAGCGTAACAAGCTCCCAGAGAACAATGGAATGGTCGAGTAGCTTTCACCATGGCAACATCCTGAGTGAGGAAAACATTACGTCCAGACCAAGTTAATTGCTTTTTGGCTTTCACAGCATTTAGAACTATGATCACGTCCATAAATTATTCGAGAAACAGAACAATAACACCCCCTCATCCATGGACATAGTCTGTGAGCTCATTGGATATTTAGAACAGTTGACGGTGTAAATCAACAAATTGAGGCAGAAAAAGGGCAAAAAATGAGACAGGGTCTGCATCTTCCATGTCCTCTGGAAGATCATTCATTTGTAAGTAGTTCTGTCTATTCCTATTTCTCAAATCCTCTGATTGTCTCTTCAAAAATGCTATTTTTGTCCAAGAGATTACATTTGTGCATGTCATCATGACTATCTCTGATTCTCTGTTCCACTTTGAAAATACTCCTTTCAGTGAGAAACCATTTGTCGTCCAGGCTCCGAAAATGTTTATTGGTTTCTTCTACAAAAGGACGTAATACTCTGATTTCTGTAAGTAAGAGCTCCATAGAGAGAGAGATGAGGATGATTTATCAGGTGAGGAAGGAAGATCATGTTTCACTTTCTTGTTAGCAGAGTAGACCCTTTGGGACTTGGAGGAAGAGGATGAAGGTTTGGGGCAAATGTTATCGAGTAATTAGCAACCAAACTAGTCACTATTGCCGGCAAACAGGAAGTAGAGAGCCTCTGAATAAATCAAATCTTAGAAGGTTTACCCTGTAGCTTCTTTATCTTGCCCATATGGGATTAAGAAAAAAAAAACTGAAAATAGTTGTGTAAACATAGATAGAGCCAAGGAATAATGCATAGGTATGTTTACTGAGTAGAAGAATCTGGTACATTTGCCAGGAAACATAAGCACAATGATGAAGAATTGCGACTACTGCCAAAAATTACATAATAGGAGACAAGAGAGTACTATGCTCTAAATCAAAATATATGCTTCGCTACGTGAAGAAATGGCGCAGTCCAACGTTTTCTGCCATAAGAAATATATGTACCAGTGAATCAGAGCAAATCCATTGTTGACTACAATACTGCATTTAGCGGGTGAGGAAAAGTCGCTTACTCAGACTGGAATGTCGGGCCCATATAAAATGGCCAACGGATGCAGTGACAGTGTCAGGAGCAATAGGCAAGAGTTCAGCAGTAAACAAAAACAAGCCCCAATATGGCAAAAAGATTACAGCACTCACCACTGCATATTTTCCAAGTGATAGCCATTCAGCGCAGTCCTCCTGGAGCTTCCTTAGCAGCACCGGTATTATTACAAGTCTGAGGCGGCACGTAGCTCACACTCCAGGTGGCCATCTGTGGCGTTAAACGAGCCATGCCCCCACAATAACCTTCTTTTAACTGAAATAATCGTGTATGCGCAGTACTCACACTCTTTCACGCTGATGATGTTATTTCCCATCAACCACTTGTTTATGGGAGACTACTCCACAGAGAAATGGCCTTAACACATCCTGTAGGACGTTGGGACAATAATCCATTACTTGCAGCCCATACTTCTCACATGCTCAGTGATAGCCTTGCAAATCTTGTCCAGTAGGATTCAGGTAGGGTGATGTGTCTGCATTAATTCCCAATCCCGAACAAAAGTTACACCTTACCATCTGATTTCAGACATCAGAACCTCATTTCTAGGTTGGGTCCTCTCACACCTGGGCTATGTTCCTGAATCCACACTGAGTAAGACTGCAAGTTTCACTCAAGGACTCCGACAATCCAGCCCTATCCCTCGCACCCTGTGAGATGTACAGTGATTTCCCCTCCAAGCCTGAGCCATTTTTAGCACCTTCTGCTTCACTCACGGAGCAGTAGCAAATACCGTGCCTCAATGCCTAGTTCAGGAACTGAACAGGTTCACAACAAAATACGTCAGGACTTCTCCAGAGTAGAAAAGAAAAAAATTCAAAACCCAAAAACCCCAAAATGAGCCTTCTTCAGTTATGTGTCTACTATATAAAAAAACATCATCTTTGTGACGCAGCGGACGCACAAAAGTTGCGCCATGGTGCTGTGTATTTACAAGGTGACGCATCTAGGAGATGTGTCATGTTCTAAAGCCCTGCGCCAGAAGTAGGTGTTCTGGTGCAGGGGTGTTGGGGGGGGGGGGGCGTTCCGGCGCAGCAACGCCTCCCAAAAGTGGCTGAGTGAAATCTACAAGATTTCACTCAGTCACTTTTAAGCACATGCCATGTCAAAACCCAGCGCATGCTTGAAGCAGGCGTAAGGATTGACGCAGCATTGTGCAGATAGGGCCCCACAGAGCATTGCTGGAGCTGCGTTGTGCTGGTGACGCAACTCCAGCAATGCGCCACTTCTACGGCACAGATGCGTGACACAGCTGTGCCGTTTTTCCACAATGGTGGTCCGCATTGTAAATGTGTCGCATCCATGCTGGCATAGCTGTGGTGCACAATGACTGGCGAATCCCTGCTGATATGCAGGGCTGTGCCAGTTATTGTAAATATGCCCCCACATGTCAAAGACTCCTGAGCACAGATCAATCTGACTCCACAACATACCCATGCATAAGTGAACATTGAGGACAATCCAAAGCATAGACAACTACCAGGTGGAACAGTGCCAACTACAATGTGTATTAAAAATGGATGTTGCATTAAATGACATTAACATTGTCTGTCTCTCACACCCACAGGGCAATGTGCAGAATCTACCCCCAACAATGGGGGAGATGAATCACAGTCCCAGGCTTCGCAAGACCCTGATCCCACCTACAGCGCTGCCTCTCACCACTCCCGGATGACCCCGACCAACCTGGCACCTCTGGTGCCCAAACCCGTGCAGCACCTGGATCAGGAACATCTGCGCCAACCACCACCACCATTCCTGCCACATCCCAGCAGACATCTCAGAGCCCTGCCCACAGTCAACACCTGAGCCAGTCTGACGATGAGGGACAAGGTTCGCAGGGCACCCAGGAGGTGGCAGATAACACCACCACTGCCATCCCTCAGGGGTCCCGTCGACCCGATGTGCCCACAGCGGCAGGCCAGGATTGTGTGGGCAGGGGTGGTGGGAGTGGTGGCAGGCGGAGGCGAGAATCTGACCAGCCAGCTGTAGGGCCCGGTATGTCTGAACTACGCAACATCATGGAGGCATACCGGCGGGACACCAGGGAGTTCAGTCAGGTAGTGGGGACCCTCACAGAGATCAAAACCCTGCAGGCCGAGCAAAACACGCCAGTGAACAAGAACACCAAGGACGGATGGAGGCAAGACTGTCTGTGCTCCAGGCGGTGCAAAGGGACACAAGCCATTCACTCCGTCGGATCGCAGACAACATGGAGCACCTTCCCTGTGTCACCAGGCAAGACACTTCTAGGCGAAGACCGCCAACAGGCACAGGGAGGGAGGAGGAGGAGGAGGAATCGTCCGATGGAGCATCCCATGCATCGTCAAGGCCTGCATATGAGGGTTCCCCCACGGAAAAGACAGTGAGAGGCAGCGGGCCATGCGCATCTCCCAGGTCACCTGGTCTGGCACCTTGACTTTGTGTGCAAAAGCATCACCTCATTGACTGTCCTACTCTGTACTCTGCCACATGGAATTGCTGGTTGCAGTCTGAACAATGATGCCAAACACTGTGGTCTGCACTCTGTTTACTCAAACTGTAAGGCGTCACATCTCCCTCTGTGAACTTTGGATTCCCAGCATTTTTGTACAGCACCTATCACTTACTCACGATTCACGCACAAGACAGATAAATAAACAAAACAATCACAAGGAAAATTGACGTTGCAGTCATTTAGCATGAGTCAACAATATACGTGTGGGGATATGTCAAAGTATGCCAGAGTATGGAACAAACTCAAGCCATCCATACACTGGGATCTGAGTCTGGTTGAGGACACACACAGGTCACAATGTATCATCAAATACATACATGGGGCGCAATACTCACCTGTGATGGTTTCAAGCTGCTGAGGGGGAGGGGGGAGGGGGGGGCTTGCCATACTGCTCGGACAGACAGTTTTGGAAGAGTTTAATGAAGGCGTAGAGGTCATGGGTCATGTGGAGGTGCCCAGGGAGGGAGTACCAGGTCTGTTTGGTGAGGTGGGAGAACTAGCTCCCGCATGCAGTTGTACTGTGGATGTGATGAATGGTGCCCATGGCAAGGTTGGCTGGACGGAGTTGGGGCAATTGGGTGTTAGATGGGAGACGTCCATGTTTGTCTTTGGGGCTGGGGTTGTGGAGTGCCTCCTAAGTGTAGCTGAGGAGTCTGAAGGTGATCCTGCAGTTGACAGTGAGCCTATTGTAGGTATTTCAGGTGGATGGTCTTGTGGCTGTGGCAGGGGATGTTGAGGATGAGGTGTGCGGATGCACCCTGGATGTGCACAAGTCCTCCTGGAGTCTGACTGTTGTTCCTGCGTAGAGGGCATTGCCGTAGTTGAGCCCGCTGGTGTCGTGGACCTGGGTGACTGTCTGTCTTGCCTAGCAGTGGATCTATCTGAAGATCATTTGCAGCATGAGGTAGAGATGGTGTTGAGTTGCATGGTTATTGTGAGCGAGGAGTGCACGATGAACACCTGCTTGCGTGCATGGCCACTGTGTGCTGGTGCGCTGCCCAGGCCGGTGTGACACAAGGAGTTGCCCCAGCTGTAAGGGGACAATCCTCAGATGATGACCTCAGTCTTGTCCAAGTTCAGCCTCAGGTGGCTGATGTTCATCCATTCATCAATGATCTCATGCCTTCTTGAAGGTTGGATCTGGGAGCGGCTGGGTCTTTGGTGAGGGTGAGGAGCAGCTGGGTGTCAATGGCATAGGACATGATGATGAGGTTGTGTGTGCATGTGATGGTGGAGAGGTGGGTCATAGAGACATTGAAGTCTCTGCTTCGGGACCCTGTTATGTTGAGAACCCTACTCTTTCGTGATTATTTTATCCAAAATGTATTCAATTGGTCACGTATCCGATGAGACATCAAAATCATCTGGACATTAAAAACTATTGAAGGTCACGAGGGGTCCCGAGCGCTGCCCTGAGTACAGCAGTTCATCATTTCTGCTTTATGTAACAGCGCCCCAAAATTGGGCGACCTGTTAAAAGTTGAGTCCATTGCAGAATCCCTTCTGCCTTTTTAACAGTATTCATACATGAAAGGAGGTCATTTTTAATCAACTATTGCAGGCGCCATTTATCATTGGCAAAAGCTACACAGTAGACACCTTTCTGAACTGTTTTTATCCACCTAGAATCTTCCATTTGCGTCATCTTGTGCCCATGCTTCACTCTTTTTAGAATCTTCAAGGGTTCTCCAGAAGAAGGCGTGTGTAACGCCGAAACGCGCGTAGAGAAAATAATACCCTTTACCCACTGTTGTTGTTTAGTCTCTTATTTAATTTTATATATGCATTGTTTTCACATCAATTTATGTTGTATATTATGTTTATTATCATTGTAATTCCTATATTGTGTCCATTATTATTGTAATTGATTGTATTTTCGCCCAATCACATGGTTTTTAATTCTTATGTGTAATCTTTTTAAATAAATGAACAATATATTTTTGAAATTTAGTTGTTGTTTTTTGCCGAGTACACTGTCAGAATTATCCAATGTGTGTTAATGTACCTGACAATTTTCAGGATTGTCACGCTGAGAGATGAGCCCTGGGGCATGGGCCCGATGACCCCAGTGTACTACGTGCTGAAGGGGGGAGGTGGACTCCCTGGGCCTTGCTGGTGAGGTACTTGGTGATGTAATCCTGGGTCCTCCTCTGGATCCCAGTGTTGGAGATGTGTGATCTGACAGTGTGGTAGCCCATGGTGTAGAATGCCATTGAGAGGTCGAGGGGGTGAGGGTGGTGGTCTCACCATTGTTGTTCAGGGTCCAAGATGTCGTTGGTGGTGGCAATGAGAGCTGTTGCAGTGGGGTGATTGCTGTGGAAGATGGACTGGGCGGGTCACCTGGAGGTGTTTGCTCGGAGGGAGATGGTCAGTTGCTCGTTGACTGTCTTCTTGATGATATTTGCCAGGTAGGGAAGCAGGGTTATGTTCCAGGCGATCCTGCGGTACTGCCGTCCATTGTTAAAGAAGGGCATGGGTCTCTGCATGCCTCCAGCTCCCATGGAATGTGGCATACTCGAAGGAGACATTCATGACGTGCCGGAGGTGGGTTCCAAGGATGGGGTATTCTGTGATTGAGATGTTGTGTGAGAAGGGTCCTGATGGAGAGCCGGAGTGGGTTGTGTACATGAGCCGGCTGGTGTCTTTGCTGCTGACGGGAGTCCAGGTCCCGAGGGGGGTATGTCCTGTGGATAATTGCGCTGTCTGCCTCGGCTGTCGTGTACGTCCATGAGCTTGCAGTGGTAGAATGTTGCAAGGGATCACCTTGGCCTTTCAAGGGTGGGATGTCTTTTGGATGGAGAGCGGGGGTTAGATAGTTCACTCACTATGCCGATGAGCTCCTTAAGGTTGTGTGTGTTGGTGCCTATGCCCTACCTGAAGGATGTCCTCTTGTCCATGCTGATGATATGGTGATGTCTGTGTGTGGGGGGTTTCAGGGCTGAAAGGTAACTGATGGTTGTTTGTTTGTTTCGCAAGGTTTGCACAAGAGTCCGGCTAAACCTGTATGAGTCCAGTATGTCTGCCTTATCCCAGGTGGCTTAACTGTTGTGCTTCACAGGAAATTCCGCCAATGTGGCAAGAGTGTTGGATCAGTCTCTGATCCAGTGTGTGAGGTTGCAGGGTGTGGCAGTGGTGTTGGTTGGAGTGTCCTGGGCGAGGGTGCCACACAGCTTTTCTGTGGTGACTTGGGTCAAGCATCTTTGGGGGATCTGTAGCAGAGTGTGGAGCAGTGTGTTGCTTGTCGGAGAACTGGATGCAAATGTTGATGTACCAATGAAGGATGGTGGTGTGGTTGTCCTCCAGCCAGAAGTTGCTGTTCCCCTGTCACATGTAGTCTGTGTAGGTGAGGGCCTGCGTTCTAATGTAGTTGTCGATGACTTAGCAGAATTGTGGGTGTAGGCATGGAGATCTGTAGATGAGTGTTAGACTGAGGGTGGTCAGTGGGTTGGTGTGGAACCTGAAGTGCAGGTGCTTGACAATGCTGAGTGTGTCCTTGTTGTTGTATGTGACTCTGAGGGTGTACTTCTGAATGAATTGCAATTCATCCTCCTGGATTGTTGGTGCTGTCCCTGCGGGTGATCTTGTATCCGCCTGTGATGACAATGTTGATTTTGGGTGCTGAGGATGCGTTCAACCAGGTTACTGTAATGAAGGCGATGTGTGGGGCTGTTGTGTTGAGGAGGTAACGGAGTCGAATGGCGTGCTGGTGGATGGAGCGAGTGTGCGGTCGGAGGCACATGACTTGGTTGTACGGACATGGTCTGTTAGGCGGGGCAGCGCGGTGTAGGCAGTAGGAGTTGCACACACAGCATGTGAAGCTGTCATGTGTGTGCTTAAGGGTTGCCTGATAGCAGGTGGTTGATTGTCTGGTGTTCATTGTTTGGAGGGTGGCTGGAGCATGAGTCTGTTGTGTTACGTGTGTCATACAAGGAACAGAGGGTCTTACACTGTGCACGTTGCAGGCGCTGATGGACGCTGACGGTCCTGCCTCTGGCACGGAGGAGGCGTAACAGTGGCACAGACAAGCTGCTGCCTGCATTAAGAATGGGTGGAGGGAGGGATGAGCATCAGAATCAGGGAACTTGTGGTGCGGTGCCGCAGAGGAGGCAGCAGCAGGAATGAGTGAACACCTGATGGCGGAAGGGGTGCGACACTAGGCAAAAAGTAGCACACAAAGACATGGAGGTTAGAAAGGCACAGTGTAACAGGTGTATGGAAAGGAAGGAGTATCTGGTTACTCATGGGTCATTCAATGAAAATGGATGAACTATTACCAAAAATGACGGGCACAGGATCAGGCACCAAAAGGCCAAGCTACACCCAGGACACACAGCGTCAGCAGGTATTGCCTGCCCGTTGTGGGTAGCAACCTGCACAAATACATACACAACCAACTACTTCATGCACAATAGGGATCATTAGCCATGAAGAACTGCATGCATGTTGCCAAAGTACACATACTCCCATATGCACAATCTTTGTCAATTATGCCATAGATGAAACATGCAAAGTGGCAAGAGATCTGCGGTGACAGTGATGAGGCACATTGTACTGTGGTGAACACATTTACTACACAAACGGATCAAGTATGTGTTAAGACCATACTGAATGAGCCAATATTCATGGCCAGTGCCATTGCTCTGAAGAAATTCACAGTCATGTAATGAGTTTACCTGTACTGCTGGTGAAACAATGTGCACAGGACTGCCTGTGACTGTCAGGGCCTTGAATCCTCAGAAACGTGTGATTCTCATAATGGTCCATCTCCCGATAGTCCCATGGTCTGAGTAGAAAGGACAGACTCAAAAGGGTGATCAGGCGAGGGAAGGAAAGCAAGGGAACAGCAGGGAGGGAGATCTGAAACAAAGGTAAACAAGCATAAGGATTCAACACTTCTTGTCACTGAATCACAGAATACCTCAGGACCTATACTGTAACAGTTACACCTGTAAAGCAAAACAACAGCCACTGTATACTAGTTGGGATCACAGTAATGAAAGTGCTACTAGATCTGAGGATCAAACAAGGACATTACTACACACTTACAAACAAGGCTGTTCCATATGTTTACATGTATGTATCCAGCAGTTATCAACATACCCAAAAAAGTCTTAACAGCCACGTAACTGGGAAATTTGAGATTACTTCAGGACGAGCTCTACAAGCCCCTGCTATGAAAACAGAGATAAACAATCCACATGAATTTATATCACATGGAAAGGTGATGAAACACCATAACACAGCAAAGATTATGTTGTACGAGTTGCAAAAGAAATGGCCAATATTATGATCCTGTTCCAAGGATTGTGCAACTAGCACAGGGATCACAGAAGACACATAAAAGGTAGCAGAGTATTGCAGCGATATGAAGAGGGTATAACGCTCTGCAGGCTGCTTCAAGGCAATTAAAGCCATGCGGTAATCCTGAAAATCACAGTGTATGAATAAGGTCCAATAAACAGAAATGCAAATGCGCTGCAGCACGACTCACACAAAGCCAACAATCGTAGTTACTCCAGGGAATCAGTGAGGGTCAAGAAGGGAAATTACACATCCCCTGCAAGAGCCTTAAGAAGCTCGTCCAACGAGGGAGGGAATTAGGTAAACACAAGGAAGCCCCTCAAGAGCCAGTCATCGGCTCGTCCAAATGCCAAACAGAACAAGTTGCTGGGCCAGAACTCAATAGAGAGTAATGAGGAGCAATGGCACAAAAGCACCCCTTCCCTGACCAGGATATGCTGCACGCCACAAGAGAATCCTGGAATTAACGGCACCCGACTGGTGCCACGGAAGCGTTTACATTTGCTACAGCGCAACGTTGTGATATCATCAGCGCAACGTTCTTGGCTTCATGGGAATAGAAATTTCTCATCAACTTACCGAGAAGGCTTGCAAAGCAGTGTTCTCCACCGGCCCTGAGGAAGCGACGTGACAGTGACATGACATACTGGCACAAAGGGCAATGCATCCATACGAACAGACTCACAGGACAGTTGAGAGAACATATGGGACATACGCTGGCCCCCACCTTCACAACATGGTTGATGGAAATCCAAATGTACTGGCACACAAGATTAAGTGGATGAGCCAAACACATCCTGCTGCACACAGCGAGGCTGCAATTCCCCATAGAGCCTGTGTTGTGATGTCCCACTGTAGTGTAGTTCCTATATTCTCAATAGGCTCTGCGCATTGGAATAGTGTATCCTGTAGTTTAGATGTAGGACTGAAGTTGACTGGGTCTCTACCGAATATACTAGACTTAATTGTGAGTGCCAGCTAGCTCAGAGGTCACTAGAAACTTTCTCAAATTCACAAGAAGGGATTAGTTTCTGACAACTGCTTAAAACATGACAACTTTGTTTCCCAAGAATAAGAAATGTATCTCTAGAGTCGCAGAAACAATAGATTGTTTTATCACTCAGTCAATCGTGCATGCTTCTTTTCACCAGAGGTGCAGAGAAAATAGAGAGACGGGCGTTTTCAATAAAATGTATTTATTGAACAGTCTTTTTTCTCAAGCATAAGAAATGAACTGCTGCAATCGTAATATTTGTTGTAAAGTACAAAGCGTACAATACGAAGAGTATTATAAAATAATACTGTAAAAGCATGATATAGTTTCTAAGCCATATAATATATCAAATACATACATTGATAAATAATGACTAAAAGTACTCAACTGGTGTTTCTAAAATACGCCTAACCCGGTGTACCTAACCTAGGTTTAGTACAAGGGAAGAAGTAAGTGAGGTGTAGCTTAGTTTTTAGTATTTTTTGCCAAGAATCTAATCCAAGAATTCTCCTAGGGTCTAATCAGCTCCGTACCTTGGTTTTTAGAATGTAGGAGGTCTGGTATCTCTCTCTCAGGACTCGATTTCCCGGCAACCCGCAAGGGTAGCCTGGAAACACTGGAGCTGGATATCTCGGCTGGAGAAAGAACCGCGTCTATCAGTGCGTCACCTGGAGGGTCGGCTTCCTTCGGCACTTGCTGCAGGCAGGGCGTCGGGCAAGTAGGTAGTTGAACTGCTCCAAACCACTGTGTGTTTGTTTGGACAAGTGTGGGCATATTTATACCTTGAAGGTGCCGAGTTTGAAGTAAGATTGGACATAAAAACTTCATTAGAGATTCTCTGAAAACTCCATGAGTTCTTGGATAAATCAATATTCATGCAGTGGGAGGTCCCTGACTGCTGAAGGCGGGTTTTTCCAAGAAATCGTTGTAGATTTTCGGAACTAGTGGAAGTAGCCAAGCCGTATTAGGACTACTTGAGTTATATCTTAATATGGTTATGATTTCAATGCCTAAATAAGGATACAGTATTTTATACCTATATAAGGGCATGAATTGGGAAAATTACACTAGGGTCCTAAAACGCCATACAACACCCACTCCACGTATTATGTCTAATATTACTAAATCTATGAGCATAAAAAACATAACTGAAGCTTGGGTTCATAATCCCACCCAAAATACATGAAATGCATCAAATATGGTTATAAACATACATGAGTATTTATCTAGCACGTATTTTACTAACCATAGCTATCTTTAAAAAAATAAATGACATTTATGAAATGCCTTCTAAATTTACAGAAGAAACAAATCGAGACCATTCCATAGCATAAAATATAAACTGTTATCGTTAACATGGGAGAATGCCAAATATTGTCTATGGGAAGTATCAAAAAATGAATTTTTTGTTCTCTAAGAATACTTCTACTTTAAGCAGATTACTTTGTGCCAAGCGAAAAAAGTTCTATTCTGGGAAGGAGAGAAGAGAATTTTTTTTTTTTCGAATGTAGATTGTGGAAACACACTTTTCAAAAGTTATTCCCGGTGTCGGGAGAAAACATCAAATCATCTAAGCTGGCAAAGAAACCGTCTACCACAGTTGGTGAAAGTGGAACTACTTCATCAAGTAGATCAAACGTGCATAGATGTGAAGCATCGCCGTCAGCGTCATCCGCATTAGCAATGTTCGCTGTAGATGGAACCTGTGTGCCTGTTGTTCCACGTACCTCACCAATAGCTGGATTCGCCCGTGAGATCTTAATGAATGCCGTCATCAGGATTGGCAGCCGTTGGGGGCAACACGATGTATGAGTCGTTACGGGACCCAGCAAAGTGTCAACATCCGTTGGCAGTGCTGATGGAAGTGTAAGACAAATGTCTAACACGCATTCTTCTCCGCAAAGCAGGCATCGTAGAACAGGTAAGATGCAATCTTGCCAGATTGGTCTGAATGAAAGTAACCAAGTGGTATTCAGATCTCTTAAACGAGCCAAGCCAAGAATCTGTGTAATTCTGTCACGATACCGCATGGCCAGGAGAGCCCTTTCCATTGTAGCCTGGGTATCGTTGATGACTGGATTTGCCATATCGGTGCAGAAGGAACAAAAATAGAAATCCTGCTACGAGTCCCAAAATGTGAGGCAGACCAACAAACACAGAGTGCACAAAATTTGGATAAATGCCGAGGACTGCTTCGAATGGTGTTAACAGTCCCGAAAAGATCGTCTTAAATACATGGGCGATGCCACTGGTATCAGATATGTTTAAGATTTGACCTAACATTTCTGCAAAATGTACTGGGCAGTTTGTTGATAATAATGCATGTATCTCTGTAGAAGTCCTTGCAACTTGTAGATCATACGTTTCTCTAGACGAGGTCAGTGGCACAGTTTTTTGCAAAAGAATGGCTTTCATTCTGCTTAAAGTATAGAAGAGATATTCAGTGAAGGCCATAACGCCGTCTCCCCTACTGTCTTGCTTTTTAGATACAATACTTGCATACAACAAGTGACCCTGGCCGACACACTAACTAGATAGGCTTTTCCTGGCAACATGCCACAACAGCTGTGATCATTGAGCATAACGTAGCTGCCATTGGAAAGCTGCCTGAAAATCGGGTCTATTACTGCTGCTAGACTACCATGCATGTGGCAAGAAAGGTTATTTAAAGAACCTTCGAAGGCTCCATGTAAATTATTACCTCAACATAAAAGTGTACCGCTTAGTGAGTTTTTACAATTTTTTTGTACTAAGAAATACCTCCTTTCCCCACTCCAACATTTGTGTGTGTATGGTAAATTCCAGGTTGACTTAATGTCTCCTTTACCCAACCTATCATATAGGTCTGCTGGTATATGCCGTAGACAATACTAAAATTGGAAAATCGTCACTGGTATCGTGATGGTGCCATGTATTATCCATTCAACGACAGGCTTCTCAGAAATTGTTAATGGTAATCTTTCCAGTTTTTCAATGCTCAGCACCGTATAGTCTGCTCCTCTTTGTGCCAAAGAGATTTGTTTATCTGTAAGGTTAAAGACAGTAAACAATGACGTGGTATTGATTAAACGCTTTGGCACGTAGCATGAATGGAGATTTTGTAACGTCCAGCCTAGCAGCATTATAGAACGTAATTGAGACTGGCCATGTTGTAACATTAGCAAATCCTGTTCTATTATGTCAATGGCAGATGATACAATGCTGTCCAAAGAATAGATTCTGGAGGACAGAGTCGTTAACCCATTGTCCACTACGAGCGAGCTTTCTCTAAATTAATACGATCAATTTCATGTATTTTTTATGCAGTTTCCATTTGTGTTATTTTCCAAGCTTCGTTGTACGCAGCGTATATACCGGCGTATATGAAACGTTTTTGACATTGTTTACGAGGCACAATTAAGAAGTCTCGTAAATCAATGCCTTCTTAAAGTAAGGTCAAGTGTTGTTTCATTTCTGGAAGTGTGGATTTCTGTAGCCACTCAAGGCATAGTTTTCCTACACTGTATGTTGTTACTATCCCTGGATGTTGTCTCTGGGAATATCTTGGATCTGGCCTATTCATTTTGTACCCTTCTATTTTTTCATAAATCTATCTTGACAGTTGTCTATGGGCCAGATTACCCATTTTGCCAATTAGGATTAGTTCTATTGTGTTGTAAACTCTGTTTTATGTCTACCTCCACATCTGCAGTGTCATTACAGTCAGGTGTTGGTCTCGGTATGGACGGTTTGTTTAAATCTTTTATCTTCGCTATGCCAAGACATGATGTTTGTTGAACAGTGTCATTTAAAAAATATAATTTGTTCTGGAATAATGCAGGCTCTGAACAAGGCTTCTAAACCTTGCACCTGCCATTCTTTTGTGCCCCAGACAGTTTTTGTCTCAATGTTGTTGTTCCAAAAGTTAAACCCTAATGTAGACAGCTGAGCATAAAAGTTCACAGAATAAATTTGTTTAGTATTGGTCAACATGTTTTTCATTCCTGTCTTATTTATATCTATACTACTATTATAAAGTAAGAACTGCGAACCTTTGAGGCGGGTAAACTTGGGAACCACAGCGCCAATTCAAACACCCGATACATCATTGTAATTTTCAGGGTGTGCAGATGGACATAGGCTATATTAAAATAAAATATATACGTTGTTTAAAAAATTAAAGATAAAAAAAGTAGTCCCTTGAAAGTAGCTCCGGCCATGACCTGCGTGCTGACATCAGTAGCGCGGGGAGGAGCGGTGTACAGGAGCGCGAGGAGGAGCGGCGGAGATCAGCGCGGGGAGGAGCGGAGAACTTTGCCAGACTGGAGCGTGCTGAGGTACTTCAAGCGCGGGGAGGAGTGGTGAACTAAGGCGTACTGACCGGTAAACTTTGGCGGAGTGCGGGGAGGAGCGGAGAACTTTGCCAGACTGGAGCAGGCTGAGGTACGTCAGAAGCAGGCTGAGGTACGTCAAGCGCGGGGGGGAGCGGTGAACTAAGGCGGACTGGAGCGGGCTGACGGGTAAACTTTGACGGACTGCAGCCCCGTGTGGAATGGGTACATACTGGCTTTGTGTAGTGGGGGTTGAGTCGCCATGGCAGGTTATGAACGGGGTTTGCTTTTGCAGCGCACAAAGAAAGGTCGTTTGCAGCATCGGATGCGTGGCAAAAGTGTTAGGGAGCATGGCATGTGTGGCTGATTGGGGGCACTGAAGGTGGCAGTGAACTTGGGCTGAGGAGGTGGTTGGGGCCTGGGTGACTGCGGTGAACTAAGGCGGACTGGAGCGGGCTGAGCGGTAAACTTTGGTGGACTGCAGCGGGGCGTGTGGAATGGGTACATACTGCCTTTGTGTACTGGGGTTGAGTCGCCATGGCAGGTTATGAACAGGGTTTGGTTTTGCAGCGCACAGACAAAGGTCGTTTGCGTCGCCACAGTGTTAGGGAGGAAGCCTGATTGCCCCAGGACAACGTCGGGACGGGCTGCTAGTTTTTAAAATAAAACGTTTCTGGATTTGTCACATTAAAACCTGTAAAGTATGGACATTTCTCATAAAATGTTTTAGAACTGCCTTTTGGGGGCTTTGGACAATGTTCATATTGATTGTAAGAAAAAACATTTCTAAGGTTTGCAGATTTGTGCAAATAAAGGTGACCATAATGATTATAACAATACAGTTCTTCATAACTTGATGAACCTTCTAAGTGTTCATGTTTTTGAAATTTTGCTGACATTTCTAAGTCTGACATCATATTAATAATAGTTTCAAAGTCCCAATCATCAGAAAAAGTGCTCTGTGAGACAAAATCACTTAAAGAAACCTTAAACTGGTGTAGAATCTTCAACAATTCCACCGGGCCATAAATGTCATAATCAGTTTTATCCCATGCTATACCACCAGGTATAGGAACGGCTGTGATGTTCACTGATGACAGGTCTCTTCGCTCATGATGAGAGGATTTGTAAGGTTGCAGGAGCAAGTTGATGTTCTTACTTGCTATGTCCTTGGTACTGTTTTTTCCATCTATCATTTGTCCCAAACTTAAAACAAGAATGAGCCATAGCAGGAGAAAAACTATACCTATTCCAACCCAAAATTCAACCCATGGTGAAACCAGATATGTTTTCTCAAGTTGATGAAAGAGTTCTGTTATTTTTTCTTTCAAACGTTTTGTTGCTTGCTTTGTTTCTGGTTCACTGTGATCCTCAGAAAAGTTATCGAAGTTGATAAAATAGCCAGAGGCAGTTCTATCAATAGTTGGTATTGCATCTGGATTCCTTGGAATCGCTGGAGTTGTTTCTTCCTTTCACATGTTTGTATAGTCAGATGCTACATCATTGTAGACTGGAGTTTCTTGACAAACTGTTATTTGGGTTTCAAGAGGTACAAGTTCCTTGGCTTTGTTGCATAGACCTTCTTTTCTTACTGTAGGTTTATCAAAGGTGATAAGTCTTTCTGTTTGAACCTCTTGGAGAGTAGCCAGATTTGGTCGTCTGCTACTTCTTGGGAGTCCACTGGGTCTACTACTTATTATCAGCCACATAATGTGGTTTTACCAGGTCGATTGATAGTGTTCTGTTCTCCAATTTTCCAGCAAGTAGAGGTAGTAACACTGATCTTGTTCCAAGGATTGCTGGGACAGGTACTGCTTTCCTATAAGAAGGCCCAAATTCCTTCTTCACCGTGATCTTTTCCCTGACTAGATACCCAATCTTTGGAATCCAGACAGGTCTTGCTGGGAGAGGTGTTTTTTCTTCAGTGGTCGTTGGGCTTTCTGTTGTGTCACTCAGACTTCTTGTTTCATTTAAGTCTTGTAAAACAGCCAAACGGTCTTTGATATCAAAGGGTTTCTGTTCCACCACTGAAGTTTGACAATCAAGATCCTGGTTGAGCATTCTAGTACCAAATAATAATTCATATGGAGTGATTCCCCCCAGAGAATTTCTTGGCAGATTATTAAGACTACGTTGGACACTATTTAGATGTTTTACCCACCCGTCACCTGAGCCTAATACCCTAGCTGTTATAGATTGCTTTATGTCACGGTTTTTTCTTTCCACTACCACCTTTCCCTCAGGATGGAAGGGACTTGAAAACCGCAATGCAACGCCCAAGCTGGCCATGGCCTCCTTGTAAGCTCGAGAGCTAAACGCAGGACCCTGGTCAGAATGTAGCGTGCCGATTGCGTATGTGCCGATAAAGACTCGCAAATCTTTTATAACAGTTCTGGTGTCAGCCGAGCACTGGGGCCACATCCATATGAATCTTGTGCAGGAATCCACTGCGACCATGATATATTTATAGTTACCGTCCCTTTGTAAGGGACCACAGTGGTCCAGGTAAACACATGCTAATGGTTTATCTGAAATTAGAAGGGGCGTCTGCCCAGGTCGTTTTACTGTAGAAACGTTCATTTTTTGGCAGATTTCACATTCTAGAACATAGTTTCTAGTTTGTTTCCTCATGCGCGGCCACCTGTATCTCTGTTTTAACAATGATACTGTTGCGGAAACTCCTGCGTGTGCAGAGGCGAGTCCTTTGTGTGCTGATAATATTAGTCCTAACCTATGTTCCATGTTTGGGATTGCCCTATCCCCCACTCCAGGGATTCGAGCAAAAGGAACATTGTTTGCATCAGTTATATATGAGTACTTCACTGGAAAACCTTTCGGGAGTGTCTTACCACTGTGTTTTACTGAAGCGGTGACAGCTTGCATTATTTCGTTTTTGAACGAATGATTGCAGCTACGGAAGCCATTTGCACAGCTGCCTTCGCGGCCTCATCAGCCAATAAATTCCCTTCAATGTGAACGCAATCACATTGATGACTCAGTGTATGAATCACGTGAGTCTTTTGTAGTTCTTTTTGCAAAAGAACTACTTGTTCCCAAAGCAATTTAGGCTTAATTGTGCCACTCTTAGTGTCTTTGAAACCGTTTTGAACCCAGTTCTGCAAATATTCTTTGTAAGATTGAACGCAGTAATACGAATCGCACACTATGAGTGTGGGGAATTCGCGATTGGTATTTTCAAGCGCCATCTTGAAAGCCTGTAGTTCAGCTCGCTGAGCTGTACAGTCCCCCAGTGATTGAGTTTTGGTGACCATTGGTCTGATTTTACATTTGCGCCAGCGACCTTTAACAATCGCGCACGCAGCACTATAGGGTTGTTTACCCCTAATTGCGTGCTGTGCTGAGCCATCTTTATATATTATACAGCCGTAATGTTCTAGGGGCAGAATTTCAGTCGTCAGAGGACATTCTAGTTCGTATTGTAGAAATTCTTGTGTTTTCAAATACGGGTCAAAAACATATTCAAAGTCTGTTGCAGCAAGATAATTAACCCATTGTATCCATCTTGGATGTAGAGCTTTAGCATTTGGAATGCTTGCCTTTGTCACTGCCTCTAAGGCAGGTACAGGTGTAGCGATTTTTATGTGTTTACTTTGTGCGAGGGCTCTCTCCTTTGCTACAGCAGTCTGAACCGCTGTCAGAATCTTTTCTGTTGATGCGAACTTCATTTCAGCTTGTGTGTACAAGTGTGACTTGTATGCTATTCGTACCATCTCAACCTCCGTTAAAGGTTAGGTATGTGAATCTGCATCTCCCTGGGATGATTCGGATCACAAGGTTGCACACCTTGTCGCGTGTTTGTAACTGTGTTTTTGCTAACATGTCTGTTTGCACAGCACGCAAAATTTCTGTGTGTTCTTGAGTCCAATTGGTTGATTTGAAATCAGGTTTTATTAGTTTGTAGAGAGGTCTAACCCTTTCTGCATAATTTAGAACATAAGTTCTTCCAAAATTCAGGAAACCTAGAATTGACTGTAAGTTTTCAGCGTTTTTGGAGGTTGAAGCAGCACACATTTCTCTAGAAAGTTGGCTGCCAGGTTTTGCCTTCACTTGATAACTCGTATCCTAAGAATAGGACGTTGAGGTGGGCAATTCGTGATTTCTTCAAATTGAATTTATACCCTTCAGACGCAAACACAAGTATTATGGTGTTCACTCTTTTCAAGTGCACATCCAAATCATCGTCTGTAAGATAGATGTCATCGACATAGGATAATGCCTCATCATCATACGTTTGTAGTAACTCTGTTACTCTGGCTGAAAATTAACCTGGATTATTCTTGAATCCCTGGGGGAGACGGCAAAATTGTCTGTGTGTCCCCATGATGGAGAAAGTGGTCAAATACCTGCTTTCTGGTACAATCTTTTGACAGAAGAAACCATTAGAAATATTTTATATTTTTTACGCACAATGTTATTCATTAGTGCTGCACTATGTGCATTTTGGACTGCAAAAGTTTTGCAACAAGGGTTTAGATGTCTGTAGTCCAAAACTAGACGATATGAATTGTCTGGTTTGGAGACAGGAAACAAAGGATTGTTCATGATGATGATGGATGAGGTGCATGTTTCAATCACCCCTTGGTATTCAAGTTGATTTAAATTTTCCCTGACCTGTTTTTTTAGCTTCCTGCTTTACAGGATATTGCCTTTGCATTGTTGGTTGAGTTTTCAACTGGATTTTATGGTGAGGGAAATCCTTATCATATCCTATAATGCTGGGGCCTGGGCTACAGCCCATTTCCTGGCATAGGTGTATTTTTTATGAATTGGAATGTGATTTGAGAAGACTGGCATAATTATGTCTTCGTAGCAAAAAAAGAGAGTACCCCACTATCACCAGGGAACAGGGTACAGTGACATTAGTCAAAAGAAAATCCCTGGGTAAACACTGTTTTAGAGATTTACTATCGTTTCATACACTCTCAATCCATGCATTCATACGTTCCTACCGTTACTAGCCAATCATTCACGCTACTGGTAAGTATTTAAATTCCACACTAAAATTGAACGTTCACAGTCTTTTTAATTGAAATAAAATAACACAATTTTATAACAATAACTTAAAATTTCAAAGAACAATCCTTGAAAATGTATCATAAAAAAACATCAAATATTCATAAAAGTTCATTAAACATTTTCATTATAAACATAGAAATAAATAAGATTCCATTATCTAACTTAGTACATGTAAGACAAAAGACATTTTGAGACGATTATAGCAATCAACAAAATATAACACAAGGAAGAATTACACAAGAAAAATTACACAAGAAAAACCCCTGTCTGTGGCCTTTGAATTCCTATGCCACAATACTTTCTAGATCCAATGGTCTTCTCTATATAAGCAAAGGTATAGTCAATAGTATCATATCTATATGGACATCTACTGCTCCTTTGACCCTGTTTGGATTCTACACAAAGAACATGTGAGTGCGTCGACGCGTTTCGGTGCTGTTGACATTAAATACTGTAGCACCTTCTTCAGGACTGCCGTTTCATTGGGGTCACCGGCATCAAAGAGTTTTGTTTACTTACCAGTAGCGTGAATGATTGGCTAGTAACGGTAGGAACGTATGAATGCATGGATTGAGAGTGTATGAAACTATAGTAAATCTCTAAGACAGTGTTTACCCAGGGATTTTCTTTTGACTAATAATTATGTCTTCGCCATGTGGGCACTCCCTTACAAATTCAGGTGGCCAGTCTTGTTCAGCTAGAAGAATGTCATAACCCTTCCATAGCTTCTCCCAAAAGAGTGCTTTTATTTTCCTAGTTATGTCCCCCTCTATCCGGAGTGTTACTTCATATAACTTATGGGGTACACTAACCCTGGTGTCGGCAGTTTCAACTTGAATGCATTCATTCAATTCCACTGTTTCCAGATGATCCTTCAAGATCTTGCGAGCTATGGTGACCTCTGCTGCACTGTCTAGCATTGTCTGGGCCCAGTGGAGAAGTGTGGCTCAATGGTTAGAGCGGCAGACCCTGATGCAGAGGTCTGGCCCGGGACCAGGGTTCAATTCCTGCCTCGGTGGGTCTTGGGGTCAATTTCCTCGACCTGATAATTCTCGCCTCGGTGCCTATTCTAATCATGGGTCCCACTCTGCAACTCTGGGCAATAGCTTGAATAATTTCCACAACAGCCCCAACAGCGCTGGGAAGCCTGGCTTCACCTTGGGGGTGCCCAGGAGTGGGCATTTCACAGGGAAAAGCCAGGAAGGGTTCCACAGCGGTATGCGTACAGCGCCAAGACACCTCAGGGTATAAGTGCGCTATACAAGTACGAATTCATTCATTCATTCACTCCCTGTTCTTGAGTTGTGTCCCCAAGATCCTCGGCATGTCTTATCTTTAGACTTGCTACCTTCTTTTTTGAAAATTGGCTTTTCCTATTTTTTGGAATGTGCTGTTCGTCTTTGGACTTCACGCGTTCTTCTTTCTGTTCTGAACGGCCTCTTCTCTCAGATTTCTGCGAAGAAGTCTGAAAGGTACGAGAGGAACGAGTATCGTATCTTGATATCTATCATGTTTTCTCAAATTATCCCTATTTCTAAGGTTATATCTTTTTTCAGAGGGATCCTGTTCAGGAGACCTTCCTCTGGACTGGACAGGAAATGTCTGTTTTGTGTTTTCCCACTTCTTTTTAGGAGTAGTGAGATTATTTGTAATAAAAACGTTTTCAGGATTTTCAGTTAGTTTGGGTTTTACTGGTTTTCCACCCAAACTATCTCCACCTAGTTCTTCATAGGATTTTTCAATAATTCTGGCAAGCTCAAATGGTTGTTCTGTTATATCTGTTTCTTTTAGTTTTTGGCGGATTTCCACAGATGCTGCGTCACCTTTAATGTTAGCTAATAGTATAGCTGAGACCTGTTTGAAATCTTTCAGTAATTTCATACCAAGATTTAAGGCTGTTTCTGGACCGTATTAATTTTGAATCTGTCGCAGAATGTCTGAAATTACCGTCATAGACGGGACACAATGTGTTTTTGTGTAGATTGAAGCAAAGACTGTACCCCAAGTGTTGCAGTCCTCTATGTGTGGTGCAATCCCCACAGATTGTCAAAATTCTGTGTTTCTCAGGTGTACTATCAGGAAATACTGCCTCTATTTGAGTAATTTTCTGGGCTAATCAGACCGGAATTTGTTCCCGTTTTGCGGGTAATTTACCAATGACTGACTGTTTAGTCTGTGGTGTTATTTTGTTTGTGTTCCCCTGACGAGGGGTGTGCTGTGGAATCCTTATAGTTGGTTGGACTGTTAAAGTCCGCATGACATATTGAACCAATTGTCTATGGATTTTAATTAGTTGTTTTAGCTGAGCTAATAGTTCTGGACCTGTCATTCTCTCAATGTCAGGATGTGGTGTATAGCTGGCTAGTACCGGCCATGTTGCTCCTGGTCTACCTAGTGGACGGAGCCTGGTAATGTGATTTTGATGTTGTAGGGCACCATTAAACCAGAGCTGATGCCCTTGGTAAGTTAGTGGAATTTCAACGTCCTCGAAAGGAACGTATTCCACTGGAGGTTCCTCTACTTTGTAGTAGTGGAACTCGTGTGTTACTGGATTTGCTGCAGGAAACAGAATCCATGAATAGAATACCTCTGTCTGCCGATATTCATGTGCCTCTATTACAACGATTACTTTACCACCTCTCGATGATACTCCATTTTCTATAAGTTTTATAGTGATTGTCTTTCTTATATTTACCGGGATGAGTATAGCATCGAGTTATTTTGTTGGAGATTTGTGTCATCTAAAACTACCTGAGCTGCTGCTGCAGCTCTCTCCCTTTCGTCGTCACTATCCGTCATTTTGTTGACCGAAAGTGTGCAGAGCAAGTTTCAAGGAAACAAAGATTAGGCGCACAATATTTTGGAACACTGCATCCTTCAACGTTGAACAAACCAAAAACTAATACATAGGATTTTCGTCCTACTCAGTTATGGCGGATATTATATCCTTTAACCCACTCCAGACGTCTATAGGAGTATTTTACGGGAGAAAGGGGTCTGTGTGAAAAACACGACTGAGTTACTCTAGTATCTAGCGTTAAATTATCGCCTTACCAAACTTTGGGCGCCATGTAGTGTAGGTGCCTATATTACCAATAGGCTCTGCGCATTGGAATAGTGTATCCTGTAGTTTTGCGTAGGACTGAAGTCGACTAGGTCTCTACCGAATATACTAGACTTAATTGTGAGGGCCAGCTAGATCAGAGGTCACTAGAAACGTTCTCGAATTCACAAGAAGGGATTAGTTTCTGACAACCGCTTAAAACATGACAACTTTGTTTCCCAAGAATAAGAAATGTATTTCTAGAGTGGCGCAAACAATAGATGGTTATTTCAGTCAGTCAATCGTGCATGCTTCGTTTCACGAGAGGTGCAGAGAAAATAGAGAGATGGGCGTTTTCAATTAAATGTATTTATTGAACTGTCTTTTTTCTCAAGCATAAGAAATGAACTGCTGCAATCGTAATACTTGTTGTAAAGTACAAAGTGTACAATACGAAGAGTATTATAAAATAATACTATAAAAGCAAGATATGGTTTCTACGCCATATAATATATAAAATACAAACATTGATAAATAATGACTAAAAGTACTCAACTGGTGTTTCTAAAATACGCCTACCCCGTTTACCTCACCTAGGTTTAGCACAAGGGAAGAAGTAAGTGAGGTGTAGCTTAGTTTTTAATATTCTTTGCCAAGAACCTAATCCAAGAATTCTCCTAGGGTCTAATCAGCTCCTTCCCTTAGTTTTTAGAATGTAGGACATCTGGTATCTCTCTTTCAGGACTCGATTTCCCAGCAACCCGCAAGGGGAGCCTGGAAACACTGGAGCTGGATTTCTCAGCTGGAGAAAGTACAGCGTCTCTCAGTGCGTCAGCTGGAGGGTCGGCTTTCTTTGGCACTTGCTGCAGGCAGGGCGTCGGGAAAGTAGATAGTCGAAACTGCTCCAAACCACCGTGTGTTTGTTTGGACAAGTGTGGGCATATTTATACCTTGAAGGTGCCGAGTTTGACGTAAGATTGGACATAATAACGTCATTAGAGACTTAATTCTCTGAAAACTCCACAAGTTTATTTATTTAGTTATCTATTTCTTGTGGAAATCAATATTCATGCAGTGGGAGGTCCCTGACTGCTGAAGGCGGGGTTTTCCAAGAAGTCATTGTAAATTTTCGGAACTAGTTGAAGTAGCCAAACCTTATTAGGACTACTTAAGTTATGTCTTAATATGGTTATGATTTCAATGCCTATATAAGGATACGGTATTTTATACCTATACATGGGCATGAATTGGGAAAATTACACTAGGGTCTTAAAACGCTATACAACACCACACAGGGTCAAGCTGTGGTATCCGCTATGTTTAAGGGGCAAGGTTTACACACATTGATGCCTTCACCAGAGTCCACACTCCACTACAGATGACTGTCAAGAAGGGTGACTGTCATGTCATGGGAGTGGTGCAACATGTAATTTGATCCATGGTGATGAGACATGTATGCATGGTACTACACCATGCACAGAAACAGTTCCCACACATGCACAAACCATACCAACACCAAAAAGCCTGTTTGGATCTCTTACCCGAACTGACATTTACACATGTCCATGCATTGAACTCTGATTCAGCCCACATTGCAATCATCATGAGGAATAGCAGGAGGACAAAGATAACACAAACAGACAACAGGCACAGCAACCTGGGAATGACAGACACACAAGAGGTCACCGGTAAAAATCTTTGCAACAGACATGGGCGGTTACAAAACAGGAACAATGTAGGACATATGTAAATTTCAAGGAAAGTCATTGCGCATTACTGTGTGGCATGACACCAGCATTTGTGTGACACATCAGAACACACATCAAAGTCACTTTGCATACAGTCAGCTGGACACACACATTGCAACACATGCCACTCAATGCTACAAGCTTGCTCACTCATTCCCAGTGACTCACAGTTATGAGAAGAAGTTACGTATGAGCTGACTCCGGATATCATCCTCCTCCTCCTCCTCATCACTTGCATCGTGACCAAGCCCTAGATCCTCAACGGGTGGATGTTCCTGCTCCTCAGGATCCAGGATGAGTGGCACTGCCTTTTCAACTGCAGTGTTGTGCAGCATGCAGCACACAATGAAGATCTTACAGACCTTGTTGGATGCATATGGTCGAGGCACCGGAATCGGCTCTTCAGGAGGCCACACGTCCTCTCAATCACTCGCCTGGTCTGCCCGTGTGCATTATTGTACCGCTGATCTGCAGCTGTTCTTGGGTTGCGGAGAGGTGTCATTAGCCATGGCATGTTGGGATATCCCAAATCCCCTACATAGATGCATCATGTAAATAAATGGGTCAGGAGATGCCGTCAGAGCAAAAGTTACTGAAACACACAGGACCAACAAGACATGCCTGCTCATTGCGCAGCTGCAGCATCATTTGTGGCACCCTGCTATGCCTCGTGATGAATGCATCGTGTGCCGATCCTGGAAAACGTGCACAAACTTGGGAAATCAGCATGTTAGCAAGACACATCACAAGGACATTTATGGAATGGTAATGTTTACGGTTGCGGTAAGCCTGCTCCTGTGCCTGTGGTGGCACCAAAGCCACATGTGTCCCATCAATGGACCCAATGACATGTGGCATCCCTCCCAGGGCATAGAAATCACCCTTGACATCTCTCAACTCTTCAGGAGTAGGAAATTTGATGAATTCATCAATGTGCTCCAACATGACTGCCAAAACATCACGCAGGACACGGCTGAACATCATCTGTGACATTCCACCAACATCAGCTATGGTTAATTGAAACGTACCTGTAGCAAAAAACGGTAGGGCTGCCATCAACTTTATCTTGGGTGTCAGCGCATTAGGATACCTGTGATGCGGTTGGAGATGTGGTGCCAGCTTGTTTGTCAACTCGTGAATCAACTGTTGATGAATCTGTAACGTCGGATGCAGGCACGTTCCCTCATGGTAGCCAAGTCTGGGAATAGCCTTGGTAGAGGTGGTGCCCTACAGGACATATTTGGGAATAATGGAGATTAACAGTCAGCCAACATCAATGGCAATGTACATAGTACATGCAAAACTGCTACTAGACATCAGGTCACTATGGAGTCTGGCGTGTGCAATACATCCAGGGCACATATGCCAGCTTGCTGGCACTCCTACGAGAAGCCAGATACACCCGTTGATTGACAAATAAACATGACATACCCTGAAATGAGCTGGTGGGCAGGTCTGAGTGAACAGCCTGAGATATCACCGGAGTGACACACGTCACCATACCTGCAGTGGAAGGTTATCATCCCATCCAGACAAATGACTGCAAGGCACACGCACAAGTCACATGGAATGTCAAATGTACATATCAAACACATTGCAATTAAGGTGTGCACATGAAAACAAAACAACACAGCCATTGTCACGACGCAGACATGTATGCCTGGGGAAATATGATGCAAGCAATAGAAGGGTTGCTGAACTGTTCCTGTGGAGAGATAGGGAAGTTTTTAGCTGGCATGACCAAAGGCGTTCGTATGACACCCTAGGGCATCCATTATGTTGGATGTATTTGCCTAACACACCCAGAAGGGTGTCATGCTTCATCATCGGCGTTTGCTCCTCGTCGGGGAGGCGGTGCAACCCCCGACGGGCTCACCTCAAAGAGGGGCTCTTTGGCGGAGATCTTTTTATCCAACAGCCTTATGATGAGGTGGGGGTGTGTGGGCAGGATGGTGTGTTATTATGATGGGGAAATTAAAATGTAGCAAGGGGTACCGGAATTCGCTTTATTCTGGGGGTCCCCTGGCTGCAATTAAAATGTGGGACTAGCTCGCTAGGTGTCAACAGGTTAGATCAAGTGACCCTAGAGGAGACTAGAAGTGAAAGTGGTCGACATGTTTCTCGCAAAGGGTAAAGTCACCCGCGATTCATCAGGACCTTTACGAAAGTGAGGAAAAGGAAAAACAACAACATGCTAGTGTCATGTGTGTGGTGTATGTTACCTCTGTGGATTCTCCTATGCCTACTGGTCAAAGACTACTTGCCACATGAGGGATCGGCGGGACAGAACATCAGGGATGAGCCCATTAATTGTAGCTCGAATCACCTGTGTCTGCGTGGGGAGACCTACCCATATCCGCCGAGCTCGAGTGGGGAAATATGATGCCTGATGCCATCAGACCCAACAGCCGTGGGAATGCACATGTGGCATGGTATGCGTAGATGTGAAACCATTCCCATCTCAACACAGACCCATGTTAGATACACCAACAGCAGATGCAGTTTACAGAACACAAACAGCAAGCTCAATTTAACATATGACACACACCTGACATAGTCACATAGGGTCATGCTGATCGTGACATGTCAGTTAACAAAGTGCCCCAGTCCTGGCATCAGGAGACAGGTGCCGGTAGTGATGATTGTGCCATCCCAGTGTTGCTGTGCATGACAAAATCTGCCTAATGATACGCATGGGACAAGTGTCAAGGTGATGTGTGCCACATAGTGCCCCGTCACACATGACGTGTCCACAGGTCATCACACATCGATTGTGCAACAAGATAAGATGCACTGTGCTATATCACTGTCTGCCACACCTAGGGCCTGCACATGAAAGTATGCAATGACTAGTACTTGGTAGACATCCTTGTGCGAACCGTACCCCTACATCCCTGCCGTGTGTGCGCTTCGTATCACTATTGTAATGGTGCCATACATGAGTGTGTGAACCGCACCATACCCCAGCATTCACATCAGCGTGTGAAACGCACCGTGTGAAACGCACCGCACCCCTGCATTCACATCAGCGTGCGAAACGCACCGTACCCCAGCATTCACATCAGCGTGTGAAACGCACCGTACCTCTGCATTCACATCAGCGTGTGAAACGCACCATGTGAAATGCACCATACCCCTGCACTCGCATCAGCGTGTGAAACGTACCGTACCCATGCAATCACATCAGCGTGTGAAACGCACCGTACCCCTGCATTCACATCAGCGTGTGAAGCGCACCGTACCCCTACATTCGCAACAGCATGTGAATCACAACGTACCCATGCATTCACATCAGCGTGTGAAACGCACTGAACCCCTGCATTCACAACAGCGTGTGAAACGCACCGTACCCTGCATTAGCAACAGCGTGTGAAACGCACCATACCCATGCCTTCGCCTCAGCGTGTGAAACGCACCATACCCCAGCACTCACATCAGCGTGTGAAACGCACCGTGTGAAATGTACTGTACCCCTGCATTCACATCAGCGTTTGAAACGCCCAGTGTGAAATGCACTGTACCCCTGTATTCGCATCAGCGTGTGAAATGCACCGTGCCCCTGCATTCGCATCCACGTGTGAAATGCACCGTACCCCTGCATTTACATCAGCATGTGAAACGCACTGTGTGAAATGCACCGTACCCCTACATTCACATCACCATGTGAATCGCACCCTGTGAAACACACCGTACCCCTACATTCACATCAGCATGTGAAACGCACCGTACCCCTGCATTCACATCAGCGTGTGAAATGCACCGTACCCCAGCATTCGCATCAGCGTGTGAAATGCACTGTACCCCTGCATTCGCAACCGCGTGCCAAACGCACCGTACCCCTGCATTCACATCAGTGTGCGAAATGCACCGTGTGAAACACACCATACTCCTGCATTCACCTCAGCGTGTGAAACGCACCGTACCCCTGCATTCACATCAGTGTGAAAAACGTACCGTGTGAAACGCACCGTACCCCTGCAATGGCATCAGCGCGTGAAACGCACCATACCCCTGCATTCACATCAGCATGTGAAACGCACCGTGTGAAACGCACTGTACCCCTGCTTTCGCATCTGTGTGTGAAACGCACCGTACCCATGCATTCACATCAGCGTGTGAAACGCACCATACCCCTGCATTCGCATCAGCGTGTGAAACACACTGTACCCCTTCATTTGCATCAGCGTGTGAAACGCACCATTCCCCTGCATTCACATCAGCGTGTGAAAGGCACCGTACCCCTGCATTCACATCAGCATGTGAAACGCAGCGTGTGAAACACACTGTACCCCTGCATTCGCATCAGCATATGAAACACACCGTACCCCTGCATTCACATCAGCGTCTGAAATGCACCGTACCCCTGCAATCTTATCAGCGTGTGAAACGCACCGTGTGAAACGCACTGTACCCCTACTTTCCGGGCATGTGTGCATCGTATCACTATTGTAAAGGTGCCATACGCGAGTGCGTGAAACGCACCGTACTCGTGTGTGGATCTCAAAATGAATAAGGGGACTAGTAGTAGGCCCTGAATGCATCCTGGGTGTCATGGATACTGATTTTTGAGTAGCTATGTGTCCAACAGGTGACCTGCAAAAGTCAGTTGGCCCAAAAAATACAATGTTGCAAAATGATTGTTGAGCTGAAGCTCAAATTTTGAATGATGCAAATGCTGTCAGAGCCGTATGTTTAAAGGGATTGGAGGAAACGTACGATGCGAACGATTCCGACCTATCACTATGTACTTCTCGAACTGAATGCCCCTCAGCAGCACTCTTTTAAGGCAGCAAGAACCCCTGAGAGGGCACTTGCCTGCACAACATTGGAGTGGTCCACACTGCTGCTGTCTTTGCATCCTCTGGTTACCATGGCACGTACTGTTGAGAGAGCCCCAGCCTTCACAGAGGAGGAGAACCAGGCCCTGCTGGACAGCCTCCTCCCACAGTACAGCAAGCTGTATGGGAGACCAGAGGAGCATGTGAGTGCTGACTCCACTACCTTAGACGGTGCACCTGTTGTGTGAGTGTCACAACAGGCATTGTGTCCAGGTGGGACAGACATGCAATGTGGTTTGGAGTGAGTCCCAGGGTGTGTACATGGTGATGTCTCTCATACGGGCATGATGTAGTTCATGTGTGTTCACTCCTCACTTGCATTGTGCTTACTGTGATATTCACTGCATAGTGAATGACACATTCAGCCCTGCCAGACCTTAGTGTCTTTATTTCCAAATGTCCTGAGGTGGAACAGTGGTTCCCTCAGAGTGACAGGTGACTATACTCACAGATGTTCATGAGTTGAGTGGACCTGTGGTGATATTGTCCAAATGATGTGTACAACCTCATGTACATTGGTGTGTGTGAATGTGCCTTGTCATGTGGGTGAGTGTGTATGCGATGTGTTGCACCACTGCTGCATGGCATATGCAGCAGCTCTCCCCAACTGATGTGACAAGTAAGCAATGCTGTGTGCCTGACTTGCAAAGCTAGCACGACACCTGTGATACCCCACAGGCAAGTGGCACATGTGCAAAGTGAGGGTTGTATCCGCTGGTGTCAGTGACTGGCGAGTGATCTGTGCAAGGGTGTGTCTGTGTGGTCTGCTGAGGGTTCTTCAGTGGAGTGGGATATGTGACTGCTTGGCACGTGCTGTCACACACCCTGCAGTTGCATGTGCTTCCCAGTGTGTGCCATGATCAGTGAGTGTGTTGCACCCCTTACGCCATCTGTTGGCCTTCAATACCATGTAGTGCATTGGGGCTTGCACACAGGCCAAATTCACATGGACAATGATGCAAGTCCTGTCTGCATCCTATGCACTGTTCACATTATCAAAGATGTGCAAGTGTGTGTCTCTTGGACATGAAGCAGGTGTAGTGATGTTGTCTCACTGTGTCTTCCTGACAGGTAACACCATACGAGAAGGGGGAAATCTGGTGGGACATCGTCAGGGGCCTCAGATCTGCGGGGGACCCTTGCCGGTGCCTACGAAACGTGCAGAAGAGGTGGCAGGACATCCGGTGCTGGACCCGACGTATCGCACGGGTCCAGCTGAAGTTGTCACCTCCATGCCGGCATGGTGGATGCCGTTGCCTGACCCCCCACATGCCCCGTGTCCTGGCGGTGGTGTTCCCAAACCTCGATGGGCAGTTGCAGGAGAAACAGCAGCAAGGAGGGGTAGGTACATGACTGTTTGTTGTGTTGTGTGTCACCTGCTTTTTGAAGTGCTCTGAAGCCTGGCTACACTCCCACAGTTGGGGTGTCTTCTCAGACAGGTTATATGTGCAGTGCCTTTTCATTTCCCCATAGTCAACTGGTACTCATTTTCATCCCTTTCCCTCCTTAACATGTGTCCCCTGGTCTGTGTGTAATCACATTTGCACATGTTCATCTAGGGTACAAGAAAATCAGACTGCACATTGATTTCCGCATCATGTGGGAGGGTGGCCTGTGACATGTGTTGGACCTTGGCTGTGCCATGACCTGTGCACTGTGTTTGGGCTTCATATTTGTTAACACTGATGATGAGTCTCAAAATAGGTGTGAGTTTTCAACTGCACACCCTTGCAGCATGCATGACCTATGTTGTGTTCTCAGACATGATGTACATCAGTGGGAGATATGCATAGTGCCATGACGGTTGCTCATGGTACAGTCAGCTTATTCAAGACCCACGGATCAGTGTGCCCACTACAGTCCCCTGAGACATCCTGGCCTCCTAATCATGTGTGTCATCCAACACTGTGCCCATTCTATGTGGGTTTAGCATGGGTCTGCCTCTGTGGCATTGGTCCCTGGCATAGTTTGTATTTTTCCAGTGTCTGCTACATGTGTCCACTGGACAGGCATACAACATTTGGCTTGTGCGTACTCACACTGGGAAGTGCCTGTGTGCCTATTCACAAAAATCTGTTGATGGTTGTTTGTCACAAATATGTATTGCCAGCCCCACGAGGTGAGTTTGGGTTACTTTTGGAATTGTTGCTACACAGTTTTTGTTACCCCGATTCAGAGGTCTGACTTCTTGAGCTGTATCAATCACATTGACTGAGGTATGGGGGTGTTGTGCGGGAGAGGTCTACATGGGCCTGCCTGATTTACCCTTGCCAGGTCTGACCTGTGGGTGAGAATTGGCTGAACAATGATACACCATGCACTGCCCCTGTGATGGTGGCCAGTGATTTCAGTTGGGGCTTGGCAGCCTATGTAATTTTGTTCCAGACATGGTTCAGGCTCATTCATTTTTGCCACATGTATGTTGTTCAGATGCAACGCTGTTTTGTCTTAGTGTGCACACTTCTGTATTGACATTTTGCCTGGGGATAACGGTGTGTTAACAATGCAGCAATTATTTTGTTCATCACAATTGCTGGCCCAATAGCTTAAGCATTGTCCAGAGTTGGGACATGTGCGCCACTCCACATGACAGCCAGTAAGTTTTATGTGCAAGCAACTGTCATCAAGGAATGGAGGCCCATGTGAGGACTGACATATTTCAAGTTGTGTCACATAAATGATTGTACCTTGGCACTCACAACACTTGCTAAAAGTTGTTAATGTTTAGAATGTGTAAATATGACGAATTGTGTAAATGACACTTATGTGCCAGCATGATAGATGTCTCACAAGGTAGTGCATACAAAACGACATTTCCACTTTCTTGAAAGAAGCTGGCACCTTGTCAAATAGGCCAGTGTTAGCGATTAATGGTGTGCCTTGATCGCCATATACATGTCCCCACAGTGGTCTTGAGGTCTTGAAACTCCTTTGTTGTCAATTATACAAACTAATGAGTGTGAAGACATCAAAACCTCAGTTGGACCATGTATATGGACAATCTGCAACGCCATTTGTTTCTAACAGTGTTTTATCTTAAAGGGTGCCATCTTTTTCAATGAATGTGTAAATGTTTTGAGTGTGCATTTCCTTGTGAGACATCTTTCATGCAGGCACATACGTGTTCTCTTCACAAGATGGCGAATTACCACATTCAATACATGTCGATTGTGTAAAGTATGGTAAGTCCCAATGTACCAACATTTATTTACATTTATTTTTTGCCCATTGTACTTACAGGGCTCTGAGTGTGGTGTCACCTTGGGGAGTGAGGTGGGTTAGTTTGCCCTGAGGGGCACCACTACTGTTTATTTCTTTGGGAACTTGAGGTGGCATCACTTCATTGTATTGATCTGCTCTCCTGTAAACAAACACTAGCTTCTCTGTGTATTTCTCATTCAAGTTGTTGCCTGGTATGTTTTTTGGATCACTGTGTCCAAGGTGCATTGTGTCTATACCAACTGGGCAGTACAAGTCTCAAATATGTGCAGAGTTATCTGGCTGTGACTCATGATGCATGGCAAGATTTGCAGTGTGATCGACTGATTTTGTGCTCATGTGTCAGATGTGTACAGATGACTGATGCATTTCTGTTTCTTCTCCTTGCCCACATCATCATCACCCGAAACAGGAGGAGACAGCTGCACGGACCAAGAAGAGGGACCCAGCCACAGTGCCACCAGTGTGGAGGAGTCTAAGGGAGCCAGTGGCACGGAGGGTGAGGGGAGTCAGTCTGTGGACCTGTTGGAAGGCGACACATCCTACCACGCTGATGGATCTGATTCTGACTCCCATGAGGAGGGGGAATTTGCAGCAACACCGGGCAGCAGCACCGAGTCTGTACACGCCCCCTCCAGCACCATCTCCACCCTCCCAGTTGCTGTTCTGTCCGTGCAGCCCCCCATGTCTTCTTCAGCCTCGGCACCGCAGCCCCTGCCCCTGTCACCCCTGCTGCCTTCAGTGCGGAGTCTGTGGACTTACTCCGCCAGTGACAGGTTGGTCAGACATCGATGCTGAATGTCTTCCATGCCCACACTCAAATACTGACACAGTTGTTCTCTTTCATGGAGGGCATGTCAGCAACGATGTCTGACCAACTTCGGATTACGCAGTCCATGGACTCATCACTGACGGCAGCAGTTTCCCTCCCGCGGCGGTCCGTCCCCCCTTCTTCGGATCCATCCACACTCCCCTTTCCCATACCTGTCCCACGCACATGCAGGAAGACACCATCATGCACCCCAACAGACACAGGCAGCACACCCCCACATATGGCGAAGTGCACACCTCCTGGCACGCACACTCAGGTGGCTGCAGGCACACCCACAGGAACTGGGGTTAGACTGCATACATGCAGCCAGAGTCACAGTTCGCAACCCTCCCAGCCCTCTCCTTCCATTCCAATAGTGTCCTCGGGTGCAGGGGTTGGGCTGGCCGAACTGGCTGCAATGTGCAGCGCAGATTATGAGTCAATCTTCAGCGCTGCACAAACCACTGAGGTGGATACGTCCACCCCTGAACCCACCACACCTACCCTTCCTACTCCTGTCCCTGCGGTGCCTGGTCCTGCCCCTGATAATGCCCCCCAAGGGTCAACATCCCATTAGCTACTCCATGTGCAAGCAAGTTAGGGGTAGACGGCCTACCCAACGTCCCCCTACAAGGACATTTGTGTGGACTGGCCATTGGCCTTATTTGAGCACAGACTCATTTGAGCACATCTTATTTTTTCCTGCTGAATAAAGCCTTTTATTTTACGTTCAACACTATTGCATTTCAGGTACTTGATGTTGGTGATGAGGGGCCTGGAGTTGGTGTCATGATAATGTTTTGGGGTTCTGAAAGATGTTTTTTGTTGATGGTCATGAGGTGGACCATGGTATCTGTGTACCATCACAATGTCTCAGCAATTAATCATTGGATGTGTGTTTAGTTTGGCTAGAGACATGGTCCCAAGGAGTGTTCCTGCCTATGTGGCACCTGACATCTTCACTGCAGACAGTTGCACAATTGTTGTGCTGACATGTGTGCACATTTCCTTTTTTGGTGATGGTTCCCTTCAACAATGAACGAAGGAGTGCAAGAAGGGCTTGCACTGTTTCCAAGGGCACTCCAAATGGAGATAAAACTCCTAAATAGCAATTTCCAAAGTGCGTTTTATGTAGTTCAAACAAGCGTAATCCAAGTAATCTTTCTTGAGAAAATTTATTTAAAGGGTCACATATTACATCATCATAGTGACTCCTTTGTGAAACTAGACGTTAGAGAACACGTTTACATAACATCCATGAATCTATGCATAATCCCTATGCATTTCGGGCGAGGCCCTTCTTCAGGGGATAGCAATGCATCTGTAAGTAAATAAATCGGAGTCAGGAAGGGGAGCTCGCAGCCACAAGCTAAATAAACATGGTATGACGGTGAAATGAATACATGCAATTCAGAAAAAAAACGCCATGCGGAACGAGGGAAATGTGCGCAAAGTAACCCATGTCTTTCTGTTAAAAGTTGAAAATCATGCAGTCGGGGTGAGTAGAAAAAAGAATCCTCGTGTGCAAGATAAAAACGGAACCCGAACTAGTGCCAAAGAGATCCGAGACCCCTGGTAAGTATGTGAGATAAATAACAACCAAAAAACTCAAGATTCGACAATGGCCATGCCTGCTCACAGATGTATACTGCTCATTCATCTGTGCCATGCTTGCAACTCACTGTACTTGTGTTTTGAGTATGTACAAATGCCTTCGTGGACACATTCATCCTTTTTACCTCTATGCATGTGTGTAATCACAGCCTACCCCTATGTTGGGGATTATTATGCAGGGTATTTGGGCACATGACTCACAATTTAGTGCATTGTATCTAAGTGGTTTCAACCCTATTCCTTCAATGATAGACTACATCTTGGTGGTCTGACCACCACCTGGACATTCATATCAGTCCTGGGATGTGCATGACTGTGTGTGTTCCCTTTCACTCGGTTTGTTTGGTAGGCTGGAACATCACTATACACTATTGTGTCATGATGGTAGGGTGTGTAGTATGCCTGCAGCCTCCATGGGTGGGTATGTATGTGGAATTTGACATCACACCCACATGTGGTGTGTCACGCAGTGTGTGAAAGTAATCCATCCTCCAGGGAGTGGGACACTGCTGTAAGTGATGTGTTGCTATGGCACTATCATTATAGTCACAAGTTAGGGATGTGCACATACCCCCATGTAGTTTTGGTATGCTGATGATAATGTACCCCCTATATCTGAGCACTGCTGTGAGTCATATCCACCCACCCCCATATGTCTGGCCTCTGCTGGGAGTCCTCTGCACCCACCCCCATACTGTTGGACACTGCTGGGAGTCCTCTGCATCCACCCCCATACTGTTGGCCAATGCTGGGAGTCATATCCACCCACCCCTCATATGTCTGGCCTCTGCTGGGAGTCCTCTGCACCCACTCCCATACTGTTGGCCACTGCTGGGAGTCTTATCCACCCACCCCTCATATGTCTGGGCACTGCTGGGAGTCATATCCACCCACCCCTCATATGTCTGGGCACTGCTGGGTGTCATATCCACCCATCCCTCATATGTCTGGCCACTGCTGGGAGTCCTCTGCACCCACCCCTCAAATGTCTGGCCACTGCGGGGAGTCATCTGCACCCACCCCCATACTGTTGGCCTCTGCTGCGAGTCCTCTGCACACACACCCATACTGTTGGCCACTGCTGGGAGTCATATCCACCCACCTCTCATATGTCTGGGCACTGCTGGGAGTCATATCCACCAACCCCTCGTATGTCTGGGCACTGCTTGGAGTCATATCTACCCACCCCTCATGTCTGGGCACTGCTGCGAGTCATATCCACCCACCCCTCATATGTCTGGCCACTGCTGGGAGTCCTCTGCACCCACCCCTCATATGTCTGGCCACTGCTGGGAGTCATATCCACCCACCCCTCATATGTCTGGCCTCTGCTGGGAGTCCTCTGCACCCACCCCCATACTGTTGGCCACTGCTGGGAGTCATATCCACCCACCTCTCATATGTCTGGACACTGCTGGCAGTCATATCCACCCACCCCTCTTATGTCTGGGCACTGCTGGGAGTCATATCCACCCACCCCCATACTATTGGCCACTGCTGGGAGTCATATCCACCCACCCCCATACTGTTGGCCACATGGGGTTGATGGCACGTGTGTGCCTCGTATAACTATTGTGAGGGTGCCGTACGCGAGCGCGTGAGACGCACCATACCCCAACATTCATGGCGTGTGTGCGCATCGAATCACTATTGCAATGGTGCCATACACGAGCGCGTGAAACGCACCGTACCCCAACATTCATGGCGTGTGTGCGCATCATATCACTATTGCAATGGTGCCATACGCGAGCGTGTATGACGCACCATACAAGTACTCTTCCGTTGTTGCAGTACGTTGTTCTCACTGTATGCGCCGTCATCAGTTTCTGTACACCAGATCGTAGGCGTACAGGACTGGGATGACACGGACGATGGGGTTCATGGCGTGTATGTCGCATACCGGGGATGCAGTTTGGGCCGGACTCTGCTTTTACGGACGTTTTGAGCTCCCGTAGAAAAAGGGTCGCAGAGACGAATCATACTTGCTGGGCCGGAAACTGCTGCTTGATTACGTACGGACGTCGCGTAATGCGTGTTCCGGATACAATTCACCTGTATTTCTTTGTCGTACGGTGTTTGGCACTTCATCGTACGTACGGGGACGTTGAAAGTGTACGATTCGTACGGGAAATATGGTCCGTACAGCTATTCGTAGGGGGTTTTACCGAATCAGAATCGGCCCCTTACTGTTCCCATTTCAAAGTAAGCAACTATAGGGAAAGTGTTGGACTACTGAGGGGCCAGATTTACCATTCCCACTCCAACTTGACTTACATTAGAGAATATTGGACTTTGGAAGGTTCAGATATACTATTTCCACTCAAACATTATTAACAGTTGGGAAAGTGTTAGGACATTGGGAAGCTTAAATTTGCTATCCCCATTCCTAAATTAAAAAATATACACACATATAAAAATAACATAAAATAAACTGTAACAAATATAATAAAAATACAGTACTTTTTACATCATACCATTTTAAAAATATTTACAAATTAAGATTAATACATTAACCATTAGGAAATAAAAACACAAACTAAAAAATATTTACTAATACTAAATGCATAGTATTAGTGTGTGTCTGGTGGCTTAGTGAACTAATGCTTTCACTGCAGAAGCCTGTGTTTGACCTCATGGTCACAGGTTCAAATTCCAGCAAGTCCACTCAGCCTTTCATCCTTCTGATGTTGATAAATTGAGTACCATTGATACTCTTGGGTGAACATGCCTTTTACAAATACACATTTTCTTATAAAACCCTTTTTAACCTCCTACTCTAAAAAGTCAACACCCACAAAACCAAATTAACATATTTGAAAGTAATTGGCAATCCACATTATTAAGTAAACACATAATTAATATAACCGTTATTGTAATCAATTAAATAGTTCAAAAAAGCAACAATCTAATTACACATTAAACATTAATTACACGTATGATAAAATATGATCTATTAAATAATCTATAAAAATAATGCACATATTTAATAATCAAACTAACAAATATAAAATAAAAAAAATTTGTGAACAATAAAAAATGTATATTACAAAACTTCCAACCCTAATCTCCTCAAACCCAAAACACTTTCAGTAAATAAATGCATATAAAATAAAAAAAGCTTTAAATATGTAACTAAATTATAAATAGAATAAACTACACTAAGAAATTACATACATCTAACATTAAAATAACAACTATCCAAAAAACTCATAAAACACAGCAAAGTAATAAAAAAACTAAATTTAAATATATTTAAAAAAGGTGATAAAAAAGTACTTTAAAAATTATATTCTTGTAGTCTATATTGTGTCTGACTATATTTTTGACATCTCAATATTTTCGCACACGTTTTGTGCCCCACAATATCTTTGATTGAGTAGTCAACCAGAATCAGAAATATAAAAAGGCGAGGAGGTACAGAAGCATGCAGAAGCAACGTAAGTCACAGAGGCTGCTCTCTGACTCTGCTCTGGAGCGGTATTTGGTCCAGATCAACCACCCCCTGTACTCCACTGGTGGCTCCAGTGCTGCTTTACCCACAGCAGTACCAGGACTTCCCATGGGTGCCCGCAGCGGATCTGGCATTGTATCTGATTGCTAAATGTGAAGTGTTTCAGTGTCCAGTGGTCCCCTTGTAAGCAAGCACCTTTCGCCCCATGGGGCCTGTATGTGATCGCCGACTTGGCCCCTGGCACCATTGCATCTTCCTTCAAGACCTTCCTCGTTGATGCCACCAGCTCCTGATGTAGCCCTGGCTCCAGCTCCTGTTATAACTCCCGCGCCATCTTCTTCAGGCTCCCATTCTTCAATTTACATGTCCAGGAGGGAGACGCAACATTTATTGGAAGAACAGAATCCGATGTATGACCAGCTTTGTACGGCCTCTGATCAGGATAATCAAGAGCCTATGCAGAAATTCCAGGGTCTCGTAGAGGTTAGCAGTTCTGACAATTCCATAGGAGCAAAATTTCTTAGCTCCCGGACAGCATCCGGGAGCTAAGTAGTCACTGTTGAACTGGCATGTGTAGTAGTAAACTCGAAGTTACACGAGTCTCCCCCAGTCCATCCAAATGTAGCGGATCTCTTCCCAGCCCCCGGACACCCCCCTCACTTGCCCCACTGGGCTTTACCCATCTTTAAAAACACAGACCAGGCTAAAAAATATCTGCCCCAGCATTCAAACCTGATCTCAAGATGGCCGCCCTCCCACTTTCCTGCTGGACTATAGAGAATCATGATTGGGAGCTGGAACAGTTTTGAGGGACCCGCAGAGCACCAACGTTGTGACATTGCCAGCGGCTGGTTGCTGAATCTACCTGTGATACATAAAAGACAATGTCTAAAATGACGGCTGCAACAAACCCTCCTGCGTCTCTTCTGACCTTATCTCCCTCCTCCCCCTACGCCCTACCCCAACCCCTCTCCCTATACTCTTCTCCACTTTCCTTCTACCGACCTTTGCCCTCACCCATCCTGGTCCTTAGTCCCCACCCTGTTTATCTGTGAATTTTCCCACGTCAATGGAGATCTAGCTATTTTGTCTGATGCCCGATGGAGCTACCTCGTTTAGCTATAGGGGAGACAGGCCAGGGATTCCCTCCTTGGACGTCACCTACCCAGCCGGTCTTTAGACACACTTCCTTTCGTCTCTCCTGTCATCTCTTCCTGCACCCTCCCACTATTTATGTCTCTCCTTCTCTCCTCTCTCAAAGTACTGAGACTGAACTATTTTGTCTGATGCCCGATGGAGCTACCTGGTTTAGCTATAGGGGAGATGGGCCGTGGATTCCCTCCTTGGTCATCACCTACCCAGTCGGTCGTTAGCCAGACTTCCTTTTGTCTCTCCTCGTTGTCTCTTCCCCAAACCTCCCTTTCTCAACTCCCCTGCCCCCTTCACTACTTTTCTCTCTCCTTTCTCTCCTCTCCCAAGTATTGCCTATTTTTTTGATGTATTGTGTAATTGTTGATCTTTTTTCTGTTACATTGTTGATTCTCATGTAAAGCGCTCTGATACCTTCGGGTCTAGCCAGCGCTATATAAAACTCTTCAAATAAATAATACAATTTTATCAGTCAAAAAGTGATCGCAATTACCTAAAATGGGATCAGTACACAAAAAAGCATTTTAACAGTCACAAATGATGAACTGAAACATATGTGACCATTAAATAACTAGTATATCTGGCACTCATCTCTAATAATTGTATGAACAGTTTATTATAATAAAGCATACTACTTTATCATATTCTGTAGTACTTGCAGGCTGTTGTGCATAAGGTCTGCTAATGTGTGTTAAAGCCTGGTGCCACCATGTATATTTCTTGGTTGTCTCGATGTTCCATTTAATATTACTTTGTGGTTACAATGCAGCTTTGTCACTGGTTCTTCTGTGGGACCTGGTTGTACATGAAAGTCTAAGCACTGACGCCACAGTTCCTTTCTTAGAAAGACAATCTGTGGTAGCGCAGATAATCCTTCCCATTCTTGTGACCTTCACAAACTGTTTTAATTTAAAATGAGCATTTACTATAAACAATTAGTGTACCAAGAAAAAGCACATCAAATAATTTGCTTTAATATTGCTTTGATCAATCAATCATTCAGGGATTTATAGACCCGTAAGAGTCTCATGGCGCTATGGTGGGGGTGTTGGGATTCGGACAACTCGGAGATCATCCAAAGAGTCAGGTCTTGAGGTACTTTCTGAAGACATGCAGTTTAGGGCTTCGTCTGATGCTGAGGGAGAATTTGTTCCAGGTCTTGGCTGCGATGTAGGAGAAGGATCTGTCACCCGTTCTGGCTCCTTGGATGCAGGGGATTTCAGCGAGGGAAGGTCAGCGGGCAGAGTTTTCTCTTGGGGGCATTGAAGGAGATTCTTTTGTTGAGGCACCGGGGGTCCGGTGTTGTGGAGGGCTTTGTATACGTGTGTGAGCAACTTGAAGGTAACTCTCTTTTCGAAGGGGAGCCAGTGGAGGTCACAGAGGTGCTGTGTGATGTGGTCGTGTCGAGGGATGCTGAGGACGAGTCTGGGTGCGACATTCTGGACGGTCTGCAGTTTGCGAACGAGTGAGTTGGTGAATCCTGTGTAGAGAGCGTTTCTATAGTCCAGCCGGCTTTTGATGAGTGCGTGGGTGGCGGTCTTCCTGGAGTCAAGGGGGGATCCATTTGAAGGTCTTGCTGAGTATGCGGAGGATGCTGAAGAATGTGGAGGACACTGCATTGATCTGTCGTTTCATGGTGAGTGAGGAGTCGAGTATGATGCCAAGGTTGCAGGCGTTGTCTGTGGGGGTGGGAGGGTTTCAGAGGGTAGGGGGCCACCAGGTGTCATCCCATGCGGAAGGGGTGGATTCAAATGAGGACGTCTGTTTTCTACGAGTTGAGCTTCAGGCAGCTGCTGCTCATCCAGGATGCAACATCCTTCATTCCTTCCTGGAAACTGTGCCTGGTGATGTCTGGTTCCTTGGTGAGGGAGAGGATGAGCTGGGTGTATTTGGCATAGGATACTATGCTGAGTCTGTGTTTTTTGATGATAGTTGCATGGGGGGCCATGTAGATGTTGAAGAGCGTGGGGCTGAGGGAGGATCCTTGGGGTACTCCGCATCTGATCTCTGTGGGTTCAGAGAAGAAGGGCAGGAGCCTTATTGTTTGTGTACTGCCAAAGAGGGAACAGCAAATCCAGTCTAAGGCAGTTCCCTGTATGCCGGCTTTGTGGAGTCTGTTGGCTACTGCATGGGGGAAGACGGTGTTGAACGCTCCTGAGAGGTCTAGTAGAATGAGGGCAGCAGTGTGGCCTTGATCCAGAAGGGTGCGGATGTTGTCAGTGGCCATTAAGTGGGCTCTCTCGGTTTTCAGATTGCTGCGGAATCCGGATTGAGATCAGTCGAGGATGTTGGGTCTATCTATGAAGTTTGTTAGCTGCGTGTTGACGATTTTCTTGATGACTTTGGTGGTGAAAGGGAGGAGAGAGATGGGCCTGTAGTTCTTGAGGTCCGTAGGGCCTGTGGAGGGTTTCTTGAGAAGGGCTTTGACTTCGGCGCGTTTCCAGTCGTCGGGGAATGTGCCTATTTTGAGCGCGCAGTTGGTTATTCATACTAGTTCTGGTGCGATGGCGGAGGCTGCCCTGTGGAAGATGTGGGGAGGGCAGGGGTCAGTGAGTGCTCTGGAGTGGATGCTCTTCATAGTCTTTGCAGTGTCTTCTGTGGTGACAGGGGTCCAGGTGCGCAGGGTCAGCTGGGTAGCATAGCTGGTAGATGGTGTTGGGTCGGTGCCTTGGTCTTGGTTGTTGAAGTTATCTTAGAGTGTCCTGATCTTGTGGTGGAAGAAGGATCTGAGTTTGTTGTAGAGGTCCTGGGAGGAAGGGGTGTCGGTGGTTTCGCTGTGGGGTGTGGTGAATGCTTGTATGATGGTGAAGAGTGTTTCTTGGAGTTGTGGAAGTTGGAGAGGTTTCTGTCCTGAATTAAGTTTCTCTTTGTTGATCTGATGAGTTGGTGGTGTGCCAGAATGGCGGCCCGGTAGGCTGAGCATGCTCCCGGGGTTTTTGCTGTTTCTCCATGCTTTCTCCATTTGTCTGCTTTAATAGTTCATGTTCTATCTACCTTGAAAACTTCACTGAAGATAAAACGTACTTTACATCAATACCGGTAATTGTGAATTTTATATGTGAATGTTGTGTTTCTTGCTCTTTGAAGATTCTAGGGGCCACATATATTTAGGTGCTCATGTCCTTCCCCTATTCTTAGTTTCTCGTAAGCATGTAGAAGGAATAATCGGTAAACAAAGTGGTGATAAGTGTCTTTAAATGAAGTAAATGTCATTGGCAGAATCTAGTTATAGTGTCAGTAATAAGACATATGCAAACTTTCCACTACAAAAGCATTCCTCAAGAAATACATCTACATCTCTAGGGGCCAGATGTAGGTAGGCTTTTACCGGTTGGTAACGGCCGAATTCGGCCGTTACCGACCGGTAAATGGATTTTGAGATGTAGGGGGCATATTTTTACAGAATCGGTAAATTTACCGATCGGTAAATTTACCGATTCTGTAAAATACCGAATCGGTATTTTTCCCGATTCAGTAAATTTGAGATGTAGGTGGGAATCTTTTGAGTCCCACAAGCCTTACCGAATCGGTATTTTACCATCAAATTCAATTTGATGGTAAAATACCGATTCAGGTGTGCATGCACATGTGTGCATGCACACCTATGCCATATGACAGGCAGACATGCCCTTAGGGCATGTATGCCTGCCACATGACACCCGAACCTGTTTTGGGGGTGCTAGAGGGTGTCAAAGTGACACCCCCTGCACCCTTGTGAAAATCGGTATTTACCGATTCGGTAAATACCGAATCGGTAATGCCCATTCATTCCTATGGGCTTCAAAGCCCATAGGAATGAATGGGCATTACCAGTCGGTATTTACCGATTCGGTAAATACACATTTGTATTTACCTACATCTGCCTCCTTCTATTTTACCGATTCATAAATACCGAATCGGTAAAATTCGGTATTTATGAGTCGGTAAAATAGATTTACCTACATCTGGCCCTTGGTCACAGATGGATTAGATCATTTATTAAGGAAAATATTTTTTTATGATTGGTTTGCCCACATACACTTAAGTAATGTACTATAACACTTGTCCTATGCACACGCTAATGTTATTGACAGTTATGTCTGTCTTTAGCTTATAAGTTATTATCACAATCGTGCAAAATTACGAGATCAATTCTTTTTAAATAATGTTCCAAAATGAGTCGCTTGATGTTCTTTTCTTTTATTTCTTGCGAGATTGCCCAGCCATCTGTACAGAAATTGCAAATATGTCAAAGTGAGAACCCAGTGACTGTTTTCAGAGAGAAAATGTCACAAGACATTGTGATTATTTTCCTGAAGCGTTCTCAAAGTGAATTTGTGTGTTGTTATGTGACCATTACTCCAAACGTAGGTGGTTTAAGATTAAAAACAATTTTGCTCCGTATTCCATTAGTGCTCTTGTCACTATGACCAGTTCATATTAGCAGAATATTTTTGCGATCATATTATATCTCAAAGACCTTAGATTTTGAAGGAAGGTGAATTTGTGTGGCAAATAAAGGGGCCATAAAAACGGGTTGGAAAGACATGCTTCCATGGTTATGCCTGATTTTTTTTATATAATCCTAGGACCAGATGTAGGTAAAAGCAGTTTTGCAAGTCCTTAATAGCGATTTTCAGGGAATCGCTATTAAGGACTCGCAAGATGCCATGTAGGTAGGAATCGCAATTTTTTTGCGATTCCTTAATATTCCTTAATTGCGAATTGCAAATTGCGATTTGCAATCAAGGAATACCTTCCCATTCATTCCTATGGGCCTAGAGGCCTATAGGAATGAATGGGAATTGCGCACACAATTTGCGAGTACCCAATAGGTACTCGCAAATTGCTTGCGCAATTTCAATGGTGCAAGGGTTCCAGAGGAACACCCTGTTGCACCCCTTGAAATGTGCACAAATGTGTGCCACATGGCACTTTTAAAAAAGCAAATAGGTACTTTTTAAAATGGAATTCGCAAAGTACCACCAACTTGAACTTAGTGGTAATTTGAGATTCCTTAAGGCCAAATCACAGTTTCTTTTGTGCTTCTTACATTGCATTTAAGGAATCGCAATTTGCCATTCCTTAAATGCAATCGCAAAATATGGAATCGCAAATCTTGCGATTCCTTATTTCGCAAGAGGGTTTTTGTGTGCTACATTGCACACTGCTAATTTGCAATCGCAAATTTCAGCGTTTGCGATCGCAAATTGGCTTCCTACATCTGGCCCTTAGTGTGGTATTCATGTTCGTAATGTTTTGGTGCTGTTTAGAAAGGATACTGTTAATCCTACCTGACAACAAAAGCTGACGAGATTTCTACAAGATATAATTGAAGGGGGTATTTTAACATTGTGAGTGCTTTTTGGTGACTATACTTTCATTTAGACATATTTTATTAGAAACACAGGAGCCAGTAAGATGACAGTAACCTCCCCACCGGTTCTACTTATGTCCCGGCTGTTTACGGTCCTCCAACGGAAGGCAGACAATGGGTGAGTACATCATGTATTGGGGAAGATACATAGATGACTGCCTCCTTCTTTGGACAGGCTCAGAAGAAAAACTGAGGGGCTTTTGAGGGAATTAAATTCACCTCAAAATGCAGTGCAACACAAATTGAGTTTTTAGATATAGAACTATATGTCAGCAACAACACACGCCACTGCAGACTATATCGAAAAAGTACAGCATGTAATTCATTATTGCATGCGAGTAGTGCTCACCCCCCACACCAGAAGCAAGCAATTCCCTTTGGGGAGCTCACAAGGGCGAGAAGAAATTAGAGTGAAGAACAAGAGTTTCTAGCCTGCCTTGGAGGAATGAAGGACAGATTCAAAAAGAGGGGATAAAACCAACAGACAATAAGGAGGGCAGAACAGCGGATTCTAGCTACACAGAGAACAGAGACACTAAAAGATAGGCACAAGGTCACTGACACAAAACAACCAGTCAGATTAATAACCAATTTTAACACCTTGACCGAATCTATGGTCAAGAGCATCAACAAACACTGAGACAGACAGGACTTGGAGGAATTCACCACCGGACGACCCCTAGTAACATATAGGAGGAACAGAACATTAAAAACCATTTTAAGTCCCAGCATCCCCAGTCGAGAACCGACACAAATTGACTCACCAAGCAGTCATTAGATTTCTACAAATGTGGGTGCTGTGGGGTATGCAGATGGGCAGAAGACAAGACAAAGAGCTTCAAGGGAATTGGCGGAAGTACATATACAATCAGACAGAATATTAATTGTACATCAAAGTTTGTTGTGTATATAATCAAGTGCGAATGCAACAAGATGTACGTTGGCAGCACCATTAGAACATTGAGGGAGAGGATCAGTGAGCATGTGAGGGTATTGAAACAGGGGGATGAGCAATACCGTATGGCCATACATGCGAGCGACTGCGAATCCCAAAGCCCCTTTCTTTGGAATAGATCAAGTACAACTAAACCAGAGAGGGGGTAGTATAGAATTGAGATTGCGCCGTACAGAGACAATGCGCCTTAAAAGGATGGAAAGGGGGTTGAAATCAGACCATGAAATACGGTATTCCTAGGGAACTGATCGTCCATAGGACAATAGAGAGACTACAGTAAGACATGACACCACAAAACCACGAGACCTCATGACTAATTCATCAAACAACAGCGAGGAATAGGAAATAGGAAATGAGATACACATCCTATTGTAAGGAATATGTAATTTATTTTGAGTATAATTATTAGTTGAACCAATGTATGACTATCCACAAAGACCATTGCCACATGAAATATTTAACAATGGTATAGTCCAATTCAACACAATGCATTTCTTCCATAAAAAGTACTGTGTTTACCTGAATGGTAAATGGGAAGAGTAACTATCTTTTTTTCTTTCTGTTCTTCCTTTTTACCAAGTGGCCCATAATATGCATAATTTGCATCTAAGTGTATAGGAATGACATAAGGTGTTTGTTTTTTGTTTTTTCACGTCAACAACCCCAAAGTCTTTTTCCCATGTAAACATTTATTTTAAAAATCAATTTAATTGCCTTGTAAAACTGTTAGGTTTAAGAATGATACACACAGCAATCAGGTTTTGGTACCTGAATGTCACAACAACACTAATGAATAATATGATAAAGTCTCCAAAGAAACATACTGCTAAATTTTCTGAACATGGAAACTTTCCATTCTCTCTATTTTACGTCTTACAGATATTCATGATCATAAGGTTATTCATTAAAAAATCGGTATTGTAGATGGTAGCAATATAGCGAGGTTTAATAAGGAAGGATGGAACTAAGATAACTTACCAGTTGTCGTTCTAGTGTTTAGAGTCCGCTTCGAACCGCAGCTCTTTAAATAACCCGGAACTATAGACATAGCACTTCTGAGTTTCTCCCATTTCTGGCTTTACTAGTCCTTACTCTGGCTCCCTCCATGGTGACTGCTCCTTCCGCACCCCCATGAGAGACCTTCTTTCCTTTGCTGAGGCTTTGAGCCTTCCCAAACCATCACCTCTTAAATATAGGACAAGTCTAATACATCAAAGACAGTCAAATTCTGTCCTCTCCTGTTCTTCACCCATGTATGGCCTCCAAGTCTGATGCAGGGTCCTGCCCCCACTAGTATCTATTGGAACTCTGTGCTGCTGCTACTGGTGGTCCAGTCTTCACCAAGAAACTCATCCAAAGCAGAACTTTAGCTTTCTCATAATGCTGCTGCAGGCAAGCAGTCTCAGCTTTCCTGGAGCTCGACGGAGTCCTGGACTCAACAACCAGCGGATGTACGTCGTTACAACGCATGCTTTTACAACGCATGCCTTTACGACGCAAATTTTACAACGCAAGTCATTACAACGACTTGTGTTGGGGGGCGCTGGATAGTGAATAGTTTAATTTACTATTCCAACTCCAGTCCCCGTGGATAGTAGGGAAGGTGTTGGATAGTAAATTAAAACTATTCCCTATCCTAGAGCGCCCCCCAGCGCGTCGTTGTAAAAGTTGCGTTGTAATGGTTGCTTTGTAAAGGTACTTTGTTGTAAAAGTTGCGTTGTAAATGCTGTTCCCCCAACCAGCTGCAAACAAGTTGCAGCCTTGCCACCCTTATGTTGCTCTCCTGGCAAGTCTTACTACTCACACCTACTTTTTGCCTTTGTTAGTGTTTGTTGTTGATGCTGAACGCCATCAACAAGAAAATTGCAATTGCTGTTGCCAAAGCTGAACAGCATCAGCAAAAACACACAATTACAATTTCAAGGATGCAGATATCCATCTTGGAGCAGTAAAGTAGAGAATGAAAAAATGCATAGAAACATATTCTCAAGAGGTGGGGGGGCAAGATGGCCGCCGTGGGGTGCAGTGAGTGAGTCGCACTCTCCTCTTCTCCACTGCCAGAAACTATCAATGGCTGGATAGACTAAGAATTGCAGGGTTTTTTGAATGCCTCTGTCTGGCAACTCGGTGATTTTCCCTCCCTGGCTGAAACAAGGGAACTTTATTCCACGCACCGTTACCCACGTTAAAAAAGCTATTTCTGAAGTTCTAATTCTGATAGTAGAACTTTGCCACAGGATGCTACCTCGTTTACAGCGTGGGCTTGAGCTCAAGGATGGAAAAGGAGGGAAAACATCGGATGCAGAAAACGCCAAAGGACAGAAATCTACTGTGCAGCGTGGACGCGAGCTCAAAGATGGGAAAGGAGTGAAAACATCGGATGTAGATAATGCCAAAGGACAGAAATCTGCTGTAAAGGAAAAAGGGAAAACAAGGACAGAGCAGAAAATTACTGGCTCGGCTCTGGTTACTGCCATGGTACAGAAAAACGCGTCAAGCCTGAAGAGAATAATGGTGAAAAGAAACGGAGCAGAAAGCGCGGCCCCTGCTAAAGATGCAGGTCAAGTTGTCAGGCCAAAGACTAGAGAGTCTGCTTTTCGTCAACCTACCGTCACGGAAAGTTTTGCCAACACTCCCGTAACCGCTCATGCCAGCAGCGATCTGCTCGCAGATAAACCCGGGACTATCACGGACTCCAGCGCGGACAGAAGAGATGGTGTAGACCCGGCTTCTGAAGCTACCGGAATCAGCGCTGAGGGAGCTGGCGGAGCTAGGGGAGCTGGCGCTGGCGCTCTCAACACGGATGCAGACTCCATGCACAATCCTGGGGTCGCTAGGCAACCAGGAAGACCGGCAGCAGTAGAAGCAGGTAAGCCGGCCACTGCAATGCCTGCGTCCACGTCCGCTCCGGAAGTGTTCAGCGCTGCAGGAGTAAAGATTGTCGTGGGCAAGGCAAGTGGCGGTGTCGTGGCCGGGCTGAACCAAGGGCTAGAGGCGCAGGAATGGAGTCGCGCAATAACAAACACAAGCTCAAGCAAAAGTGTAAATCTGATGGCGATGAGTGACTGCCGAGCCCTGCACACTCAGCTTCCTGGGGATACTTCGGATGTGACGGTAAATTCCCTTACTATGGTATTAGAACATACAAATCAGGGGGTCGAGATGCATGAGCTACATGAGTCAAATGTAAGTGAGGGGAAGGAATTCGCTGCTACTGTCGGCACTAACGCAGCTAGCCTATTGTACAACAAACCCCTAACATGGGCAGAAACTATGGATTTAAATGCAGAGAATGGGGGATTTAAATCAGGTGGCGATTCCTCCACCTCAGCAGAAATTGGTATTGCCAGCGGTTCCACCTCAGCAGAGAGATTTTATTCTGTGGAAGAAGACACACAGTCACAATCTCTGCCCTCTGAGGATGTTTGTTCCGACGAGTCCACAGGCATTGACTCACTTAGCAGCTCCCCGGCAAGGAAAACCTCACAAAAAAAACGCCTGTCTAAAAGGAAACCCTCCACTGCAAGCAGTACCACTGATCCTACTAAAAAATTAGCGTGGGACTACTCAACCACTACCTTTTCTTTTATGGAGCAGGACAGTCCAGCAACTTTGACTGGGGATCACGGTTCTGCTCAATCCTCCCAGCCTCCTGTTACGCTTGATCTTTTGTTTAACACCCTGAAATTAATGCAGACTGAGGCTAGAGGAGAGAGCAGGAGGGCAAGACAGGAATCGAGGAAGATCCAAAATAAACTTAGAAGTATAAGCAAAAGACAAGATGAGATGGTTGAGAGAGTGGTACAAGTGGAGGAAAGGACTAGTAAAGTGGAGGATGATCTGAGGGGCTTGAAATCATACAAGGAAGAGCATCAAAAGGTGGCAGAGGATGTCAACTGGAAGCTGGAAGATTTTGAGAACAGGCAGCGTCGGAATAACATCAGATTGTTGGGCGTGGAGGAAGGTCTGGAAGGGGAGGACCCCAGGCTGTTTGTTGTGGATTTGTTAAAAGGGGCTTTCCCGGAGTTAGCTAGTTGGCAGTGGGAAATAGAAATTCAAAGAGCCCACCGTTTCCCTTTTTTTCTTAAAAGGGGTCAGGCACAGGTTGGGGGCCAGAAGGGGCAACCAAGGGCTCTGCTAATATTCGTAGGGAATTTCCTTCTTAGGCAGTTGATACTGGACAAAGCAAAGCCAGGGTCAAGACGTACCTATAACAACGTTACGTTCTTTGCAAAACCAGACTTTTGCCACGCCACAGTTGAACGTAGATGGAGGCTGAGACAATTGATACCGCATATCCAGGCTCTGGGTTCTGAAGCCTATTTGCTTTACCCTGCAAAACTGAAAATTGTGACTAAGGGCCAGTTTAAAATCTTCTTTTCAGAGATTAAGGCAAAAGCCTATATGATAGAGGTTTTGGGATATAAAGAGAAAATGTAATTGAGTTAGCCTGATATGTTTGCATTATCGGCTGGCAGTGGGGAGGTGTGGCGGCTGCTGCGTCCCCGGCGTCCACATATAGGTCATGCTTGACCTATTTGCCTGTAGGGGGGGAGGGGGGAGGGGCACTCGGGGAGGGCTCAGGGAGGTGGGAGGGGTAAGGGGTGGGAAAAAAAGGCACACACTATACACAGCGAAATGCAGTTTGCAGCAGATCAAGGTTTTGTTTACATGGAGGACAAAGGAAGCCCTGGGCTTGATTAAGAGATGGAATTCGAAGCTGGCGTTAACCTTTGATGTTTTTTGATGTCTTGTCGAATTTTGTCATTTAATGTTTGCGGTCTTAATGATCTCCAAAAGAGGCTGCGAGTCTCAGCATTTTGTAAATCAATGTCTCCTGATTTGATCTGTTTACAGGAAACTCACGTGGAGGGCGGTAAGGGGTTTTTGCTGGAACAAACTGGATTTAAAGTTTTAGCTTATACGAAACAAGCCTCTAAAACTCGAGGGGTGGCGATTCTGGGAATGGGTGCAGATTGTACTGTACATAGGAGCAAAGAAGACATTTGGGGTAGATGGGTGATTATAGAATTGAGTTTTAGAGGGGTTAGGTTCACTTTGGTTTCAGTGTATGGCTCAACGTGCGATGACCCGGATATTTTTCAATTTCTCGACGATGAACTCCCAACGTGGCCAGAACCGATTGTTTGCTGTGGGGATTTCAACATCAGTCGACCGGCGAACATTGAGTTACAATCAGGTCATTCTTATACAGGGAGGAAGAAAAGGGTGCATAGAGCAATAGCGAATATGGCTTTGAATAATGCTCTCTCAGACGTCTGGGCCAACCTGCACCCACAGTTAGATGGGGATACATATTTTTCTGCCCCCCATAATATAACAGTAAGATTGGACTACTTTTTAATATCTAATGCTCTGCTAGGTAAGATACAGATCAAAAAGCTCCCTCGGTTAGTGTCAGACCACAATCCATTATTATTGTTACTGAACTTATCTGGGGTAGGTAGGAAAACATACAAATGGACTTTCGAGCGAGCTCTGTTACAAGATGAGTGCTACCGTAAGCACATGGAAAAATGGATCAAGGAGTTTTGGTTGAACAACAGGGGTAGCACAAGCAGCGGATTTATTTGGGATGCATTCAAAGCAGGTGTTAGAGGAGAGACAATAAGCTTCTCAACCTATAAACGAAAAAAGGAAAGAGAGTTGTTTGACCAACAGGTTAATTCCCTTCTGAATGCTGAGTCCGAACTAAGTAGGTTAATTTTGGGTGGGCTCTCGTTGGATCATCAATTGTTGGAGATCATGATTTTAAAGGCAGAAATAGCGGACTGTATTACTAAGAAGATAGTAGCTAGCTATTTAACAAAGAAGGAGCAGGCGTGCGAGTTTAGTGAACGGATTGGTCATATTCTTGCTGTCAGAGCTAGGCAGAAAGCCAACGCAGGGGACATTAAAAATATAGTTGACAGCTTAGGCAATTTAATCTCTGATTCTGAGGAAATAAGAAAAGAATTTTGGAAGTTTTATTCGGAACTATATGATAGGGAGACAGAGCCAGAAGTTGAGAATATTAGGAACTTTTTAGGAAATATTCAACTTAAAAAATTAAAGTCAGAGGAAAAAACTATACTCGATGCCAACATAACATTAAAAGAAGTGATGCTAGCTTTAGCAGATCTCCCTTCATCGAAGGCTGCAGGACCAGATTTGATACCAATTGAATTTTACAAGACGTTTATTTCAGGTTTTAGTGTAGACCTTCTGGATATACTTATGCAAGCCCAGAGAGGTATGTCAATCCCTAATTCTTGGGGGGAGACAGAGGTTATTGTTATTTTGAAAAAAGGGAAGCCCGCTTCAAATCCTGGGTCATACAGACCTATTGCATTAATGAATGCCGATGTAAAGCTATACTCAAAAATTTTGGCCACAAGGATGTCCGCTGTAATAGAAAAGCTAGTTACCCCAGTCCAACATGGTTTTATTCCGGGGAAAGGGACCACTGAACACATTAGGACTGTGATTACCTGTTTTGATGCTATGGAGGTTACAGGCGGCCCTGTCGCGGCTCTATTTCTAGATGCTGAAAAAGCTTTCGACAGGGTCGCTTGGGAATATCTATGGGAGTTAATGAGAATTTTTGGGTTTGGGGATAATTTTATAAAAGCAATTCAGGTTCTCTATAGAGATCCTACGGCTAGAATTAAAATTAACCGAGAGTTATCAGCGCCGGTGCAGATTAAAAGAGGTACAAGGCAAGGCTGTCCTAGTTCCCCTCTTTTATTTGCATTATACATGGATCCATATTTACGTAGGCTCGAACTCAATCCCAGCATCTCCCCATTGTGTGTAAATGAGTCAGCAGTGAAAGTGCTGGCTTACGCAGACACGCAGACGATGTGGCGATAATTACCTCTAATCCTGAAATGGCAATAGGTGTAATAGAACAGGAGGCCCAAGAATTTGGTAACATTTCTGGTTGTAAACTCAACAGAGCTAAAACACAGATCATCAAAAACTTAGCATCTCAATGTAATGATCCTCGAGTGATTTCCTCTGCAGTATATTTAGGTGTTGAAATTTCACCTGATTTAGGGACAGTAGTTGAGCGTAATATTTCGCCTTTACTGACAAAAGTCAACGCGGACTTGCTAAGGATAAATAACCTCAGATTGTCGTTAGTGGGCCGCACTAACATCATTAAAATGATTATACTTCCTAAATTTCTGTATTTTTTTCGTACAATACCGTTATTGTTTGAGTCAATTTGGTTTAGTAAACTAGAGTCAATTTTAAATAAATTTATTTGGTCCTATGGGAAGACGAGACGGGCATATAAGTACATGACTTTACCAAGGGAGAGGGGAGGTTGGGGGGTTCCTGACTTTAGGTTTTACTATTGGGCTTCAGTTTTGCAATATATCCAGGGCTTAATTGGCGCAAATGAAGGGAACCCGAAGGTTAAAGCTGTCTCAACTATGATTTACGCAATCGCATTGGGCGAAGATACAGCAAATGCTTTCTTAAAATGTATTGATTCATCCTATTTTAAACGAACTCGCTTCAAGACAGTCGCCGCTGCTCATAATGTATGGTCTGCTGTTGCCAAAAATTGTGGTCTAGGGAGATTTAATAGATATATCAGAATGTACAGAAATAAGTCTCTACCCCCTGAAGTCTTTCCGGATGCTAAGATGGCGGACTGGGATAGAAAAGGTATTAAGAAACTTGGCGATATGCTAGATTCAGATGGAAATATTCTTCTATTTTCAGATTTGCTAGATAAATTTAGTATTGCAAGATATAGTTTTTTCAAGTATCTCCAGATCAGGAGTTTCTTTCTTAAGAAAAAAGGTGGGCCAGGTGGATTTGGCATAAGTAAGTTTATGGAGACAATTGAGCAAAGCGGGATGTGTTCCATTCGATTTTTCTATGCCCAGCTGGCTGATTCAAAGAAGGATGACAAGGATAGATTTGGTATGAAATGGGCTGGGAAATTAGGGACATCAGGGGAAGACTTTCAGTCATCCTTGGAGTTAGGCTGCTCAACTCTCTATTCTGCCCAACTACAATCGCAACATTTTAAAACGCTATACCAACTATACCATACGCCTGATCGTATAGCACAGTGGGGTGCAACTTCAGGAATTAGCTGTTGGCGATGTAACGCTATGGCTGCAGATAGCATCCACATATTTGCGCTCTGTCCCAAATTAAGATCTTTATTAATGGACATTGAGGATTTTATGGCCCGCACACTTGCTTTTAACATAACCCTAACACCAACTGTAATTATGTTAGGAGTTAGGGATTGTGAAGGTGCCCATAGCGAATTTTTATTTGTAGCTATGGCGGTCTACAGGTTGATGATTGCTAGAGTTTGGCTCAATCCCCTCCCCCCGGGCCTGCAACAGTGGATTGCCTTATTACTGGGGACGTTTAACCTTGAAAGGGGTATATTCGAGAAAAAAGGCAAAAGGAAAAAAAGATGGGGGAGAAAAATTTGGGAACCGATACATCGTTGGAAAGAAAGATTAATTGCAAACGTAGACTGATGTATTAATTTCATCCTGATTGGGTTTCCTTTTTTGTATTAATATGTGTTTTTTCTTGATAGTAACTTTGATTTGGTACATGATTTATTATTTGCATTAAGGTATTTGTACTATGTGTCATGTGTGTGCCTGAAAAATTTCTTTGTTTTACAATAAAAAATATTTAAAAAAAAAAAAAAAAAAAAAGAAACATATTCTCAAGAAAAGAGGAGTGGCAAACTGCAACTGCAGGGGAAACAAAATGTTTGCAGGAGTGAGGGCACTGTAAGAGCACAGGGGAAAGGGAGCTAGGAAGCATCTGAACATCGCTGTGCACCATGGGACAAGAGTGATCATTGAGGGGTAGTGGAGAAACAGAGGACTGGAGGAACAAGGGGGATAAAAAACTGGAATAAAAGCCGAGCAGCATGAGGAAGGGAGAGAATAGCATATTTCGAGATAGGGGAGTAAAAAAGGATACGATACGCTGTTTGTTTTCTAAATAAGCTTGTAGTTACACTTTGTCCTTGAATTTTAATATGGACATCTAGAAATTCTAAGTCTGTTTCATGGATGTTTTCAGAAAAGACAAGATTGAAGGAATTTCTATTTAATTGGTTCACAAGGAGGAGGAGCTTGGCGGGCATCCGAGATGGCCGCGTGAGCACAGCGCTCCCCGGACCCCCGCCACTCCCGGCATAATATCCTGAACAAATCCTGATTTTCCACGAGGATTTGTATAGAGGACGTTGGGCTGATCTACCTGGACCTTTCAGAAATTTATTTTGACACCGGGTGCCGGAGTTACGGTGATTCGAACTTTTGGGCTCCGCCCTTGAGGTGCGCCCGGGACTGGGTGAGGTTCAGTGGCCGTCTTGGAGTTGAACAACAACGGCAGGGGGATTGGACTTGTGGGTCCCCCTCTTAAGTTTCGGTTTCGATTCTGCCTCAGGTTGAGACATCGGCTAGAGAGTCGGGCCAGAGCTGGGTCCAGGGCATGAGTCGGCTGTCGGGCCTTTGGCTGGACTATTCTCCTATTTGGCTGTCCCTATCCTAGCGGTACCCTTGTGGCGGTCCTTTGGTCCCGAGGCCTCCCTTTCTGGTGCCCGATCCGGTGACCCTGGTGAATCTCCTTGTGACGCATCTCCAAAATGGCGGGCAGAGGGAAACGGGAGACTCGGAAGACGAAGACACCTCTGCGCGGGGGTCCGGTCCAATCTAACGTCATGGACCGTTATACCCACTCTAAAGGGTCCCCCGGAGCTGCCCTGCCCAGTTCCAGCGCGTCTGACCACATCGTAGATGCGTCGACGGAGCCTTCCTTGCAGGACATCATGGGCGCCATTTCTGGCATGAGGGAGTCGATAGGCCAACAATATGAAACCTTGGCCCACAAAATTGACACCGTGGCCATTGATGTGAACTTAATTCGAGCCGATCTATCAAAAACCAATGAAAAGGTGAAATCATTGGATATCAAATCCTCCAGCCTCACGGCAGACGTCTCTGAGATACAGACGGAGATTGGCAATCTCCGTAGGGTGAACGATTTCATGACCCGGCGCTTGGAAGACTTTGAGAACAGGACACGTCGCTGTAATGTTCGCGTGGTTGGTGTTCCGGAGAATCCAGAACCCCACTCGGTTGATCTCCTGGTTGAAGACCTGATCCAAAACCACCTCTCTCCATCTGGACTGAGTAAATTTTTCACAGTGGAGCGTGCACATCGTGTTCCGGGGGGCCAGGGTAAGCCAGGTGCCCCGCCGAGACCTATTGTTGCAAAACTTTTCCACTATAGGGATCGGGACGCTATCCTGCAAGCATCACGTGTGAAGGGCCCGGTGGCCTTTGAGAATGCCACGGTGAACTTTTATCCGGACTTTTCCCAACAGGTCCAGAAGCAGCGAATGGGATTTCGTGGTGCCAAGAAGCATCTTAGGGACATGGGGATGCGCTACGCTATGCTTTTTCCGACCAGGCTGCGGGTTGAGTGCAATGACCGAACTCTTTTCTTTGATCGGCCGGATGCTGTGAATGACTGGCTGGACTCCTTGCCTGACCGACCTCCTGAAACTGAGTCCGATGCCCACCCGGGCGGTGCTGAAGGTGGTGTAGAGAGCTGAACATTTCGTCTTCGCCTGGTGCCTTGTCTTGAATGACTTTTTCCAGGAGTGTATGCCTACGTTCCTCTACTGCTTATGTGATTTGATGTATGTTTTTTCTCGTTATTGGTCTTGATCGGGGTGGCGGGTGGGACGGAGCCTTTCCTCCTCCGGGGTCTTTGTGTAGAATGGGGGTTCTTGGGCGACAGGCACACTGCAGGTTGGGGTGGCTTTTTAGCTTTTTGCAGGGGTGCAGGGTGGGGGGTGTTCTCTTGTTAGTTGGGGGGTGGGCGGTTGGGAAGTTCGTTGTTTGTGTGTTCTGTTCTCAAGGCGACTCTATCCTGTATTTGATGATGTTTCTTGTGTCATGCTCATTGGTGGGGGGTCTTGGCGTTGTTGGGTGGGATGGGGGTAGCGGGTTGAGATTTGTTTCGTGGAACGTTAACGGTCTGGGGGACCGTATCAAACGGAGTGTGGTGTTGAAATGCATACGGCGTTTATCTCCAGATATTGTTTTCCTGCAGGAGACTCATTTGGTGGGCAATGTCTGTCATGCGATGAATAGGTGGGGCTATCGCCTCGTAGCACATTCGGGGTTTACCTCGGGTTCTAGGGGTGTGGGTATCCTTGTTCGGGCTTCTCTCCCCCTAGCTGTTGATGATGTGATTCTGGATGATCGGGGGCGATATGCTGTCCTTGTGGGTCGCTATGAGGGTCGTGCCCTCTCCTTATTTACGGTTTACGTGCCCCCCGACCTGCAGACTTCTACCTTTTCCGATTTGGGCCGTGTGTTGTTGGACCTCCCTAATAGTACTCTATTTATGGCTGGTGATTTTAATTCGGTGTTCTCCGGTCTACACGATCGCCACCCCCCTAGAGATACTCCTGCGGCCCAACAGTGGTTGGGTGGGTTTTTGGATACATTTGGCTTGGTGGATTGCTGGAGGCTTTTGCATCCTACTCAGCTTCAATACACCTTTCACTCTGGGGCCCATGGGAGTCTGTCTAGACTGGATTATTTCCTGATGCCTGCGGCTCAGTCGCCAGCGGTGCGTGAGATTGTACACCTACCCAGGGGCATTTCTGACCACTCTCCACTCTGGCTCCGTTTTGAGGTTGGAGTGGAGGCGGTGGGCTGGGTGGCTCCTATCAACCCGTGGTACCTTACCTCCCCCGAGACCCGCAGCCTTTTGCTTAAGTCTTTGGACGCATATTTTCTGGATAACGAGGGGTCGGTTTCCTCTGCGGTGTCCCTGTGGGAGGCTTTTAAGACGGTGATTCGTGGGCAGGCCCTCTCCCTTATTGCGGAAGCTAAGAAGGCGAGGAATCGGGAGGTGGTGGACCTTGAGGGGGAGGTTTCTGCATTGGAGGCTGCTTTGGAATCGGGGGTCACGTCTGCGAAACTCCACGCCCTGGGTCTGAAACAATTTGCCTATAAATCTATGGTCACGGATGCTGCTAAATTGATGTTTCGAGAGCAACAGGGTCGTTTGTATGATGTGGGGGACAAAGCGGGTAAATTGCTGGCATGGTTGGATAAGAAGGAGAGAGCTAATCGTGTGGTGCCCGTGATTCAGTCATCGAGTGGTGAGAGTGTGACGGACCCGGTTGGAACAGTTGACTGTTTTGCTGAGTATTTTCGCGTGGTTTATACCCCTGTGTCTGTGAGGGATGTGGCTGACTCTCGCCTTCTGTTGCGTGATATAGCTCTGCCCAGTGTTTCCGATTTGGATCGTGTAGCGTTGGATTCCCCCTTTACTGTTGATGAGATAGCTACTGCCATCCGTTCACTCCGTTCGGGCAAAGCATTGGGCCCGAACGGGTTGCCAATTGAACTGTACAAGCTACGTCCCGACAGAGTGGCGCCATATCTTCGCGCCATGTTTCTGGAGTCCCGGGAACGGGGTATTCTTCCATATGATCAGCGTCTGGCCACGATAGTTGTCATCCCCAAGGATGGTAAACCGCGGGACCTTTGTTCATCCTATAGACCCATATCCCTGCTGAATGTTGAGCCCAAGGTATTGGCGAAACTCCTGGCGACCCGCCTTCTGACGGTCATTAGTGACTTGGTCCATCCAGATCAATCCGGATTTATCCCGCATCGCAACACGGCTCTTAACCTACGTCGTCTCCACGGTGCGATTGCGAGGGCGGGGCTTCTGACGGAGCCGGCCATTTTGGCGTCGTTGGATGCCTCGATGGCTTTTGACACTGTGGAATGGCCTTATCTTTGGGCGGCTCTTGAGAAATTTGATTTCGGGCCTGAGTTTATTGGTTGGGTCAAGTTATTGTATGCTGAACCCCTAGCACAAGTAGTGGTAAACGGTAGAGTTTTGACCCCTTTCACCCTTGGCAGGGGAACCCGTCAGGGTTGCCCCTTGTCTCCGTTGCTTTTTGCACTTTCCTTGGAACCGTTAGCTGCATGGCTTCGGTGGGAGCCTTCGCTTAAAGGGATTCGCTGGTCACCGGACTTTGAGGACCGCGTCTCGCTTTACGCGGACGACATTCTTTTATATCTCACCTCCCCGCGTAAATCTCTGACTGTTTTATTTGATGTTCTTACTTCATTTGGAGCCAACTCAGGCCTCGTTATTAACTGGGCCAAGTCCTGCGTGTATGTTCTTTCGGGTGTTTTACCCCCATTGCCGAGCAGACTTCCTATACAGGTGGTCCAGTCTGGCTTCAAATATTTAGGGATCTTCATTACGTTGGACTCCTCGCTCCGATTTGAGCGTAATCTCCTCCCCCCGTTGCTTAGATTGCGACTGGACGTGGCCCGTTGGCGTAAGCTCCCTTTGTCTCCTCTGGGCAGGGCGGCTCTGTTTAAAATGATGTCCTTGCCGCGGTTCCTCTATGCGCTCCAGAATTCCTATGACGACATCCCCAAGACCTACTTCCGAGAGATCGTGAGTCTTCAAAGGCAATTGATTTGGGACGGGCGTCCACATATTGCCCTCGCGAAACTCACCATCCCTTGGTACGACGGGGGCATGGCGCTCCCCGACATCAAGAGATATTATTGGGCTTCCCAGTTGTCTGCTATTAATCACGTGATGTTTTCACCGGGTCGAAATCCTGCATTTGAGATGGATAAACTCCAGCTGCCGGGTGGGGACTTTAATAGAGCGCTTTATTCTCGATCAGCCGGGCGCCATCTTGTGGGTCCGTCCAGGATTGCAGTCACTGTGTGGCGAGCCGCGACTGTGAGTTTGGGATGGGAGGATCGAATGACATTGGCGACGCCGCTTATGCCTCTGAACGTTTGGGGTGCCTCTGGTCTACTAAGGGCTTCGACCGCTGGGATATGATTGGGATATGTAAGGTGGGTGATGTCTGTTCGAAAGGTAGTGTGAAGTCGTTCCAGGCCCTCCAGGCGGAATACGGTTTGAATGGTAGAGAATTTTTTCGTTATCTGCAGGTCCGACACGCCCTCGCCTCAGTCCTGACTCCTGATGAGACCCTGCCCGAGTCTTCCCCCCTCGTAGATCGTGTCCTTGATGGCCACCTGCCTGGTAGCACTATTTCCCTGATCTATAAGAAGCTGATCAATAATCGGGCAGACTTATTGGTCCGACTTCGGGAGGTTTGGGTCGGCGATGGGTTGCAACTGGACGACGAGGATTGGCAATCGGCACTCTCTTCTCCGAAAGAAGTAGCCATCCCTGCCCGTCTCCGTTTGGTTCAACTTAAAATCCTTCATCGAGTTTATGTCACTGGTCCGCGTCTGGTGACAATGGGCTTTTCCCCGGATGGGTTATGTAAGCGTGGTTGTGGGTCGAGTGCTACTTTTTTACATATTCTTTGGGAGTGCCCAGTGGTGGCGGCCTACTGGACTGCTGTGCTTGAGGTGATGACTGCTGTGACTGGTGTTGCCCTGCGGCCGGAGACACGACGGTGTCTGTTGAATGTGTGGGAACCCACTGACTACTCTGTAGCCCAGACTAGATGGGCTACCTTGGGCTACATGATTGCAAAACGGGATATTGCGCAACTCTGGGGCGCATCCAGACCCCCTGAGGTCTCGAAATGGGAGGACAACATGGACTGGTCCATGTTTCGTGAGAAGACTGTATATGTGGCCAGGGGCAGACCCAGGGCGTGGACGAAGATTTGGGGCCAGTGGAATGAATATCGTGGGGATATCTGTACCCCTCCCCTTGTTGGCACCACTGATGTTACTCTATCTCCCTAGGCGAGCGTTCCCGGAACCTTTTCATACTGTCTTGTGCATCTCCGGTTCTCCCCGCTGCTCCCCCCCCCAACCTTATTAGAGTCTCAGGGCTCTTGTTATGTTCTCCTGATTGCTGACCATCCCCTCCGTTCTTTGGGCTGACCTTGATTACTATGCATTCGCCTTCTTTAGTGTTTGTTGTGTTTATGTATAAAACAGAAAATCAATATGCTCTGTGATATGTTTGGAGTAATGCTTGGTACTTGATTTGTGCCTGACCACGGGAATACATTTCTACTTATTTCCTTGTGCCTTATTATTAGCGGCCAGCCCATGAGGTTGTAGGCCCGTTCTTGTATTTTTCTATGCTTGCTCAAATAAAGGTTTTTGAAAAAAAAAAAAAAAAAAAAAATTGGTTCACAAAGCTCTTTGCTGAATCTATATTTCCATTCCAAATCATAAAAATGTCAAAGTGTAACTACAAGCTTATTTAGAAAACAAACCGCGGGCAACAGCATTTTGAGTGCTCAGAGTGCCCATCCCCGGAACCTAGTTGACAGTATACCCTGTGGGGAACTGTTACGGTCAAAAAGAAACTGCAGCACCACAGATGCATATGAGAAAGAAAAACAAGTGATGTGTAGCCGCTTTAAAGAGCGAGGGTACAAATGGTCCACAAGTAAGAATGCTTGTAAAAGAGCAGATGTTAAAGGTTAGACCGAAAATGTCAACATTATCGGCACCATCTTGCTCTCCCTGGGCCCATTCGTGCGCATAAGCGGCAGCCATTTTGTACACCATGGCCTCCCTGCCCCGTGCCGATAGCCAGCGTCTCCCTCACTCTCGACCTCGCAGGCGACCCCTCGCGTGCTGACAACCCCCCCCCCTTCCACTCTCACACGTCTTGGGTCATAAACCCCTCTTCAGCGCGGCTCTGCCTCCGAACCCCACCCTGCTCCCAGCGCGACACTTCCCTTCATTCCTTTCATGGTCCCAGGCCCTTTTGATGCAAACCCCTTTTCCTGTGTGCCCGTTTGTCCTCCCCATTCCCAGGCCGACACCTAGCCCTGCCGATACTGTTTATTGCCCCTCCCCGTACAGTAGAAAGCTTCCCTTATCAAAGGACCCCCGGGTTGATCAAAGCCCTCGCCCTATGAGATCCGACCAAACCCCCCCCCCACATTCCATGAATCGGCGGAATGTCCAGCTGCGCGGTAATCATCACCTGTTGTGACCGGGGTGGGGACTTCAACTGTAAATGTGTGTGGGAACGGGTATGAAGGGGAGATTCGGAGGATATCCCTCCGTACATCAAAGCATTGCCAAGGATGTGTTGTATGTAATAAAGCAATAAACTTATGTATAAGAGACCAGGCCTCAGAGATGCGGTTAGAGCACCTCGTGACGATACTTGCTGTCCGAACCGATGTGTTCTCCTCCGGAGAAATGCTGAATAAAACCCTTGTTTCCTGCCTTCCAGTCCCCAGCGCCTGCCTCTTCATTTGATTATTATCTTGTGGGTTTAAGAGGCGACACCGCCGGGCAATACTTAAGGACCTTTTTATTCTGGTTGGTAGCTTGACCTTTAGCAATTGGCGTCCCAAACGTGGGGCCCATCAGCGACTCGTGGATCCAGTGGGAGAGGTCCTGACGACAGAGTGAACGACTGCAACGATCGGGAGCGCGCCTGTCCGATAGACCCTCGTCTGACAGCCGATCATCCGAACTTCACTGGTTCCGAACAGACCTCTCTCGAGTGATCTACGGTCCTGACTGGGAACCATCAGGAGTGCCGTGAGGAATACGAGGAAAAGAGGACGATCGGGCGCTGGATTCGGAAGACAAGAAACTGTCCATGCGGTCCGGGTAAGGTCGTGTAAACACGACAAATTGCGAAATGATTATTTGAATTGTCCAGAAAATACTAGTATTACTCCTTGTTAATTTATTTGGAGATCCTCTGTCTGCAAACGGGGAAACAACAGGCTCTCCCTTGTCAAACAGTGGAGGATAGGTAATACAACTGTCGTGTCTATCCTTCTCCCCCACTGATCAATTACTTGAAACTGAACTATTGTTCACAAACTGTTTTCTGGAGATTCTCTATCTGCAAACAGGGAAGAGCCCCTCTCCCCCTTTTTACAGATAGTGAAAGGGTAGGTAACGCAGACCTTTGCGAGCCTACTTATTCTTCCCACTGAATTGTTTTTTTATTTTTATTGGTCCATGAGGTATTCACTGCTTGCAAACAACGTAGAATAGAAATATTCTGTCTAGTCTTTGCACACAGTGATAAGATAGGCAGTGCTGACTTTTTGTCCCTCATTGCGAGCCGTCATGTCTGTCTTCTCCCCACTGATCGGTAGCCTGTTTAGCCCGGACCGCTTATTAGAGATGAACCATCCGGCTCCACCGGAAGGCACCCCTAATAAGGACATGTTCATGAAGCATGGATTGATCGCTATAGCCTATAACAAACTGTGGCATAAATATACGAAAAAGAATGAAGGAAGTCAGTGGCCACTGATAGGATCCTTCGATGATGACAAAATAAACGCGCTAGAAACAGCCCTAGGTAAAAATAAGACAACGCCCGCTATGCTTGATAGTTTCGGCATGTGGCGCAAAGAAACTGAACAACATAAAAGGAAAATTGAGAGTAGGTTGGAAAAAGAGCTGCGAAAAGCAGCCCACCTAGCTGCTCAGAAGCTAGAAGGAGAGATAAAGGAAAGGGAGAAAGCCAAACAGAAACTAGAAATGGAAACATCAAGCCAGTGCCCGGTTAGAACACCCTCCATGCTCTACCCTGATTTATCCTCGAGACAAAAGCGAGCGAGCGATGATTTGCTGTTAGGCCCTCCGACCATCTACATGCCTCCTCCATATGCCCCTTCCCAACCCTTAGCACAACACCCACCACCCCCGGGTGCAAATGAGGGTAGTGCCACAGCATCGGCCCCCATGGTCTCTATGTCGGCCGAACCTCTTGTACCAAATACTCTGCAAACGGCAACGTTGGGCGACCCTGAGACCCGAGGGACCGGTTCCACCAGAATAAGCAGACTAAGCAAAGATGAGCGAACAGGGATCGACAAGATAGTAAGGACACTGGTAGAAAGGAAGGAAGGTGAAGAGTACATCACGGATATGTTTAAATCATATACAGGGAGTCACAGACGACACTTTACTGTACGACTGTGTTACCATGTCTTGAATGCATACGAGGACCGATATCGAGACCAAGGTCCCGAGAGCCTAACGACTCTGTACCGGAAGGTCGATATCGGGGATGAGGGCGAGTGTGATGTGACGGATCTCCTTACGCGTACGCTTGAGGTTTTCCACCACCTCACGGAACGAGAATCGGGAGCTAAACCCACGACATCCGTGGCGACCGAACCACAAACTGAGCCACCTAGCGCCATGATGCCAATACGAGAGGCTGCCCCTTACTGGGTGCCTCCACGAGGTGCAGGGACTCACGATGATGCAAACCACCAAGATGCAAAAGGAAGGGTAGTGTACAACTGGGTCTACCAGCCATGGGACCGACAAGAGATTCTGACATTCCGGAAATCTCTACCCGACCTGCGTAAAAACCCCACTGCCTTCTATACTGAATTAGGTACAGCCCTAGGTTCAACGATTATGACCCTGGCTGACATCGACTTGTTTTTCGGGTTATGTCTACCAGCTGATGTGTGGAAGCAAATCCGGAAAGTCGACCACCATGAGCTGCTCGGACATACCTGGACACAATTCGAGGAAATTGACAAACAACGAGGACCGGGACAGAAGCCTTTGAAATCCATTTTAGACCTCCCAGATAAAATCGTACAGAAATTGAAAACCCTGATTCCAGAAAAGAAAGTGGACTGGTCGATAGTAACGGCCTGTCGCCAGAAACCCCAGGAGGATGTATCGGAATACTTCTCTCGGTTCGAAACAGTGTTCTCCGATTACAGCGGCCAGGACATGACCACTGCAACCGGACACCATCTGTTCGTCCAAAATTATGTTACGGGTCTGTCGTCCGAGGTCTCCCAGAAACTGCAGGCTAGCGAGAGTAGTTGGGCAGCCTCCAAACCTACGGCTATCCTCCAGATGGCCCAATATTATGAACATCAGAAAAATGAAAACGATAGGGCAACCGAGAGGAAGAAGAAGGATTTGAAGGAGAGGGTGATGATAGCCCAGCTGCAAGGGGTGATTATAGGACGAGACCAATACCGGGGAAACTATCAGACGAATGCCCCTAAGTCCCAAGACCGTACTTCAACTCCCCACAGTGGACGTACAGACATTAGAGAGGACCAGTGTGCTTTCTGTAAAGGGACTGGCCATTGGAAATCCCAGTGCCCGGTTCTTCTGGACATGATCAGAAACAAAGACCCCAAGGACATAGCAAATGGGCCGAGAAATAAGGTACAACAGCGAGGGCCCTCAAATGACACGACTAACGACAGATCAGGTAGATCAAATGCATTTGATCGACCCAGACAGAACCAATACCAGCAATCTGACTATGATGACACCCACAACTTTGCATAGGACTGCCAAGGGCAAGGGAGGGATCCAGTCGAGCTCTATGTGGACCAGCAAGGCCCTTACGTCACTGCTAAGGTCCTGGGTACCACGTCACCATTTCTGGTAGACACTGGCGCAACACGTAGTGCGTTATCTAAACGACTGATTCCGGGGGCACCCTTGTCTGGCTCACTTATAACATCGACAGGTTTCGATGGAACGCCCTCCACTAACCCTTTGTCCGCCCGATCCTCTTTGACGTAGAAAACAACACCACTGACACCACATTTTTGCTTTCCTCCAATAGCCCTGACGCCATTATGGGACTTGACCTATTGAAACACTTCCGAGCGACGATTAGATGTTCTCAAGACGGAGTTCGAGTTTTTCTTTACGACAACCCTGTCCTGCTTAGACATTGCCCTCCCCGACGCATGTTTTCCATCACCGACACTGACACATCCCTGCTTGACACTCTGCCTCCATATCTATGGGCCAAGACGGATTCGGACGTAGGGCGCATGTTAATCGACCCAGTGCACATTACTGTCCGACCAGACGCAACTCTCCCAAAACTTCCACAATATCGGATATCGCCCGAGGGCGAGAAGGCATTGGTAAAAATTATTCAGTCGCTAGTCGACGCTGCAGTAGTGGAGGAAGTAGTTAGCAACGTTTGCAACAGCCCTATCCTGCCCATTATCAAGAAACAGGGAGAGGGAGATGAGAAAGCATACCGTTTTATCATCGACCTTCGAGAGATCAACAAAGTGGTGGTACCCCAGTACCCTGTGGTCTCGGACATCACCACCATCCTGACTTTGATTCCTTCTACTGCCACCACCTTCACTGTCATTGACCTCAAAAATGCATTATTTTCCATCCCCATCCATCCAGACAGCCGATACCTCTTCGGCTTCACCCTAAAAAACCGCTCATATAGGTTCTGCCGAGCACCCCAGGGCTACACAGAAAGCCCTAGCATCTACAGCCAGGCCCTCAAGAGACAACTAGATCAAGTCCAGTTACCCGACGGAGTGGTGTTAGTGCAGTATGTCGACAACATCCTCTTAGCAGCCGACACCACTCCATTAGCAGTCACAGCCTCCATTCAACTCCTGCACTTCCTTGCGGAAAATGGCCACAAGGTCTCCAAGAAGAAGCTGCAATTCTGCCAACCCCAGGTCACTTACCTAGGCCACCTTTTGTCCAAAGAAGGAAGAAAACTCACCCCTGATCGAATCCAAACCATTCTAGATACCCCTGTCCCTAAGACCCAGAAGCAGGTCCGCTCCCTATTAGGCCTCACCTCCTTCTGCCGACAGTGGTTACCAAACTTTAGCCTCGTTGTGAAACCACTGCTTTCTCTGCTAGGTAAAGACGTCCCTTTCCCACTCCCTTGGACCTCTGAGTGTCAAACCTCCTTCACGGAACTACGAGATGCCCTCTGTTCAGCCCCCGTCCTAGGTACCCCTGATTACAAAAAGCCCTTCTCCCTTTACACACACGAAAGGGAGGGGTGCGCTTTATCTGTCCTGACCCAGGCCATCGGCCCTAAGCAACGACCGTGCGCTTACTTCTCCGCCACTCTTGACCATGTAGCCAGAGCCTTGCCTGCCTGCCTTCGAGCCGTAGCTGCTGCTGCGATCTCTATCCGACAGAGTGAGGGGATCGTACTCTCGAGTTCCCTCACGGTACTGGTACCCCATGCAGTCGACACCCTCCTGAACCAAACCAAGACGCAACATCTGACGAGTGCACGACTGACTGGATACGAACTGACCTTGCTTGCACCCCATATCACCCTGAAAAGATGCACCACACTGAACCCGGCAACTCTGTTACCCTTGCCAGAGAACGATCCCAACGTGCACCCTGCACATGACTGCGTGACTCTTACAGACGAACAGACTAGAAGTAGGGTTGACCTCAGAGACACGGCTTTCCCTGACCCTGACGGAGAGCTGTGGGTGGACGGTTCTTGCATCAAACTCCCCGATGGCACCACTTCCGCTGCCTATGCAGTCACCACGGCCCGAACTGTAGTTGAGACAGCCCGTATCACGCAACGATCTGCCCAGGCAGCGGAACTGATTGCCCTGACCCGAGCCTGCATCCTGGCAACAGGAACTACAGCAAACATTTACACCGACAGCCAGTATGCCTTTGGGGTGGTTCACCATTTTGGGCTCCTTTGGAGGGAAAGGGGATTCTTGACCTCACATGGCACCCCCATTTTGCACGGGGATCTAGTCTCCGCCTTGATCGAGGCCGTCCTTCTCCCCAACAAGCTTGCAGTCATCAAATGCCAGGCACACAAAAAGGTGACAGACATCATTGGACAGGGAAATGCGCTAGCCGACGTCACTGCCCGAACGACAGCTGAAAATAGGACGACAACACATATGTACGTGACCAGGTCACAAGCAGAAAAATGGACTGACGCTAGAGACACTATTAGAGACATTCAAACGGCTAGCTCACAACACGAGTTGACTGAATGAGCACGGGTGGGATTAAAAGACGATGAAGGCTGCTGGCGGACAAGGGACACAAACAAATGGTTGCTACCTGATTCATACCTGATTCCCATACTGGCTATGGCACACTCCCCTGCCCACATAGGATCCGCCCCCATGATTGAACTTGTCTCCAGAGTTTGGCACAATGATAAAATCACAGATTCCGCCAAACGTCTGGTCCAACAATGCTTGATATGCCTGCAACACAACCCCGGGAAAGGAACTGTAGTGCCCCGGGGAGGATTTGGGGTCCCAAACCACCCATTTGAGGTCCTGCAAATGGACTACATCCAGCTAGATAGGTGCCAAGGCCTGAAATACGTGCTTGTCGTGGTGTGCGCCTTTAGCAAATGGGTGGAAGCATACCCAACCCGTGACAACACTGCTATGGCCACTGCAAAGGTACTATTAAAGGAGTTTTTCCCCCGTTACGGCCTTTGTCGTATTTTATGGAGCGATAATGGCCCCCACTTCATAGCCGAAGTCATCCAGTTCATCTTAAAGGGGTTGGGCATCAGGCAGAAATTTCATGCAGTCTTTCACCCCCAGTCCGCTGGACTCGTTGAGCGACACAATGCCACACTAAAGCTTAAACTGGCCAAAATAGTAGCTACGACAGGTCTGAAATGGCCAGATGCCCTCCCCCTAGCATTGCTATCGATGTGTTCCACCCCCACCAGACATCACTTAACCCCTTATGAAGTTGTTTTCGGCCTACCCATGAGTATCTGGTCTGCACCAAAGCCAACTTCCATTCATGACGTCCCGGACGTTCTAATGTCTGATTATCTGTATAAATTGACTGAAACTCTGTCTGTCATTCATCAGCAGGTGCAGCAGGCCATCCCCGATGCTTCCAGGGGTCCGGGTCACGCCATCCAACCCGGGGATTTCGTGCTGATCCGAAATTTTCAGCGGATGAAAAGTTTGGAACCCCGGTGGACGGGCCCCTGGCAAGTGTTAATCACCACCCGGACGGCTCTTCGCGTGGAGGGGAAAAGGCATTGGCTGCACGCGCACCACTGTAAGAAGGTCTCCCCGACCCTGGCCACGGCGGAAAACATCGGCGACCAAGAAGAGCTCCTGAACAAGGACCGACCGTCACTAACCTGCTATCCTGATACCGAAACACTTGAACTTTCCAAATTCTCCGATCCCACTGTGCCATCCAGAGAAGGGTATTTCCTGCGTCGAAAGGAGGGAGCTTCGGCTAAGTAGACCACGAACTAAGTTGAACCTCAAAACGGTGACCCAAAGCAATCAAGGGTTGCCTGGAGAGAGGCTAAACTAAGTCTGTGGTTCTGCCCACTACCGAGCACCTTGAAAATGAAGATGATGGAAGCGCCAGATAAGAAGATGATGGAAGCGCCAAATAAGAAGATGATGGGGACAACAGGAAATACCCACTACAGAAACCCAAGAACAGACAGACTCCACAGCTCAAAGACAATTGCACTCTTCATCGCAATCCTTTTTTGCTTTCTCCTCATGACCACACTCTGGATTGTGGAAGAAATTTCACCTGCTCATGAGACACTCCTGACCACTGCTCAGCCTATCACCGCGAAGGAACATTATCTGATTTCGCTCTCTCCCCAACTCAGAGAGAGGCGAAAGGAGTTTTGGAATAACTCTTTCGTACAGCTCCTTCACCAGCACAATCTCGCCTCCAATGCCACCAACTGTTGGATCTGTGGGTTGCTACCCCACGCCACTGGACACTCGATACCATTCATCCCCTCACCCTTCTCGGTTCATGGCTCCTGCCTTGCTTGGATGATCCTCCTGCAAGAAAGCTACAAGGACAATGCCACCTCCAGCAAAACCGCAACGCATTTCTCCCACGGGGTCCGGCGAAACAAAACAAAGACACACTTCTGCCCGCAGACCTCCAACGACTCCGTCCACATGGATATCACTGCTAAAGAACGAATTGAAATGCAGGTGTTCAACAATCCAACCAGACCCACCTTCTCCTACCTGCGGAAACGAACGGCTGCCACCCTGACTGTGGCCCTGTCAGTCATCAACGTCACAGGCCACATGTGCATAGAAGGACATGGGACACAGCTGGTGGGCCACAGTGCCTGTCGTTTCACCAGAACTTTGGACTCCACGGATCCACCTTCCTTTGTGTCGTCCCCAAACATGTATTTCGTCTGTGGCACCAAAGCCTACACTTGGCTCCCCAAAGGCTGGGGGGGCACTTGTTACATCTCCTTCATCCTTCCTCCGACTTATGTGGCCCCAGCGAATCATCATAGACAAAAACGGGCCAAGGACATCGAGCAAGCCGACTCAACGGGAGCACAGTTCCTCGATGCTATGAAGGGACTTGTTCCTCTTTGGGGCCCGATGGCAAACAGCCGGGCCATCCGACATTTGACGCAGGCAGTTGAGACAACAATGAATATCACGGCTGGTATCTTTGCCAACAACACCGCCGAACTCCAAGCGGTCCTCTTGGTGGCCCTACAGAACCGTCTTGTCCTAGATGTGGTTCTTGCGGACCGTGGTGGAGCATGCCGCATTATTGGGTCCAGCTGCTGTACATACATACCGGACAACTCGCCCTCAGTGTACAAAGCCATCGAACATCTTCACAGACTCTCTTCGGAAGTCCACCAGGAACAGGAAGAATGGTCGCTTGGTGGTTGGTTCTGGAACACCGTTAAGAACTGGGGCTGGAGACTGTTCACCATTATCCTAATTCCTGTGGTAGTAATATGTGGCCTATGTTTAGGGATTCAATGTCTGCCACCCCTGTGTTCATTATGTGCAAACTGTATTTGTCCTAAGGTCGTGGACTTTGGAAACGAACGCATGGGGGCATTATATGATGCCGAGGTTGGGAATTTGATGAAGATTGACATTGAGTAGGCAAGTTGGCTAGATATGTTGAAAAGGGAGGACTGTTAAAGGTTAGACCGAAAATGTCAACATTATCGGCACCATCTTGCTCTCCCTGGGCCCATTTGTGCGCATAAGCGGCAGCCATTTTGTACACCATGGCCTCCCTGCCCCGTGCCGATAGCCAGCGTCTCCCTCACTCTCGACCTCGCAGGCGACCCCTCGCGCGCTGACAACCGCCCCCCCCCCCTTCCACTCTCACACGTCTTGGGTCATAAACCCCTCTTCAGCGCGGCTCTGCCTCCGAACCCCACCCTGCTCCCAGCGCGACACTTCCCTTCATTCCTTTCATGGTCCCAGGCCCTTTTGATGCAAACCCCTTTTCCTGTGTGCCCGTTTGTCCTCCCCGTTCCCAGGCCGACACCTAGCCCTGCCGATACTGTTTATTGCCCCTCCCCGTACAGTAGAAAGCTTCCCTTATCAAAGGACCCCCGGGTTGATCAAAGCCCTCGCCCTATGAGATCCGACCAAACCCCCCCCACATTCCATGAATCGGCGGAATGTCCAGCCGCGCGGTAATCATCACCTGTTGTGACCGGGGTGGGGACTTCAACTGTAAATGTGTGTGGGAACGGGTATGAAGGGGAGATTCGGAGGATATCCCTCCGTACATCAAAGCATTGCCAAGGATGTGTTGTATGTAATAAAGCAATAAACTTATGTATAAGAGACCAGGCCTCAGAGATGCGGTTAGAGCACCTCGTGACGATACTTGCTGTCCGAACCGATGTGTTCTCCTCCGGAGAAATGCTGAATAAAACCCTTGTTTCCTGCCTTCCAGTCTCCAGCGCCTGCCTCTTCATTTGATTATTATCTTGTGGGTTTAAGAGGCGACACCGCCGGGCAATACTTAAGGACCTTTTTATTCTGGTTGGTAGCTTGACCTTTAGCACAGATGCGACTGTTAGGAATGAATTATTGAATCCAAATCAAACAGTAACTGATAAAGAGAAGGTCAGACTTATAACAACCTTTTCAGGCCGAGCGAGAGACATTAGAACTATTTTCAAGAAACATTGGCATGTTCTTCTAACGGATCAGCATCTGAAACCCCACTTAAGTGCTAACCCTCAGATCACGTTTAGTAGAGGTAAATCTCTAAAAGATGATCTGAGTAGAAATTCTGTGACAAGCAAGACAGTGAGCAAACGAACTGCAGGCTTTAAATGCTGTAGAAGCTGCAAAGCCTGCAAAAAAAGTGTGGATTGTGAATCCCTAATAATTCCCAATTCTGGAAGAGAGTTTGTGATCCGGAAACCCCTGACTTGTAACACGATGTATTGCGTTTACATACTCATTTGTCCATGTGACAAGTGGTACGTGGGCAGCACTATACATCAAGCTAAAAAACGTGTGATGGAGCATGTGCGGGCGATAAAAACCAACAATCTCCAATATTCCGTAGCCCGTCATTTTTATGACTGTCATTTCCAAAATGAAAATTTATTGAGAATGGTAGTCATTGATATGGTTGATCTAGGGATCAGGGGTGGCAATAGAAAACTTGCGTTGCGCAAGCTTGAATCGAGGTACATAATTGATTTTGAAAGTATGAACCCGATAGGCCCTAATTCAAATGAGGAATTAGCAGTGCACCTTGTTGAATGAAAATGATAAAATGTTAAAATGCATTGATATGTATAAGTTGCTTTTCCGTCTTTTTATATTATGCTTTTTAAATTTTAGGTACATTTTGATAACAGTGGATAATTGTGGCCTTCGAAATGCTATGATGAAAATGCATGAAATATCCCAAAACTTCAAGACTTGTAATGTGGACATTATGGATTCTTCAACAATGACTTGCCCACTTGGGCGGTAATAGTAATGAACTAAGTTTAGTACTAATGTTTCAATCACTGTGGAAACTCATAAGAATTCGATGTTCCATGAGCAAACCAGATTGCCCACTTGGGCTTAATTTCAAGGATGCACCAGTGAAAACGAACGGAATACTGTGCACATTTAAGTACAGGTTCCTTGAACTTTATTGTAGGAATAAATCATGACGCGTGAAATTCTATCATTTGCCCACAGGGGCAGGACGCTAAGTAAACTCTAGCAGAAATGGACTAAACAGTGGATACATTGAGTACAAATGTTTGGAACTTTATTGCACGAACAAATTGTGACGCGCAACTTACTGGGGTACTGTTTTGTATTGATGCACGCAATGGACGTTGAAACTTTATGTTGTTTTAATTAACCAGCGGTCTCGAAACAATGACGGCTAAAGTTACAGAATCCACATACATATCTTTAAAATGAGATACCATTGGTAATATTTTGATTGGGATATGATGATTGCTTTATAAATATTCATGTGAGAGTGAAATGGGCAAAGGATGTAGTAATAAGACAATGCCTTAATGTGTAAAACAGCATTACAAAATGGCGGCCACGTTTTTTCACTGTTATCTCACTTATGTGGTGGTAGTCCCATCTCTATGAGGGATGTGGGATACAAAATGGGTGTACACATCAGAAACGGCTGAAACGTGATCAAGCCGTAAGGTGAAACGTGTTGTTTCCTGCCGAATAAATTTTGCGCACAAGAACAACTCCAGGTGTTCGAGTACGTGTGTTCTTATGAATATATGGATATATGGGTAACCGGTAGCCCTACCTCGGACCGCCCGCGAGTTGGCTCACCAAGATTCCGTGACCGGAGCTGTGGTTTGATATATATATATATATCTCACCTACTGGCGGTTGCCAGTAGGTAGTTATAGTTAGGACCTAGTTACCATAGGAAAATCACAACATTCTATTCCCAATCACTTTGGCGCTGATTGACAAATGTTCGCGAAATTTTCAAAACTCGTGGCCCGCTCCGGTCTGCTCCTATATTGAAAGTTTTGGGGTGATTCGGCAAGTGGGGGCCGAGAAAAAGGGGGGTTTCCCTATGCAATTTTCCGTAGGAAACTTTAGCCGTGGCCACAGCCCGAACTGCTGAACGGAATTACACCAAATTCGGCAAAAAGGTAGCCCTTGGTTCAGAAAGAACTCTTTTTGTTAAATGGTGTAAATCTGTTCAGTAGTTGCTGAGAAAATCAAAATTAAAATAATATCGATATATAGAGGCGCGCAGGATCCGCACACCCTCCCGATCACGAGTTTCATGCTAATTGACTGTCAACACTCCAAACCAGGAAGTGTTGGCAGCCAGAGGCACAAGAAATCAGTAAAACAACTATAAACAAAAGGGGGCAGGGTAGAAACACCCTGACCTCTAGGCCTGCTTAGGGGGTTCCACAAGGACCTGCAGGGCCAAAAAAGGCATTTTTCTTTAGAATCGTGGGATGCGCGGTGGATCCGTGGATTCGGCTGCAAAATAAAGAAAAAACGAAGCACGTACTCCCGCGCTTCATTTTAATAAAGCCCCTGGGTGGGCCAGGTCCCGCCACCCCCTGGGGCATTGCAGAAAGATTTGCAGGGGGCCCATGGCCCCCCTGCAACCCCAGGGACCGCCACACTCCGGGGCTTTGATTTTTAACGTGGGGGGCCCCAAGCCCCTCAAGCCCCGGGGACCACGACTACCAGGGGCTTTTATTAATACTTTTGCGGGGGTACGCGGGCCCCCCTCGCTGAACCAGGGAGCGCCACCTCTCGGGGCTGTTCTTTTAAAAATGATTCCTGTGTGGGGGGTACGAGCCCCCACATGCCCCAGGGACCACCACTTCCCCAGGTCTCTGATTATTAAAACTGGGGGGCCCGTGATGGACCCCCAAGCCCTGGGGACCACTACACCCAGGGGCTTTGTAAATGTTGGGAGGGGGGCCGTGCGGCCCCCCTCCTGAAGCCCTTGATCATCAGTGATGTTATTTGAGATGTCATCAGTGATGTCATGAGTGATGTCACTGACCATGTCATGAGTGATTTTATATGCGACGTCATCAGCAGTGAATTGTGGGCGCGCGAGTTACAGTTATCTGAACTAACTATAACTGGGGAATTTCTATGGTATTGTACGAGTGAAATGTCCAACTAACTATAACGCCCCTGAAACCTATATACACACACACACACACATATATATATTTTTTCTCTTTTTATATACATATATATTTTTTCTTCCTAAGCTGGATGATTGTAGCAAAATACTATATGAATGTATTGCTATTGGTATTGCAATTATTATGATTATTATTTTTGTTAGGTTTTTGCACAAGCACTTTATATAATTTGGTAAACAAATTTTGTTTGAAACACACTACAAGATGGCTGCCATGGATTTTCAGTATCATGTTATGCAGGAGTCCGTCTTTTATGTCTAGTAACATCTATGACGTGTGGTGGTTTTAAAATGACTGCGAAGTGGCACTTGCAATTTGACATTGAGAAAGCCGTGAGGCGAAACGCGTCTGTCAAAGAGGGGGGGGGGGTCAGCACCAATAAAGCATTTTTGCTTCAGATCCTTCATGTGTGCCTTTTCTATTTCAAACAGCAAGAAAGTTTGACGTTGCAGAAATATACATATATATATATATATATATATATATATATATATATATATATATATATATACATGGAAGAAAGAGTTGCCCCTGGGTGGGATGCACTTACAGGTAGGAATTAATGCCAATGCAAGGGCGCGAGCCGCGAACAAAGTGCTTTTCCTGCCAGATGCGTTTCGGGCCAACGCCCTCTTCAGTGGCAGACCATGTGACATGACGGCAAGCTGCAAGCACCAGTAAATACCCCCAGTAATTATACACAGGTGTAACACCTGAAGCAATGCTTTCTGGGACTGGTGGTTTCATACATATATGTTAGACCTGGCACCATTAGCATGGGTCTCCCTTCCATTTTTTTTTGCTGTTACCTCATATGTTTTTGCTTGTTATAGATGCTTTGGGCACTGTGCCACTGCTATTCAGTGCCACAGTGCAAGTGCTCCCTATGGTAAATTGATGTATGGATTAGTGACTTCATGATGGTTTGGTTTACTTGTCAGACCCTAGTACAGTGCACCGCGCGTGCCCAGGGCTTGTAAATCAAATGCTGCTGGTGGGCTTGCAGCACTGGCTGTGCCACCAACAGAAGCAGCCTGCAAAGGGTGTCTCAGGTCTGCCATTGCAGAGCCTGTGTGCAGTCTGGCACTGCCACGTTGACTGGCAACTGCACCCACTTGCCAGCCCCTAAACTTTCCCTTTTCTGCATATGAGTCACCGCCATGGTAGGCCCATGGGCAGGGTGCATTGTAGGTAAAAGGTAGAACATTCCCTGATGTGGGTGGCATGTTCTTATAGTGAATTACAGCCATTTTCGTTTTTCACTATTGCAAGGCTACCTGTACCCCATAGGCCAGAATGGGCAGTTTGATTACAACATATTATAATCCTAACTGACTCAGGGAACTAAGTAGAAATTCGAATTTAGTATGCCAGAATAATAAAATACATCTTTTAGTGAAGTTGGTTTTAACATTCTGTGTTTGAAAATACCACTTTTAGAAAGTAGGTATTTTCTTGCCTAACTATCCAAGCCTGCCTCTGCTATGTTGTGTATTCCCTGGCTGGAGTTTGAGTGACAGGGGCTGGGGGATTCCAGGAGACAGGGTGAGTCAGCACAGGGCTGAATAGACCCATCTGCATGTAGAGTGGTGGGAGGGGAGCACCTCGGATCTGAACAGGGCTGCGCCTGCCTTCTACAATGCTGACTCCACCTCCTGTGGTGAGTCTGATATCCCTGGCCCACACTGTCAAAGCAAAAAAGGAGTCCTGTAAACAAAGTACTCCAGGACTGACCAGAACTGGTTTGGACTAGGTACAGACACTATCTGCCTTCAGAGAACAAAGAGAATAGTAGTATAAGTATTGGGGCCCAGACCCCAGGATTTTAGATCACTTCTGGGAAACAAAAAGAACCTTTGCTGAGGAGAGGAACCAGAGAGAAACTGAAGGAGAAGAGTATCCCTAAGCTGAGTGTTGTTTGGGGGACTGGCCTGCAGTGGTTGCCTGACTGCCAAAGAAAGGAGAAAGGAACTTTGTGCTACTTTCATTATCTTGTAGAAGATCTCCAAGGGCTTGGAAATTAAGCTTGCCTCTTGCTGAAGTCTCAGGATTAACAGACTTCACCAACCAGCTCCCCTGAATTCCCTTGCTGGGAATCTGAAGTGCCTGCTGTTGTGCTGGGCCTTCTGAGAGACTGTGTGTTGCTGGGAGCTGAAAGTACGACTCCCGAAGAAGAAGCGTGTCGCTGGGAGCCGGAATCGCGACTCACGGAGAAGAAGCCTGTCGCGGTCGCATTACTGAGTAATGGTGCCGCCGCTGCCGCCATCGCATCACCGGAAGCACCACGCATCACCAGAGAAGAGTGTCGTCGTCGCAGGAGACGCCGTTGCATCGCCGGAGAAGCGTGTCGCAGGGCCTATCGCGGATCTGAAGATTTACCAAGGCATCGCACAGCTGTCGGGTGTGCAGCCATCACCCCTTCGTTGACGTTGAAGAAGACGCCATTTTTGTTGCATTGCACCGATTGTCATCCCATCACGGTGCTGCGGGTGGCATCGCCACAGAAGCGCAGTAAGAAACCGATGCATCACCTCCCCACGTGGAGAAGAGCCGACGCATCACCTCCCCTCCGGTAAGGAACCGACACATCACCGTCCCCTACGCATCAGTAGGGAACCAACAAATCACCTCTCCCAGAGTTAGGAACCAACGCATCCCTGTTCTTGCGTGTAAGGAACCGGCGCATCACCTTCCCTGCAACTTTTTTGTTTGTATAGCGTTACGCATCCAAAGGTACATTGAACGTAATGCGTCGCATTTACCATCTAAAGTGAACCAAGCTATTTCTACCATTCTAAAGTACAGTATTGTGGATTTTGTCGTTTATGGTCTTGTAATAAGCTTATATAAAGAATACTTATTTTTGATATACAACCTGTGAGGTGTCCATCTGTAGTGCTGTAATTATATTATTGTATGTGTTCACAAATGCTTAACACACTGCCTCTGAGATAAGCCTGTCTGTTCGTGCCAAGCTACCAAGGGGGTGAGCAGGGGTTATTTTAGAAGTGTAGCCCCTTACCCTGATTAGATACAAGGGTCCCTATTTGGTCAAAGGTACCTACCTCTGCCAACTAGAGACCCCCAAATATATATATATAGACCCCTAAATCTAAATATATATCGGGCGTTTTTTGACCATTTTGCTTAAATAAAATCATCACGCTTATGAATTTGAGGCTCGAGTTTCCTGCTTTGAATACGAACGTTGGTGCGAAGAATATATATATATATATATTCACTGAAAAAACCATATGTTTCACACATGTCATAGTTAGCTGGGCATTTCACTCATACAAAACCATTGAAATTCTCCCGTTATAGTTAGTTCAGCTAACTATAACTCGCGCGCCCGCAATGCACTGCTGATGACGTCACACGTGGGAGAGGTGTGGCGCCGCGGCCAGGGCGACTGACGCTGGAATCTGGGGATCAGGGTTCGATCCCCGGCTCCGGCGGCAGGTTAGCCCAGCACCATGTGACTCTGGGCAATAGCCCGCTTAATCTTCCCGACGGCCCCCAGCGCCTAGAGACCCTTACGGGTGATTGTGCGCTTTACAAATGTGGATTATTATTATTATTATTATTATATTACATCACTCATGACATGGTCAGTGACATCACTCATGACATCACTGATGACATCTCAAATGACATCACTGATAACATCACTGATGACATCATCCAGTGAATGTGTGTCTTTCTGAAAAATAAATATTTTTTATATATGTATATCTAAAGGTTGATGGAAGAGTAAATGGGTAAATAAGTGTCTAAATGGATGTTTTTTTTGTAAAATTGATTGTATAACTGACTTATGTATATCTTAGTGAATTCATGTATTATCGAGTAATGTTTAAATATGTAAATATCTGTATCAGTGTCTCACTTTGTGTATAAGTGGCTGCATGGGTTGGTGAGTAGGTACATGAGTGTCTATATGGGTTATTAGTTGGTTTTTTGAGTATCAGAATGAGTGTCTGTATGGTTTGGTGGGGGTATTACTTAGCGCACAGATGCATGAAAGACTGACTCACTGTTTGTATGTGTTTTGAAGACAAAATGTGTGCAGGACTGTATGGGTAGATGAGTGTGTGTATGAGTGTGTTAGCCAGTGAATGACTGTCTCAATAGTATATTTATGAGTAACTACATAGGTTTTAAACAAGTATATGTGAGTATTGATGTATATAAGTGAGTATATGTGAGAGTGAGAGATTGGAAGAGCTCCTGTATAAATAATTATGTGTTTCCATAAGTGATTGTTTAAGAGAGTAAATATGTGTATGTTTCTGTAGAAGTAAGTGTAGTGGTGTGTGTATAGCTGTATATGCAAGTAAATGGATGTTTGATAGTTTATTTCCATGTGTGAGTAACTCTATGGCTGAGTATCGGTGTGTAACAGGATGTATAGGTGTATGAGTACATGTGATGAGTGAGTACATGTATGAGTGACTATATAGAACTGTTGGTGAATGAGTGGATGTGTATGTAGATGTTGGAATTACCTAATAGGTTGTTGTAACTGGTATTGGTATCTCCATTTAAAAAAAAAAATTGTTTCTATTTTTGAATGTGTGTATCAAAGGTTATATTAGGGTGAGATGAGGTCTGCCACTCTTTCACAAGGATGATGTCATCAGTGATGTCATCAGTGATGTCATTTGAGATTTCATCAGTGATATCATGAGTGATGTCACTGACCATGTCATGAGTGATGTAATATGTGATGTCATCAGCAGTGCATTGCGGGCGTGGGGAATTTCAATGGTTTTGTATGAGTGAAATGCCCAGCTAACTATAACATGTGTGAAACCTATGTTTTTTTCAGTTAATTTCTAAGGTTTTTTAAATGCTAATTCCTAACTATAACATGCCTGAAACCTATGGTATTTTCAGTGAATTTCAAAGGTTTTTTAAATGCTAATTCCTAACTATAACGTGGCTGAAACCTATGTTTTTTTCAGTGAATTTCAAAGGTTTTGTAAATGATAATTTTTAAATGTATTAATTGTTATATTTTTTATACTAATTTACTACATTGTTTTAAAGTATTAATTTTTAGATATTTTATTTTTTAAATTACATCACATATTTTTTATATAAATTGAATTAAAAAAAAAAATATTGAAATTGTAGTGAGCTGAAAGATGCAGCACTGAGGTCTTTCCTGATAACAGGTGAGTAAATCGGAATTCGTAGTTAGGATGATTTTTGAGAAATGTTTTAAAGTTCCAAAACTTCACACTTACAAAAATTTCCAAGTGAAACCAGTCAATGTTAGCCTATGGAAGGAAATTCAAATTACTGTAACTACGATTAGAATTACTTTTCAGGATCAGTAGTGGGCTGAAAGATGCAGCACTGAGGTCTCTCCTGATAACAGGTGAGTAGATCGGAATTCGTAGTTCGGCTGATTTTAGAGGAATTTTTTAAAGTTCCAAAACTTCACACTTACAAAAATTTCCAAGTGAAACCAGTCAATGTTAGCCTGTGGAAGGAAATTCAAGTTACTGTAAGTATGGTTACATTTACTTTTCAGGGTCGGTCCTGGGCTCAAAGATGCAGCACTGACGTCTCTATTTATCACAGGTGAGTAAATCAGAATTCGTACTTCGGCTGATTTTAGAGGAATATTTCGCTCACTAGTGAAGGAAGGGAGCGGGGCCTGAGTTGACATGTGTGAAAACACGCCCTGTGGCGCGTTTTAGGTTGGGGAATATATTCCTCTTCAATCCTGAGGTCACCTGTGAGCCAACTAGCCCACCAGGTATCTCCAATATGCGCCAGGGAGCTGCGCTGCAGAGAGGTGTTCAGAGGGCACGCCCCCTTTTTACAACACTGCAACACACCTCCTATGCCCCCTTAAGGCCCCGGGGACCCCATCACCCGGGGCCTGCCTTTTTTATTATTATTATTTTTTTAATGCTGGAGGGGGGCCGCGTGGCCCCCTCCTGGGCAACTTATGGCCCCGGGGACCCCATCCCCCGGGGCCTCTCCGTTGGGGATGGGGATGTAGATATATATTATCTACTGGCGGTTGCCAGTAGATAGTTATAGTTAGGACCTATTTGAAATCCTCAACATTCTATTTAGAATAATATATATATTATGGCATTCAAAATCGTCCGACAGCGCAAGCAGCAACTCCAACTCGGTAATCAACTTAACCTCAGTAGCACTTTCTAAAAATGATGAGGATGTTCTGAAATTGGGGCTATCATATTGTCCACCCTGCAATTTCAATTATGCTGACACACGCATGGACACCTTCAGATTTATTCGGAAATTGAAACTAAGTAAGTTTCATAGTATGATACCCAGAAAAAAGAAATCGACAGAGGCAAGTAAAAGTCCCTCCTTACTAACAGTGGGAGACCAGGAGGCATTTGAGGAGATTTGGGCACTTCAAAAAGAAATGGATGGGAGTGCTAATCTTGTGTCCAATACAGCACCAGAAGCAATTAGTAAATGTCTAACCCCATTCAAGCCCAAGTCCACTTTTCAACCTACGATGGCCCACGATAATATCGATGCTTACCATGACTTGGTGATCCAGGATCTTAAGAAATTGTACATTGCCACCAACAACAAACGACATGCCATCAATAACCAAAATCATTGCTATGCCCAATTGATTAAAAATTTGGATGCGAACAACACGGTCATAGTACGGCAAGCCGACAAGGGCGGCAACGTGGTACTGTGGCCCCGGAGTTTGTATATGGTGGAAGCTGAAATACAACTGGGGGATACTTTGTGCTACAAGAAGAGCAATTTGCCTGTGGTTAAAGCTGCATGGGTAGATCAGTCTAAGAAACTCCAGGCTTGGAGAAGTGGCGGAGTGATCACTGAAGATGAATTTCGATTCATGAAAAAAGAACACCCGGTGATCCCCACTTTTTATCTGATCCCCAAGATACATAAAAACTGTGAAAATCCCCCAGGGCGTCCTATTATTTCAGCGATAAATAGCTCCCAGGAGAATGTATCGAAATACATCAATTTCTTTTTACAAGACTGGGTTAAGGGACTGAGGTCCTATGTTCAGGATTCTTCTGACTTTATCCGTAAAATTGAAGGTGTTCAGTGGTGTCCAGATATGTTTTTAATGACTTTAGATGTATCCTCCCTTTATACCTCTATTGGTCATCTTGATGGTTTGAAGGCGGTGGAATATTTTTTGAATAAATCAATCAAAGCATTTATATAGCGCACTACTCACCCAGAGGGTCTCAAGGCGCCCGATGCATTGTGCAGTTCACAATAGAATGTTGCTTTCAATGATAAAGATGTGTTTAGAGCAAAATTACTTTTTTTTTCAATAACCAGAGTATATACAAACCAGGGGGGTCGCGATGGGGGCCTGTTTCTCCCCCAGTTATGCATGTTTACACATGGGACTGTGGGAGGAACAGGTCCTGTCGGGACAGCTCCGGGACATCATGGCGCAAAATATTGTTTTGTATCTCCGCTACATTGATGATTTATTTTTTGTTTGGCGGGGAACGGAGAAAGCAGCTAGTGAATTTGTCAATGAGTTGACTATCAATGGCTTGAACCTTAGATTTACATCTCACATTCATGTGACTTCCATCTGCTTTCTGGATATGCAAGTCTATGTGCATAACAACACCTTATCGACTAAACTTTACAGAAAGCCAACAGCTGGCAACACCATTCTACACGCTACAAGTTACCATCCACGTCACCTGATCCGCAGCATCCCTTATGGGGAAATGCTGCGGATCAAACGGTTATGCAGCATTGAGTATGAATGTGTGGTTGCGCAAGATGATAGAAAACAAAGATTCCTAGAAAGGGGTTACTCGAAGAATATTGTTGAGTAAGCACTAAGGAGGACTCAACAGATGTCCCGTGACGACGCTTTAATACCCAAACCACGGGTTGTAGCTATTGCCTCACAAGATGACAAGATACAATCACGCATGATTGTGACGTATAGCAGGCAACACTCTGACATAAGAAAAATCTTGTATCGGAATTGGAACCTCGTTAAAGGGGATCCAGTGATAGGTCAGAGAGTTCCGAACAAACCTATGCTTACGTTTAGAAGATGTACCTCAATGGCTAAATCTTTGGTCAAAAACACTTTGGAACCACAGATGTCAAACATTTGGGGGTCTCTTAGTAAAGGCTTTAGAAAATGTATTCAGTGTAAGGCCTGCCCGTATGGATGTAACAAGAGCAATTACATGAGTCCATTTGCACAACGTCCGCGAGAGATTACAAAACGGTTAACATGTTAAAACAGATTTCGCAGTTTATGTGCTGGAGTGTTCGTGTGGGCTTAGGTACGTGGGAAGTACCAAATTACAGGCCCACAATCGAATACTCCAGCACATAAGGGCTATTATCGGTAAAGATCAGGCCTATCCGGTAGCCAGGTATTTCGAGGAATCACACGAGTCAAATCCATCTGAGCTCCAGTATTATGTCATTGATTCAGTGTGGCCTCTGAACAGAGGAGGTGACAGAGAAGCGAGGCTTTGACTTCTCGAAACTAGATATATTCTGGAGTTAGACAGCAAACAACCGAATGGTTTGAATGCCACTGAAGATTTGCACACTTGTTTACAATAACTAGGCCTTAACAATGGAAATACAAATTAATGTCTTAAAGTTGTTTGCTCGGGGTCACGTTATTGCTATTTTTACAAAATTCTGATATTTTGTTTTAAGAATCGCCTGTACTGTATAATAATGCTTTACTGAATCAATTTGGTAATCATGAGTCTCGCGCCCTAAATGATTGATTTTTTAATTGGTGGGGGGTCAAACCGGGATGGTTCTTGATACTTAAATCTTTTCTTTGCACTAGCACGAGCACTTTTCTAGTTATTTACACTGAATATGACTCTTAGGGACCAGTAGAACATTTATGTGATTTGTGGTCAGAGTTGGACAACTAATTGGATTTGGGCCCACTTGGGCAATATTAACTATTGAAACAAATGGCTATAGAGTTGAATTGGAGATATCTACAATCATTTCTTCTGCAGCAAAGAATTAAAATGTGTATTAGCAATGAATTGATTTCTGCAGTTGTAATAATGTACGAGGAGGAATCTTTTTGAAAATCATAAATGAGTTTTTTTTAAAGAAAATAGAAATCATTTGAAATATGATATTATGAATTTTATATGATTTTACCATATTTATTCATCTTAAAATTATTCATATGTGGAATTTGCATGGATTATGTAAATCTGCACAGCCATTGAATAGTATTTTTTCCATGTTGTTCACTTGATACTCTGTATTACCCATGGACTGGCACTTTAAAGACTGGTCACTGCCTACCGCAACTTGCCATGTGATCAAGCTTCGTTGGAAGCGAAACGCGTAATGGCAGCTGGCTGGCTGGAGAAATACACCTTGAATTAGCACAGATTCGGGTCTGCTTTCGTCGTTTGTGGAAAGACTTTGGCGGTTGCCTGGTTTTTGTGACGAGTTACGTTCATATATATATATATGGGATTTTCTTTCCATACGGCTTTGGATGTACGCTGCTAAAACTTATATATTGAGCTGTTTTTGTATGAGGCACGACATGATTATGAGAAATATACCTTTTGTACATAGATAATATTAATTGTCATGTATATACTTCGGTTGGGTTTTGTTCATCATGTCCCTTTTTGCCTTGTAAATAAGCTCTCCTTACTATGAAATCCGTTTTATATGATTTCATGGTTTGTGCTCTCTTTCATTGAAATATTTGCTTTATTTTAGGCATTCTTTGAATATTTGCACATAGGTAGCGTCTTATTGTATAGTATTTCGTCCATGCCTATGGTCTAATTGATTGCACTGTCACTTTAAATAGCTTTGCAAAGCATGTGTAGTTTGTCATGTGATCAAGCCTCCCTGGAGGCGAAACGCGTCATGGCGGCAGCGCTGGCTTTACGAGAATAAATATCACCTTGCACCGGCATCCTTTGGGTCGACTCTTTGTTGCGGTACACTATCGGTGCATGCCTGTTCACCAGAAGCGACAACTTGCAGAATATATATATATATGTATATATATATATTACCTACTGGCGGTCGCCAGTAGGTAATTATAGTTAGGATTGATTTCCATAGGGAAATCGCAACATTCTATTGGGAATAACTTTGGCGCCAATTGAGGAATCTGCCTGAATTTTTTAGCAACTTTGCCTCGCGGCGCTCTGGTCCTTCTCTGAAAGTTTGGGGGGGATCCGTGAAGCGGGGGCTGAGATAAAAGGGGGGTCCCAAAACGTGTTTTCCCTATGTTAATTTCCATAGGGTGGTCGGTTTCACTTTTAGCTCGAACGGCTGAATGGATTTTCACCAAACTTGGCAAAATTGTAGGGACTGGTAGCCCGATGTGCCTTTGCTATGTCTCAAGATATGTGCTCCAGAGGATTTTGAGTAATTTGGGTTCAAACATTTTTATATATCTATAGCAGCGCCCCGGTACGCGCACCGGGGAGCGCTCTGGGCTCGCCACGCGACTTGCGCACGGGAAGCTGATTGGCTCTCGAGTGTCTGTAAACATTCGAAACAGTCCGCAGCAGCCGTCATCTTGTGTCTCGGTAGGACATTAGGGACCATCTCCCTAGCCTCTGCATCCAATAGAGTGGGTTGATTGGAGGCGCTTGAAGAAGAAGGATGGGAAGGGTTCTTGGTCAGTTCCCTGACCTCTGCTGCCGAATAATTGTTCGGGTGCTTCCTCTGCATATGTCTTATCATCGTGTGGTTCCCAAAAGAATACTTTTTCTTTGGGTTCCCTCTTGACAGTTCTTGGCCACAGATGAGGCAAGTCACCTTAGCTGCATTCACCTTTTTTGCACCCCTTGGCATCTTGTAAAAGTTCCAAATAAAATGATCTTTGGGTCTGTATGGGGGATTGTCCTCAGGCAGAAAGTCCCTCTCCACCTCCTCCTCTTCGTTTTCCTCTTCTTGTTGACCACCAATGTGGTCTTGTGGTGGTCCTTGTGGTGGTGGTGGAGGTGGTGGTGGTGCAGATGCACCTGCAGCTGCTACTAGTGAAGCCATTTCTCAAAGAATGAATGCAGGTCTTCTTCACTCAAAAGTGAAAATGAGGAAAAAAGGTGGGGTATTTCAACATTTAGAAACCAAAAGTGTTCGGAACCAATCAAAAGTGTTATTTTTAGGTTACATGACCCGACGCGCTTACGCTACGTGCCCCGGGGCGCGCCCGTAGTCGCGCTCCGGGGCGCGCCCGTAGTCGCGCCCCGTGGCGCGCCCGGGGGTGCGTAGCGTAAGCGCGTCAGGACGTTGCGCGATCGTATGCGCTCGCGTGCTTTCGGGTGCGTTTACGCAGTGCGGCATATGGCATATGGCGCATCACGCGGTTACGCGAAACGCCACAATGTTGTTTTCAGTCGCGAGAATAGCGCTAACGGGACGCTCACCGGGGCGCGACAATGCACTGCACTTACTCGTGCGTTCACCGGTACGCCCCCAGAGCACCCCGGGCCCAAAAATAGAAAAAATTAATAATAATAATTTGACTTTTTATACCTATAGTGATTTGCTAATAAAAAACCATTGAAATTCACTGAAAAAACCATAGGTTTCACACCAGTTATAGTTAGGAATTAGCATTAAAAAACCTATTAAATACACTGAAAAAACCATAGGTTTCACACCAGTTATAGTTAGCTGAAAGTTTTACTCACATAATATCATTGACATTCCCACGTTATAGTTAGTTGGACTCACTATAACTTGCGCGTGCAATGCACTGCTGATGACGTCACATATTACATCACTCATGACATGAAATAGTTTTTTTTAATGCTAATTCCTAACTATAACTGGTGTGAAACCTATGGTTTTTTCAGTAAATATATATATATATATATATATATATATATATATATATATATATATATATATAAAATCTACTGGCGGTCGCCAGTAGATAGTTATAGTTAGGACTTAATCAGCAACATTCTATTTAGAATAACTTTGGCGCCAGTTGACAAATCTCCGCAACTTTTTCAAAACTAATGGCCAGCTCCGGTCAGCTCCTATCCTGAAAGTCTCGGGGTGATTCATCAAGCGGGGGCTGAGAAATTAAGGGGTTCCCAAAACGTGTTTTCCCCATGCAATATAAATAAAAAACACGCAAGCGGTAAAAAAGGGGGTGGTGATGGACGGAGCATCTGAATCAATCAAACACTCACACCCAGTGAGTCCCTTGCTCACTTTGCCACTGGATTCAAGCAAGCCGGGCTGAAGACGACTGGAATGCCAGAAACCGGTCCTCGGAAGCTTGTTTCCGGTCCAGGGAAGACATGGCTTGGCAGTTCGGGCTGGACTGTTCCCATGAGGCACAGGGTCAGACTGATTTGCATATAGCCATGTCTGAACTGGTGTGGCAGAGTGAGCTAAAGAACGGTGATGGATTAAACTCAGATCTTTTGACTGGGTGTGAGTGTTTGATTGATTCAGATGCTCCTTCCATCACCACCCCCTTTTGTACCGCTTTTGGCCGCCATAAGTGTGGCAGGGTATGCTCAGACGTGAGTCCCTTGCTCACTTTGCCACTGGATTCAAGCAAGCCGGGCTGAAGACGGCTGGAATGCCAGAAACCGGTCCTCGGAAGCTTGTTTCCGGTCCAGGGAAGACATGGCTTGGCAGTTCGGGCTGGACTGTTCCCATGAGGCACAGGGTCAGACTGATTTGCATATAGCCATGTCTGAACTGGGGTGGCAGAGTGGGCTAAAGAACGGTGATGGATTAAACTCAGATCTTTTGACTGGGTGTGAGTGTTTGATTGCTTGAGATGCTCCGTCCATCACCACCCCCTTTTGTACCGCTTTTGGCCGCCATAAGTGTGGCAGGGTATGCTCAGACATGAGTCCCTTGCTCACTTTGCCACTGGATTCAAGCAAGCCGGGCTGAAGACGGCTGGAATGCCAGAAACCGGTCCTTGGAAGCTTGTTTCCGGTCCAGGGAAGACATGACTTGGCAGTTCGGGCTGGACTGTTCCCATGAGGCACAGGGTCAGACTGATTTGCATATAGCCATGTCTGAACTGGGGTGGCAGAGTGGGCTAAAGAACGGTGATGGATTAAACTCAGATCTTTTGACTGGGTGTGAGTGTTTGATTGATTCAGATGCTCCGTCCATCACCACCCCCTTTTGTACCGCTTTTGGCCGCCATAAGTGTGGCAGGGTATGCTCAGACGTAAGTCCCTTGCTCACTTTGCCACTGGATTCAAGCAAGCCGGGCTGAAGACGGCTGGACTGCCAGAAACCGGTCCTCGGAAGCTTGTTTCCGGTCCAGGGAAGACATGGCTTGGCAGTTCGGGCTGGACTGTTCCCATGAGGCACAGGGTCAGACTGATTTGCATATAGCCATGTCTGAACTGGGGTGGCAGAGTGGGCTAAAGAATGGTGATGGATTAAACCCAGATCTTTTGACTGGGTGTGAGTGTTTGATTGATTCAGATGCTCCGTCCATCACCACCCCCTTTTGTACCTCTTTTGGCCGCCATAAGTGTGGCAGGGTATGCTCAGACGTGAGTCCCTTGCTCACTTTGCCACTGGATTCAAGCAAGCCGGGCTGAAGACAGCTAGAATGCCAGAAACCAGTCCTCGAAAGCTTGTTTCCGGTCCGGGGAAGACATGGCTTGGCAGTTCGAGCTGGACTGTTCCCATGAGGCACAGGGTCAGACTGATTTGCATATAGCCATGTCTGAACTGGGGTGGCAGAGTGGGCTAAAGAACGGTGATGGATTAAACTCAGATCTTTTGACTGGGTGTGAGTGTTTGATTGATTCGGGTGCTCCGTCCATCACCACCCCCTTTTGTACCGCTTTTGGCCGCCAAAAGTGTGGCAGGGTATGCTCAGACGTGAGTCCCTTGCTCACTTTGCCACTGGATTCAAGCAAGCCGGGCTGAAGACGGCTGGAATGCCAGAAACCGTTCCTCGGAAGCTTGTTTCCGGTCCAGGGAAGACATGGCTTGGCAATTCGGGCTGGACTGTTCCCATGAGGCACAGGGTCAGACTGATTTGCATATAGCCATGTCTGAACTGGGATGCCAGAGTGGGCTAAAGAACGGTGATGGATTAAACTCAGATCTTTTGACTGGGTGTGAGTGTTTGATTGATTCAGATGCTCCGTCCATCACCACCCCCTTTTGTACCGCTTTTGGCCGCCATAAGTGTGGCAGGGTATGCTCAGATGTGAGTCCCTTGCTCACTTTGCCACTGGATTCAAGCAAGCCGGGCTGAAGACGGCTGGAATGCCAGAAACCGGTCCTCGGAAGCTTGTTTCCGGTCCAGGGAAGAGATGGCTTGGCAGTTCGGGCTGGACTGTTCCCATGAGGCACAGGGTCAGACTGATTTGCATAAAGCCATGTCTGAACTGGGGTGGCAGAGTGGGCTAAAGAACGGTGATGGATTAAACTCAGATCTTCTGACTGGGTGTGAGTGTTTGATTGATTCAGATGCTCCGTCCTTCACCACCCCCTTTTGTACCGCTTTTGGCCGCCATAAGTGTGGCAGGGTATGCTCAGACGTAAGTCCCTTGCTCACTTTGCCACTGGATTCAAGCAAGCCGGGCTGAAGACGACTGGAATGCCAGAAACCGGTCCTCGGAAGCTTGTTTCCGGTCCAGGGAAGACATGGCTTGGCAGTTCGGGCTGGACTGTTCCCATGAGGCACAGGGTCAGACTGATTTGCATATAGCCATGTCTGAACTGGTGTGGCAGAGTGAGCTAAAGAACGGTGATGGATTAAACTCAGATCTTTTGACTGGGTGTGAGTGTTTGATTGATTCAGATGCTCCTTCCATCACCACCCCCTTTTGTACCGCTTTTGGCCGCCATAAGTGTGGCAGGGTATGCTCAGACGTGAGTCCCTTGCTCACTTTGCCACTGGATTCAAGCAAGCCGGGCTGAAGACGGCTGGAATGCCAGAAACCGGTCCTCGGAAGCTTGTTTCCGGTCCAGGGAAGACATGGCTTGGCAGTTCGGGCTGGACTGTTCCCATGAGGCACAGGGTCAGACTGATTTGCATATAGCCATGTCTGAACTGGGGTGGCAGAGTGGGCTAAAGAACGGTGATGGATTAAACTCAGATCTTTTGACTGGGTGTGAGTGTTTGATTGCTTGAGATGCTCCGTCCATCACCACCCCCTTTTGTACCGCTTTTGGCCGCCATAAGTGTGGCAGGGTATGCTCAGACATGAGTCCCTTGCTCACTTTGCCACTGGATTCAAGCAAGCCGGGCTGAAGACGGCTGGAATGCCAGAAACCGGTCCTTGGAAGCTTGTTTCCGGTCCAGGGAAGACATGACTTGGCAGTTCGGGCTGGACTGTTCCCATGAGGCACAGGGTCAGACTGATTTGCATATAGCCATGTCTGAACTGGGGTGGCAGAGTGGGCTAAATAACGGTGATGGATTAAACTCAGATCTTTTGACTGGGTGTGAGTGTTTGATTGATTCAGATGCTCCGTCCATCACCACCCCCTTTTGTACCGCTTTTGGCCGCCATAAGTGTGGCAGGGTATGCTCAGACGTAAGTCCCTTGCTCACTTTGCCACTGGATTCAAGCAAGCCGGGCTGAAGACGGCTGGACTGCCAGAAACCGGTCCTCGGAAGCTTGTTTCCGGTCCAGGGAAGACATGGCTTGGCAGTTCGGGCTGGACTGTTCCCATGAGGCACAGGGTCAGACTGATTTGCATATAGCCATGTCTGAACTGGGGTGGCAGAGTGGGCTAAAGAATGGTGATGGATTAAACCCAGATCTTTTGACTGGGTGTGAGTGTTTGATTGATTCAGATGCTCCGTCCATCACCACCCCCTTTTGTACCTCTTTTGGCCGCCATAAGTGTGGCAGGGTATGCTCAGACGTGAGTCCCTTGCTCACTTTGCCACTGGATTCAAGCAAGCCGGGCTGAAGACAGCTAGAATGCCAGAAACCAGTCCTCGAAAGCTTGTTTCCGGTCCGGGGAAGACATGGCTTGGCAGTTCGAGCTGGACTGTTCCCATGAGGCACAGGGTCAGACTGATTTGCATATAGCCATGTCTGAACTGGGGTGGCAGAGTGGGCTAAAGAACGGTGATGGATTAAACTCAGATCTTTTGACTGGGTGTGAGTGTTTGATTGATTCGGGTGCTCCGTCCATCACCACCCCCTTTTGTACCGCTTTTGGCCGCCAAAAGTGTGGCAGGGTATGCTCAGACGTGAGTCCCTTGCTCACTTTGCCACTGGATTCAAGCAAGCCGGGCTGAAGACGGCTGGAATGCCAGAAACCGTTCCTCGGAAGCTTGTTTCCGGTCCAGGGAAGACATGGCTTGGCAATTCGGGCTGGACTGTTCCCATGAGGCACAGGGTCAGACTGATTTGCATATAGCCATGTCTGAACTGGGATGCCAGAGTGGGCTAAAGAACGGTGATGGATTAAACTCAGATCTTTTGACTGGGTGTGAGTGTTTGATTGATTCAGATGCTCCGTCCATCACCACCCCCTTTTGTACCGCTTTTGGCCGCCATAAGTGTGGCAGGGTATGCTCAGATGTGAGTCCCTTGCTCACTTTGCCACTGGATTCAAGCAAGCCGGGCTGAAGACGGCTGGAATGCCAGAAACCGGTCCTCGGAAGCTTGTTTCCGGTCCAGGGAAGAGATGGCTTGGCAGTTCGGGCTGGACTGTTCCCATGAGGCACAGGGTCAGACTGATTTGCATAAAGCCATGTCTGAACTGGGGTGGCAGAGTGGGCTAAAGAACGGTGATGGATTAAACTCAGATCTTCTGACTGGGTGTGAGTGTTTGATTGATTCAGATGCTCCGTCCTTCACCACCCCCTTTTGTACCGCTTTTGGCCGCCATAAGTGTGGCAGGGTATGCTCAGACGTAAGTCCCTTGCTCACTTTGCCACTGGATTCAAGCAAGCCGGGCTGAAGACGGCTGGACTGCCAGAAACCGGTCCTCGGAAGCTTGTTTCCGGTCCAGGGAAGACATGGCTTGGCAGTTCGGGCTGGACTGTTCCCATGAGGCACAGGGTCAGACTGATTTGCATATAGCCATGTCTGAACTAGGGTGGTAGAGTGGGCTAAAGAACGGTGCTGGATTAAACTCAGATCTTTTGACTGGGTGTGAGTGTTTGATTGATTCAGATGCTCCGTCCATCACCACCCCCTTTTGTACCTCTTTTGGCCGCCATAAGTTTGGCAGGGTATGCTCAGACGTGAGTCCCTTGCTCACTTTGCCACTGGATTCAAGCAAGCCGGACTGAAGACGGCTGGAATGCCAGAAACCAGTCCTCGGAAGCTTGTTTCCGGTCCAGGGAAGACATGGCTTGGCAGTTCGGGCTGGACTGTTCCCATGAGGCACAGGGTCAGACTGATTTGCATATAGCCATGTCTGAAGTGGGGTGGCAGAGTGGGCTAAAGAACGGTGATGGATTAAACTCAGATCTTTTGACTGGGTGTGAGTGTTTGATTGATTCAGATGCTCCGTCCATCACCACCCCCTTTTGTACCGCTTTTGGCCGCCAAAAGTGTGGCAGGGTATGCTCAGACGTGAGCCCTCGCTCACTTTGCCACTGGATTCAAGCAAGCCGGGCTGAAGACGGCTGGAATGCCAGAAACCGTTCCTCGGAAGCTTGTTTCCGGTCCAGGGAAGACATGGCTTGGCAATTCGGGCTGGACTGTTCCCATGAGGCACAGGGTCAGACTGATTTGCATATAGCCATGTCTGAACTGGGGTGACAGAGTGGGCTAAAGAACGGTGATGGATTAAACTCAGATCTTTTGACTGGGTGTGAGTGTTTGATTGATTCAGATGCTCCGTCCATCACCACCCCCTTTTGTACCGCTTTTGGCCGCCATAAGTGTGGCAGGGTATGCTCAGATGTGAGTCCCTTGCTCACTTTGCCACTGGATTCAAGTAAGCCGGGCTGAAGACGGCTGGAATGCCAGAAACCGGTCCTCGGAAGCTTGTTTCCGGTCCAGGGAAGACATGGCTTGGCAGTTCGGGCTGGACTGTTCCCATGAGGCACAGGGTCACACTGATTTGCATATAGCCATGTCTGAACTGGGGTGGCAGAGTGGGCTAAAGAACGGTGATGGATTAAACCCAGATCTTCTGACTGGGTGTGAGTGTTTGATTGATTCAAATGGTCTGTCCATCACCACCCCCTTTTGTACCGCTTTTGGCCGCCATAAGTGTGGCAGGGTATGCTCAGACGTGAGTCCCCTGCTCACTTTGCCACTGGATTCAAACAAGCCGGGCTGAAGACGGCTGGAATGCCAGAAACCGGTCCTCGGAAGCTTGTTTCCGGTCCAGGGAAGACATGGCTTGGCAGTTTGGGCTGAACTGTTCCCATGAGGCACAGGGTCAGACTGATTTGCATATAGCCATGTCTGAACTGGGGTGGCAGAGTGGGCTAAAGAGCGGTGATAGATTAAACTCAGATCTTTTGACTGGGTGTGAGTGTTTGATTGATTCAGATGCTCCGTCCATCACCACCCCCTTTTGTACCGCTTTTGGCCGCCATAAGTGTGGCAGGGTATGCTCAGACCTGAGTCCCTTGCTCACTTTGCCACTGGATTCAAGCAAGCCGGGCTGAAGACGGCTGGAATGCCAGAAACCGGTCCTCGGAAGCTTGTTTCCGGTCCAGGGAAGACATGGCTTGGCAGTTCGGGCTGGACTGTTCCCATGAGGCACAGGGTCAGACTGATTTGCATATAGCCATGTCTGAACTGGGGTGGCAGAGTGGGCTAAAGGACGGTGATGGATTAAACTCAGATCTTTTGACTGGGTGTGAGTGTTTGATTGATTCCGATGCTCCGTCCATCACCACCCCCTTTTGTACCGCTTTTGGCCGCCATAAGTGTGGCAGGGTATGCTCAGACGTAAGTCCCTTGCTCACTTTGCCACTGGATTCAAGCAAGCCGGGCTGAAGACGGCTGGAATGCCAGAAACCGGTCCTCGGAAGCTTGTTTCTGGTCCAGGGAAGACATGGCTTGGCAGTTCGGGCTGGACTGTTCCCATGAGGCACAGGGTCAGACTGATTTGCATATAGCCATGTCTGAACTGGGGTGGCAGAGTGGGCTAAAGGACGGTGATGGATTAAACTCAGATCTTTTGACTGGGTGTGAGTGTTTGATTGATTCAGATGCTCCGTCCATCACCACCCCCTTTTGTACCGCTTTTGGCCGCCATAAGTGTGGCAGGGTATGCTCAGACGTAAGTCCCTTGTTCACTTTGCCACTGGATTCAAGCAAGCCGGGCTGAAGACAGCTGGACTGCCAGAAACCGGTCCTCGGAAGCTTGTTTCCGGTCCAGGGAAGACATGGCTTGGCAGTTCGGGCTGGACTGTTCCCATGAGGCACAGGGTCAGACTGATTTGCATATAGCCATAACTGAACTGGGGTGGTAGAGTGGGCTAAAGAACGGTGCTGGATTAAACTCAGATCTTTTGACTGGGTGTGAGTGTTTGATTGATTCAGATGCTCCGTCCATCACCACCCCCTTTTGTACCTCTTTTGGCCGCCATAAGTGTGGCAGGGTATGCTCAGACGTGAGTCCCTTGCTCACTTTGCCACTGGATTCAAGCGAGCCGGGCTGAAGACGGCTGGAATGGCAGAAACCAGTCCTCGGAAGCTTGTTTCCGGTCCAGGGAAGACATGGCTTGGCAGTTCGGGCTGGACTGTTCCCATGAGGCACAGGGTCAGACTGATTTGCATATAGCCATGTCTGAAGTGGGGTGGCAGAGTGGGCTAAAGAACGGTGATGGATTAAACGCAGATCTTTTGACTGGGTGTGAGTGTTTGATTGATTCAGATGCTCCGTCCATCACCACCCCCTTTTGTACCGCTTTTGGCTGCCAAAAGTGTGGCAGGGTATGCTCAGACGTGAGTCCCTTGCTCACTTTGCCACTGGATTCAAGCAAGCCGGGCTGAAGACGGCTGGAATGCCAGAAACCGTTCCTCGGAAGCTTGTTTCCGGTCCAGGGAAGACATGGCTTGGCAATTCGGGCTGGACTGTTCCCATGAGGCACAGGGTCAGACTGATTTGCATATAGCCATGTCTGAACTGGGGTGCCAGAGTGGGCTAAAGGACGGTGATGGATTAAACTCAGATCTTTTGACTGGGTGTGAGTGTTTGATTGATTCAGATGCTCCGTCCATCACCACCCCCTTTTGTACCGCTTTTGGCTGCCATAAGTGTGGCAGGGTATGCTCAGACGTAAGTCCCTTGTTCACTTTGCCACTGGATTCAAGCAAGCCGGGCTGAAGACGGCTGGACTGCCAGAAACCGGTCCTCGGAAGCTTGTTTCCGGTCCAGGGAAGACATGGCTTGGCAGTTCGGGCTGGACTGTTCCCATGAGGCACAGGGTCAGACTGATTTGCATATAGCCATGTCTGAACTGGGGTGGTAGAGTGGGCTAAAGAACGGTGCTGGATTAAACTCAGATCTTTTGACTGGGTGTGAGTGTTTGATTGATTCAGATGCTCCGTCCATCACCACCCCCTTTTGTACCTCTTTTGGCCGCCATAAGTGTGGCAGGGTATGCTCAGACGTGAGTCCCTTGCTCACTTTGCCACTGGATTCAAGCAAGCCGGGCTGAAGACGGCTGGAATGCCAGAAACCAGTCCTCGGAAGCTTGTTTCCGGTCCGGGGAAGACATGGCTTGGCAGTTCGGGCTGGACTGTTCCCATGAGGCACAGGGTCAGACTGATTTGCATATAGCCATGTCTGAAGTGGGGTGGCAGAGTGGGCTAAAGAACGGTGATGGATTAAACGCAGATCTTTTGACTGGGTGTGAGTGTTTGATTGATTCAGATGCTCCGTCCATCACCACCCCCTTTTGTACCGCTTTTGGCCGCCAAAAGTGTGGCAGGGTATGCTCAGACGTGAGTCCCTTGCTCACTTTGCCACTGGATTCAAGCAAGCCGGGCTGAAGACGGCTGGAATGCCAGAAACCGTTCCTCGGAAGCTTGTTTCCGGTCCAGGGAAGACATGGCTTGGCAATTCGGGCTGGACTGTTCCCATGAGGCACAGGGTCAGACTGATTTGCATATAGCCATGTCTGAACTGGGGTGCCAGAGTGGGCTAAAGAACGGTGATGGATTAAACTCAGATCTTTTGACTGGGTGTGAGTGTTTGATTGATTCAGATGCTCCGTCCATCACCACCCCCTTTTGTACCGCTTTTGGCCGCCATAAGTGTGGCAGGGTATGCTCAGATGTTAGTCCCTTGCTCACTTTGCCACTGGATTCAAGCAAGTCGGGCTGAAGACGGCTGGAATGCCAGAAACCGGTCCTCGGAAGCTTGTTTCCGGTCCAGGGAAGACATGGCTTGGCAGTTCGGACTGGACTGTTCCCATGAGGCACAGGGTCAGACTGATTTGCATATAGCCATGTCTGAACTGGGGTGGCAGAGTGGGCTAAAGAACGGTGATGGATTAAACTCAGATCTTCTGACTGGGTGTGAGTGTTTGATTGATTCAGATGCTCCGTCCATCACCACCCCCTTTTGTACCGCTTTTGGCCGCCATAAGTGGGGCAGGGTATGCTCAGACCTGAGTCCCTTGCTCACTTTGCCACTGGATTCAAGCAAGCCGGGCTGAAGACGGCTGGAATGCCAGAAACCGGTCCTCGGAAGCTTGTTTCCGGTCCAGGGAAGACATGGCTTGGCAGTTCGGGCTGGACTGTTCCCATGAGGCACAGGGTCAGACTGATTTGCATATAGCCATGTCTGAACTGGGGTGGCAGAGTGGGCTAAAGGACGGTCAGGGCTCGACAAATTCACTCGACCGCTCGCATTTGCGAGTGAGATTGATTAAGGACGAGCTATTTTTAGGTCCTACTCGCCCTTTCTGGCGAGTAGGAATACAAACTTGACACTTGACCTCTGCCTCTGAAAGCAGAGGAAATGTGACAAGATAGGAAGATTTAAAGGCATTTTTATTGCTCACAAAGTAAATGAACAATAAAAATGCTTTTAAATCTTGTTCATTTGTCACATTTGCTCAGTTTTCAGAGTTCGAGGTCAAGTTCATTTAAGTTAGGTCGAGGAGATTTTGTAGTTTACTAGACCTGCAGGTCTAGAGCATTTTTTATGATTCGTCGAGCCCTGACGGTGATGGATTAAACTCAGATCTTTTGACTGGGTGTGAGTGTTTGATTGATTCCGAAGCTCCGTCCATCACCACCCCCTTTTGTACCGCTTTTGGCCGCCATAAGTGTGGCAGGGTATGCTCAGACGTAAGTCCCTTGCTCACTTTGCCACTGGATTCAAGCAAGCCGGGCTGAAGACGGCTGGAATGCCAGAAACCGGTCCTCGGAAGCTTGTTTCTGGTCCAGGGAAGACATGGCTTGGCAGTTCGGGCTGGACTGTTCCCATGAGGCACAGGGTCAGGCTGATTTGCATATAGCCATGTCTGAACTGGGGTGGCAGAGTGGGCTAAAGGACGGTGATGGATTAAACTCAGATCTTTTGACTGGGTGTGAGTGTTTGATTGATTCAGATGCTCCGTCCATCACCACCCCCTTTTGTACCTCTTTTGGCCGCCATAAGTGTGGCAGGGTATGCTCAGACGTGAGTCCCTTGCTCACTTTGCCACTGGATTCAAGCAAGCCGGGCTGAAGACGGCTGGAATGCCAGAAACCAGTCCTCGGAAGCTTGTTTCCGGTCCAGGGAAGACATGGCTTGGCAGTTCGGGCTGGACTGTTCCCATGAGGCACAGGGTCAGACTGATTTGCATATAGCCATGTCTGAAGTGGGGTGGCAGAGTGGGCTAAAGAACGGTGATGGATTAAACGCAGATCTTTTGACTGGGTGTGAGTGTTTGATTGATTCAGATGCTCCGTCCATCACCACCCCCTTTTGTACCGCTTTTGGCCGCCAAAAGTGTGGCAGGGTATGCTCAGACGTGAGTCCCTTGCTCACTTTGCCACTGGATTCAAGCAAGCCGGGCTGAAGACGGCTGGAATGCCAGAAACTGTTCCGCGGAAGCTTGTTTCCGGTCCAGGGAAGACATGGCTTGGCAATTCGGGCTGGACTGTTCCCATGAGGCACAGGGTCAGACTGATTTGCATATAGCCATGTCTGAACTGGGGTGCCAGAGTGGGCTAAAGAACGGTGATGGATTAAACTCAGATCTTTTGACTGGGTGTGAGTGTTTGATTGATTCAGATGCTCCGTCCATCACCACCCCCTTTTGTACCGCTTTTGGCCGCCATAAGTGTGGCAGGGTATGCTCAGATGTGAGTCCCTTGCTCACTTTGCCACTGGATTCAAGCAAGCCGGGCTGAAGACGGCTGGAATGCCAGAAACCGTTCCTCGGAAGCTTGTTTCCGGTCCAGGGAAGACATGGCTTGGCAATTCGGGCTGGACTGTTCCCATGAGGCACAGGGTCAGACTGATTTGCATATAGCCATGTCTGAACTGGGGTGGCAGAGTGGGCTAAAGGACGGTGATGGATTAAACTCAGATCTTTTGACTGGGTGTGAGTGTTTGATTGATTCAGATGCTCCGTCCATCACCACCCCCTTTTGTACCGCTTTTGGCCGCCATAAGTGTGGCAGGGTATGCTCAGACGTAAGTCCCTTGCTCACTTTGCCACTGGATTCAAGCAAGCCGGGCTGAAGACGGCTGGAATGCCAGAAACCAGTCCTCGGAAGCTTGTTTCCGGTCCAGGGAAGACATGGCTTGGCAGTTCGGGCTGGACTGTTCCCATGAGGCACAGGGTCAGACTGATTTGCATATAGCCATGTCTGAAGTGGGATGGCAGAGTGGGCTAAAGAACGGTGATGGATTAAACTCAGATCTTTTGATTGGGTGTGAGTGTTTGATTGATTCAGATGCTCCGTCCTTCACCACCCCCTTTTGTACCGCTTTTGGCCGCCATAAGTGTGGCAGGGTATGCTCAGATGTGAGTCCCTTGCTCACTTTGCCACTGGATTCAAGCAAGCCGGGCTGAAGACGGCTGGAATGCCAGAAACCGGTCCTCGGAAGCTTGTTTCCGGTCCAGGGAAGACATGGCTTGGCAGTTCGGGCTGGACTGTTCCCATGAGGCACAGGGTCAGACTGATTTGCATATAGCCATGTCTGAACTGGGGTGGCAGAGTGGGCTAAAGAACGGTGATGGATTAAACTCAGATCTTCTGACTGGGTGTGAGTGTTTGATTGATTCAAATGCTCTGTCCATCACCACCCCCTTTTGTACAGCTTTTGGCCGCCATAAGTGTGGCAGGGTATGCTCAGACGTGAGTCCCTTGCTCACTTTGCCACTGGATTCAAGCAAGCCGGGCTGAAGACGGCTGGAATGCCAGAAACCGGTCCTCGGAAGCTTGTTTCCGGTCCAGGGAAGACATGGCTTGGCAGTTCGGGCTGGACTGTTCCCATGAGGCACAGGGTAAGACTGATTTGCATATAGCCATGTCTGAACTGGGGTGGCAGAGTGGGCTAAAGAATGGTGATGAATTGAACTCAGATCTTTTGACTGGGTGTGAGTGTTTGAATGATTCATATGCTCCATCCATCACCACCCCCTTTTGTACCGCTTTTGGCTGCCATAAGTGTGGCAGGGTATGCTCAGACCTGAGTCCCTTGCTCACTTTGCCACTGGATTCAAGCAAGCCGGGCTGAAGATGGCTGGAATGCCAGAAACCGGTCCTCGGAAGCTTCTTTCCGGTCCAGGGAAGACATGGCTTGGCAGTTCAGGCTGGACTGTTCCCATGAGGCACAGGGTCAGACTGATTTGCATATAGCCATGTCTGAACTGGGGTGGCAGAGGGGGCTAAAGAACGGTGATGGATTAAACTCAGATCTTCTGACTGGGTGTGAGTGTTTGATTGATTCAAATGCTCCGTCCATCACCACCCCCTTTTGTACCGCTTTTGGCTGCCATAAGTGTGGCAGGGTATGCTCAGACGTGAGTCCCTTGCTCACTTTGCCACTGGATTCAAGCAAGCCGGGCTGAAGACGGCTGGAATGCCAGAAACCGGTTCTCGGAAGCTTGTTTCCGGTCCAGGGAAGACATGGCTTGGCAGTTCGGGCTGGACTGTACCCATGAGGCACAGGGTCAGACTGATTTGCATATAGCCATGTCTGAACTGGGGTGGCAGAGTGGGCTAAAGAGCGGTGATGGATTAAACTCAGATCTTTTGACTGGGTGTGAGTGTTTGATTGATTCAGATGCTCCGTCCATCACCACCCCCTTTTGTACCGCTTTTGGCCGCCATAAGTGTGGCAGGGTATGCTCAGACCTGAGTCCCTTGCTCACTTTGCCACTGGATTCAAGCAAGCCGGGCTGAAGACGGCTGGAATGCCAGAAACTGGTCCTCGGAAGCTTGTTTCTGGTCCAGGGAAGACATGGATTGGCAGTTCGGGCTGGACGGTTCCCATGAGGCACAGGGTCAGACTGATTTGCATATAGCCATGTCTGAACTGGGGTGGCAGAGTGGGCTAAAGAACGGTGATGGATTAAACTCAGATCTTTTGACTGGGTGTGAGTGTTTAATTGATTCAGATGCTCCGTCCATCACCACCCCCTTTTGTACCGCTTTTGGCCGCCAAAAGTGTGGCAGGGTATGCTCAGACCTGAGTCCCTTGCTCACTTTGCCACTGGGTCCAGACATTTGTCTGTGGCAGAGGCGTCCATTTTGTGGATCTTAAGGTCTTTGGAGAAATTAACCGCATTAAAGTAAAGTAACATGTCTTACCCCTCTAGAGGGGTGGAATGCCATCCCCGTCGCCAGAACTGGCGAGGGGATGGTATTCCAAATCGTATGACACCTTACACGACATGTTTTGATAAAGCCAAACCAAAGTTGCTATTTAACCGCGAGGATTATAAGGCACTTAAAAGTATATGGTATGGCATTATCCTGAAACAGCTTAGGGATTTGTTCCCGACAGCTGCAGACAGGCTCAGCTCATGCTAGAGCTCCATCTCACATAAAACCACGCACTCAGCCTCCAGGATTGATGAGGCCTTCCATAGGAGTGGCTCACAGGTTAATATGTGTCCAGATATAGGTTTAGATATAGGTATACTACATCTAAGCAAGGGGTGATTACACCACCTTACCCCAGCTGAGTGATCAGCCAGTTGTGTCAATTTAAGAACCAGCCAGGGGTGGCAAAAGATATGCTGCAGCCCCTGGTAGGCCTTGGTGGCCCCTATGCCCTGGGCACCTATAGTGCATTATACAGGGGCTGACAAGGGGTCCATTTCCAATTGGGGTATGTACCTAGGGTACATGGAATCCATTTTACAGAGAGAGCAGATGGCCTGGGGCCCTGATTAGCAGGGAACCAGGTCAACTAAGTCAAAAAACCAGCTAAACACAGGCAAAAAATCTGGGGTAACCATAGTCAGGTAGCCACCTTCCTACATAACCCCCCCCCCCAAACGAAAGGAGATAAGGCTATCCTTGGCCAGGTAAGCCTATATTGACTGAGTGGCCATATAAGGAAGTACCTGCACTAGCATGGGTACCCCCTGTCTCATGGTCCACTAAGCAGTCCCTCACCCTTTGAGTATTAGAGGGTCTCCACCATAGGGAATCACTACCTTGGGTGTGTTTATGCAAAGTTAAAGGCTGGTTTGGATATGGAGTATTGAAGTGAGGCTCTACTAAGTTAGGGCTTGGCTTCCTCCAATTATCTTCCACCATGTGTGCCTTTCTTTCTTTAACTGAGTTGCACTGTGCTCTCAGGGTCAACCTCTGGCTACCTAAAGCTGGAGGCTGGGTCCCTCTGTTTGGCTTGCTGGAGGGACAGTTCAGGTTTGGGCCCTTTGGGTCCCAGGTTTGGCTGTGCCCAACAGAATCCATCTGTGGGAGGTCCCTAACTGTTTTTAAGGGGGCTCCCTTAGGAGTTTTTAAAGTTTTCACCTTACTAGGGCTACTAGTTTTGGTGCACCTAATCTTTTGATGGGGGTGCTTTATTTGACAGGGGGCCCTCTGGGTCTCACTGTCCTTCTTGTCCTCTGCAGCCCTGGGCTGGCTAAGGCAAGGGAGAGAGGGGCAGGTTACCTGCTCCAGACTGGGTCCCACCTGAGAAGGGTCCACCGCCATCAGAGGCTCTGTCAGGCCAGGCCTAGCAACCTCTGGGGCAGTTCCTTCATCAGGGGTAAGATCAGTTCCCTGAGGAGGCTGATCCTGTCCTAAAGTCTGGTGAGGGGGAGATTTCTCTTCCTCCTCCATGCTCTCAGTTTGTGTGGAGTTATCCATCATTTCAGGCTTCACAACACACATATCAGTTTGAGTTTGGGCTGTGGCCATCACAGCCCCACCAACCTTTTCAGGAGGAGACTCAGTTTGGGTTTCTGCTGTTATCATAACAGCTTTGCTATTCTGTTCAGGAAGAGCTTTTGCTAAAGATGGGGCAGAGAGTTTCTCAGCCCTACCAACCTTTTCAGGAAGGACATCTTGAATTGGGGCTGTAGCCATTACGGCCCCACTAACCTTTCCATTGGAATTCACCATTCTAGAATGGGTTTCCTGTTCAACCTCAGCCCAGGCTGAGATTTCCAAATCATTACCAAGTAGGCAGTCTACAGGCAAGTTTGGTGACACTGCCACTCTCTTTGGACCAATGACACCTCCCCAGCTGAGACTTACTACTGCCATGGGATGATTTGTTTGGATTCCATCAATGTTTGTAACCTGGTATGTGGCACCAGGTAAAAGTTGCTTAGAGGGGACTATGCCATCAGCCACCATGGTGATGCTAGCCCCTGTGTCTCTAAAAGCTTCAACTTTCAAACCATTGATGATGGGTTCTTGTCTATACTTTCTCAAAGTATTTGGGCAAGCAGAGAAATTGGCAAACCCCATGCCAGTCTCATAAACAAGATCATTGGGTGATGGGGACCTGGATAGGCCAGGGTCCACCTGAGCTCCAACAGTAAACCCACCCAGATTCCTGGGTGTGCTTCCACTTCCTGGGGGATTACTGCTGACAGTAACAGGAGGTGTTGAAGCTGGCTTTGGAGGTATATTTTCTTTATTGTTATTCTTGGGACAACAGTTGTCTGTTTTGTAATGCCCAACCTGTTTACAGGCATAACAATAAGGCTTTTTCTCAGTTGAAGAAGTGTCTTGGGACCCACCCCCATTCTTGGAGTTTTGGGGCCCTGGGGAAGTCTTTTCTTTATTTTTATCCCCACCCTTATCTTGAGGCTTGGTAGACTCCTTCTTCTGGTTACTGTCCTGATTTTTAGGCCTAATCCTGGTTCTGACCCACTTGTCTGCCTTCTTTCCCAATTCTTGGGGAGAGGTCAGATCAGAGTCCACCAGGTGCTGGTGTAAGAGCTGGTTCTGACAATTACTTAGGATCTGCTCCCTCATAATCAAATTATACAATCCTGTAAAGTCATGTACTTTGCTGCCATGTAGCCAACCCTCCAGAGCCTTAGTAGCACAATCTACAAAATCAGTCCAGTCCTGTGTCTGTGTCTTCTGGGTGTCTCTGAACTTCAACCTGTACTGTTCAGTGGTTAAGCCAAACCCATCTATTAGGACACTCTTCAGGACTTTGTAATTGTTTGCATCCTCATGTCTGACAGTGAGGAGCTTATCCCTCCCTTTCTCTGAAAAGGAGTACCATAAGATTGCTGCCCACTGTTCCTCAGGAACCTGCTGTACCATGCAGGCTCTCTCAAGAGCAGTTATCCACTTGTGGATGTCATCCCCTTCCTTGTAGGGGGGCACAATCTTTGTCAGGTTTCTACTATCATAGGACCTGGGTTTCTCTTTAGGAATATTGCTGCCGCCAGTGGCATCTAGCCACACAATTTCTGCTCTCTTGCCAAGGCAAGTTTAGCTTGAGCTAAGGTAAGTTTAGCTTGACTCAGGGCTACCTCCTCTCTCTCTATCTGGAGTCTGACAGCCCTCATCCTAGCCCTATGCTCAGCTTTCTGAGAAGCAGTCATGCCTCTCTCTGATTCTCTGGAGGCACTAGAAATATGAGAGTCCCCTGAGGGAGATCTCACTCTTCTGTTGCCTGGGAGAATCCCATTGTGGGTTCTGGGGAGGTGCTGGCCCTCTCCATTCCCCAGTAGGTCCAAGTTGGCCTGGCTAAGCCTGGCAACTGGAACCTGGCTACCCTGATCCTGAACTTCTAAGTCCTCAACATCTGAGTCCTCATCTAAGTCATCATAATCCTCCTCCTCCTGAGGGGGATCAGTTTCAGGGGGGTTCCCTCCATTTCCTGTTTCTAGGGAAGCTTGCTTCGCCTTGTCTAAGTCATCCTGTTCTAGGATTTCTACCAGGATTAGGCAGGTGGGGCTTCTGCCCCTTTTTAACCCTCTTGCTTTGCACAAGGCAATCAAGTCTCTGCGGGTTAGTTTGTCATATCCAAAAGTTGCCTGGGTAGGGTCAACTGTCACAGGAGTAGACCCTGAGGCTTTTCCTGTGTCAGACATGGTTACTAGTGAGGTGTAAGTGGTGCACTTACCTACACTAAGTGTTTTCCTACTGTACCTTGCTAGTTAGTTGTAGTCAGGGTGTGCTAATCCCTTCAACCTACAACTACTAAGTTCAGTAGAACTTAATATGCTAAGCTTTTGATTTATATGTACCTAGAGGTACTTGATGTGATCTTTCAATTTGATATAAAGATTGCAATGGTAAAACAACAGCAAGCTCAAATCCGCACCGCTGCTCACCAATGTGAGAAGTTGGCCTGGTAGGGGATGTTTCCAATTCTGGAACCACCTACTACCTGACCAAACAATCCCTTATGGTGTCTGGTTGTAAGTCAACCTTATTAGACAAGCTATCCTAGGGGTAGCATGGACTAAGCAGCCTAAAGGCTTAACTTAAGAGGTCGTGTTAAGCGAGCTGTTTTACCACATACAATCCTGTAATACCAAATGAAAGGACACCACACAAGTATATATTATAAAAATATATGTGTTTATTACTAAAAACAATCCCCAGTATTCTTTATGAATAAAGGGGCACAAGCGTTAAATCAAAAGCACTGTTTAAACATACAAGTTGCACAATTATGGATGAGGGCGGGTGGCCACTCAAACCATATACTAAACAAGTGGTATAAGAGAGACCACTCGAACAGTGGTTAGGCCTAGGGCCTAGGGAATCGCTGGGAGCAGTCAGGACAAGCAATGCTGAAGTCGGGAATGGCCCTCGGGATTCGGGAGATGTGCGGAAAGCGCACGCATGCACCAATGTTAACCAATGGTGCGTAAAAGTCATAGAGTTAAAGTTTAAGGACACTTCCGCTGAACCTAGAGGAACAAAACTTAACACACAGACCCTAGAGGTGTGCACCAGTGTGGGAACACCGGCGGAGCAAAGTTACCTCACCCACAGGAAGTGGGTGCACAGGGTCGAAGTGGCGTCGGGTTTTGACACGCAGGCTCTTGGTGCTTGGAGCTGAAAGGGCTGCAGGCAGGTTGAAGATGAAGTGTCCGGTGGAGTCCAAGGGTGGACTCAAGTTGTAGAGTACCTGAAAGCAGAGGGGACAGAGTCTGGGTCACTCAGCAGTGACCAGGGTGGAACCAGGACGGAACCAGGCAATGTCGGGCGCAATCAGGTGGTCGTCGAGGAGCTTCTCTCCGCTGTCATGTGGGCTCTGGGGCATCTGCGACGTCCAGGAGCAGGTCACGATCTGTCCCACGCAGGCTCTCACCGTCGGTGCAGTCGGCTTCAAGTTTGGAGCAAACAAGCCTTGGCAAGAGCAATCCACGCGGGATCGGAAGATTGCTTCTCACTCGGACCAGGAAGGTCAGAGTCGGGGCTCCTTTTCAGGGGAGCTGGTGTGGATCTGGAGCAACCAGATTCACGAGTCTTCTTTGTAGTTTCGTCGGCACAGGACCACTAGCCAGCTGGCAAGTGACCGGGCCAACGCGTTGAGCCAAATAGAGCCAAAGGGCCCCACGCAGCACTCGTCGAGTGTGGAGGGCTGAACTTCGGCTCAGGAGCAGCTCAGGGTGGGGGCTTCTCAAACCCCGGTGCACAGCTTCGAGGATCACTCGTGGGCTGCACGGTCAGCGTCTCGTGGTCAATTCAAGATGGCGTGCCCCACGCTTCCGGTCGCCTCCACGGGTCTCAGCTCTGCAGGGACTGTGGATCGGGCTGTTGGAAGGCAGGCAAGCTCAATCTCGTCGATCTCAGTCGCTCGAGTTCCGGCGGTAACTGCAACTAAGTACACGTCGAGGGCTGGATGGTGCCTGCTGCTGCAGGGTGGTCACTCCTTGACCGCAAGGGAGATTCTTCGGGCTTCCACGTTGAGATGGAGGTCCAAGGGTCCAGAGTTTCGTTTCTAATGTTTCTTCCAGGAAATCTGATGTGCATTGGCACTGCTCCCACTCTTATTCCAATCTGGGGGGCGTGATTACCTGCTAGGTCCCCTCCTATGGGTGGGACCCAGGAAGTGGGTGGATACACCCCCTTCCTCTGATCCAGGCCGCCCTGGCACGAGGGCTGGAGTGCCCCAGAACCGGTTTGGCCGGATTATGCAAGGGGCAGCCTTGTGCGCCCCAGGCAGTGTCTGGTTTCTTTCAAACCTCCCTGCTACAATACACTATCTCCTGTCTGGAGGGCGGTGACACCCTCCTGTGACAGGAAACCCTTTGTCCAGGACCCATTTGGTCGAGTTTCGGTCAACTGCAGGGGTCCAGACATTTGTCTGTGGCAGAGGCATCCATTTTGTGGATCTTAAGGTCTTTGGAGAAATTAACCGCATTAAAGTAAAGTAACATGTCTTACCCCTCTAGAGGGGTGGAATGCCATCCCCGTCGCCAGAACTGGCGAGGGGATGGTATTCCAAATCGTATGACACCTTACACGACATGTTTTGATAAAGCCAAACCAAAGTTGCTATTTAACCGCGAGGATTATAAGGCACTTAAAAGTATATGGTATGGCATTATCCTGAAACAGCTTAGGGATTTGTTCCCGACAGCTGCAGACAGGCTCAGCTCATGCTAGAGCTCCATCTCACATAAAACCACGCACTCAGCCTCCAGGATTGATGAGGCCTTCCATAGGAGTGGCTCACAGGTTAATATGTGTCCAGATATAGGTTTAGATATAGGTATACTACATCTAAGCAAGGGGTGATTACACCACCTTACCCCAGCTGAGTGATCAGCCAGTTGTGTCAATTTAAGAACCAGCCAGGGGTGGCAAAAGATATGCTGCAGCCCCTGGTAGGCCTTGGTGGCCCCTATGCCCTGGGCACCTATAGTGCATTATACAGGGGCTGACAAGGGGTCCATTTCCAATTGGGGTATGTACCTAGGGTACATGGAATCCATTTTACAGAGAGAGCAGATGGCCTGGGGCCCTGATTAGCAGGGAACCAGGTCAACTAAGTCAAAAAACCAGCTAAACACAGGCAAAAAATCTGGGGTAACCATAGTCAGGTAGCCACCTTCCTACAGCGGTGATGGATTAAACTCAGATCTTTTGACTGGGTGTGAGTGTTTGATTGATTCAGATGCTCCGTCCATCACCACCCACTTTTGTACCGCTTTTGGCCACCATAAGTGTGGCAGGGTATGCTCAGACGTGAGTCCCTTGCTCACTTTGCCACTGGATTCAAGCAAGCCGGGCTGAAGACGGCTGAAATGCCAGAAACCGGTCCTCGGAAGCTTGTTTCCGGTCCAGGGAAGACATGGCTTTGCAGTTCGGGCTGGACTGTTCCCATGAGGCACAGGGTCAGACTGATTTGCATATAGCCATGTCTGAACTGGGGCGGCAGAGTGGGCTAAAGAACGGTGATGGATTAAACTCAGATCTTTTGACTGGGTGTGAGTGTTTGATTGATTCAAATGCTCCGTCCATCACCACTCCCTTTTGTACCGCTTTTGGCCGCCATAAGTGTGGCAGGGTATGCTCAGACGTGAGTCCCTTGCTCACTTTGCCACTGGATTCAAGCAAGCCGGGCTGAAGACGGCTGGAATGCCAGAAACCGGTCCTCGGAAGCTTGTTTCCGGTCCAGGGAAGACATGGCTTGGCAGTTCGGGCTGGACTGTTCCCATTAGGCACAGGGTCAGACTGATTTGCATATAGCCATGTCTGAACTGGGGTGGCAGAGTGGGCTAAAGAACGGTGATAGATTAAACTCAGATCTTTTGACTGGGTGTGAGTGTTTGATTGATTCAGATGCTCCGCCCATCACCACCCCCTTTTGTACCGCTTTTGGCCGCCATAAGTGTGGCAGGGATATGCTCAGACGTGAGTCCCTTGCTCACTTGGCCACTGGATTCAAGCAAGCCGGGCTGAAGACGGCTGGAATGCCAGAAACCGGTCCTCGGGAGCTTGTTTCCGGTCCAGGGAAGACATGGCTTGGCAGTTCGGGCTGGACTGTTCCCATGAGGCACAGGGTCAGACTGATTTGCATATAGCCATGTTTGAACTGGGGTGGCAGAGTGGGCTAAAGAACGGTGATGGATTAAACTCAGATCTTTTGAATGGGTGTGAGTGTTTGATTGATTCAGATGCTCCGTCCATCACCACCCCCTTTTGTACCCGTGTTGCAGAAAGGTGGCGCAGACCGTGCCCCTTTTTATATCTCTCTGCTACGCAGCTCTGTGGCGCTTACTGGATGTACCTAGTGGGCTAGTTCCCCTCTAGGGACCCTCAGGATTGAAGGGGAATTATTTCCCTAACTTAAAATGCGCCACAGGGCGTGTTTTCCCAGTGGTGAAGGGAGGGAATGGAGTGGGAAAGTAGCTCTATATATACTGGACCGAAGTAAAATCAGTTGAACTACGAATTCCGATTTACTCACCTGTTATCAGGAGAGACCTCAGTGTTGCATCTTTGAGCTCAGTACTGATCCTGAAAAGTTATTCTAACCGTACTTACCAGTAACTTGAATTTCCTTCCATAGGCTAACATTGACTGGTTTCACTTGGAAATTCTTCAAAGTGTGGAGTTTTGGAACTTTAAAATATTCACCTAAAATCATCCAAACACGAATTCCGATTTACTAACCTGTTATCAGGAGAGACCTCAGTGCTGCATCTTTGAGCCCAGTACTGATCCTGAAAAGTAATTCAAACCGTACTTACCAGTAACTTGAATTTCCTTCCATAGGCTAACATTGACTGGTTTCACTTGGAAATTCTTCAAAGTGTGGAGTTTTGGAACTTTAATATATTCACCTAAAATCATCCGAAAAACGAATTCAGATTTACTCACCTGTTATCAGGAGAGAACCCAGTGCTGCATGTTTTAGCCCAGCACTAACCCTGAAAAGTAATTACCGTACTTACCAGTAACTTCTATTTCCTTCCATTGTCTGGTTTTCACCAGAAAAGTTTTTAAGTGTCTATTTTCACAAACTACAAATATTCCTTAAAAATCGCCTGTATAACTTAAATGCATTCTTTCAACTGTTTAAAGGAGATGCACCGGTGTTGGATGCAAGATCCACCACTGAGTAAGAAAAAGTAACAATAACACTACTTACGTGTTAAGTAAATTTCCTCTCATAGGATAACATTGGTGATTTTATGTGAAAAAGTTTCTAAGTGTCAACTTTTAAAAAACAATAATATTCCTTGAAAATCAATACTGTAACCAAAACGATTTTACTCAACTGTTTACAGGAGATGTCCCAGGACTGAATCTAGGATCCAGTCCTGTGATTAGAAAAGTAATCCATAAAGTAACTAATTGCATTTAACTAGAAATTCCCATTGAGTTCAATGTTGCATTGTGTTTGAAATTGTGTTGCCCATTGTAACAACTGTAACTACTCTACTTAAAAGTCTATTGCCTATTTGCAAAGTATTTAAACAAAAGTAATTCAATCTGAGAAAGTATATTTTGCAATGTAATGTATAATGTAATTATAATGTAATTAAAAAAATTAAATATCTAAAAATAAAGTTTAAAAAAATGTAGTAAATCAGTATTAAAAAATAAATATAAGAAATAATACATTTAAAAATTGTCATTTACAAAACCTTTGAAGTTCACTGAAAAAAAATAGGTGTCAGACATGTTATAGTGAGGAATTAGCATTTAAAAAACCTTCGAAATTCACTGAAAAAACCATGGATTTCAGACATTTTATAGTTAGGATTTTGCATTTAAAAAACCTTAGATATTCACTGAAAAAAATAGGTTTTAAGGGTGTTATATAGCTGGACATTTTAGTTGTACAAAACCATTGAAATTTCTCAGTTATAATTAGTTGAACTAACTATAACTCGCACGCCCGCAATCCACTGCTGATGACATCACATATTACATCACTCATGACATGGTCAGTGACATCACTCATGACATCACTGATGACATCTCAGATTACATCACTGATGACATCACTGATGACATCATCCTTGTGATAGAGTGGCAGACCTCCAATCACCCTAATATAACATTTGAAACACACATTCAATAATAGAAACAAAAATTTTCAAAACAATGGACATACTAATATCATTTACAACAGACCTATTCAGTAATTCTAACATCTACACACACATTCACTCATTCACCAACAGTCTTATACAGTCACTCATACATGTACTCACTCATCACATGCACTCATACACCTATACATCCTGTTACACACCGCCACTCATCCATAGTTACTCACACACATACTCACCCATGCTAATAAAGAATAAAACATCCATTTACTTTCATATACAGTTACAAAGACACTACCACTCGTCTGTCTGCATACTCCTAGGCTATCGTTGGGGGACGCTTTCCTGACTTACCTGCTCCCTGGTGATTCTGCTGCCACTCCTGGTCTCCCTCCCGCCGCCACAGCTCGACATCCAGCGGCCGCCAAGTAGAGGGAGACTACATCCCCCAGGCTCCATTTCCGCGCCCGGAGGCGCTTTAAATGGACGACAGTCCCGGTGGAGCGGGTGCTGTCTGCATACTCCTAGGCTATTGTTGGGGGACGCTTTCCTGACTTACCTGCTCCCTGGTGATTCCGCTGCCACTCCTGGTCTCCCTCCTGCCGCCGCAGCTCGACATCCAGCGGCCGCCGAGTGGAGGGAGACTACATCCCCCAGGCTGCTCTGCTTCGCGGCAGAAGCCGCCACCGCCATTTCCGTGCCCGAAGGCGCTTTAAACGGACGACAGCACAGGTGGAGCGGGTGCTGTCTGCATACTCCTAGGCTATCGTTGGGGGACGCTTTCCTGACTTACCTGCTTCCTGGTGATTCCGCTGCCACTCCTGGTCTCCCTCCCGCCGCCGCAGCTCGACATCCAGCGGCCGCCGAGTGGTGGGAGACTACATCACCCAGACTTCTCTGCTTCGCGGCGGAAGCCGCCACCGCCATTTCCGCGCCCAGAGGCGCTTTAAACGGACGACAGTCCCGGTGGAGCGGGTGCTGTCTGCATACTCCTCGGCTATCGTTGGGGGACGCTTTCCTGACTTACCTGCTCCCTGGTGATTCCGCTGCCACTCCTGGTCTCCCTCCCGCCGCCGCAGCTCGACATCTAGCGGCTGCCGAGTGGAGGGGGACTACATCCCCCAGGCTGCTCTGCTTCACGGCAGAAGCCGCCACCGCCATTTCCGCACCCGGAGGCGCTTTAAATGGACGACAGCCCCCGCGACGCGGGATCGCGCGCGGGTTGTGCCGGGCGAAGTCTGGGCCAAGGGCGGGCCCATTTGAGCCCGTTCGAGGCCTGAGAGGCTGGGCTGGGCCACTCCCCTAACATCTGGACGGATTAACTAATTGAGTAAGTGTATAAATCCAAACTTGCATCCATTTTTTGTGCTTATTCCATCTTGTCATGACTGAACATCCTGCAAGAGTAAATACACGTGGAGGCACTGTGTCTGGAACCCTAGACAACTTCATCATTAGAGCAGCTTCAGGTTTAGCCCGTGAAATTTAGTTAACTGAACGCTGGCTTTCTACGGATCCATCATTTAACAAACGGTCCTCTCTGGGCAAAATCGCTTTGTCTAACAGCCCAGAAAGACACGTAGTTATCAATACAACTAATGATTCAGTTGCCATGGACCTAATCAGTGACATAGCTGATGATCTTACTAGTATTAATGATCTCTAGTATTAGCACCAATGAAGCCATAAACACACAGTCATTAAACGTACAAACTCCAGTTATAATCCTTCCTGAAGGAGTATCAACTAGAGCACAAACATTGGCTGATAAAGGGGGCTATACTCCTTCAAAGAGTACTAGGTTAGGAGCAATACCTAAACAGAAGAGGGCAGGGGCAAGCAAAAAGGGCAGGCAAGCTAAGATTTTACCAGCCGATAAAAATGATCCTACACTTATCACCCAATTTATCACGGAGAAACACACAGTGGGATCCGACTTTACTCCTGCAAATATGACAGTTTGTTCTTCTGCGCTTTTAGGGGAAAGTTTCTGGGTAAAACTGAGTGAGATCCTGACATCCTCTATAAGGCCTATTAACGACAGACTAAAGTATATGGAGGAGCGTCTAAAAAAACTTGAGCAGCTGACCCTAACGAATCTTGAGTTAAACAAAAAATCCAACTCAATAAATCTACCAGTGACCAAGGAGAGATTTGCCACACCAAAAGAGTGAAGAAAAACAAAGGTCACACCCGCAACACCTAACCCACCTGGATGTGACTTAACAACAAGCTCACCACAAATAAGGACGGAAAGTGCCCAGAGCACAAAGACTGTCGAAAAAACACCTGCGAAAGAGAACCCGAGGCACATGACGGGTGGGGGAATTTTGAAAGCCACACCAAAGCGGGGAATTCGTACTGGCACAGCTGATGTAGAACCCTGTTTATTACCAATTATAGACTTGCCCCAGAATCCACACCTTATGTCGTCATCCTGACAGGAGTCCCTGAATTAGGGCAAGGTAATACAGAATCCTTTGCATAATTAAAAAACAAGACGACATATAGGCTCAATACTAATAGGCCGTTACCCCCACACATCCGTAGCAAGATTTTGTTCGTACGAAGGGTTAGTTGGGTAGGGAGAAGCAGAAAAAACATTCAGGGAGACTGCATCATTATAAATTTTGGAGACAGGCAAGCCCCTAGATACATATGTGACGAATGGCACCAAATGTCAGGTACCAGGATATAGCCGCTTGACCTTACACATTTTTATAGTCTAGACACGGGTGTACTAAACTATCCCTTTCAGGGAAACCACCCGGCGGTGAACCCAGGAATTAGATACCCCATAAACCAAAAAGTTTGTGATTATATAGCTCAGGTAATGGGCTTCCCAATTAGCAACAGATACAGTATACTTGAAATGGTGGACTGACTGCCTTCAAATATTGTTACCCCAAATAAACTGGGCAAAATGTGCATAGAGATTAACGACAATACCCACTGTAGTCATCTCTCTGATAATAGCACTCAAATTATTAGCACTGAGGACGAGCTGGAAATGTCATTGGTAGAATTTAAGACCATAGAGACAGAAAATGAAGGAAACCTTGCCGACATTTCCACGCAGAAAATGGATAGACCACACAATAAAAATGTGGAAATGACTGATAGCATTAGCCTGATGTCATGGAACATAGCGGGGCTATCGGCCAGGATTGACGACATGGACTGTCTAACTCTCTTCCAAAAATATACAATTATATGCCTGCAGGAAACCTGGGCATCGGATGCCATTCATATAAATGGTTTCCGTACTTTTTACACACCAGCCACTCACACGATAAGGGGCAGGAACAAGGGGGGTCTTTGCACCTACATATCAAACCTCCTAGATGGTGTAACTGTAAAATTTGAACCAATATCTGAATATTATTAGATATTATCGATGACTGACGGGAGAAATAAAAAAATAGTCCTGGTAAATTTTTATGACAACATCCCTAAACCAGAGATTTCAAGGATCCTAGAGGATCTATTCCAAACCCTGAGCAGCATCGAAGAGAATCAGACAGGTGACAACTGCGTCATATTGGTGTGGGACTTTAACTCCCTCTTATGTCCATATAAAGCTACCTGAACATTTTTGGCTTGGGTTCTGATAGAGAGGATGTCAGTGCACATTTTTCCCACACAACCGTGGGCAATTATTTTAACAATATACTTTTTCAACTAGACTTGGGGTTCATAAAGGAATTATATTCCCCACTGGTCCCCTTTAAGCCAACTTTTATCGGGAGGGGTTGCCAATCCATCATAGACTATGCCCTAATATCTAAGCAGCACTCTAGTCGCATTCTTAATTATAGTCTATGTGAAGTAGCCATGAGTGACCATCATCCATGTAGCTTATCCCTCTTCTTTGTAGGGACGCGGGGTAAAACAAACACTTTAACTGAGAATTTATATAGTTACAAATTAACCCTGGCAAAGAAAAATGGTTACTCTCTGAAATGGAACAAAATAGAACCAGCGACCTTTCTTACAAATCTTATTAACAACAAACAGAGTGAGTTTGAAATATGTCTCTCTGGGGAAAAATTAGATTCTCAAGTTTGTAAGGCTTTTCTCAAAATTACAGAAAAAATTCAAAATCTTCTTACCAGGCCGCAAAGATCTGATAGGAGCGCTGAAAAAAGATGGTTCAATTCTGAGTGCAGTAAAACACACGCACATCTAATGTTATCCCTAAAAAGTTTGCCACGAAATCGAATAGCTGTAAGATCTGCAAGAACTGCTTATCATCTGGCAGTAAAAAAATCACAAAAGAGAGTTGAAGCAAGAAGCCTGGCAGGCTTTACACTTAAGGGGTCGATTCCGATCCGGTAAAAAGTGCTCCGAATTGCCGTTCGGAGCGTTTTTCCCCATACGAATTGTACCCGTAAGCGTCCCCGTACGATTCAGCAAGTACGATCCCAACCAAAAGCGTCACTCCGTACGCCTCGTAAAAAACGCCGTACAAATCGAAAGTCCATACGATTTGCATTCGGCTGACGCTCCACGCTACGTCCGAACGTACATAGACCGCGTCTTCCGAACCAGGAAGTACGATCCGTGTTGAACACACTCCGTACTGCTCTTTTTCTACGAGAGCTCAAAACTACCGTAAAACCAGACTCCGGCACAAACCGCACCCCGGTACGCGTCAAGCAGGACATGAATGCCTTCGTCCGTGTCATCCCAATCCTATACGGCCACCACCTCGTACATTGAAACCGATGACGGTGTAGAAGGTGAGTACAACGAAGTCCAACATACCTGTACGTGGTGCCACACGCGCACATCTCCATTGCACGACTGTAATGTCTGGGTACGTTGCGCCACACACTCCCGCACATCACCAGTGTAATACGGAGACGTGACGCACCTACGTCATCGACCTCGGGGTACGGTACGTCACCGCACATCACCAGTGTAATACGGAGGCATGCCGCACCTACGTCATCGACCTCGGGGTACGGTACGTCACCGAACATCACCAGTGTAATACGGAGACATGCTGCACCTACGTCATCGACCTCGGGGTATGGTACGCCACCGCACATCAACAGTGTAATACAGAGACGTGCTGCACCTACGGCATCGACCTCGGGGTAAAGTACGTCACAGCACATCAACAGTGTAATACGGAGACGTGCCGCACCTACGCCATCGACCTCGGGGTACGGTACGTCACCGCACATCACCAGTGTAATACGGAGACGTGCCGCACCTACGTCATCGGCCTCGGGGTATGGTACGTCACCGCACATCACCAGTGTAATACGGAGACGTGCCGCACCTACGTCATCGACCTCGGGGTACGGTACGCCACCGCACATCAACAGTGTAATACGGGGACGTGCCGCACCTACGTCATCGACCTCGGGGTACAGTACGTCACCGCACATCGACAGTGTAATACGGAGACGTGCCGCACCTACGTCATCGACCTCGGGGTACGGTACGTCACCGCACATCACCAGTGTAATACCGAGACGTGCCGCACCTACGTCATCGACTTCGGGGTACGGTACGCCACCGCACATCACCAGTGTAATACGGAGACGTGCCGCACCTACGTCATCGACCTCGGGGTACGGTACGTCACCGCACATCACCAGTGTAATACGGAGACGTGCCGCACCTACGTCATCGACCTCGGGGTACGGTACGTCACCGCACATCACCAGTGTAATATGGAGACGTGCCGCACCTACGTCATCGACCTCAGGGTACGGTACGCCACCGCACATCAACAGTGTAATATGGAGACATGTGGGACATACGTCTTCTATGTCAGTGTAAGTGTAAGAGGTGTGTAGAAAACACACCCAGCAGTGCCCAGCAGCATAGGGTGTGTGTGGCTAAGACCCCCACCAGTGCCCAGCAGTGCCCAGCATTAGAGTGTGTGTGTGGCTAAGACCCCCACCAGTGCCCAGCAGTGTCCAGCAGTGTCCAGCATTAGAGTGTGTGTGTGGCTAAGACCCCCACCAGTGCTTAGCAGTGCCCAGCAGTGTCCAGCATTAGAGTTTGTGTGTGGCTAAGACCCCCACCAGTGCCCAGCAGTGCCCAGCATTAGAGTGTGTGTGTGGCTAAGACCCCTCCCAGTGGCCACCAGTGCCCAGCAGTGTCCAGCGTTAGAGTGTGTGTGTGGATAAGACCCCCACCAGTGCCCAGCAGTGCCCAGTAGTGTCCAGCATTAGAGTGTGTGTGTGGCTAAGACCCCCACCAGTGCCCAACAGTGCCCAGCAGTGTCCAGCATTAGAGTGTGTGTGTGGCTAAGACCCCCACCAGTGCCCAGCAGTGCCCAGCAGTGTCCAGCATTAAGAGTGTGTGTGTGGCTAAGACCCGCACCAGTGCCCAGCAGTGCCCAGCAGTTTCCAGCATTAGAGTGTGTGTGTGGCTAAGACCCCCACCAGTGCCGAGCAGTGCCCAGCATTAGAGTGTGTGTGTGGCTAAGACCCCCACCAGTGCCCAGCAGTGCCCAGAAGTGTCCAGCATTAGAGTGTGTGTGTGGCTAAGACCCCCACCAGTGCCCGCCAGTGCCCAGCATTAGAGTGTGTGTGTGGGTAAGACCCCCACCAGTGCCCACCAGTGCCCAGAATTATAGTGTGTGTGTGGCTAAGACCCCCACCAGTGCCCAGCAGTGCCCAGCAGTGTCCAGCATTAGAGTGTGTGTGTGGCTAAGACCTCCACCAGTGCCCACCATTGCCCAGCTGTTAAATCAAAAACAAACCATTGTTAACCTCATTACTATCAGGAGATAGACACATGTTAACATACACAAATTTTAACATCACATCAGCTCCCAGGCACACAGCAGTCACAGACATTATCAGACAAACTAAAGTTCAGAAACTGAAATAAATAGCTTTATTCAGCTGGTTCCAAATAGAAAACGCAAATAAGAGTCCTTGCTCATAAAAGGCCAATGGCCAGTCCAAACAAGTCAGAATAACAGTTTGTGCCTTCATGGATGTGCTCACACCCAAACTTGCCTGCACATGGAGTTCAATCCGCTGTGGTAACTTTGGGGACATCATCTGTGGAATCCTCCGGCACCGCATCGACAGGAGAGGGAAGGACAGGTGGAGTGGGTGCAGGTGTTGTGGATTCATCCACACTGGCCGGTGCATCGCTGAAAGTAGCAAGATAAACTTGGCTGCACACTTCAGCCAGTTCGGAAAAACTACCACCTGAACCCGGGGACACATTGGGGGTGGAGGTAGAGGGCAGTGAGTCTGTTCTCCTGGGTCTGTGGATGCGTGTGTGATGTGTGTCCCCTCTCCCTGTGGGTGTGCCTACATCCCCTTGAGATTGTGTACGTGGAGATTTGAGCTTCTTCTGCCGCGTGGGTGTGCTGGGTGTGTCTGTTGTTGTGTCTGACCTGTGGCGTGTGCGTGTATGTTGGGTAGGTATGGGAGAGGCAGAGGTGGATGGGTCTGAAGGATGGGGGGGGGGCAGATGCTGCTGGGTGTACAGAGCTGCCGTCAGTGTTGACTCTATGGCAGCCACACTCCGACGTAGATCAGACATGGCAGATGACATGCCCTCCATGAACGACACCACCTGTGTAATGAGTTGTGTATGTCCATGGAGGACAGTCAACATGGATGTCTGACCTACTACAATCTGCCGGAGTAGGTCCACAGACTCAGCACTGAGGGCAGCAGGGGACACAGGGGCAGGGCCTGCGGTGCCGGGAACAAAGGAGACATGGGGGCTAGCACAGACCCTAGGGACACTAACAACTGGGAGGGTGGAGATGGTACTGGAGGAGGGGAGGCCAGCCAAAGATGAAGAAGTGACCATTGCTGCATATTCCCCCTCCTCCTGAGAGTCTGATTCGGAGCCGTCCGCATGGTAGGATGTGTCAGTCACATGTGGTCCGGTCTGCAGACTCTCCTCACCCTCCGTGCCACTGCCTCCCTCTGACTCCTCAAAGCAGGTGGCACTGTCGCTGGGTCCCTCTGCCTGGTCCGCGCCTGTGTCTCCTCCAGATTCTGATGATGATGCTGTTGGCAAGGAGAATAAGAAAAACATATCAGTCACCTGTACACATCAGACATATCAGCTACAAATCATTTGGGCACATTTCTAAACATGGCATGCATCATGAGTCCCATGCCACTGAACTCTGCACAATGCTAAGTCTAGTCTTGGGCAATTGTAAAAGACACAACGCTCAATGTATAGTAGGATACAAGCAACAGACAAGGCAACAACTTGTATGAGAGACACAATGATGAGCCACTCCCTGACAACAGGATAGCTGATGATGCATCACAGTTCATTTGCCCACCCTGCCACCCAAATCCAGACCTGGTCTTGTTTGATTTGCTTTGACCATGTGCCACATGGGAAAAGTCCTGCTTGAACTGCCATGTGATGCCATCCTGGGACCTGAACCAAGTGTCCCATCACCTCACACTGGCATCACAGCTGTCTACACCCAAAGCCACATTGTGTGGCTGACCATCAATATTATTTACAAACAACATGCAACATATTTAGAGAATATGCACACACGCACTGCCCAGTGTGAGTATGCACAAGCCAAAATTAGTGCACATGTACAGTGTGCACCTGTAGCTAACACATGACAATTAGAAAGTGTACCATGGACAAAGGCCACTGAGGCTGACTCGTGCAGAAAACACATGTTGAGACTCAATATCATTGCCAAAATATGAAGAAGGGCAGACACAGTGCACATGTGGTGCGACATGTAAGGTACCAACAGGTGTCACAGACCCCCCTCCAACATGATGATGTGCAAAGGAAGATGCATACTAAGACATTGCACCATAGGAGTACATGTGAAAAACAATCATTAGCCAAAGCGCTGGTCAAATGTGGAGTAGGGCAAGGCATGTAAAGAAGCAGCTGCTGAAACTGGGACATTCTTATGCCAATGTATTAAGTGCCTGTCTGACCACACGACTCCAACTATGGGAGTGTTACCATGCCTCGGAGCACTGCAGGTAGCATGGGACACACTTGACAACAAACAGACATGTACCTACCCCCTTCTTGCTGCTGTCCCTGCTGCAACTGCCTATGGAGGTCTGGGAACACCACTTCCAGGACCCGGAGCATGTGGGGGTGAGGTGGGGGGTGCCACCATGCCGGCGGGAGCTTACAGCTTCAGCTGTACTCTGGCGACGCTGTGGGTCCAGCACCGATGTCCTGCCAACTCTTCTTGATGTTTCTGAGCCTCCTACGAGGCCCCCCCTCACTCCTGACAGCCCTGGCGATGGCCACCCAGATTTCACCCTTCTCATAGGCAGATACCTGTCACGAATGTAAAGTAAAAGAACATCAGTACACCTGGTCCATGTTTCAAAGACACACATATGTGCACAAAATACTTGAGGACAACAGGGCATCGGATGCTCCACACATTTGCATCATTGTCCAGAAGTATGTGACCTGTGAGCAAACACAACTGCATTACATGCCATTTAAAGGCTACAGATGACATGAGGGGTGCAAACCACTCTTTGAACATGGCACTCACTGAGCAATATATGCTACATCTGGGTGCACTGCAGCACGTGACATGCTGTCACACACCCCACTACAACAAAGAACCCTCTTGAAACAACACTGTACACCCTGGCACTCACTCCCAACAACATAGCATCTATCCACTATACATACACAGTGGCTATAATGTCACACATACAACAGGTGCACACTCCAAGGTAGTGCACACATCACTCACCTGCTCCTCTGGTCTCCCATACAGCTTGCTGTAGTTAGGCAGGAGGGCATCCAGCAGGGCCTTGTTCTCACCATCACTGAATGCAGGTGCCCTCTCCATGCTCAGCTAATCAGGGTCCAGAGGATACAGAGACAGTAGCTGTGTTTAGCACTCCAATGTTGTGCAGGCAAGTGCCCTCACAAAGCCACATGCTGCCTTATATTTGTGCTGCAGAGGATCTGTGAGTCCAAGGAGTAGTGTGTGATAGGCCACCATAGTTAGCATCCTATGTTTCATCCAATCCCATCACACTAAGGCCATGACACACATATGCATGGTTTGAAAACTGAGCCAGAGCTGAACAACAACTTTTGCAACATTGTATACTTTTGCCCAACTGAATTTTCTAGAACACCTGTAGGAGGCTCAAAACTCTCTGTATTCATGACAACCTGGTTGCATTCTGATCATTCCACTGTTCCCCTAGATGTTCCCTATGTATTTATTTGAATATCCACACAAGTACGGTGCCATTGCCGTTGCAAATGCAACCCATTCAATGGTGAAACGAGGCGTACACACGCACGTACCATTGGGGTATGCTGTGCACGCGTATGGCTACAATGCAATAGGGAAACGAGGCGTACACACGCACGTACCATTGGGGTAGCTGTGCTCGCGCATGGCTACATTGCATTAGGGAAACGAGGCGTACACACGCACGTACCATTGGGGTACGCTGTGCACGCGTATGGCTACAATGCAATAGGGAAACGAGGCGTACACACGCACGTACCATTGGGGTACGCTGTGCTCGCGTATGGCTACATTGCAATAGGGAAACGTGGCGTACACACGCACGTGCCATTGGGGTACGCTGTGCACGCGTATGGCTACAATGCAATAGGGAAACGAGGCGTACACACGCACGTACCATTGGGGTACGCTGTGCTCGCTTATGGCTACATTGCAATAGGGAAACGAGGCGTACACACGCACGTACCATTGGGGTACGCTGTGCACGCGTATGGCTACAATGCAATAGGGAAACGAGGCGTACACCGCACGTACCATTGGGGTACACTGTGCTCGCGTATGGCTACATTGCAATAGGGAAACGAGGCGTACGCACGCACGTACCATTGGGGTACGCTGTGCACGCGTATGGCTACAATGCAATAGGGAAACGAGGCGTACACATGCACGTACCATTGGGGTACAGTGCGTCAGACATGCTCAAGTGAACGCTTGTGTAGGCTGCGTTCCTGACCTCCTTCATGTCACCAATTGGGAGAGTGACTCCAGGAAATCACATTGCAGGGATGTAGTCTACACTCCTGTTGACGATGTGGATGCATACATCAGCATAGCATCCTTACATCCGCATGCCCAGGTGTGGCAGACATTGAAGAAGCACAGGGACTGTGACCTTGTGGCTCAGTTTATGTGTGAAGAGCTGTTGAGACATGTCATTAATCATTGTGCACATGTGTATCACATACATACACTTCGCACCTGAGTAACATCTGCAACATATTGTGATGCACATCAACACTGGAATGGCACACCATTCAGTACAGGGAACTGTCACATGATGACAGCAACATGCCCACTGTCACAGAGGGCGAATTGACGCACAGCATGACCCTGTGTGACCACGTCATGTGTGTGCCATGTGCAACATTGTGCATGTTGTTTGCATATGAAATAAACAGGTCAGTATTATATTCCTCACCTTAGAATATCCCCAAGTGTCATACTGGATATGCCTATTTCGGCTTAGCAGTACACTTGTGTGTCGGTAGGCATCTCCTGCGGCTCCGCGTGTGTCGTTGGCGGTGTGTGCGCCGTAATGACGTTGTCTGAGTACTCATATGTCGCCTCTGCGTGCTCACGTCAGGTCCTCTTTTTTCACACCACCAGCGCTGTTCTCGTATAAGTGTAACCTTACTCATTTTTCTTTTTCAAATCATAGTACGATCACTTATGACCATTTAACTTGGATTGTCCGACTCAGGACGGTGCCAATAGGGATGGCCGTTTCCAAGCCTGTGAGGATTGCGACCGACTCATGTCGGTGACTGACCCTCACCGTCGGTGTCTCCACTGTTTTGACGTCAAGCACGACAACAAGAGCTGCTCCGACTGCCGGGACCAGACATATGAAGCTAGGTGTGAGTGGTCCCGCAAGCGGCTCGGACTCCAGCAGTTGGCCCTGCACCGCAAGAGCTCATGGTCTGGACGTAGGTCGAGTGCCCGGGCGTGGGGGTTGAGACATCAGAGCCCCGGGATTTGACATCAGTCCTCCAGGGCAAAGTCGTCAGGTTACCACAAGAAGTCAAAGAGACGTCATCGCACTTCAAACTCACCACAATGCACGTGCAATGCTGCATGGGATGCGGATGACACCACCCACGCGGCTCCGTCAGATTTGCAGCCGTCGTAGCCTGCACCACGACCTCCGGTCCCTGGCCAGCATGCGACGCAGGAGGAGTAAGTGCGCTTCCTCCTGGCCATGATGTCCCTCACTCCACCGACGGGCTACGCCACGGCTTAGGGCCCAGCGGACCCGTCTGGGGGCACTAGCGGGTCTGGTGCTTTGCCCCCGACGCCGTCACTTGCTTTGGCTCTGACGCTGGCGGCGGCTTCGTCCCGGCCCCGCTGGGACAGACAGGATCCGATTGGTGATCCTGGTCCTCGCTGGTTCACCTCACGACCTCACCAGCAACAGTCCCCCAGGTGTCACCCTTGGCACCGTCCTCGGGTGGTGCTGTCCCCGATACCACACACTATACGGCTACGGCGTGGGAACTGCGCAGCAGAACACCGCTTTTAATGCTGCATGGGGAGTAAAACTTCAACAATCCGGGCACAGCTTATGACAACCCTGATTATCAGGGAATGGGTGATAAGGAGTATTGGGAGGGTTCTGAAGACCCACTGACAAGTGAGTGTCAGTCCCACGACAGGACAGGTGGACTGGGGGATGGTCTGGACACCTCGCCAGATACTGGTAATGTCCCTTCTCCAAACGTGTCCTTGGATGAGCGGGCAACGTATAGTGTTGTGTTTAAGTGGGCGGCCAAAGCCTTGCCCCTTCATCTCCCCATTGCGGCTGTGAGGTCCTTAAACTGCAGTCAAGCTCGGCTGAGCCTTGCAGCCGTTTCATGAGGCATTGACTGACGCTATATTGGCCACCATGTCCAGGCCCGCTGCAGGTTTGGCTGTAGATAGGCACGTTGCCAGACGCCCACACCCTTCCCCGGACAACCCATGTTTCCTGTCCTCCCACCCCACCCCAGAGAGCATGGGCATTCAGGCCTCCAAATCACAGACCGCATTCCTGTTTACTCCGCTGGACAGGGTATCCAAGAGGTATGAGCAGTACGGCAAGATGGTATCATCCTCCCTGAGTCTGGGGCTGAGGCCTTCCAACATCACATGCCTCTTTGTCCGATACACACACTCTCTGTGGGACACGGTTGTGGAACTGCTGCCAGAGTGCGGGTTGTAGGTACGGGCAATACTTGGCCAAGCCCTTGTAGAATGCCGATCTGCGGCACGGTATTTGATCCGGTGTAGGCTGGATAGCCCTGACTCACTGGGCAGAGCGATGGCATCCACGGAGGTGGTTTGTTTCCAAGCCTGGTATGTATTCCAATGTTGGAATATGGTACTAACTACTGTTCCTTACAGATATTTATTTACAGAAGGTAAGTAACTTGTTCATACTGTTCAGTATATCTGCTGTAGGAGCATTTATGATGGGTCCTTGCCGTGATGACAGGGTGTCACATGTACGCACACCATGCCAGTTGTGCAAGTGAACCGCTCATATGTGTGATGGCATCACAGACCATTTGTCACAAATAACACATTTCTGCTGTCTGATGATGTCCATGGAATAGTGTAGGAAATATCACACCGCAATAGGAATATGTCAGATCTGTGCAAATTATGCCACATGTGATGTGGGTGTGTGTATTGCTGTCAGCTGTGCAGAAAACCTCCCAATGCAATTCACGTGACGTGTGTCACTGACGTCATACATTGTCATGCTCACTCACACCTTCCAATCAGATCATCTGTATGCATGTCATATCCATTCCACAGACCACAGGTCTTTTACTTTTCACGGAGGAGTGGCTGGCAGCTGGCACATGTTTCCTCAGTGTGTATCCCACGCCACACTCAAAATTGTCTAGTGTTGCTTGTGCCATGTACATTGTCATTGTCTTTGTCTGACAGTTGTACACATTTTCTACTAAATATGTTTTGCAGGGCACCCCCTCTGGAAAGGCCGTTGCCAGACTTGGAAGCCATGAGGGAACGTAATTGCATAAGGCGTTACCGCTTCGGCAGACAGTTGATCAAGGACCTGACGGACAGGCTGGCACAACACCTGCAACCACGACTCAGGTATCCAACTGCGCTGACACCCAAGGTAAAGGTGATGGCAGCCCTACATTTCTTTGCCACAGGTACGTTCCAATTTACCATAGCTGATGTGGGAGGGATGTCTCAGACAATGGTTAGCCGGGTATTGAGCGATGTATTGGCAGCGATGTTGCTGCACATAGATGAATTCATTACATTCCCTACTCCAAAACAGTTGACCCATGTCAAGGGAGAATTCTATGCCCTGGGACGCATGCCACATGTAATTGGTGCAATTGATGTTACAAATGTTACTCTGGTGCCACCACAGGCTCAGGAGCAAGCGTACCGCAACAGGAAACACTACCACTCGATAAATGCCCTGGTGGTGTGTCTTGCCAACATGCTTATCTCACATGTTTCTGCACGTTTTCCAGGATCGTACCACGATGCTTTCATCATGAGGCGTAGCAGTGTACCACAGATGATGCTGCAGCTGTACAACCATCCGGCATTTCTTGTTGGTGGGTAAACTCTGTCAGCTACGTATGTCAAAACTTCATGGACTGCATCTTATTACACACTCATTTCCATGATGTCAATTTGCAGGAGACGCAGGATATCCAAACATGCCGTGGCTAATGACTCCGCTAAGCAACCCCAGGACAGCTGCAGACCAACCATGCTCATGGGAAGACCAGGCGGGTGATCGAGTGAACATTTGGACTCCTGAAGAGCCGGTTCAGGTGCCTGGACAAGACAAGCGGAGCCCTCCAATACACCCCACGCAAGGTGTGTGACATCTTCACAGTGTGCTGCATGCTACACAACATGGCAGTGGAGAAGGCCGTGCCACTCTACCTTGATCCTGATGAGCTGGAACATCCGCCCGTTAAGGATGATGGCCTTGCCCAGGATGCCAGTGACGAGGAGGATGAAGATGATATCCGGAGTCACCTCATCCGCTACTTCTTTTCATAATGGTGAGTCATAGGTGCATTTTGGTAAAACATGTACTATAGAGTTGCATGGGTAGCATGTTGTGTATGCAACTGACTGTATGCAATGTCACTTGGATGTTTGTTGTGCAGTGCCACACAGGTGCAGATGTAATGCAACACACATACGTGCTATGTGTACTTGGAATGTACAGGTGTACTACAACATCAGGCTATTCAACAGGACAATGTCAGAATGACATTATACGGAACTTGACCCTTTGTGTGCCTCTCATCCCCAGCTCGCCCTGCCTGTTGTCCGTTGGTGTCATCGTGGTCAGCCTGATATTGCTCATTATGATTGCAACGTCAGCCGAATCAACAGAGCATGCATGGACATGTGGAAAAGTCAATTTGCGTAAGGACTCATATGAGGCTGTTCAGCGTTGGTATGGTTTCAAATGTGTGGTACATATTCATGCGCATGTTGTTAGACCATGCATACATGCAACAACATCATGTTTCTTATTACATGTAGGCCCACTTCCATGACAGGATAGTCACCCCATCTGACAGTCATCTGCTTTAGTTTTAGACTCTGGTGAATGCATCAATGTGTGTAGACATTGACACTGCAACATTGCATATACCATGGTTTGACATTGTGTTAGAGGTCACAACCACGGACTCTGTGGGGGATTGCAGCCTCACTGTGTGCATTAGAATGTGTCTGGTTCCTCTCCTCCACCATGTGGGCCAGTCCAGTTTGTTTACCACAAAACCATGTCATGGAGGTGTGGCCCAGTGTATGTTCCACATGTTAAGACAACTGTTCTGTGATTCTGTTCGCATGGATGCATTGCCCCTTGTTGTAGTATGTCATGTCACTGTCATGTTGTTACCTCAGTGCAGGTTGAGAATACTGCTACGCCAGCCGTCACAGTGAGTAGCAGTTCTGTTTTAATTCACATGATGCCATGTATGTTTAGCAATAGACATGACAATGTTGGGATGATGCATATGTGAATTATTGTGTTGCACCAGTGGAGTGCGGTCATTCACATGATTCTCTTGTCCCGTTCAGCATTTCTGTGCGATGGTAGGGTATCATTATGTGGCTTGGATTAACATCACTTGCTGTTGAGTTATTTTCAACCTGCTTGTCATGTTTAGCATAGTGATGCAAAGTTGATAGAGCAAAAGACTGGCTACAGAGTGCCTTCATTGCATGTAGGTCATTAGCTTCCTCATCATATGTGATTCTTACAGCTGTTGTGGGTGATGTCAAGTTTGCCTACATGGCACTTATGGGTACACATAATCAAATACAGATATTACACTTTGCGTAAGTAGCATTGCCATATGTTTTAATTTGTTTGTAGGGTCCACATCATCAGAGATAGTGAATTAGTTTTTGTCCACATAGGTCTCATTGCATGGTAGGTGACTTGTGAGCGTTACACAAGACTCAAATAGATGACAGACTGTCCTAGGTTTTATGTGTCCGTGTTACAGCATCGGATCTCATGTGATAGCATGATGAGTGATCTCTAATTGGCTACAGTCGTTACACTTCACAGGTGTGACTGGTACAGTATATCTCGTGAGGTATTTGTAGTGTCAGTGACATGAGAAACTACTCCTAATGGTTATTTGCCTCTGTTTCATGTCTCCATCCCTGCAGTTCCCATCCTCTCCTTCCCTCGCCTGATCACCCTTTTGTGTCTGTCATTTGTACTCAGACCAAGGGGCTATTTGGAGGTAGAACCCTTTGAGCATCACACCACTCTGATGAAGAAAGGTACGGCCAGTCCCTGGCAGGCTTGTAGCGAATAGTTCTGCTGCATTACAGGTGACATCATTCATAGACTTTTTTTGTCTTCTTGCCAATGACCATGTATGTTTGATAATGCTCCATGGGCTCACAAGGTAATTCATCATGTTGTGCATGACGTGTGATTTCAACTGAATATTGTGCCTCCTTGATGTCAACGCACATTCTTCTAATGTGCATGTATACTATATGGCATGAAGTAAGCTTATGCTTGTTATGTGTTTACGTGTACAGTGACTACATGCATGGTGTTGGTTAAGGCTAAAATACTATATTGTGTGTGAGGTAGATGGCTGTGTAGCTGCTGTTTAGCTTGGAACACACTAGCTGTAGTCTACACCTGCTGACGCTGTGTGTCCTGTGCTCCACTTGTCCCTAAGGGGCCTGATCCAGTGACCTTGATCTTTGGTGATTACTGTGCCATTTTATTTGCAGTGACCCTGAGTGAAGCAGACACTCCTGCATTCACATACACATGTCACTTTGTGGCTTGCCAATGCCCTTGTGGTATGTGCTTGTTTTGCAAGTTGTCACACCCCTCCTGCTGTCATGTCTTCACTCATTCCTGCTGCTGCATACACAGCCACAATGCAGCGCACACTATCCAGGACCACACACGCCTACAGGATACCCCTTCTTCCATCCATTTGTAGAGCATGCTCCAGCCACCCTACACACAGAGAACACCAGACAATCATCCTCCTGGTATCACGATGCCTCAAACTCAGCCATTACAGCTTCTATGCCTGTGTATGCAACTCATACTGGCAAGACTATGCTGAGCCACATGACAGTGTGTCTACGTACCACCAGGTCATGTGCCTTTTACAGCACACACACACCTTCCATAGGCACAATATTGTACAGTGTTACCTTGTCAACACCACAGCAGCAAAAATCGGCTTCCTTACAGTCACGTGGCAGTACACGACCTGGTCACACCACTTCAACATAGCCGTCACAGTCAGTCAAGTAGCCACAGGGTACACACACCATGACCACGTCTCTTGGTTGTGGTGTGATTTGGCCGTTCTGGTGTAGATAATTGTCAGACGTAGGAAGTTGTTCTGGATGCGTTGCACCCATCATAGGAGTTTAGTACTTGTAGCTCCATAGGGGGAGGTCACGTAATCAGGTGAGCTTGGGTAGAGTGCTACAGCCCATTGCCCACAGTCTGTCCTGCCACCCTTGTCCTGTGCGCCATTCATCACATCCACAGTACAGCATCATGCTGATGATAGTTCACATACCTGAGGACACAGATGTAGGTACTCCCTACATGGACAACTAGTTTTGTCACACTGATCTATACACCTCAAAGTGACTCTCCTGGGCCTGGCTGTAATTGCAGTTTTGTGATCCAAACCCCCCCTCCAGCATTTACTATCCCTCACAGGTGTGTGTTTCCATCCATGTATCTAGTTGTTAGGAATTTGTGACCGATGTGTGTCCTCACCCGGACTCAGATCCAAGTGTGTGGATGGCTGCAGTTTGTTGAATACCCTTGCATTTCATACATTTGCACACACATATTATTTTATACTGTGGGTACAAGATAACTCACCAAATGCGTATGATGTTTAGAATATTTATTGGGTGATCTTGTGCAGGAAACGTGAAGAGGTGCTGTACAGAAAGGGGGGGAATCCAAAGTTCATTTCTGGAGATGATATGCCTTACAGTTTGAGTCAACAGAGTCCAGGCCACAGTGCTTGGCATCATTGGGCAGACTGTGACCAGCAAGTCCATGTGGGAGAGTCTCATAGGTGATGCTGTTGCACCCAAGGGCAATATGCCAGGTCAGGTGTCCTGGGAGTTGTGCATGGCCCACTGCCTCTCAACGTCTTAGCCGTGGACGATCCTTCTTCCTTGGGGGACCCTCACGTGCAGGCATGGACGATGCATGGGACGCTACGTCAGACAGTTCCTCCTCCTCCTCCTCCCTCCCTGTGGCTGGTGTTGCACTTTGCCTTGATGTAGCTGGCCTGGTGACACAGGGAGGGTGCTGCATGTTGGCAGCAATCTGACGTAGTGATTGGCTCATTTCCCGATGCACTGTCAAGAGCTCAGCCAGACTTGCCTTCACCCGTCCATAATGTTGGTCTTGCCTGGCATTTTGCTCTGCCTGCTGTTCTTTCACCTGGTTGAGGGCCTCCGCTAGCTGGCTTACCTCCCTGGTGTCCTGCCCGTATGCCTCCAGGATGTTAGTCAGTTCAGGCATACCGGGCCCTGCAGCTGACTGGCCAGAATCTCGCCTCCGCCTTTGCGCCACTCCCACCACCCTGACCCACACGAGCATGGCCTGCGCTTGTGGGCACATCCGATCGTCTGCCCCCCCGAGTGCTGGCAGTGTGGATGTTGTCTGCCACCTCAGGGGTGCCCGACAAAGGGTGTCCATCATTTTCAGACAGGCTCTCTGGTGGATCATGGGCAGGGCTCTGACCTGTCTGCTGGGATGTGGTGGGAATGGTTCCGGTGGTTGGCACAGATGTCGCTGGTACAGTTGCTGCAGGGGTTTGGGATCCAGAGGAGCCAGGTTGGTTGGGGTCATCCACAGTGCGTTGAGTGGCGTCGCTGTCGGTGGGGTCAGGGTCCTGCTGAGCCTGGGACTGGGATCCTTCTCCCCCCTGGTTGGGGGGTCTCCACACGTTGCCCTGTGTGTGGGAGAGACAGACACTGTTAATGCACTATCAAGTGACATCTTAATTAGTTAGCCATTATCAGCATCACAGTTCCACAAGCTTTACATTGTTGTCATTGTTCAGTTGTGTATGTAGTGGTTGTAACTTGACATGTACTCTGGGGTATTTTCCTTCTTCCATTCTCTTCACAATGACTGACACAGCCATTGCTGTGTCTTGTCTTGCCGGCACAACACATATACAGCAGTGCTCTGGTTCACGCAACATCCAGGATACGGTGTTAATCCTTATGTCTGCGTCAAGCATGCACAGAGTTTAGATGCAGCATGTTGATGTAAGAGACAGAGCATTATTTTTTTGGATACATTCTTCTACTTTGGATAGGTGTTGCTGTTCCGTGATGGCCAACCAATGCCAACACCCCTGGACCTGTACACCCACTTCTAGATCATGGCTTTCGAACGTGGCACTTTTCCAAGACGCATCACCTTGTCAATACCCATGTCCATGTTGATACTTAAGTGCATCCACAACGTTCATGAGATGGGGCACGTGCATTGTGTGAGAGGCACAATGGACTGGAGCATCTGCAATGTGCATGTAAAAGTTGTATGCGTATTCATATGAGTGAGTGTTTAGTTGTGGTACATGACAATTGTGACAGTGTTGCATTCCATTGCCTGTCCCAAGGGGATGAGTTTCTGTAAGGGGGGTGTATGACAGGCCATGCTAGTAGTTTGCGTGTGATTTGCAAGCGTCCATCCTTCATGATTTGGCTGTCCCCTCATGTAGCATGCTGGCATAATCGTGGTTGTGGGTTCCTGCACAGGATGTGTGACCTTGTCCTGGTGTTTGTGTTTGCAATGATCACAGGAGGGACTTGTGCTGCCTACACCTGTACCCATTGTGTACTACAGAGCTTTCCAAACTGTGTGTCCTGACACAGTACAGTGTCGCCTGCAAATGGTGGGTGTGTCGCAGGCACTTAGTACATGGCTGCTGGTAATTAGGAGACATCCCTAAACACTCTGCTCTATGGTCTTTATAAGGCCTGAGCAGTGCTCGGGTGCAACTGTGTGTGTGCCCAGAGAGCTGGGGTGAGGTGACAGAGGGAGGAACACTGAGGGATGGATACAGAGGGAGGGAGGGACACAGAGGGAGGGAGGGAGACAGAGGGAGGGAGACAGAGGGAAGGAGGCAGAGGGAGGGAGGGAGACAGAGGGAGGGAGACAGAGGGAGGGAGACAGAGGGAGAGGGAGACAGAGGGAGGGAGACAGAGGGAGAGGGAGACAAGGATGGAGGGAGTCAGAGGGAGGGAGGGAGACATAGGGAGGGAGACAGAGGGAGGAGGGCAACAGAGGGATAGAGACAGGGTGTTTGTGCTCGCTCGCTTGCTATACTGCCTTACTGTGTCACAAAATGATGCATCTCCGGAAGGTGTGTCAGCAACATGAAATTGTTTAGAAGCTGTGGTCTACTATCTTGTGTGATATTTCCCTATCCCTGTGCATTTGGCATGGTGTTTGGGTGTGTCCTGGGACATATGGGATGAGAGCAGCCTCCTACCCTATACCTTCCACCCTTTGTGCCTCCCCCTTGCAACTAACCCCATTCTGTTGTGTCCTGCTGGGACTCATGGACACCCACCCCATGCTGCTGGGCACTGTTGTAAGTCCACCCATGTAACATGTGTTTTTTGTACACTCACCAGACTCAACGGCTCCTTCAATTCCGTGTACTCCCACCGGTGGCAGCAGGGCCCTGACTTTCTCCTCCCAGGGCTGGTATACAGGAGGTCTGTGGGGACCACCACCTCCAGTGTAGTGTGCATTGGCGTAGTCCTGGTCCATTTTCTTCTTCACCATCCTCCGCAGATCATACCACCTGGACTGGCATTCCTGCCTGGTGCGCCTGATGGGTGCAACAGCATTGACCTTGTCAGCGATCCTCTCCCACATGCGTGTTTTTTCAGCCATGCTGGTCTGTCTGACCAATGAGCCAAACAGCTGTGGCTCGACTCTGATAACTTCATCTGTAAATATCTCATTCTCCAGGTTAGTGAACTTTGGATTCTTGGGTGTGGTCATGGTGTGGGGTGTATGTGATTGAGGGGGTGATGGTGTGTATGGATGAGGGTGTGTGGATCTGATTGTGAAGGGGTGGTGTGTGTGTAGATGAGATAGGGTGTATGTGTGAAGGTGTGTGGCTGCAATTGATTGTGATATGTCTGTGTCTTCGCAAGAATGGATATGTTGCAAAGGATGATGGGCTGTATGTGTGGACCCTTTTATTGGTCAATATGTGGGTGTGGCTTAATTTGAATTGGTGGTGTGTGTGTTATATGGGATGGGTGTTAGTGTTGACCTCTGTTTGCCTGTTTGGCTGTGACCAGGACATTGTTTCTCAATGGTGTGTACACAGGAGACATGTTTAGTGTGGTTGTGCGACTCATTAGCAAAGTCCTTGGTCTTGTTTTAGGTGTTGGCGTTATGTGTGCGTGTCGTACTTGTGCGTGCGGTTGACTTTACGGGCCGTTGGCGGGTGGGGGGTTCTTGTTCGCTTGATGGGGGGGGGTGCGTGTCGTACTTGTGCGTGCGGTTGACTTGTATGGGCCGTTGGCGGGTGGGGGGGTTCGCGTAGGCCTGATGGGGGTGTGTGCGTGTCGTACTTGTGCGTGCGGTTGAGTTGTACGGGCCATTGGCGGGTGGGGGGCTTCATTTCGGCTTGATCGAGGAGGGTGTGCGTGTTGTACTTGTGCGTGCAGTTGACTTGTACGGGCCGTTGGCGGGTAGGGAGTTCGCGTAGACCTGATGGGGGTGTGTGCGTGTCGTACTTGTGCCTGCGGTTGACTTGTACGGGCCGTTGGCAGGTGGGGGGGTTCTTGGTCGCTTGATGGGGGTGTGTGCGTGTCGTACTTGTGCATGCGGTTGATTTGTATGGGCCGTTGGCGGGTGGGGGGGGTTCACGTAGGCCTGATGGGGGTGTGTGCGTGTCGTACTTGTGCGTGCGGTTGACTTGTACAGGCCGTTGGCGGGTGGGGGGGTTCTTGGTCTCTTGATGGGGGGGTGTGCCTGTCGTACTTGTGCGTGCGGTTGACTTGTATGGACCTCTGGCGGGTGGGGGGGTTCGCGTAGGCCTGATGGGGGTGTGTGCGTGTCGTACTTGTGCGTGCGGTTGACTTGTACAGGCCGTTGGCGGGTGGGGGGGTTCTTGGTCGCTTGATGGGGGTGTGTGCGTGTCGTACTTGTGCATGCGGTTGACTTGTATGGGCCGTTGGTGGGTGGGGGGGTTCTTGGTCGCTTGATGTGTGGGTGCATGTCGTACTTGTGGGTGCGGGTGAGTTGTACGGGCCGTTGGCGGGTGGGGGGTTCGCGTAGGCTTGATGGGGGTATGTGCGTGTCGTACTTGTGCATGCGGTTGCCTTGTACGGGCCGTAGGCGGGTGGGGGGCTTCACGTGGGCTTGATTGAGGGGGGTGTGCGTGTCGTACTTGTGCGTGCGGTTGACTTGTACGGGCCGTTGGCGGGTGGGGGGCTTCACGTGGGCTTGATCGAGGGGGGTGTGTGTGTCGTACTTGTGCGTGCGGTTGACTTGTACGGGCCGTTGGCGGGTGGGGAGTTCACATTGGCCTGATGGGGGGTGTGTGCGTGTCATACTTGTGCGTGCGGTTGACTTGTACCGGCCGTTGGCGGGTGGGGGGGTTCTTGGTCGCTTGATGGGGGTGTGCGTGTCGTACTTGTGCGTGCGGTTGACTTGTACGGGCCGTTGGCGGGTGGGGGGGTTCGCCTAGGCCTGATGGGGATGTGTGCGTGTCGTACTTGTGCGTGCGGTTGACTTGTACGGGCCGTTGGCGGGTGGGGGTGGTTCTTCGTCGCTTGCTGGGGTGTGTGCGTGTCGTACTTGTGCATGCGGTTGACTTGTATGGGCCGTTGGCAGGTGGGGGGATTTGCGTAGGCCTGATGGGGGTGTGTGCGTGTCGTACTTGTGCGTGCGGTTGACTTATATGGGCCGTTGGCAGGTGGGGGGGTTCTTGGTCGCTTGATGGGGGTGTGTGCGTGTCGTACTTGTGCGTGCGGTTGACTTGTACGGGCCGTTGGTGGGTGGGGGGGTACGCGTAGGCCTGATGGGGGTGTGTGCGTGTCGTACTTGCGCGTGCGGTTTACTTGTATGGGCCGTTGGCAGGTGGGGAGGTTCTTGGTCGCTTGATGGGGGGGTGTGCGTGTCGTACTTGTGCGTGCGGTTGACTTGTACGGCCCGTTGGCGGGTGGGGGTGTTCGCGTAGGCCTGATGGGGGTGTGTGCGTGTCGTACTTGCGCGTGCGTTTGACTTGTATGGGCCGCTGGCGGGTGGGGGGTTCTTGGTCGCTTGATGTGGGGTGTGCATGTCGTACTTGTGCGTGGGCTTGACTTGTACGGGCCGTTGGCGGGTGGGGGGGTTCTTGGTCGCTTGATGGGGGTGTGTGCATGACGTACTTGTGCGTGCGGTTGATTTGTACGGGCCGTAGGAGGGTGGGGGGTTCTTGGTCGCTTGATGGGGGTGTGTGCGTGTCGTACTTGTGCGTGCGGTTGACTTGTACGGGCCGTTGGCGGGTGGGGGGATTCTTGGTCGCTTGATGGGGGGTGTGCGTGTCGTACTTGTGCGTGCGGGTGAGTTGTACGGGCCGTTGGCGGGTGGGGGGGTTCGTGTAGGCTTGATGGGGTGTGTGCGTGTCGTACTTGTGCGTGCGGTTGACTTGTACGGGCCGTTGGCGGGTGGGGGGCTTCAAGTGGGCTTGATCGAGGGGGGTGTGCGTGTCGTACTTGTGCGTGCGGTTGACTTGTACGGGCCGTTGGCGGGTGGGGGCTTCACGTGGGCTTGATCGAGGGGGGTGTGCGTGTCGTACTTGTGCGTGCGGGTGAGTTGTATGGGCTGTTGGCATCTGGGGGGTTCACGTAGGCCTGATGGGGGGGTGTGCGTGTCGTACTTGTGCGTGTGGTTGACTTGTATGGGCTGTTGGCGGGTGGGGGGGTTCGCGTACGCCTGATGGGGGTGTGTGCGTGTCGTACTTGTGCGTGCGGTTGACTTGTACGGGCCGTTGGCGGGTGGGGGGTTCTTGGTCGCTTGATGGAGGGTGTGCGTGTCGTACTTGTGCGTGCGGTTGACTTGTATGGGCCGTTGGCGGGTGGGGGGGTTTGCGTAGGCCTGATGGGGGTGTGTGCGTGCCGTACTTGTGCGTGCAGTTGAGTTGTATGGGCAGTTGGCGTGTGGGGGCTTCACGTGGGCTTGATCGAGGGGGGTGTGCGTGTCGTACTTGTGCGTGCGGTTGACTTGTACGGGCCGTTGGCAGATGGGGGGGTTCGCGTGGGCTTGATCGAGGGGGGTGTGCGTGTCGTACTTGTGCGTGTGGGTGAGTTGTACGGGCCGTTGGCGGGTCGGGGGTTCGCGTAGGCCTGATGAGGGTGTGTGCGTGTCGTACTTGTGTGTGCGGTTGACCTGTACGGGACGTTGGCGGGTGGGGGGGTTCTTGGTCGCTTGATGGGGGGGTGCGTATCGTACTTGTGCGTGTGGTTGACTTGTACGGGGCGTTGGCGAGTGGGGGGTTCTTGTTTGCTTGATGGGGGGTGTGCGTGTCGTACTTGTGCGTGCGGTTGACTTGTACGGGCTGTTGGCGGGTGGGGGGTTCACGTAGGCCTGATGGGGGTGTGTGCGTGTCGTACTTCTGCGTGCGGTTGAGTTGTACGGGCAGTTGGCGGGTGGGGGGCTTCACGTGGGCTTGATCGAGGGGGGTGTGCGTGTCGTACTTGTGCGTGCGGTTGACTTGTACGGGCCGTTGGCGGATGGGGGGCTTCGTGTGGGCTTGATCGAGGGGGGTGTGCGTGTCGTACTTGTGCGTGCGGGTGAGTTGTACGGGCCGTTGGCGGGTCGGGGGTTCGCATAGGCCTGATGAGGGTGTGTGCGTGTCATACTTGTGCGTGCGGTTGACCTGTACGGGCCGTTGGCGGGTGGGAGGGTTCTTGGTCGCTTGATGGGGGGTGTGCGTGTCGTACTTGTGCGTGCGATTGACTTGTACGGGCCGTTGGCGGGAGAGCGGGTTCGCGTGGGCTTGATCGAGGGGGGTATGCGTGTCGTACTTGTGCGTGCGGGTGAGTTGTACGGGCCGTTGGCAGGTGGGGGGGTTAGCGTAGGCTTGATCGAGGGGTACACGTGTGGTATGTGTTGATGCCGCTTGCTGTGAGGCGAATAATCCCGTACGAATCATTCTTCATGCGCGAATACTTTGGGCCGTACGAATCGCAGACAGGCTTTTCGTACAGGATCGTACTAGTGTGTTTGTACGGCATGTTTACAAATCGTACAGTAGGATTCCCGATGCTTATTCGACTGTGGTTCATACAGTTCGCTGATATTCGTACGGCAATCGATGGAAATGGATCGGAATTCGCAGGTCGGACGGTAGTTTCCCATTCGTACGGATTTGGCTACGAATATGATTCGTACGGCGGATTATTTTACCAGATCGGAATCGACACCAAAGCCTGCTTGACAAAAGATAACACCGGATTTTGGAAGGCTGTAAACGCCCCCTTCTTTGTAGATAAAGCTTCAAACACAATAGAAGTGGCAATCACAGAAAACACTTGGGTAACACACTTCAGTGAGCTTTACAAGGCAGATGCCCTAAATGAGATTGAGAGTACAGAGCAAATACTTGGAGCTCTGGATATGGTTCAAAAAACCTTCCCCTTAAACGTTAAATTTTCTTTATTAGAGGTACAACTGGCCATTAATAATAGTGTCACTGGGAAAGCACCGGGACCTGACGGCGTGCCAATAGACGTATACAAATATAATTTAGAACTATGGGTCCCATTTTTAACGACCGTCTTAAACAGCTGCAATAATAACTGGTTTTTTTAACACTTGGCAAGAGGCCATTGTTATCCCAATTTGTTAAAAAGGCGACCGCGGTGATCCAAAATGTTACAGACCAATATCCTTATTGGACTCGCTAATGAAGGTCACCGGGAGGGTCATACTTAATAGACTGCAGTCCTGGGTGGAAGATCAAGGTGTCTTCTCACAATTTCAATACGGGTTCAGGGCTGGACTTGGTACCATGGAGCAAGGCTTGAATTTAGCATTGATAATTTCTAAGTACACCATGGCCAAAAAGGAAAACCTATTTTTATGTTTTGTAGATTTAAGTTCGGCCTTTGATTGTTTGAACCACGATAAATTGTGGTACATATTAGCGCAATTAGGAGTTGAATCTGAACTGCTAGTCTTCATAAAGGAACTATATAGGGGAGCTGGGCTAGGGTGAGGTACGAAAATAAAGGCGAATGCACCACCAAATTTGACATCCAAAAGGGGGTAAGGCAGGGATGCATACTAGCACCTTTTCTATTTAATTTGTACATAAGTAGTGTAGCATCCCACCTTATGGAAGATCAATACGATTATCCTAGAATTAAGAATTCCCCACCACCCATACCCATATGCAGACGATGCAGTAATCATGGCCAGGACACAAATAGGCGTCCAAAGATCATTGACTAAATTTCCCAAGTACATGAGTGACAGAGGCCTTAAGATAAACATAAGCAAGACCTTCACCATGTGCTGCACTACAAAGAAGACCCTAAAAAGCAAGATCTTTCTTTCAGGCTCCAAAATAGCCACGGCAGAGACATTCTCATATTTGGGAATTAATTTTAACAAAAAGGGGACCTGGTCCTCGGCAGTGGAGGCAAGAAAAATGATATTTTGCAGAGCAATCGGGGCTGTTCGACGTTTTGCAAATAAATTGGGAGGTGGCCCGATCCCAGCGGTGAACAACCTTTACAACAAAACTTTTACAACGCACTACCATTACAACGTGGTCATTACAACGCAAACCATTACAACGCATTGCGCTGGGGGGCGCTCTAGGATAGGGAATAAGTTTAATTTACTATCCAACACCTTCCCTAGTGTCCACGGGGACTGGAGTTGGAATAGTAAATTAAACTAATCACTATCCAGCACCCCAAAGCGCTATGCGTTGAAATGGATTGCGATGTAAAAACCGCGTTGTAAAGGCAGGCGTTGTAATAGCCTGAGTTGTAACGTCATACATCCATTCCAGCATTAATTGACATATTTAAAACGAAATGCGTGTCCACTGCAATGTATGGTGCAGGTCTATGAGGAAAACCCAAACCCAATATTATACAGCTCGGAGAAAACAAATGTCTTTGTTACTTATTAGCTGTCCCCTGTAACACCTCAACGTTTGTGTGCCATCAAGAACTAGGCATACACTATATTTCAGATCTAATCAAAGCTGACCCCATTTTACTGTGGCATAAAATGTCGTCAACCGAGGAGACAGGTCTGAATAGGGATGTAGTATTGGATTGTTTAAACCTAGAGGGGGTTACTAGGATACCCTGGCTCAGTTATGTTAACGGTTTCTTGACCGACATTGGGCATACAGAATATTTTGACTCCCCGGAATGCTTAGTGTCAGTCCCTAGGAAGAAACTTAAGCACCTATGCTTGCATTTTCTCGAGAGTAAATGCTGGATGGTCGAGAAAAGCAAAACATCGGTCATGGAGAACCACTTGATTCTCCAAGGGCAGGGCACACAGCAATACCTGATCAAGGTGCAAAGCTGCTATTCACGCATGCTACTGACAAGATTTAGGGGGGCACCTTCTTCAGAATGATAACATTCCCGGATCTAAACTGCTGGTCTAAAAACCTGGTTCTATGTCCTTGTGACAATGTGTCAAAACTGTCCACCCTACACTGTACACTTTTCTGCAAATTTTACACCCTGCCAAGAAAAATATTTTTGATACCACTTTTAAAAAATTGGGGCTTAAGGCAATGTAGGACCGCATTGATGAAATTACAAATGTTGGAAGACAAATTAATCATGTACCTTGTCTCATCCTTTTTAAAATCTATAATTAAATCCAGGAATACTATGCATTAACTATACATAACCCCGTAAATATTACCTTGACTGTTCCCTTTTCAGATGCTTTTTCTTGTATTTCTTATTGTATTCTTTTAAACCTAATCAATTTCATTCATAGAATGACTAATGATCTAAATGTATATTTATAATCTTATTGTGCTTTTATAATTTTTTTAATCAAAATCGAATAAAGCTGTTTTTGACTTTGACTTTGACACTACCACACGTACTTCTATAGAAACTTAACATACTTACTCTTTTAAACAATGATTATAGAAACACATACTTTTTCATACAGGAAGTCTTCAAATCTCTTACTCTCAAATATACTCACTTATATACACCAATACTCATATAAACTAGTTTAAAATATATGTAGTTACTTATAAATACACTATTGAGACAGTCATTCACTCACTCATTTATGCTTCTACGCCCTAAGTAACACCATCCACTGAACCATACAGACACTCAGACACTAATACTAATACTTGAAAAAACAAATAATAACCCATATAGCCACTCATGTAGCTACTCACGAACGTATGCAGTCACTTATAAACAAAGTGAGAGAAAGATACAGATGTTTACATATTTAAACACCACTCACTAACCTCTGCATTCACTAAGATACACTTAATCAGTGCATTATACAATCAATTTTACAAAAAAAATCATCAATTTTGACACTTATTTACCCATTTATTCTTCCATCAACCTTGAGCTATACATTTATAAAACATATTTAAACTTTACAGAAACACACATTCACTGGATGATGTCATCAGTGATGTCATTTGAGATGTCATCAGTGATGTCACTGACCATGTCATGAGTGATGTAATATGTGACGTCATCAGCAGTGGATTGCGGGCGCACGAGTTATAGTTAGTACAACTAACTATAACAGAGGAATTTCAATGGTTTTGTACGACTACAATGTCCAGCTAACTATAACACCCCTAAAACCGATGTTTTTTTCAGTGAATTTCAAAGGTTTTTTAAATGCTAATTCCTAACTATAGCATGTCTGTTACCTAAGTTTTGTTCAGTGAATTAGCATTTCTTCGTTGGATTACGCTAGCAATCATGTCCAGTACCCACCACGACGCTTGGCTGAGACTGCGGTCAGGGGATATTCATATCCCCTATTTGGGTGACCGGGATTCCTGTGTTGGCCCCCGCAATAGATTCCGAGCGAAGAGGTAGCGGCGGTTATCAAGGGGGACTCGAGGGGGCGCCGAACTGTTTAAACGCCACACCCCCAACGTGCTTCTACAGCTGGGCCTTCCACGAACATCCACTCCGAAAATATCACCCCGTGCAGCATTTCCAAATCTCATGAGGCACAACATTATGGCATTGTGGGATATGCATATCCACTACGCGGGACTACATAGGAAGGCCGAACTACATCAAGGGGGCGGAGCAAGGAACTGACAACAGCAGCGTGGCAGGACTATCGACGCCACAGCACTAGGAGCAGTTGGAGAGGGGCGCTGAGGAAGGCTCTTTTCTTTTGGAGGAGGTGTAAATTCATATATATATATATATGTATGTATATGTATGTGTGTATATATTACCTACTGGCGATAGCCAGTAGGTATATATAGTTAGGATTGTTTTCCATAGGGAAATTGCAACATTCTATTGGGAATAACTTTGGCGCCGGTTGAGGAATCCGCCCTGCAATTTTCCTTAACTTTGCGTCGCGGCGCTCCGGTCCTTCCCTGAAAGTTTGGGGGGGGATCCGTCAAGCGGGGGCCGAGATAAAAGGGGGATCCCAAAACGTGTTTTCCCCATGTTAATTTCCATAGGGCGGTTGGACTCACTTTTAGCCCGAAAGGCTGAATGGTTTTCCACCAAACTTGGCAAAATTGTAGGGACTGGTAGCCCGATGTGCCTTTGCTATGTCTCAAGATATATGCTCCAGTGGTTTTTACGAAAATTAACTTTGAAAAAATATATATTGGGCTACATTGAGCTATATATATGTTAGAGCCCAATGTAGCCCAATGTAGCCCAAAGATGGCCACCAGAGGGAAAAAAAACAAATGTAGCCCAAATATCAGCCAGATGTAGCCCAACTATAGCCCAATGACAGAATGTCCCAGAGTGTTCTAAAGAACAACTAGAGCGCTAACAGTCTTACTTATGACAAAAGTATGGCACACCTAAATTCACTGAAAAAAAAATAAGTTTCAGGCCTTATATAGTTTGGAATTAGGCACAAGAAAGCAGAAAAACAAATGTGTAGAACACAAAAAGGGGGCAGGGTAGAAACACCCTGACCCCTTAGGGCTGCTCAGGTGGTCCCACTAGGATATTAATATATTTAAACGTTATCCGCTAATAGAATTAGCATTTAAAAAACCTTTGAAATTTACTGAAAAAACCATAGGTTTCAGGCCTTATATAGTTAGGAATTAGCATTTAAAAAACCTTTGCAATTCACTGAAAAAACCATAGGTTTCAGGCCTTATATAGTTAGGAATTAGCATTTAAAAAACCTTGTGAATTCACTGAAAAAACCATAGGTTTCAGGCCTTATATAGTTAGGAATTAGCATTTAAAAAACCTTTGAAATTCACTGAAAAAACCATAGGTTTCAGGCCTTATATAGTTAGGAATTAGCATTTAAAAAACCTTTGAAATTCACTGAAAAAACCATAGGTTTCAGGAGTTATATAGTTAGGAATTAGCTTTTAAAAAACCTTTGAAATTCACTCAAAAAACTATAAGTTTCAGTGTGTACAAAGCTTTATTCCGATATGATAATATCATTCATTCATTCATTATTATCTTTATTTCGGTAATTTATCACCATAAAAGAAATTAGTATCCATTTCATATTTGTAAAAACAATAAAACATTAAAACATTTCAAGATACATCAGAGACCATAGGAATGTTCAATAATACAGGGTATCACATTTTACTGCGTAAAAATCAATGACCAGCTTTGAGGCACTGACTTCTCAGAAACCACATTGCACCTAGATATTTAGCCACTGCAAAGACAATGTGATCCGACAAGTCTGTTTTCAGCACTCTAAACGCGGCCAGACACTCTGCAAACCCCAAATTCCTGCATATAGGGACAATCCATTTCTTGCGGGTCACGTTATAGGCCAGACAGAAGAAAATAATGTGGAGCTCAGATTCATTAGCCACTCTGCAAGCCGGGCATAAGCTGACTGCGGATTCGCTCCACTTACTAGTTAGAGCTCGAAGTGGAAGGGTCCCATGCCTCCATTGCAAATAGAGTTTCCTAAGTAAGGCAGGATATAATTTGTCCAGGGCTGGTTCAAAGCTGTAAATATCCTTGATGTGTAAAAATGACTCTGTGAGTGTCCCAAGGTTTTCCCGACGACAGAGTGCCGCTATTTTGCTGTCGTAGTAAACCTTTGCCAGTCTCTTTTTGGGAATTAAAGGACAAGCGGATGAAGGATCAGACCAGAGTGTCGATAGGCCTAGACCCTCCAACTCAGTTTTAATATATTTAAGCCATTTAATTTTCCCTGCATTGGGCATGGCAAGCACCTCCTGAAGCCCCTGCCTATAGCTAATCAGTTCTGGGACTGCCCACAGCCTACGCCAATAGACCAAGGGGCGCAGTGCCAGTTCTTCACCAAGGGGTCGCAACCCCAGATCTAACCTTAACGGAACAAGGGGCGTGCTGGGCGGGAGTGCTACCACCCACCTAATGAACTTGTTCTCCTCTCTAACCAGGTCTGGAGAAGCTACATGACCCCAGAGCTCACAACCATACATGGCAGCCCCCCTTGCCTGTGCCCTATAGATCTGGAGGGGTGGGCCAACGGGTTTGATTGATGACCTGTTTTTTCCCATAAGCTTCATGACCCCTCCCGAGTACTGGACCAATTTGAGTAGTGCTTTCTCTTGGTGTGTGCTCCAGGACATATTTTCATTTAACATGACTCCAAGATACTCAAAGGTTCGCACCCTTTCGAGTCTACTTTGCCCGATGATGGGGCTAGATCATAGTTTTGGTGGGGGGTTAAAAACCATATATTTGGTCTTTAAGGTGTTGATTTCTAAACCGTGTTCCCCACGGAACTCCACGCGCTGGATCCCCATTGGGGACTTTGAAAGCAGCAGGGTGTCGTCAGCGAACATAATCGCCGGCACCCTGCTGCCTGCCAACTTGGGTACGTATGGAAGTGGTCGGAGTCTATTGATTTCATAGGCAACAAATATCACAAATAACACAATTCTGAATAATATAAATTGAATCATATATAGTCCATGAATGCCACTTAAATCATAGGCAGGCCATGAATGCAGTGCATATTTTAATTTAGCACATCTTAAATAGGATACTCGGTATCAATCAAATAGGTATCAGATTTGAACAATCAAAATTGAAAACATCACAATTACTTCATTGGGATCAAGGTTAAATTAGGAAAGAACACATTGAAAAATCAAATACATTTTAGTATATCAACGCGCTCGTGGTGAAGAGAATTGGAGGTAGTTAGAGGGGATGGGTGTGATGGGATAAACATGGGGACCGGGTAAAGGTGTTGTGACCTTGTTACAATCACAGTGAAAATCAAAGGTAGCCTTTACAGTCTAGTTCTAGATCAGTAGTTCCAAAAAAAAAAGTCTTAAGCACAGAATCTGTAGTAATCCATTGTTTTCTCCTATGCTCAGATGAATGTCGTGGGCTGGATGTCAACGTTTCGACCCCCGAATAAAAGGGTTAATATAAACCTCATGCTGGGGTCTTCATCAGGACACAGAAAGAGATCTGGAGCGCCAATAAGTAATATAATAACAATGAATGTTTCTATCCACTACCAAGTAATAATAGTGCACTGGAATTCAATTGGGAGTAAAGAGTACATACTTGACGTGGGGTCAGTTCAATGGCCGTAAATCTAGGACCTTCCTGGGTTCCTATGATATGCTTAGTGGCCTGCAATTATATAAAAGAGTCAAGATTACATTGGGATGTCCAAGGGGAAGCCTGGTCTCCATGGTGATACATGGAAATAAAGGGGGGGCACTTACTGGGAAGTCGTCGCTTTCCGATTTTGGTAATGATTATCAAGATGCAGTCTGTCCACCGCTGAATGTGCAGGTGCGATGGTTTCTGAAATAGGGTGATAAAGTGCATCAGTCTGGTTACGGTAATAAGGGGGAAGTCAAGTAATTGAAGCGCCGATGGCGCAGAGCATGTCCGCATAGACTAACTGTTCTATAGTACAATATGCGGCATATGACAGGACACCGGCTTACTCAGGTGTGCTCATCGAATCCTTCTTGTCTGTTAAGTCAAGAGGTAGCAAAGACTGCGTCTCGTGAGGCACAGCACCGGTGATTCAAAACAAGTCCGGACTTCATGTCAGTGCCGAACGTGTCTAAGATGAAAGGCATTACCGCTGTGGGCGTAGTACAATTCATTGGATCGGGAAGCGGTATGTTACTCATAAGGAGAAATACGTCCGGTAAACATTATGACTGTAGTTGATAGTAAGGGCAAATAGCACGGGAGACAGGCATTCATGTCTTACCTCATCTTCTACAAGACGTGCATGTATACATCTCACTCCTCCGGCAGCCGGTAAAGGTCTGTGCTGCCTCGCGGTGCAGACGCAGACTACTGCTCAGAGGCTCGCCAGTGAACAACCAATCAGTGGAGAGTGTGGGGTACGCCTTAAGGGAGCATAGCAAAAGGTGCCGTGCGTATACCGTGAGCCCTGGGGGACGTGTAAAACATGATCACAAATGCCTCAGTGAATGTTAAGACGACCGGCTTGGACAATAAAAGCCCGTGTCTTTATGGGAAGCCGTTCATGTCAAAATTACAGATCCCCTATAAGACACCTCCTGAAATGCATGGAGTGCTCCAAAATAAATTTGACACACACCAGAATGAATGTAACATGTGTCTAAACAAATATGAAACATGGCAGAGTGAATGTGCTACTTAGTGATTAACATGAATAATACACAATCCGAATTGAATACGAGATATACTGAAATATATATCAGTCAAACTAAAATGAATATGGCCCTCACTGTAAACAATATAGCAATCACTGAAGCGAATGTAATAAGCATCAGGAAGAATGAAACATTTCTTGATTTGATGTACATATGCCAAGATGAATATGACATATATTGAAATGTATATTACAGATTGAAATGAATATAAGTTACTGAAATGAATATGTTATATTCTGAAAATGATATGATGCACATTGAGAATATTATAACATACACTGAATTGAACATTACATATGCTGCAATTAATATGAATTGCTGTGAAATTAATGTTACCCAGATTGCAATGAATATGAAATATACAGAAATGAATAGGAGATGTTTTAAAATAAATATGGCTTGTATGTAATTAATATAAGCCCTATTGATTTGAGTGTGGCAAGCCTTAAAATGAGTATGACCAAAGCTGAAATTCTCATGACATCCATCAAACTTAATATGGCATGCATTGACATTAATATGATATACATACAAATGAATATAATATATATTAAAAAGGGTAGGTTGCATCTTAAAATGAACATGACAAATGTTAATATGAATATGACATCTATTGAAATAAATACAACATTGATTGAAAGGAATATGACACATTAAAATGAATATGCATGTGTTAATATAAATATAAGCTTTTGTAAAACAAATTTGACATGATTTAAAATGAATACGAGTAATGTTGCAATGAACATGACATTTATCAGAATGAATATGGCTTGCTCTGAAAAAAAGTACGATTCACAGATATGTGGTAAAATGGATATGTCTTATGTTAACATTAAAATAAGAAGTATTAATATGAATGTGACATCTAGTGAAAGGAATATCTCACATGGTAAGATGAAAGTGACATGTGTTGAAATAAATATGAGTCTCATTGGAATTAATGCAACTTGCTTGAAAATGAATATGACCAATGCTGAAATTAAAATGCCCCCCAGCAAAATAAATATGACATGCATTAAAATTAATATGATAAACATTGAAATGCATATCACATATTTTGGAATGGATATGACTCACGTTAAAATGAATATGACAAGTGGTAATATTGATATTACATCCACTGAAATGAACATGGCATGAGTTAAAATTAATATAACGGATATTAAAATTAATATAACATACGTTGAAATGAATATAAGCTTTATTGAAATGAATTTGACATGTTTTAAAATGAATATAAGTAAAGTTAAAATGAAGATGACATTTATCAAAATGAATACGACTTGCATTGAAAGTAATATGATATGCATTTACATGATCATGATATGTGTTGAAATGGATATGATTCATGTTAAAATTAATGTAAGATGCGCTAATATGATTGAAACTTCCATTGAAAGGAATATGACAAATGCTAAGATGAATATGACATGCATTGAAATGAACATGATCCCCTTTGAAATTAATTCAACATGCCTTATAATTAATGACCCATGCCGAAATGATAATGAAACTTGGCAAAATGAATATGGTATGCTTTAAAATGGATATGATACACATCAACATTTATATTGCATCTATTGAAATTAATATGATCTATGTTTAAATGGATAGGACCCATGTTAAAATTATTATGGCAGATACTCCGGAGCAATGCTTCGTCAACGCGACCTCCGGGAGTTTACTGAGGTGCCCGCAGGACCAAGCCACCATCGTCGACACCAAACATGGCCTGCTGACGAGACTGATTTGCATATAGCCATGTCTGAACTGGGGTGGCAGAGTGGGCTGAAGAACAGTGATAGATTAAACCCAGATCTTTTGACTGGGTGTGAGTGTTTGATTGATTCAGATGCTCCGTTCATCACTACCCCCTTTTGTACCGCTTTTGGCCGCCATAAGTGTGGCAGGGTATGCTCAGACGTGAGTCCCTTGCTCACTTTGCCACTGAATTCAAGCAAGCCGGGCTGAAGACGGCTGGAATGCCAGAAACCGGTCCTCGGAAGCTTGTTTCAGGTCCAGGGAAGACATGGCTTGGCAGTTCGGGCTGGACTGTTCCCATGAGGCACAGGGTCAGACTGATTTGCATATAGCCATGTCTGAACTGGGGTGGCAGAGTGGGCTAAAGAACGGTGATGGATTAAACGCAGATCTTTTGACTGGGTGTGAGTGTTTGATTGATCCAGATGCTCCGTTCATCACTACCCCCTTTTGTACCGCTGCTGACGAAACCAGCCTGACGCTGAGAGAAAAAGAACCAAAAAAGTGACTATGTCCAAAGGTAAAGTTTTGACCGGTCCAAACCCCCAAGTCTATTACGGTGCGCCTGAATTTTGACTTGGTCCTGGTCTGGTGCATCCAGATAGCTGCAGTTGGCACTTTTAACTTTCTGGTGCTAAAAAGCACAGTTTTACATTTAATCTTTGAAAATGTATGTCTCTGGCTCCCTACCTTGGATTTTTGTCATTTTGGTGTCATTTTAATCATAACAAAATTTCCTATTTCAATAAATTGGTGTTGGATTTTTATTGTCGGTTTTGTCTTTCTTATTTAGTGTATTGGTGTTTTTAAATGCTTTACACTCCTGTCTCCTAAGATAACTTTGTCTGCTGGCAGCCAGCTACCAAGGGTTGAGCAGGAGAATAACTTATCAAGACCTTGACTGAGCCTTATATTGTGATTGTGGTGTTGATACTTATTTATCTGTATTTATTTATTTGAGCTTTATATAGCGCTGGCTAGTCCCGGAGGTATCAGAGCGCTTTACATAAGGTTTCACAAAATTAGATCCGTTACAAGTTACATCAGTTACTAGAAAAATATTTCAAGGACTTAGAATACAAAATAAATGGAGCTTAGAAGGGTAAGGGGGTCGGGTAAAGGGGAAGGAGGGAGATAGGATGGAGAGACGAAGGAGAGTCTGCCCAAAATCCGGCTGGGTAGGTGACGTCCGAGGGGGAAGACAACAGCCCAACACCTCTATAGCTATCAGGTAGCTCCACCGGGCATCAGCCAAACAGCTAGGTCTCAACCGGAAAACAATTAAAGATCAAAGAGGAGGGATAAATGTATCATAAAGGAGAAAGTGAGTAGAGTAAAGGGGTAGGAGGGAGAATACGACAGAGAGACGAAGGAAGGTCTGCCTAAAGTCCGGCTGGGTAGGTGACGGCCGAAGGGGTACTGCACAGCCCATCTCCTCTTTAGCTATCTAGTAGCTCCACCGGGCATCGGCCAAAAAGCTAGGTCTCTACGGTCAGGGGCCTCCCTTAGGGTGATTGTTTTTGTTCCCTGGAGACGATCTTCCGCAGGTGCCATTTTGTTGCACAACTTTGGGGTCAGGCGCGTTTCACAAAAAAGGCTCAGGGAGAGTATTGATTTCAATTACCCTAATAGTCTAAAGGAAGACAGTTCATTGATATGTAGCTTAATGTCAGTTCACCCCTTGAGAGAGGATTGATCTGCCCTTATTGTCCTTTCTGGGCCCCAGTCTTGTGGTTGCTCCTTTCCTCCTGCACATTATTTACCTTGTATGCCGTCTCTGGCACTCACGTTGGTATTGATGCCTGTATTGTGGCAGCGGCCGCCATTTTGAAGCCAGGCAGGCCGCTTGGGGGCTTTCTTACTCATTCAGGTGCCGCTGGGGAGCCTCTGTCCTATTGTCTCCAATGCCCCAGGTGCCGATGCTCGCTGTAGTGTCTCAAAAGGGTGTCTTACAGGTAGTCTGGCCAGTAGTCTCTCAATTCACTCCTTCAGTCCATAGTATAGTAGTACTGAGTAGTACTAGCGGTAGGTACCTACTTGCACCTACTACCAAACCACCATTCAATAAACACCCCAATCCATCGGGGGTCTTCTTTGGCAGGCCCCACACTGCAGCCAAGTAGGGAGAGAGTCTGTGGCATGCACACAGTTGGCATTGGAGGAGAGCCGTAGAAGGCATGGTTGCCCAATACTCTATTTCACTGAACAATCCTTGCATCACTTCCTTTTAATACTGCTGACTAAAGATAAAGCTGTCCTGCAGAGGTTGACTAAATGGGGGATCCAATGACTAAGGAGCTATTCCATGCCATCCAATTTTTGGGTTGCCCAAAAGCTGATTTGCTCCTGATGGGCACATTCACCTACTTTTGCTTTCGGGCATTGAGCGGAGAGCACTATCATCTGTTTCCTGAGGAACTGCTGAAGCCAAGATATTAACCATGTTCTTAAATCGGGTGTGCAATGACTGTAGGGCTAAAAGGGCTTTAGCCCTTTCATATGTCTCAGCCCGGGCCGCTGCAGCTCCAGCTCCAGCTGCTGGGGCAGATAAGTGCTAGAAGTACTGGCTTTAGGTGATTTCACTTATTTCTGTGCTGGCTGGCACATCAAAATACTGGTGCTGCCGTTAGAAATCTGGTCAGCTGGCAACCCGAATCCAGAGACTGAAAGTTTGTTGCAGGATCAGCACTTCATTTATTTACTCCACTCTCAGTCCCTGATTGATGCCATAATAGTGTTGAAAATTAGTACGGTTTGGTGAACATTATCTGCGCCATCTTGCCTCTTCCCCTGATGCCACACTTTTGTCGTGCGCACCCGCCATTTTAAGATGCCCTGATCAGAACGAACCCTCTTGCATGCCGCTGGCCCCTGACATAGCCCTTCACCCTCACAAAGCCCGCACGCTGACCAACCCTCCCTGCTTGCACCTGCCTTGAATCATAAACCCCTCTTCAGCGCTGCTCTGCCCCAGGCCCTCATCCTGTTCCCAGCGCGACACGTCCCTTCTTCCCTTTCATGATCCCCGGCCCTTAGATGCAAACCCCCTTTTCCCCATGTGCCCGTTTGTCTTCCTCGTTCCCAGGCCGACACCCAGCTCTGCCAATACTGTTCCTTGCCCCTCCCCGTACAATAGAAAGCTTCCCCCATCAAGGGATCCCCTGGTTGATCAAAGCCCCCACCCCATGAGATCCGATCGAACCCCGCATTCCATGAATTGACGGAATATCCAGCTGCGCGATACTCATCACCTGTTGTGACCAGGATGGGGACCTCTACTGTAAATATGTGTGGGAACGGGCCCGGAGGGGGGTTTCCGGGAATGTCTTTCCGTACATCAAAGCTTTATCATGAGTATGTAAACTGTAATAAAAACCGCAAACACTGTATATAAGGGGCCAGGCCTCAAACATAAGTTAGAGCACCTCAGAACGATACCTGCTGTCCGTTTTGCTGTGTTCTCCTCCGGAGAGAATAAAAACCTTGTTTCCTGCTTTCCAGTCTCCAGCGCCTGCCTCTTCATTTATTAAATAATTTGAGGGTCACAGAGGCAATACCGCCGGGCAAATATCGATTGTCCCCGACCCAAACCTCTAAATTAACAATTGGCGTCCCAAGCGTGGGGCCCATCAGCGACTCGTGGATCCAGTGGGAGAGGTCCCGACGACAGAGTGAATGACTGCAACGATCGGGAGAGCTCTTGCCCAATAGACCCTCGTCTGGCAGCCGATCATCCGAACTTCACTAGTTCCGAACAGACCTCTCTCGAGTGATCTACGGTCCTGACTGGGGACCATTAGGAGTGCCGTGAGAAATACGAGAAAAAGAGGACGAACGGGCGCTGGATTCGGAAGACAAGAAACTGTCCATACGGTCCGGGTAAGGTCGTGTAAACACGACGGATTGCGAAAATAATTGATTGCTTGATTGTTTACAAAAAAATATACTAGTATTACTCTTTGTTTGACCTATTTGGAGATTCACTGTCTGCACACGGAGAAACAGTAGGCTCCTTCTCTTTTGCAAACAGTGAAGGATAGGTAACGTAACCGTCGCGCCTATTTTTTTCTCCCCCACTGACTCTATTATTTCTTAACGGTTTTTGGGAGACTCCCTCTCCCTCACTGATTAACTGGGTTCTTTGACCCCGAACTACTGTTCGCAGATTGTCTTCTGGAGATTCTCTGTCTGCAAACCGGAAACAACAGATTCCTCTTTGCGGATAGTGAAAGGGTAGAGGACGCAGACTTTTGCGCCCTACTTACTCTCCCCATTGATCTTACTCTATCTTATTTATTTATTGATTGTTTGATTGTTCCTCGTTATTTGTTACTTTTTGTTCATGAGGTATTCACTGCCTGCAAACAACGTAGAATAGGAATATTCTGTCTAGTCTTTGCACCTAGTGATAAGATAGGCAGTGCTGACTTTTTAGTCCCTCGTTACGAGCCGTCATGTCTGTCTTCTCCCCACTGATTGATAATTGGTTCAGCCCGGACCGTGTATTAGAGGTGGACCATATAGCTCCACTAGAAGGCACCCCTAATAAGGACATGTTCATAAACTATGGATTAGTTACCATAGCCTATAATAAATTGTGGCACAGGTATACCAAAGAAAGTCAAGACAAACAGTGGCCACTGGCAGGATCCTTTGACCTTGATAAAATAGAAACGTTGGAAATAGCCCTTCGCAATAATAAGACAACGCCTATTATGCTCGACAGTCTCGGTATGTGGCGCAGAGAGGCTATGCAACGGCAGAGAAAAGACGAGGACAAACCAGGTAGAGAAATATACCGACAGGACAACCCCGGGACACCACGACCCAAAAGTTATCCCCCGACACAACGCAAAAGACGGCCAGACTTAGGGCAAGACCAATGCGCTTTTTGTAGATATGTCGGACACTGGAAAGCCCAATGCCCGACTCTACTGAGCGTGAGTAAGGGCAAAGGGCCGACAGGAATGACAGGCCAGCAGAATGAGAAAAAGCGCGAGACAAAGAAAAATCCGACTCGCACGGACAGACCAGACAGAACCACCGCGTTTGATTATGCCCGATGGCACAGGTTCCGCCAGAACGATTTCAGCGACATGTTCGAGTTTTCCTAGGTCGGACAATATAAAAACGGGAACCCAGCCTAGCTCTAAATTAACAGACGGAAAAAGATAATTTTGGCCAAATAATCACTGTTTTATGTTTGTCTTTGGATCTTGTGTGTCATACTTTTCTATTACCCCCCCCGTCTGAGTTTATGTGTACGTAAATCTGCGTCATCCCCCTACACGTGCTTCCATGTTACATAAACTATTTTAATAGAAATTTTAGCATAAAACAACCTGGAAAGAAAGAAATGGGAAACGAAATCAGTAAGCCACTGATAAACACGAACTTTTATTTTAACATAACAGGCAAAGAAAAACACAATAACGCTAGAAAAACAAGAACGGTAAACTGTAGAACTTGAAAATCAACAGAACACTCGTCCCCCCCCCCACCTTCTGGAACCTTCCAAAGCAGGGTAGGGTTACGGCTACGCCCAACCGGCGGCAACCCATATAAGGCGGGCCTTGCTGCCAACTCTTGGTCAGGAAATCTTAACGTATTGGGGAGCCGGAGGAGAGGAAGGGGCCAGCGGCCTGGGCAGTTACAGGTAGTCCCGCCACATGTCTCCTCGGCCAGCCGCAACGGGCCTGGATAGTCTCAGGTAGTCCCGCCACATGTCCAGAGAAGAACAAGACACCTCTTTCTTTTCCCTTCCGTAACAGCCACAGCAGCTCTGGACGGCGGGATGTCCTGCACGTACCTCCGCAACAATTTGTCCAAGTTGGGCTGGGAGGGAGAGGCGACGCGGACGAGCCTCTCCCACCTTCACGGATAGGAGGTCTCCCAGCCCCCGGCCCAACGCCGAACACCCCCAACCAGGCGATGGTGCCCCAATACTTGCGCAGCACCGAACGTGCAATGGTGCCCATATTTTCGGAGCACCGAACCTGCAATGACTGCACCGATACTCGTGCCGCGCCGAATGCGCGCCACAGGTGGCCATACTCCCACAGCACTGAGCACACGACTTGGGGAGCACCGGATGGGGAGAGACCTTCGTGCGGGCCGATGAAAAAGAGCAGCATGGGGTGCACCGGAAGAAGGAGACGGCGCGAACGAGTCTCCCTCGCCCCCCCAGGTGGGGGCATCACAGCTGCACCCCAGCCGAACGTCCCGCTTTCACAAAACAGAGCCCTCTTCCTTTCACTCCGAAGGATCTCTTCCACTCTTGCAAACTCGACGAGAGTGGCCCCTGTGGGGCCCCAAAATGGCGTCTGGGTCCGCTGGAAGGTGGGCCTCGGCCGCTAGAGTAACTTTGACCAGCAATATAACTCGGTGGCTCGCCCACCGGAGCACGAGCCCCCACCTCCGACAACATCTCCACAGCCTTGAAGATTCTACAAAGGTCCCCGAAGGAGCCCTCGGCCACTGCAGGCCTCCGGTAAGGGGCAACTGCCTTGATCGCCAACGAAATAAACATGACATTGCCACTCCTTCTGTTAGCATGAATTCTAGAACTGCCGAAAAGGACTCTGGTCCAACTGCCGGTTGTAGGAAACATTTTTCCCTGATGCTACTTCCGGACTAACCCGGCCCCGCCCAAAATGGCGCCGGTATCAATAGGAACTTACGAACACCTCGTGGTGTCCCTTTTCACTATACAAACTTAATGTTCTGATACATATATGACCCTTTGTACACTTGACGAGAAGAACGGAGAGCTCACTCGAGGAACATGTAAAAGGATCGCGTTAAAAATGATGATTATAAATGTACAATGTATTATATTTTTATAGCCGATGTATATCCTCGCTTATGATGCACGCGCACGGTATGCATATAGGAAATCTGATTGCAACTAGTATGACTATGCTTCTAAATTATGAAATAAACGCCCCCGAACCCCCCGGCCAACTGATAGACGTTCTGGTTTGCTACAAATGAATTGCTAAAACTTTCAGATGTTTTTTATTGCTGCCAAACAACACCCCCCACTGTACGCACTTTAGCCATTGCCGTGCCCGGCCAAATACGACTGCACCCTTATGAATCCACATACTATGATCTCGCAAAAATAAAGGTCCTTTTTTCAAAATGATGAACGGGTATTGCTTGCTTTATTTAAAATGTGGGATGGGCGGGAGAGTTCTTTTCTGTGCACCCTACTATGCTCTCTCTTTAAGGTTATTAAGAAGATGGCTGCCCAGCCCTGGAGGACGGATCGGATCGACAACGCGACACTCTGCCTTCAAAGTACGCGACTGACTCATGAACTCTCGCATGGAGGAAGACCTCGACTTCCAAGGATGGGTAAAACGAACGGTATAAATGAGGGAATGTAAAAGAAGGGTAAAATAAAACGATGTAAATGTTATAAAGTACGACGTTCAAAGGTATTAGGGAACAGAGCTGACCCAAGAACCGAAGAACCTTAGAACGTCACAGCGCTGAAGGAGGTTTAAGGATCCCGATAGTGAGATACATCTTTCGACTAGATACCTCGCACTAGACACCTCTGGTTCCCTTTTCACGTTTCCCCGCACACGATCTATAAGGACACACTGCCCCCCCCCCGACTCCAGAAACGATACCCCCGGGGATTCTACCCCGAGGAGGAAAGACGAGTATGAGGTAAGTAAAGGACTTTCGAATCCATGTATTGGATGTGCGCGAATGTTGTCCCCCTCCCTTCCCCTCTTTTTCCCTCCCTCTACAGGGTACATCAGGGGCCGCAACCAAGGTATGGCGAAGATCTGAAGCCTTGCCATGTCTAATACACGAAACAGACCAGCGCTGCAAGGTGGCACCTAATCACGCCTGCAAACTACTCACGTAGCAAACAAACCTGTAGAACTAGTATGAGCTGATGAAAAGTGATCACTCTTAACCCAGGCTGCGCGAATGAACCTATGTCACGGATGAATCAAAGCTATGAGAGAATGTGCATGTGTGACTGAAGCATTGACTCAACGGGTCGAAGGACCGAGAATGCAAAAAAGTGCGACACAATGGTACTTCCCTTTTCTTTTTCCTTTTTCTCGAAGCATGTCCCCTCTACCCTGTCTAATGCTCAAACTGCATGATTTCAAGATTCTAACGCAGACCCGTGAATGTCCTTTACTGTGTAATGCACTAAATAGCCTTCCTTAAATACACTGCCATTCTCTCTGTCGCACGTGTACTATTTAGCCTGCCGTTGCACTCTCTCTCTCTCTCTCTCTCTCTCTCTCTCTCTCTCTCTCTCTCTCTCACTCTCTCTCTCTCTCTCTCTCTCTCTTTCACACTCCCACTCTTCCGAGCGATTAGCCCCGAAATTGACAGACTGCCACCCCTAGCACACCACCCAATTGGCTTCAAATACCGCCGGTATTTGCTCAAAACTTGTCTTTAATAAAATCACCCTAATACTGTGTCACCACCTCTCCTTTCCGGAAAAATTTTGATGAAATCGAGAATTGGCCATAAAGGAAAGGACAGGTAAGCTGACTGAGGTTCCCTAAATCTGACCCGAAATGAGGGAACTACATGTCAGCGGCTACTACTATGGAATAAAAGTGCCTCAGATAACGCGCCCCTCCCCGTCCCAAATTGTCGCGATACCCAAAACCATAAAGGTAACCGAAACCCCCCATCTTCTCAGGACGCTCCCAGTATTGCGTTCAGTTGCCCCCCCCCATCAACGTTTTCTATGTACCTAGGTGTCTTCCGATGAGACCCCTGTCTTCTCTAATTTAGTAATCCGGCCGCGAGAGGCTGCATAGGGACCAGAATGATGTTTTGCAAAGTTAAAGATTAGACCGGAGCAAAGAAAACCATTAAACTGAGCCTTGTCGAAAGTGAAAATGTTTAGTTAAAGGGCAGAAGGCATTGATGATATAAAAAAAAATAAATAAATAAATAAATGTTTAGCCTATGTTCGTCCCTCAGCGAGAAGCCTATTAGTACCATGCGGTTAGCAGCATGGGGTGCAATTAGCATTGCCCGGCTTACATTACAGAGGTGGGCCCCCATCAGATGACCTGTCGTGACTATATTAAACAGTTGTGAAGGAAAGCCATAGTAAACCCAGCAGGTCCACCATCGATCATTTATATGTATAGCGAACGTTCCTATCTTCATTTGCCTGGAGCTGGGAGAGAAATAGACTTATGTGGTTACTTTCCTCTACCAAATCTCTAAAAACTGTCTTTTCAAACTCCTTCAAGGGTACGGCTGTTGGAGGAAAGAAGGACCGGATGTGGGAGCACGTGGCCTGACTACGGACTGTGGAACGTCTGTGACATGGGCCAAGGCGAGACCGCGACAGAACAGAGCTACAGGACGAGGCACTACCTCCAACAAAGTGAGAAGAAAGGGCTAACCTGATGCCCCCGCTCTATGTTCGAATGTGTGCCGAAAGGTCCCCGCTCTCTAGACTCGGTCATGAGCCCGCCTATCTGAAGTCTCTCGTTCCCCTAGTTTGTTCCTGATTTGGCCTTGCTCCATCCCCCTTTTTCTCCGACCTACCCTATGGACTATTTTGTACACTCTTCTTCCACCTGAACTTTTGACTATTGATCCCAAAGGACACCGGGCGAGAAAGACCCTTTTTCTGACCAGAAACGCGAGGAAAGGGTCGTGCCCTGCAACACGGAACTTAGAATAGAGCTGGACTCGTAGCTCCACCGCCGGTGCTCCACAGTGCCAACGGAAGACGAAGAATTGCTGAAAGCTTACTAAACCTCGAACATTCCCGATCATTTCTGCCACGTCTCGTTTCTCTCCCAGCCAACATTGTATTGATGATGTAACAATCCATCAGTTCGCCTTATGAAATGTACTCACTGCTCTGCATTGCATTACTATGACTTTCCTGCTAAACAAGTTTATCAAAGTTTATCCAATAGGTCCGCCTCCTGAAAACTAGAAATCTCAAAATGTATTGTTTACAACTCTTTCATCTAGGGTTCCTACCGTTTTCTTTCTCATGCCCACCACAATAGAACCGAGTAGAAAATGAACCAGCAAGATGTCTTGAATATGTTAAAGGGAGGACTGTTGAAAATTAGTACGGTTTGGTGAACATTATCTGCGCCATCTTGCCTCTTCCCCTGATGCCACACTTTTGTCGTGCGCACCCGCCATTTTAAGATGCCCTGATCAGAACGAACCCTCTTGCATGCCGCTGGCCCCTGACATAGCCCTTCACCCTCACCAAGCCCGCACGCTGACCAACCCTCCCTGCTTGCACCTGCCTTGAATCATAAACCCCTCTTCAGCGCTGCTCTGCCCCAGGCCCTCATCCTGTTCCCAGCGCGACACCTCCCTTCTTCCCTTTCATGATCCCCGGCCCTTAGATGCAAACCCCCTTTTCCCCGTGTGCCCGTTTGTCTTCCTCGTTCCCAGGCCGACACCCAGCTCTGCCGATACTGTTCCTTGCCCCTCCCCGTACAATAGAAAGCTTCCCCCATCAAGGGATCCCCTGGTTGATCAAAGCCCCCACCCCATGAGATCCGATCGAACCCCGCATTCCATGAATTGACGGAATATCCAGCTGTGCGATACTCATCACCTGTTGTGACCAGGATGGGGACCTCTACTGTAAATATGTGTGGGAACGGGCCCGGAGGGGGGTTTCCGGGAATGTCTTTCCATACATCAAAGCTTTATCATGAGTATGTAAACTGTAATAAAAACCGCAAACACTGTATATAAGGGGCCAGGCCTCAAACATAAGTTAGAGCACCTCAGAACGATACCTGCTGTCCGTTTTGCTGTGTTCTCCTCCGGAGAGAATAAAAACCTTGTTTCCTGCTTTTCAGTCTCCAGCGCCTGCCTCTTCATTTATTAAATAATTCGAGGGTCACAGAGGCAATACCGCCGGGCAAATATCGATTGTCCCCGACCCAAACCTCTAAATTAACAATAGCAATAGTTTAGCTTATATCTGAAACCCTATGCCAGACGTCAATACAATGCTGCATTCAGACAACTCACTCCTCATTCTCACTCTTCACTTTTATGATTACCCTGCACTCACAGCAGTCACACAGCACTCACATTGCTCACCAGGCACTAAAACCCCTTCACCCTCCTCCTACCCTGCACTCACACTTGCACACCGCTCACCCTGCACCCACATGACACTCTAATCACTTGTAACGTTCACTGCTCACCATACACTCATAGCGATCACACTGCACTCATGCTGTTGCCCTGCACTCATACCATTCACCGTCCTCCTAACCTGCACTCACACTTGCACGCCACTCACCCTGCACACACATAACACTCCACTCACCTGTAGCTTTCACTGCTCACCCTACACTCATAGTGATCATACTGAACTCACAATGTTACCCTGCACTCATGCTGTACATCCTTCTCTTACCCTTCACTCACACAAGCACACTGCTCACCCTGCACTCACAGTGACCACACTGCACTCATGCTCCTTGCTTTCAACTCACGTCGTCCTCCCTCTACTTACCCTGTGGTCACATGAGCACACTGCTCACCCTGCACTCACAGTGATCACACTGCACTCACGCCACTCACCAATTACTCACGCTTTTCACCCTGCACTTAACACGAGCACACTACCCACCTTGCACTCATTTGACACTTCACTCACCTGTCACTCTCATGGTTCACTCTTCAATCTCACTCAAACAAGCACATCAATCACTATGCATTAATTCCTCTCACTCTGTTCTCTTACCTGCACCTAAACTCATCTGTCACATCAGTCACCCTGCAGTCACTCCTCTAACCCTCCTCTCACACTCTCACATCGCTCACTGTGCACTGAGAGGTACTCCTTTCATTCACACAGCTCACCGTTCACTCACATGGGCACAGCACTCCACCGGCACACATACCATGCAAATAAGCACAGCACCCACACCACTCACCCTGCACTTCCTCTTCTCATCCTGTACTCACACAAACAAACCTCTCAGCCTGTTTTCCATATAGGCAATCTGTTCCTCCTGTCTGCACACAGGGACAATAGTCTGCCTGAACTCATGGGGACACACAACTCACTCTGCAGTAACTCCTCTCACCATGCACTCACCCGTCTCTCTCACAGACCACCCTTCATTCTCACCGCTCACCCTGAACCACGCACAGGTACACCACTTACCCTGCATTTAGACCGCTTACACCACCCTGTATTCACTCCTCTCACCCGACACATGAGCCCTCCTCTCACATTGCATTTAGCTCACCCAACGCTCACATCTGCACATTTTTTACACTACACTCGCACCACTCATGCTGCACTCCCTCATACTATTCACCATCACCCAGCACTTAAATGAGCATACCTATTATTCTGCACATATAAAAATGACACAACTCTCCTGAATATAAACATATTTCTACAAAGGCACCCACAGAATACCTGCTCTTTCCAAAGTACTAAATGCCTACTAAATTCCATCTTTAACAACGGGGCTGGTGCAAGAGGGGAGAGCGGACTGAGACGGTGGGAAGGCACAAGGGGTTGGCACACAATCCTCAATCCATCACCATATCCCAAAGATTCAGCCCTATGACTGAGGCTTTGAGGTGTGATTAAGGATCATGTGACTCCTTCTGCCATTCCTGGCTTTTCATTCACCACAATGCTTCATTCCAGGACATGTGGTGTTTCTTTACATTGTAAGTTGGGTCTCAAAAACCCAAACATGCAAAGTGTTACTGGATAAAATCCATGGTTGCAGAAGAAGTCAAGCATTTTATTAGATCAGTTGGATGCTGTGATATTACATGTTAGAATGTAGATAAGTTATTTTCCAGTACTGTAACTGTTTGATCCACACGTGAAACCAAATATAAGTCCAGCTATTTTAAGGAAGTGCACTTTTCATTCACATTATACTTGTAACAAACATTGACAAGGCATTATATTATTATTTTTGGATAGCGTGTAGAGAATATGTTTTTATTAGGCTTCATTTAAAGGAAAGGCAGGTATAGCAGAAGCAGCCGAGCAAACTTATCTAACACAATAAAAGCATATTGACTAATGGAAGTATGAGTGGAAGTGTGTCTGTGTGTGAGTGTGACAGAGTACATATGTAGGAGAGAGTGCAAGACAGAATGAGAATGTGTGTGTGAGAGAATCTGTGAGTGTATATGTGTTATGTGTGCAAGTGTGCTTCTCGAGGTTATTCTTGCCTTATTGACAAGGGCACTAACAGCATATGGATGGGAAGTGTTACCTATGGCAAACTGCAGGCCCTGACATGCATCTATTAAGACACCATCATTGTCTGAGGGAACTTGAACTGTCTAAGTGAGAAAGCCACTAGCCCAGTCATACCAAGCGGCAGGGACACAGAAAACATGCCGCCACACCTGTTTGAAGACCTAGACATTATGCTTGTGATTCTTAGCATATGGGTTGGGTCCATAGCAAAATGTTGGAAATTATATTTGAGGTAACTCTTTTTATAAGATTTCCTGTACTCATTTTATGTGGGGTGTCAATGAAAAAATGCTGGCCCATGTATGCAGTGAATTTTAGAGGTACCCCTGACATGACATGAAATTCTGGCACTGTCATATTGAATGTACTCCTTGGCATAAGGGGTTCACCCATGAAATAATTATGACCTTGGTATAGTGGAAGTAATTTCTGACTTAAGACATTTGAAAAAAATGAGATCTGCTATGAGGAAAGGCCAGGTTTCCCTGGTGCACCAGGAAAGTGCTGGAATATTTCATGAATGCCCTATAAGGGCCTTTGGTGTTTTAGCAAATTTGATCCCAAACGTTTCAGAAAAAATTCAGAGGAGAAATCACTCTCCCTTAAATCATCTAGAAGAAATCTGTTAACTTCTTTTGCTTGCTGGAATTTGGGGGAAGTATCACACCTCACCAGTTACATATATCTTTTTCCTCATATAATGGCTAAGAGGTTAGCTCTGACCCCATTTCTGGAAATGTGTGTCCTGCCCCATTGCTGGGGTCATGACTGGCTTTAGGGTGAAGCGACCAGTGCAGCAGCAGCACCTGGCTTTTGACTCACTGTAAAGTAGCGCAGAGGGTTAATATGTCTGCTGCAAAGAATGTGTACCATGCAGATCACACAACTGAGCTTGAGTGAACTGTAACACTATAAAAAAAATGAAATGTACATCAGAGAAAGGCTATGGAGAGATGAGGTGCACTGTTGGAAAGTGGTAGTGAGGGAATATATGGAGAAGATGTTGTAGGAGAGAAAAGCACCAAAAAAGCCTGTGGTAACGGCCGCCACCAGTGCTCGAGCTGGCCCTGGCAGGGAGTCTTAGCTCCCCAAAAGTTTGGGTCTAGTTGTGCCCCTGTCTTAAATGAGAAGATGGCTAGACAACTGGTAACCAAGCTCTACTCCTCCATACAGGCCGAGCTCGCAACACTAAGGCCTAGTACCAAGGTGCTGTGGGATGTGGACCTGGGAGATCTAATTACAGATAAGAAGTGGCCTTACTGTTGTAGCTAAATTGAGGAGCTATCTCCATCAGATTGTTTACACATGACATACCACACTCTCCTCAAACTGATTAATCACAAATCACAGGTCACTCCAGGTTTGTAAGATGTAACGCGCTATAAGTGGGCTTCCTGCATCTGACCTGAGCATGCCCACTGATTGCTAGCTACTGGGGGAAAGTATTTCATGTTCTTGGAGCTATACTAAGGCCGCGCCATGTGACCGTTCACATTGATGGCACTACTGTTGGCAGAGAGGCGTGTGTCATGTATGAGGGGTAGGGATCATATACCTACTGTGAGAACCTGGTTGCATGATATGATATACTACAGTGACCAACTGGAACTCTACTCTTCCACTATTCTACAGTGTGTCCAACCCAACATCTGGGGCCCATTGCAAACTTACTTGTAAACTCACGATATCAATGTCATCGCAACCCGTTAAAAATGGGGCCAAACATGCAGAATAGGGGAGGGATGGAGGCATGGTGGGAATGTACATACACATTGATTCCTGGACAAAAGCTCTAAATATAATAGTACCTGAAGTGCCATATTGGCCCCATTATAGCTTCGATTAATGCAACTGTGCTTTTTAGGTGCCATCTTTATGTGTGAAAAAGATGTTCTGGGAAAAGAATGATACTGCTGGACTGTTAATCTGTTAATGTATTAAATGACATGCTGTTCTGTGTTAAGGTGCTGTCATTTACTACATGCAAGTGTACTGTTTGGCATACAGTTGATATAACATGAAAGCTAATTTAAAAATGAATTAAAACATTTTCCTTACAAATGGTTTAAATATGACAAATCTTGAAATTGATATAACTTAGAGTGAAGCAAATAATACTGTTGTCAAAATTAATATGGGCATCACTGAAATCGGATATGAATCACATTGATTTGCATAGAGTACTGAAGGAACTGGATACGGATGTGAATGAATTGGATATGGTGAACTGTGTGTATAACATGCACTGAAAAGCACATGACACTGACAGCCAATCAGAGTGGAGTTCAATGCGGAAACCATGCAGAGCTTCGGCGCCTCCTCCCCGAGAATGCGCTGCAGCAGGAATGCCGGGTCTTTCTCTCTACGGTGTGGGAGACCCCTGGGCCTTCTCGGAACTAAACTGTGGCTTTGACAGGATAGTCTGTCTTGCTGTCTCACAGTTCTGTCTGTGCTCGCAGGTCGGGGGTGGGGTCCGGACTCGTCCACGACCGAAGCAACGCCGTGATGGATGAGGCCCCGGGTCTTAGCGCCATTATCACAGCTCTTATGGGTAACACGGACCGGTACTGGTTCACTCGACCAATACTGCCCTGGTGCACGCCCGTCCGTGCCCCCCTCATTTCATTACAACCCCCCCCCCTTACAATTGCAGTGCTCGGCTAGGGCTGGGCGCGGGCCCACCTGTGCGGCCGGGAAGCCCCTCTCATCATGACGCCTCATGATTGACCCGGCTGCTGGAGACTCGACCTTTTTGGAAATATGTTTAAAGTTTACAGCGTCAGCCTGTAAGTATCGCCCTCTCCTCAGGCTGAGCTGACAGTGAGTGGGACCGTCTGCCAGAGACTCGTAACGGCCGTGGTTCACAGTCACTGACACCCTCGGGTCTTATCATCCTTCTTGTACTGCAGGTAGCAGTGAGCATCTTCCTTGCCTGTTTGTTTTCTGCCAAATGCACAATTTCATGCGCAATCTAGGACTGCCATGAGTCTTGAAAAGAATTATAAATTAGGATTTGGACCGTCTGGAGACTTGCTTAGGCTGGCGGCTAAATCTGCAGAAGAGGTAGGCATTCACTGCCAACACCCCACTGAGCGTGTGCCTGCATTTCCACCCTAAGCTAAGCTGCTCTTCTACAGCCATTTTATAATTCGTGGCATTTTTACCAGCTGTATGTACATTTTAAAAAGATCACATTTTTTTAGAATCTTAACAAAGTTATAGCATAAAATACAAAATATCAAGTTCTGGTGACTCATCCATTGCACTAGAAGTGGTCGTAATCTTCAAGCTCACAGCTGCGCTCAACCACTGCTACGTAAAAGTGATTGTGTACAATTAAGCAATCAAAGCAGGGTTGTTTTTACACTTCTTATGAACGGAGAAGCTCAGGGTTCACACACTTCTATAATCACATTGGTTTCGCCTCAAGTCCCATAGCACACATTGTCTTTCGAGTTCATGGAAGTCCCAACAGACACCAAACTCCCTACATTGGAAGCCTACCCATTCTATATCATTTTTTCAAGCTATCAGCAGTCATAGTTTATTTCCCTCTCTACGCTTGGACAGGCTGCAGTGACCTCGGTTTTCTACTGGGTAGTAGGTCATTATTTTGAACAGTCATTCCTACTCTCGGGCATTGTTCTTCCTGGTTTCTGATGGCATTGCTTAAAAGCCTGTGCACCTGGACATGTACGGTTAAATGCCAAACTTGAACAGTAAATCTACGACTGCCAAAACGTAACATGATGTAGCCTAAGAAGTCAGAACTAGAATAAGGTGTCATGAAGGAGAAAGGACTGTTTGGAAACAAAACTTTAAGTAACTGACACTTTCAAAATAACAGTGGCAGGAGCACTAAATATGCAATGGAGTCACCATGATTTAGCAGTGATGGAGTGAGAGAAAGGAAAAAAGTGGTGTCAGAGGAAGAAGGGCAAAATGGAGGAGGAAAGGTGAGAGATCAAAGGATTGTGGGAGAGCTGAGTGAAAGAAAGGGAGGAGATAAAAAAAGTTAGAGGGAAGGAGAGAGATAACGGGGAAGGAGAGAGATAACGGGGAAGAGTTAGAAGAGAGAGACACCACTGGAGTAGAGAGACCATGAGAGAGACAAAGGTAGGATGAAAGAGGTGAAAACAGACAAAAGGAGAAGGGAAGATTAGGAAATGGGTAGACAAATGAAGGAAGGGGAGGAGCCAGCAAGGGAGGAGGAGATCAAGGGAAGTAAAGAATGAGACAACAGAGGGGACATGAGGGGGAGAGAGGAGCAAAACAAGGAATGAAGAAGTGAGTGGCAAGGAGGGGGAGACTATAAGTGCGAGACTGGGTAGGAACAGTGAAGGCTCCCAGGTTCAACTTGTGAATCCTTTGTGGTTCACAAGAACAGGTTTGATAGGCAACTATCACCATCAACTGATTGGTGGTTTCAAGCTATTGCAGTTATTTTAAGTCCCCTTTAAACTACCACCTGTAACTAAAGTTACTAAAGTGTCACTCATAAGCCTTGAAATGTCACACATAAATGCACTGCACACATTGAATGTCACACATAAGCCAACCAAACCTTGGCAGCTACGGGGAGGGGTGAGTAGGACTGCAGGGCACGTTCTGCTTGGTTGGCCCAGGGTTGGGGGCAGCTATGGTGGGGTCAAGAGCGATGTGGCACTGCCCTTAGCGCCTGTCGGTGCCCACAGTACAGATCGCAGGCTGCAGTGATCTGTGCATAACTGGTTTCGAGTCCAGATAAGCAGACTCTTCATCGTCCTGCTACTCAAAAAAATAAAGTGTGCCCAGGCCCCGGACCGCGTTCAGGCCTTGGGTTCAGCCGAGGTCTCCCACCTGGTCCCAAGTCCATGCAGTGCTCACCCCAGCTACTCGGGTCAAGGCTGAGGCGCAGTGTACAACCTTTTGGGTGCGTGCTTTGACACCCGACCACTGGTCGGATGCGAGGGAGCCCCTTTATTGGCATACAAGGGGTTGCACACCGCCCCAGCATAAGCGCAAGGCTGGGGTGGCTTATAATTACGATTGGTGCTCAGCGTCAGACATGAACACTGGTTTGAGCTCCACCCCAGTGGATCACGGGCCCTCAGCGGGATCCTTTTCTCCGGGCACCATTTCCGTCCCTCTTGTGGGCAGACGATCACGGTTGCCCATGTGTGGGTGGGCAGTAGCTGCACGATCAGTGGCAGTATCCCCTTAGCCGAAAACTATGCGGAATGCAAGACAGCGGCTCAACCATGGCGATCACGCAAGGGGTTAGGTTTATATTTCAGGAAGGTATGATGGCTTTTAAAGGTGTGCAAGTTAGAGACCAGTGCCTAGGGACCCAGTGATACAGTATAATGGTCCTATGTAATTATGTGCCCCTCCATCACCTGTATAATCATTTAGGGGGTGAGCTGCTTGGGAGGAGCGGGAGGCAGGCCCTTGGGTGTCTGCTAGGGTCGCTCTCCAGCCTTCTAACTCTTTTAGACCCGTGGTGCTGGGGTATGGGTCTGTTCAGGGGCCCCTCCCCCTTTTTAGGTCTCGCCTCGATGCAGCGCATGTGCTCCACGCTTGCGAGATCTATTGTCGATTTAGCTTGCGAAGGGGGACAGGAGATGTGCACGTGCCCGGACAGGCGATGTGTACATGTACGGCTCGTGGAGCACACCACACGCATGGCACGCTTTCACTTTCCTAGTTTTCTTCTTTGGTGGCACAAAGGAATCAATTACTCAGAAGACGGCAAGAGGGTGTCTCACAGCTGTCCGTGGATATTTTCTTATGTTGCCCAGTGTCAGAAGGCATATCTCCTCAAAAAATGTGTCACTTTGTGGCATCTTAAATTGTCTACAGCCAAAGGGGGTTTAAAAAATGTGAACGCACCGGATCTTCTCAGACGTGCATTTGAAAGGTAGGGTGTGTTCAAAGACATACTGACTCAGTACAGAAGATCTGTTGGTTTTTGAAAAACCAACCAGGGCAAAAGGAGTTTGTCGCGCGTCCAGCACACCTGCCTGTATAGTTTTTTTGGTCTTAATTATAAATACATATGCGAACATTCTCAGACTCTTAGAGAAAGAAATATGGTAATAAAATAGTTTTATTTACAGAATGGGTGGCACAAAGGAATCGATTGCTTAGAAGACGGCGAAGGGTGGGCCACAGGTGTCCGTGGATACAACACATCAAAAGTGTCTGGAGAATTTGTCTTACTCGGTCACAACTCATGTTGAGAAGATCACTCCTGAAGGCATGTGAAGTCATTTATAGGACCATGGCAGAAAGGTGGTGGTCTCTTGTTTCTATTTACTAACTAATGTTTTTGATTGGTACAATAAAATCAAAAATATGCACAAATTATAATTAAGACAACATGAAAATGCATATGCATGCAAAAATGAGGCAGAATAAGTAGTTTGATTTATTGTTGACCATTCGATTATTTAAACCCATTACAGTAAAAAGATAAAAGATAAAATTCAGTCCGATGTTGGTTCCAACTTTTGCTGATAGAGCTGTGGGGCTTAATTTGACTTGTACCCAAGTTCCCTTGTGAGGGGATATGATGGCTTTCAGTAGCTTAGGAGGTACCCCCAGGATAACAGTTTTCCCCAGAGTTTGCCCCCATCGACTTTATCAAAAGCCGTGCTGTAATCGATAAAACAGCAGAACAACGGCAGGTGACTGACTTTCCCAGCATGTTTTGAGAGGTAGGCCAGGGCCATGATGTTGCCGCTATTTTTCCTGAAGCCGGTCTGGTAGAATGGTAATATTTCGTTGTTATTATCCCAGTCCTCTGGATCTCTCAATAGTAGTTTGGCAAAAGCTTTGGCTTCTACATCCAGCAGGGCCACTAGCCTGTAGTTTCGGGGTTGGAGTGGTCGCCTTTCTTGTGAATAGGGAAGAGGATAGATCCTTTCCAAGAGTGTGGAAATATTGCTGTTGCATATGAAAAGTTGTATAAGGGGGTGAGGACTGTGGAAAAGAATGTTTGAACTGTTTACAAGCCGTGGCTGGAATACCGTTTGGGCCTGGCACCCAGTCATTCCTCATTTTCCTAATCTCCATCATTATTTCAGCTTCCGTAAATCCATTGCCCTCAAGCATCAATTGTCCTGCATCTTCTGTGTGCTTGGGGAGAGTGGCTGTGTAGGAGCCTGTTCTTCAAAGGGACTTGCTCAGTAGCTGGTGTACCTCTGGTATATAATCCCCTTACGTACTCTTCCCACTCATTGCTTGCAATGTTGTTCTCCTTGCTCCTAGGTTGAGAGCTCAGGCGGGTTCTTTAAAGAGTGGGCCGTATGACAGATAGTTTTTTTACAGTGATTTTTGCCCAGCTTCCACAACAGGTTTTCTGTCAGTTCTTCCCAGCGACCAATCACCTCCCGTAATACTCGAGCCTGACACGTTAATACCCACTCATGCATTTTCCCTTTGAGAGAAGGTGTCCATTTTATTCCTTTAATGTCTCAGAAGCGTTAGTCACCTGTGGTTTCTCCCAGCATTTTCTAGAGATTTGCTGCTTCCATACCTAAGTTGAATCTTGCGCGTTGAGGCCTATGGTCACTTCCCCTCTGTCATCGACCTGGAATTCTTCCAACCTATCGGTTATATCCTCATTGATTAAAATATAGTCCATGATAGATATATTCCGGAACAATGGTTTGGAGCACCACAAGGGTGATCGTAATTTCATCAGGAAGTGGGTTGAGTGGAGTTTAACATTTTTAAGAATACAAAGCATTGGGCCTGCCTTTTGCTGTTTGTTCTGGTTTCCCGTGGCACTTTCCAAGCCCCTCAAGTTAAAGTCTGCTGATAAGAATACATTGTAGTGCTTATATTTTATTAATATGTCTTCCAGCGTGTTGGTAAGAGATGTCATACTGGCAGTAGGCAGTGCCGGGTTGATGTAGCAGTTTATGAGCAGCAGATTAAACTGCAGGTGTCCCTCCCTTAACCCAGCGATTGTTATTGCTTGCAGGTCTGGGGAGTTTACTCTTATTCCTGTGGGCTTGAGTTTTCTCACGTGGCTTATGAAGATAGAAAGACCCCCCGTCTATGGCTATTCAACATTGCTGGTAGGAGGGATCTTCTTTTCATTTTTGATCTCTTCATCTGTTTCTTCAGCTTTCTCTTTGCCCTCCTTGTTAGCGGTCCTTCTGTTCTGGCTTCAGGTTTCCCCTCCATGTTTATTTTTTGTTCTTTGTATCTGATCTTGCCAGAGCTTCCTCGGTATCACTCTTTGTCAGGGATGCCAGAGTCTCTTGATTAGTCTTTTTGTTCTCTAGGGATTTTGTTTCCATTTCCCTCGCTTGGCCGTGTTCTCCCTTGAAGGCCACTTTGAGATTGCCCTTTTCCAGCGGTTCAATTGTTCCTGGTGTTTTTAACAATTTGCCCCTGCTCTTGGTTAGTGCCACTCTATCCCCCAGAATTTCTGGCAATTCGGCCCACTTATCTATTATGTTGACGATTGAGCTTGTACAAGCTATCATTGTCTAACGATATCTGATTGTTACCTCCAATTCGTCCAGTTTGTGGCCCTGCTTCCCTAGGCACTGGGATATTAATTGTAGAAGGTGAACTTGGACCTCCATTTTAGTTGCTTGCCATATCAGGGCCTTGGCTATTGACTTCTGAGCTTCTCTGATGGTTGTCAGAAGGGAGGTGTCTTCTTGCTCGTCTTGCTCATCCCGATCCTTCTGGCCTGTCGATGAGGACATCCCTGCTCGTTATTTGCCCTGGTTTACTGCCACGTCCCCAATACGGAGGGGGGTAAGGTCCAAAGTTCTTTCAATTGTCTGATCTAATTTTTGTAAAAAGGAGTTGGTGAAATCTCCTATCTCTAGTGAGTGAAGGTGTCGTCGTCCAGTAGATGAAACCTTTGAATTTAGTCATGAGGTGTCGCGCAGACTAGTATGCGTTGGATCTTTGCCCTCGATAACTTCCAACGTGTCCTCCTCCTGGGGCCGATGGATCAAGGCTTTAATTGGTGAAAGGCTGTGTATCAGGTCAATGGGCTTCATTCCGATCCGAGCGACTGTTGTGAGCCTCCCAGGGGTCAGAGTCGCCGAACCTTTCTTTATATGTTATGCTATTTTCATCTGCAATTAGTATTTTACACCCAGTAGAAGGGGACAAGTTTTAATCTCCCTGTGCCCATGTATCTCGTGCCTGGACCTGGTCCTGGTCCTCTTCATTGGGCAGAAGGTTGCTTCCTCCCCCAGATGTTGTTTTTTTAAATATCTAGCTGCTTGATGATTGCCTTACCGGGTCGAGGTGCTTGGGGGTTACTCGCAGTGACCTCTTCCGGGTCTTCAGTCCCCTGGAAAGCATGCCAGTGGGTGGCGAGCTGCCTGGCATCTGAAAATAATGGGTGATGAGCCCTTGTTGAAAGGATTGTAAAAGGGGGCTCATGGTGTGCGACTCTTGTCTAACGTTCTGAGCTGTACTCCTTGTGACCCTAGTTGTTTGTCCATTGGGGACTTCTTTATCAGAGTCAGCGTCAGTGTCCCTCTTTTGTTTGAACAGTTTTCCCTTGAGCATTGTCCTCCGCGCACCAGGGAAATGTATTTGAAGGTGTTTTAAGATTCATAAAATTCACTCCCTTAGTTTTTGTTTCCTGCGAGCACTCTTCTACTTCTTCCACTCTTCTACTTGTGCTACCTGGGCCTCACTCCTCGCCATGTAATTGGGCTAAACCAAAATAGGAAAGCTTTGACTCCTGCAGCCTTCTCCACTGTTACTCTGCCTGTGCACCTTTATCCCTTTGTCCTTTTGCGCTTGCGGCTACTCAGACTAGTTCTCTTGCTCTCTTGCCATGCTGCTCACTCTAAGCTCCTAACCGTCAGCCACCACCACTAGCCATCAGCCAGGTATCATGCGCTTCTGGTGATAGTCTCTCCCCCTTTCTCTTTTCCCCAGCGATATTTGGTGGGGGCTGAGCCTGGTTCGGGCTGCGTGGGGGATATGAAGGAGGTATGAGGGGTATGAGGGTGTGGGGGAGGGGTGATGGTGATCGTGCAGGCTTTTTCAGTTTTTTCTGACTCACCCGGTGCTTGTGCAGCAGCCCCCTCGCAGCTCGCCGGTGGCTGCGCCACTGTGCCGGATGCTTGTTTCCGGTCCAGGGAGGACCTAGCTTGGCAGTTCAGGCTGGACTGTTTCCATGAGGTTCAGGGTCACGACTGATTTGCAGAGGGCCAGGTCTAAACTGGGGTGGCATGGCGAGCAAAAGAATGATGGATTTAACCCAGATCTCTTGACTGGGGGTGAATGTTTTGATTTGTCCTGCATTCCGTCCATGAATTGTGTGTCTTTTGCTTTCTCACCCTAAGTGCGCCAGGTATGCCCAGACGTGGGTCCTGGGCACACTGTGCCACTGGAATCAAGCTATCCTGCCTGAAGAGGGGTGAAACCCCGAAACCGATCCTAGGATGCTTGTTTCCGGAACAGGGAGGACCTGGCTTGGCAGTTCGGGCTGGACTATTCCCATGAGGCAAAGGGTCAAGACTGATTTGCATATGGCCAGGTCTAAACTGGGGTGGCATGGTGAGCAAAATGATGGATTTAACCCAGATCTCTTGACTGGGGGTAAATGTTTTGATTTGTTCTGCATTCCGTCCATCAATTGTGTGTCTTTTGCTTTCTGTGCTGGGCTGGGCTGGGTGTTATTCTGACCAATATCAAGTTTCAGTTCTCAGTATTTTCCAGCCCCAATGCCCCCTTATCTCTCCGCTTGGCACCTGCGACTTGATGGATGTGTCCAGAGAGGGTGGGAGCAAGTAAAAGTCTTCTCCTGGAACTGGTGCCACTCAATTCTCCGGCAGCCCCCCTCGGCTTCCTGCAGCTCCCCGCGGCTCCTCGCGGCGCCCAGCAGTTCCCCAAGGCTTAACACGGCTCCCTGTAGTGGTTCGTGGTTCCTGGTGCGGTTCTCGGTCAGGAGTTCCTTGCTCCCGCGGCTCTGCTGCCGCTATTGCTGTTTTCTGCGCTCTCCCTAGGTCGCTCACAAGACCTGGACTAGAGTCACAAGACACAAAGCATGTAAAACATACAGAATAAGTAATCCCTTGTCGTGATTAATGTGATGTGCCATGAAATAAGTTTCTAATTAAAAAGCAAAGTTCTGAATAGGAGTGTAGGGTTCACCAAGGGCTCTGGTAGGTCCACCCCCCTGTCCCCCACACCATAGTGCAGACGTGCTGGTAAGTTATTCAGTGTGTTTCATTCTGGACCTCTCCCCCACCAGGGCAACAGCTGGGCTACCCTGTGGGCAGGGAGTACTCCTGTGCCCCTCTCTCACCTCAAGGTGATGCATCACCCCCCCATAGGTTTCACCTAATCGGAGAGCCGCCTCTGAGGTACACCAGCGCAGATATCTCCACTTCCCTCTGGGCAGTGCTGCCACCGGTCAACAAGAAGTCCTAGTACAACAACTGCACGCCTCAGTCAGACTTTTTTTATTTTGCATCTGAACTTTGAGGCGCTATCAGGCAGGATGAGTTGCTTTGTGTATCTGTGCTTTGTCAGTTAATACGCTTTCTTTGTGTCCAGGATTCATTGGCGGGGTGGCTCTACTGGAGATGGTTCACTTCCACCCACCCAAAACATGGACGGAGAGGACAAGACAGGCTTCACGTCTTGCCACTACCACCAGCACTGCTAAGTACCACACATCAGGCATAAGACTAATCCATTTTAGTGAGGTGTCTGATTTACTGCACTTAAGTGCACTGGTCACGCGTTTATAGTGCCCAACAACCATCTGTGAGGCGTCTCGGTGAGGAGCTGCATTGTGCATGTGGTGGCGGGTAGTGCTGCCTGAGCCTTGTGCTGTCTCAAAAATGCACTGTGTCATCTCTTGAACTTGTTTAGACCCACGATTATATGATATCTGACTAGTTCGACGATACAGTTAACTTAACATACAGCGTGACTGGGGCATCAATCAAGGGGAGCCCGGGCCTTTCTCTTCAGCGTACCACGTTGCCTGTCAGTGCCCTGTGGTATTGTAAATAACAACACTGAGGACCCGGCAGGCCCTCACATGGATCATGTTGTAGCAAGACATGGCCTAGCACTTTTACAGTAGAGACAGCAGTGTGATTTGTCTGTTGTTCTGCAGTGTAAGAAGGTATAAACAAGCATTTCACAATGCAATAGGTCTCACATTTTCTAAGCTTTGACCTATTGGCATTGTAAATGACAATGCCTTTTAGTTATGTTCACTTTGTACTTCTAGTCGTCGCTTGCAGGTTTTCAAAACACATAAATAAAAATGCATTGTCACTTACAACGCCAATAGCTCAAAATCTCGCAAATGCGAAACCTATTGCATAGCAAATGCTTGTTTCGCTATGTGGGTGGTTTTCCCGCCCATGACCTGGTGGACAGTGGGCAAGAGTGGGCTCGGTATACAAGCTGCAAGGGGGGCTGGTCAGGCACGCTAGCAGCGCAAGGCAGAGTTCTGTGAGCGCAAGGGGCGCACAGAAGTTTCTCTCTAGAGTGAAGAAACAGGTGGCACAAGGATGGATGGCAACTAAGGGGGTAGTCAGCTTGAGTTGTAGAGGTAGCAGCAGTTGGCTGTGCAGCAGTGTAGCTGGGTTCGGGACACAGGTTACTGCTTGTGCATGATTCGGGGCATGGGGCACCAGGCCAAGCCCTCACATAATAAGTAGTGTCAGGGGAGCTTCTGCACATGTGCACTGTGCTGTGCCAAGCAGCATTGGGCTGGTGAGCGGCACCAGGGCTCATTCTGGGAGTGTACCACACATGACACAAACGCATAACATACATTTGGCATAATAGCAACAGGATCTAGGTTAGTGCATGGACTGCTACATGAGTGGCCCAGTAGACATCTTCTCCACTAATACAGGTAAAAAGGGCTGGTCAGAACTGTGGATTCGCAAAGCTTGGTAAGCTACCACCACTTATGTCCATGCTAAACCTACAACAGGGACAGTAGTCCTCTTTCAGTAAATGACAGTACAGTTGATGTTCCCCACCAGGTCACCGAACATGTCCAGAGCCTCTCTCATGTCAAAGTACAGGCCTAGGCCTCTGTGCACAATCTACATTATGATGAAGCTAGGGCCAAATATCAAAAATCAGGAAACCAGATACTTGCAGCCGGGCACTCAGGGCAGGAGAACACAGCTGTACACCATGTAGGAGAAATTCCTGTTTCAATAAACAGAAACACTCTCAAAGTTACATCTTTCTCCACGGGCAGAGTTTAATACCGTGGAGTGTGTTTTTTGGGCATGGGATAGCCTCCACTGCCGGGCTCAGTGACACTGCCTATATGCCCCCTCCATCTTGTCAGCTTACAATCCAATGCTGCCAGCCCTACATGATGATGGTGCTTAAGTGCTGGCACATAGCAAGAAACTATTTACATACAGTGATTTATACCGTGACTGTCAATTCTTCCCCCCATTTGCAATGGAGGAGAACACACCATGCTCAACACACTCTATTATCAGATTCGCACCACATGCATGGCGCAACACACTACATTTCCTGAACCTCTGCCTAAACTACATGCCCTATGAATACATATTGACAAAAGCCTTCCCTCGTAGACTAGTCACATGCCTGTACGCCACTATGCAAAATAAGGCACCTGCTCGCAGCCCCATGGCCTTAGCTGGGTGGGCAGCAAAGATAGTCCCCCCACCTACGGAGGCACAATGGACTTATGGCTGTGAACAACTGGGGGCCCTTTCGCTCAATTACAGACTCAGAATCCTATATTTCATATTCCTATACAGGCTATATCGTACACCTGAACAGATGCATTGTATGGGCCTTCTGAAAGAGGCATGCTGTGTGCGATGCTCAGTGCCCCAAGCCTCCTTCCTACACTTAGCCTGGGGGTGCCCCAAAGTTGCAGACTATAGAAGTGAAATACATCACACTATCCACCAGTAAATTCGTCACTCACTATCGCCAACTCCACTAGTCAGTCTATTGTGTTATGTAATAGGCATCCCACCTGAACATCGACGCCACACGGCCATGCTCTAGCTTCAAATCCAAATGTCAAAATGCTAATAATTGGGGTAGAAAACCCTGGTTATGAGACGTCACATACTGTCAAGAGCAATTGGTCCATTACTGGAAATTAATGCAGCTGACCTCCAGCCCTATAGACATTTGGGTACCATTCTTAACTTACCTACGATTCCGAGCTCCTTCTTCTTCTTAGTGGCTGTGTGATATATCTGTTCCCTAGCCCTTGCTGTCCGCGAGTCGATCTAGCCAAATTGATGCAACGTATGGCTGGCAATTCCTCTTTGAATTTGTCTTTGTATTAAAAACTGCCATATTAGGAAATACCACAGCATTGTTGTGCTTTACAGTGAATTTGCTCTTATTCATAGTTGTGGCTCCTTGAATGAAAAGTTTTATGGGATGATATAATGTTTCAATGACTACACAGAATTCTGCCTCTCTGTTCTTTATATAAAATGCAAATAAAAATAAAGAAATACTAAAAATAGTTACGTCTTTCATTGTTTAACACAACACATGGTTAGTCTTGAAGGCCTCTTTACAACTGTCATACCCTTTTCCCTTGTGATAACGGGAAGCAATGCCAGTTATCCAGTGTTACATCTTTTACAGTTGAGGTGCTGGTTGAATGTTCCACGCTATATATCTGAGAATCCTCAGTAAAATATGTTGTAAATGTGGTATAATATTAATAGAATGTGTTATGGTGCTGTACGATGTCTTGAAGATCTCTGTATTACATTTACTCCTATTATGGTCCTGGTACGGAAGCCCATTTCAGCTATAGGAAAACTAATTAACGCTGTAACAGTACTTTGTAGTATTGTGTGGGGCTTATGTTTGCCATTGTTTAATAGTGATATCTAATCAGCAGTGCTTGGTTGAGGTACAACTATCTGATCTAATCTTCATTTCAGTTGCCATGTTTAGGTTCACTTGTCTAAATGCTTCTTGTCGGGTTCACGGGTGATTCCAGACAGAATTCCAATACCTCAGGAGCAAAGCCAATGTCTCAACTTTCCCTAAGGGTGCCTCCCTCACTGTGTCACCAAGGAACAAGGCAGGGATGAGAGGCAACCAGAGAAAAGGAAGAGACCAAGTCAGTGGTCAATCCGCTGGAGGAGTGTTTCAGGTAGGGAGGGCGGCTAATAGCTGCAGTGAAAACAAGAAAGAGAACAGGACAATGTCACTCTATTCTATGTAGGTGCAATAATAACTTTCTTAATATAAATGACCTGACGTGTGTGCTGCCCCACACTTACCTGTGACTTCAATAAGGAAGGATTTCCATAAAGGTGATCCAACAGGATCGACTTGGTCTCTTATCAAATGAAAAAGGCTCCAGATATATTCCACCAGGGTTTGACATAAATAAACACCACCCAAGATTGATAGCAGGATAAGGATTGAGTAGCAAACAGGATAATCCAAAATAAAAAAATAATCGTGTCCGAATCCAGAAGGAACACGAAGGCAGGTTACAGCGGCATACAAGATTCGGTATGTCCCAGCTTCACAAAGGAAATCCGTTAGAACGCGTGAAAACGTCTTGAGTAAAATAGGAAAGGTGCAGCGTCTCTCAGACGCTGTTCGTTGATCGCCCAAATGTATTAACCTCTTCAGCGCGGCGCAGATTCCTGCGCTGTGCTGAACGTTCCATTGGGCTTATGGAACCATGACGGAACGGTTCCGTCATGAGCACAGCTCAACCGACGCTCATGATGGAACCGTTCCGTCATGAGCATGGAAGGGGTTCATAAAGTTTTATCCAGATGGGGGCAAACAAACAACAAAAAAGAAAAAAGGAACGCGTCAACCCGTTGCCTTCACGGGGACACTGACCTAAATTGCAAGGAGGTTTCTTTGAGCAAGGAAAAAGTATCGTGCCGGAGCTCAGAACAAACAAAAAGTCTTGTCAGGAGCGAGCGCGTGAGACACGCCGAGAGAATCCAGTAGCGGGCAGGGGTCACAATGGAGAGTCATGGGAATCCAAAACGGAATCATGCAGGAGAAAAGGGAGTAATGAGCGCTACTGACTCGAGGAGAAATTACACGAGACCCCAGCAGTGCAGCTTGACACGAGGAGGAATCCAACAAGAGTAAGGAGAGTAGGAGTGGAAAGCCAAGCACCACCATTATCGCTCCAGAGGCTTAAGAACCTCCCTTCAGGATCAGCTGATCTGTCACAAGGCAGTATGGGACAACACACCGCTCCTCCCATAGAAGTGCAGACTACAGCTTTCTTTCCCCTGAGGCGGAAGCCGGGGCGATCTTCTCTTTCCCTCCTTGATAATCAGAGTACTTGATTTTTGCTGACATTATTTTAAACAAGTGTAAATATTTTACTGGGTGCAATTTTAATCTTGTGATAATACGACCTTTGCAGGTGAGATTTACATCGCCTCCAGGGTCTCCCTCATTACATTGCTTACCGGCGCAGCCAAATTGAGGTGCTGACGCCGGTACGCAGAGAATAGCCGCCGCCATATTACAGGAAGGCAGGGTAGCGGTCCAGCTCTTGGACGACTCCCGCCCTCCTTGCTATGTATAAAAAGCGACTGACTCCTCGTCCGCGCAGCGGGCGGGCGCAGCGGGCGCGCCTAAGGCAAGCCCGTCTGCGCCCGTCCGCGCCTGTCCCGGGCCCAGGGCCAGTCTCCCTGCCCATTTTTCCAACACGGGCTCGATTAGCTGGACCAGAGAGCAGCTTGTACAACTTAGTCCTGGCACCTGCTCACCGCTTGCTCGCTGCCCTCCGAGTTTTCTGGAGGGTCGCTTTTTTAATTGTCCTCACTGTGGTCTGACTATTCCTCCTTGGGGTGAACGTGTTCTTTCATCTGCCACCTCAATCAATCGCATACGCTCCCCAATAATACTGAAGGCAGGATTGGTCAACTGCCGCTCGCTCCCCCGCCATGCGAGCAAAATCTGGACTTTACTTGTCTCATGGATGGTATATACTGTTCCTTACAGAATCCTGGATAAAAGACGCCTCCAATCCGGATATCCATTTAGCCACCCCCCCTGACTATCTTTTCATGGGTATTAACCGAGAAGGAAAAACGGGGGGTGGCCTTGCTATCATCTTGAAATCTCATTTGCGATTAACTATAAAAAAACTTTCGAATATTGGGCTGATTGAAGCCATGTATTTCACCATTTCAGACTCAGCTGCTGTCTTTTTGACTGGCATCCTAGTGTATAATCCCCCCAGTGCTTCAGCCCCCTCATTAATGCAGCTTGTACATCTTATAGCGGACCTGTCCCTTAAACACCCGCACTTTATAGTACTAGGCGATTTCAACCTGCACGCTGAAGATCCCTCGTGCTCCCAGGCTACTCAACTATTAGACACCATGCAGAGCCTGGGGCTGTCTCAATTGACCCAGGGCCCGACGCATATTGCGGGCCACACTCTAGATTTAATTTTTTCAAACCTCCCTAGCTCCATAGTTCATACTTCTCTCCACCTTACCTGGTCCGACCATTAGCTTCTCCCGTTTGATCTCAGGTTCCCGCCTGCACCGAGTCCGGTGGAACATGGTAGGGATTATAGGAGAAAATGGCATAAAGTTAACTGCATGGCTCTAAAGCCTGTTTTCTCATGCCCCTTGGATCCACTTACCGATGACATTGATGCAAGTGTTACCCAGTTCAACTCAGCCTTATTATCTGCCATTGAGGCCACTGCCCCTTTACTGCCAATCTCCTCTGCTAGATCTCGCCCTTCTGCCCCATGGTTTTCTCCAGTTCTGCGTGAAGAAAAAAGCCGCTGTAAAAAATTAGAACGCAGCTGGCGACTCTGCTATGATCCAGAAGCAAAAAGTATTAACAAAGCTGCTTTAAAGAATTTTATTAAACTAAAAAAGTCTACAATGAGAGAATTTTTTGCCTTACAAATTAAAAATGCAGACAATTCTGCTAAAACTCTTTTTAACATTGTAAAAGACTTTGTCAAACCTCCCGCTATGACACCCCAGAACCTTTCTAGCCAGACTTTATGTAATGGTTTGTCTAATTACTTTCAAGACAAAATTGAGAAAATTACTTCCTCCTTCCCACCTGCTCTATCATCTGTATTATCCCCTCTTACTGTTGAGAACAAGGATTATACCTCACCATCACTGGTAGCTTTTAAGGATCTCACCACTGAGGCTGCACTTAAATTACTCACTCAGTGCAAATCTGCTTCCCCTTTAGATACGGTCCCGCCCAAGGTTATGGGTAGCCTAGCTCCCCTTCTGATCGAGCCTCTCATTTCTATCTGGAACTCCTCACTACATTTGGGCCAATTTCCAACGGCTTGGAAGGAGGCCATGCTAGTCCCCATCTTGAAGAAGATGGATGCGGACCCGGCACAATTTTGTAACTACCGCCCTATCTCCCTCCTTCCAAAACCAGCGAAGGTCCTGGAAAAGGCTGTACAATTACAACTTGCAGACTACTTGGAGACTAATTCTTTACTACACGATTCCCAGTCGGGTTTCAGAACTGGTTTCAGTACTGAGACGGCGCTCCTGGAGGTCTCTGAGACCATTCGAGAGTGTGTGGATAGGGGCGAGGAGGCCATGTTGGTCCTCCTCGACCTATCCGCCGCTTTCGATACGGTGTCCCATAAGATATTATTGGATCGCTTACAGCAGATTGGAGTGGGTGGTCCCGCTTTGTCGTGGATCAGCTCCTTTCTTAAAGGACGAACGCAGAGGGTACTCCTTAGACCATTTCAATCTGAGAGTAAGCCCCTTGTCTGTGGAGTTCCGCAGGGCTCTGCATTGAGCCCATTGTTTTTCAATGTCTATTTGGCCCCTTTGGCTAAGGTGGTTGAGTGGTGGGGGGTCAGAGTGATCTCGTATGCTGATGATACACAGCTAATGTTTTCTTTTAGAGATCACTCTGACTCCAGCTTCGCCAGCTTTCGACACTGTCTTGGCGAAATATGCTCCTGGATGACTGCTAACCATCTGAGGCTCAACACTGATAAGACGGAGGTCTTGTTTTTTAATCAACAAATCTCAATACCTCCTATGTTGTGGTGGCCGACTGTGCTCAATCCCCCTCCTATTCCTGTTCAAACTGTTCGCAATTTGGGCTTTCAGTTTGACGATGCCCTCTCGTGTAAAACCCAAATAAACAAGGTTATGGCAGCCTGTTTTTGGAAACTACGCATGATGAGAAAGATCTTTCCATTTCTGCCCGTGGATGCCCGCAGAACGGTTACTCACGCCTTAATAACATCTCACCTTGATTATGGCAACAGTCTCTACGCTGGGGCCCCCCTGTATCAAATTGAACGACTACAGATCGTTCAGAACGCGGCGGCGAGGCTGATTGGCAATATCCCCCACCGTCAGTCGGTTGCATCCTACCGCAAAGAGCTACACTGGCTCCCTATCTCCAGTCGCATCCAGTTTAAGATGCTGACTCTGGCCTTCCAGGCCCTTAATGAGTCAAGACCGAGCTACTTACGAAAGAGACTGGTTCTCTCCCAATCTGTTAGATCCCTACGGTCTAACAACCTACGTCGTATCATAGTGCCTTGGTTCCGTCGCTCCAGAATGGGCGGAAGAGGTTTTACAGTTATGACGGCCAAACTCTGGAACAACCTTCCTCTAGACCTGAGGTTCACTCCGTCTGAATCACTTTTTCGCAGTCGACTGAAGACCTGGTTATTCTCCTCTGCATAAGTATTCCTTTCCTTTCTAGCATGCAGTCTACAGGGCCGGGACACCCCCGTTGGGGGTAGCCGTGCGCTTTACAAGCCTCAAAAATAAATAAATAAATAATTATGGTACTAGTAGTGCAGCCTGTGATCCCCTTCTATGAGCCCTAACACTTCTGATATTGAATGGACATGTTATGGTAATGGAACATCTAGATGTTAAACGAAAATGTGGCTTTAATACCTTATTTGAGCGTATGATGACCAACTGGTGTGCTGAGTTTGTTCCGTTAGAGGGTGATGATTAAATAGTTTCATGTGCATTAGCCGTTGAGATGGCAACTTGTAATATACTATTGACCTGTTTCACAAATCTATTTGTGTTAATGGCAAGATTTACAAATGCACAGAACAGAGCACAAAATAGTTATTTAACAGCTGTAAATCACTTTGCTCCTGCTTAATAATACTTTGATACGCCCACAAAAATAAAAAAAATATGGTGACAGGATTTTCCCAAGTTTACTCCTGTAAACTTTTATGATTTGTGGACCTAGAGATCTAATATGCAAATTGCTTTCAGCTTCATGCCCTGCATGTCTGTGGTGCCATGGTGTCCACTTAATTGTCTCCAGTGGTGTGTCTAACATTCTTATTTGGAGTATGGGAAAGAACAACTATATCTGGACAGAACTGAAAAGTTACATTGTTGAATGCTGGATTGTTGTTTGCTCTTCAGATGTATCTGATTAACTAGCATATTGGAACAAGAATAAGTAGTAGTTATACTAACTGTCTTATATGGTAAATTGGAATATAGTGTGTAATTTCATGGGCTTTGGCGTTGTCTGTAAATTGTGATAGTCGAAGGCACCTCTGAATGGTGTTGTAGATGTCAGATGACCTCTTCTTTATGTTCTTTTGGAAACTGGGTTGCTCCAATAGAGGAAAGCAGCAAATGAAATTTATAGCTTTATAGTTATAGATATAGGAATTAAATAGCAGTTTCTTCCCTGCAAAGAACACACAATTAGTGAATGAGCGGTATGTGGTAAATAAATAATTAATAACCGGTTCTATTTTTCAGGATACTCTAATAACAGATAGCTCAATAAATAAGAGTCAAGATTCGAGGTAGCTGAAGTATACAGGCTTTAATCAGGCATAAAAGGACAGGAACAGGACAGCCTGTATGGGAATAGGATGGCAGCTGCCGGGGGCAGGATCTGGGAGCATAAGGGTAACTTTTAATAACAGTGCACAATATATATAGTTAAACAAAATACATTACATTCAATACAGTAGGCGTAGCAGTAGGCGTGGTTTGTAGCAGTCGCGAAAGATAAGGGCAAAATGGGTGTAACAAGAGGCGTGTACAGGGCGTATACATAGACATGTGATGTAAACGTAACAGAATATGTCATAAATGGGGCGGAAACATGGAGGGGGCTACCTGAGCAGCTGGGACCTCTAACCTAGTGGTGCGCGTAAACTGGCAATGACGTGTTACCAGGGAGAACTGGGGGCTATGACTTCTGCGCTAGAAGAGGAGACTAAAGTCTGGAGTGTCAGAGCGACATGTACCCAGGCATATCTAGTATCTGATGTTTAGAGAACATGTTGATAGAATCCAAAAGTTATCAGGGTAAAGGCTAACAGACATTAAGACTGGTGCATGCATTATTCTACATGTAGTTCGTGTGCGAGGAATATTCTATGAATATTAATACAGTATTTCTCTTACATGGAGACATAAAGGCTAGACTATGACGGAAACTATTGATGCGATTCAGTAGCTCAGGAATGCAGAGAAGGAGGGCTGGACTGATAACTAGAAACATAACATATTCTTGGCAGACTGGGAGGCAGAGCCAGGCCGAGCCGGGCACTGCGAGGCATGAAAGTAAGCTAAGGGTCAGGGATACAGGTGGGGGCTGTATCGCTCCTCGGAGAGGGTTCAGGAAACAGGAGCTGAATCTGAGTCCGGGCCCTTTTGAGGCCTAGAAACGGGGAAAATACAATGAATTAACGTGCACACTGTAAAATGTGGCAACGTAGGTTTACATGGGCCTAATATTCGTTGCTTTCACGAAGACTGGAAACTGGCATACTAGAGATGGACACAACTGTAATTGCGTCTTTAATCGATCAGAGGGGAATACATGCATATCGATCATGCACATATAACATAAGATGGGGAACACGTAGGCACATATGACATGGCAAAATTTACTTTTCCACATTCCCTCCTTGTGCCCTACGTTTCCATCAGGAAACATCAATATTCATGATACCATCTATCATTTCATATAGCATCATCTGCTCGTCTCGAATTGTCTTGGAACGGGACTTAGGACTAGGAATACAAGAGGTAGCACAAATGCCGCAAATCGCAGGGCCACATTGTATACAGAGGCAGCAACTGAATAGGATCATTACTGCAATACCTAGAAATGACAATACTTTCCATCCCCAGGCAGATATAATACTCCAGAGCCAACCGGACCATGTCCAGGTGCCTGGATTCTGGTGTAACTGATGGGCAATTTTGTGAAGTCTGGTTATAGCTGAATAAACAGACGGCGCGTTATTAGGAATGAAAATGCAACAACTAGATCCGATGACTCTACATGCTCCTCCTCTATCGGCCAGTATGACGTCAAGAACGAGACGATTTTGGAGCACGACAAATCTCATAGCAGATTGCTCTTCGGTTAAGTTACCTAGAGCAGAAGTAGTCTCATTCACTACCGCTTCAAGGGTTCTGGTTAACCTACGGATTAACTTACTATTCTGGACAGGGCCTATAAAGAAGAAGAAACCTTTATTAAAGTCTTGATATTGTTCTAGAGTAGTTTCAGTTTGATCGACAATTGGGGACTCGATCTCCCTTCTAGGTCTGACGTGTACTAGATGTGTGTTTCTGTGATAATCAGATGGGGCTAGAAAAACTGGTGGCAGTAGGAAGGCAATGTAACATGTTCCATCCCAATCGAGGGGCAGACGAATATATGCGGTCTGACCACAAACAAAATAAGAATTACGTGATGCTTTGAAAATAGATTTCCCACTGTCACTATACTTGACAGTAGTAGTACAATCACTATGTCCTACATGTGCGGAACCATTCTTTCTGACACATAATTCGCCTTTGACTGGTAGTACTGAAATAGCAGGTAAATCTGGAGTAGTATCAGACTGAACATTCAGGACCATAAAATTCGAAGAATAATTACCCAAATCATATACATCATTTTCTAGATCTAACCCTGTTCTATGGGAGAGACCCTGCTTGTCTGGAAAACATGTTCTATTCAGAAGGGACATATCATTGGAGGATGACGTTAATGTGGACCATGCTCCACACGAACCATTATGTGAAAACGGATAAGGAAAAAGTGGCAGAACTCCCTTCGGTGTCTGGAAAGGGGGGAGTCGACCACACACCCAACAATTAGTGGCATTGCTGGTCTGGTGTGAATAGTGTAACATTCTAATGAATGTATTATTACGCATAGCAAGACGATAGGATAGCTCGTGAGGAGGCAGATCACTAAATGTGTGCTCTACTGTAGCATTAGAAAACTTATTTACATGAGAAACTGGAAAACATAAATGTAAGGCATAACTTGTGCAGGTAACCATCAAACTTAAAAACAATAAGAAACTTAGAAAAACGATACATCGTATAGAGTTTTGACTAACTCTCTCACTATGGGGGTCTATCTCATACATGTCAGATACCTGTCTAACCGTTTCACCCGAGAGGGACTTAGACAATTAAACTGGCTGACTTATTTTACTAGACCGGAGCTTTAACTTATACTCCTGTTGCGGAGTTTTCTCTAACAGGGGAGGCTTGAGTTCAGAGTCGGTTTTTAGGCAGTCTTTAGAATTTTGGCAGTCCTTTGCAAGTGTCTTGTCTGGTAGTCCATGAAATTTCTTTATATGGGACAGATGGACCCACCCCTTGCGGCCTTCCAACTTCACGGCCGTGCGGGTGGTCAGGAGAACAAGTCGCGGCTCCTTCCAACGAGGCTCCAGCGGACTTGAACGATCAAAGTTCCTTACAAGGACGAGGTCGCCTGGAATGACCTCATGCGGTTTCACTTCAGTATTGTCTGGGAATGCAGCGGCAACCTGTGAACGACAAGAGTGTAGGGCAGACATCAAGGAAGCTAGGTAATCTGTCAACATATTGCTGGAAACATCTGTAATACTGCGGGGTCTAGGTGTACCCCACATGTTTGGGGGGCGGCCGAATACGACCTCATAAGGGGACAGACCTGATCTGGAATGTGCGACCATTCTCATGTAGAATAAAGCAACTGGCAGGGCAACTAGCCAGTCTACACCTTTCTCTTTACATGTCTTGGCAATACGGATTTTCAGGGTCTGATTATGTCTCTCTACGAGACCGGCTGCTTCAGGATGGCGCACACAATGGAACTTCCACTGGTACCCTAACAGAAGGGAAACATGTTTCATTAACTCGGATGAGAATGGCTGGCCGTTATCAGAATACACGACCCTAGGGAGTCCATAACGGGGAAAGAATTCACGAACCAACTGCCTGGCAGTGGTCGCGGCGGTGTAATCTGGGACTGGATATGCTTCTGTCCACCTGGACAAAGCGCATACAACTACAAGGACATACTTGAAACCTCGACATCGCTCCATCTGAATATAATCCATCTGGAGGACTTCAAAAGGGTGGTCAGGGGGTTGGAATCCACCTTGTTCCACCGGGACACTTTTACCTGGATTGAACTGGCAACATATCATACAGGTACGGACTTTCTGCTTGGCTGCAGCTCGTAAGTGCTTGTTGAACCAAAGGTTCTGAATACTGTCTAACATAGCTTTTTCTCCTAGATGTGCTGGACTATGTGCGGTATTGATAATGACTTGAACCATGGAGTCGGGGAGAAACCATGTGGCTTTTCCCTTCGTCACCCATCCCTGATCTGTCTGGACCCCTCCTTGTTCAGACCATTTCTTGATTTCTTCGGGAGTAGCATGTAACTGTATGTCTATGACATCTTGTGTAGGGTCCTTAACTGTCATACAAGTAGTCGGATCTAGAGCGAGTGTCTGTGTCTTGTTAACTGGAATGTCTGGTGTCTGAGCTGTAAGCTTGGCTGTTCGATCGGCTAGATCGTTACCTTGGGAAATGATTTCAGTAACTTTCGTATGTGCCTTGCACTTCATGATAGCGATAGCTGTCTGTAAATGTATTGCATCTAACAGAGCTTGAATGAGGAGACCATGCTGAATCTTGGTTCCATGAGAAGTCATGAAACCTCTCTCCTGCCAGAGCACTCCGAAGTCGTGTACAACTCCGAATGCGTAACGTGAATCTGTATATATGTTTACTTTCAGGTCCTTGGCACGTATGCAGGCTTGGGTCAGAGCAACTAGCTCTGCTGCTTGAGCAGACAGGGTGTCAATACGATGTGTTTCTATAACTTCAGTGTCAGTAGTCACTGCATACGCGGCTACTAGTTCTCCTGTACTAGTTCTCATACATGAACCATCCACATAAAGTGTCAGGTCGGGATTAGGTAATGCAATGTCTGTCAGGTCTTGTCTTGGCTTAGTCATAGTATTAATGACTTCCACACAGTCATGTGTGGCAGGATTCGAAGTAACTGATGGTAACAGGGTAGCAGGATTTAGAACGTTGCAGCGTCTGATTTCTATGTGTGGCTGGAACAGTGTCAGTTCATAACCTGTTAAACGTGCAATTGTCAAGTGCTGAGTCTGTGTTCGGTTTAAAAGAACTTCCACGGAGTGTGGAACTTGTACTGTCAGGGAGTGTCCTAATACTATGGAATCACTTTGTCTGATTGCTAGAGCTGTGGCTGCAACTGACTTGAGGCACGCAGGCAGAGCCTGGGCTACTGGATCTAATGTGCTCGAAAAATAAGCACAGGGCTTGTACTGTCCGGCTTGATCTTGTGTGAGAACAGATAATGCAGTACCATCACGTTCTGTGACAAAAAGTGTAAAAGGCTTACTGTAGTTCGGTGTAGCTAGAACAGGTGCTTGGCATAAGGCTTTCTTTAATTCATTAAAAACAAGTGTATGTTCCTGGGTCCAAGGGAGGACAGTCGATACGGCTGCCTCCTGTGTCGTTAACTGTATCAGTGGCTTAGCTAGAAATGCATACTGAGGAATCCATTGTCTGCAGTAAGAAGTGAGGCCAATAAAAGCTCGTACCTCCTTCTGTGTCTTGGGCTGTGGAAGACTCGCTATTAACTGGATACGGTCTGGTGTCAACTGCCTACCCCACTTGGACAGTAAGTGGCCTAAGTAGATCACTTGCTGGACACAGAATTGTAATTTGGAAGGGGACACCTTGTGCCCCTGCTCGGCCAGAAAATACAGAACTGTAAGTGACGCATGCTCGCAGTCACGTTCAGAACGGGCTGTGATCAGTAGATCATCGACATACTGGAGCAGGGCAGTGTCAGCTGGCATGTGAATATTGTCTAGTTGCCTTTTAAGTGCTTGACTGTAAATACTAGGACTTTCTGTGAAACCTTGAGGAGCTCGTGTGAATTTATAGCTCCTTCCATTTAAACAAAAACCGAAAAGGTACTGGCTGTCTGGATGAATGGGGACACTGAAAAATGCATTCTTGAGGTCGATTACAGTGAAAAACGTAGCTTCAGAATCAATAGCTGTCAATAGGGATGAAATATCTGGGACTACTGGATACTGGGGTATGATACATTTATTAAGCTCTCGAAGGTCAATCACTAATCGATATACTGGAGGTGCATTTGGATCAGTACGTTTCATGACTGGAATGATAGGAGAATTACATACATTGGAGTCAGTTTCTACAACCACTCCTTGAGCAATGAGCTCATCAATAATTTTGGATAAGGCTGCTACAGCCTCAGGTGGCAATCTGTACTGTCTGATTCGTGGCAAGACTATACCCTGCTTGAGAGTCACACGATGGGGTGTGATTTGCATAAAACCTACATCAGTTGGACCTTGCGCCCATAAATGCTGTGGTACATTTAATAATCTTGGATCAAAATCGCGTAATACATAGTGACCTTTAAAGTCTCTTAAAAACAATCGGATTCCTTCTGGGGAGCAGCAAATTACTGCACCTAATTCTTTCAATGTTTTAATTCCTAACAAATTTTCTGGACATGACTTCGTAAGTAACAAATCAGTAGTTCGGGACAATGGACCTACTTCTAGGGAAACTGGTTTTGAAATCTCGTTAACAATAGGTTTTCCTGAAAATCCAAGGGAAACATTTTTAGAGCCTGAGAGCGGAGCCCCTGGAACCTCGTCATGACTGATAGTAGTCCTACTTGCCCCTGTATCAATCAAAAACTTTCTGTCTTTCCCTAATACTTGACTGTGCACATAGGGACCCTCTTGATCTACAGGTATCTCGAAGAGAGGCAAGCCTACCTCCCTCTCTAGGCTGTTTCATGAATACTGTTGATACTCTGGATACTCTGACTGAGCATACTGATACATCTGCTGTGTAACATGCTGTGTTGCAGCGATAGGCTGCGGTGCTGGAACTGTCTGTTGTGCATTCTGTGGTGACTGAGAAGTCTGTGAAACTTGTTCTTGTCTAGGCGGACGTGGTCTTTCTTTAGTCTTACCAGTAGCTATGTTGTGTTTCAGAACTGCACACTCGTTTATAAAATGACCTGGCTGTTTACAATAATTGCATGTCCCTTTAACGGGAGCTGCAAGATGACTGGCTTGATTCGGACCCCTCTTCTGACTGTCTTGTGGAACAGATTGTGCAACTAGTACTTTCATTTTCGTGTCTTTCATATGTCTCCTTTCGTGTTCTTGCTCTTCCCTGATTCTATTCTGGTGATATTCTCGTCTTCTACCTCTTCAGTATCAGTGTTGTCTTCTTTCTCGCTTACTTGTGCTGCTTTGCGTTTCTCGTGTAACCTTATTATTTCCTTACGAATTTTCTTGTACATACTCTCTATACTACTGAGTGTCTTGTGTCTTCCCTCGGCTATATGATCACTCCACTTTGTCAGAATTCTCATTTCGATCGGATCTTTAGTCGGACAATCTTGTTCCCTTACTAAACAATTGATTAGAAACTTTAATAGCATGAGCTGAGTCTCAGCTTTCCTTAGAGACATGATTTCGCCAATACTTTCTGGATCTTCTCCTGTACGGATGAAACGATATATTCTGTCTAGATCTTCTTTCATATTCGGTAGGGTGTCCAAATACTCGGTCACCCGTCTTACACGCAATGAATATATAACCATATTATCATCGCCTGGGACTGGGTCATAACGGCATTCGGTGAGAGCTCGTCTGATATCTGCAACGGACTGATGTTTGGGCGTACGCTGTAACGCACGTTCATGTAACTCGACTAACGTTACACGTTTGTGTGGCGGCGGGGTACCAGGAGGACCTCCCCCCGCGGCCCCTATACTAGAATCGTCGACTGATACTCTTCGTGCTGGCAGAGTGACCGATGTAGCGGGTACTTGTACTACGGGCTGGACCGGGGGTACCGTAACAGGTGCTGTAACAGGTGCCCCGGTGGCTGGAGGAACAGGAATTACATTATTTACAGGAGCTGGCGGAACAGGATTTGCATATTCTGGGACTGTGTCGTCCAAATAGGACGAGAGAAAAATATCAGCTGCGGTCGGTTTGTGACGTAGCTTAATCGGAACCAATGTCGGCGGAAAATTACATGGTGCTTCCGGGGTTGCTTTTGGCAAGCCCTCGGCAAGAAGAGGATACATACCCTTAATAAGGGCATTTCTCTGTCTGTCTGACTGTTCGGCTTTAACTCGTTCACCTACTTCGATTAATTCCCTTTCTTGGGCTCTTTCTGAGGATTCTCTACTTAATTCTGACTTTCTGATTTCTTTTTCGGTTCTTTTATGAGATTCTTTGCGCCATAACTCGATGGCATCTTTCTGGGACTAGAACACAAGAAAACCTAGGGGTCTAGACGAAGGTACCTTTCGTACACTTTAAACCGCAGCGCCAGCTTGCTGGAGAACAATAGTAAGGGTGGAAAACAGATGCAATTGAAAAGAAAAGGTGTGAGTGATTGTGACAAAGAAACCCGCTTGGTTTAGAGGATTCCCATCAAACATTTGTATGATCAGATTCTATCATTTGGTCATCCTCAGGGGTCTGGTGTCTCTAGATCATTGAGACACAAGTGTCCCCTGTAGTATAGCGGAGCCAATGCCCACAAGTACTCAGTGACCTATGATAGACCGAAGATGGGTCTAAGTGCAGTGCAAAACTAAAAAAGTGGTGAATTTAAAATAGAATAGAGGACAGAAAATAAGTTTTATTAAGACACAATCCTCTTCCTAAATAAAAACAACATGAACAGTGCAAGGATGCAGTATGAGAACAAATCACTGCATATCAGGCCAACATGTTTCAACCTCACAGGGAAGGACCCAAGGTTTTCGTCAGGGCTCTGTTCACAACGTTGCTACTGCGTAGTGACAAACTAATAATATATCTTTAAATATTACAGATCCCGTGTAGTAACCAAACAAAAGGATACAGCGTTAGGGTTCAAAACTCCGCCGTGCAGAAGGTTCCAAACAGTGATCTAAAAGGACAACACAAACACCCCATATATCAAAAACATCCCATATTTAAATCTTACACCCTCCATTGTTTCACAAAGGTCGAAAAATACCACTCACCCTATTCTGCCGGGGAGTAGACCTCACCTCACCTGGACTCTGACTCAGGGGTAAAGGGGAGGCCACGCTCTAAAAAAGGAAAACTGAGGCGTCAGGAGTGGAGAACATTGCAGAAGTGTATTACTCTGCTTCACATATTATCCCTCCCTACAAATGTATTACGCCTCTATTCCTAAATCTACTTTCTCCATCAACTAACCCAAGAAAAACTAGCTCTACCCAATAACACTCCTCTCCACTCTTAATGAATAACCTGTATAATGGTCAAAGAGTTCTGGACACTCAAAGTAATCATAAGTCCATGCAACCCTTAATCCGCTATAAGTTGGTCAGACACAGTCTAGTATCAAAGAAAAACTGCCCGGGAAGCCTCTTAGCATAGGACTCAGTCACCACAAGGATAAACCTTACCTCTCCGTCGTTGCCCCAAGCAGAACGCTGAGACAGGGGGAGGCAACGAACGGCAGAGGGACCGGTCTTTAAGAACCGGCGCCGGGCTCCGCCCAATCGGGGGTGTGTGTGCAGGGGTGTCCCCTCCTAACTTATCAAATTGCGGTTACTCACCGCTTTCGTTGGGAAACGGCATCGCCATTGCCTGTTTACCAACCGCGCATCCCCGGTGATAGTGTCAATAGCTGCGCGCATGCGCAATGGTGATTAGTAAAGTCGCGCGATACTGCAAAACTACAGAATGACGTCAATCGCGTCACTTCTGTAGTTCGCCCGCCTTCCAAAGCTCTCGGCGAATACAATCAGCATTCTGGGCAACAAGGACTTTCTCCAGACTTCTAAGTACGACATGCACCCCGGATTCAAGTCCCATAGCAAAACGGGCCTGCCTCCCCACTGTGTACAACACTTTCAAATTATATTGAAGAGACACTGCGCCTCTCAATGTGAATGCAGATATCGCCCGCATTGTGGAACTGTCAGTAGGGGCTATTTAATCAAAATATTGCTAAGGGTGACCTCTCCCAGGGTGTAAACAGAGAGTTTATCCATGCAAAATCTATTGGCTAACAGATCCCTGCAAACCTCTTAACTGGTGCACACTAAGCCTAGTGTTATATGGACTATACTGCCACGTCCTTACAGAGTGGTCCACGGGATATCATCATTGAGTCCCTGGCTCTCTAAACGTAATAAATAAATCCATTTTTGTTCCTTTAAATAAAGAAAACGTGTAGGGTTCGTAACATGGTTGGGTATGAATGGTTTCTCTAGGACAACCCAACTAAACTCGTCCTCTTTGTGATTGAACTCCAAAAAATGTTTGGTCAGCTTGGACACAGTTTTCTTGCATTTGAACGAACTTTTATGTTCAAGCATGCGGGTGCGTACTTTACGGGTTGTCATCCCCACATATCTTTTGTTGCACGGGCACGTGAGAATGTATATAACATTACAGCTGTTACAGTTGGAAAAATGTTTTAGAATCCACGGGCGCCCAGTCCCTATATCAATCTGGCTCGTCTTCTGTGTCAGCCCGCACATAGAGCAACCCCCACATGGGTGGTGCCCCTGTACAGGTGGTAATTGCCATAGAGTGTCATTAGACTCGCGCCGTGCTTCACGTGGCCGGGTGTGTATCAAACAATCTTTTAAATTTTTGGAGCGCTTGAAGGCAAACAATGGGGGTTCGATCTTATCTGTAGTGCTGTTAAGAATGCGCCAGTGGCGTCTGACAATTTTCTGCACTTGATTAGATTTCTCATTAAAAGTGCTGACAAAATAATTCTGGTTAAAGGTGACTTCTCCACCGGTATCTCCAAGAGGGCTTCGCGGTTATTATTACTTGCTCGTTTTAATGAGCGCTTAACCAAAGTGGTAGGGTAATGTCGAACCTGCAGTTGCCGACAGAGATTCTCAGCATGTTTCCTGTAGGTCTCTTGCGAGGTACCTTCGTCTAGACCCCTAGGTTTTCTTGTGTTCTAATCATTGTATTGGGGGTTCAACCTAGATGTGGTCGTTAAACTCCCCTAAGACCCTTTTCTCCTGTCTTTATAATAGTGTGTGAGCAGCTGATGGCTGCGGGTCTTTATTTGATTATATAATTTTGATAATCTAGCATTGAGTATATTCATACTCAACTGAGCTCCTTTTTTCCTACAACTGCTCGGGGGATGTTGGTTCCCTCTAAACCCTTCCTCTCACTCCATTAATAACCGTAACACTATGGCCGAACGAAGCGGTTTGGCATATGATGACTCTGTTTTCCAGTCCCTTATGGACAATATGCCTAGCATCCTAGATTCCATCCCTACACCTATAGTTCAGACAGCAGATGACTGGACAAAGGCTTTGACGTTAAAAAAGGCTCATTCTCGGACCCAAGCACACGGTTTAGTGATGGCAGAATATGCGAGAGCTAGCTGTGCACCACCAGGCCTCTTGGTCACTAATGCTCCTCGTCTTTTTCTAACAGATAAAGTGTTCCTAAAGGATTGGTCCCTCATCGCATGGCGATGCACGAGGGACTGGCTCATTCTGATCATAAGTACCGCAAAACGTACATGTGACACCTTATTGATAGAGATCCAAGTCCTTGAGGCACACATTAAAACCACCATTTCCACCACTACAATTTTCAAGAAACAGAAGGACGAGTCGGACAAAAACAATAAAGATTTTTTTGATCATATCTTACAAGTAAAGATCGACAAATTCAAGAAAGACCTGGCAAAGTTTAAACTAGAAGTGGTATACCCATACACTAGTGATTCTTACAAAGCACCAGAATACAAAAGTAATGGGAGGAAGAATGGCTCAAACTATTCAGGTTCAGGGACGGACTCTGATAGTGATCAGGGCACCAACAATCATACACCGTCAGGGAGTAGAGGGCGAGGGAGGTCGCGTGGGTTCCAAAACCACAGTGGGTTCCAACCAGGACCAGTCCCCCCTTGGTGGCAACCATCTCCATGGGGCCCGACGCCTCCTTTTCCTTACCAGTTTCAGCCACCGATGGGCCAGTACCCTGGGTACCAAAACTTGAATAACCAGTCTTTTTTAGGGTTTGGCCCCAGGAGGTCAAGAGGCCGCAGAAGGGGAAACCTACCCCCACCACCCCAACAAGTACACTGGGAAGACACAACTGGACCACACACGGGCACTCGCAGTCAGACGGCCAGGACTGTGCCTCAGAGTTGAATGCACATGTGGAGAACTTAGTTGTGAATCTGAGCAGTCGCGTCTTGACTGACAGTGAGGAGCAAGTCCTTAACAAGGGCCTAGGGTTTGTTCTTTCTGATAGAGGCGATCCATTCAGAACACAAACTGAATTAGCGCAATTTTTTCGGAAGTTGAGGCTACATTATTTTTTCAGGGACAAAATTTCTGAGACTGTTGACAAAAACACAGGGTTGAGGCCAAAATCTACCTTTTTACCCCCTATCCATGCTGTTCCGCCACATGTGGCTACTTTTGAAAGGGCAGTAAAAGAGGATATTGAAGCCATTTGGACAGATGGTTCTACCAATGGTTATTCTAACATGTCGAGGGCAGACCAGCAGGCCGTACAAACCTTGATGCGTGACCCCTCGATAGTTATAAAATCTGCCGACAAGGGCGGTGCCATAGTGCTACAGGACACCGAGATATACAGAGCAGAGTGTCAGCGCCAGCTGAGTGCTGAGAGCTCCTACAGACTATTGACCATTGACCCTACTAAAAGACTGAAGAATGAAATCCGTTTATTAACGGAGGAAGCCTTAGCAGAAGGCTGGATTACACCACATGAGTCCCAATTTTTGCAGGTAGAACACCCTGTTATCCCCTACTTCTACACCCTACCTAAAGTTCACAAGGAACAAAGACCACCGCCAGGTAGACCGATTATCTCAGGGCAGGGCTCTGTTTTGGAGCCGTTATCAGAATTTGTTGATTTTTTCTTGAGGCCGATAGTGTTGACCATGCCCTCCTATTTGAAGGACACCAAAGATGTCTTGCGCCTATTGCCAGGTATTGACTTCAATCAAGAGACCGACATCCTTGTGTCCATGGATGTTGTGTCTCTATACACTTCCATCCCCCAAGATGACACCTTGAACGCCATTTGTTCCATCCTGAATTCTGCCACTTTAGATACCATTACACCGGTTCCCTTTATAATGGCGCTAGCAAGAATGGCGATGAAAGAGAACTATTTTAGATACGAAGAGAATCTGTACCTACAAATCTCCGGGACAAGTATGGGCAGTATTTTTGCGCCGAGCTTGGCGAATTTATATGTTCATACTTTTGAACAACAGGAGATATTAACATCTGAGAATCCCTTTTTATCATCCATTGTTTGTTACAAACGCTATATCGATGATATTTTCATGGTATGGCGGGGGAATGCAGAGTCCCTTGTGAGCTTTCATGAATGGCTTAATAGCCGGAACAGGTTCCTGCAATTCACCATTGAGACGAACAAAGAGAGGATCACTTTTTTGGATCTTTCCATTTTTTCTACATCTGAGGGCCTACACAGTGAACTTTTCCGGAAGCCGATGGCGAGAAATTCTCTTTTACTGTTCGAGAGTCAGCATCCTAGGTCCTTGCGTGAGAATCTCCCATACGGACAGTTCCTCCGGGTTCGCAGGAACTGCTCCACGCAAGAGACCTACAGGAAACATGCTGAGAATCTCTGTCGGCAACTGCAGGTTCGACATTACCCTACCACTTTGGTTAAGCGCTCATTAAAACGAGCAAGTAATAATAACCGCGAAGCCCTCTTGGAGATACCGGTGGAGAAGTCACCTTTAACCAGAATTACTTTTGTCAGCACTTTTAATGAGAAATCTAATCAAGTGCAGAAAATTGTCAGACGCCACTGGCGCATTCTTAACAGCACTACAGATAAGATCGAACCCCCATTGTTTGCCTTCAAGCGCTCCAAAATTTTAAAAGATTGTTTGATACACACCCGGCCACGTGAAGCACGGCGCGAGTCTAATGACACTCTATGGCAATTACCACCTGTACAGGGGCACCACCCATGTGGGGGTTGCTCTATGTGCGGGCTGACACAGAAGACGAGCCAGATTGATATAGGGACTGGGCGCCCGTGGATTCTAAAACATTTTTCCAACTGTAACAGCTGTAATGTTATATACATTCTCACGTGCCCGTGCAACAAAAGATATGTGGGGATGACAACCCGTAAAGTACGCACCCGCATGCTTGAACATAAAAGTTCGTTCAAATGCAAGAAAACTGTGTCCAAGCTGACCAAACATTTTTTGGAGTTCAATCACAAAGAGGACGAGTTTAGTTGGGTTGTCCTAGAGAAACCATTCATACCCAACCATGTTACGAACCCTACACGTTTTCTTTATTTAAAGGAACAAAAATGGATTTATTTATTACGTTTAGAGAGCCAGGGACTCAATGATGATATCCCGTGGACCACTCTGTAAGGACGTGGCAGTATAGTCCATATAACACTAGGCTTAGTGTGCACCAGTTAAGAGGTTTGCAGGGATCTGTTAGCCAATAGATTTTGCATGGAGAAACTCTCTGTTTACACCCTGGGAGAGGTCACCCTTAGCAATATTTTGATTAAATAGCCCCTACTGACAGTTCCACAATGCGGGCGATATCTGCATTCACATTGAGAGGCGCAGTGTCTCTTCAATATAATTTGAAAGTGTTGTACACAGTGGGGAGGCAGGCCCGTTTTGCTATGGGACTTGAATCCGGGGTGCATGTCGTACTTAGAAGTCTGGAGAAAGTCCTTGTTGCCCAGAATGCTGATTGTATTCGCCGAGAGCTTTGGAAGGCGGGCGAACTACAGAAGTGACGCGATTGACGTCATTCTGTAGTTTTGCAGTATCGCGCGACTTTACTAATCACCATTGCGCATGCGCGCAGCTATTGACACTATCACCGGGGATGCGCGGTTGGTAAACAGGCAATGGCGATGCCGTTTCCCAACGAAAGCGGTGAGTAACCGCAATTTGATAAGTTAGGAGGGGACACCCCTGCACACACACCCCCGATTGGGCGGAGCCCGGCGCCGGTTCTTAAAGACCGGTCCCTCTGCCGTTCGTTGCCTCCCCCTGTCTCAGCGTTCTGCTTGGGGCAACGACGGAGAGGTAAGGTTTATCCTTGTGGTGACTGAGTCCTATGCTAAGAGGCTTCCCGGGCAGTTTTTCTTTGATACTAGACTGTGTCTGACCAACTTATAGCGGATTAAGGGTTGCATGGACTTATGATTACTTTGAGTGTCCAGAACTCTTTGACCATTATACAGGTTATTCATTAAGAGTGGAGAGGAGTGTTATTGGGTAGAGCTAGTTTTTCTTGGGTTAGTTGATGGAGAAAGTAGATTTAGGAATAGAGGCGTAATACATTTGTAGGGAGGGATAATATGTGAAGCAGAGTAATACACTTCTGCAATGTTCTCCACTCCTGACGCCTCAGTTTTCCTTTTTTAGAGCGTGGCCTCCCCTTTACCCCTGAGTCAGAGTCCAGGTGAGGTGAGGTCTACTCCCCGGCAGAATAGGGTGAGTGGTATTTTTCGACCTTTGTGAAACAATGGAGGGTGTAAGATTTAAATATGGGATGTTTTTGATATATGGGGTGTTTGTGTTGTCCTTTTAGATCACTGTTTGGAACCTTCTGCACGGCGGAGTTTTGAACCCTAACGCTGTATCCTTTTGTTTGGTTACTACACGGGATCTGTAATATTTAAAGATATATTATTAGTTTGTCACTACGCAGTAGCAACGTTGTGAACAGGGCCCTGACGAAAACCTTGGGTCCTTCCCTGTGAGGTTGAAACATGTTGGCCTGATATGCAGTGATTTGTTCTCATACTGCATCCTTGCACTGTTCATGTTGTTTTTATTTAGGAAGAGGATTGTGTCTTAATAAAACTTATTTTCTGTCCTCTATTCTATTTTAAATTCACCACTTTTTTAGTTTTGCACTGCACTTAGACCCATCTTCGGTCTATCATAGGTCACTGAGTACTTGTGGGCATTGGCTCCGCTATACTACAGGGGACACTTGTGTCTCAATGATCTAGAGACACCAGACCCCTGAGGATGACCAAATGATAGAATCTGATCATACAAATGTTTGATGGGAATCCTCTAAACCAAGCGGGTTTCTTTGTCACAATCACTCACACCTTTTCTTTTCAATTGCATCTGTTTTCCACCCTTACTATTGTTCTCCAGCAAGCTGGTGCTGCGGTTTAAAGTGTACGAAAGGTACCTTCGTCTAGACCCCTAGGTTTTCTTGTGTTCTAATCATTGTATTGGGGGTTCAACCTAGATGTGGTCGTTAAACTCCCCTAAGACCCTTTTCTCCTGTCTTTATAATATCTTTCTGGGACTGTCTGGATTTCTTTTTCCATAATGCTTCTTCTACTCGCATGATGCACTCGGCATCCCATGTACCTGATACAGGCCATCTATATTTCTCTTCTAGATCTTTAGTATACTCGACCCATAAGTCTAGATATAATATGGCACTTATGCCATGCTTATGATACATAAAATGACCTGGACTGTCCCTAGGCGGGACAGGAACTGCTTCTTCGAGCAGACCTTTTCTGGTTTTTAACTGACGTAACTTCGTGAACAGAGGCATAACTTAGACTGGAATCTGGACACAATACAAAACACGATAAACACAATAATAACTTGAAAACAAATCACTCATACCACAACATTGAAAACACATGAAATAACATTTAAAATAACAGTTCGGACAGAATATTACCTGGAATACTGAAAACAGAACACATGAATTTCTCGAGAACAGAACTTACTAGAACAGAAACTTTACTAGAATTACTGGATGCACTGCTAAAACAGTACGAAACTTACCGGTCCCATAAAGAGACACGTCAGGACCCGCGTCCACCTAAGTGAACACTTCGTGTTGGATCTGTGTACCCAAACCAACGGACCAGAGACAAATTAATTGACCCTGTCTAGATACTACCCCAGCAACGGTACTCACCGGGCAGCAAGAACGGAAGGCCTCGGACTGGACTGGACTGCTACGACGACGGACGGACGAACTTCGGACTTCAGTTACAGATGGGCCTCCGGATACCTCGGACCTTGGACTCTCGGCTTGGGCTCTGGTCGGGACTCGCCGCGTTCCTCCACCGCCTCGTCTGGACGCTGGACCGCAACCTCCGTCTCCTCCGTGGGCCTGAGGGATACTTGAAGCAGAAATATCTGCACGTGGCCGGTATGATTCCGTCAATGCTGCAGAGGATCAGGGGGCCTGCGTGGCTTCTCCGGCGCGTGGGGAAAGGGCAAGTCCCTATTCGGGCGCCATTATGTGGTAAATAAATAATTAATTACCGGTTCTATTTTTCAGGATACTCTAATAACAGATAGCTCAATAAATAAGAGTCAAGATTCGAGGTAGCTGAAGTATACAGGCTTTAATCAGGCATAAAAGGACAGGAACAGGACAGCCTGTATGGGAATAGGATGGCAGCTGCCGGGGGCAGGATCTGGGAGCATAAGGGTAACTTTTAATAACAGTGCACAATATATATAGTTAAACAAAATACATTACATTCAATACAGTAGGCGTAGCAGTAGGCGTGGTTTGTAGCAGTCGCGAAAGATAAGGGCAAAATGGGTGTAACAAGAGGCGTGTACAGGGCGTATACATAGACATGTGATGTAAACGTAACAGAATATGTCATAAATGGGGTGGAAACATGGAGGGGGCTACCTGAGCAGCTGGGACCTCTAACCTAGTGGTGCGCGTAAACTGGCAATGACGTGTTACCTGGGAGAACTGGGGGCTATGACTTCTGCGCTAGAAGAGGAGACTAAAGTCTGGAGTGTCAGAGCGACATGTACCCAGGCATATCTAGTATCTGATGTTTAGAGAACATGTTGATAGAATCCAAAAGTTATCAGGGTAAAGGCTAACAGACATTAAGACTGGTGCATGCATTATTCTACATGTAGTTCGTGTGCGAGGAATATTCTATGAATATTAATACAGTATTTCTCTTACATGGAGACATAAAGGCTAGACTATGACGGAAACTATTGATGCGATTCAGTAGCTCAGGAATGCAGAGAAGGAGGGCTGGACTGATAACTAGAAACATAACATATTCTTGGCAGACTGGGAGGCAGAGCCAGGCCGAGCCGGGCACTGCGAGGCATGAAAGTAAGCTAAGGGTCAGGGATACAGGTGGGGGCTGTATCGCTCCTCGGAGAGGGTTCAGGAAACAGGAGCTGAATCTGAGTCCGGGCCCTTTTGAGGCCTAGAAACGGGGAAAATACAATGAATTAACATGCACACTGTAAAATGTGGCAACGTAGGTTTACATGGGCCTAATATTCGTTGCTTTCACGAAGACTGGAAACTGGCATACTAGAGATGGACACAACTGTAATTGCGTCTTTAATCGATCAGAGGGGAATACATGCATATCGATCATGCACATATAACATAAGATGGGGAACACGTAGGCACATATGACATGGCAAAATTTACTTTTCCACAGGTATAGGAGGAAAAAATAGGTAAATGAAGTTTTGATGATATTTCATAGGGAGGGGATCCTGTTGGAATGGTAGTGATAACGGAAGGATGGACTGATTCTCAAGGTCAGAGCGTTTATGAGGATGACAATTAAAAAAAAAAATATTTTTGGAATTTAAAGCATGGAGTAAGATCGATGGCAACCCACCTACGCTGGACGGATAAAGGAGATAAATTATCAGATCATTGACACTGTTATCTGTAAGGATACCCAAGTTTTGCTATCATTAAATTTAGTTAGTCGAGTTTCTTAGTGCTTGCAGATTTGAGATCTGCATTAAAGGTTTGTAAGGTTTATATATAAAGTTATATACAGATATCAAATAAAGTTATCAAATATCTAAATATCTATATATTTATATATATTATATATTTATATCATATTATGTATTATATATTATATATTATACTTTATATATTATTATATTATATATTATTTTATATATTATACTATTTCATATTGCATATTTTATATAATTGTATACCTTTATATATGTATTATATATATTTATATATATTATTATATATATTTATATGCACATATATTATTATATATTATTATATTATATATTGTTTATATATTATATTATTTTATATTTTATATATTTATAAATTTATATATCTAAATATCTAAATGTCAAAATATGTAAATATCTAAATGTTATCAAATATCTAAATGTTATATGGTCAGTCCTGCAGAGTTATCTCTCTAGCTTGGGCAAGGGGTCCACCTTATTCTCAGAGAAATATACAGAGAATACACAGTGGGACATTTTCAATAATATTTATGGAACCAATGTTATTCTTGCATAAAATAAGTGTGCTGCAATGATTAGGAGACAGAAGCAGATAAAAGTGATTACAAGCACCAAAAGCATAAAAAGTAGGTAGAGTTCTACCATGGTGCTAAAACAATGTATATATGCAGGCATATAAACAAGGCAGTAATTGGGCGTACTCCTACTCTGCGAATCATACTTTAAGTGTACCTAGAGTGTATGTAGGTGTAGAGCCAAGAATCCCCCAAGGGACGATCCAACCCCATTACCTGATGGGAGAGAATGAAGGACCCTGTTTTGGTCACAAACTGGACACCCCTCACGAAATGTCAGGTAGCTGCATGATGATTTCTCTGCATGCAAGGACCCTCATTGTCAGCTGAAGTACCTCCTCTACTAATCTATCAGGCTGCTAATTTTTGATAATAGAAAGCAGTCTAACTGACTAATGGTTGCCACTGGTCTCTGCTTATATGTATTATTACTGGTGTGACTTCTGGTTGTGCAAGTATAATTCATGCTCCTTAATTCTTCTTTGAATGTCATTATCCATGCCTACCTCTCTCGAGGAGGTGATGTCAGTCATCCTAGTGAACTATAAATAATTTATAGTTCTCAATACAGCTGCGTGTATCAACTTCAGAAGAATGGAAGGCTGACGTCCTACAGCGCGCTAGGTGCAGAGAGGAATGTCAAACTAAACTCACCACCCTCGTTGCGGCCTCGGCTCGAGGAAGAATGTATGTGGGATCGGAACGGAACCGGAATCCTCACAGGCTCGGACTATCTTGTTGAAAAGGCGGGACACCCGTACTGAGCCTAAAGAGCACCGCGGTCTTACAGTTGCTACAGGCCCTGACTCAGGCTGAATTATAGTGGGACGATGATAGTCTAGTCATACGTGGCCGCCGAGGACCCATATCACATGCAGCACTCGTCCCAGCTTTTTAGACAAAAAGCACACAGTTCACTTTATTACTTGTTGTTTCTTAGACAAGTAAATTTGGGTTTTGTTTTAATAATTCACCAGACAAGGTGGCTTCTGTCTACAAATACAGGATCAACTGAAAGTGTGATTAGCAGATTAGCCTCTGTCTGCACTGTTTGCAAAGTTCCATGGTTAATCCAACTGTGAGCATCACCATCGCTGCAAAAATCAATGTATAATTTAAATAAAATATTCCGATAATATGGACACTTTGGAGTTACTTTTGTGCACATCACGTCGTCACCACCACATGATCATCCCCCTTTCGCTACTACACACACAACAACCAGCACTGGACGTGGCGGTGACGCCACATCACCACAGCCATCCCGCTAAGCGTTTTTGGCCAAGCAAACACTCACAAGACGAGAAGAAGTCAGACTACGTAAAATAAACACACACCAAGAGATTACCCACTGATAGCTTTTAAATCCTAATATTCTTGTAGCATGTAGCACTGCAGGCACCATGGTCCATGATTAAAAAAATCTCATTCATTGACTGTACTGTTTTACTGAGCAACATCGACGTTAGTGCCGGTGTTAGCAAGCACCAATCAATCATGATGCGCTGCCAGAATTTCAACAGTCATATTCACCTCCAGTCCTGCTGCTAGGCACAGAGGCCTGTAACTTACAGGCCTGGCAGCAGGCGTTGTTGAAGAAGTTCTGGCGGGCCGGCGCACGCCTGATTGGTATAGGTGCGCACTGTGCAGGGGATTGATTGAGGCTACTACGGGGTGGTCTACGGCTACAAGAAGGAAAAGAATCTTATTTTCTGTTTCATCAACACACAGATCCATCAGAATCAGATGGAGTCTCGTTGTCAGAAAATCAATGATCAATTAGATGGATGCCTGCTAGCTAGCAGCTATCTGAAATCTGAAGTACGTCAGTCATGAGCAGTAGGACACTAGATCTGTGTGTCGTGTCGTGTGTGGCGGGGTGATGGACTGCAGTGCGTGAGGTCACGTCACTACTAACGAAATGGCTAATCACTGTCTGCATGGCTTCACATAAGCCACAGTGATTGGCCATACATATTTAGTCAAGTGCGGCAGTGCCACCACCCACGCGCGGCACCCAATGCTTCTCAGGCTCAGGCTGCGCGGTGTCTCAGCCAATCCAGAAGCTGCATTAGCAGCGCCAGGATTGGCTAGGGCACCAATACGGCCCGCCCATTAGGAGACCGGGGGCTGCTGCATGAAGCAAGCAACCCTCAGCCTCTCGGGTCCCCCCTCGCTCTCCTAATGGCCTGGGATTGGGGGAACGCAGTGTAGTGGCTCTAGTGCACATGTTCTGGCTGGTCATAAAAATGACCAGCCCAAACCCGAACATGCGCACTACGCGCCGCTGTCAGTGTGACAGTCTGAGTCTGACTGTTACTCAAACCACCACATTCAGTGCTCCCGCAGCCCCGCCCCCACCCACTTCAGCGTCGCGGCCGATTGCTTCGGGCCTGTCCCGACTCCCGGGTACAGCAGCTGAAGATCTTTTCAGCGCGAGTCGCAAGTGAGACTGCGAGTTTCATGAACTGTTGCTTGTACAAATTTAGGGCGTGATGTGGCTAGTGGGGCAACGCTCCAATGGACGCACCGCCCCTGACTTTAACTCCCTGGGACAGAAAACAAAACCAATTCACCACCCTGAAGCATCGAAATGATACACAGAGGAACACAAAAAAGCTAAACTGGAGCTTTGCCAGTTATGGCAAAATGGCAGAAAACATATACTCTGGAGAATAAGAAAGATTTTTGGTGCGACTAAAAGCCTACAAGAAATCAATTTGGGGGGCTAAATATGCCTATTCAGCAAATAAAATCCTAAATTCTGGCAAGAAAACTAAAGAAATACTTGATACTGTCAGCAAACTTTCTGACCCTGATTGCTCAAGTATGACTACTTGGGCTTCTTTTTCATAAAAATACGGTTGATTAAAGACAGTATTCCTCCCAGCCTCCTAACTAGCACTACTGGCTCGGAAGATGTGAATTTAATAACACTCTCAGTTTTACATGGATGGGCTGTGCTGAGGGGTCCCCCACGGGGCTGCGGGAGCCTGTGTTACACCACTGTCCTGAGGGCTAGTAATTTGCTGCGTTTTGTAGTAGTACAATAGCACTACTAGCATACTGACAATGGTATTTACAAACCTCTGTGCATAGTTTTCACCTCTACTGCTCCTAACATTTTTGGGCATGGAAGGAACAGGGAAGTGGATGGGCAAAACAGCATACTTACTACTAAAGAGGAGGTTTTGGGGAGGAGTTTAGGGAGGGGCAGTGAGAGGTTTAGGGAGCCCCCTTGGGGACGCACCAGATCATAAGGGCAGCGGGCCCCCAGCAAGAACATGTGCATTAGCCGTTGACCCACCCACCCACCCACACCTGAAATGTGGGCATCGCAGCCACAGGCAGAGGTAGGGCTCAGGCAGGGCGGTGACAGCACAGAGGGACAGCAGTCAGAGCTGAATAGCCAAAGAAGAGCTGCTCAAACCCGTGTCATTGGGATGCCTTACGGCAGGGGCACTGGGAGCAGTCAACAGGTCAGCATGGCACAGCAGATGGTGGACATGGCATTTACAGCCCTGGTCAGGCATGGGTGCTGCCCTTCAACACTTGGCAGCAAGGTGTAGCCTAGAGGCTGCAAAAAAAGGACTAGACCTGCTGACAAAGGAGGTATTCGCTCAGGACACTGTCAAAAAAGGGTTGTGCTGTCAAAATTGAAGCAATGAAGCAGGAATTGCATGATTGATTGAAGTGTTTTGAAGTTTGTATATGACAATATGTAAATAAAACGGTGGCCTTTTGCACCATCAATGAATTAAGTGTTTTGTAGAATAAAGGAATTTAGGGTGCACTGGTTGCATGCGTGGCTGGAATCTCAAGGGGCTTATGCTCCATATCTTTGTTAATACGGAACATTTTTATTTTCTCCCTTTCACACAACGCAGTGCAGAAAATTGTCTTTGTTTCAGCGTTGTGTGAAAGAAAAATAAATCTGGGCCCCAGTGCACAGCCAGTCCTCATAGCCTGAGTGCCTACTGGAAATTGCCTTCAACTTTGAACAACCTCAATATGGTTTGCAGGAGTGGTGCCTTTGCCTAGACCCATACATTTGGATAGTCTCAAAATATAAAAAGAATTGAACCACACAAGAACACAGCGAAAACCAGCAACACCGCAGAAAACATCAAAAGCTCTATAGGGCACAAAAACACAAAATAAAAGCAAAACAGCAAACAACAACTCAGCAACACTACACCGAACAAAAATGCACGAACACAACAGAAAACATTAATACTACAAGATTCAATATTGTTAAACAACACTCAACACAGCCATGTGCTATAGGACGATTTTAGAAATTACTAAAGGCACATGGCCTTAGTGCAAACAGTGCAACAGGGCATAGTCTGAAGCTCAAAGTTGTTGCTGAAGGGCAGAGTTTAGATAGCATTTTCTAGTTTTGGCCTAAATAAATCACTTATAAAACATTGTTAAAGTGAATCACTGACACCCGTAGAGAGAGAAGTAACCTATACATGATAGATCGACAGACAGATAGAAAGATAGTGTTAGAAATGGGATTTCTGGTTGGTTATGGTTTGCACCAAAGCCAGGCAGGAACCACCACTCTAGTCAGGATAAGGGAGTTACACTCCTAAAATAACCCCTGCTCACCACCTTGGTAGATTGGCACGAGCAGTCAGGCTTATCTTAGAGGCAGTGTGTAAAGCATTTGAACATAACCAACAGTAATACAGTGTAAGCACTACAAACGGACACTACATGAGTTTAGAAAAATATCCAATATTTTTATATACTCAAACAAGACCAATTACAATAAGCATCCACAGTACAGTACTTTAAAAATAGTTGCGTTACAAGATGTCTTGGAAACACAGTACTTTGATGTTGATAGCTCCGTCCGGGCTATCACAGTCTCGTGAACAAGCAAGTCCAAACAGTTCTGGCTGGACGCGGCATCGCGGGTCAGCTGTGATGTCGGGAAGACCCGCCAACAGTACCTTTCAGAGATGCACGTCGTCGATGACCTCTCGTTGTCACGCCCGTTGCAGGTCGATCTCCTCTCTGATGGAATCAGGAGCGCGGGCGTTGGCAGGCGTCGGGTGCTGCGGTGCAAAGTGCGGCGTGCGGTGCCCTCAGTTTGCGGAGCAAGCAGCGGCTCAGTGGCGGCGTCCGATGGCGTCGTCGGTGAGACCAGGGTCGCGGTGTGAGATGAAGGCAGTGCTCGTCACGGTACTGGCAGGTCACGGTGCAGCAGCGGCGTCGCTGTTGTTGAAGCGCTGTCGTCAGCTGACAACTGGAGTCAATGGCACCGGCGTCGGTAGGCCAAGGCTGTGATGCGAAATGAGGGCGGTGCGTCGTATAACTTTATGAGCGGTGCCCCCGAACCACGGTACAAGCAGCGGCGTTGAGTCCGGCGTGGAGCGTCGTCGTCAGGGGTACCACGGCGTTGTCGTGAAGCAAGAAGTTGCGGAGGGCGGTGCCCACAGGTCGCGGTACGAGCAGTGGCGGCGTCAGCAGGCGTCGTCGGGAAGACCAGGGTCACGGTGCGGCGTTGCGGTGGTGCTCTCTGCGGTGCCTTCAGGACACGGTGTCGGCAGTGGCGTTGTAGACGGCATCGGGCTTGAAGTCTTGGATGTTCCTGAGACTTCTATAACAGGGGGCAAGCTCTACCTCAAGCCCTTGGAAATGCTCAGCACAAGTAGAGAAAGTTCAGTCCAGTCACTGCCCAAGGCAGTAGCAGCAACTGCAGGCCAACTAAACAAAGCAACAATACTGCAGTACTCTTCCTGGCAGCTCTTCCAGCTCTTCTTCTTGGCAGGTTCCTTGAGTTGGAAGTAATCTAAAGTCTTGGGGCCTGGGCCCCAATATTTATACCAAGAAATCCTGTGTCCTCTGAAGGCAGAGGGGCCTGGACCTCGTTCAAACCAGTTTGGGGTGCATTCTGCCAGGGTGCACCTTCTTTCTTTGTCCGTGTGAGCCAGGGCCCTCAGACGCACCAGAGGAAGTGGAGCCAGCATTGTGGACGGTGAACTCGGCCCTATTCAGACCTAGACACTACTCCTCCCACCCATCTAGGTGTAGATGTGCCTATTCAGCCCGGATGAATCACCCTGTCTCCCCCCAGCTCCTGTCACTCACAAACCAGACAGGCAATACACATGCTAGCAGAGGCAGGCTGGATGGTTAGATCAGAAAACATCTATCTAAAAGTGGTATTTTCAAATACAGAATGTTAAAACCAACTTCACTAAAAGGTGTATTTTATCATTCTGAGTTCAGGTATACTAAACTCGAATTTCTACCATGTTCTCTGAGTCAGTTAGGATCATAGGATGTAATGATCAAACTGCCCATTCTGGCTTATGGAGAACAGGTAGCCTTGCAATAGTGAAAAACAAAGTAGGCTGTAATTCACTATCAGGACATGCCACACACACTAGGGCATGTCCTACCTTTTACATACAATACACCCTGCCCATGGGGGTACAATGGGCCTACCTTAGGGGTGACTCACATGTAGCAAAGGGAGGGTTTAGGGACTTGCGAGTGTGTGCACTCGCCAAGTCGGCACGGCCCCCCAGGCTGCGCATAGGCTCTGCGATGGCAGGCCAGAGTAACACTTTACTGGCTGTTTACGTGGTTGGCACAATCCAGTGCTGCAGCCCACCAACAGCATTCGATTTATAGGCCCCGGCACCGCAGTGCACTTTACTGGGGACTGACACATAAATCAAATATACCAATCATGGAAACACCAATCCATAGCACATTTTATACAGGAGCACTTGCACTTTACCACTGGACCGCGGTGAGAAAAGTGTGCAGAATCATTACACCAGCAAAACCGGGAGGTCAGAAAGCAAAAAGTCAGAGGAAACACGCCGAAAGATACCAAGTCTAACAGATAGATCGATAGATTGATAGAAAGATAGATTGGATGCTTTACCATAAATAATTTGGACCTTGCATATGGTACACCCTTCGTTGAATAGCTGTATGTTGTCTAATTGCTCTACCAACAAGGCCAAGAAGATGAAGTCTATTTTTTACTCTCCGTCTTTGAATTCTTAGTCCTCTACCTCTCAAGCTTCCACATACATAACTTTCTCCCGAATCAGGCGTTGAACTTAATAATCCACATTTGTAAAGCGCACAATCACCCGTAAGGGTCTCTAGGCGCTGGGGGCCGTCGGGAAGATTAAGCGAGCTATTGCCCAGAGTCACATGGTGTTGGGCTAACCTGCCGCCGGAGCCGGGGATCGAACCCTGATCCCCAGATTCCAGCGTCAGTCGCCCTGGCCGCGGCGCCACACCTCTCCCCTAAACTTAGAATGTTTATGATTTGTTGATCAAGCTCTGCATCACGTTTATTGGTAAATTTATTTTCAGAAGATGTGCACAAACTCATTTCCACTCTTCTTCTGTAAAGAGTTGAGGGACGTATGTTCAAACATGATGCAATTGATGACCATGAAAATCCAATCTCCAATAGGTACTCCATTTTGTCTTTTAAAACAAGAAACCTGCAGAAACAGAATTAAAATAGACTGTAAAAAGCTAGTTGCAAAACAGTGTGACTGAAATAAGAAAATTGAACTTACCTTGGCCTTCTTACACCTTGATTTGCTGCAGGTGTATGGAAAGGACTTGCAGAAACAGTTGACAAACTGGTGATTTTGTTTTCAATGTTTGTAATGGAAACAGAAGTGAGCCTACACAATTCTTCCAAAATGAAGCTCACAGTGATGGTCGCACTTCCAGAAAGATTGTAGGCCGTTAATATGGCAATTAAAATTTCCAAATGGCTCCCCAGTTTTCTCTGCAGGTGTTCCAAACAGTTAATATTAACACACAACAAAGCTCTATCTAAAGCAAAAATGAATGATTTTGAAGAGGTAAGATGGTCCACAAGATCATCTGATAATGCTCATTTAAGGAACAAACTAACAAAATCAGCAAAAAGCTAAGGGGCATATTCACAAGGAGCTATCGCCAAATTAACGGCACTTTATCGCAGCCGAAGTAGTTAAACATTTACCTCCCCATTCACAAGCTGATGTAAACAGCCCACAGCACCATTTTATCGGCGATAGCAGCCGCAAAAAACATCGCTGCAAAGGATCCCCGCAACTATTGCTAATGAGATGCAGAGTGGGTGTTCCCCTGCAAAAAGCCTCAACAACATCACACCTCAACATTTCAATGACCAGCCAGATGCGGCGATAAGAACACAAACAGGCGATAAGGTGCGTTAGCACCAGGAAATTTACACCTGCTCTGACCAGGTGTAAAGTCGGACGGCAGCCTGCACCACAAAAGGGAACACAGCCCAGTGCTACATCGGAAGGGCAACAGATGCCATGGAGCCACTCATCATGCGGCCCAGACACCCAAGAGGGCCACAACACCCACCACCACCACCCCAGGACCCCAACCCACACCCGGAACCCCCCCCCGGACCACCACAGATGCAGCACAGACAAATACAGCGGACCCCCAGGAAGTGTACCAGCCGCAAGGCCCAACATCTGACAATGTCACGGTCCACTACAGGCTGAAAGGGACAACATCCTATGCATTCTGACCATCATCGCCTAACAGGCCTAGGGCACCAACACAGCGGACAACCAACATCCCACCCCACAGCAAGCTGCTGGCTTGACTGTACCTGTTGACCCCTGGGACCCCCCAACCAGCACCCGCCAGAGTCGGAGGAGTCTCACAATCAGCCACATCCAAGTCCCCCACACCTGTCATGAACATCACCATCACCCTGGTACCCCAAGCCCATACGTCCAACACAATGCACAAGATCTTCTGGAGCCCAAGTAAGGACCATACGCCCCAGCAGGATGCACGCACATGTTAGGGGCAATACACAGCACACATGTCCTACATGTGCCCCCTGGTGACACAGCACACAATCACCACAACAGGAAGCATACGTCTCACATCAATGTGCAGGCAACAACAGAACACTGTGGAACGGTGGATTCCTTAATCCTCCGACAGTCCATCATCGACCAGCGTTCCCAGGATGGCAACAAGGGAAATGCACAGCCCCTTGGCAAATTCCAAATGAACACCCCACTCACCTCAACTCCACAACCAAGCAACTCACAACTCTGGCAATGCACACATCACAAAATCACAACCAACATGCACAACATGTTCACCCACCTAACACGACAGAAGAACTTACAATGGTAACCTGGTCAAGCCCTGAACATGAGCCATCAACGGCATGGCACCTCAGCCACACAATAGCCAAATGTAGGGAGAAGTGGCAACCAGGCATGTGTGAAGGATGCAGTACAACCATGATTGGTAAAGTACACAATGCTACGAGTGGCGTAGAAGTTCCGGACAGACCTCAGTATGCAGAACACACCCATATCCATGGCGCCATACACCTCTGGTGTATGGAGTGTAGTGGACAGTGGACGCAACCATGCCATCCCAGCCAGTGGGGGACCGCGCGGAAATGTTGCCTGTTACACCCCCCCTAAGCGTGAATGGAGTGGGATGGCCCAGCGTACGCCACACCAGCGTAGGGGTGTGAATAAAAAGCACCTCTTCCGGAAAGCCCAACGTCTCTGCCAGGGCGGCGCCTGTCACCCACCATGAGGCCGATGCCGTCCTCATGAGCGGAGTTGCCTGAGATGCTGTGCGCCTGCCCGACCACGGCACGCTCGACCACAAACCCGTCAGGTCCGCCCCTGTGCAGCCAGGCCACACTGATCACCTGCCGACAAGGAGGGCCCACCATGTGCTGGCGCTAGCTCCAAGCCCGAGTCCCGCGACCTTGGCAGCCTCCTCAGACCATCACGGCCTCCACGACACAGGCCAGATTTAGTCCTTTCTCGTTGATGTACTCTACTGCCGCCTTTGGCCTACTCTTCGGCCCAGTAGGTCCCATATGTAAAACTGTGTCCTGAGTCATGAATGGCAGTGACCCCAAATACGGGCCAGCGGCCTCAGCACCAGACCCCACCCAATCAGTGATGCATAGTTCCATATGTTTACAACAAGGGGTGGTGATGGACAGAGTCTCTGAATTAAGCAGAATACTCTCACCCAGTCAAGAGATCAGGGCTAGATCCAACACCGTTTTTTAGCTCATTGCACCATCCCAGTTTCAGAACCTGGCTGAATGCAAATTAGTCTGTCCCTGGCCCAGTGCATCATGGGAACAGGGCAGACCAGACTACACAAGCCAATTCTTACACTGGGAAGGAAGCAAGCTTCCGGGGACCGGTTTCTGGCATTACAGCCGTCTTCGGCCCGGCTTGCTTGAATCCTGATGGTGCAATGAGCAAGGGACTCACATCTGAGTATACCCTTCCACACTTAGGGTGGACAAAATTATTTACAACAAGGGGTGGTGATGGACAGAGTCTCTGAATTAAGCAGAATACTCTCACCCAGTCAAGAGATCAGTATACACTATAGGTGTGGCAGGGTATACTCAGACATGAGTCCCTTTCTCACTGCTCCATCAGGATTCAAGCAAGCCGGGCCGAAGAGGCTGAAATGCCAGAAACCGGTCCCCGGTAGCTTGTCTCCTTTCTGGTGAAGAATTGGCTTGGTAGTTTGGTCTGCCCTGTTCCCATGATGCACTGGGCCAGGGACAGACTAATTTGCATATAGCCAGGTTCTGAGCTGGGATGGGGCAGTGAGATAAATAACGGTGATGGATCAAGCCCTGATCTTTGGACTGGGTAAGAGTGGTCTGCTTAATTCAGACACTCTGTTCATCACCACCCCCTTTTCTGTATCGCATAGTTCCATATGGGCATCTTGCGACACGTGCTGCCACTAACTCTGTTCAATGTCAGCCTGCTACACATGGTGCCACTAACCCTGTTCAACAACAGCCGGTGACACGTGGTGCCACTAACTCTGTTCAATGTCAGCCTGCTACACATGGTGCCACTAACCCTGTTCAACAACAGCCGGTGCCACGTGGTGCCACTAACCCTGTTCAATGCCAGCCGGCGACACGTGGTGCCACTAACCCTGTTCAACACCAGCCGGCGACACATGGATGAGGGACCAGGACTACCCTACGGACCAGTAGTTCCCACATCCAGCACCTAGTTGCAAATCACGAATGGCAGAGTCCACACCAGTGGCCGCACGGAGAGGAATAAGAGGAAGATGCGGCTCAGTCCGGACTAAAGCCGGGTCAATACACGGAGGTGACCGAACACGTGGTGCCACTGAACCTTAACTACGCAGGCCGGAGGGGCTATGCAACCTATGCCGGCGACACTCGGTGAATGGGCCGTGCTGACGCTGCCTCCAGCCTACACTGCGTTCCAGTCGGTCGCAGTCTTCATTTGGCAATGGTGGAGTTCATATCAGTGTACTGACATCATTGCAGACTGTATCCCCTCTCAGCACCTGTTCCACTAAGTCTGTTCTCCGACATTCATGGACACTCACTGGTCGTACATTGGTGACGTTTGAGTCTATGGACTAGGGGTTAGTTTTCATACTCGTGTAGCTGATACCGAATTTTTGGCAAAAACGAGGGTTGCACTTTCCACTCCTTCTTTTGCTGCTTCAAGATAACATCAGAACTTCTCGCATGGCCCATCTGACTGCACCGCAAGTCACCGTCCTGTGGCTAGGTGCCTGTGCCGGCTGCAGTGCATCCAGGGCCATCAACTCTGTGCTGGTCAGGTCTGGGACCCCTTCTGCTGAGATATTGGATGGCCTCTGAAGCGATGGTCTTGGGGTCATTAACGCCAGGTGTCTGTGGCCCTGTGCTGTCCGCAGCCTCCAGCCTCCACTGCGGGCCACCAGGGCCCACACATAGAATCAAGTCCTGACCGGCCCGGACTTCGCATCACTGCATCTACCAGCGTCGAAACGGTGGTCCTGACAGACCTACAGAGTTGCTCAGACCTGTCGTGGATGTCATCATCGGCCTGATACCCTGCTCAGCACTCCAGGTGGCAGTGACTAAGTGCACCGCAAAGCATTGTCTGTTACTGATTGAGTTTTGTGCTGTGGAGAGGTTGCGCAGCAATGTCACCTCAAACAGTGTGGGAGCCCTGGTATGTTGATGTGGGAGATGATGCAGGTCTAACACACCCCACTGCATCTGCATCATGTGTATATATCGAAGTGACACAATCTGAGACTTTTTCTTCACATGAGCGCGCTCATCTCCAGTGCCTCAACCCCAGTGCCCAGCAACTCACGGACATTTCTGTTTGCATGTTGGCTGTCCTCTGGACTTTCTCTGGCTCACTCCATGTTGTCAGCTGTTGACTCTGTTATGCATGAGTTTTCTGTTTCTGTGGCACTGGTGTCCAATGTTCAAGTTGCCAACACCAAGCATTCCGTGTGGACTGGCTTACACTCACCCCACACACATCCAGCACAGGCGTCACTGTACATGTGGCCATGCCAATAAAGGGGCCGGGTGCACGTGCCCGTAGCTAGTTCAACATGATATATGTGTGTGTCCCTGTGGTCTTATTGTATGCATGAGGGCCCTAGGGCATTACATTATTCTGTGAATATTTTGAAAAAAGGGGACCCCTATATATTACTGTTGCACCTGCTATACATAGGGAACAAACTAAGTTAAGGAACGTCTATAGCCAAGTGACATAATCCAAATATGTTTATATGGAGATCTTGGTTGATATAGCTTACATATAAGATTGAGAATGGAAAGTCCAACTGTATATAGATAATCTCAAACAATGAAATATTCTCATTTGATTTTATTGGTATATATTATATATATTTATCAATTCTTTTAAGATTTACATATTTTAAATTCTTTTTGTGTTTTTCTCTTCTGTTTTCTTTTCTTTTCTTATAGTTGTTTTTCAATATAACAAAAGTCAGTTAAAAGCATACTAGAAAAAATACATAACCAATAGACATGAGACTGAACAAAATGTTGAAGGCAAAGCGGTAGATGTCACAACGCGCGTTTCGGCTCTTGAGCCTTCTTCAGGTTACCGTCTATTGCTAAAAATTTGTGCGAACTCAAACCTAATTCTTGGCTAGGATGTGACAGGTCAATCGATATTTGGGGTTTCTTGATATCTTCAAACGCAAATAGATGAGAGCGAAGAGCATATATGTTGTAGTTGTCGACGGATGGGGATGATATCTAGGAGTCACTAGATCAGGTCCTGTCCATTATTTACAGTTTATTGGCACTGGGGGTAGTATAGGAATGAATTTGCTGGACATGAAAATAAAAGACGTCTATGAAGATTCTTCACAATTAAGTTATGAGGCCTATATAGATGAATCCGCAAGGGCAAAAAATTGCATAGATGACTCCATGACTATTGCAGTTCGTAATGACTTCAGAGTAACAGTCAAATTGTTATGCGTTACAATTTTTGTTTCTAAGCACAATGCACATGCTTTGCAGTTGCCGCATTTGTAGTTTCCGAGTGTGATGGGTAAGTTCCACATTGTTTGGATGGTGGGCGCCGCTGGGCTATCCAGCAAGGAACACACAACATAGTCTCTGACACTCTTTGCTTTTTTGAAAGCGTGCATGGGCAGATGGAGCATTTCGATTGTATCTGACACTACATTCCAGTGTTTATTCACAATCTTGCGTATCTCATTACTCTTGCTACAGTACGTGGTGACACAGATCATTCTGTCTTCTAAGGGCTGTTGATCCTTGGGTACAAGCAAGGTTTCTCTGTTGCTGAACCATGCCCTCTTGCGTGCTCTCTTTACGAGTCTTTTGGGATAACCTCTTTCCAGCAATCGGGAGATGAGTTCATCTGATTCACGGAAGTAATCATCCTTTAAGGTACAGTTCCTTCGAATCCTGAGGAACTGGCCAAAGGGTAAGTTGTCCCGTAGAGCCCGGGTGTGATGACTGGAGTATTGGAGCAGCGTGTTTCTTTCGGTTGGTTTTCTATATAGCGTGGTGTATAGCAACCCATCATTTTCTTTAATGCTGATGTCCAGAAAGTCGATTGACTCGTTGCTGCAGTTGCTGGTGAATTGGATGTCACATGATTGGTTGTTAAGCCACTGAGTGAATGCTTCCAGTTCTTGTTGGTGTCCTGTCCATACGATGAGGATATCGTCTATGTAGCGACGGTATTCTGAAATGTTGGCAAAGTAAGGATTCAGAGGGGAGAGAATGCAATGTTGTTCGTACTCATTCATATAAAGGATAGCCAGGTCTGGGGCAAAGGCTGCCCCCATAGCTACTCCTTTCATCTGTATAAAGAAATTAATTTGAAATATGAAAAAGTTCTTCGTCATTGCAATTTCTAATAGGTCAATTAGAAATTCCGTCGGGACTTCTACCGGTTGTAGTCGTGATTCCAAAGCTCTTCGTATTGTTACCAGGGCTGGTTCTTGAGGAATACTTTTGTATAATGACACGATGTCCATGGTGACCAGTAGTTGGTTGTCTTTGTCAAACGGACGTTGGTCTACGAGGTTGATCACCTGCATGGTGTCCCTCAGGTAGGTGGGAGTTGCTTCAGCCAGCGGTTTCAAGAAGACATCAATGTACTTGCATAGGGGCTCCAAAAGTGACCCGCAACCCGAAATGATCGGTGGTCCGGGAGGTTTGGTAGGATTCTTGTGAACCTTGGGAAGGACATAGATGGTCGGGGTGCGTGGTTGATTCACATTTAGATATAGGTATTCTTTTTCAGTAAGAAAACCGGCTTCCTTCCCTTTTTCCGTGATGGCAAGGATCTGGCGTCTAATCTCATTTGTCGGATTAGTTGCTATCGGCCGATAGTTAATGTTATCTCTCAATTGTGAATATATCTCTTGTTTGTAGTCATCAGCCTCCATGATAACTATTGCTCCCCCCTTGTCCGCTGGCTTAATGACCAGCGATTTGTTGTGCTTCAATCCATCCAGGGCAGCACGTTCATTCCTTGAAATATTGTGTTTCACATAAGGAAGTTTTTTCCACATCTTGTGTACATCGCTCAGTACGAGACTCTCATAGGTTAGGATTCGATGGTTAATCATGGCAGTGTGAGGTGTGAAGGTGGACGGTGGTCGTAGACTCGTGAATGCTCTTGACGTAGTAGATGGTTTATGTAGGAAGTAGTTCTTCAAGCGGATCTTTACGGAAAAACTTCGCCAATCCGGTTTTGATGTTGAACAGATTGCCATGTGATGTAGGAACAAATGAAAGGCCCTTGCTAAGAATCCTGACCTCATCTGAGGACAGTGTCTGGTTGGATAAATTCATAATCGGGCTTCCTCTGTTCACCAGCGATACGTTTTCCTCCGGGTACTGATTTCTCCATGGTTGTCCTGCTGGAATCTCACCTGTTTGTTGTTGTAGCCTTGTTGTCTCGTGTCGTCCCAGTTCTGGGGGTTGTGGCCTCTGGTTGGCCGTCTGTTCCATCCGCCGCCTCTCCCCCGAGGGGGTCTCCATGTGCTGTCCTCTAAAAAAGGCTGTTGTTGTCTGGTCGGAAGGTCCTATGGGGGTTGGTACCATTGGTCTTGATTTTGGTAGGTACTCGGTCCAGATGCTTCGTTGTCACTGCTTCCGCTGTATGAAGAGTCCGAAAAATGTGTGTACCTTCGTCCACCTCATTGACCGCCCCTATATCCCCCTCTGCCTCTGTAGAAGAATCGGCCCTGGTTGTCTTGTTTAAAATAGTCCTCAGCCAAGTATGGGTAGGTTTTTTTCTTGTTATAATATTGGATGTCTTTCGCTAGTTTCTCCAATTTTTTGTTTTGTGTTTCAACATCAAAGTCTTTTAGTGTCTTGTCCAGACGTTCAAGGGTGTCTTTTGCACTTGCGAAGGCTGAATGGCTGGAAATTTCCGCCTTCAGTTCCTCTATCTCCCTGGATAACTGTTCCACCTGGTCCCGTGCGGTTTCCACCCCAAGGACCATCCAATGGCCAGTTATTAGCCACGAAGCTAAAGCCCTCCTTGAATTTGGGACTGTCCACGAATATGGCCGGCTCGTTGCGCACCTGTAATCCTGTCGGTATGACGTTGGCCTTGAGGTAACCCGTTAGTAGATGGCCATGTAATTTGGTGCGTACTAACTTCTTTTCAAGCCGCTCTAATTTGTTGATCTTCTCATTAAGCGAGAAGTCGACAGTGGTGATGTTTGTAGAGAGGAAAGCTGTCCCTGTGTCTCCCCCAATCAGCTCTCTTATATGATCCTCAGTGTAAGAGAGGGTTTCAGACTGAAACATGATAATACCCTCAATCAAGTTCTGTCTACGTCAACTTGGGAGCGTCAGAATTGACAACCCCATTCAGGTGGGAGATTACCCCGTTGACGTAGAGGCAGAACAGGGTCGGTGCAAGCAAGCAACCCTGCCTTACCCCCCTGTCAACGGGGAACCGGTTCGACAGTGCCCCCTCCTTGCCACACCTCACCTGAGCAAAGTTGGCAGTATGGAGATGAATAATCATCTCCAACAAGCCCTTAGGGACCCCCAATTTCGCCAGCACCTCCCAGAGCTTTCCACGGGGGACAAGGTCGAAGGCCGCCCTCAGGTCCACGAATACAGTGTAGAGGCTGCCACCCTCCAGCTGTACCGTTTTCCAAAAGATGAGGGCGAGCCGAAAGACCTGGTTTGTGGTGGAGACCTTCCTTCTGAACCCCGCCTGGAATGGACTCAGAATATCATATTCCAACATCCATTCCGACAAGCGATCCAGAAGTAACCTGGTGAAGAGCTTCTGGGAAACATCTATCAGGCTTATTGGCCTGTAATTGGCTGGGAGCAGAGGCGAGCCCCTCTTAAATATAGGGACTATCTCAGCCCCCAGCCAAGTTGGGGGGACCGTCATGCCCTTCAAAATGGCAATGAACAGCACCCTCAAGAACGGGGCCCAGATCTTGATTTCGTGCCTGTAGAGGTCGCCTGGGAGCTTGTCCAGGCCTGGCGCCTTTTCAGCAGCGAGGCCCAAGATTGCCACAGTGATTTCTTCCAGAGTAAAACCATCCATCGGGGATGTACTTTCAGGGGGTTTGGCCATTGCTGGTTCAGGAAGGTTCCCCAATCGATCTAGATGGGGCGCGCTGTACAGAGTTTTAAAGTGATCCTCCCACACAGCAGAAGCAATGTTTGCGTCTACTGCCGCTATAGGTTCAGCTGAGCCGTGCCTAACGATATGCCAGAATTTCTGGGCATCTCGAAGTGCAAGGGCAGCCGACATTTCAGACCAGTTGTCATGGTCCCATTCTATTTTGGCATTGCGGAGGATAGACTTATAGGCCATCCGCTTTTCCCTAATCTTGCTAGGGGTCTCCCGGGTTTTGAGAGACTCCAGTAGGTCGGCCTTTGCTCTCCTGCAGGAAGCACTGAACCATGAGGCTCTTCTCCCCTTGGCCTTTTTCATCCTGGCCACAGGGTTCAGTACCTCTGCCAGGTTAGAACAAAGCTCAGAGTGAACATCCCCGAGCACGGAGAGATTATCCAGGAAGAGTAACTGAGGGATGAGATCCCCAACTTTTTCAAGGACAGGGACAACAGCCGCATATAGCCTCTGGATATTTTTGGGGTTCTCCACTAGTCTTGGCCATCTAATCCTACGTCTATTGCTAGTAGCAACTAGACCAACAGGGAATGCTAAGTTTTCTTCTGTGATACCCGTAGGCATTCCTTGGACAGCGAACCTCAGTGACAATGCGTAGTGGTCACTATCAGTCCTTGTGACTATCGTAAAGTCCCTCGCTTTGGCCCAATCGTTCGTTGTGACCAAGATGTAATCTATCCGTGACTCATGCCCTGGTCTATTAAAAGTGGGCTGGGGTGGGATATCTCCTTTAAGCCGCCCATTACAAGCCCTCAATGAATGGGATAGAGTAAGAGATGTTATTTGGGTGGCTAGGGGTGACCATGATTTTACTGGTGGGCTCAGCAAGATGGGTATCTCCCACAGATCGTGCTCTTCGCTAATTACCCCTTCCAAATAATCCGGGAGGGGCTCGTACTGAATGTTAAAGTCCCCGCCAACTATGAGTGATGGACAGAGGGTGGCAAAATCGAGGAACAAAGCTAAGTCTTCAATTGTCCTTGAAGTGCCTGTTGACCCAACCGGTCTAGAGTATAGATTTATTAATGCTACACTCGCACCAGATGCCCACTCCAGGACAACACACTGAAGGTCTGGTGAGTTAGTTTCGAGATTTCTCGCCCTACATCCTAGATGGGAAGCTACCCAGATCAGCAAGCCACCAGACGGTCGGCCCTTCCCACCCCATTTTGCCGCGATCGCAAAGGAAGCGTACCATGTGCGGGACTGTTGTTCTATAGCCCACGTTTCTTGGAACAGACATATGTCATATTCCTCAATAAATTCCACCCACTCTGAGGAATCTAGTTTATTGGCCAACCCGGCAACATTCCAGGAAAGTATCGAAACTACACCGGAAGCCCCCGCCTTATCATTAGTATTAAAACCCAGGGAGCACCTGCTTGTCCTGCACTGGGAGTACTTGGGACAGGACAGTCCCTCGATTGCCAGCGAGCGTGTTGCATACGGCGCCTCAGAAAGGGGGTTATCCTTGTTATTTTGGGCAGCTAGACCTGAGTTGGTAATATAATCTTTTGTGGGCTCAATGAGTATGCCCCCCACACAATGTTCAACAGCATCCCCCTCTGTGTACCTAGTCTCACCCGGGATTTGGTTACAGTCTCCACTAAGATATTGTGATGGCGGTAAGATAGGACGAGGTGGAGAGTAAAGCAGGGAACAGTGTGAATCTACCATGGACGATGTATCAGTGACCCTGTGTGAAAGTGGTGGAGCAGAGCGCGGTGAAGGGTAAGACAAAGAACAGTGTGAGTCTGCCAAGGACGGTATATTGATGACCCTGTGGGAAAGTCAATCCACATCCTCTAGACATCCAAATCTGTTATAGGTTGGTACTCCCTTCCACCCCCCATATGTGTCTTGCCGAAAGTTAGGTAGCCCACCCTGTGCACAGTTTCTCACCGGAATCCTATTCCAGTTCCCCCCCGTATTGGAGTGAAAGGACGGGGGATAAAAATAAGTTAATGGTCTAGTTGCTATGGGCGAAGTTGCTCCGTGATTGCTCCATGAATGAATAAAGTGTGCAGTATTGGGGTCTTCAAAAGAGACGATAACACAATCACCTGTGATGGACTTGTGCGAGGTACCTATCCAAGGGACCCGTCGCACCATAAGAATGTTGCTTCTCAGGTGATTGGGTAATGGCCTGTTTACATTGAGCCAGTGGATTACCTTGTTATTTAATGACCCAAAATCCTCCTGCTGTTGGTGAGGAATTTCCGGCACCCCCGTAAGCACAACTACATACGGTCTTACATCTGGGGGAAGATCAACGTAACCCCTATAGTGATTTTTAAAAGAATTTTGTCTATATGGGGTAGAATGATAAGTGTTACGATCTTTAACCCTCGGGATTGCCATGACTTTCGGAGCTGGTGCAGACAGAGCCGGCAACTCATTCGCGCTTTCCGCTACTTTATTGAGAGAGGTGTTTGTGGTGACCTTATGGCAAGGTTTCGGAATGGGTTTGACCACCGGAGCTACTGATGAGATAGCAGCAGGTACTGGTGGAATGAGAGTCACAACAGGTGGGCTAGTTGGTTTGTAGGAAGGTATGGACAGGGTGGCTAGATTTAAAATACTTTTTTCTGTCTCGAGTAGCTGGGTTTCTATTCGAGAGAGTCTAACTTCTAGGGGGATTAGGAGTTTTTTTAACGTTTCCCACACAATCGTTAGAAATTCCACGTCCTTTCCTTCAATCGTGCAAAGTGGTACCCCACCATTCTCACCTTCTATTACAAGATTCTCATTTTCCCCCACCGATTTAGCTGGACTAAGATCTGTTACTGAGGGGCAACTACTTGCCATGGTGAAGAATGAGGGGAGTGGCTGAGCTAGTACTTGGGAGGGTAGCTGAGCCTTTGCAACCTTAGCCTTTTTCCTAGAGTAGGCAGTGGTGTTGTTACGCTTTCGTTTGTGAATGGAATTCTTTGGGGGGTAGGGGAAATCCTCCCGCTCATAACCTTACGCTTAACAGTCGGTAGCGTCTCCAAGGGGGCCCCCTCAATACCTGCCCACCCACCCAGTGATGAACTAAGGATGGGGGGGATGCACGTGGGGACCCCACCTCCAATACGGGGGCAGGAAGGGGTACGACTGATGGATGGTGGATAACTGCCTGCGTTATGATAGGAGCTATGTCCTTTGGGCGATCCGGTGTTTTGGCAAGGGCATAGTGACCTAAAGAGGATTTTTTAGCCGTGCCCAACTCCTGGGATATCCTTCTAGCCGCATCGAGTTCAATGGAGACCCTATGCTGCATTTTACTGATCTCCATATCTATGGCGGTGTTGGTTCTGGTGATAAAGTCATCGAGTGTTCCATCTTTCAAATTCCCTTTGGCTGCCCTGCTTCTGTACTCACGTGTGGACATAGCACCTTATCTCCGGCAAGCACAGCTGGCAGGTGAGTTTGCAGTAACAATGACAAGAATGGGGCCAAGGGGTATAGCCCGGCCCAGACTCTGCCGTACTCGAACGGCCTCAAACGGCCCGCATTTTGCCCGGTCTTCGCCCCGAGCTCCGCCCTGCGCGCGTCCCGCGTCGCGGTGGAGATTGCGTCAATAATGTACGTGAAGGCGATGGGCGTGGCCGCCGGGGGAAGAGGCACCAGCTGCGCTGACTGAGGAATGCTGGGCCTCGCAGTCCCCCGGTCGGTTCCCTTCTCAAGACTCCCCGCAGACCTCAACCCACAAGGGCTTCCAGCTGGGAGCGATGGCAGGTTCCACCAAATGTAGAACACGCTCACACCAGCAGAGCACTTCAAGGGGAGACAGGGTTTTCACTAGGGCGGCAGGGCGACAGTACAGTTCAGTGACAACAGCAACAGCACTCCGTGAGCGGCATATGATAATATCTTAAAAGCACATGACAATTAAAAGACAATTCATGTTATTAAAAAACACTAAATAAATAGTTAAAACGACAGTTTAAAACAGTATTAAACAAATTACAGCTTTGGGTTTAAGAGAAATAGGGAACCAGGAATTGCCTAGAAGAGGGTTCATCACATAGCTTTACATCTGATCACCCACGCCCAAATAAGAAATTTGGCTACCCCGCACGCCAATACTGTGTTATGGTCGGATTGTAAAATTCTTAATGCTGGGCCATAGCCTCTGGTCTCTAGAAGGCGACAGACAGGTTTTAGCCATTTGGATCTAGGCTTATTATAGGCACTGCAGACAAAGAAGACATGTTTCGGTGCTGCAGTGCGGACAGGTGGCAGGCGTCTGGTGGGGGGGTTTCCATTTAGAGGTGCGTTCACGGACTGGTAGGGTTCCTATTCTAAACTGTACATATAATGCCCTATCTTTGGGTTTTCTAATAAAGTCCATGTAGGGTTCAAGTGAGGGTACAGTTTTATACAGTCGAAACTCATCGGTGAGTCTGCCCAAGTTATCCGCTCTTGATTCCTAGGCGTCCACCCACCTCCAATAGGCCCGCTTAACTTCCAATTTGGACAATGAAGCATCAGATTCCCATGCCACCCAAAGGCCAATGGCCACCAGAAGTTCCTTTATTTTAGAAAGCCAGGCTATTTTATGTGACCCCTGCAAGCTCATGATTTCTTTGAGGCCGTCTGCGTAGCTCTCTAGCTCTGGAGTACGCCACAGGCGGCCCCAATAAAGAAGCGGACGCAGAATTATAAGATCTTTAATAGATCTGCGTCCAAGATCGAATTGAATGGGCTTGCTGGGGGAACTCCTGGGGATGGACAACAGCTCCTTGTAGAATTGGTTTTCAGCCATTACTAGCAGATCAACATTACTAAAGCCCCAGATCTCTGCCCCGTACAGTGCACTGCCTACTGCTTTTGCTGAATAGATCTCTAAGGCAGGAGCTATGGGTCTTGAGACTGAGGATCTATGCTCCCTCCTTATGGCACCCACGACCCGTTTGTGGTTTAGGGCCATTTTTTCAATGTGGGGTTTCCACTTAAGTTGGTCAGATATACTAATCCCAAGATAATCGAACGTTTTGACTCGCTCTAACGGCTCTTCATTGAGAGTAAGCGTGCGATTAGCTTTTCTACTGGGATTGAAATAAAGGAGCTTTGTTTTGGAAGTATTGATAACCAAGCCCCTTAAGTTACAAAAGACACAAAACCGGTCCAGCAGTTTTTGAAGCCCCATGGGCGTTTTGGAAACTAGTAACGTGTCGTCAGCAAAAAGCATGGCGGGGACCTTCACGCCAGTCAGACTAGGGGCGTCAGCATCAATGTCATTTTAAAAAAGAAACCACCCCATTAACAAATAGGGAAAAGAGGGTCGGCGCCAGGACGCATCCTTGGCGGACGCCTCTGTTCACCGGGATTTTTTCTGTTAACTGCTCCTTCGTGCCCCACCGAATGCGTGCGTAGGTTCCATCGTGCATGCGGGCCAGCAGGTGCAGGATGGGCAGAGGGAATCCCATCCCGTGAAGGACCGCTCACAGCTGCCCTCGAGGGACCAAATCGAACGCTGTCTTCAGATCAATGAAGGCCAGGTACAGACCACCCTTGCTAATCGAGACTGTCTTCCAATGCAGTAAAAACAGCCTGAAAGCCTGGTCTACAGTGCTTGTACAGGCCCTAAACCCCGCCTGTAAGGGGGAGATAATGTTGTTCTCCTCTGCCCAGGAGAGGATCCTTTCAAGGAGGACTCTGCCAACCTCCTTCTGACCGGCGTCAATCAGGCTGATCGGACGATAGTTGGCGGGGTCACCCCTTGACCCCTTCTTATAAATAGGGATCACTTCTGCTCCCTTCCATGAGTTTGGGACTGGAGACCCTAGGAGGAGAGCATTGATCAAAAAGGAGAAGAATTTGGACCATTGCTTGGGGCTGGCCCGGAACAGATCGGCAGGAATGCCATCCTGGCCCGGTGCCTTGCCTTGGATGATTTTACTGATTGCGAATTCTACCTCCCTCTGCCCTATTCGATCCATGGATGGGGATATATCATGGTGGGGTAGTGTGCATTCAGCTGTCGCTTTGGTGTTCTCATGGGCCCCTACCCCAGCATACAGTTTCCTGAAGTGGTCAAACCATTCGCCATCCGTAATGTGGTTAGGTGGTTGGTCTGTCCCGTCATCATTATTATTTCTCACTAGAGCCCAAAATCGTTCCCCATTCCTATTCTGGCTAGCCAATTTTAACTCTTCCTAGTGGGAATCATCCCAAGCCCTCTTTGCCACTATAAGTGCGTGCCTGTACACGGCACGGGCTAAGCGAACCTCAGTTGGATTTCGGGTTTTGATAGCACAAATCAAATTAGACTTGGCCTCCCTGCAATCGTGGGTATACCACCTGGCGGCAGGCTTCCCACATTGCAGCCGGCTTGTCCCGCGTCCGTCGTGGAAGAGGGCGGCCATCCTGTCTATTGTCTCCTCATAGACCATATTGACCTGGGCGGAACCGGGATCATCGGCACAGAGTGTAGAAAGCTTCTCCGTCTGATCTTTAACGATTTCCCCCAGGCCATTGATCCTTTGCTCATTAATGGCAAATTTGTGCCATTTGATGAACCTTTTGCAGTTCGAAGGTACTATTTCTCTTGTCGCCATTGTTAGTCTATTGCTAGACGGGGGGTTCCCCTCGATTACCAAATTGCACAGGCTAAGAGATAGGGGGTTGTGGTCACTATGGATAGAAGGGATAACTACCATATCCAACACATGTTTCCACAATCTCCTATCTACCAGAATGTAGTCAATTCTACTGGGGCAACTAACTCTATTGTAGGTACACGCTCCGGAGAAGTCAGACGGAGTACGTCCGTTCACTGCTACCAGAGCATGTTCCAACACCAAGGCATTTATTTGGATAGTGATCGGTGTCCACTTTTTAATCGGCGCGGTCGTCAGTTGCGGGATTCCCCATCTCGCATCCTCCTCCAGTAAACCTGCCGCGCCGTTGACAGCCAACGGCTCAAATGTGCAGTTGAAGTCACCAGCTATTAACGGCAGTGTATCCGGGGAACAGTTACCGAGTAAGTCTGCAAGTAGAGCTATGGTTGGAGATTTCCCCCCCCCAGGTATACCTCCAGCATAGATGTTAAAGACTTCCAGAGTTTTTGGGGCTTGGGGAATCCGAATTGTTAACCTCATCATATCATGGGAGATGTTAGGGGAGTGGGAGATCTTACAGTTTAATGAGATTTTAACCCAGACAAGCAGACCTCCAGATGGGCGACCCCTTCTAGAGGGAGTTGCAGGGACATGGAAAGTGGAATAGCCGGGCTTATATACTGGTTCTAAGCACCAAGTCTCTTGGAAGATACACAGGTCATACCTTTCTATCAGTTCATTCCAATCGGGGAGGGTTGTTTTATTCCCGAGACCTGCGACATTCCAAGAAACAACGCTCAAATCTCTACTTTTACCATTGATAAGTAAGGTGACCGGTTCAATCCCGCGACCAACTGTGGAAATTGGAGTGTTGGGACTGGCGGGAACTATGAGCTCCTCGGTCCCAGCATTGCCTGTGTCCTGTGAAATTTCGCTATCTACCTCAATTCTTCTCTCACATAAGAAATCATTGCCCTGTACTTTGTAGTTATAATCCCTGGTTACCAAAGAGGTGGACATTGGGTTGCCACAAACTAGGTTTAAGCTCTGTGAGTTACTAGTTTGTTTTTTTGCAGTTTCGGTTAAGGGGATACGAGTTTTAGTGGTGTTATAGTTAGCTGGACATTTTACTCATACAAAACCATTGAAATTGCTCCTATGAATCACTGAGTGGATTTTTAGATACTTGTATTGCTGTGACAATGGATTTAAATATGATACTCTGTATTTTACAAAGAGTGATGAAAAATTGTAATAGTGTATGAAAAGGTGTATGTGATTGTCACGTGGATGATGTCATCAGTGATGTCATTTGAGATGTCGTCAGTGATGTCACTGACCATGTCATGAATGATCTAATATGTGACATCATCAGCAGTGGATTGCGGGTGCGCGAAATATAGTTAGTACAACTAACTATATAGGAGCAATTTCAATGGTTTTGCATGAGTAAAATGTCCAGCTAACTATAACACCACTAAAACGTATAGTTTTTTGAGTGCATTTCAAAGGTTTTTTAAAAGCTAATTCCTAACTATATAACTCCTGAAACCTATGGTTTTTTCAGTGAATATATATATATATATATATATATATATATATATATATATTTTTTATTTTTTTTTTTTTTTTTTTTTTGCACTGTTGCACTTTAGTGAATGTGAACAAATCAAAAATGAAAGAAATATATCTTTTTGGTGCTACTGAATCCAATATAGCAAAAAGTGATTCTCGCTGTGTATATAAACTAAATGAATTAATGTACATAGAATGGTTAATCCATATGTTTTTAAACACGCACTATGCACTTTTCACTGTACTCGCCACTTTCAAGCCAACAATGTAAATGCCATTTGCACGTTACAAGATGGCCACTGTAATTTTGCAGAGTTGTTGTCCTTCTTTTAGGTTGATCAATATGTACAGGGCAATTGGCTTTATAAATGGCGACCTTAACCATACACTGTGTTACACTGACGAAGCCTGCGAAGGCGAAACGCGTCTGTAAGGGGTGAGGGGGGTTTGGTGCTATTAAATTTTGTAAATCGGATTCCAGTGTGCCTGCCTTCTTATTTCTGCAACCCATGGGATTGGATACAGAAACGTGTATTTATATTCGGCGTCTCACCAGCGCTGGTGTGTGGCACCCGGGGAGTTGAGGAGCGACGGCGGTGAATCCAACGTGCTGCAAACTAATATGGCCGTTTGCCCCGAGGCATACTAAGCGAAGGAAGTAACGTAACATCGGACTAAAGTGTGGCGTGTGATACACCCGACCACACACGGAAGCGGGAACAAGCGGATCTGCCCTGGGCGATTGGAGAACTCGTCGGCTGCGATTGGGCGACTGACGGTTACCAAGAACCGAAGGTGGAACCGGTGAGTGAACGCCGAATGTAAAACTTTATGAAAACGCTTAGCCTCATCCCCGAAGGTTTCGTAACCGAGGCACCCGACCCCCAACCTTAGTGACTGCGTCACCACCCCTGCATGTGAATTGTTTATACACAGCTAAAAACGGTTAAACACGGGAATGGCCAACTCAGATGGTATCACGGGAGAGAGAGAGTCGGCGGCTAACTTTATGTTTAAGAGCTCCGCTACAAGAGCAACGCAACCAACCAAATTAACAATCCGAAATGCACCTGCAAGCACTTTGAAGATACTATTCACCAAACTGGAAAAGGCACAAGAACGCGAAGTCCGGAAATGGTGGGAGGCCACCTCATTAGAAAGATACATTGAGTGTGGCAGAATACCAAGAGGTCTCCGCATTTACACAGTACCTTCTTATGAAAACCCAGATCCGGAACTGCTCAAAGACTGGGCTGAATACACAGCAGAGTCAGCTAAAGGAATGGTGCGCATGCTAATAAAGTATGCATGGAGCGACAGAGATAAAAGTCTGAAAGACATAACGGACCTTGAAGAGCAAATAGCCAAAGAAAAAGACTCCAAAGACAAGGATGACCTAAGAGATACCATGAACAGAAGAATAAAAGATTACGAACTGACAATCAGGAAGAGAAAACAATCGAAATTCCTCAGAGACGAGCAAGATTACCTCACAGGGAGAATATTAACCTTCGCCAAAAAATTTGATGCCACAAGAAAACGGATGGCCCAAACAGATCCAATGTCTGTGGATCAGGATACTGAGGAATCTGAAGTCTCTGAAGGTGAGCAAACCGAGGGCACAAAAGAAAAAACAAAGGCAGCTGAGGTCCCTTTTTTAGACGAGTTCGAGGTGATCAAGGAGACTCGTCTACGCCCCCAACAGAGGAATCACCCTCCGGTGCCACAGCAAAATCAAAGAGGAGGACGCGGAGGGGCAAGAGGTGCAAGAGGTGCCGGACAACAAGCAATGAGCTCCCCGAGAGTCAACAGGAGCGGATTGAACCGCAAGAGACAGTAGACAAACAAGAAAACAACATCATTAATCTTTCTAAGAGAATATTAACTGAGGAAGAAATGTCTATTTTGAAAAAGGGCTTAAGCTTTTGTCCAGCCAATGACTTTGACCCTGTGAAAGTGCGAATCGACTTATTCAAGTACATTAGGAAACTTAAGTTCAAGAAAATTTTCCTTCAATCTGGGAAAAGGAACATCACTTCAGTGAACTCTAATGTTTCCAACGCAAGTCAAAATGAAACTCAAACATGCGAAGTACTGGCAGAATTTCTTTTAACGCCTACCCAAGAACCATGTGGGAATATGCCAAATGCCGAGACACCATCACAGACCATCGTCACACAAAAACGTGACCCCAGCTCTATGAAAAATAAATCAAAAAAGTTGCCCATTACTAACTATGATGCCATCGATCTCTTCAATGAAGCAGTTCTGGAAGATCTGGACAGGATTTCATCAGAGACAAGAAAGAAAATAAGTCAAAAAACATCGAACATTTCAAAAAAAGAATGGCAAGCTATCAGATCTTTGAAGGAAGATACAACAATTGAAATTAAACCTTCGGACAAAGGAGGCAATGTGGTTATTTTTGATCGTGAGCATTACCTAACGGAAGCACATAGACAATTGAAGGACAGGGATTGTTATGTCCCCATACAAAGAGCGGAGTACAATAAAAGCATCCTGTCTTTCCATACTATGTTAGAGAACTGGCAGAAGGAAGGTATGCTCACAATGGATGAGTTTCTATTCTTGAGATGTGAAGCGCCAATTGTACCAACATTTTATCACCTGCCGAAGGTACATAAACATGCGAAAAGACCTCCTGGACGCCCAATAGTGTCCAGCATCGGTAGCTTACTTGAAAACACATCCAGGTTTATAGACTCATATTTGGCACCCTTTGTCAAAGATCTGTCATCATACCTCAAAGATACTCAAGATTTTTTGAGTGTCATGGACAGTATGTAAATGTACAGGAATTTATATAGCGCAAATCACCAAGCGGTTTCTAAGCGCTTGCTTAGGGAACCCGTCCTGGTATTCCCCTGTGAGATAACCCCGGCAGGGTATCCGCAAGGTGAAAGCCAGGCATCCCGCCGCGAGGGGCCGTTGTGGAGATTAAGCAAGCTATTGCCCAGAGTCGCAGAGTGTGGACCCGTGAATCGAGTAGGCACTGGAGCGAGAATTGTCGAGTCCATGGACATTTTAGGACTCAAGACCCCGCCGAGCCGGGAATTGAACCCTGGTCCAGGGCTGACCTCTGCTTCCAGGTCTGCCTCCTCTAACCAGTGAGCCACACTTCTCCACCTGGGACCCTGGAATGTTGTTGATCACACTTGATGTGGTCAACCTTTATACATGTATTGATCACGAACAGGGTTTGGTTGCCATCAAATGGTTCCTGGATCTTAAACCTGAACAGTTTTTGAACCATAGCTCGATGATATTGTCTATGATTAGATTCTGTTTGTTCAATAATAACTTTTTATTTGATGGGACAATGTACAATCAGAAGAGAGGTACCTCCATGGGTTCGTGTTTCTCCCCCAGCTACGCGAATTTATTCGTGGGCTGGTGGGAGAAGCACGAGGCCTGGAGGGACTCCAACCAAAAATGGACCGAAAAAATCTTGATGTGGACCAGGTACATAGATGACCTGTTCATAATATGGCAGGGTGATCGTCAGTCAGCTGAAGAGTATATTACAATCTTGAACACAAATACTCTCAACCTAAGGTTTACAAGTACCATCAGTGCCACTAGTATTAACTATCTGGATTTGGAGGTGTTTGTACACAATAACATCTTGCAGACCCGCCTGTATAGAAAACCTACGGCGGGGAATGCTGTCCTGCACGCCAACTCTTATCACCCAAAAAGCTTAGTGAAAAATGTACCTTATGGCGAGTTTCTACGTCTAAAGAGAAATTGCTCTCTGGACCGAGACTACAACCTCGCCATAAGGGAAGCACAAGAGAGGTTTGAGGATAGAGGGTACAACAAGGAACTCCTCAAACAAGCAAAAACAAAAGCCTCTGGGGTTAATAGGAGGGACCTCCTAACTCCGAAGGTGAAAGAGAAGGCACCCGACGAGGTGCGAATGATCACGGAATTCAGCACCAAATCGTCAGAGGTAGTTAACATCTTCCAAAAACACTGGCACATACTAACGGCTGACAAAACGTTGAAAAACAGTCTGCCAAAAAGACCCCTAATAACCTACAGGAGATGTCCTTCGCTGGCAGATCACCTGGTCCACAGTCACTTTAAACCATCGGTCCAACCCATCAAGGTGACAAATATAGTTGGTTTTTTCCCATGTCTAAAATGTAAGGCCTGCAAATTCAGTAGCAAAGCACAGGATTATCCCAACAGAACAGGGGAGAAAAGACCCAATATCAAAATCAAACAGTTGCTCAATTGTCATTCTGAGTATACTGTATACTGCCTGACCTGTCCCTGCAAGCTGCGATATATCGGCAGCACAATAAAACCGGTAAAACTAAGAATTCTTGAGCACATGCGGGCCATTACAAATAATGATAAGTCTTATCCTGTTGCCCGCCATTTTGCTGAGTACCATCAAAGCAAATGGGAAAAACTTAGTTTTTACTGCATGGATCAGGTTCCCAAATCAGAAAGAGGAGGGGATAGGGAAAAATCCCTCCGAGTACTAGAGTCAAAATACATCATCAGTCTTAAAACCATGACTCCTTGGGGGCTAAACAATAATGAAGAGCTTTGGGTGCACCTGTAAGTACGGTACCTTATGTATCTGTAGAAAACCTCCACTTGCTTTGCTAAACTGTATATAGAGAAGAAGTATTCTCAAAAAAAGTGAATTTGTCCTTACGAGATATGTTTTTATTGCTTATGGAATTGCCCATTCAGGGCGTAATGAAGACACTGTTGCACTTTAGTGAATGTGAACAAATCAAAAATGAAAGAAATATATCTTTTTGGTGCTACTGAATCCAATATAGCAAAAAGTGATTCTCGCTGTGTATATAAACTAAATGAATTAATGTACATAGAATGGTTAATCCATATGTTTTTAAACACGCACTATGCACTTTTCACTGTACTCGCCACTTTCAAGCCAACAATGTAAATGCCATTTGCACGTTACAAGATGGCCACTGTAATTTTGCAGAGTTGTTGTCCTTCTTTTAGGTTGATCAATATGTACAGGGCAATTGGCTTTATAAATGGCGACCTTAACCATACACTGTGTTACACTGACGAAGCCTGCGAAGGCGAAACGCGTCTGTAAGGGGTGAGGGGGGTTTGGTGCTATTAAATTTTGTAAATCGGATTCCAGTGTGCCTGCCTTCTTATTTCTGCAACCCATGGGATTGGATACAGAAACGTGTATTTATATATATATATATATATATATATATATATATATATATATATATATATATATATCATACAAAGCCCCCAAGCTTCAGAGATGCACTCCACGAGAATCCGCTTCACAAAAGCCTTAATTGCACAAAACAGCATTCCGAGCCCAGTCAATTATTGTCCCTACGCGTTTCGGTGCTCCTGCACCTTAATCATGGGATGGGCGACGTTGAAACACACGGAAATGGACTGCCGCATTTATTACCCATAAGGCATGTGTTTTCCAGGTGAGCAGCATGCCGGGAGCAGTAGTCCTAATTTATGCGAATGCTGTTTTGTGCAATAAAGGCTTTTGTGAAGCGGATTCTCGTGGAGTGCATCTCTGAAGCTTGGGGGCTTTGTATGATGTTTACACACGGTTGCTCCAGCCATGGGAGTTTGCACCGCCTGCAATACCGGAAGAAGTTCTGTGTGGCTGCAAAACTGATTTCAGCCTGTTCCAGCACGAGAGTTTGATAATTGAAAGCAGCGCTTTGAGCCTGGGGCCCACTGGAGGGCAGAAAAAATACAGATACATTAAATTGGGCAGTTTTATTTTCGCTGAAATACGGACCTCACCAAGGGGATAAATTAGGACTACTGCTCCCGGCATGCTGCTCACCTGGAAAACACATGCCTTATGGGTAATAAATGCGGCAGTCCATTTCCGTGTGTTTCAACGTCGCCCATCCCATGATTAAGGTGCAGGAGCACCGAAACGCGTAGGGACAATAATTGACTGGGCTCGGAATGCTGTTTTGTGCAATAAAGGCTTTTGTGAAGCGGATTCTCGTGGAGTGCATCTCTGAAGCTTGGGGGCTTTGTATGATGGTTACACACGGTTGCTCCAGCCGTGGGAGTTTGCACCGCCTGCAATACCGGAAGAAGTTCTGTGTGGCTGCAAAACTGATTTCAGCCTGTTCCAGCACGAGAGTTTGATAATTGAAAGCAGCGCTTTGAGCCTGGAGCCCACTGGACGGCAGAAAAAATACAGATACATTAAATTGGGCAGTTTTATTTTCGCTGAAATACGGACCTCACCAAGGGGATAAATTAGGACTACTGCTCCCGGCATGCTGCTCACCTGGAAAACACATGCCTTATGGGTAATAAATGCGGCAGTCCATTTCCGTGTGTTTCAACGTCGCCCATCCCATGATTAAGGTGCAGGAGCACCGAAATGCGTAGGGACAATAATTGACTGGGCTCGGAATGCTGTTTTGTGCAATAAAGGCTTTTGTGAAGCGGATTCTCGTGGAGTGCATCTCTGAAGCTTGGGGGCTTTGTATGATGTTTACACACGGTTGCTCCAGCCGTGGGAGTTTGCACCGCCTGCAATACCGGAAGTAGTTCTGTGTGGCTGCAAAACTGATTTCAGCCTGTTCCAGCACGAGAGTTTGATAATTGAAAGCAGCGCTTTGAGCCTGGGGCCCACTGGAGGGCATAAAAAATACAGATACATTAAATTGGGCAGTTTTATTTTCGCTGAAATACGGACCTCACCAAGGGGATAAATTAGGACTATTGCTCCCGGCATGCTGTTCACCTGGAAAATACATGCCTTATGGGTAATAAATGCGGCAGTCCATTTCCGTGTGTTTCAACGTCGCCCATCCCATGATTAAGGTGCAGGAGCACCGAAACGCGTAGGGACAATAATTGACTGGGCTCGGAATGCTGTTTTGTGCAATAAAGGCTTTTGTGAAGCGGATTCTCGTGGAGTGCATCTCTGAAGCTTGGGGGCTTTGTATGATATATATATATATATATATATATATATATATAACAGAACTCCTTCGAAAAAGAGATCTATATATAGATATATATATACACACACACTTTGGGAAAAATGCCTCAAAGGTGATTGGCACTTGTCTCAAATCAAGTCAAGGATCCAAGATGGAAATACCAAAACATATATTGCAATACACAAGTCCTACAAGTATGTGAACAGGCACCATTTTGTTTAATATATTTATTAGCAATCTTAAAAAAAAAACTCCTAGCCTAGATTTATCGAGTTGTGTGCTACTATGTGCCTGCGGGTGAATTTGACACTGTGTCCACACAAACAGAATGAACTAATTATTAACCTGCAATAGAGTGAAGTGCTGTCATTTGGTGGGTCTTTTATGGAGGACTTTTAGTTCATTAGTGACTTTGGGCTGTCTGTTGTCACAGAATAAGTACAAAGGCATTACTTGTAACAATAAATTAGTTTGGAAGAGTTTTGTAAAAGCAAGCAGATTGGCAGTATAAATGTTAACAAATTGTTTATAACAGGTTTCGAGAGGCATGCTTCGACCTCTGGTGCAAGCTTTTGGCACTAATGGTCTTCAAAATTAACTAGCCTAATTGGCTCTATGGATGGATTGGGGGTAAACTGTTCTATCTGAAGAATATAGGAATCACATTGACTTTTGTAAGAGCAATATATGCTTTAGGACCAAATAATGAATACCTCTAAATGTAAGCTGAGAATGGTGCATTGTTTTTATTAAACCCATAACAATGAAGAAGCCATCCCTATTCCTTCCCTCTCTCCCCTATTCTTCTATCCCCATGCCTATTTTTTTCTCATGTTTATGCTATGCTTTGTACTCATGTAATTACTGTAAGTAAGCTCCAGAAACTGATGTAACTTTGTAACCATGTTCCTCATGTAAAGCGCTCTGATACCCCTGGGTCTAGCCAGCGCTATATAAAACTCAATGAATAAAAATAAATAAATCTAGCAAACTCTTCAGCAATTACATTAAGCTGGGACATTAAAGCAAATTGTATGACCATTTCTCCAATCTGATATCAAAGTTTTTTATGTTGATGAGATTTTCCAAAATACATACCATCGAGCTGATGGAGAGATGTTGGAGTATCCTAAAATCAAATGGTACTTTGGATTCTAGGGAGATGTTTCATAATTATTCATCTTCCATGTCATGTAGTTATGCAAAGACTTGAATGAGCTGCATGTTTAACATTCTACAAGGCATACCAATGATGTTGAGAAATTTTCTAATATAGATTTAACAAAAATATTTTTTGTATTCAGATGGCCGAGCAATATCTATATCTACTGTATTGTTTTTGATGGATGTTAAGTGAATAGGTGGTTAATATGTAATTTTTGTATATTTTTATTAAACCGTTAGAAATATTTAAAATAATGAAAAGACTCAAACATAGAAGTGAACTGCAATCAAAATCTATGAAGGGTTGTGGAGTAAGGCATGGGTATATTTGAACTATTGAATGAGTAACTTATAACGGGAGAGGATGTGTCCTAATGGCTAGAGCAGTCCATCTTGAAGCTGGGGAACTGTGTTTGCATCTCAGGAGGGGCGCTCACATCCTTTAATTCAGGGCAAATCACTTAATCTACCTGTGCCTAACAAAAATAATGTATCCATCTATAACACAACTGGTACTCATTTAAAGCACTCTGATACCTTTGGGTTGAGTTTGTGCTATGTAAAACTCACAAAATAAAACTTGTCTGCAATACAATTTCCCCTGATATCTAGTAAGATGAAACTGACTCTTTTTTAAGGTGCTGAAGTAAACCTAAAATCTACTCTGGGCCTTGGGAAAACATAACTTGGAATCTCTGCACCAATATCAATATCAGAGACAGCTTTACGAAACATGAGGAGAAGTAATGAGGGGTTTAGAAATATCATATTCTGGTGCATATTTACAAGCCCCTTGCGCTGCCGTTGCATCACTTTTTTTGAATGGCGCTGGCGCATTGTGCAGCTCCATATTTACAAAGCCACGTAAAGCCACCCTTTTTGTGGCCTTGAAAATTCAGCTCCTTTGCACACAGCACTTTGCATGACAGGGGTGTGCCATAGGTGTTGTTGTGGGTGTTCCCATGCAAACCCCAATGGATTCTGCCGTATTCCCAGATTTACAATATTTAGTAAACCTGGGAATGCGTCAGAATCCTATGCCTTCCCAGGGGAGGCGTAAGGAGGCGCAACGAGGAGAAATAATTATATGTTTCCTTGTTTTTTCCTCTATCCTGCAGAATACATGGAACGAGGAAAAAGTCTCATGAGATTCTTTTTTGTGCAGGAAGATATCCCTTAGTGCGCAAAAACAATTTTCTCTAAAAGACAGACACCCTTGCACAAAGGTGCCTGCTTTTGCACATGGTAGCCAATTGTGCTCCAGTGCAGGGGAAAACACAGGGATGCGACATATTGTAAACATGAGACATCCCTCTGCTTTGAAAGTGACGCAGCGCAGTGCAGGCAAATGGCTTGCGGTGTAGTGCTGCATCACTTTCTTGTAAATAAGGCCCTTAATGTTTTTGGTGTAAATAAATATTATTACATTCTTTCTTCAAATATTTTTTTTGTTTCTCTTAAATGTTTTAATGCAGGATCCCAATTTACCCCTACCCTGTTCAGCCATTCCATCACTAATATTAGATAATCACAGTTTTTTGCAACCATGTTTTCTTTATTCTCCTTTTTTTTTAGGGCCTAGGCATATTTGATTCCTCATTGCAGTATAGGATAACTTTTTAGGTTGAGTCCTGTGCCAGCGTGCAGGCGCTGCTCTGGGGTTGATCTGTGGCAGTTCACTACGTGAGGGAAGACCCATCCACTTCCCCTCCCATTTTTTTATGGACTTGTGTCTTTGTCCTTACTAAATGCTGCCTTCTGATTAATTTATAGACTTGTTAGTCCCTCCTTATGACTGACATGTCATTATTTGTATCCTTCCATGGCTACTGGCCCCTTTACTTTTAGTGTTGCACGGTGCGTGTTATTTAGATTGTGAGCACAATTATCTTTATTAAGGTTCTCTTACTGGCCGTGTCTCCGCCCCACTCCCGCAAACCATGCCTTCTCAACCCCGACCGCACTCCATTTGTTCATGCCTTCTCGCCCCCCACCCGCCTGCACTCCCATTTGCAATGCAATAGGTCTCGCATAAATGCGAGTCATGTTGAATTGGAAATGCTTTTTTTTAATTAGGCCAACATAGAAGCCCCCCTCAGAGCTTAAAAGTGAGCTGATCTCACCCTCCCGAATTCCGTTGAGCCCTCTCCCCATTGTCCACCTTCCGAGCATGAATGTGTTTCCCTCAACCCACCCTTTCCCTGTGCAGGGAGTGAGGCACCATCCATGTCGTTATGTGAAAGAGGGGGAACATTTAGGCCCTTTTCTATGGCATTGCTGACTGGCAGGCAACGGAGACGTATCCCCATTACAAGATGGTCAGTAATTAGGTAGAAACGGATCTAAATGTCCCCCCCTTCCAGATAATGACACGGATAGTGCCTCACTCCGTGCACACAACCAACAGGATTTTGTAAACGAAAGAAAACTGCTCTTTGTTTAGACAAATGACCAGGCCCCTTCTTCCACTAGGATTTTACTGTAGTCCTGTCTCACTTTGACTGGAGTAGCGAGAACCTGGTGGAGTCAGGTATTGTCCGCTTTTGTAATATTGCTACGATAATAATACTATGAGCTCTACCCCACACTCCAATGACACAATCCTTGGTGACTTCAGTCTCCACTGGGAAAACCCACTGACATAATATCGATAGACACTATATCGACCTACAAAAATATCGATACAAAAATATCGATAACAATAATATCGACAACCTATACCTATCTAGAAACATACAAAAATATCGACCTACATAAACATCGATCTCACTAAAATCGACAACATAAATACCGGAATTTTAAATATCAACTAATCAAAAATAAACACACTAAGTAACAAATATCGGCAGCTAAAATATCGACAGCAATAAATTCGTTAAATTAAAAATATCGAAAAATATTATACATTTATACATTTATAATATGACTTTTAAATATTTATAAATTATATGAACACTAAAATAAACATCTCTCATTACAAACAATAAATAAAAATACATTTCACAATTAAATAACATTAAAAACGATTACATTTTAACTTAAACTATTTAAATAAATACTATAAAATCAAATAACCACATTCTTAATTAGCGTTTGCCTTATATGGAAATTAACCACCCCAACATATTTTCAAAAATACAAACTAACCAACAAAAACACTACAATAAAAAAAGAACCAATAACAAACTAATTACTAACTCTAAAATACTATATAAACAATAAAACACTAAACACAAACAACCACAAAAAACGAAAACGACAGAAGAAGACACTGTGGATGCCTTCAACTACACCTACAAGAAATTCAACATTCTACCTAAAATTCAGTGGATTCAAAGAAAGTAACTAAATTAAACTAAATAAAAGTAACAGCTAAAACCTTTAAAAAATTTAAAATAATCTAAGTACTAATGCATATCTACTTTTTATTTTCTATTCCCTCTACAGAATAGTCTACAAAGAAATAACAAAGAACAGAACTCACCAAAGAAATATACAAATAACAAAGTAAGGGGTTCATTAGGTTAGCGGGCGGACTTTGTCCGCCCGCCACCCTAACGGAGATCGGGACCGCCCGCCATAAGGGCGGGGGTCCCGTTGTGGGTATTAGGATGTGCCCGCCACAGTGGCGGGCACATCCTATATGTTTTACATTGTGGCGGGCGGTGCTCTCTGCACCGCCCGCCACAATGCAAAACATATGTTGACGCATTTCAAGATGCAAAGCGGCAGGCACCGCGCGGTGCCTGCCGCTTTACATATGTACATGTGGGGGGTACCATAGGTACCCCCCATGTGCCCCCCGACAGTGGTGGCAACCTGGGGGCCCTGCAGGGGGGCCCCGCAGCAATCTCCACCTGCCTTTCCGTGGCAGCATTGCCGCCGCGGAAAGGCCCCTACTTTGTGCCATCGTAATATGCCTGGCGGTGTCCATTGGACACCGCCACCATATTAATCTATTACCGCCGCAGTCGCAAGGCGACCGCGGTGGTAAACCGGCGGACGGTCTTTCCGTCCGCCGCTGTCCCCTCCGCCATCCTAATCTGGCGGAGGGGAAAACGAGAGTGCTTGTCGGGCGGATTGCCTCCGCCCGACATCCTAATGGACCCCTAAGTATCTGCAAACAATGTTAAAAACACATGTAATAACTGTCAGCTCAAACTTATAGCAAAAACGTTAACTACCACCTTAAATATATATCAGAACAAGTGATACAAATAAATGTACTTTGCCCCCCAGATAAAGAAAATACAGAAGACCAAGAGCACAAGTGAACAGAAAAATACATCACAATCAAATACAGATTAATCAACAATGTAAGTATATACTGTACAAATGTTTTTTAAATTAATTTAATATATTTTTAGCAACATTTATTAAAAGTATAAAATATATTTCTTATAGATTAAGAAACAGCAAAATGACAGAAGGAGCAGAATTTTTAACGAGCCAGAAAGGAAAACTATTACTGTGCTATATGGGTTACACTTATACCCAAGAGAAACAATTTGGGAGGAAAGTAAATTGGAAATGTTGTAAATATTATTCCAACAAATGTTACGGGAGGGCACCAACTAGAGAAGCAACAGTACTTTATACTAGGGAGCACAACCACCCACCAAACGTAACTGAAATTGTAGTTAGAACAGCATTAGAAAATATAAAAGAAGCTAGTACAGGTTCCCAAAAACCAACTAGCGTCATTCTAAAAGAACAGATACCCCAAATACCTAAAACAGCCACCACACAAATGCCAAATATAGTCTCCCTAAAAAGAACCATATCACGTACCAAAAGAACAACTACCACTACCACTCCACCTCCTAGAACATATAGCAAAATCATTTTAAATCCTGACCAAATTATAACTTTAAACAAAAGACCATTTGTCATTTATGAAAATGAAAACAATGACAAAAGACTAATAATTTTTGGCACAGCTATAAACCTCATAAAACTTCAACAAAGCCAATATTGGATGATGGATGGGACTTTTAACATCTGTCCCAAACCTTTTTACCAATTATACACAGTACATGGTCTTTATCAAAACTGTAATATTCCTCTACTGTATGCACTACTACCAAACAAAAATAATTCCACATATATGGAATTATTACAAACAATTAAACAAAAAACTAATGACTATTCCCCAGAAAAAATAATACTAGATTTTGAACAAGAAATGCTTTCAACGATCTTAAAAATACAACCCCACACCTGTATCCAAGGCTGTTATTATCATTTTAACCAATGTCTATGGAGACATTTAGAAAAGACAACACTAAGCATAGAATATGCAACAAATTCATCATTTGCATATCAAATAAAAAAACTAACAGCACTAGCTTACGTCCTAGAAAGAGATGTGGCAGAACACTACAACCTTTTAATTGACAGCAACTTTTACACACAAAATGAAGCTAAACTAAGTCCTCTATTAGACTATTTCGAGGACACATGGGTGGGTAGACTCCATAGATCTGGCCACAGCAGAAATCCTAAATTCTTAATACCCTGGTGGAACGTTTACAGAAGTACACTAAATGGAGAATCAAAAACAAACAATGCTGTCGAAGGCTGGCGCAATGCCTTCCTTCAATCCACAGGCAGAACTAAACCTAGTTTAGAAAACTTTATTAAATGCCTACAAAAGGAACAAAGCTATCAAGAGTTCCGAATGGAACAATCCATTACAGAACTAACTCCCAAAACATCTAAGCAAACCAAACAAATGCATAAATACCTAGAACAACAAGTAAAATTGTATCCTAGCACTAAAGGAATTGAATACCTCAACATAATAGCCAAAACACTACTTTAAATTACTATCACCAACAAAGCAGTAAAACAAAATAGCAACAACATGGAAATAACAATAATGTTTTTTATCTCAAAAATAATTAATGTGTGCAATATATATATATTATTTTATAAAAGATATATACACACATTAATAATATTTGAAATAAAATATGATCTACCAATAATGATAAAAATACTACCCACCCACAATAAATACAAAACAAAAATACTTACCAATGGTATCCCAAATGCTGTAAACTCCTTTTCCACCAAAACAATCCATGTATAATAAAATGAAGCCCCAAAAAAATGGAAAAATACAACGGTCCAAAAACAGAATAATCCATCCAACGAAAGTCCTTCGAAAAACCATAAAAAACCCGAACAAAGATAAAATATAGAAAAAACACTCCAGGAAAACCGAAAAATGTAAAGTGTTCAAAATATATTAGTTAATAATACTAACAAACACTTCTTTAAAACAAAAAACGATTCCTTCCGAGATGACGAACTCCTAAAATAAAAAAACCCTGAAACCATACATTCCCACCCATATAAACAAGCAAATATCCACAAACTAACACTAATACTAACATTAAAGTTCACCTTACTAAACTTTACACATCGAAACACTAAGTCTACAAACAAGCCTAGACAACGCTAAAAATACATACATCTACCACACATAAAAACAACACATAAAATCGCCTAATACAACTAACTGACTTATAACTACAGTAAACATCATCAAACTACTCTCAAAATTAATACACAACACTTAAAACATATAAAACAACCTTACCTTAAGCGACCTGAAGTGCCTCCCAACCGGGAGCTTCTCTTCATCCAAATGACACAAAACGACCTAAAGTGGTTACAAAATAAATGACCCAAAATAAATCAAAAAGGTTAACATTACTAACATATTAAATAATTTTTTTAAATAATGCTTTACACATTAAAAAATCAATAGTATGCTAAAAATATTTTTTTTTACTTGTAAACAAAAGCTGAACAAATTATAAATATATTGTAAAATTATAAAAATAAATATTATGAAATAAATAATATTTATTATTATAATTAAAAAAAATGTAAAATGTTAACAATTCTGTACAAATGTTTTTCAATATGTATATAAATGAACTTATGTTAAAATGTCTTCATTTAAATTTTTTTTTTTTTAAATGATTATGAATATTCTTATTATGATTATTAATTTAAAAAGACTATGTACAATCAACATGTATTACAAGATAAAAATTGTATATAAAATGTGATAAAATTGTAATTGCTTTATATAACTTCATACAACACTTACAACTGTATTAAATATTATTTGTTAATAAAATGTACAATTTCAATTTAAATTAAAAACTGTACAATAACAATAAAACAAATTCCAAATATATGCATTAATATATTTGTATTGAATAACATTATAATACTAATGTTTTCGGTTTCATTTTTAATATGTTAATAAATAAGAAGTTATTACATCTCTTTAAATAATTGTATGAACTTTATTTATTTACATAAATTATGTAAAAATCCCACTCTAACATAGATACATTTGATATAGGTGCTGTACAATAATTAAAAATAATTTACTATTCCCACCCCAGTTTACATTAAATTGAATAAGGTGCAAGAGACTAATGAACAAAAAAATTTACTATTCCCACTCCAATCTACATTAATTTGGGGTAGGTGGTGGACACTCATTAAATTTAATTTACTATTCCCACTCCAGTCTACATTAATTAGGGGTAGGTGCTGGACAATAATTACATTTAATTTACTATTCCCACTCAAATCTACATAAATTTAAGGTAGGTGCTGGACACTAATTAAAGTTAATTTACTATTCCCACTCCATTCTACATTAATTAGGGGTAGGTGCTGGACACTAATTAAATTTTATTTACTATTCCCACTCCAATCTACATAAATTTAAGGTAGGTGCTGAACACTAATTAAATTTGATTTACTATTCCAAATCCAGTCTACATTAATTTGGGGTAGGTGCTGGACACTCATTAAATTAAATTTACTATTCCCACTCCAGTCTACATTAATTAGGGGTAGGTGCTGAACACTAATTAAATTTATTTTACTATTCCCACTCCAGTCTATATTAATTAGTGGTAGGTGCTGGACACTAATTGCATTTAATTTTCTATTCTCACTCCAGTCTACATTAATTAGGGGTAGGTGCTGGACACTAATTAAATTTAATTTACTATTCAAGCTCCAGTCTACATTAATTTGGGGTAGGTGCTGGACACTAATTACAACTAATTTACTATTACCACTCCAGTCTACATTAATTAGGGGTAGGTGCTGGACACTAATTAAATTTAATGAACTATTCCCACTCCAATCTACATTAATTAGGGGTAGGTGCTGGACACTAATTAAATTTAATTTACTATTCCCACTCCAGTCTACATTAATTAGGGGTAGGTGCTGGACACTAATTAAATTGTATTTACTACTCCCACTCCAATCTACATTAATTAGGGGTAGGTGCTGGACACTAATTAAATTTAATTAACTATTCCCACTCCAATCTACATTAATTAGGGGTAGGTGCTGGACACTAATTAAATTTAATTAACTATTCCCACTCAAATCTACATTAATTAGAGGTAGGTGCTGGACACTAATTACATTTTATTTACTACTCCCACTCCAGTCTACATTAATTAGGGGTAGGTGCTGGACACTAATTACATTTAATTAACTATTCCCATTCCAATCTACATTAATTAGGGATAGGTGCTGGACACTAATTATATTTAATTTACTATTCCCACTCCAGTCTACATTAATTAGGGGTAGGTGCTGGACACTAATTAAATTTATTTACTATTTCCACTCCAATCTACATAAATTTAAGGTAGGTGCTGGACACTAATTAAATTTAATTTACTATTCAAACTCCAGTCTACATTAATTTGGGGTAGGTGCTGGACAATAATTAAATTTAATTTACTATTCCCACTCAAATCTACATAAATTTAAGGTAGGTGCTGGACACTAATTAAATGTAATTTACTATTCCCACTCCATTCTACATTAATTAGGGGTAGGTGCTGGACACTAATTAAATTTAATTTTCTATTCCCACTCCAATCTACATAAATTTAAGGTAGGTGCTGAACACTAATTAAATTTGATTTACTATTCCAAATCCAGTCTACATTATTTTGGGGTAGGTGCTGGACACTCATTAAATTAAATTTACTATTCCCACTCCAGTCTACATTAATTAGGGGTAGGTGCTGAACACTAATTAAATTTAATTTACTATTCCCACTCCAGTCTATATTAATTAGTGGTAGGTGCTGGACACTAATTACATTTAATTTTCTATTCCACCTCCAGTCTACAATAATTAGGGGTAGGTGCTGGACACTAATTAAATTTAATTTACTATTCCCACTCCAATCTACATAAATTTAAGGTAGGTGCTGGACACTAATTAAATTTAATTTACTATTCAAACTCCAGTCTACATTAATTTGGGATAGGTGCTGGACACTCATTAAATTTAATTTACTATTCCCACTCCAGTCTGCATTAATTAGGGGTAGGTGCTGGACACTAATTACAACTAATTTACTATTATCACTCCAGTCTACATTAATTAGGGGTAGGTGCTGGACACTAATTACATTTAATTAACTATTCCCACTCAAATCTACATTAATTAGAGGTAGGTGCTGGACACTAATTAAATTTTATTTACTACTCCCACTCCAGTCTACATTAATTAGGGCTAGGTGCTGGACACTCATTAAATTTAATTAACTATCCCCACTCCAATCTACATTAATTAGGGGTATGTGCTGGACACTAATTTAATTTACTATTCCCACTCCAGTCTACATTAATTAGGGGTAGGTGCTGGACACTAATTAAATTTAATTTACTATTCCCACTCCAATCTACATAAATTTAAGGTAGGTGCTGGACACTAATTAAATTAAATTTACTATTCAAACTCCAGTCTACATTAATTTGGGGTAGGTGCTGACACTCATTAAATTTAATTTACTATTCCCACTCCAATCTACATTAATTAGGGGTAGGTGCTGGACACTAATTACAACTAATTTACTATTCCCACTCCAGTCTACATTAATTAGGGGTAGGTGCTGGACACTAATTAAATTGTATTTACTATTCCCACTCCAGTCTACATTAATTAGGGGTAGGTGCTGGACACTAATTAAATTTAATTTACTATTCCCACTCCATTCTACATTAATTAGGGGTAGGTGCTGGACACTAATTAAATTTCATTTACTATTCCCACTCCAATCTACATAAATTTAAGGTAGGTGCTGAACACTAATTAAATTTGATTTACTATTCCAAATCCAGTCTACATTAATTTGGGGTAGGTGCTGGACACTCATTAAATTAAATTTACTATTCCCACTCCAGTCTACAATAATTAGGGGTAGGTGCTGAACACTAATTAAATTTATTTTACTATTCCCACTCCAGTCTATATTAATTAGTGGTAGGTGCTGGACACTAATTGCATTTAATTTTCTATTCTCACTCCAGTCTACATTAATTAGGGGTAGGTGCTGGACACTAATTACAACTAATTTACTATTACCACTCCAGTCTACATTAATTAGGGGTAGGTGCTGGACACTAATTAAATTTAATGAACTATTCCCACTCCAATCTACATTAATTAGGGGTAGGTGCTGGACACTAATTAAATTTAATTTACTATTCCCACTCCAGTCTACATTAATTAGGGGTAGGTGCTGGACACTAATTAAATTGTATTTACTACTCCCACTCCAATCTACATTAATTAGGGGTAGGTGCTGGACACTAATTAAATTTAATTAACTATTCCCACTCCAATCTACATTAATTAGGGGTAGGTGCTGGACACTAATTAAATTTAATTAACTATTCCCACTCAAATCTACATTAATTAGAGGTAGGTGCTGGACACTAATTACATTTTATTTACTACTCCCACTCCAGTCTACATTAATTAGGGGTAGGTGCTGGACACTAATTACATTTAATTAACTATTCCCATTCCAATCTACATTAATTAGGGATAGGTGCTGGACACTAATTATATTTAATTTACTATTCCCACTCCAGTCTACATTAATTAGGGGTAGGTGCTGGACACTAATTAAATTTATTTACTATTTCCACTCCAATCTACATAAATTTAAGGTAGGTGCTGGACACTAATTAAATTTAATTTACTATTCAAACTCCAGTCTACATTAATTTGGGGTAGGTGCTGGACAATAATTAAATTTAATTTACTATTCCCACTCAAATCTACATAAATTTAAGGTAGGTGCTGGACACTAATTAAATGTAATTTACTATTCCCACTCCATTCTACATTAATTAGGGGTAGGTGCTGGACACTAATTAAATTTAATTTTCTATTCCCACTCCAATCTACATAAATTTAAGGTAGGTGCTGAACACTAATTAAATTTGATTTACTATTCCAAATCCAGTCTACATTATTTTGGGGTAGGTGCTGGACACTCATTAAATTAAATTTACTATTCCCACTCCAGTCTACATTAATTAGGGGTAGGTGCTGAACACTAATTAAATTTAATTTACTATTCCCACTCCAGTCTATATTAATTAGTGGTAGGTGCTGGACACTAATTACATTTAATTTTCTATTCCACCTCCAGTCTACAATAATTAGGGGTAGGTGCTGGACACTAATTAAATTTAATTTACTATTCCCACTCCAATCTACATAAATTTAAGGTAGGTGCTGGACACTAATTAAATTTAATTTACTATTCAAACTCCAGTCTACATTAATTTGGGATAGGTGCTGGACACTCATTAAATTTAATTTACTATTCCCACTCCAGTCTGCATTAATTAGGGGTAGGTGCTGGACACTAATTACAACTAATTTACTATTATCACTCCAGTCTACATTAATTAGGGGTAGGTGCTGGACACTAATTACATTTAATTAACTATTCCCACTCAAATCTACATTAATTAGAGGTAGGTGCTGGACACTAATTAAATTTTATTTACTACTCCCACTCCAGTCTACATTAATTAGGGCTAGGTGCTGGACACTCATTAAATGTAATTAACTATCCCCACTCCAATCTACATTAATTAGGGGTATGTGCTGGACACTAATTTAATTTACTATTCCCACTCCAGTCTACATTAATTAGGGGTAGGTGCTGGACACTAATTAAATTTAATTTACTATTCCCACTCCAATCTACATAAATTTAAGGTAGGTGCTGGACACTAATTAAATTAAATTTACTATTCAAACTCCAGTCTACATTAATTTGGGGTAGGTGCTGACACTCATTAAATTTAATTTACTATTCCCACTCCAATCTACATTAATTAGGGGTAGGTGCTGGACACTAATTACAACTAATTTACTATTCCCACTCCAGTCTACATTAATTAGGGGTAGGTGCTGGACACTAATTAAATTGTATTTACTATTCCCACTCCAGTCTACATTAATTAGGGGTAGGTGCTGGACACTAATTAAATTTAATTTACTATTCCCACTCCATTCTACATTAATTAGGGGTAGGTGCTGGACACTAATTAAATTTCATTTACTATTCCCACTCCAATCTACATAAATTTAAGGTAGGTGCTGAACACTAATTAAATTTGATTTACTATTCCAAATCCAGTCTACATTAATTTGGGGTAGGTGCTGGACACTCATTAAATTAAATTTACTATTCCCACTCCAGTCTACATTAATTAGGGGTAGGTGCTGAACACTAATTAAATTTATTTTACTATTCCCACTCCAGTCTATATTAATTAGTGGTAGGTGCTGGACACTAATTGCATTTAATTTTCTATTCTCGCTCCAGTCTACATTAATTAGGGGTAGGTGCTGGACACTAATTAAATTTAATTTACTATTCAAGCTCCAGTCTACATTAATTTGGGGTAGGTGCTGGACACTAATTACAACTAATTTACTATTACCACTCCAGTCTACATTAATTAGGGGTAGGTGCTGGACACTAATTAAATTTAATGAACTATTCCCACTCCAATCTACATTAATTAGGGGTAGGTGCTGGACACTAATTAAATTTAATTTACTATTCCCACTCCAGTCTACATTAATTAGGGGTAGGTGCTGGACACTAATTACATTTTATTTACTACTCCCACTCCAATCTACATTAATTAGGGGTAGGTGCTGGACACTAATTACATTTAATTAACTATTCCCACTCCAATCTACATTAATTAGGGGTAGGTGCTGGACACTAATTAAATTTAATTTACTATTCCCACTCCAATCTACATTAATTAGGGGTAGGTGCTGGACACTAATTACAACTAATTTACTATTCCCACTCTAGTCTACATTAATTAGGGGTAGGTGCTGGACACTAATTAAATTGTATTTACTATTCCCACTCCAGTCTACATTAATTAGGGGTAGGTGCTGGACACTAATTAAATTTAATTTACTATTCCCACTCCATTCTACATTAATTAGGGGTAGGTGCTGGACACTAATTAAATTTCATTTACTATTCCCACTCCAATCTACATAAATTTAAGGTAGGTGCTGAACACTAATTAAATTTGATTTACTATTCCAAATCCAGTCTACATTAATTTGGGGTAGGTGCTGGACACTCATTAAATTAAATTTACTATTCCCACTCCAGTCTACATTAATTAGGGGTAGGTGCTGAACACTAATTAAATTTATTTTACTATTCCCACTCCAGTCTATATTAATTAGTGGTAGGTGCTGGACACTAATTGCATTTAATTTTCTATTCTCGCTCCAGTCTACATTAATTAGGGGTAGGTGCTGGACACTAATTAAATTTAATTTACTATTCAAGCTCCAGTCTACATTAATTTGGGGTAGGTGCTGGACACTAATTACAACTAATTTACTATTACCACTCCAGTCTACATTAATTAGGGGTAGGTGCTGGATACTAATTAAATTTAATGAACTATTCCCACTCCAATCTACATTAATTAGGGGTAGGTGCTGGACACTAATTAAATTTAATTTACTATTCCCACTCCAGTCTACATTAATTAGGGGTAGGTGCTGGACACTAATTACATTTTATTTACTACTCCCACTCCAATCTACATTAATTAGGGGTAGGTGCTGGACACTAATTACATTTAATTAACTATTCCCACTCCAATCTACATTAATTAGGGGTAGGTGCTGGACACTAATTAAATTTAATTAACTATTCCCACTCAAATCTACATTAATTAGAGGTAGGTGCTGGACACTAATTACATTTTATTTACTACTCCCACTCCAGTCTACATTAATTAGGGGTAGGTGCTGGACACTAATTACATTTAATTAACTATTCCCATTCCAATCTACATTATTAGGGATAGGTGCTGGACACTAATTATATTTAATTTACTATTCCCACTCCAGTCTACATTAATTAGGGGTAGGTGCTGGACACTAATTAAATTTATTTACTATTTCCACTCCAATCTACATAAATTTAAGGTAGGTGCTGGACACTAATTAAATGTAATTTACTATTCAAACTCCAGTCTACATTAATTTGGGGTAGGTGCTGGACAATAATTAAATTTAATTTACTATTCCCACTCAAATCTACATAAATTTAAGGTAGGTGCTGGACACTAATTAAATGTAATTTACTATTCCCACTCCATTCTACATTAATTAGGGGTAGGTGCTGGACACTAATTAAATTTAATTTTCTATTCCCACTCCAATCTACATAAATTTAAGGTAGGTGCTGAACACTAATTAAATTTGATTTACTATTCCAAATCCAGTCTACATTATTTTGGGGTAGGTGCTGGACACTCATTAAATTAAATTTACTATTCCCACTCCAGTCTACATTAATTAGGGGTAGGTGCTGAACACTAATTAAATTTAATTTACTATTCCCACTCCAGTCTATATTAATTAGTGGTAGGTGCTGGACACTAATTACATTTAATTTTCTATTCCCACTCCAGTCTACAATAATTAGGGGTAGGTGCTGGACACTAATTAAATTTAATTTACTATTCCCACTCCAATCTACATAAATTTAAGGTAGGTGCTGGACACTAATTAAATTTAATTTACTATTCAAACTCCAGTCTACATTAATTTGGGATAGGTGCTGGACACTCATTAAATTTAATTTACTATTCCCACTCCAGTCTGCATTAATTAGGGGTAGGTGCTGGACACTAATTACAACTAATTTACTATTATCACTCCAGTCTACATTAATTAGGGGTAGGTGCTGGACACTAATTACATTTAATTAACTATTCCCACTCAAATCTACATTAATTAGAGGTAGGTGCTGGACACTAATTAAATTGTATTTACTACTCCCACTCCAGTCTACATTAATTAGGGCTAGGTGCTGGACACTCATTAAATTTAATTAACTATCCCCACTCCAATCTACATTAATTAGGGGTATGTGCTGGACACTAATTTAATTTACTATTCCCACTCCAGTCTACATTAATTAGGGGTAGGTGCTGGACACTAATTAAATTTAATTTACTATTCCCACTCCAATCTACATAAATTTAAGGTAGGTGCTGGACACTAATTAAATTAAATTTACTATTCAAACTCCAGTCTACATTAATTTGGGGTAGGTGCTGACACTCATTAAATTTAATTTACTATTCCCACTCCAATCTACATTAATTAGGGGTAGGTGCTGGACACTAATTACAACTAATTTACTATTCCCACTCCAGTTTACATTATTAGGGGTAGGTGCTGGACACTAATTAAATTGTATTTACTATTCCCACTCCAGTCTACATTAATTAGGGGTAGGTGCTGGACACTAATTAAATTTAATTTACTATTCCCACTCCAGTCTACATTAATTAGGGGTAGGGGCTGGACACTAATTACATTTAATTTACTATTCCCACTCCAGTCTACATTAATTAGTGATAGGTGCTGGACACTAATTACATTTACTTTACTATTCCCACTCCAATCTACATAAATTTAAGGTAGGTGCTGGACACTAATTAAATTTAATTTACTATTCAAACTCCAGTCTACATTAATTTGGGGTAGGTGCTGGACACTCATTAAATTTTATTTTCTATTCCCACTCCAGTCTACATTAATTAAGGGTAGGTGCTGGACACTAATTACAACTAATTTACTATTACCACTCCAGTCTACATTAATTAGGGTTAGGTGCTGGACACTAATTAAATTTAATTAACTATTCCCACTCAAATCTACATTAATTAGAGGTAGGTGCTGGACACTAATTAAATTTTATTTACTACTCCCACTCCAGTCTACATTAATTAGCGGTAGGTGCTGAACACTAATTAAATTTAATTAACTATTCCCACTCCAATCTACATTAATTAGGGGTAGGTGCTGAACACTAATTAAATTTAATTTACTATACCCACTCCAATCTACATACATTTAAGGTAGGTGCTGGACACTAATTAAATTTAATTTACTATTCAAACTCCAGTCTACATTCATTTGGGGTAGGTGCTGGACACTCATTAAATTTAATTTACTATTCCCACTCCAGTCTACATTAATTAGGGGTAGGTGCTGGACACTAATTACAACTAATTTACTATTCCCACTCCAGTCTACATTAATTAGGGGTAGGTGCTGGACAATAATTAAATTTAATTTACTATTCCCACTCCATTCTACATTAATTAGGGGTAGGTGCTGGACACTAATTAAATTTAATTTACTATTCCCACTCCAATCTACATAAATTTAAGGTAGGTGCAGAACACTAATTAAATTTGATTTACTATTCCAAATCCAGTCTACATTATTTTGGGGTAGGTGCTGGACACTCATTAAATTAAATTTACTATTCCCACTCCAGTCTACATTAATTAGGGGTAGGTGCTGAACACTAATTAAATTTAATTTACTATTCCCACCCCAATCTACATAAATTTAAGGTAGGTGCTGGACACTAATTAAATTTTATTTACTACTCCCACTCCAGTCTACATTAATTAGCGGTAGGTGCTGAACACTAATTAAATTTAATTAACTATTCCCACTCCAATCTACATTAATTAGGGGTAGGTGCTGAACACTAATTAAATTTAATTTACTATACCCACTCCAATCTACATACATTTAAGGTAGGTGCTGGACACTAATTAAATTTAATTTCATATTCAAACTCCAGTCTACATTAATTTGGGGTAGGTGCTGGACACTCATTAAATTTATTTTACTATTCCCACTCCAGTCTGCATTAATTAGGGGTAGGTGCTGGACACTAATTACAACTAATTTATTATTATCACTCCAGTTTACATTAATTAGGGGTAGGTGCTGGACACTAATTACATTTAATTTACTATTCCCACTCCAGTCTACATTAATTTGGGGTAGGTGCTGGACATTAATTAAATTTAATTTACTATTCCCACTCCAGTCTACATTAATTAGGGGTAGTTGCTGGACAGTAATTAAATGTAATTTACTATTCCCACTCCAATCTACATAAATTTAAGATAGGTGCTGGACACTAATTAAATTTAATTTACTATTCAAACTCCAGTCTACATTAATTTGGGGTAGGTGCTGCACACTCATTACATTTAATTTACTATTCCCACTCCAGTCTACATTAATTAGAGGTAGGCGCTGGACACTAATTACAACTAATTTACTATTTCCACTCCAGTCTACATTAATTAGGGGTAGGTGCTGGACACTAATTAAATTACATTTACTATTCCCACTCCAGTCTACATTAATTTGGGGTAGGTGCTGGACACTAATTAAATTTAATTTACTATTCCCACTCCAGTCTACATTAATTAGGGGTCGTTGCTGGACAGTAATTAAATGTAATTTACTATTCCCACTCCAATCTACATAAATTTAAGATAGGCGCTGGACACTAATTAGATTTAATTTACTATTCAAACTCCAGTCTACATTAATTTGGGGTAGGTGCTGCACACTCATTAAATTTAATTTACTATTCCCACTCCAGTCTACATTAATTAGGGGTAGGTGCTGGACACTAATTACAACTAATTTACTATTCCCACTCCAGTCTACATTAATTAGGGGTAGGTGCTGGACACTAATTAAATTACATTTACTATTCCCACTCAAGTCTACATGAATTAGGGGTAGGTGCTGGACACTAATTAAATTTAATTTACTATTCCCACTCCAGTCTACATTAATTAGGGGTAGGGGCTGGACACTAATTAAATTTAATTTACTATTCCCACTCCAGTCTACATTAATTAGTGGTAGGTGCTGGACACTAATTAAATTTTATTTACTACTCCCACTCCAGTCTACATTAATTAGCGGTAGGTGCTGAACACTAATTAAATTTAATTTACTATACCCACTCCAATCTACATAAATTTAAGGTAGGTGCTGGACACTAATTAAATTTAATTTACTATTCCCACTCCAATCTACATTAATTAGGGGTAGGTGCTGAACACTAATTAAATTTAATTTACTATACCCACTCCAATCTACATAAATTTAAGGTAGGTGCTGGACACTAATTAAATTTAATTTACTATTCAAACTCCAGTCTACATTAATTTGGGGTAGGTGCTGGACACTCATTAAATTTAATTTACTATTCCCACTCCAGTCTACATTAATTAGGGGTAGGTTCTGGACACTAATTACAACTAATTTACTATTCCCACTCCAGTCTACATTAATTAGGGGTAGGTGCTGGACAATAATTAAATTTAATTTACTATTCCCACTCCATTCTACATTAATTAGGGGTAGGTGCTGGACACTAATTAAATTTAATTTACTATTCCCACTCCAATCTACATAAATTTAAGGTAGGTGCAGAACACTAATTAAATTTGATTTACTATTCCAAATCCAGTCTACATTATTTTGGGGTAGGTGCTGGACACTCATTAAATTAAATTTACTATTCCCACTCCAGTCTACATTAATTAGGGGTAGGGGCTGAACACTAATTAAATTTAATTTACTATTCCCACTCCAGTCTATATTAATTAGTGGTAGGTGCTGGACACTAATTACATTTAATTTTCTATTCCCACTCCAGTCTACATTAATTAAGGGTAGGTGCTGGACACTAATTAAATTTAATTTACTATTCCCACCCCAATCTACATAAATTTAAGGTAGGTGCTGGACACTAATTAAATTTATTTTACTATTCAAACTCCAGTCTACATTAATTTGGGATAGGTGCTGGACACTCATTAAATTTATTTTACTATTCCCACTCCAGTCTGCATTAATTAGGGGTAGGTGCTGGACACTAATTACAACTAATTTACTATTATCACTCCAGTCTACATTAATTAGGGGTAGGTGCTGGACACTAATTACATTTAATTAACTGTTCCCACTCAAATCTACATTAATTAGAGGTAGGTGCTGGACACTAATTAAATTTAATTTACTACTCCCACTCCACACTACATTAATAAGGGCTAGGTGCTGGACACTAATTAAATTTAATTAACTATTCCCACTCCAATCTACATTAATTAGGGGTATGTGCTGGACACTAATTAAATTTAATTTACTATTCCCACTCCAGTCTACATTAATTAGGGGTAGGTGCTGGACACTAATTAAATTTAATTTACTATTCAAACTCCAGTCTACATTAATTTGGGGTAGGTGCTGACACTCATTAAATTTAATTTACTATTCCCACTCCAGTCTTCATTAATTAGGGGTAGGTGCTGGACACTAATTACAACTAATTTACTATTCCCATTCCAGTCTACATTAATTAGGGGTAGGTGCTGGACACTAATTAAATTAAATTTACTATTCCCACTCAAGTCTACATTAATTAGGGGTAGGTGCTGGACACTAATTAAATTGTATTTACTATTCCCACTCCAGTCTACATTAATTAGGGGTAGGTGCTGGACACTAATTAAATTTAATTTACTATTCCCACGCCAGTCTACATTAATTAGTGGTAGGTGCTGGACACTAATTACATTTAATTCACTATTCCCACACCAATCTACATAAATTTAAGGTAGGTGCTGGACACTAATTAAATTTACTTTACTATTCAAACTCCAATCTACATTAATTTGGGGTAGGTGCAGAACACTCATTAAATTTAATTTACTATTCCCACTACAGTCTACATTAATTAGGGGTAGGTGCTGGACACTAAGTACAACTAATTTAATATTTCCACTCCAGTCTACATTAATTAGGGGTAGGTGCTGGACACTAATTAAATTTAATTTACTATTCCCACTCCAGTCTACATTAATTTGGGGTAGGTGCTGGACACTAATTAAATTTAATTTACTATTCCCACTCCAGTCTACATTAATTAGGGGTAGTTGCTGGACAGTAATTAAATGTAATTTACTATTCCCACTCCAATCTACATAAATTTAAGATAGGTGCTGGACACTAATTAAATTTAATTTACTATTCAAACTCCAGTCTATATTAATTTGGGGTAGGTGCTGCACACTCATTAAATTTAATTTACTATTCCCACTCCAGTCTACATTAATTAGGGGTAGGTGCTGGACACTAATTAAATTACATTTACTATTCCCACTCAAGTCTACATTAATTAGGGGTAGGTGCTGGACACTAATTAAATTTAATTTACTATTCCCACTCCAGTCTACATTAATTAGGGGTAGGGGCTGGACACTAATTAAATTTAATTTACTATTCCCACTCCAGTCTACATTAATTAGTGGTAGGTGCTGGACACTAATTACATTTACTTTACTATTCCCACTCCAATCTACATAAATTTAAGGTAGGTGCTGGACACTAATTAAATTTAATTTACTATTCAAACTCCAGTCTACATTATTTTAGGGTAGGTGCTGGACACTCATTAAATTGTATTTACTATTCCCACTCCAATCTACATTAATTAGGGGTAGGTGCTGAACACTAATTAAATTTAATTTACTATACCCACTCCAATCTACATACATTTAAGGTAGGTGCTGGACACTAATTAAATTTAATTTACTATTCAAACTCCAGTCTACATTAATTAGGGGTAGGTGCTGGACACTAATTACATTTAATTAACTATTCCCATTCCAATCTACATTAATTAGGGATAGGTGCTGGACACTAATTATATTTAATTTACTATTCCCACTCCAGTCTACATTAATTAGGGGTAGGTGCTGGACACTAATTAAATTTATTTACTATTTCCACTCCAATCTACATAAATTTAAGGTAGGTGCTGGACACTAATTAAATTTAATTTACTATTCAAACTCCAGTCTACATTAATTTGGGGTAGGTGCTGGACAATAATTAAATTTAATTTACTATTCCCACTCAAATCTACATAAATTTAAGGTAGGTGCTGGATACTAATTAAATGTAATTTACTATTCCCACTCCATTCTACATTAATTAGGGGTAGGTGCTGGACACTAATTAAATTTAATTTTCTATTCCCACTCCAATCTACATAAATTTAAGGTAGGTGCTGAACACTAATTAAATTTGATTTACTATTCCAAATCCAGTCTACATTATTTTGGGGTAGGTGCTGGACACTCATTAAATTAAATTTACTATTCCCACTCCAGTCTACATTAATTAGGGGTAGGTGCTGAACACTAATTAAATTTAATTTACTATTCCCACTCCAGTCTATATTAATTAGTGGTAGGTGCTGGACACTAATTACATTTAATTTTCTATTCCACCTCCAGTCTACAATAATTAGGGGTAGGTGCTGGACACTAATTAAATTTAATTTACTATTCCCACTCCAATCTACATAAATTTAAGGTAGGTGCTGGACACTAATTAAATTTAATTTACTATTCAAACTCCAGTCTACATTAATTTGGGATAGGTGCTGGACACTCATTAAATTTAATTTACTATTCCCACTCCAGTCTGCATTAATTAGGGGTAGGTGCTGGACACTAATTACAACTAATTTACTATTATCACTCCAGTCTACATTAATTAGGGGTAGGTGCTGGACACTAATTACATTTAATTAACTATTCCCACTCAAATCTACATTAATTAGAGGTAGGTGCTGGACACTAATTAAATTTTATTTACTACTCCCACTCCAGTCTACATTAATTAGGGCTAGGTGCTGGACACTCATTAAATTTAATTAACTATCCCCACTCCAATCTACATTAATTAGGGGTATGTGCTGGACACTAATTTAATTTACTATTCCCACTCCAGTCTACATTAATTAGGGGTAGGTGCTGGACACTAATTAAATTTAATTTACTATTCCCACTCCAATCTACATAAATTTAAGGTAGGTGCTGGACACTAATTAAATTAAATTTACTATTCAAACTCCAGTCTACATTAATTTGGGGTAGGTGCTGACACTCATTAAATTTAATTTACTATTCCCACTCCAATCTACATTAATTAGGGGTAGGTGCTGGACACTAATTACAACTAATTTACTATTCCCACTCCAGTCTACATTAATTAGGGGTAGGTGCTGGACACTAATTAAATTGTATTTACTATTCCCACTCCAGTCTACATTAATTAGGGGTAGGTGCTGGACACTAATTAAATTTAATTTACTATTCCCACTCCATTCTACATTAATTAGGGGTAGGTGCTGGACACTAATTAAATTTCATTTACTATTCCCACTCCAATCTACATAAATTTAAGGTAGGTGCTGAACACTAATTAAATTTGATTTACTATTCCAAATCCAGTCTACATTAATTTGGGGTAGGTGCTGGACACTCATTAAATTAAATTTACTATTCCCACTCCAGTCTACATTAATTAGGGGTAGGTGCTGAACACTAATTAAATTTATTTTACTATTCCCACTCCAGTCTATATTAATTAGTGGTAGGTGCTGGACACTAATTGCATTTAATTTTCTATTCTCGCTCCAGTCTACATTAATTAGGGGTAGGTGCTGAACACTAATTAAATTTAATTTACTATTCAAGCTCCAGTCTACATTAATTTGGGGTAGGTGCTGGACACTAATTACAACTAATTTACTATTACCACTCCAGTCTACATTAATTAGGGGTAGGTGCTGGACACTAATTAAATTTAATGAACTATTCCCACTCCAATCTACATTAATTAGGGGTAGGTGCTGGACACTAATTAAATTTAATTTACTATTCCCACTCCAGTCTACATTAATTAGGGGTAGGTGCTGGACACTAATTACATTTTATTTACTACTCCCACTCCAATCTACATTAATTAGGGGTAGGTGCTGGACACTAATTACATTTAATTAACTATTCCCACTCCAATCTACATTAATTAGGGGTAGGTGCTGGACACTAATTAAATTTAATTTACTATTCCCACTCCAATCTACATTAATTAGGGGTAGGTGCTGGACACTAATTACAACTAATTTACTATTCCCACTCTAGTCTACATTAATTAGGGGTAGGTGCTGGACACTAATTAAATTGTATTTACTATTCCCACTCCAGTCTACATTAATTAGGGGTAGGTGCTGGACACTAATTAAATTTAATTTACTATTCCCACTCCATTCTACATTAATTAGGGGTAGGTGCTGGACACTAATTAAATTTCATTTACTATTCCCACTCCAATCTACATAAATTTAAGGTAGGTGCTGAACACTAATTAAATTTGATTTACTATTCCAAATCCAGTCTACATTAATTTGGGGTAGGTGCTGGACACTCATTAAATTAAATTTACTATTCCCACTCCAGTCTACATTAATTAGGGGTAGGTGCTGAACACTAATTAAATTTATTTTACTATTCCCACTCCAGTCTATATTAATTAGTGGTAGGTGCTGGACACTAATTGCATTTAATTTTCTATTCTCGCTCCAGTCTACATTAATTAGGGGTAGGTGCTGGACACTAATTAAATTTAATTTACTATTCAAGCTCCAGTCTACATTAATTTGGGGTAGGTGCTGGACACTAATTACAACTAATTTACTATTACCACTCCAGTCTACATTAATTAGGGGTAGGTGCTGGATACTAATTAAATTTAATGAACTATTCCCACTCCAATCTACATTAATTAGGGGTAGGTGCTGGACACTAATTAAATTTAATTTACTATTCCCACTCCAGTCTACATTAATTAGGGGTAGGTGCTGGACACTAATTACATTTTATTTACTACTCCCACTCCAATCTACATTAATTAGGGGTAGGTGCTGGACACTAATTACATTTAATTAACTATTCCCACTCCAATCTACATTAATTAGGGGTAGGTGCTGGACACTAATTAAATTTAATTAACTATTCCCACTCAAATCTACATTAATTAGAGGTAGGTGCTGGACACTAATTACATTTTATTTACTACTCCCACTCCAGTCTACATTAATTAGGGGTAGGTGCTGGACACTAATTACATTTAATTAACTATTCCCATTCCAATCTACATTATTAGGGATAGGTGCTGGACACTAATTATATTTAATTTACTATTCCCACTCCAGTCTACATTAATTAGGGGTAGGTGCTGGACACTAATTAAATTTATTTACTATTTCCACTCCAATCTACATAAATTTAAGGTAGGTGCTGGACACTAATTAAATGTAATTTACTATTCAAACTCCAGTCTACATTAATTTGGGGTAGGTGCTGGACAATAATTAAATTTAATTTACTATTCCCACTCAAATCTACATAAATTTAAGGTAGGTGCTGGACACTAATTAAATGTAATTTACTATTCCCACTCCATTCTACATTAATTAGGGGTAGGTGCTGGACACTAATTAAATTTAATTTTCTATTCCCACTCCAATCTACATAAATTTAAGGTAGGTGCTGAACACTAATTAAATTTGATTTACTATTCCAAATCCAGTCTACATTATTTTGGGGTAGGTGCTGGACACTCATTAAATTAAATTTACTATTCCCACTCCAGTCTACATTAATTAGGGGTAGGTGCTGAACACTAATTAAATTTAATTTACTATTCCCACTCCAGTCTATATTAATTAGTGGTAGGTGCTGGACACTAATTACATTTAATTTTCTATTCCCACTCCAGTCTACAATAATTAGGGGTAGGTGCTGGACACTAATTAAATTTAATTTACTATTCCCACTCCAATCTACATAAATTTAAGGTAGGTGCTGGACACTAATTAAATTTAATTTACTATTCAAACTCCAGTCTACATTAATTTGGGATAGGTGCTGGACACTCATTAAATTTAATTTACTATTCCCACTCCAGTCTGCATTAATTAGGGGTAGGTGCTGGACACTAATTACAACTAATTTACTATTATCACTCCAGTCTACATTAATTAGGGGTAGGTGCTGGACACTAATTACATTTAATTAACTATTCCCACTCAAATCTACATTAATTAGAGGTAGGTGCTGGACACTAATTAAATTGTATTTACTACTCCCACTCCAGTCTACATTAATTAGGGCTAGGTGCTGGACACTCATTAAATTTAATTAACTATCCCCACTCCAATCTACATTAATTAGGGGTATGTGCTGGACACTAATTTAATTTACTATTCCCACTCCAGTCTACATTAATTAGGGGTAGGTGCTGGACACTAATTAAATTTAATTTACTATTCCCACTCCAATCTACATAAATTTAAGGTAGGTGCTGGACACTAATTAAATTAAATTTACTATTCAAACTCCAGTCTACATTAATTTGGGGTAGGTGCTGACACTCATTAAATTTAATTTACTATTCCCACTCCAATCTACATTAATTAGGGGTAGGTGCTGGACACTAATTACAACTAATTTACTATTCCCACTCCAGTTTACATTATTAGGGGTAGGTGCTGGACACTAATTAAATTGTATTTACTATTCCCACTCCAGTCTACATTAATTAGGGGTAGGTGCTGGACACTAATTAAATTTAATTTACTATTCCCACTCCAGTCTACATTAATTAGGGGTAGGGGCTGGACACTAATTACATTTAATTTACTATTCCCACTCCAGTCTACATTAATTAGTGATAGGTGCTGGACACTAATTACATTTACTTTACTATTCCCACTCCAATCTACATAAATTTAAGGTAGGTGCTGGACACTAATTAAATTTAATTTACTATTCAAACTCCAGTCTACATTAATTTGGGGTAGGTGCTGGACACTCATTAAATTTTATTTTCTATTCCCACTCCAGTCTACATTAATTAAGGGTAGGTGCTGGACACTAATTACAACTAATTTACTATTACCACTCCAGTCTACATTAATTAGGGTTAGGTGCTGGACACTAATTAAATTTAATTAACTATTCCCACTCAAATCTACATTAATTAGAGGTAGGTGCTGGACACTAATTAAATTTTATTTACTACTCCCACTCCAGTCTACATTAATTAGCGGTAGGTGCTGAACACTAATTAAATTTAATTAACTATTCCCACTCCAATCTACATTAATTAGGGGTAGGTGCTGAACACTAATTAAATTTAATTTACTATACCCACTCCAATCTACATACATTTAAGGTAGGTGCTGGACACTAATTAAATTTAATTTACTATTCAAACTCCAGTCTACATTCATTTGGGGTAGGTGCTGGACACTCATTAAATTTAATTTACTATTCCCACTCCAGTCTACATTAATTAGGGGTAGGTGCTGGACACTAATTACAACTAATTTACTATTCCCACTCCAGTCTACATTAATTAGGGGTAGGTGCTGGACAATAATTAAATTTAATTTACTATTCCCACTCCATTCTACATTAATTAGGGGTAGGTGCTGGACACTAATTAAATTAAATTTACTATTCCCACTCCAATCTACATAAATTTAAGGTAGGTGCAGAACACTAATTAAATTTGATTTACTATTCCAAATCCAGTCTACATTATTTTGGGGTAGGTGCTGGACACTCATTAAATTAAATTTACTATTCCCACTCCAGTCTACATTAATTAGGGGTAGGTGCTGAACACTAATTAAATTTAATTTACTATTCCCACCCCAATCTACATAAATTTAAGGTAGGTGCTGGACACTAATTAAATTTTATTTACTACTCCCACTCCAGTCTACATTAATTAGCGGTAGGTGCTGAACACTAATTAAATTTAATTAACTATTCCCACTCCAATCTACATTAATTAGGGGTAGGTGCTGAACACTAATTAAATTTAATTTACTATACCCACTCCAATCTACATACATTTAAGGTAGGTGCTGGACACTAATTAAATTTAATTTCATATTCAAACTCCAGTCTACATTAATTTGGGGTAGGTGCTGGACACTCATTAAATTTATTTTACTATTCCCACTCCAGTCTGCATTAATTAGGGGTAGGTGCTGGACACTAATTACAACTAATTTATTATTATCACTCCAGTTTACATTAATTAGGGGTAGGTGCTGGACACTAATTACATTTAATTTACTATTCCCACTCCAGTCTACATTAATTTGGGGTAGGTGCTGGACATTAATTAAATTTAATTTACTATTCCCACTCCAGTCTACATTAATTAGGGGTAGTTGCTGGACAGTAATTAAATGTAATTTACTATTCCCACTCCAATCTACATAAATTTAAGATAGGTGCTGGACACTAATTAAATTTAATTTACTATTCAAACTCCAGTCTACATTAATTTGGGGTAGGTGCTGCACACTCATTACATTTAATTTACTATTCCCACTCCAGTCTACATTAATTAGAGGTAGGCGCTGGACACTAATTACAACTAATTTACTATTTCCACTCCAGTCTACATTAATTAGGGGTAGGTGCTGGACACTAATTAAATTACATTTACTATTCCCACTCCAGTCTACATTAATTTGGGGTAGGTGCTGGACACTAATTAAATTTAATTTACTATTCCCACTCCAGTCTACATTAATTAGGGGTCGTTGCTGGACAGTAATTAAATGTAATTTACTATTCCCACTCCAATCTACATAAATTTAAGATAGGCGCTGGACACTAATTAGATTTAATTTACTATTCAAACTCCAGTCTACATTAATTTGGGGTAGGTGCTGCACACTCATTAAATTTAATTTACTATTCCCACTCCAGTCTACATTAATTAGGGGTAGGTGCTGGACACTAATTACAACTAATTTACTATTCCCACTCCAGTCTACATTAATTAGGGGTAGGTGCTGGACACTAATTAAATTACATTTACTATTCCCACTCAAGTCTACATTAATTAGGGGTAGGTGCTGGACACTAATTAAATTTAATTTACTATTCCCACTCCAGTCTACATTAATTAGGGGTAGGGGCTGGACACTAATTAAATTTAATTTACTATTCCCACTCCAGTCTACATTAATTAGTGGTAGGTGCTGGACACTAATTAAATTTTATTTACTACTCCCACTCCAGTCTACATTAATTAGCGGTAGGTGCTGAACACTAATTAAATTTAATTTACTATACCCACTCCAATCTACATAAATTTAAGGTAGGTGCTGGACACTAATTAAATTTAATTTACTATTCCCACTCCAATCTACATTAATTAGGGGTAGGTGCTGAACACTAATTAAATTTAATTTACTATACCCACTCCAATCTACATAAATTTAAGGTAGGTGCTGGACACTAATTAAATTTAATTTACTATTCAAACTCCAGTCTACATTAATTTGGGGTAGGTGCTGGACACTCATTAAATTTAATTTACTATTCCCACTCCAGTCTACATTAATTAGGGGTAGGTTCTGGACACTAATTACAACTAATTTACTATTCCCACTCCAGTCTACATTAATTAGGGGTAGGTGCTGGACAATAATTAAATTTAATTTACTATTCCCACTCCATTCTACATTAATTAGGGGTAGGTGCTGGACACTAATTAAATTTAATTTACTATTCCCACTCCAATCTACATAAATTTAAGGTAGGTGCAGAACACTAATTAAATTTGATTTACTATTCCAAATCCAGTCTACATTATTTTGGGGTAGGTGCTGGACACTCATTAAATTAAATTTACTATTCCCACTCCAGTCTACATTAATTAGGGGTAGGGGCTGAACACTAATTAAATTTAATTTACTATTCCCACTCCAGTCTATATTAATTAGTGGTAGGTGCTGGACACTAATTACATTTAATTTTCTATTCCCACTCCAGTCTACATTAATTAAGGGTAGGTGCTGGACACTAATTAAATTTAATTTACTATTCCCACCCCAATCTACATAAATTTAAGGTAGGTGCTGGACACTAATTAAATTTATTTTACTATTCAAACTCCAGTCTACATTAATTTGGGGTAGGTGCTGGACACTCATTAAATTTATTTTACTATTCCCACTCCAGTCTGCATTAATTAGGGGTAGGTGCTGGACACTAATTACAACTAATTTACTATTATCACTCCAGTCTACATTAATTAGGGGTAGGTGCTGGACACTAATTACATTTAATTAACTGTTCCCACTCAAATCTACATTAATTAGAGGTAGGTGCTGGACACTAATTAAATTTAATTTACTACTCCCACTCCACACTACATTAATAAGGGCTAGGTGCTGGACACTAATTAAATTTAATTAACTATTCCCACTCCAATCTACATTAATTAGGGGTATGTGCTGGACACTAATTAAATTTAATTTACTATTCCCACTCCAGTCTACATTAATTAGGGGTAGGTGCTGGACACTAATTAAATTTAATTTACTATTCAAACTCCAGTCTACATTAATTTGGGGTAGGTGCTGACACTCATTAAATTTAATTTACTATTCCCACTCCAGTCTTCATTAATTAGGGGTAGGTGCTGGACACTAATTACAACTAATTTACTATTCCCATTCCAGTCTACATTAATTAGGGGTAGGTGCTGGACACTAATTAAATTAAATTTACTATTCCCACTCAAGTCTACATTAATTAGGGGTAGGTGCTGGACACTAATTAAATTGTATTTACTATTCCCACTCCAGTCTACATTAATTAGGGGTAGGTGCTGGACACTAATTAAATTTAATTTACTATTCCCACGCCAGTCTACATTAATTAGTGGTAGGTGCTGGACACTAATTACATTTAATTTACTATTCCCACACCAATCTACATAAATTTAAGGTAGGTGCTGGACACTAATTAAATTTACTTTACTATTCAAACTCCAATCTACATTAATTTGGGGTAGGTGCAGAACACTCATTAAATTTAATTTACTATTCCCACTACAGTCTACATTAATTAGGGGTAGGTGCTGGACACTAAGTACAACTAATTTAATATTTCCACTCCAGTCTACATTAATTAGGGGTAGGTGCTGGACACTAATTAAATTTAATTTACTATTCCCACTCCAGTCTACATTAATTTGGGGTAGGTGCTGGACACTAATTAAATTTAATTTACTATTCCCACTCCAGTCTACATTAATTAGGGGTAGTTGCTGGACAGTAATTAAATGTAATTTACTATTCCCACTCCAATCTACATAAATTTAAGATAGGTGCTGGACACTAATTAAATTTAATTTACTATTCAAACTCCAGTCTATATTAATTTGGGGTAGGTGCTGCACACTCATTAAATTTAATTTACTATTCCCACTCCAGTCTACATTAATTAGGGGTAGGTGCTGGACACTAATTAAATTACATTTACTATTCCCACTCAAGTCTACATTAATTAGGGGTAGGTGCTGGACACTAATTAAATTTAATTTACTATTCCCACTCCAGTCTACATTAATTAGGGGTAGGGGCTGGACACTAATTAAATTTAATTTACTATTCCCACTCCAGTCTACATTAATTAGTGGTAGGTGCTGGACACTAATTACATTTACTTTACTATTCCCACTCCAATCTACATAAATTTAAGGTAGGTGCTGGACACTAATTAAATTTAATTTACTATTCAAACTCCAGTCTACATTATTTTAGGGTAGGTGCTGGACACTCATTAAATTTTATTTACTATTCCCACTCCAATCTACATTAATTAGGGGTAGGTGCTGAACACTAATTAAATTTAATTTACTATACCCACTCCAATCTACATACATTTAAGGTAGGTGCTGGACACTAATTAAATTTAATTTACTATTCAAACTCCAGTCTACATTAATTTGGGGTAGGTGCTGGACACTCATTAAATTTAATTTACTATTCCCACTCCAGTCTACATTAATTAGGGGTAGGTGCTGGACACTAATTACAACTAATTTACTATTCCCACTCCAGTCTACATTAATTAGGGGTAGGTGCTGGACAATAATTAAATTTAATTTACTATTCCCACTCCATTCTACATTAATTAGGGGTAGGTGCTGGACACTAATTACAACTAATTTACTATTCCCACTCCAGTCTACATTAATTAGGGGTAGGTGCTGGACACTAATTAAATTTAATTTACTATTCCCACTCCAGTCTACATTAATTAGGGGTAGGTGCTGAACACTAATTACATTTAATTTACTATTCCCACTCCAATCTACATTAATTAGGGGTAGGTGCTGGACACTAATTAAATGTAATTTACTATTCCCACTCCAGTCTACATTAATTAGGGGTAGGTGCTGGACACTAATTAAATTTAATTTACTATTCCCACTCCAGTCTACATCAATTAGGGGTAGGTGCTGGACACTAAGCACAACTAATTTAATATTTCTAATCCAGTCTACATTAATTAGGGGTAGGTGCTGGACACTAATTAAATTTAATTTACTATTCCCACTCCAGTCTACATTAATTTGGGGTAGGTGCTGGACACTAATTAAATTTAATTTACTATTCCCACTCCAGTCTACATTAATTAGGGGTAGTTGCTGGACAGTAATTAAATGTAATTTACTATTCCCACTCCAATCTACATACATTTAAGATAGGTGCTGGACACTAATTAAATTTAATTTACTATTCAAACTCCAGTCTACATTAATTTGGGGTAGGTGCTGCACACTCATTAAATTTAATTTACTATTCCCACTCCATTCTACATTAATTAGGGGTAGGTGCTGGACACTAATTAAATTTAATTAACTATTCCCACTCCAATCTACATTAATTAGGGGTAGGTGCTGGACACTAATTACAGCTAATTTACTATTACCACTCCAGTCTACATTAATTAGGGGTAGGTGCTGGACACTAATTAAATTTAATTAACTATTCCCACTCAAATCTACATTAATTAGAGGTAGGTGCTGGACACTAATTAAATGTTATTTACTACTCCCACTCCAGTCTACATTATTAGGGGTAGGTGCTGGACACTAATTAAATTTAATTAACTATTCCCACTCCAATCTACATTAATTAGGGGTAGGTGCTGGACACTAATTAAATTTAATTTACTATTCCCACTCCAGTCTACATTAATTAGGGGTAGGTGCTGGACACTAATTAAATTTATTTTCTATACCCACTCCAATCTACATACATTTAAGGTAGGTGCTGGACACTAATTAAATTTAATTTACTATTCAAACTCCAGTCTACATTAATTTGGGGTAGGTGCTGGACACTCATTAAATTTAATTTACTATTCCCACTCCAGTCTACATTAATTAGGGGTAGCTGCTGGACACTAATTACAACTAATTTACTATTCCCACTCCAGTCTACATTAATTAGGGGTAGGTGCTGGGCACTAATTAAATTAAATTTACTATTCCCACTCCAGTCTACATTAATTAGGGGTAGGTGCTGGACAGTAATTACATTTAATTTACTATTCCCACTCAAATCTACATACATTTAAACTAGGTGCTGGACACTAATTAAATGTAATTTACTATTCCCACTCCATTCTACATTAATTAGGGGTAGGTGCTGGACACTAATTAAATTAAATTTACTATTCCCACTCCAATCTACATAAATTTAAGGTAGGTGCTGAACACTAATTAAATTTGATTTACTATTCCAAATACAGTCTACATTATTTTGGGGTAGGTGCTGGACACTCATTAAATTAAATTTACTATTCCCACTCCAGTCTACATTAATTAGGGGTAGGTGCTGAACACTAATTAAATTTAATTTACTATTCCCACTCCAGTCTATATTAATTAGTGGTAGGTGCTGGACACTAATTATATTTAATTTTCTATTCCCACTCCAGTCTACATTAATTAGAGGTAGGTGCTGGACACTAATTAAATTTAATTTACTATTTCCACTCCAATCTACATAAATTTAAGGTAGGTGCTGGAAACTAATTAAATTTAATTTAGTATTCAAACTCCAGTCTACATTAATTTGGGGTCGGTGCTGGACACTCATTAAATTTAATTTACTATTCCAACTCCAGTCTACAATAATTTGGGGTTGGTGCTGCACACTCATTAAATTTAATTTACTATTCCCACTCCAGTCTACATTAATTAGGGGTAGGTGCTGGACACTAATTACAACTAATTTACTATTCCCACTCCAGTCTACATTAATTAGGGGTAGTGGCTGGACAGTAATTAAATGTAATTTACTATTCCCACTCCAATCTACATACATTTAAGATAGGTGCTGGACACTAATTAAATTTAATTTACTATTCAAACTCCAGTCTACATTAATTTGGGGTAGGTGCTGCACACTCATTAAATTTAATTTACTATTCCCACTCCAGTCTACATTAATTAGGGGTAGGTGCTGGACACTAATTAAATTTAATTAACTATTCCCACTCCAATCTACATTAATTAGGGGTAGGTGCTGGACACTAATTACAGCTAATTTACTATTACCACTCCAGTCTACATTAATTAGGGGTAGGTGCTGGACACTAATTAAATTTAATTAACTATTCCCACTCAAATCTACATTAATTAGAGGTAGGTGCTGGACACTAATTAAATGTTATTTACTACTCCCACTCCAGTCTACATTATTAGGGGTAGGTGCTGGACACTAATTAAATTTAATTAACTATTCCCACTCCAATCTACATTAATTAGGGGTAGGTGCTGGACACTAATTAAATTTAATTTACTATTCCCACTCCAGTCTACATTAATTAGGGGTAGGTGCTGGACACTAATTAAATTTATTTTCTATACCCACTCCAATCTACATACATTTAAGGTAGGTGCTGGACACTAATTAAATTTAATTTACTATTCAAACTCCAGTCTACATTAATTTGGGGTAGGTGCTGGACACTCATTAAATTTAATTTACTATTCCCACTCCAGTCTACATTAATTAGGGGTAGCTGCTGGACACTAATTACAACTAATTTACTATTCCCACTCCAGTCTACATTAATTAGGGGTAGGTGCTGGGCACTAATTAAATTAAATTTACTATTCCCACTCCAGTCTACATTAATTAGGGGTAGGTGCTGGACAGTAATTACATTTAATTTACTATTCCCACTCAAATCTACATAAATTTAAACTAGGTGCTGGACACTAATTAAATGTAATTTACTATTCCCACTCCATTCTACATTAATTGGGGGTAGGTGCTGGACACTAATTAAATTAAATTTACTATTCCCACTCCAATCTACATAAATTTAAGGTAGGTGCTGAACACTAATTAAATTTGATTTACTATTCCAAATACAGTCTACATTATTTTGGGGTAGGTGCTGGACACTCATTAAATTAAATTTACTATTCCCACTCCAGTCTACATTAATTAGGGGTAGGTGCTGAACACTAATTAAATTTAATTTACTATTCCCACTCCAGTCTATATTAATTAGTGGTAGGTGCTGGACACTAATTATATTTAATTTTCTATTCCCACTCCAGTCTACATTAATTAGAGGTAGGTGCTGGACACTAATTAAATTTAATTTACTATTTCCACTCCAATCTACATAAATTTAAGGTAGGTGCTGGAAACTAATTAAATTTAATTTACTATTCAAACTCCAGTCTACATTAATTTGGGGTCGGTGCTGGACACTCATTAAATTTAATTTACTATTCCAACTCCAGTCTACATTAATTTGGGGTAGGTGCTGCACACTCATTAAATTTAATTTACTATTCCCACTCCAGTCTACATTAATTAGGGGTAGGTGCTGGACACTAATTACAACTAATTTACTATTCCCACTCCAGTCTACATTAATTAGGGGTAGGTGCTGGACACTAATTAAATTACATTTACTATTGCCACTCAAGTCTACATTAATTAGGGGTAGGTGCTGGACACTAATTAAATTTAATTTACTATTCCCACTCCAGTCTACATTAATTAGGGGTAGGGGCTGGACACTAATTAAATTTAATTTACTATTCCCACTCCAGTCTACATTAATTAGTGGTAGGTGCTGGACACTAATTAAATTTTATTTACTACTCCCACTCCAGTCTACATTAATTAGCGGTAGGTGCTGAACACTAATTAAATTTAATTAACTATTCCCACTCCAATCTACATTAATTAGGGGTAGGTGCTGAACACTAATTAAATTTAATTTACTATACCCACTCCAATCTACATAAATTTAAGGTAGGTGCTGGACACTAATTACATTTAATTTACTATTCAAACTCCAGTCTACATTAATTTGGGGTATGTGCTGGACACTCATTAAATTTAATTTACTATTCCCACTCCAGTCTACATTAATTAGGGGTAGTTGCTGGACACTAATTACAACTAATTTACTATTCCCACTCCAGTCTACATTAATTAGGGGTAGGTGCTGGACAATAATTAAATTTAATTTACTATTCCCACTCCATTCTACATTAATTAGGGGTAGGTGCTGGACACTAATTAAATTTAATTTACTATTCCCACTCCAATCTACATAAATTTAAGGTAGGTGCAGAACACTAATTAAATTTGATTTACTATTCCAAATCCAGTCTACATTATTTTGGGGTAGGTTCTGGACACTCATTAAATTAAATGTACTATTCCCACTCCAGTCTACATTAATTAGGGGTAGGTGCTGAACACTAATTAAATTTAATTTACTATTCCCACTCCAGTCTATATTAATTAGTGGTAGGTGCTGGACACTAATTACATTTAATTTTCTATTCCCACTCCAGTCTACATTAATTAGGGGTAGGTGCTGGACACTAATTAAATTTAATTTACTATTCCCACCCCAATCTACATAAATTTAGGGTAGGTGCTGGACACTAATTAAATTTATTTTACTATTCCCACTCCACTCTGCATTAATTAGGGGTAGGTGCTGGACACTAATTACAACTAATTTACTATTATCACTCCAGTCTACATTAATTAGGGGTAGGTGCTGGACACTAATTACATTTAATTAACTAGTCCCACTCAAATCTACATTAATTAGAGGTAGGTGCTGGACACTAATTAAATTTTATTTACTACTCCCACTCCAGTCTACATTAATTAGGGCTAGGTGCTGGACACTAATTACATTTAATTAACTATTCCCATTCCAATCTACATTAATTAGGGGTATGTGCTGGACACTAATTACAACTAATTTACTATTCCCTTTCCAGTCTACATTAATTAGGGGTAGGTGCTGGACACTAATTCAATTACATTTACTATTCCCACTCAAGTCTACATTAATTAGGGGTAGGTGCTGGACACTAATTAAATTGTATTTACTATTCCCACTCCAGTCAACATTAATTAGAGGTAGGTGCTGGACACTAATTAAATTTAATTTACTATTCCCACTCCAGTCTACATTAATTAGTGGTAGGTGCTGGACACTAATTACATTTAATTTACTATTCCCACTCCAATCTACATAAATTTAAGGTAGGTGCTGGACACTAATTAAATTTACTTTACTATTCAAACTCCAATCTACATTAATTTGGGGTAGGTGCTGCACACTCATTAAATTTAATTTACTATTCCCACTCCAGTCTACATCAATTAGGGGTAGGTGCTGGACACTAAGCACAACTAATTTAATATTTTCAATCCAGTCTACATTAATTAGGGGTAGGTGCTGGACACTAATTAAATTTAATTTACTATTCCCACTCCAGTCTACATTAATTTGGGGTAGGTGCTGGACACTAATTAAATTTAATTTACTATTCCCACTCCAGTCTACATTAATTAGGGGTAGTTGCTGGACAGTAATTAAATGTAATTTACTATTCCCACTCCAATCTACATAAATTTAAGATAGGTGCTGGACACTAATTAAATTTAATTTACTATTCAAACTCCAGTCTACATTAATTTGGGGTAGGTGCTGCACACTCATTAAATTTAATTTACTATTCCCACTCCAGTCTACATTAATTAGGGGTAGGTGCTGGACACTAATTACATTTATTTAACTATTCCCACTCCAATCTACATTAATTAGGGGTAGGTGCTGGACACTAATTGCAGCTAATTTACTATTACCACTCCAGTCTACATTAATTAGGGGTAGGTGCTGGACACTAATTAAATTTAATTAACTATTCCCACTCAAATCTACATTAATTAGAGGTAGGTGCTGGACACTAATTAAATGTTATTTACTACTCCCACTCCAGTCTACATTATTAGGGGTAGGTGCTGGACACTAATTAAATTTAATTAACTATTCCCACTCCAATCTACATTAATTAGGGGTAGGTGCTGGACACTAATTAAATTTAATGTACTATTCCCACTCCAGTCTACATTAATTAGGGGTAGGTGCTGGACACTAATTACATTTATTTACTATACCCACTCCAATCTACATACATTTAAGGTAGGTGCTGGACACTAATTAAATTTAATTTACTATTCAAACTCCAGTCTACATTAATTTGGGGTAGGTGCTGGACACCCATTAAATTTAATTTACTATTCCCACTCCAGTCTACATTAATTAGGGGTAGGTGCTGGACACTAATTACAACTAATTTACTATTCCCACTCCAGTCTACATTAATTAGGGGTAGGTGCTGGGCACTAATTAAATTACATTTACTATTCCCACTCCAGTCTACATTAATTAGGGGTAGGTGCTGGACAATAATTAAATTTAATTTACTATTCCCACTCAAATCTACATAAATTTAAGGTAGGTGCTGGACACTAATTAAATGTAATTTACTATTCCCACTCCATTCTACATTAATTAGGGGTAGATGCTACACACTAATTAAATTTAATTTACTATTCTCACTCCAATCTACATAGATTTAAGGTAGGTGCTGAACACTAATTAAATTTGATTTACTATTCCAAATCCAGTCTACATTATTTTGGGGTAGGTGCTGGACACTCATTAAATTAAATTTACTATTCCCACTCCAGTCTACATTAATTAGGGGTAGGTGCTGAACACTAATTAAATTTAATTTACTATTCCCACTCCAGTCTATATTAATTAGTGGTAGGTGCTGGACACTAATTACATTTAATTTTCTATCCCCACTCCAGTCTACATTAATTAGGGGTAGGTGCTGGACACTAATTAAATTTAATTTACTATTCCCACTCCAATCTACATAAATTTAAGGTAGGTGCTGGACACTAATTAAATGTAATTTACTATTCAAACTCCAGTCTACATTAATTTGGGGTAGGTGCTGGACACTCATTAAATTTATTTTACTATTCCCACTCCAGTCTGCATTAATTAGGGGTAGGTGCTGAACACTAATTAAATTTAATTCACTATTCCCACTCCAGTCTATATTAATTAGTGGTAGGTGCTGGACACTAATTAAATTTAATTTACTATTCCCACTCCAATCTGCATAAATTTAAGGTAGGTGCTGGACAGTAATTAAATGTAATTTACTATTCCCACTCCAATCTACATAAATTTAAGATAGGTGCTGGACACTAATTAAATTTAATTTACTATTCAAACTCCAGTCTACATTAATTTGGGGTAGGTGCTGGACACTCATTAAATTTAATTTACTATTCCAACTCCAGTCTGCATTAATTAGGGGTAGGTGCTGGACACTAATTACAACTAATTTACTGTTATCACTCCAGTCTACATTAATTAGGGGAAGGTGCTGGACACTAATTACATTTAATTAATTATTCCCACTCAAATCTACATTAATTAGAGGTAGGTGCTGGACACTAATTAAATTTAATTCACTATTCCCACTCCAATCTACATAAATTTAAGGTAGGTGCTGGACAGTAATTAAATGTAATTTACTATTCCCACTCCAATCTACATAAATTTAAGATAGATGCTGGACACTAATTAAATTTAATTTACTATTCAAACTCCAGTCTACATTAATTTGGGGTAGGTGCTGGACACTCATTAAATTTTATTTACTACTCCCACTCCAGTCTACATTAATTAGGGCTAGGTGCTGGACACTAATTAAATTTAATTACCTATTCCCACTCCAATCTACATTAATTAGGGGTATGTGCTGGACACTAATTAAATTTAGTTTACTATTCCCACTCCAGTTTACATTAATTAGGGGTAGGTGCTGGACACTAATTAAATTTAATTTACTATTCCCACTCCAATCTACATAAATTTAAGGTAGGTGCTGGACACTAATTAAATTTAATTTACTATTCAAACTCCAGTCTACAATAATTTGGGGTAGGTGCTGACACTCATTAAATTTAAAGTACTATTCCCACTCCAGTCTACATTAATTAGGGGTAGGTGCTGGACACTAATTACAACTAATTTACTATTCCCACTCCAGTCTACATTAATTAGGGGTAGGTGCTGGACACTAATTAAATTAAATTTACTATTCCCACTCAAGTCTACATTAATTAGGGGTAGGTGCTGGACACTAATTAAATTGTATTTACTATTCCCACTCCAGTCTACATTAATTAGGGGTAGGTGCTGGACACTAATTAAATTTAATTCACTATTCCCATTCCAGTCTACATTAATTAGGGGTAGGGGCTGGACACTAATTAAATTTAATTTACTATTCCCACTCGAGTCTACATTAATTAGTGGTAGGTGCTGGACACTAATTACATTTAATTTACTATTCCCACTCCAATCTACATAAATTTAAGGTAGGTGCTGGACACTAATTAAATTTAATTTACTATTCAAACTCCAATCTACATTAATTTGGGGTAGGTGCTGCACACTCATTAAATTAATTTACTATTCCCACTCCAGTCTACATTAATTAGGGGTAGGTGCTGGACACTAATTAAATTTAATTTACTATTCCCACTCCAGTCTACATTAATTAGGGGTAGGTGCTGGACACTAATTAAATGTAATTTACTATTCCCACTCCAGTCTACATTAATTAGGGGTAGTTGCTGGACAGTAATTAAATGTAATTTACTATTCCCACTCCAATCTAAATAAATTTAAGATAGGTGCTGGACACTAATTAAATTTCATTTACTATTCAAACTCCAGTCTACATTAATTTGTGGTAGGTGCTGCACACTCATTAAATTAATTTACTATTCCCACTCCAGTCTACATTATTTGGGGTAGGTGCTGGACACTAATTAAATTTAATTTACTATTCCCACTCCAGTCTACATTAATTAGGGGTAGGTGCTGGACACTATTTAAATTTAATTTACTATTCCCACTCCAATCTACATAAATTTAAGGTAGGTGCTGGACACTAATTAAATTTAATTTACTATTCAAACTCCTGTCTACATTAATTTGGCGTAGGTGCTGACACTCATTAAATTTAATTTACAATTCCCACTCCAGTCTACATTAATTAGGGGTAGGTGCTGGACACTAATTACAACTAATTTACTATTCCCACTCCAGTCTACATTAATTAGGGGTAGGTGCTGGACACTAATTAAATTAAATTTACTATTCCCACTTAAGTCTACATTAATTAGGGTTAGGTGCTGGACACTAATTAAATTGTATTTACTATTCCCACTCCAGTCTACATTAATTAGGGGTAGGTGCTGGACACTAATTAAATTTTATTTACTATTCCCACTCCAGTCTACATTAATTAGGGGTAGGGGCTGGACACTAATTAAATTTAATTTACTATTCCCACTCCAGTCTTCATTAATTAGTGGTAGGTGCTGGACACTAATTACGTTTAATTTACTATTCCCACTCCAATCTACATAAATTTAAGGTAGGTGCTGGACACTAATTAAATTTAGTTTACTATTCAAACTCCAGTCTACATTAATTTGGGGTAGGTGCTGGACACTCATTAAATTTTATTTACTATTTCCACTCCAGTCTACATTAATTAGGGGTAGGTGCTGGACACTAATTACAACTAATTTACTACTCCCACTCCAGTCTACATTAATTAGAGGTAGGCGCCGGACACTAATTAAATTTAATTAACTATTCCAACTCCAATCTACATTAATTAGGGGTAGGTGCTGGACACTAATTAAATTTAATTTACTATTCCCACTCCAGTCTACATTAATTAGGGGTAGGTGCTGCACACTAATTACATTTATTTACTATACCCACTCCAATCTACAAAAATTTAAGGTAGGTGCTGGACACTAATTAAATTTAATTTACTATTCCCACTCCAGTCTACATTAATTAGGGGTAGGTGCTGGACACTAATTACAACGAATTTACTATTCCCACTCCAGTCTACATTAATTAGGGGTAGGTGCTGGGCACTAATTAAATTACATTTACTATTCCCACTCCAGTCTACATTAATTAGGGGTAGGTGCTGGACAATAATTAAATTTAATTTACTATTCCCACTCCAATCTACATAAATTTAAGGTAGGTGCTGAACACTAATTCAATTTGATTTACTATTCCAAATCCAGTCTACATTATTTTGGGGTAGGTGCTGGACACTCATTAAACTAAATTTACTATTCCCACTCCAGTCTACATTAATTAGGGGTAGGTGCTGAACACTAATTAAATTTAATTTACTATTCCCACTCCAATCTACATTAATTAGGGGTAGGTGCTGGACACTAATTAAATTTAATTTACTATTCCCACTCCAGTCTACATTAATTAGGGGTAGGTGCTGGACACTAATTACAACTAATTTACTATTCCCACTCCAGTCTACATTAATTAGGGGTAGGTGCTGGGCACTAATTAAATTACATTTACTATTCCCACTCCAGTCTACATTAATTAGGGGTAGGTGCTGGACAATAATTAAATTTAATTTACTATTCCCACTCAAATCTACATAAATTTAAGGTAGGTGCTGGACACTAATTAAATGTAATTTACTATTCCCACTCCATTCTACATTAATTAGGGGTAGATGCTACACACTAATTAAATTTAATTTACTATTCTCACTCCAATCTACATAGATTTAAGGTAGGTGCTGAACACTAATTAAATTTGATTTACTATTCCAAATCCAGTCTACATTATTTTGGGGTAGGTGCTGGACACTCATTAAATTAAATTTACTATTCCCACTCCAGTCTACATTAATTAGGGGTAGGTGCTGAACACTAATTAAATTTAATTTACTATTCCCACTCCAGTCTATATTAATTAGTGGTAGGTGCTGGACACTAATTACATTTAATTTTCTATTCCCACTCCAGTCTACATTAATTAGGGGTAGGTGCTGGACACTAATTAAATTTAATTTACTATTCCCACTCCAATCTACATAAATTTAAGGTAGGTGCTGGACACTAATTAAATGTAATTTACTATTCAAACTCCAGTCTACATTAATTTGGGGTAGGTGCTGGACACTCATTAAATTTATTTTACTATTCCCACTCCAGTCTGCATTAATTAGGGGTAGGTGCTGGACACTAATTACAACTAATTTACTATTATCACTCCATTCTACATTAATTAGGGGTAGCTGCTGGACACTAATTACATTTAATTAACTATTCCCACTCAAATCTACATTAATTAGAGGTAGGTGCTGGACACTAATTAAATTTTATTTACTACTCCCACTCCAGTCTACACTAATTAGGGCTAGGTGCTGGACACTAATTAAATTTAATTTACTATTCCCACTCCAGTCTACATTATTTAGGGGTAGGTGCTGGACACTAATTAAATTTAATTTACTATTCCCACTCCAATCTACATAAATTTAAGGTAGGTGCTGGACACTAATTAAATTTAATTTACAATTCAAACTCCAGTCTACATTAATTTGGGGTAGGTGCTGACACTCATTTAATTTAATTTACTATTCCCACTCCAGTCTACATTAATTAGGGGTAGGTGCTGGACACTAATTACAACTAATTTACTATTCCCACTCCAGTCTACATTAATTAGGGGTAGGGGCTGGACACTAATTAAATTTAATTTACTATTCCCACTCCAGTCTACATTAATTAGTGGTAGGTGCTGGACACTAATTACATTTAATGTACTATTCCCACTCCAATCTACATAAATTTAAGGTCGGTGCTGGACACTAATTAAATTTAATTTACTATTCAAACTCCAGTCTACATTAATTTGGGGTAGGTGCAGAACACTCATTAAATTTAATTTACTATTCCCGACTACAGTCTACATTATCTAGGGGTAGGTGCTGGACACTAAGTACAACTAATTTAATATTTCCACTCCAGTCTACATTAATTAGGGGTAGGTGCTGGACAATAATTAAATTTAATTTACTATTCCCACTCCAGTCTACATTAATTAGGGGTAGGTGCTGGACACTAATTACATTTAATTTACTATTCCCACTCCAGTCTACATTAATTAGGGGTAGTTGCTGGACAGTAATTAAATGTAATTTACTATTTCCACTCCAATCTACATAAATTTAAGATAGGAGCTGGACACTAATTAAATTTAATTTACTATTCAAACTCCAGTCTACATTAATTTGGGGTAGGTGCTGCACACTCATTAAATTTAATTTACTATTCCCACTCCAGTCTTCATTAATTAGGGGTAGGTGCTGGACACTAATTACAACTAATTTACTATTCCCACTCCAGTCTACATTAATTAGGGGTAGTTGCTGGACAGTAATTAAATGTAATTTACTATTTCCACTCCAATCTACATAAATTTAAGGTAGGTGCTGGACACTAATTAAATTTAATTTACTATTCAAACTCCAATCTACACTAATTTGGGGTAGGTGCAGAACACTCATTAAATTTAATGTACTATTTCCACTCCAGTCTACATTAATTAGGGGTAGGTGCTGGACACTAATTAAATGTAATTTACTATTCCCACTCCAGTCTACATTAATTAGGGGTAGGTGCTGGACACTAATTAAATTTAATTTACTATTCCCACTCCAGTCTACATTAATTAGGGGTAGGTGCTGGACACTATTTAAATTTAATTTACTATTCCCACTCCAATCTACATAAATTTAAGGTAGGTGCTGGACACTAATTAAATTTAATTTACTATTCAAACTCCTGTCTACATTAATTTGGCGTAGGTGCTGACACTCATTAAATGTAATTTACTATTCCCACTGCAGTCTACATTAATTAGGGGTAGGTGCTGGACACTAATTACAACTAATTTACTATTCCCACTCCAGTCTACATTAATTAGGGGTAGGTGCTGGACACTAATTAAATTAAATTTACTATTCCCACTTAAGTCTACATTAATTAGGGTTAGGTGCTGGACACTAATTAAATTGTATTTACTATTCCCACTCCAGTCTACATTAATTAGGGGTAGGTGCTGGACACTAATTAAATTTAATTTACTATTCCCACTCCAGTCTACATTAATTAGGGGTAGGGGCTGGACACTAATTAAATTTAATTTACTATTCCCACTCCAGTCTTCATTAATTAGTGGTAGGTGCTGGACACTAATTACGTTTAATTTACTATTCCCACTCCAATCTACATAAATTTAAGGTAGGTGCTGGACACTAATTAAATTTAGTTTACTATTCAAACTCCAGTCTACATTAATTTGGGGTAGGTGCTGGACACTCATTAAATTTTATTTACTATTTCCACTCCAGTCTACATTAATTAGGGGTAGGTGCTGGACAGTAATTACAACTAATTTACTACTCCCACTCCAGTCTACATTAATTAGAGGTAGGCGCCGGACACTAATTAAATTTAATTAACTATTCCCACTCCAATCTACATTAATTAGGGGTAGGTGCTGGACACTAATTAAATTTAATTTACTATTCCCACTCCAGTCTACATTAATTAGGGGTAGGTGCTGCACACTAATTACATTTATTTACTATACCCACTCCAATCTACAAAAATTTAAGGTAGGTGCTGGACGCTAATTAAATTTAATTTACTATTCCCACTCCAGTCTACATTAATTAGGGGTAGGTGCTGGACACTAATTACAACGAATTTACTATTCCCACTCCAGTCTACATTAATTAGGGGTAGGTGCTGGGCACTAATTAAATTAAATTTACTATTCCCACTCCAGTCTACATTAATTAGGGGTAGGTGCTGGACAATAATTAAATTTAATTTACTATTCCCACTCAAATCTACATAAATTTAAGGTAGGTGCTGGACACTAATTAAATGTAATTTACTATTCCCACTACAGTCTACATTAATTAGGGGTAGGTGCTGGACACTAATTAAATTTAATTTACTATTCCCACTCCAATCTACATAAATTTAAGGTAGGTGCTGAACACTAATTCAATTTGATTTACTATTCCAAATCCAGTCTACATTATTTTGGGGTAGGTGCTGGACACTCATTAAATTAAATTTACTATTCCCACTCCAGTCTACATTAATTAGGGGTAGGTGCTGAACACTAATTAAATTTAATTTACTATTCCCACTCCAATCTACATTAATTAGGGGTAGGTGCTGGACACTAATTAAATTTAATTTACTATTCCCACTCCAGTCTACATTAATTAGGGGTAGGTGCTGGACACTAATTACATTTATTTACTATACCCACTCCAATCTACATAAATTTAAGGTAGGTGCTGGACACTAATTCAATTTGATTTACTATTCCAAATCCAGTCTACATTATTTTGGGGTAGGTGCTGGACACTCATTAAATTAAATTTACTATTCCCACTCCAGTCTACATTAATTAGGGGTAGGTGCTGAACACTAATTAAATTTAATTTACTATTCCCACTCCAATCTACATTAATTAGGGGTAGGTGCTGGACACTAATTAAATTTAATTTACTATTCCCACTCCAGTCTACATTAATTAGAGGTAGGTGCTGGACACTAATTAAATGTTATTTACTACTCCCACTCCAGTCTACATTATTAGGGGTAGGTGCTGGACACTAATTAAATTTAATTAACTATTCCCACTCCAATCTACATTAATTAGGGGTAGGTGCTGGACACTAATTAAATTTAATTTACTATTCCCACTCCAGTCTACATTAATTAGGGGTAGGTGCTGGACACTAATTAAATTTATTTTCTATACCCACTCCAATCTACATACATTTAAGGTAGGTGCTGGACACTAATTAAATTTAATTTACTATTCAAACTCCAGTCTACATTAATTTGGGGTAGGTGCTGGACACTCATTAAATTTAATTTACTATTCCCACTCCAGTCTACATTAATTAGGGGTAGCTGCTGGACACTAATTACAACTAATTTACTATTCCCACTCCAGTCTACATTAATTAGGGGTAGGTGCTGGGCACTAATTAAATTAAATTTACTATTCCCACTCCAGTCTACATTAATTAGGGGTAGGTGCTGGACAGTAATTACATTTAATTTACTATTCCCACTCAAATCTACATACATTTAAACTAGGTGCTGGACACTAATTAAATGTAATTTACTATTCCCACTCCATTCTACATTAATTAGGGGTAGGTGCTGGACACTAATTAAATTAAATTTACTATTCCCACTCCAATCTACATAAATTTAAGGTAGGTGCTGAACACTAATTAAATTTGATTTACTATTCCAAATACAGTCTACATTATTTTGGGGTAGGTGCTGGACACTCATTAAATTAAATTTACTATTCCCACTCCAGTCTACATTAATTAGGGGTAGGTGCTGAACACTAATTAAATTTAATTTACTATTCCCACTCCAGTCTATATTAATTAGTGGTAGGTGCTGGACACTAATTATATTTAATTTTCTATTCCCACTCCAGTCTACATTAATTAGAGGTAGGTGCTGGACACTAATTAAATTTAATTTACTATTTCCACTCCAATCTACATAAATTTAAGGTAGGTGCTGGAAACTAATTAAATTTAATTTAGTATTCAAACTCCAGTCTACATTAATTTGGGGTCGGTGCTGGACACTCATTAAATTTAATTTACTATTCCAACTCCAGTCTACAATAATTTGGGGTTGGTGCTGCACACTCATTAAATTTAATTTACTATTCCCACTCCAGTCTACATTAATTAGGGGTAGGTGCTGGACACTAATTACAACTAATTTACTATTCCCACTCCAGTCTACATTAATTAGGGGTAGTGGCTGGACAGTAATTAAATGTAATTTACTATTCCCACTCCAATCTACATACATTTAAGATAGGTGCTGGACACTAATTAAATTTAATTTACTATTCAAACTCCAGTCTACATTAATTTGGGGTAGGTGCTGCACACTCATTAAATTTAATTTACTATTCCCACTCCAGTCTACATTAATTAGGGGTAGGTGCTGGACACTAATTAAATTTAATTAACTATTCCCACTCCAATCTACATTAATTAGGGGTAGGTGCTGGACACTAATTACAGCTAATTTACTATTACCACTCCAGTCTACATTAATTAGGGGTAGGTGCTGGACACTAATTAAATTTAATTAACTATTCCCACTCAAATCTACATTAATTAGAGGTAGGTGCTGGACACTAATTAAATGTTATTTACTACTCCCACTCCAGTCTACATTATTAGGGGTAGGTGCTGGACACTAATTCAATTTAATTAACTATTCCCACTCCAATCTACATTAATTAGGGGTAGGTGCTGGACACTAATTAAATTTAATTTACTATTCCCACTCCAGTCTACATTAATTAGGGGTAGGTGCTGGACACTAATTAAATTTATTTTCTATACCCACTCCACTCTACATACATTTAAGGTAGGTGCTGGACACTAATTAAATTTAATTTACTATTCAAACTCCAGTCTACATTAATTTGGGGTAGGTGCTGGACACTCATTAAATTTAATTTACTATTCCCACTCCAGTCTACATTAATTAGGGGTAGCTGCTGGACACTAATTACAACTAATTTACTATTCCCACTCCAGTCTACATTAATTAGGGGTAGGTGCTGGGCACTAATTAAATTAAATTTACTATTCCCACTCCAGTCTACATTAATTAGGGGTAGGTGCTGGACAGTAATTACATTTAATTTACTATTCCCACTCAAATCTACATAAATTTAAACTAGGTGCTGGACACTAATTAAATGTAATTTACTATTCCCACTCCATTCTACATTAATTGGGGGTAGGTGCTGGACACTAATTAAATTAAATTTACTATTCCCACTCCAATCTACATAAATTTAAGGTAGGTGCTGAACACTAATTAAATTTGATTTACTATTCCAAATACAGTCTACATTATTTTGGGGTAGGTGCTGGACACTCATTAAATTAAATTTACTATTCCCACTCCAGTCTACATTAATTAGGGGTAGGTGCTGAACACTAATTAAATTTAATTTACTATTCCCACTCCAGTCTATATTAATTAGTGGTAGGTGCTGGACACTAATTATATTTAATTTTCTATTCCCACTCCAGTCTACATTAATTAGAGGTAGGTGCTGGACACTAATTAAATTTAATTTACTATTTCCACTCCAATCTACATAAATTTAAGGTAGGTGCTGGAAACTAATTAAATTTAATTTACTATTCAAACTCCAGTCTACATTAATTTGGGGTCGGTGCTGGACACTCATTAAATTTAATTTACTATTCCAACTCCAGTCTACATTAATTTGGGGTAGGTGCTGCACACTCATTAAATTTAATTTACTATTCCCACTCCAGTCTACATTAATTAGGGGTAGGTGCTGGACACTAATTACAACTAATTTACTATTCCCACTCCAGTCTACATTAATTAGGGGTAGGTGCTGGACACTAATTAAATTACATTTACTATTGCCACTCAAGTCTACATTAATTAGGGGTAGGTGCTGGACACTAATTAAATTTAATTTACTATTCCCACTCCAGTCTACATTAATTAGGGGTAGGGGCTGGACACTAATTAAATTTAATTTACTATTCCCACTCCAGTCTACATTAATTAGTGGTAGGTGCTGGACACTAATTAAATTTTATTTACTACTCCCACTCCAGTCTACATTAATTAGCGGTAGGTGCTGAACACTAATTAAATTTAATTAACTATTCCCACTCCAATCTACATTAATTAGGGGTAGGTGCTGAACACTAATTAAATTTAATTTACTATACCCACTCCAATCTACATAAATTTAAGGTAGGTGCTGGACACTAATTACATTTAATTTACTATTCAAACTCCAGTCTACATTAATTTGGGGTAGGTGCTGGACACTCATTAAATTTAATTTACTATTCCCACTCCAGTCTACATTAATTAGGGGTAGTTGCTGGACACTAATTACAACTAATTTACTATTCCCACTCCAGTCTACATTAATTAGGGGTAGGTGCTGGACAATAATTAAATTTAATTTACTATTCCCACTCCATTCTACATTAATTAGGGGTAGGTGCTGGACACTAATTAAATTTAATTTACTATTCCCACTCCAATCTACATAAATTTAAGGTAGGTGCAGAACACTAATTAAATTTGATTTACTATTCCAAATCCAGTCTACATTATTTTGGGGTAGGTGCTGGACACTCATTAAATTAAATGTACTATTCCCACTCCAGTCTACATTAATTAGGGGTAGGTGCTGAACACTAATTAAATTTAATTTACTATTCCCACTCCAGTCTATATTAATTAGTGGTAGGTGCTGGACACTAATTACATTTAATTTTCTATTCCCACTCCAGTCTACATTAATTAGGGGTAGGTGCTGGACACTAATTAAATTTAATTTACTATTCCCACCCCAATCTACATAAATTTAGGGTAGGTGCTGGACACTAATTAAATTTATTTTACTATTCCCACTCCACTCTGCATTAATTAGGGGTAGGTGCTGGACACTAATTACAACTAATTTACTATTATCACTCCAGTCTACATTAATTAGGGGTAGGTGCTGGACACTAATTACATTTAATTAACTAGTCCCACTCAAATCTACATTAATTAGAGGTAGGTGCTGGACACTAATTAAATTTTATTTACTACTCCCACTCCAGTCTACATTAATTAGGGCTAGGTGCTGGACACTAATTACATTTAATTAACTATTCCCATTCCAATCTACATTAATTAGGGGTATGTGCTGGACACTAATTACAACTAATTTACTATTCCCTTTCCAGTCTACATTAATTAGGGGTAGGTGCTGGACACTAATTCAATTACATTTACTATTCCCACTCAAGTCTACATTAATTAGGGGTAGGTGCTGGACACTAATTAAATTGTATTTACTATTCCCACTCCAGTCAACATTAATTAGAGGTAGGTGCTGGACACTAATTAAATTTAATTTACTATTCCCACTCCAGTCTACATTAATTAGTGGTAGGTGCTGGACACTAATTACATTTAATTTACTATTCCCACTCCAATCTACATAAATTTAAGGTAGGTGCTGGACACTAATTAAATTTACTTTACTATTCAAACTCCAATCTACATTAATTTGGGGTAGGTGCTGCACACTCATTAAATTTAATTTACTATTCCCACTCCAGTCTACATCAATTAGGGGTAGGTGCTGGACACTAAGCACAACTAATTTAATATTTTCAATCCAGTCTACATTAATTAGGGGTAGGTGCTGGACACTAATTAAATTTAATTTACTATTCCCACTCCAGTCTACATTAATTTGGGGTAGGTGCTGGACACTAATTAAATTTAATTTACTATTCCCACTCCAGTCTACATTAATTAGGGGTAGTTGCTGGACAGTAATTAAATGTAATTTACTATTCCCACTCCAATCTACATAAATTTAAGATAGGTGCTGGACACTAATTAAATTTAATTTACTATTCAAACTCCAGTCTACATTAATTTGGGGTAGGTGCTGCACACTCATTAAATTTAATTTACTATTCCCACTCCAGTCTACATTAATTAGGGGTAGGTGCTGGACACTAATTACATTTATTTAACTATTCCCACTCCAATCTACATTAATTAGGGGTAGGTGCTGGACACTAATTGCAGCTAATTTACTATTACCACTCCAGTCTACATTAATTAGGGGTAGGTGCTGGACACTAATTAAATTTAATTAACTATTCCCACTCAAATCTACATTAATTAGAGGTAGGTGCTGGACACTAATTAAATGTTATTTACTACTCCCACTCCAGTCTACATTATTAGGGGTAGGTGCTGGACACTAATTAAATTTAATTAACTATTCCCACTCCAATCTACATTAATTAGGGGTAGGTGCTGGACACTAATTAAATTTAATGTACTATTCCCACTCCAGTCTACATTAATTAGGGGTAGGTGCTGGACACTAATTACATTTATTTACTATACCCACTCCAATCTACATACATTTAAGGTAGGTGCTGGACACTAATTAAATTTAATTTACTATTCAAACTCCAGTCTACATTAATTTGGGGTAGGTGCTGGACACTCATTAAATTTAATTTACTATTCCCACTCCAGTCTACATTAATTAGGGGTAGGTGCTGGACACTAATTACAACTAATTTACTATTCCCACTCCAGTCTACATTAATTAGGGGTAGGTGCTGGGCACTAATTAAATTACATTTACTATTCCCACTCCAGTCTACATTAATTAGGGGTAGGTGCTGGACAATAATTAAATTTAATTTACTATTCCCACTCAAATCTACATAAATTTAAGGTAGGTGCTGGACACTAATTAAATGTAATTTACTATTCCCACTCCATTCTACATTAATTAGGGGTAGATGCTACACACTAATTAAATTTAATTTACTATTCTCACTCCAATCTACATAGATTTAAGGTAGGTGCTGAACACTAATTAAATTTGATTTACTATTCCAAATCCAGTCTACATTATTTTGGGGTAGGTGCTGGACACTCATTAAATTAAATTTACTATTCCCACTCCAGTCTACATTAATTAGGGGTAGGTGCTGAACACTAATTAAATTTAATTTACTATTCCCACTCCAGTCTATATTAATTAGTGGTAGGTGCTGGACACTAATTACATTTAATTTTCTATTCCCACTCCAGTCTACATTAATTAGGGGTAGGTGCTGGACACTAATTAAATTTAATTTACTATTCCCACTCCAATCTACATAAATTTAAGGTAGGTGCTGGACACTAATTAAATGTAATTTACTATTCAAACTCCAGTCTACATTAATTTGGGGTAGGTGCTGGACACTCATTAAATTTATTTTACTATTCCCACTCCAGTCTGCATTAATTAGGGGTAGGTGCTGAACACTAATTAAATTTAATTCACTATTCCCACTCCAGTCTATATTAATTAGTGGTAGGTGCTGGACACTAATTAAATTTAATTTACTATTCCCACTCCAATCTGCATAAATTTAAGGTAGGTGCTGGACAGTAATTAAATGTAATTTACTATTCCCACTCCAATCTACATAAATTTAAGATAGGTGCTGGACACTAATTAAATTTAATTTACTATTCAAACTCCAGTCTACATTAATTTGGGGTAGGTGCTGGACACTCATTAAATTTAATTTACTATTCCAACTCCAGTCTGCATTAATTAGGGGTAGGTGCTGGACACTAATTACAACTAATTTACTGTTATCACTCCAGTCTACATTAATTAGGGGAAGGTGCTGGACACTAATTACATTTAATTAACTATTCCCACTCAAATCTACATTAATTAGAGGTAGGTGCTGGACACTAATTAAATTTAATTCACTATTCCCACTCCAATCTACATAAATTTAAGGTAGGTGCTGGACAGTAATTAAATGTAATTTACTATTCCCACTCCAATCTACATAAATTTAAGATAGATGCTGGACACTAATTAAATTTAATTTACTATTCAAACTCCAGTCTACATTAATTTGGGGTAGGTGCTGGACACTCATTAAATTTTATTTACTACTCCCACTCCAGTCTACATTAATTAGGGCTAGGTGCTGGACACTAATTAAATTTAATTACCTATTCCCACTCCAATCTACATTAATTAGGGGTATGTGCTGGACACTAATTAAATTTAGTTTACTATTCCCACTCCAGTTTACATTAATTAGGGGTAGGTGCTGGACACTAATTAAATTTAATTTACTATTCCCACTCCAATCTACATAAATTTAAGGTAGGTGCTGGACACTAATTAAATTTAATTTACTATTCAAACTCCAGTCTACAATAATTTGGGGTAGGTGCTGACACTCATTAAATTTAAAGTACTATTCCCACTCCAGTCTACATTAATTAGGGGTAGGTGCTGGACACTAATTACAACTAATTTACTATTCCCACTCCAGTCTACATTAATTAGGGGTAGGTGCTGGACACTAATTAAATTAAATTTACTATTCCCACTCAAGTCTACATTAATTAGGGGTAGGTGCTGGACACTAATTAAATTGTATTTACTATTCCCACTCCAGTCTACATTAATTAGGGGTAGGTGCTGGACACTAATTAAATTTAATTCACTATTCCCATTCCAGTCTACATTAATTAGGGGTAGGGGCTGGACACTAATTAAATTTAATTTACTATTCCCACTCGAGTCTACATTAATTAGTGGTAGGTGCTGGACACTAATTACATTTAATTTACTATTCCCACTCCAATCTACATAAATTTAAGGTAGGTGCTGGACACTAATTAAATTTAATTTACTATTCAAACTCCAATCTACATTAATTTGGGGTAGGTGCTGCACACTCATTAAATTAATTTACTATTCCCACTCCAGTCTACATTAATTAGGGGTAGGTGCTGGACACTAATTAAATTTAATTTACTATTCCCACTCCAGTCTACATTAATTAGGGGTAGGTGCTGGACACTAATTAAATGTAATTTACTATTCCCACTCCAGTCTACATTAATTAGGGGTAGTTGCTGGACAGTAATTAAATGTAATTTACTATTCCCACTCCAATCTAAATAAATTTAAGATAGGTGCTGGACACTAATTAAATTTCATTTACTATTCAAACTCCAGTCTACATTAATTTGTGGTAGGTGCTGCACACTCATTAAATTAATTTACTATTCCCACTCCAGTCTACATTATTTGGGGTAGGTGCTGGACACTAATTAAATTTAATTTACTATTCCCACTCCAGTCTACATTAATTAGGGGTAGGTGCTGGACACTATTTAAATTTAATTTACTATTCCCACTCCAATCTACATAAATTTAAGGTAGGTGCTGGACACTAATTAAATTTAATTTACTATTCAAACTCCTGTCTACATTAATTTGGCGTAGGTGCTGACACTCATTAAATTTAATTTACAATTCCCACTCCAGTCTACATTAATTAGGGGTAGGTGCTGGACACTAATTACAACTAATTTACTATTCCCACTCCAGTCTACATTAATTAGGGGTAGGTGCTGGACACTAATTAAATTAAATTTACTATTCCCACTTAAGTCTACATTAATTAGGGTTAGGTGCTGGACACTAATTAAATTGTATTTACTATTCCCACTCCAGTCTACATTAATTAGGGGTAGGTGCTGGACACTAATTAAATTTTATTTACTATTCCCACTCCAGTCTACATTAATTAGGGGTAGGGGCTGGACACTAATTAAATTTAATTTACTATTCCCACTCCAGTCTTCATTAATTAGTGGTAGGTGCTGGACACTAATTACGTTTAATTTACTATTCCCACTCCAATCTACATAAATTTAAGGTAGGTGCTGGACACTAATTAAATTTAGTTTACTATTCAAACTCCAGTCTACATTAATTTGGGGTAGGTGCTGGACACTCATTAAATTTTATTTACTATTTCCACTCCAGTCTACATTAATTAGGGGTAGGTGCTGGACACTAATTACAACTAATTTACTACTCCCACTCCAGTCTACATTAATTAGAGGTAGGCGCCGGACACTAATTAAATTTAATTAACTATTCCAACTCCAATCTACATTAATTAGGGGTAGGTGCTGGACACTAATTAAATTTAATTTACTATTCCCACTCCAGTCTACATTAATTAGGGGTAGGTGCTGCACACTAATTACATTTATTTACTATACCCACTCCAATCTACAAAAATTTAAGGTAGGTGCTGGACACTAATTAAATTTAATTTACTATTCCCACTCCAGTCTACATTAATTAGGGGTAGGTGCTGGACACTAATTACAACGAATTTACTATTCCCACTCCAGTCTACATTAATTAGGGGTAGGTGCTGGGCACTAATTAAATTAAATTTACTATTCCCACTCCAGTCTACATTAATTAGGGGTAGGTGCTGGACAATAATTAAATTTAATTTACTATTCCCACTCCAATCTACATAAATTTAAGGTAGGTGCTGAACACTAATTCAATTTGATTTACTATTCCAAATCCAGTCTACATTATTTTGGGGTAGGTGCTGGACACTCATTAAACTAAATTTACTATTCCCACTCCAGTCTACATTAATTAGGGGTAGGTGCTGAACACTAATTAAATTTAATTTACTATTCCCACTCCAATCTACATTAATTAGGGGTAGGTGCTGGACACTAATTAAATTTAATTTACTATTCCCACTCCAGTCTACATTAATTAGGGGTAGGTGCTGGACACTAATTACAACTAATTTACTATTCCCACTCCAGTCTACATTAATTAGGGGTAGGTGCTGGGCACTAATTAAATTACATTTACTATTCCCACTCCAGTCTACATTAATTAGGGGTAGGTGCTGGACAATAATTAAATTTAATTTACTATTCCCACTCAAATCTACATAAATTTAAGGTAGGTGCTGGACACTAATTAAATGTAATTTACTATTCCCACTCCATTCTACATTAATTAGGGGTAGATGCTACACACTAATTAAATTTAATTTACTATTCTCACTCCAATCTACATAGATTTAAGGTAGGTGCTGAACACTAATTAAATTTGATTTACTATTCCAAATCCAGTCTACATTATTTTGGGGTAGGTGCTGGACACTCATTAAATTAAATTTACTATTCCCACTCCAGTCTACATTAATTAGGGGTAGGTGCTGAACACTAATTAAATTTAATTTACTATTCCCACTCCAGTCTATATTAATTAGTGGTAGGTGCTGGACACTAATTACATTTAATTTTCTATTCCCACTCCAGTCTACATTAATTAGGGGTAGGTGCTGGACACTAATTAAATTTAATTTACTATTCCCACTCCAATCTACATAAATTTAAGGTAGGTGCTGGACACTAATTAAATGTAATTTACTATTCAAACTCCAGTCTACATTAATTTGGGGTAGGTGCTGGACACTCATTAAATTTATTTTACTATTCCCACTCCAGTCTGCATTAATTAGGGGTAGGTGCTGGACACTAATTACAACTAATTTACTATTATCACTCCATTCTACATTAATTAGGGGTAGCTGCTGGACACTAATTACATTTAATTAACTATTCCCACTCAAATCTACATTAATTAGAGGTAGGTGCTGGACACTAATTAAATTTTATTTACTACTCCCACTCCAGTCTACACTAATTAGGGCTAGGTGCTGGACACTAATTAAATTTAATTTACTATTCCCACTCCAGTCTACATTATTTAGGGGTAGGTGCTGGACACTAATTAAATTTAATTTACTATTCCCACTCCAATCTACATAAATTTAAGGTAGGTGCTGGACACTAATTAAATTTAATTTACAATTCAAACTCCAGTCTACATTAATTTGGGGTAGGTGCTGACACTCATTTAATTTAATTTACTATTCCCACTCCAGTCTACATTAATTAGGGGTAGGTGCTGGACACTAATTACAACTAATTTACTATTCCCACTCCAGTCTACATTAATTAGGGGTAGGGGCTGGACACTAATTAAATTTAATTTACTATTCCCACTCCAGTCTACATTAATTAGTGGTAGGTGCTGGACACTAATTACATTTAATGTACTATTCCCACTCCAATCTACATAAATTTAAGGTCGGTGCTGGACACTAATTAAATTTAATTTACTATTCAAACTCCAGTCTACATTAATTTGGGGTAGGTGCAGAACACTCATTAAATTTAATTTACTATTCCCGACTACAGTCTACATTATCTAGGGGTAGGTGCTGGACACTAAGTACAACTAATTTAATATTTCCACTCCAGTCTACATTAATTAGGGGTAGGTGCTGGACAATAATTAAATTTAATTTACTATTCCCACTCCAGTCTACATTAATTAGGGGTAGGTGCTGGACACTAATTACATTTAATTTACTATTCCCACTCCAGTCTACATTAATTAGGGGTAGTTGCTGGACAGTAATTAAATGTAATTTACTATTTCCACTCCAATCTACATAAATTTAAGATAGGAGCTGGACACTAATTAAATTTAATTTACTATTCAAACTCCATTCTACATTAATTTGGGGTAGGTGCTGCACACTCATTAAATTTAATTTACTATTCCCACTCCAGTCTTCATTAATTAGGGGTAGGTGCTGGACACTAATTACAACTAATTTACTATTCCCACTCCAGTCTACATTAATTAGGGGTAGTTGCTGGACAGTAATTAAATGTAATTTACTATTTCCACTCCAATCTACATAAATTTAAGGTAGGTGCTGGACACTAATTAAATTTAATTTACTATTCAAACTCCAATCTACACTAATTTGGGGTAGGTGCAGAACACTCATTAAATTTAATGTACTATTTCCACTCCAGTCTACATTAATTAGGGGTAGGTGCTGGACACTAATTAAATTTAATTTACTATTCCCACTCCAGTCTACATTAATTAGGGGTAGGTGCTGGACACTAATTAAATTTAATTTACTATTCCCACTCCAGTCTACATTAATTAGGGGTAGGTGCTGGACACTATTTAAATTTAATTTACTATTCCCACTCCAATCTACATAAATTTAAGGTAGGTGCTGGACACTAATTAAATTTAATTTACTATTCAAACTCCTGTCTACATTAATTTGGCGTAGGTGCTGACACTCATTAAATGTAATTTACTATTCCCACTGCAGTCTACATTAATTAGGGGTAGGTGCTGGACACTAATTACAACTAATTTACTATTCCCACTCCAGTCTACATTAATTAGGGGTAGGTGCTGGACACTAATTAAATTAAATTTACTATTCCCACTTAAGTCTACATTAATTAGGGTTAGGTGCTGGACACTAATTAAATTGTATTTACTATTCCCACTCCAGTCTACATTAATTAGGGGTAGGTGCTGGACACTAATTAAATTTAATTTACTATTCCCACTCCAGTCTACATTAATTAGGGGTAGGGGCTGGACACTAATTAAATTTAATTTACTATTCCCACTCCAGTCTTCATTAATTAGTGGTAGGTGCTGGACACTAATTACGTTTAATTTACTATTCCCACTCCAATCTACATAAATTTAAGGTAGGTGCTGGACACTAATTAAATTTAGTTTACTATTCAAACTCCAGTCTACATTAATTTGGGGTAGGTGCTGGACACTCATTAAATTTTATTTACTATTTCCACTCCAGTCTACATTAATTAGGGGTAGGTGCTGGACAGTAATTACAACTAATTTACTACTCCCACTCCAGTCTACATTAATTAGAGGTAGGCGCCGGACACTAATTAAATTTAATTAACTATTCCCACTCCAATCTACATTAATTAGGGGTAGGTGCTGGACACTAATTAAATTTAATTTACTATTCCCACTCCAGTCTACATTAATTAGGGGTAGGTGCTGCACACTAATTACATTTATTTACTATACCCACTCCAATCTACAAAAATTTAAGGTAGGTGCTGGACGCTAATTAAATTTAATTTACTATTCCCACTCCAGTCTACATTAATTAGGGGTAGGTGCTGGACACTAATTACAACGAATTTACTATTCCCACTCCAGTCTACATTAATTAGGGGTAGGTGCTGGGCACTAATTAAATTAAATTTACTATTCCCACTCCAGTCTACATTAATTAGGGGTAGGTGCTGGACAATAATTAAATTTAATTTACTATTCCCACTCAAATCTACATAAATTTAAGGTAGGTGCTGGACACTAATTAAATGTAATTTACTATTCCCACTACAGTCTACATTAATTAGGGGTAGGTGCTGGACACTAATTAAATTTAATTTACTATTCCCACTCCAATCTACATAAATTTAAGGTAGGTGCTGAACACTAATTCAATTTGATTTACTATTCCAAATCCAGTCTACATTATTTTGGGGTAGGTGCTGGACACTCATTAAATTAAATTTACTATTCCCACTCCAGTCTACATTAATTAGGGGTAGGTGCTGAACACTAATTAAATTTAATTTACTATTCCCACTCCAATCTACATTAATTAGGGGTAGGTGCTGGACACTAATTAAATTTAATTTACTATTCCCACTCCAGTCTACATTAATTAGGGGTAGGTGCTGGACACTAATTACATTTATTTACTATACCCACTCCAATCTACATAAATTTAAGGTAGGTGCTGGACACTAATTAAATTTAATTTACTATTCCCACTCCAGTCTACATTAATTAGGGGTAGGTGCTGGACACTAATTACAACTAATTTACTATTCCCACTCCAGTCTACATTAATTAGGGGTAGGTGCTGGGCATTAATTAAATTACATTTACTATTCCCACTCCAGTCTACATTAATTAGGGGTAGGTGCTGGACAATAATTAAATTTAATTTACTATTCCCACTCAAATCTACATAAATTTAAGGTAGGTGCTGGACACTAATTAAATGTAATTTACTATTCCCACTCCATTCTACATTAATTAGGGGTAGATGCTACACACTAATTAAATTTAATTTACTATTCTCACTCCAATCTACATACATTTAAGGTAGGTGCTGAACACTAATTAAATTTGATTTACTATTCCAAATCCAGTCTACATTATTTTGGGGTAGGTGCTGGACACTCATTAAATTAAATTTACTATTCCCACTCCAGTCTACATTAATTAGGGGTAGGTGCTGAACACTAATTAAATTTAATTTACTATTCCCACTCCAGTCTATATTAATTAGTGGTAGGTGCTGGACACTAATTACATTTAATTTTCTATTCCCACTCCAATCTACATAAATTTAAGGTAGGTGCTGGACACTAATTAAATTTAATTTACTATTCAAACTCCAGTCTACATTAATTTGGGATAGGTGCTGGACACTCATTAAATTTATTTTACTATTCCCACTCCAGTCTGCATTAATTAGGGGTAGGTGCTGGACACTAATTACAACTAATTTATTATTATCACTCCATTCTACATTAATTAGGGGTAGCTGCTGGACACTAATTACATTTAATTAACTATTCCCACTCAAATCTACATTAATTAGAGGTAGGTGCTGGACACTAATTAAATTTTATTTACTACTCCCACTCCAGTCTACATTAATTAGGGCTAGGTGCTGGACACTAATTAAATTTAATTAACTATTCCCACTCCAATTTACATTAATTAGGGGTATGTGCTGGACACTAATTACATTTAATTTACTATTCCCACTCCAGTCTACATTATTTAGGGGTAGGTGCTGGACACTAATTAAATTTAATTTACTATTCCCACTCCAATCTACATAAATTTAAGGTAGGTGCTGGACACTAATTAAATTTAATTTACAATTCAAACTCCAGTCTACATTAATTTGGGGTAGGTGCTGACACTCATTTAATTTAATTTACTATTCCCACTCCAGTCTACATTAATTAGGGGTAGGTGCTGGACACTAATTACAACTAATTTACTATTCCCACTCCAGTCTACATTAATTAGGGGTAGGGGCTGGACACTAATTAAATTTAATTTACTATTCCCACTCCAGTCTACATTAATTAGTAGTAGGTGCTGGACACTAATTACATTTAATGTACTATTCCCACTCCAATCTACATAAATTTAAGGTCGGTGCTGGACACTAATTAAATTTAATTTACTATTCAAACTCCAGTCTACATTAATTTGGGGTAGGTGCAGAACACTCATTAAATTTAATTTACTATTCCCGACTACAGTCTACATTATCTAGGGGTAGGTGCTGGACACTAAGTACAACTAATTTAATATTTCCACTCCAGTCTACATTAATTAGGGGTAGGTGCCGGACAATAATTAAATTTAATTTACTATTCCCACTCCAGTCTACATTAATTAGGGGTAGGTGCTGGACACTAATTACATTTAATTTACTATTCCCACTCCAGTCTACATTAATTAGGGGTAGTTGCTGGACAGTAATTAAATGTAATTTACTATTTCCACTCCAATCTACATAAATTTAAGATAGGAGCTGGACACTAATTAAATTTAATTCACTATTCAAACTCCAGTCTACATTAATTTGGGGTAGGTGCTGCACACTCATTAAATGTAATTTACTATTCCCACTCCAGTCTTCATTAATTAGGGGTAGGTGCTGGACACTAATTACAACTAATTTAATATTCCCACTCCAGTCTACATTAATAAGGGGTAGATGATGGACACTAATTAAATTTAATTTACTATTCCCACTCCAGTCTACATTAATTAGGGGTATGTGCTGGACACTAATTACATTTAATTTTCTATTCCCACTCCAGTCTACATTAATTAGGGGTAGGTCCTGGACACTAATTAAATTTAATTTACTATTCCCACTCCAGTCTAAATTAATTAGGGGTAGGTGCTGGACACTAATTAAATGTAATTAACTATTCCCACTCCAGTCTACATTAATTAGGGGTAGGTGCTGGACACTAATTACATTTATTGTACTATTTCCACTCCAATCTACATAAATTTAAGGTAGGTGCTGGACACTAATTAAATTTAATTTACTATTCAAAGTCCAGTCTACATTAATTTGGGGTAGGTGCTGGACACTAATTACAAATTATTTACTATTCCTAATCCAATAGGTAAACAACATTTATTTAAAATTTTAAAATAAAAATATAAATATTTTAAAATTTAGAAATCACTATTTAAAAATGTATTAACAATTTGTAAACAATAACCTTTAAATTTTCAAAAAGAATACAAAAATGTGACAATATTTCAAAATATTGATAAAAAATTCTCACAATGTGAAGTTTTACATTTTTTGTTAAATTACAATTGTTTTTGAACTTGCCAAAAATTTTCACATTTTAAAACACTCCCCACCCTTATCCCCTATAAACACAACATAACACTCCTAATTTTTTTTCACATTTCGTAATATTCAAGTATTTCATAAAATATTCTCATAATTTTTTTATATTTTTTTTAAATTTCCAATTTTTTTTTAAAATGTGTCAAAAATGTTAACATTTAAAAACAATCCCCACCCTTATCCCCTATAAACCCAACATGCCACTCCTAAAATATTTTCAAATATTTACAATTTTTAGAAATTATTAACAAAATATTTTCTAATTTCTTTTTTATTTTTTTATTTTTTTCATATTTAACCCGAAAAATCAATATTTTTGATACACTCCTCACCCTTATCCCCTATAAACCCAATATCCTGCTCCTAAAATATTTTCAAATATTAGTAAATATTCGAAATGATTGTCAAATTTTTCTCAGAATTGTTTTTTCTTCTTCATTTTTTTAGATATTTAACTAAAAAAATCTACATTTTTAATACACTCCCCACCCTTATCCCCTATAAACCCAACATCTCGCTCCTAAACTTATATATTATTTTAAAAAACATAACAAATTACATGTTATAAACACAATATAAAATAAATATTACAATATTTTTTTTTTTTTCTTTTTTTACAAAATCTTACTTTATTTTTGGTATGCAAAAAACATAAACATTCCCCCCCAATTGCGGCATCATACAAGAACGGTTGCATAACCTCATTAAGGCACATTAGGGACTCAAATTTTACTAGGCAAGATCGGACAATGGGACTATAAGAAGAGCTAGACATTACAAACAGGACATATCAACAGTGAACATGAGGTAGCAGCCTAGCGCAATCCACAACCCAGATCTAACCGTCTCCATCTCCCTCCCCCTCCCCATCAGTCCCCGACCCCTCAGGTGTGAACAGCTCTGCACTAGTCCCCTCAGAATCACTCAAGGTCAGACCAGCAGTGCACATTACTCTCCATGCCAACAGGTCGTCCTGCAGTCTCTCATCCCTGTGTGCACATTGCATATGAGTCTCCTCCGCCAGAGACCACTCCCGAACATCTCTTAACCATGCGGGAATCTCCGGGGCCCTCCGCCTCATCCAGGTAATGGCCACCCTACGCCGCGCCAGAACCATCATAAGCTGTAATAATTTATAGGGGATTTTCCATTTCCTAGGCCGGCGAACCAAAGCCAGCAGACAGTGGAGCGGGGTCAAGTCTATTCCAAGGCCGGTAGCGGCGACTATACGTCCCACCACCGCTCTCCAGAAATTTCGCACTAAAGCGCAATCCCAGGCCAAATGTAGGGACCCCGCCGTCTCAGCTCCGCATCTGGGACAGGTGTCCTCCCTATCCGGTGAGAAGCGCTGCAAGGAGACCGGTGTCATATAAGTGCGGTGCATAAAATTAAAGTGTGTGAGCTTAAATCGTGCATTACATGAGACTTTACGTGTAAGACCCCCTATACGCTTGCGCTGTCCGGCCTCCAGGGTTTCCCCAGATCCGTTTCCCAGGCACTCCACGCAGGCTGGACCGGCGGCTCTGAGTCCTGACGCAGTGCAGAATAAAGCAAGGATATCAACTTACGACCCCTACCACAGGAGAGAATGATGTTCAATGTGTGAGAAGTCTGAGGCATCTCCGGGAATTGGGGCCACAACTCCCTTGCCACCTCCTGAATGCCGCGGAAATGTAGATACTGTCCCCCCCCCAACTGGAAGGCCTCCACAGCCTCCTCGTAAGAAACAAACGAGTCTCCCGGATAGAGAGCAGCCAGGGTATCGCAGTTCTCCAGTCCCTAAAGGACATGTGCTCCTCCATGGCCACAATGGGCGCCAAGATCCAAACCGGCAGCTCCCTATGAAAGGGGGCCCTTCGCAATACTCGTTCCACACACCTCTGCCAAATTGCAGTCGTGTGGCGCACCACATATGGTAGGGTCACATCCGCTCCCCTCCCCTTCATCAATGCCACCTGCAACATCCGTTCGGTGGCACTCCCAGCCAAATGCTGCATCTCCCACCCATCCGCATCCGCAAACCACCTAGCTGCGGCAACAGATGCGCTGCGTAGTAATATAAATCAGACCTCGGGCCACCTTCCTCCCAGCTCCGAACCAGGGTGTGTAGCGCAACCCGGCTACGTCGTCCTGCCCAAAGCAGTGACGTTAGCAAGGTATTAAGGGTGCAAAATATTCGTGGCGGAATAGGGCAAAGCGAATTCTGAAGGGCATATAGCGTCCTGGGAAGCATCACCATCTTTGCGACAGCGAGTCGTCCCATAAGGGAGAGCGGCAATGTATTCCAAAAGGTTATCGAGCTCTGCAAGGACGTAAGTATCCGACCGATGTTTTTAGCCAGTACCTGGGAGTCCGTCGGGGCCACCTGAATTCCCAAATACCGAAATGCCTCGTGTTCCCAGCGCAGTCCAAGGTCTGGGAGGCCTGCCGCCGGTCCATCCCCATACCCCGCCAGAGGAAATATCAAGGACTTGGTATGATTGATCCGCATACCCGAGGCCTCCCCAAAGCGGTCGAGATGGTGCAACAATACGGACAACGATTCATCCGGCGCCCTCAAATAGAAGAGAGCATCGTCCGCATACAAAAAGATTATGTTACACGTGTCCCTCACCAGGATACCCCATTGCGCTATCTTCGCGCGGACCTAGACCGCCAAAGGCTCTATAGCCAACGCAAAGAGGAGCGGCGAGAGGGGATACCCCTGCCGCGTCCCCCGACCTAGTCGCCATTCCGCAGAACGCCCCGCGCCCAACCGTACTCTGGCACAGGGAGCTGTATACAACAGGCGGACCCAGCGACAAACATTGGGCCCCATGCCCACCACTCGGAGGACCTCCAGGAGGTAGCCCCAATCAACCGTATCGATAGACACTACTACCAATGGTTCCTCCCGATCACGAACTTCCTGCAGAATATGATTCAACCGCCGCAAGTTCATGGCGGTGTTGCGTCCCGGAATAAAGCCACACTGATCCGAGTGTATCAAATGCGCCATGTGCGGCGCTAAGCGGGCCGCCAAAAGTTTTGTCAAAATCTTAACGTCAGTATTAATCATGGTAATGGGTCTGTAAGCTGCCGAGTCACATTTGTCACCCCCTGGTTTTAAAATCATGCAAATCTCGCCCTGGTTCATGGTAGGCAGTAGAACGCCACTCTCGAACGCCTCAACATACACCTGCAACATGATAGGGGCAACCATATCAGCATATGCTTGATAAAATTCCACGGGGAAACCATCACTCCCCGGAGCTTTGGCTCTCGGGAGACTGGCCATGGCAACCCGCACCTCCCCCAACATCAAAGCTGCATCTAAGTCCTCCGCTGCGTCCCTAGACAGGGTCTGCAAGGTTAAGTCCTGCAAATACGGCAGGTACAAGTGTTCAGAAGCCGCAGGGTCGGCCGCATACACCGTCTGCATATGGGACTGGAGGACCCGGAGTAAGGCCTCCTCAGAGTGCACCATGCGCCCCGCTACATCTCGCAGCGCCACTATCCTCTCCTGGGCAAACTCCCGCCGCAAAACCCAGGCCAGCATCCGACCCGCCTTATCACCCTCCCGATGAAGCCGCTGTCTAAATTGGCCTAGAGTGTACTTATCGAGCCAATCTAGGATATCATGTACACAAGCACGGGCCGCCCGTTCCGCCTCCTGCTGTGCCTCATCCGGGTCCAACAATGTTTGCTGGTGCAACAAGTCACTCTCAGCGTCCCGCAGTTCCCGGTGAAGCTGCTTTCTGACCCCATAAATGAGGCCCATACACTCACCCCTTATGACAGCCTTTAGTGCATCCCACTTGGTGGAGTAGGCAATGGACCCCTCCTGCCAGTTCAACTCTATGTAACTGTTGAGTGCATTTTGGACAGAGTCCCTCGCTACCGGATCCTGTAAGAGATTCCCCGGCATCCACCAGGTTCGAGGGCAGGCGGGCCGCCCCTCCCACGTCACCATGCACGTCACTGGGGAGTGGTCAGAAAAAAAGCGAGCCTGATGTGTGACCGCCAACGAGATGGAAGCATCCACATTGGCGACTAAGATCCTGTCCAGCCAGCTATGTGTATTATGAGTGGGGGAGAAACATGTATTGAGCTTCAGTGTCGGATGTCACCTCGCCAAGCTGCTTTGTCATACGCGGCTTCGTGCCTGCGCAGGGAGGGTGACGATCCAACATGGGATCCAGGACGCAGTTAAAATCCCCCACCCAAAACAGAGGGGCCGCCAGATCCGGGACCAGCACCTCCTGAAGTGTTAGGAAGAAGCCAGGGTCATCTACGTTAGGAGCATAGGAATTCAAAAGCGTGAGGTCTCTCCCATCAAGTTTTACCCTCAAAAGCAAGTATCTACCTTGTATAACTGCCTCCATGTACTGTATGGTCAAGGTGACCCTGGGCGCCACACAAATAAGTACCCCCCTGGCATAGGAGGAGAAGGAAGAGTGAAACAGCTGGCCTCGCCACTTTCTCCCCAATTTACGGGCACCTTCATCGTCTAAGTGAGTCTCCTGAAGGCATGCAATGGAGACTCCGTGTCTACGGAGGAATGAAAGGACTCTATACCGTTTAGCGCACGTGCCCAGCCCCCTCACATTCCACGTTAAGAACTTATAACCCATAACCAATCGCCAGGCCCCTCCAGGGCCTCAACATCACATCCAGCAATTCTCCCATTCCGTGCCCGCACTGTAATACAACTGATGCCTGTAACAAATCCCCCCAGCAGTCCCCCCAATGACCCCCGTCCCCCTCCCACAAGCAATATTCCTGCAACAACTAAACATGCCGAAATGCCCTTCCCCCGCTGGTGCCAGGACGTACACAGCAACCCATCCCCGCAATTATAGCAACCACTCCAACAATACTGATGAATCAACCCCCCCACTCCACCCCAAGCAACCCCCGACACAGCTAGCCCCCTGAACACACTCCGCGCCCCTCAGACTTTCAAATACGAAGGACTTGCGGCCCGTGTACCCTCCCCCGCTCCCCGAAGCAACCCCGCACACAACCAAACCATACCAACACAGCATCCAAATCCCCTGAAAAAGCAAAAAGGACACAGCTCAAAGGTCCAGCTAACTTGCAAGGATATGTCCCTCAGGGCCGGATCTCTGTAGCAGCGGCCCCATCAGCCAGTGTCTCCGGTACCGTGTCCACTGTGGGCGGTAGGGCGTCCAGCTGCGGCGGCAAGTCCTCGGCCCCCGCAGACTCCATGCAGAGGGCCCCATTGTCTCCCACCATGACTCGTCGTCGCTCAGCATCGCCAGAGGTGCCAGTGGACCGCCGCCGCGTGGAGCGCTGCTTCCTCACAGGCCATGTCCCCCAAATGGCCTTAGAGCGACCCCTCTCCTCAGGGGGGATAACATCGCCCCTGATTTCCAGCCAGTCCCACACCTCCTCTGGCCTTTTTGAAAAAATGGGCCTTGCCTTGGGAGAGGACCTTAAGTTTGGCGGGGTACAGTAGCATATATTGGAGGCCCATGTCCCGTAGCTTTTGCTTAACCACCAAAAAGGATTTGCGCTGTTCCTGGACTTGACGGGTATAGTCTGGGTAGACAGAAACCTTGGAGTTTTCGAACGTGAGGTCCGCCGTTTCCCTCACCGCCCTTAGGATACAGTCTCTGTCGCGATAATTTAAAATTTTAGCGATGAGTGCTCGCGGCGGAGTTCCAGGGTGCGGCGGTGGGATCAGCGCTCTATGGGCACGTTCGATTACAAAGACCTCCGATAACCCCGTCGGGCAGAGCGTGGTACGGATCCAGCGTTCTAGAAAGCGTTCCGCATTCCCCATCCCCGCCCATTCCAGGATGCCCAGGACTCTGATGTTGCTGCGTCGCGCACGTCCTTCGGCATCCTCTGCCCTTCGCTCTAGCTCCCCAGTGGTGGCCGAGAGCTGTGTCACCGTCTGCTTAAGAGAAGCCACCTCCTCCTGTAGATGAGCTATGTTCCCCTCCGCCTCAGTAACTTTATCGGTGACCTTGCGGAGGTCTGCTCTCAACAGATTAACGTCGATGGATACTGTCTCAATCTGCCATTCAAGGGCGGTGTGGGATCCCTGTATGGCCTTCAGCAGTTCCGCCCTGGAGGGCTCTGAGGGGCCACCTCCTGGCAGGTCTGATGGATGACAAGTTGCGACGGGAGCCGTGGGGTCGTGTACTGGGTGATGGTGTTGGGCTGCGAGGAGCGGGCCGTCTTGTCCTTCCGCATCATAGCTGCCCAATGAAGTCCTCTCAGGTGTCTTTCCCTCCAGTGAGTCTCAAAGCGGCAAGGGACCTCTGCAGTTCAGGGAGGGGGACCATAGGATCCCGCAGGGCACTGAACGACCCACAAACACCAATACGCAGGGGCGGGGGCCACGGGTAGACAGTTCACTCACCACCTCAGCCCCACTCGAGACCAGCAGCACCGCCACAAGCACAATCGGAAGGGGATCCACAGGCCAGAGTCCATGCCGTCAGTCGCCACTCATCCGAACCCAAGCAGCCACTGAAATTCAGGGCGGCGCCACCGCACCGCCATCCAGAGGAAGGGCAGCAGAAGTCTCAGGGGCCCGGGGAGAACCCCCACGTAGCTCCAGCCCCCGACTCGCAGGGTCTGCCATGTAAAATCTTCTTTGGCCCCCAGCAGGGCCCACAGGCACTCCACACTCGGCGCTAGACCGCCACAAGGCCTCCCCGCACCTCCAACGACCAGGGGGCAGGCGTCCACCACACGCAGGGGGCAACGGGCCTCCGGCTCAGCAGGCGGCCCTCGATGACAACAGGGACCCCCGCTCCGCTCCGCACCCTCCAGGCAGACGTGGTGCTCCCTCGGCGGCAGCCCCAATCCTCCCCGCCGTCCACATCTCACAGGGGGCACCGTGCATCCGGCCCGCGGGTGGCCCCCAATGGCAGCAGGGGCCCCCGCTCCGCCCCACACTCTCCGGATTAATGTGGCGCTCCCCGGCGGCCGCTCCAAGCCCTACTGCTGGCCGCCAGGATCTGGACCCCAGGGGGGGGAAGGATCGCCTCCAATACCTCAAGCTCCCGGGCCCGGGGACGCTCACGCTCGATCCGCCGTGGTCCCGGGAGCAGCAGCGGTCCCTGAACTCGCCCGGCAGCGGCCCATTAGCTAGGCCGCACCCCCGGCCTCTCGTAAACTGGGCACCAGGGCCCGCAGCCCAAGCGTCTCTCGCCGCCTCCCGCCGCCGTCCAACCTCCTCACTCTCGACACCGGAGTGTGCCCCTGGACATCGGGCCTCCGGATCCACAAGTTTCACCGCCAAGCGGGCACAGGATCAGAGCGGAATAAGGATTTTTGGGCTAAGCTGGCCGGAAGCTGCAGGAGCTCACATCCTGTCGGCCATGTTGCGTAGCCACCCCCCCCTTAAACAAAATTCTTAAACGACAATCTAACAAATTGGCCAAATCCACACAATTAACATCAAATTCACAGCTTAGTAGGGAAGAATTTTTGTCATTCTTCACAGCAAAAACGAACTCCCTCCAACTCGAGCTTAATACAGCGGCAATTAACTCAGTCACCCCAAAGATCACTCAGCCAAAAATCCTGAACAACTTGAGCTACCTTTGCCCAAAATAACTTTCACTGGTCTACTTTCAAACTTTACGATCTCAATGACATCACCAAAACTCTAGCAACTATCAAACTCAACAACCACTTCAATGACCCTGTCCCCTCAAATTGCCTAACCCACATCTACCATATCATTTCCCCTCTCTGGACCAAAATCATCAATGCCTCACTAGCACATGGTCACATCCCGGATTGCATAAAAACGGGCCAAGTCACCCCTAGCTTAAAAAACCGACAGTTAACTTCTCCGACCCCAACAACTTCCAACCTATAATCAACATCCCTATGCTAGCCAGGGTCTTGGAAATATGTGTTCTGCAACAGCTGTACCAATACATCACGGACTTCAATGTATTGAACATCCACCAATCGGGTTTCAGACCCAGCCATAGCACAGAAACAGAAATTCTGCATATGGTAGACGGTAGCCTCCTAGCTCTTGAACTCTCATCAGCCTTTGACACGGTCAATCACGACAACATTCTATGAAGACTAGAAAACAGGATGGGCTTATCTGGCCCAGTCCTTCAATGGTTCAAATCCTTTCTGGAAAACAGAACGCAATTGTTCATGGTCAACAAAAATATTTCTCCCTCTTCACCTAACCTACTAGGAGTACCACAAGGCTCTAACCTATCCCCCATGCTATTCAACCTATATGTCGAACCAATAACCAAACTAGTACAGCAGGCGAACATCTCCTACCACATGTACGCGGACGACACTCAACTTTTTATCAAGATCTACCCCATTGAAGAGATAAAGACGATGAATCTAGCTCTCAAAAAGACCATCCACTGGTTAACGACCAACTTTCTCAAGCTAAACTTGCAAGAAACTGAATTTCGTTTAATCTCCCCCCCTAATAACTCCCTGGAGACAAAGGAATGGACTAAGATGATCACTGCTCTGAATTGCACTCCGACTTTGGTGTACTCCACCAAATCACTTGGAATCACACTAGATAAGAACCTTAACATGCAAACACACATTAACCTGTTGGCTAAAAATGCCCGCTTTCACCTCAGCTATCTTAGAAAAATGAAACCATTAATCGAGAACCCAGACCTCAAAACTGCAGTTCTGTCCTTAGTCATCTCGAGGCTGGAGTACCAATGTACTACCCTCTTGGGGCTTCCCAAAATCTTAACTGCCCCTTTAAAAGCCTGTCTCTACGCCGCAGCAAGACTCCTGACAGGATCTAGGCAATTTGACCACACATCGCCGCACCTGAAGGCACGCAACTGGCTACCCTATGAAGCTCGACTCCACCTAAAGATGGTTTGCATAACTCACAAGGTGCTACACCACAATACCCCCCAGTACCTAACCCAGAAACGTACCTTATCTAGAGGAAACAGAGATTCTAGGAACGCCGATAATCTACTCCTGAAACCCTCGCATTTCAGCAACAAAAAGGCCTCTGACAGAGCATTCTCCGGAGCAGCTCCAAGAATATGGAACTCGCTTCCTCCCTGCATCACAAAAAATCTCCTCTACACCTCTATTCAAAAGGGAAGCAAAATCATTCCTGATGAGTAAATTCCTCCCTTAAATCCGCACAAGCACCATACCAGTTCTACAAACTCAATCTTGCCTCTACTCTCCCATTAATGATACCTTCGACTCTATGACTTACGCGATCTCAAACCTGTTTATTGCTTGCTCTGATCAATCCTCACTGCTGCAACATGACGAACTTTGTTAATAATATGTTTGATACTCTATGCTATGCTTTGCTAAATGTTCTATTTGCACTCTGCTCTCTATGTAAAGCACTCTGATACCCTACCGTGAGTCTGGTTTGCGCTATAGAAAACTCTAAAAATAAAAAAAATTAATAGTTTTTAATAGCTCGCTGACCGTGGTGCTGTGGTCTCAACTCTCTGGTTCATGGTAAAGGAACCATGTTAGAAAATAAAATAAAGCAACAACAGCACCAGCCACAACCTCCTGTGAATCTGAAGACCTTTGTGCTTGTGGCTCTACTCATATTGTTAATTTTCATACTCTCTGCCCACTCTCTGAAATAAGCTGGTGCCCAACAAACTCTGTCTGTGCTAGTGGAGGGGCTCTGCAGTGAGAGCACGGCGCAGGATGTTTTTGGTCCTCAGAGGGGTCGGAGCTCTAGCTCACATAGTGTGCTCTCCTCTCACTACTGGGTCCCAGGCCTCCCTCACCCAACATACTTCAAACTTGCAGTTCTATTTATAATTTATGTTGTTGACACTGGAGTGATTCAACACATTCTAATTAGCTTGACATCTTGGCATCACTTAGGGGAAAATGCACAGTATGACCGGGGTGTCTGTACTCTTGGCAAATGTGCAAACTTAAAAGTGCCGGCAGCGGTGGTCTGCCAGCTCAGATGCACGACACAGTGACAAGCAACTGCCATACTCGGAGGCTGCCCGACGTCAGACACACCTCACACTGGCCCTCTTACAACCAAACAACTCTAGTTTAGCACCAGAAGTCAGCTCAAGTGACTGTCCAGCACCTGCCTGTACCATACAAATGTTTATTTGTAAAATGTGACAGGTGCCCATGTAAACCTTTCCATTACCTTCAGGTCAAGTTCGTGATAAATAAGAACTGGGTAAAAAGAACTAGGCAACAAAGCGAAAACAAGCGTCAGCCAGGATCAATCCATTGTGAGACTACGTGCAGCCTCCAACAGCAACTTATTCTACCTCAGCACTGCTACTGTGAGGTCACTGCCCCCTTTCACTCCCCCACCCCACTGGACAGAACACTAGATAAAGCCAGAAGTGGCTTCACTCAGCCTGGCACTGCACAGAGGCTAATTCACTGATCGTGACACGGATTAGTCCAGCAGCAGAGCCCTCACCGAAGAGGAGTGCTTTGTTTGTGTGACATTTCAGTTAAGGCCCTTCCATTTCTGGTGCTTTGCAGTAATTTTAAAAGCTCCCTAGTTTCTCATTGCTCAAATGGGTGTAATTTCTAATATTTATGTTTCCCACATCTTCATTGCTTCATTGCATCGTCAAAGAGCTCTCCAACCCCAGCGCCTGCAATAACGACATCCCACTCTCGCAAGACCTCTGCGACTCACTCAAATCGTTCTTCCACCGCAAGATCGCCGACATACACAACAGCTTCGGTGCACAGACCAGGCACCCAACCACCGAACCAGCGCCCCCCACCACCACCCTCTGCAACTGGACCCCGGTCAGTACCGAAGACACCACCCGCATGATGAACACCATCCACTCCGGATCCCCAACCGACCCCTGCCCTCACCATATTTTCAACAAGGCCGACTCCATCATCGCACCCCAACTCCGGGACATCATCAACATCTCCTTTGCCACCGCCACCTTCCCGGAGAGCTGGAAACATGCCGAGCTCAGCGGCCTCCTGAAGAAACCCATTGCGGACCCCACGGACCTCAAGAACTTCCGCCCCATCTCGCTCCTCCCTTTTCCTGCCAAAGTCATTGAAAAGACCGTCAACAAACAACACACCGCCTTCCTGGAGACAAACGGATCCCTCGACCCCTCACATTCCGGTTTCCAAGCTAACCACAGCACAGAGACCGCCCTCATCGCAGCTACAGACGACATCAGATCCCTGCTTGACAACGGAGAAACAGCGGCCCTCATCCTCCTGGATCTCTCAGTAGCGTTCGACACAGTATGCCACCGCACACTAATACAGCGCCTCAGCAACACCGGAATCCAAGGGAAGGCACTGGAGTGGATCATCTCGTTCCTGGCCGCAAGAACCCAGAGAGTCCGCCTCAAGACATGGAACTCCCTCCCCATCCACCTACGACTGACCCAGGACCATCTCTCCTTCAGGAAACTACTCAAGACCTGGCTATTCGAGCAGTAGCAGATCCCTCCCCTCCCAGCGCCTTAAGACCCTAGCGGGTGAGTAGCGCGCTTTACAATTTTGCCTGATTGATTGATTGATTGCTTGTGTTTTGCTTGCAAGAAAGTGTCACTAACAGTCATCAAATGTCACTCATAATTACACTGAAATTATTTAAATGTCACACATGAATCGATCTGAAACCTTGGCAGCTACGTAACAGTTGCAGGGTGGATTTTATTTCTCCATTGCACCTGAAACAATCCATTGCAGCTCTAAAACAAGAGGGCGCTTGGAATACAATATCGTCTTACCCTGAATTTAAACAAAACCATCAAGCTACAATCTCAGGTAATAGACAAAGCCTCTTTGACTTAAAAAAACAATGCCTGGATGGTAATGCCAACATATAAAAAGCTAAAACATCAACCATACCTTACAGAACATTTCGCAAATCAAAAAAAGCAGAAATTGGTTTTACTAAGACTGGGTGTGTATTCATCAAAAGATCGGGCTTGGCCCACAATGGATTGCCGCCTGTGTGGCCAAGGAGAAGAGTCAGTACTCCAACTACTATGTATTTGTCTGGCATTATTACACATACGGAACGCCTTTCTACGGCCACTATTGAAAAAAGAATAAATAAGGACTTGCAGAACTGCTGTAATCAAATGCCTAGGAGGCTTGACAATACAACTGGCTTGAAAGGCAATAACGTTTCTGACTATCGCAGCAAAGGAACTAGATGAGAGGGACAGCCAGTTAGAACCAACTGGGGACACAAGGTGATAAATTGCAATTAAGATTTTGAAGTCCATTTATTTACAGCCCCACATACTTCACCCTGGTGAAATAATAGAAAATTACCAGTTTCCACCCTAGAAAAAGTACAAATGAACACTTTTCTCTCTTTCAGACTATCAGTTTACAGCACCAAGCACGTTATCCTGGAAATTACTGGATTCGATCTACAGTACTAGTCTTCTTTTAGATCACCAACCCATTTCTATCCCTTTTCAACTTGTTTTAATGTAAATCTTAATGATATTCATGTTAATTAATGCATTGATATAATCGCTCTTGTACATTGGGCATATTGGTGGACGTGCCGCCCTTTTATAATTTATACTAAATTAAATAAAAGTAAATTTCAATTAAATTAAAAAAATTCTCCATTGCACCTGAGCGTCAGCATACTCATAGTTGCTAAGTTTTCAGATTGCTTATGTAAGACATTTTCTTAATTTCGAAAATGTATGGGAAATAGTGGCTTGCAGTACTTTTCCTGACTTCTGATGGGTGTTAGGAGCACCTCGATAACTTCTTGAAAATGCCTGAAACAGGGGGTCATTGGTAGTGAAACGTAGAAAGAGCCCTAAGAGCATTTACAGGAACAGGGTTTTGTGGGAAAATGCTGCATTCACTAATGAGTTAGAATAACTGAATCTAACAAGAAATGGAATGCAGTGCCAGTCTCGTAGTAACCTTTCTGTAAGCCCATCTGTGCATTAGCAGAGCCAATAGCTCTTGCTAAACACTTAAACGGTCCCGAAAGCGAGACCGATTGCATGGTAAACGCTTGTTTAACTTCTCAATCAATACATTTATAGAGCGTGCTACTCACCCGTAAGGGTCTCAAGGCGCTGAAGGGAGGGGGGGTGTTGCTACTGCTCGTAGAGCCAGGTCTTAAGGTGTTTCCTGTAGGTGAGGTGGTCCTGGGTCAGTCGTAGGTGGGGACGGAGTTCCACATCTTGGCCGCCAGGTAGGAGAATGATCTTCCTCCGGTGTGGTTCTGCGGATCCGTGGGACGGTGGCGAGGGCGAGGCTGGCGGAGCGGAGTTTGCGGGTTGCAGTGTGGAAGGTGAGGCGGTTGTTGAGGTATTCAGGGCCTATGTCGTGGAGCGCTTTGTGTGCATGGGTGAGGAGCCTGAACGTGATTCTTTTGCTGACGGGGAGCCAGTGCAGGTCTCTCAGGTGGGCTGATATTTGGCTGTTGCGAGGGATGTCATGGATGATTTGTGCGGATGCGTTTTGTATGCGCTGGAGTCTTTTCTGAAGTTTGACTGTGGTTCCTGCGTATAGGGCGTTCCCGTAGTCTTGTCGGCTTGTGATGAGGGCCTGGGTGACCATCTTTCTAGTTCCAATAGGGGTCCACCGGAAGATCTTGCGGAGCATGCGCAGGGTGTTGAAACAGGAGGATGAGATGGCGTTGACTTGCTTGGTCATCGTGAGAGAGGAGTCCAGGATGAATCCCAGGTTGCGTGCGTGGTCAGTGGGTGTAGGTGCGGTGCCCAGTGCTGTGGGTCACCAGGAGTCGTCCCAGGCAGATGGGGATGGTCCGAGGATGAGGACCTCCGTCTTGTATGAGTTCAGTTTCAGACAGCTAAGTTTCATCCATTCCGCGACGTTTTTCATTCCTTCCAGGAGGTTGAGTTTGGCGGTGGCTGGGTCTTTGGTGAGGGAGAGTATCAGCTGGGTGTCGTCGGCGTATGAGATGATGTTGAGGTTGTGTTTGCGTGCGATGGCGGCGAGGGGGCTCATGTAGATATTGAAGAGGGTTGGGCTGAGCGATGAGCCTTGGGGTATGCCGCAGATGATCTTGGTGGGCGCGGAGCGGAAGGGAGGGAGGCGGACTCTCTGGGTTCTGTCGGAGGGGAATGAAGTGATCCAATCCAGGGCTTTACCTTGGATCCCGGCGGCGTGGAGGCGGGTTATTAGGGTGCAATGGCAGACTGTATCAAAGGCGGCTGAGAGGTGTAGGAGGATGAGGGAGGTTGTTTCCCCGTTGTCAAGCAGGGTCCTGATGTCGTCGGTGGCTGCGATGAGGGCGGTCTCGGTGCTGTGGTTGGCTCGAAATCCGGACTGGGATGGGTCGAGGAAGCCATTGTCCTCGAGGAATGCGGTCAGCTGTTTATTGACGATCATCTTCTCGATAACTTTTGCAGGGAAGGGAAGAAGAGAGATGGGGCGGAAGTTCTTGAGGTCTTTAGGGTCCACTTTGGGTTTCTTCAGTAGGGCGTTGATCTCTGCGTGCTTACAGCTCTCTGGGAAGGTGGCGGACGCGAGGGAGTTGTTTATGACGTTCCATAGGTGGGGTGCGATGATGGTGTCAGGTTTGTTGAAGATGTGGTGAGGGCATGGGTCGGAAGGAGAGCCGGAGTGGATGGTGTTCATAGCATGGGCGGTGTCTTCAGTGCTGATGGGAGTCCAAGCGCTGAGGGTGGTTGTAGGGAGCGTTGGTTCGGTGGCTGGGGGCAGAGTCTGGGCATCGAAGCTGTTGTGTATATCGGCTATCTTGCGGTGAAAGAACGTGGCGAGGGAGTTGCAAAGGTCTTGCGACGGTGTGATGTCGTTGCTGCTGGCACTGGGGTTGGAGAGCTCTTTTACAATGCTGAAGAGTTCCTTGCTGTTGTGTGTGTTGTTGTCCAGCCGCTCTTTGAATTATGTATTTTTAGTGGTGCGGATCAGCTGGTGGTGTTTGCGAGTGGCGTTCTGGAGGGCTGTCAGGTTTTCTGTTGTCTGTTCGCGGCGCCAGGTTTTCTCGAGGGTTCGGCAGGATTTCTTTGATTCTTTGAGGTCGTCGGTGAACCATGTGGTTTTCCTGTTGCCGGGCTTGCCTGGAGGGTTCTTCAGTGGTGCAAGGCCCTCGGCGCAGGTGATGATCCACTGTGTGAGGTTGCGGGCTGCGTCGTTGGTGTCAGTAGTGTTGATTGGTGGGTTCTGGCTCAGTGATGTGGTTAGCTTGTCTGCGGTGACTTTGCTCCAGCATCTGCGTGGGATCTGTTGCGGGCGGTGGTGGGATGTGGTCTTCTTAAACGTGAAGTGGATGCAGCTGTGGTCGGTCCAGTGTAGTCCGGTGCAGTGGCTGAAGGCAACGTGGCTGCTGGCAGAGAAGATGGGGTCGAGCGTGTGCCGGCGTAGTGGGTGGGGGTGTTCACCAGTTGCTTGAGTCCGAGGTTGGCAAGGTTGTCGAGCAGGGTGGTGGTGTTGTTGTCGTTGTTGTTCTCCAGGTGGAAGTTTAGGTCACCTAGGAGGATGTAGTGGGCTGATGAAGTCGGCGATGGCTTCACTGAGTTGTGTGCGTGGGCCCGGGGGTCTGTAGATGAGGGTTCCTCTGAGGGTGGTCTTGGGGTCGGTGTGGATCTGGAAGTGTAGGTGTTCTCCCGTGGTTGAGGGCATCTTCGGAGTTTGTCGTGACGCCGATGGTGTTCCTGTAGATGATGGCGATTCCTCCTCTGGTTTGGTTGACGCGGTCAGGGAGGCAGCGGCGCGAAAGCGCAAGGGATGGAAGCGGGTGGAGGGGTGATACAAAAGGAAAAAGGGGGCGGGGAGAGGGCACAAAGGGCATCAGTACGTGAAAAAAGACAACAGTAAAAGAAAACTATCAATCAATCAATGGCAACACAATAAAGGTTGGAATCAGGCAAACCAAGCAGTTCAGGACACAGCAGGTAGTGGCAGCGGGACAGCGGCACAGGAGGACCGTGTGGCGGCTGAGGGGGGCGACCTACCTGGTTACAGGTTCAACTTCTGTGTTGCCTGTGGTGTGTTTAAAGTAACTGCTCTATTTCTCCCATAAGCCTCTGTTCTCAGTCATCAATCCTCTGCCTCTGACATATGAAACAATGTCCACTTTCCGCAGTACAAGTGGGCTATTAAGAGGTGCTGGCAGACACTCGCTTTTCATTTGTGGTATTTAGTTACATATTGCCAAGTTCATGGTCTCTTTCCTCATGTTAACATGCCTTCACCTCCACTCAGTGTTACAGAGAGGTGAGGGGTATTCTGCACCGTCCACTGTGCATGCACTATGGGGAGCATCTGTCCAGCTGTCACAACAGACATTAGGACATACACAAAGATGCACTGCAGAGGGCCATTGTCACTCTTGCGGTGGGTGGGATACCAGTCTCCCTCTTTGGCAGCACCCGTTCTTCTCTCACCAAATCTCTGCTTCTTTCCAGCCCTTCTTCATCCTTCTCTCCACCACGTCTGTTTCAGCACTGTCACAGTTCTGCCGTCCTCTGTCCACCTTTATCTCACTGCTATACCATCCTTGGGACCCCTGCCCTCTGTTCCTTTTCACTTCGTCTCTCTAATGCTCTATAGACCCCAGAGGCTCAACTAGAACCAGATTTCATGAGGGGTTGGAGGGGGGCCGATAACATTTTTAGTGGTGGGCTAATTCTCCCAGCAATAGGCAGAGTGGAGATGCAGGGGCTCCAAGAAGAGTTGAAAAACACCAAAGCCTCGTTAACAAGCGAATGGTCTTTTAAAGACCTGTGAAGGACTCGGGTGCGGCTGGCAGCACAAAAACTATCTGTGTGTGTGCCCGGGAAGCTATCTCAGCCAGGGCTGACACACACGATGGGTGAGAGGGGCTGAAGCTCTTTGGGCCTAATGGGCATTGAGCATCTGATATACCCTCTGCTAATCCCGCTACCCACTGCTGCTTTCCCCTCCTGCCTGTCTCCGCTCGTCGTGGTATTGGCTCCTCTTTTTCTACATCTCTCCACCACACTCTTCTTCACTCACTAATGCTAAGTTCCCTCTTTCTGCCACCCTCTGAGCCTTTCTACATTTCTGCCACCACCTGCTGTCCACTCAGTCTGCCTCCCATTCTCTGCCCCACTTTTTGTCCCCTTTTCTCATCGGCACTCATCTCTATCTGCCCCCCACCCACCGCCTCTCCTTGGCCTTCTCTGAGTCAAGCTCAGCTCTCGCTTTGAAGTGGTCTTATGCAGTGAATGCTCCCATTCAGCAGAAGAGGCCACAGCTGGATAATGGGAGCCAGATGTGTGTCACGGGACACAGTCCAAAAGAAGCTCATGTTCTCCTGGCCTGTTTATCAACACATCCTTTGGCAGGGACATATTTTATACATGTTCCCATATATCCACCTCCCTGACGCCCCCCACTCCAGAGAGCTTTCCAGTAAACTGTACCTCGCCATGTGCTAACTAGGGCAGTGGCGCCTGAGTTGCTGATAATCTAAGGAGCCTTCTTTCACTGTGCTTTGGAAGAAGTGATAACGCCTTCCTGACACCAGCGCCGGATTTAGACTTGATAAGGCCCTAAGCTATTTGAAATATGGGGTCCTTTATAAGTCCAGATATTTATGTGACTATGTCAGTGTCAGTGACAAATATGATTTTCGGATACCTAGAGGGTATCCGAAAATCATATATATGATATATGAAGTATATTGATAGTGAAATAATAAATCTTTAACTTAAAATCATTTTTATTCATAACAAACTTAAAAATGCAAACTCTGGTAAAAAGAAACAAAAGTTCTTTTAAAAGGCACAATTTACAAAGGCTTATTATCTAATCTTTTGAAACATGTTATAAAGATTAAGGAATTATATTAAACTAAAATATTTTCTTTCTTGCCTTTGCCAGAGCAAAGTCACTGATGACATCATCAAATGATAAACTGCGTAGTTTGTCGGTTTCTATGCACATGAGACTGAGGGAACATAATTTATCTTGAGTCATTGATCTAAATTCATTTTTTATCCTCTTCAGCTGAGAAAAAGATCTTTCTCCAGAGCAATTTGCAACCATCATACTAAGAAACAATCTCAAAATTGCTTCTACATTAGGGAATGCTGATTGGACACGATCGTTAAATATTACCCTATACAGATCCTGATGTGTCAGACTATCTTGTTCCGCTGAACCATGGGCTTGACTATGTCTAACATATTGATGAAAATGCTTGACTGCTCCTACAAGATTCATGTCCACATCTTCAGGATATGTTTGGCATAAAGCACTCACTCCTTCATGAATCTCTTCTTCTGTAGCTTCTAGTTTTGTTAAGAATGAAAACTTTTTTGCAGCTTCATTGTATACTGAGGCCCTCTGTGCCAGAATTTACTCTAATGCATCCATCATAGGTATAAATGTTTTGATTCTTAACTTGTCTCTTGGGTCAAGGTTCTCTAAAGCATCATCTTCATCATCATTGATATGCCTTCTTCTGTATCTTCCTTTCTTGTAATCAACATCAGGCAATTTTTTCTTAGCTTCTTCTTCAAAATGATCGAAAAGATCCCTGGAACCTTTAACAATATCCGAAAGTGAAGCATACAATTTCCTACATACATCTAGACTAATTTGGGGGTCTTGCAGTGATTGACTAGTCTTGTGAAATTCATCAAGCAAGTAACTCCACAAATATAACAATACCATAATTTCAAACTCCTCTATTTTATTCAAAATGTTTATGGCTTGATTTCTTGTTTCGCCTTTCTCTGTAGTATCAATATGCAGCTGATGCAATGCACTTGTGGCCATTGAATGTGCTTCCCATCTAGTTTTTGACAAAGACTTTGGAACTTTTGAATCATCTTTGAAGAATGACAACAGTACTGCCCATCTATGTGTAGATGATGAAAAGAAATGATATATTTCTTGAACAATTCCAAAAAAGTTTACTGCATCTAAACAACAGTCAACTGCTGCTCTACCAACAAGATGCAGGGAATGACCAGCACATGGAATATACATAGCATACTTGTTAATCTTCAATATTATTTCTTGCATACCCTAGTATTTGCCAGACATATTGGCAGGATTATCATATGACTGGCCTAGACACATACTAAAATCTATTTTGCACTCATTTGTAAGGACGTTTTGCACCATCTTAGCCATACTTTCCCCTGTGTGGCTACCCATCTCTAGGAAAGTTAGAAAATGTTCAATAGGGAGCCCATCATCTGGTGAAACATACCTCACAATAACAGTGAGCTGATCAATATGGGACCGGTCTGGAGTGGAATCTACAGATAAACTGAAGTACCCTGCAGTTCTTAAATCATCCAAGATTGAGTCTCTTACTTTATGTGCCATAATTTGGATAGATTCATCACATATTGTTTTAGAATGATAAGATGTGACACCTGATCCTTTATTCCCAAATGTTTTTATATGGCTTGCTAGAAAAGGATCAAATTTTGCTATAAGTTCGAGTAATCCAAAGAAATTGCCATTGTGAGGAGAACCAAATGTTTCCTTATCTCCTCTGAAAGGTAAACCACGCTCTGCCACAGTAATTATGACTGCCACAACTCGTTCAAGAACATTTTTCCATTACTGCCGTTTATTATCTGTTTTACTAGTTGCCAGTCAATTGTTGAGCCACGTTTTCTTGTAAGATATGTTACCGAAGCTGTTCTATGGTCTACAGAGTTTTAATGACTTTGAACTAAATAGGTGTTGCGCCAATCACAAAATCCATCGGATGATAATGGTGTAGAAGAATTTGAAAAGAGTTTACACACGAAACAGAATACACGACCAGTTGCTGGCGAATATACTAACCATTCTCTGCAATATTTTTCACCATTAGCCTGTTTGGGATAGAACAAGCTTTTCAAGCAATATCTGTCGTTTCGCAAAAAGCTTCTTTGATTTTTCAAATGAGCCATTTGAGTGCTGACATTCTGACGGACCTTTTTCTACCCAGTATAAAATCTCATCTTTACTTAAATCACCCCATACCCCAACATCATTCTGTTTGTTTTTTGATGCTGAATCTTCTGTGCTTGTACTACTACTCTCCGGTTTATAAATCTTAATATTTGTTGCTTCATGGTTTGAAGTAGATTCTATACAACTAGATGTACCAGGCTCTGTATCAGGAATAGGGTGAATATCCCGTGACTGACTTACTGTGGTAGAGGCTTTTGGTTCATCAGGCCCCATATCTATCTTCTTCTTTGTTAAGAAACTATCTATTTTTTTTAACTTGCTAAGCTCTTCTTTAGCTCTCGGCTTCTTTTTCCTCTTTGGAGCTCCACTTTTATAACTTCTGGTTGACATCTTGCAAACTGTGGGAAGGATATTTAATATAACTATAAACATACTATATTTAAAAGTAATATAATGCATGACATTTTTTTTTCATTGAAAATTTCCTGTGATATTACCACTACTTACCAGCAAGTGATATTTTTCATAATAAATAAACATGCAAAGAGAAAATTAACAATATCCTCTCAAGTTTTAATATTAGTTTAATTAATTAAATTAACAAAGAAAAAAAACAATTAACATATACATTAATACTTAATTTAATACAATCAAAACAAAATAATATGTATTTTTTAATTTGCAGTTCTTTCAAATATATATTTAATAATAACAAATTGTAAGTTTATATATTAAACTTACAATTTGTTATTATACTGACAAAAAAAACATTAAAAATATATATGCTATATAAGAGCAGGCAAGCACTTTGGATTTAACATTGGCGGCCACCGTTTTAACGGAAACTGCCTGGCTGTAAGGACCTTTGATGTTAACCTCTGCTTCCACCATGCTTTATTCCTTAACGCAGATGTAATGCACGGTGGCATGGCATCCGATGTTAAAATCCAAGGTACTTGCATGCACTGAGCCGCTTTCACCGACTACTACGCAAAGGCAAATGAAAGCGTGGTTAAGTCAGTGAAAGCGGATTAGTGCAGGCAAGAAACTTGCATTTAACATCGGATGCCCAGTACCTAAAAAGGACTTTTAATGTTAACGTTGTCTGCCCCTGCGCTCTATTACTGAAGGCAGATCTAAAGCGCAGAGGCAGCCAACGTTAAAATCAAGGAGCCTTTCAGGCATTCCTTCGATTTTATCAACGCTGCTACGGCTGAGTTAGAGGCCACTTACCTCATAACTGCCCGATTTTACAGACTCTGCAACTGCTCGATTAGGGGCCCACTTAACTCACAGCTGCTCCGGGAGGCCCAGATCGAAAACAAATGCGAAGTGTGGTTCCAGGCTGCGATTAACTGTTTCAGGCTGCAAATCGCGGTGCCAGCCCGGAAATGACAGGTGGCGCATGACTAAGAGGAAGAACATCACGTTCTTCAGCTCACCCCGCCCAGCTAAGCTCACTTCAGCCAATCGGAGCAGCTGGTTTGTGTGAGGGCGGGCAAGGGCGATGATAGCTGTGAAAGACAATGAAGGATTACAAAATACAATGCTTATAAAGCGTTATATGACATTTCAATAATTAGATAGCAGCGCGAGCTACTCTCAGAGGGTCGGCGAGCTACTACCGGTAGCTCGCGATCGACCGGTTGGAGTTGGAGACCCTGCCCTGCCCTAGGCAAATAGCGTTTTGTTCTTCGAAAAGGGGCTCTAAAAAAATTGGGGGAAGAGTATGGGACATCCCGGACGTGCAGCATTGGGACTAATAATATTTTTGGGGGGCCCCCAAGAAAGTGGGGGCCCCAAGCTATAACTTCTGTAGCTTATACGTAAATCCTGCGCTGGTAGGGAATGGAGGGCTTTTGTTTATCGGAGAGTAGGAGACGAGTCAAGGTCAATGTAAACACAGTACAGACGTCACTGAAAAGATGGGCAAGCATGGTGCAGTTTGGATACAGCAGAGTCTAGGTGGCGAAGGATCATTTTCTATTTCAGGTCGGCTTATCCCCAAAGGCAGTATTGGCCAGGCCTATAGGGCAACCACACAGTGCCTCGTGGGCAGGTCTAAAAAGTCAGTGTGTGCGCTGTTTTTAGGTCAAGCCTGGGCAGCGCATGCGCTGCTCTGCCAGGCATGCTGTATTCCAGTATGACTCGAAGCCCCGCCCACTCCGCCCTAATTTTTCATCGTCCTTTGTAAAGGTTGGCTTCTAATTTGTTAAAAGGCTTGTTAGTCTCTCTTTAATATCGCCATGTCTTCATTTGTAACCTCCCATGAAGACAGGCCCTTTTACTTCTGAAGTTACACCGTATGTCTTATTTAGTTAGAAATAACTATTTTCCTTAATGAGTTTCTCCTACTGCAGGCAGGACATGCTTGCCTGCAACATTCAGTGCGCCATGCGCGCTTGCACTTTCCAAGCAGCCCGGGACAAGGGCGGCTGTTTCTCTGAAGTGAAATATGTCTCACATTTAGAAGAGTTTGAGCTATTGGCATTGTTAATGACTATGCCTTTTATCTATGTGTTAATTATCAAAAAGGACATATAAAATGTATTGTCATATACAATGCCAGTAGCTGAAACTCTCCGGAAAGCAAGACCTATTGCATTGCAAATGCCTGTTACCATTCTTTTTACCTCGTCAAGGGTCTGCTGGAAGCAACAACACAACTGGTTCACCAGGCCTGCGTTTGGTGCTCTTTCTTCCAGCAGAACTTTCTTGTAGGAAGTTGAGTCTGCTAACTTTTGTTCTGACAATTAACAGAGCAGTTCCGGATTGGAAGCCAGTCTTAACCTGACATCATTATTAATTAAAAGTGAGATTGAGGTCAGTGAATGATTAATGACCAGTGACTCAGCCTCCTCACATTCCTATATCAACCCTACGGACTCCTGCACAGTGTGAGCAGATTACTCTTCATAATAGGTGGAGGGTGTAATTATCATGATGAGATAATCTCTTGGCATCTGCAAGATCCTCTCTTTCTGAACAGTCTCAGCAAGAAATTGACTCCAGAAATGCAGGTTGTCTGGCATCCAAGGAGCAAATAGGACAATCCACTCCTTAGCCCTTGCAGCCATGTGTTGGATTATGGAAGGGCACTCTGACAAATTACATAAAAAGACTTCTTTTGACTGCCATTCCATCATTGGAGAGAGTTTTCTCAGCTAGTGTTCTAGCTTTAGGCAGCATCGGTCAGGTGTCTCTAGGAACCACAGCAAGGTAGATAGAATAAACATTTGTCAATGCCAATGGGTCTCATTATTTCGCATCTCTGTATTATATTTTTTCAGGTTATATCAAAGAAAAGATTCCTTTCTGGGTACTTATTTCACAAGGTGACCATGAGGCCTATCCGTAGCAATTGGCTGTATTTGACATTTACAATTGACAAATTCAAGAGGTCAAAATTTAAGTCTCCACACTAGGTTATTTGTACTTTTTACTCAAAGTTTTATTTTATAGAAATTCATATTTAGGCATTCATTTTAAATACACATTGTAATTTAACACTGTGGTTCTCTGGTACAAATATATATCTAATGGCTAACAATTCCGTATTACGGTTATCTAACACAGAGTCACCACTTTATAGTATGCATTCAAAATTTAAAATACAATAATACAACAAATTAATAAAAGAACATTTTTTCACAGTTTAAAATGGTCCAAAGGGTCGACGCGTTTCGGTGCGTTTATTATACTGAGTGCACCTTCATCAGGACAGAATAAGTTAAAAACAGGTGTACATCTTCTTTCTGAAAAAATGAATAGAATGCATATTATTAGTGCGAAATTTCTAGTTTGAGTTTTTGTCCTAGTTTGTGGGCTTAATACTTTAAATTTGCAACAAAATTTCCTTACTTTAAATTTAAGAAAAAGGACGTCCTTCAAGTAATTTTCTGGGACGTATTGTTCTTTAGTTTGTCTGGTAGCACGTGTTTATCAGTTCACGGCCTTCAGTGATCTATAATCATAATTTCCTTATTAGTAATGTTTTACATTGTTTGTATTTTCAATTTACGAGTCGGTTACGATATGGTGGGCTGCACTTACTTGTGTTGATTATTAAGAACATGTGATCACTGAATCGGGATAAGTGGTGTCTTCTCCAGGTGGCGTATTTTTCTTAAGGTATATACTCCCCTATATGGTCTCCCGACAATACTCTTAAATGGAGGAAATATAACATATCTTTTTAGGGCCTTAGACATGTTTAAAGAATCTTGATATCCAACATGCTAGTTTTCTACCTACCGATTATTTGAATCCTGTCAGTTTTAAAGGCTTTTGGCTCATTAGGTTGGTAGTCCTGACGGTTCTAGGGATTGTTGTCGCTGCACTCGCTTGCCAGCCTCGCTCCTTTTATTTGATTCTTAAGAGCTATTCGTGGGGCATAACAGAGGTGAGGCATAGGTGTTAATTTAATGTGGACAGTTTGGATGCTGTCTTTACAACACATACAATCTTGAAAAATATATAGACACAGGTCATTATTTCCTGATAGTCTACTGCAGTCTTACTTTGCGTTTATTTTGACCCTTAAAAACAGGGTAATGCGTGAACAACAACTTATTCTCCTAGGTCCCCGTTTAGATTAAGAGTATCCTAGTACCTCATTTCAGTTGTACGGGCACTCCTTAATTTATTTACCATGAGAGTTACCCCTGCCATCCCGCTAAAACTGCGAGCTCACTCATCTCTATACTGAGCATGCTTTCATTGCTCTCACTCTACTCAGCTCCGTGTAACGAGTTATCGAGAGTGCTCTTACCTTTAATCTGGCTAGTGCTTCCTTCGTGTGGCTGGCGTCCGCTTCACTGGAGATGACAACCACACGAAGGCTGCTGGGTACTATTTATACCGGTGGTAATTGAATTATTATACCGTCGGCTGCATGTAATTGAGTGTTAAGTGTACCTAATCTCATCCATTCCGGCCATTATTGTAGTTTTTTAATCATTGTTGCTTCATCTAACCCGGGCAATAACTGACAATGCACCGGAAGTGATAAGTGTTCACGGTGCAAGGCGGCCATATTTGTAGTTTGTCGACAGTGCGCAACAACTACAAGGCCAAAATTACTGGAAACGAGGCCGGTATAATTAGAAGCCAAGTCTTTGATAAAGTTTACGGCGGCCATTATTGTAGTTTTTGGTCAATGCGCGAAAAAATGGATAAAACTTTCGGAAACACGATCGATGACTATGTAAGCCGCAACTTTATTTAAGAAGAGCGGCTCGTTGAGATATATCTATGTGCCTGCGCAAAAAACTTTTTTTGCGTGTTCATCTTTTGAACTAAAATACTATTGGAAACTCTCCACTATTTTCATTGATTACATTTCCTACATGTTCCTGCATCTAGTACTCTCCATGAGTTACCGGGAATATTGTGCACAGTACCTAATACCGGCAATTCTATGCGCACCATGCTGAAGGTATTTTCGTAATTGTCTCTACGCATTAGCCTTCATTTGTTGAACTGCGCATGCCCTGACAAGTATAATCACATTCACATTGTTTATTCAGAGCATTCTACTGCAGTTCTGTATTTATTTCTCAAACAGTAAATCTCAGTCTAACAAACAGGGGCGTGCATGTGTTTCATAATATCATCAATGCAAATGTAGATACAATTCAATATTATTTAAAGATGTAGGTACAGTTCAATATTATACATCGCTCATTTTGAAAACAAGAGAAAAAGAAAAAGGAAATACATCCTATGCATTATTACTGTCAAACAAAGATGTCTATTGCTCTAATTATAGACATCTCTAACGTGTTGATGGCTATTATACATAGCTATTTATAGAACCACATCAAGCATGTACAATTTGTTTGGCAGTTACACTCAAACTACAGCTTGTAACCACCTTTAGTCTATCAGCTCTAAATATTGTTAGTTGTCATAGAATCCCTAGCAATATCAATTAATCCTAAACATTATCTGATTATTTTATCCCACTCTTCACGATTGTTGAGCCCTTGATAATAGGATTTAAATTTTGACATATAGAATTGTTCCCTCAGTTTGCGCTTTTTGTTGGCATCTCCACCTCTCACAGAGACTTTTATTTTTTCAAGAATGAACCATTTTAAATCGTCTAGTTTATGGTTCTCTGCAGTCCAATGTTCAACTAATGGTGCATTTTGCCTTTTAAGTCTTATTGCTGATCGATGTTCTGTCAGCCTCAAGCGTATTTCTCTTCCTGTTTCTCCTATGTAACATTTGTTACAGGGGGAAAGGATTAGGTATACCACATTGGAGGTCCGGCAATTAACGTGCTCGTTCATCCAATGGGTAATACCGTTCACTTCCACTTTGTCAGTTTTGATGATACCTTTACAGTGTGTACAAGACCCACACGGCAAGTTTCCTCTAATGGGAGCACCATTGAGGACATTTCTCTGTCCATTTCTTTTAGGTTCTTGGTATGTATGCACTAGCTGGTTTCTAATAGTTCTATTTCTTCGAAAGGCATAAGTGGGTTTTGCTAACGGGGTGACTCCTGTTTTATTTAGTATTCCCCAATTTTTATTTATCAAGTTCTTTACTTTGTTGCTAAAACTATTGTAATCAGATACCATGATTATGTCGTTCTTCTGTTGTTTGGATTTCTCAGTTGGTTCAAAAAGGCTCTCTCGATTATAATACTTAGCACGCTTGTAGGCTTGTTTTATCAAGCGTTTGGGGTAGCCTCGCAGTGTAAGTTTTTCTTTTAAAATCTGTGCATGTTTCTCATAGCTGTTTCTATCACTGCAATTTCGTCTAATTCGTAAGAATTGACTAAAAGGTATGCCATCTTTTTGGCATTTAGGATGATAGCTGGTGTGGTGCAACAAGGTATTTCTATCTGTGGGTTTCACAAATAGTTCCACGTTTAATGCTTGGTCTTTTTCATAAATTTTAATATCTAGAAAATCCACAGTTGATTGACTCTTGTTAAAAGTGAATTTTAGGTTTGGGTCACCACAGTTTATCCATTCAAGGAAATGATCAAGGTCATCCTCGGTACCGTCCCATATAAAGAAAATGTCATCTATAAATCTAGACCATACCTTGACATTTTCAAAATATGGACAGATCTCATTATATACATGTTTTGACTCAAATCTCCCTACATAAAGGCAGGCGAGACTGGGAGCACAGGTGGCTCCCATGCTGGTGCCCTTGATTTGGCAATAGTAGTCTTGTTTAAACAGAAAAATGTTATTTTTAAGGATAATTTCAATACAGTCTAAGATGAAGGTGTTTTGAGCATTCAAATCGCCCAAGTCATTTTTTAATATCTCCTCCATCATTTTCACTGTATCCTCCTGGGGGATATTAGTATACAACGCTTCAATATCCATGCATACTAGCCATTGGGTCTCTTTATTAAAACTTAATCCCTCTACCCTGGAAATCATGTGGGTTGTGTCCTTTATATAGGACGGTAATTCTGCCACTAAAGGCTGAATAAAGTGGTCCACGTATTTACTGAGGGGCTCAGTTAAAGACTCTATACCGGATACTATTGGCCGCATGGGTGGGTCTTCCAAGTTTTTGTGGACTTTGGGAAGTCCATACATCGCTGGGACTTTTGGGTTTTCATTAATGAGGAAGCGGTATTCCTCCTCACAGATTACACTGTCCTCTTTGGCAAAATCTATCACTGTCTTGACCTTTTTCTTCAGGTTTTCCCATTCACTGATGTTACTGGGTCTATAATGCATTTCGTTGTTAAGGAGTTTGTACATTCTAGTTTCATAGTCTTCCGTGTTGAGGATGACTATGCTCCCTCCCTTGTCTCCTGATTTTATTGTTATGTCGTCATAAGATGACAGTGATTTTAATGCTTCCCTTTCTAATTTAGATAGGTTATTCTGTGTCCACACTTTTGTATCCAGTAGTTTCTCTAAGCCCGTGGTGACCACTTTTTCAAAAGTGTCAACCTCCGGACCTACCATGTTTGTATTAGGTGTCCAGTTGGATAGTGGTTTGAGGCCCGATTTGTTGTTAATCACTCTATTTTCTTTCCCCTCGAAGAATTTTTTTAGACGGATTTTCCTAAAAAGGTCCCTGACATCCCTCTCTATGTTGAATCTGCTGCCTATAGTACTTGGTGCAAAGCCAAGGCCTTTCTCTAATACTTTTATTTCATGCACAGTGAGTGTTTTGTTTGAGAGATTTATAATGGGGGCTTTGTGGGTCAGTGGATCAATTCTATCATTTCTTGGGTCTTTTTGGTCTAATCCCAATCCCAATCTTTTTGACTGCGGGTTCGCATGTAGGGTCTCCTCATCGTCCCCCCTGTCTGTCGGTTTCCCTGACGTCCCCTCCCCCGGGTTCTGAAACCCCTCTGCTGGCGTCTCTGTTGCTGGCCTAAAAAAGCCGGTTGGTACTCTCTGTTTGAGCCCTGTGCTCCTTCTCTATCCTCTGTCCTATTTCTGGAGTCGGAGTTTCTCTCCCCCTCCGATTCCGAGCTATTATATGAGGTGTCTGAGAAGGTGACATTTTTCCTAAGGCCAGCAACAGAGACGCCAGCAGAGGGGTTTCAGAACCCGGGGGAGGGGATGTCAGGGACCTTTTTAGGAAAATCCGTCTAAAAAAATTCTTCGAGGGGAAAGAAAATAGAGTGATTAACAACAAATCGGGCCTCAAACCACTATCCAACTGGACACCTAATACAAACATGGTAGGTCCGGAGGTTGACACTTTTGAAAAAGTGGTCACCACGGGCTTAGAGAAACTACTGGATACAAAAGTGTGGACACAGAATAACCTATCTAAATTAGAAAGGGAAGCATTAAAATCACTGTCATCTTATGACGACATAACAATAAAATCAGGAGACAAGGGAGGGAGCATAGTCATCCTCAACACGGAAGACTATGAAACTAGAATGTACAAACTCCTTAACAACGAAATGCATTATAGACCCAGTAACATCAGTGAATGGGAAAACCTGAAGAAAAAGGTCAAGACAGTGATAGATTTTGCCAAAGAGGACAGTGTAATCTGTGAGGAGGAATACCGCTTCCTCATTAATGAAAACCCAAAAGTCCCAGCGATGTATGGACTTCCCAAAGTCCACAAAAACTTGGAAGACCCACCCATGCGGCCAATAGTATCCGGTATAGAGTCTTTAACTGAGCCCCTCAGTAAATACGTGGACCACTTTATTCAGCCTTTAGTGGCAGAATTACCGTCCTATATAAAGGACACAACCCACATGATTTCCAGGGTAGAGGGATTAAGTTTTAATAAAGAGACCCAATGGCTAGTATGCATGGATATTGAAGCGTTGTATACTAATATCCCCCAGGAGGATACAGTGAAAATGATGGAGGAGATATTAAAAAATGACTTGGGCGATTTGAATGCTCAAAACACCTTCATCTTAGACTGTATTGAAATTATCCTTAAAAATAACATTTTTCTGTTTAAACAAGACTACTATTGCCAAATCAAGGGCACCAGCATGGGAGCCACCTGTGCTCCCAGTCTCGCCTGCCTTTATGTAGGGAGATTTGAGTCAAAACATGTATATAATGAGATCTGTCCATATTTTGAAAATGTCAAGGTATGGTCTAGATTTATAGATGACATTTTCTTTATATGGGACGGTACCGAGGATGACCTTGATCATTTCCTTGAATGGATAAACTGTGGTGACCCAAACCTAAAATTCACTTTTAACAAGAGTCAATCAACTGTGGATTTTCTAGATATTAAAATTTATGAAAAAGACCAAGCATTAAACGTGGAACTATTTGTGAAACCCACAGATAGAAATACCTTGTTGCACCACACCAGCTATCATCCTGAATGCCAAAAAGATGGCATACCTTTTAGTCAATACTTACGAATTAGACGAAATTGCAGTGATAGAAACAGCTATGAGAAACATGCACAGATTTTAAAAGAAAAACTTACACTGCGAGGCTACCCCAAACGCTTGATAAAACAAGCCTACAAGCGTGCTAAGTATTATAATCGAGAGAGCCTTTTTGAACCAACTGAGAAATCCAAACAACAGAAGAACGACATAATCATGGTATCCGATTACAATAGTTTTAGCAACAAAGTAAAGAACTTGATAAATAAAAATTGGGGAATACTAAATAAAACAGGAGTCACCCCGTTAGCAAAACCCACTTATGCCTTTCGAAGAAATAGAACTATTAGAAACCAGCTAGTGCATACATACCAAGAACCTAAAAGAAATGGACAGAGAAATGTCCTCAATGGTGCTCCCATTAGAGGAAACTTGCCGTGTGGGTCTTGTACACACTGTAAAGGTATCATCAAAACTGACAAAGTGGAAGTGAACGGTATTACCCATTGGATGAACGAGCACGTTAATTGCCGGACCTCCAATGTGGTATACCTAATCCTTTGCCCCTGTAACAAATGTTACATAGGAGAAACAGGAAGAGAAATACGCTTGAGGCTGACAGAACATCGATCAGCAATAAGACTTAAAAGGCAAAATGCACCATTAGTTGAACATTGGACTGCAGAGAACCATAAACTAGACGATTTAAAATGGTTCATTCTTGAAAAAATCAAAGTCTCTGTGAGAGGTGGAGATGCCAACAAAAAGCGCAAACTGAGGGAACAATTCTATATGTCAAAATTTAAATCCTATTATCAAGGGCTCAACAATCGTGAAGAGTGGGATAAAATAATCAGATAATGTTTAGGATTAATTGATATTGCTAGGGATTCTATGACAACTAACAATATTTAGAGCTGATAGACTAAAGGTGGTTACAAGCTGTAGTTTGAGTGTAACTGCCAAACAAATTGTACATGCTTGATGTGGTTCTATAAATAGCTATGTATAATAGCCATCAACACGGTAGAGATGTCTATAATTAGAGCAATAGACATCTTTGTTTGACAGTAATAATGCATAGGATGTATTTCCTTTTTCTTTTTCTCTTGTTTTCAAAATGAGCGATGTATAATATTGAACTGTACCTACATCTTTAAATAATATTGAATTGTATCTACATTTGCATTGATGATATTATGAAACACATGCACGCCCCTGTTTGTTAGACTGAGATTTACTGTTTGAGAAATAAATACAGAACTGCAGTAGAATGCTCTGAATAAACAATGTGAATGTGATTATACTTGTCAGGGCATGCGCAGTTCAACAAATGAAGGCTAATGCGTAGAGACAATTACGAAAATACCTTCAGCATGGTGCGCATAGAATTGCCGGTATTAGGTACTGTGCACAATATTCCCGGTAACTCATGGAGAGTACTAGATGCAGGAACATGTAGGAAATGTAATCAATGAAAATAGTGGAGAGTTTCCAATAGTATTTTAGTTCAAAAGATGAACACGCAAAAAAAGTTTTTTGCGCAGGCACATAGATATATCTCAACGAGCCGCTCTTCTTAAATAAAGTTGCGGCTTACATAGTCATCGATCGTGTTTCCGAAAGTTTTATCCATTTTTTCGCGCATTGACCAAAAACTACAATAATGGCCGCCGTAAACTTTATCAAAGACTTGGCTTCTAATTATACCGGCCTCGTTTCCAGTAATTTTGGCCTTGTAGTTGTTGCGCACTGTCGACAAACTACAAATATGGCCGCCTTGCACCGTGAACACTTATCACTTCCGGTGCATTGTCAGTTATTGCCCGGGTTAGATGAAGCAACAATGATTAAAAAACTACAATAATGGCCGGAATGGATGAGATTAGGTACACTTAACACTCAATTACATGCAGCCGACGGTATAATAATTCAATTACCACCGGTATAAATAGTACCCAGCAGCCTTCGTGTGGTTGTCATCTCCAGTGAAGCGGACGCCAGCCACACGAAGGAAGCACTAGCCAGATTAAAGGTAAGAGCACTCTCGATAACTCGTTACACGGAGCTGAGTAGAGTGAGAGCAATGAAAGCATGCTCAGTATAGAGATGAGTGAGCTCGCAGTTTTAGCGGGATGGCAGGGGTAACTCTCATGGTAAATAAATTAAGGAGTGCCCGTACAACTGAAATGAGGTACTAGGATACTCTTAATCTAAACGGGGACCTAGGAGAATAAGTTGTTGTTCACGCATTACCCTGTTTTTAAGGGTCAAAATAAACGCAAAGTAAGACTGCAGTAGACTATCAGGAAATAATGACCTGTGTCTATATATTTTTCAAGATTGTATGTGTTGTAAAGACAGCATCCAAACTGTCCACATTAAATTAACACCTATGCCTCACCTCTGTTATGCCCCACGAATAGCTCTTAAGAATCAAATAAAAGGAGCGAGGCTGGCAAGCGAGTGCAGCGACAACAATCCCTAGAACCGTCAGGACTACCAACCTAATGAGCCAAAAGCCTTTAAAACTGACAGGATTCAAATAATCGGTAGGTAGAAAACTAGCATGTTGGATATCAAGATTCTTTAAACATGTCTAAGGCCCTAAAAAGATATGTTATATTTCCTCCATTTAAGAGTATTGTCGGGAGACCATATAGGGGAGTATATACCTTAAGAAAAATACGCCACCTGGAGAAGACACCACTTATCCCGATTCAGTGATCACATGTTCTTAATAATCAACACAAGTAAGTGCAGCCCACCATATCGTAACCGACTCGTAAATTGAAAATACAAACAATGTAAAACATTACTAATAAGGAAATTATGATTATAGATCACTGAAGGCCGTGAACTGATAAACACGTGCTACCAGACAAACTAAAGAACAATACGTCCCAGAAAATTACTTGAAGGACGTCCTTTTTCTTAAATTTAAAGTAAGGAAATTTTGTTGCAAATTTAAAGTATTAAGCCCACAAACTAGGACAAAAACTCAAACTAGAAATTTCGCACTAATAATATGCATTCTATTCATTTTTTCAGAAAGAAGATGTACACCTGTTTTTAACTTATTCTGTCCTGATGAAGGTGCACTCAGTATAATAAACGCACCGAAACGCGTCGACCCTTTGGACCATTTTAAACTGTGAAAAAATTTTCTTTTATTAATTTGTTGTATTATTGTATTTTAAATTTTGAATGCATACTATAAAGTGGTGACTCTGTGTTAGATAACCGTAATACGGAATTGTTAGCCATTAGATATATATTTGTACCAGAGAACCACAGTGTTAAATTACAATGTGTATTTAAAATGAATGCCTAAATATGAATTTCTATAAAATAAAACTTTGAGTAAAAAGTACAAATAACATAGTGTGGAGACTTAAATTTTGACCTCTTGAATTTGTCAATTGTAAATGTCAAATACAGCCAATTGCTACGGATAGGCCTCATGGTCACCTTGTGAAATAAGTACCCAGAAAGGAATCTTTTCTTTGATATAACCTATTGACCCAGTCCTTTCTGGTCCTTGGGAAACTCTCTTTTTTGTGAGATTTTTTCAGAATACATGTTAAGCCGGACAGCTAAAGCTGTCTGTACGCCAGAGTTACTAAGCATTGGCAAAGTTAATACAATTGACCGTTCTACAGTGAAGGGAAGTAAAGGAAGGGCACGGAGATAAGAGGGTAAAGGAAGGTGAGAGGAGGCATACACAGGTGGTATGGTTGTGTATGATCACCTATAGTGAGCACATTTGTTGTTGAAATGACTTTGTGAAGTAAAAAACACACAGCAGAAACAAATACTGCAAGGTTCACCCGGAGCCTTGCTTGGGAATACTTGCAAGGGTTTGTTTTAAAGTGGGACTGAAGGAAATTGTTCAGCACCTTTTCACTTCTGCACATACAGGATTTATTAATTTTATATATTACTTGCATATAGATCAGTACTTTCATAACCCACCAAAAATCGCCCCTTAATCCACTTGTGCATCCTGACCCACAGTTTGGGAAACACTAGATTATAGTGTTCTCACATGTGTGGGATTAACAGTTTTAATAAGGCCAGCTTTAACTCTGAACCAATACTTTTGATACTCACTGCACTGCCCGATGATAAGCTTGACCTCAGAACAGTCTCTTCTACATTCAAGCATGAAATGCGATAGGAGTTCCTGTCAGAGACTGCAGCCCAGACCCTGGTTATTACAGAGGACCTGATTACGAATCGGTTAGGAAATCTTCCCGATCTAATTGGTTTGGAAATTGTTTTTGACTAACTCAGAACGGGAGAGTCCGACCTACTGAGTATGATACATCCGGATGCTTCCAGATACGATTTGGTTGGACTCCCATTGACTTCTACAGGAGCCTATGTTCCTGACTGCATCGTAATCTGGCCCCCGGTCGGGACGACACGTTTACGATCAGATTCAGATGGAGCAAATGCCGTTAGGAGGCCTTCCTAACTGCATTGTAATCGTTCCCTAGGTGGGAATGCTTTCCTAACAGCATCATAATAGGGCACTGAATTTATAGTTCAGTGCCAGGTCAGCATAAAGGGCCAGATGTAGGTAAAATCAGTTTTACGAGTCCTTAATAGCGATTTTTAGCGAATTGCTATTAAGGACACGCAAAATTGAATGTTTGTAGGAATTGCAATAATAATAGCGATTCCTTAATATTCCTTAATTGTTAATTGCAAATTGCAATTCGCAATCAAGGAATACCTTCTCATTCATTCCTGTGGGCCTAGAAGCCCATAGGAATGAATGGGAATTGCGCACACAATTTGCGAGGACCCAATAGATACTCTCAAATTGCATGCGCAATTTCAAGGGTGCAAGTTTCCAAAAGGACACCCTTTTGCACCCCTGAAATGTACATTTAGCACACATACATGCCCTAAAGGCATGTATGGGTGCCACATGGCACTTTGAAAAAAGCAAAAAAGTGCTTTTTTAAAGGAAATGTGTGATTCCTTAAGGCAATATCGCAATTTGCGATGCCTACTAGCATAGCATTTAGGGAATCGCAAATTGTGTTTCTCCAAATGCTTGCACAAAATAAGGAATCACAATTTTTGCGATTCCTTATTTTGGGAGTAGGTATATGCCTTCCTGCATTGCACACAGCTGAATTGCAAACAGTGATATTCTGCAAATTTCAGTGTTTGTGATTGCAATTTGGCTTGCTACATCTGGCCCATAGTTTGTTGTGGTCAGTAGCACTTTGCAAGGCACACTCCACTAACTCTCTGTTAATCAGGCATACTTGTCCATGGGCTTTAACCATAAACAGAGTCAAAATGTATTATCTCTTAATATGATCATAAATTCATCTGCTTGTTGAATGTGAAATTAATCCGTTTATTTTCAGATTTAAAACATGCATTCAAATGGAAGAGTGGGGAGCACCTACACAGACCCAGTAGACAACAGTGAGACTAAAACACACCTGTAGGCTGACCCAAGATGTGATTGACAATGTCTCAATCCATTCACTGAAGCTCTCAAAGCCAAAGAAGCTAAAGGTTGAAGGAGGCTGAGCCAATAACTCTTTCTGTATGTAGAAAGTATATATTGAATATAATATGTTTACCATGAATGGCTTAATCATCAATAAATGTCAAACCTAAAAGGAATACAATATTTTTTAATTTTAACAGATATTGCCATTTTTGACATCATCTGGTTCCTGATTCATATAATTGGTGTTTCAATGGCATGATTCAGGCCTGGGCTCTTAAGGTTTCACCAGTGTGTTACCATCAATAGTGCAACAGGTGCATTGACACCGGGGACTAGGGTTGCCACCTTTGTAAAGGAGAAATACCAGCCACACTACAGCATCCCAATTCTTAACCATTCTTGCAGTGACTATGCAACATATGTATCTACAGTGCTGCAGTGCTGTCATAAAACATGAGACAAACCTTGTCAATTCCTGTGATATGTATCCTGTGTTCCCCGCTCCCTCTAGTCTATCTACTATCGGGTTTTTCTTGTTTTCAGTCTCTTTCTAATGTTGGGTGAATAACAAGCCGGGCTGATCGAAGAGCCTGTTGATTTCATGCAGTTTGGTCTCCACCCTCTCCCAATTTGTCTTTTTTTGTTTACATGCGGCTAAGTCTGAGCCCAAAAAGGGACAGAACTGCTACAGGCAGTTATCCACATGGATACATTATTGCCTGTATTGATTAAATACTGGGATTAGCTCACGCTGTTCAATTGTCGGTGGTATTGGTAAAATATTACTCAGGGGTAACCCTACTAGAGTATATGGGCCCAATGCACCCAAATTAAAGCTGGATTTCAGTATCCGATTAGTGAATATATGGCTCATTTTCCTTGCTCGATCAGCGCCCATAGCACCATTGCTACAACATTTCACACCTTATATTTGGCTCCACCCTGGGTGGGCTCTTGCTGTAATTTTGTGGTTACAGTCTGTTTTCACGCTCTATCTATGGCAGCATCGCATTGCACAACCATGCACCACTTTCTGCTCTGTACTTCTTAGCTGCTGGGACTTAAACACTCTTATGGTGTCAGTTAAAATAGAGAGTGAAAATGAGCCGTACTGAGGCAAACCTGCTCACATGGTTCACGTAGCGTGGAAATCTCTGTTCCTTCCAACACATCTCACACGATCAATTTATGGACATGGTCAAAGCAAGCAGGCCTGCCGGCAGCCCTTTTGCCACCTGTCCGCCACAAACTTTCAAGACAATTCTTTTAACAACCTCTGCTGCCACTCCAGTAAGAAGAATCATCAACGATTCCTTAACTACTGGAATATTTCCAGAAGAACTCAAATAGTCAAACACACACCCTTTACTGAAGAAGGCAAATTTGGACCCGCTGAACCATGACAACTACAGACCCATTACACATGGACCTTTCCTGGGCAAACTAATAGAAAGATTAGTGTTCACCCAAATGTCACAATTCATTGAAGAGAATAACATACTTTTAGACTTCCAAACAGGATTCCGTCCGGGAAGAGGCACTGAATCTGCCCTCTTTGCCATCTGGGATGACTTAAAGAATACAGTTGACCGCAAAGGGGTTGCTGCGCTACTTCTCTTGGACCACTCAGCTGCCTTTGACCTGGTTGACCATGACACTCTGAAACAAAGACTTTATGAAGCCGGCATAGAGAGAACTGCTCTAGACTGGATCGCGTCCTACCTTCGAAACAGAACTAATGTCATCCATACCCCACCTTTCTCGTCCAAACCGTACTCCACAAAAGCAGGGGTCCCTCAAGGTTCTATCATCTCACCCATGCTTTTCAACATCTACATGAAGTCATTGCAAGTACTGATCAATAAATTTCACCTCACGTGCTATAACTATGCAGATGACACGCAAATACTCCTTTCAACTGGAATGCCCCAAAGCCATTGGAAAATCACCAATTGTCAGCTGTCTCAGAGCCCTGGATCAGTGGGTGACTAGGAGCCATCTCAAATTGAAAGCTTCAAAAACCGAAATACTCACGTGTGGCAATTTGACACATTACAACCCACTTGCTGCATGGCCTGATGAACTGGGATCACTGCCTAAAGTATCAAAGGAGGTAAGAAACCTCGGAATGACCATGGATTCCAGGCTGTCGATGAATGCCCAAGTGGATAAACTAGCAAGATCAAGCTTTGCTACTATAAAAACGCTGCAACTAATTTTCCCTCATTTACCCTCATCTGGGATTTACACACAAGGTCCAAGCTACCATCTCCCTTGTTCTGCCCAAACTCAATTACGCCAATAGCCTCTACCACGGATCTCCTTTAACGACCATGAAAAGACTACAACAGATTCAGAACTCGGCTGCCAGACTACTCTTGCGTATCAAACTGCAAGACCACATCTCCCCTGCCTTGAAAGCCCTGCATTGGTTACCGGTTGCCGGAAGATCCACGTTCAAGCTGCTTAGTATCTCCCACAAAGTAATACATGGAATAGGACCACTATTCAGCAGGAATAAAATCACCAAACACATTCAACAAAAGAACCTCCGCTCTAAAGGAGAATCTCGCCTCAAACTCCCACCATACAAGAAAAAAAACATGGGTGGCACATCCTTCTCTGTTCAAGCAGCCAAACTATGGAACTCTTTACCCCTCAACATAAGGTCCACCGACAACCACCTTATCCTCTGAAAACTACTCAAGGTTTGGCTCTTCCCCACATAAGCATCATACGCAAACAGAAATTTACAGCATATCCCTCTGTATATAAGCATTTGTTTGCACTATAGATATGTACCTATCTTTGTGTATTATTTTGTATAAACATGTAAAATAATTTTATGTTGTTAAGAGAAAAAATAATAATAATAAATAAATAAAAATCATCTTTGGTCTACATGTACATACTTCCATTGTGCATCTATGTACCTTCCATGTACTTGGATATGTGTGTCTGTTACTTTTCTCCTGAAAAAACATATCCAATGAACTACCCTATTTCTCATCCTGTGCCTATATCAATATATTTATTCTACATATACTTACCTCCTTTATGTATCTATATACTTTCAATGTACTTATGGATCCATATATTTATCACTTTCTTCTAATTTAGCATTTCCAATGCACTACCCTATTTCTCAGCCTATACTTCGCTCAATATATCTTTTAGCCCAACCTTCTGACTCATCTCAAACTTCTTTTGACTACTCCTTCCCATGCACTACCCTATCTCACATCCTATAAATCTATCAATCCAACCTGTACATCCACTCTCTCATTTATCCCAAACCCCATACCACTACTATGATCGCCAAAATAACCCTTTCTAGACTCTCTCCTACTCTACCCCTCCTTGCATCAACTGACACCTCTTTTTACTATATCGATCCCCTAAAACAAACCTTTCTGAACTCTTCCCTCTGACTACTCCCCTCCAAAACTCCTTTTTACTCATCCAAAAGCCTCCTCCTACTGCTAAGACCGAAAAAAAATCCTTTACTCTTTCATCCCTCCACTCTCCTTTTCAATCAAAATTAACAGACTGACATGTTCACTTCTCAAATTCCATATTCAACTATACTAATATACTACCCAAATAACTGAATAACATATCCACTACTCAAATTACTTCATATTTATACTATACAAATTTTCAACACTATTCCTTTATGGGTTCCGGAGTGGCGTGCTACTCGCCAGAAAAGCGCTTCTACACCCATCAGGGGTAACAAGTGCTATATGAATGCAAATCTTTCTTCCCCTTTTATCCCTCTGCTATCCATCTCACTCCAAGTAAACCGACTAATATCCACCACTGAAATTACTTCATATTTCACCATATTAATTCACCACTAATCCTTTGTAGATTTCCTGAATAGCGTGCGTCAACAAGTGCTATATAAATACAAACCTTTGTTCTCCTCTATCCTTCTGCTATCATTCCAAATCCAAATAACTGACTAACCTATCCACCACTGTGAGAATTTGGCCTGATATATGATGTTCACTAGTTCTAGTGATCACCTTGTATCAGTCCAAACAACCCTTATGGTGATTGGTTGTAAGTCAACCTTATAGACCAGCTATCCTAATGATAGCATGGACAAAGCAGTTTTAGGCTAAACTCTTTTGGCATGTGAAGCCAGCTGTTTTACCACAATATAACCCCTTGAATACCAGATGAATGGACACCACACAGGTTGTTATGAAAATAAACAATATATTTATTAATAACAAACACCTCTGAACTCTTCATGAGATCAGAGGGCTAAGCACATGACAATCTCTTGGAAAAATACGACAAGTTGCACAAAATTACAATTGTGCCATAGGGGCACGACAAACCATATACTAAGTAAGTGGAATGTGAGAGTCGATAGAAAGAATGGAGCTGTCCAGAGGCTGGAGGTTCGCTAGGACTAAACTATCTTCACCTTAGGTAAGTAATAGGAGGCCCACGGGACGCGTGTGCAGAGTGTGAACTCACACGTGAGATGTGTAACAACGTCTATGGACAGTACAGTTCAAGTTAAAGGTGAGTACGGACATTCCTGACTAGTTAGGACTAAAATGACTGTGGAACTGGACACTAGGACAGTTAAACTACCCTTGAGCACCGAAATGCTCTCGTTACCTCACCCACGGGCTGCGGGTGCATAGGTGTCAAAGTGTGTCGGGTTCTCGCGTTGAAGTCTATGGAGCCTGGAGGAAAAGATGCTGCAGGCGACCAGGAGGAAGATGTCCGGTGTGATCCAAGGGTGGATCGGTGAAGAAGAGGACCTGAAAGCAAAGGGGACAGTGCTCAAAATCACTAGCCAGTGACCAGTGTGGAACCAGGAGGGAGCCAGATGCTGTCTTCGCGATCAGGTGAAGAGTAGACACTTGTCTCTGCAGCCACGAGGACCAGGAGGTGTCTTCGACAACCAGGATGGAGGCACGAGCTGTCCCACGCAGGCTCTCGCTGTCGGTGGTGTTGGATCCGGAATCGGCATCAACAGGCCTTGGCAAAGGCAACCCACGCGGTGAGTGGAAACGGCGTCTAGAGTGGACCAGGAGGGTCCGGAGTGCTCCTCTTTTAGAAGGGAGCAAGGGCCAGTCTGGAGCAACCAGACCAGCAGTGAAGATTTCAAAGTTTGTCGTCTAGGAGGCCACTAGCCAGCCGGCAAGTGACCAGACAACGCGTCGAGCAGCAAACAAGCAGAAGGGCCCCACGCAGATCTCGTGGAAGCTGGAGGGCTGATCTTCGGTGCAGGGGCTGCTCGGGGCTGGGGCGTCCCCGCAGCACTTGGTCGAGTTTACCTCGGGAGTCATGCTGAAAGCGAAGTGCAGTCTCTTTCAAGATGGCCGGTCCCACGTGTCTCGTCGCACCCACGGATCTCAGCTGTGCTGCAGATGTGAGTTGAGGTCGGAGAGGTCTGGGAATCCGGGTCTCTTTGGGCTCTGAAGTCTGGATCCTCGAGGGAAGATGACAAAGTGAAGCCACTGGACGCTTGATGGTGCCTGCAGTTGCAGGGTGGACACTCCTTGCCCACAAGGGAGATTCTTCAGTCTTCTGTGGAGCAGAACGTCGAAGTCCAGAGTTTCTTCTTGTAAAGTTGTTCAGGATAATCTAATTTGGAATGGGACCAGCTCCTACCTTTATCCTGCTAAAGGGGGCTGTACTACGACTAGGTCCCACCTATGGGTGGGACCAGGAAGGGGGATGGTTACACCCCCTATCCTTTGTCCGGTTTTCCTGCCAGAGCTGGGGCAGGGATGCCCCAGCAACTGGTTTGAACCGGTGTATGCACAGGGCACCTTGTGTGCCCCAGGCATGTCTCATTCCTTTCAGGCCTGTCTTACCCAATACACAAAATCCTGTCTGGGGTGGTTCTAGCACCTCCCAAGGCAGGAAACCCTTTGTCCAAGCCTCCCTCGCTGGAAGAACTCCCAGCAGCAGGAGGTCAGACTTGTATCTGTGGTGGCAGTATCCATTTTGTGATGCCAAGGCTCGAGTTAACTTTAACCGGGGTTTTCAGTTGCATACATGTCATGTCCCTCTAGAAGGGTGGAATGCTACCCCCGTCGCCAGAATTGGTGAGGGGGTAGTATTCCAATTCGTATGACACCTTACTCGACATGTTTTGATAATGTTATACCAGAGTTAGCATTCAACCGCGAGGTTGATAATGCACTTAAGAGTATATGGTATAGCGTTATCATGGAACAGCTATTAGGACTTGGTTCCGCAAGCTGCAGACGGGCTCAGCTCATGCCAGAGCACCATCTCACATAATTCCAAGCACTCTGCCTTCAGGATTGATAAGGCCTGCCATAGGAGTGACTGATAGGAATATATGTGTCCATTTTAGGGTTAGATATAGGTATACTACATCTACAGCAAAGGGTGATTACACCACCTTGCCCCAGCTGTCGTGCAGCCAGTTGTGTCTGTTTAGATGGCCAGCCAGGGGTGGCATAATACATGCTTCAGCCCCTGGTAGGACCTGGGTACACCTATCCCCTTGGTACCTATGGTACACTATACAGGGACTGATAAGGTGGCCCAGTACCAATTGGTAAATGCACCTAAGGTACATGGTTGTCAATTTAGAGAGAGAACAGCTAGGCTGTGGGTCTGATTAGCAGGCCCACAGCCAGGGAAAGTCGTAAACCAGTGAAGCAAAAAGCAAAAATCTGGGGTGACCATAGGATTGCAGACCCCACTCTCCTACATAACCCCCCCCCCAAACTTAGGGACATTAAACTAACCTTGACCAGGTGAGTCTTCCTGTTCTAAGTGGAAATACCTGGAGAGACCATCTGCATTGCCACCATGGTCAGTCCCTGGTCTGTGCTCCACTGTAAAGTCCATCCCCTGTAGGGAAATGGACCACCTAAGAAGTTTGGGGTTTTCACCCTTCATCTGATTTAGCCATAAGAGGGGCTTATGGTCGGTCTGAATCTTGAAGTGAGTTCCAAACAAGTAGGGCCTCAACTTCTTCAGGGCCCAAACCACAGCAAAGGCCTCCCTCTCTATAGCTGACCAACGTTTCTCTCTAGGGGTCAGCCTTCTGCTTATAAAAGCAATGGGCTGGTCATGACCATCAATATTCAGTTGAGATAGAACAGCTCCCACACCCAATTCAAATGCATCTGTTTGGACAATGAAGGTTTTGGAGTAGTCGGGACTCTTGAGAATAGGTGCAGTACACATGGCCTGCTTTAGGTCATCAAATGCCTTTTGACAGCTAGCTGTCCACTGAACTTTCTTTGGCATTTTCTCACTTGTCAGGTCATTAAGAGGGGTCACAATTGACCCATAATTTCTGACAAACTTTCTGTAGTAACCAGACAGGCCCAAGAAAGCTCTGACCTGTGTCTGTGTGGTTGGAGGAGCCCAGTCCTTTATGGCCTGTATCTTGCTCTCCAAGGGTTGAACCAGGCCTCCACCTACAAGGTGGCCCAGGTACACAACCTGACTCTGCCCTATCTGGCACTTAGTAGCCTTGATAGTGAGGCCTGCCTTTTGCAGGGCCTCCAAAACTTTCCTCAGGTGGATCAGGTGATCCTCCCAAGTGGAGCTGAAGACAGCAATATCATCTAGATATGCTGCACAAAAGTCATCCAACCCAGTGAGAACTTGGTTCACCAACCTTTGAAAAGTGGCAGGTGCATTTTTCAAACCAAAGGGCATCACCACAAACTGGTAATGACCTCCTGGGGTAGAAAATGCTGTTTTGGCCTTGGCATCCTCAGCTAACCTGATTTGCCAATAACCAGCTGTCAGGTCAAATGTACTCAAGAACTTAGCAGAAGCCAATTTGTCTATGAGTTTATCTGCTCTTGGTATTGGATGGGCATCTGTCTTAGTGAACAAATGCGTTGAGCCTGTTCACATGAAGTACTCTGTGAGGGCTCCTGGGAGTTCCAAGGTCCACCAGGTAGGTGACCTCTCCCTTTTGCTCAATGATGATATGGGGTCCAGACCATTTGTCTTGGAGAGCTGCTGGGGCCACTGGCTCCAACACCCACACCTTCTGCCCTGGGTGATAAACAGTCAGGACAGCCTTTTGGTCATGCCAAGCTTTTTGAAGTTCTTGGCTGACCTCAAGGTTTTTGGATGCCTTCTCCATGTACTCTGCCATCCTGGAGCGGAGACCAAGCACATAGTCCACTATGTCAAGTTTAGGCTTTTTGAGAGGTAACTCCCATCCTTCCTTCACAAGACATAGGGGTCCTCTTACAGGATGCCCAAATAGCAGCTGTAACCAACCCCCTTCTGTGAGACCTCTCTGTAAGCAAACAGAAGGCAGGGTAAAAGGATGTCCCATCTTCGCCTAAGCTTGTCTGGTAACCCTTTTATCATCCCTTTGAGGGTCTTGTTGAATCTCTCCACAAGCCCATTGCACTGTGGGTGATAGGGTGTGGTAAATTTGTAATTTACACCACATTCCTTCCACATTGCAGTCAAGTATCCTGACATCAAGTTTGTACCTCTGTCAGAGACAACCTCCTTAGGAAACCCCACTCTAGTAAAAACTGCAAGTAGGGCCCTGGCCACAACAGGAGCTGTAGTGGTCCTAAGGGGAATAGCTTCTGGGTACCTGGTGGCATGATCCACTATCACCAGTATAAATCTGTGCCCAGATGCTGTTGGGGGGTCCATTGGTCCAACAATGTCAATCCCCACTCTTTCAAAGGGAACCCCCACCACAGGTAGTGGTATGAGGGGGGCCTTTGTTGTGCCACCTGATTTGCCTCTGGCTTGACAGGTGACACATGAGCGACAAAACTCTTTTGTGTCCTCAGACATATGAGACCAGTGAAAGTGTGGAACAAGCCTGTCCCAAGTCTTGTTCTGGCCTAAGTGACCTGCAAGGGGAATTTCATGGGCTAAGGTGAGAAGGAAACCTCTAAGAGACAAGGGGATGACCAGCGTCCTGGTAGCACCAGGCTTGGGGTCTCTTGCCTCAGAGTATAGGAGTCCATCATCCCAATATACCTTATGGGCACCTGTAGCATTCCCTGCAGCCTCAGCAGCAGCCTGCTGTCTGAGGGGTTCAAGGGAGGAACAGTCTAACTGTGCCTGCCTCAAGTCTGCCCTGGAAGGTCCCCCTGTCCCAAGAAACTCAACCTGTTCAGGCTCAAGCTCCTGTAGGACAGTTCCTTCTTGGGGTCAGCCTCCTGAGAGGACTGATCCTCAACCTGAGGCAGGGGGGAAGGCTCAGCCTTACCCCTACTGCTCTTTCTCTTGGGTAGTGTCTGGTCCATTCTTCCAGGATCCAGCACTTGTTCAGCTGGGTATTTCTTGGCCTGCGACCTGGTCACAGCAAGGACATGTGAGGAGAGACCTAGCATTTCTACATGAGTCCTGTACTCCACATCTGACCACAGTGAGGATTCCAAATCATTGCCCAAAAGACAATCTACTGGGAGGTCTGAACTAACTACAACCCTTTTGAGGCCAGTTACCCCTCCCCAGGAGAAATTAACAACTGCCATACTGTGATTGGTAGTGACATTGCTAGCATTGGTCACTAGGTAGTCTGAACCTAGCATGATCTGGTCAGGGTCCACAAATGTTGGTGTCACCATAGTGACACTGGCACATGTGTCCCTGTAGGCCTGAGCCATCTTTCCATTTATCAAAGGCGTTTGCCTGTATTTGCCCAGAGTACTAGGACTTACAGTAGGGGTCATATCCATGTCCCCAGTACAAACAAGAATTGCCTGAGTAGGTATTCTAACTAAGTCAGAACCCACCTCAGTTCCCAGGGTTAACCCAACTATAGCCTTGGGAGGTACACTACCACTACTAGCTGTACTAGGGGTTGCAGGTGTCTCAGGGACAGTAGTGGTAGGAGTTTGGCCTTTCTTGGTGCACTCACTAAACCAGTGAGTCTTACTTTTACAGTATTGGCACCATGGTTTCTTAGGACCATCATTCTTCTTCTTTTGGGAAGTTTGGGACCCACCCTCCTTAGGTTGTTGGGGCCCTGTTGAAGACTTCTGGTCATTTTGCTTATTCTCATTATTACCCTTCTGGTCTGCTTTCTTCTGGCCACCAACCTGGTTCTGGTTCTGCTGCTTAACCCTGGTTCTGACCCATCTGTCTGCCTTCTTTCCCAATTCTTGGGGAGAGGTCAGATCTGAGTCAATCAGGTGCTGATGCAACAACTGGTTCTGACAATTATTTAAGATTTGCTCTCTCATAATTAGATTATACAAACCTGTGTAATCAGTAACTTTACTTCCCAGTAACCAGCCTTCCAAAGCCTTAGTGGCACAATCAACAAAGTCAGCCCAATCCTGAGCCTGAGTTTTCTGGGTGTCTCTGAACACTAACCTGTACTGTTCAGTTGTTAAGCCAAAACCATCAATCAGTGCAGTTTTCAGGACTTGGTAATCATTAGCATCCTCATCTCTAACAGTGAGGAGCTTATCTCTACCATTGCCTTCAAAGGAGAGCCACAATATAGCTGCCCACTGACTCTGGGGTACCTGCTGTACTTTGCAGGCCCTCTCCAGAGCAGTTATCCACTTGTGGATATCATCTCCTGTCTTATAGGAGGGCACTATTTTACTCAGGTTTCTAGTATCAAAACCCCTTTCTCTATCCCTAGGGATATTGCTGCCACCAGTGGGGACTACCCCACTCAACTGTTGCTCTCTAGCAAAGGCAAGCTTCTCTTTGGCAAGGGCAAGTTCTTCCCTCTGAATCCTCAGATTAGCTTCCCTCATCTTTCCTTCATGCTCTCTCCTCTGAGGGGAAGTCATCCTCCTCTGAGCAGATGCATGAGAGTGCACAGATCTGTTGGAGTCCCTAGAATGAGATCTATCACTTCTAACTCCAAAGTTAGGCCTGCTTAGGGTCAGCACTGGGGTCCCCCAGTTCCTTCCCTATGTAGGTCTAAGTTGGCCCTTGTGAGTCTGCCGACTAAAGGTTGCCCATTGTCTGCCTCACCCTCAGATAAGTCTTCCTCTTCCTCCTCAGCAACATTCTCTGTTTCAGGGAGGATAGAGTCTGGATCCCCAGGAGTACCTTCTAAGGGGGGCATGCTCCCATCTGGATTAGAGGGGCCTGGGTTAGAGGCCTTTCTAGCATCATATGTCTCTAAGAGACCTAACAGAAAAGGAGTGGTAGGGTTAGAACCCTGTTTCAATTTCCTGGAGGTACACAATTGTCTCATCTCCTGGAAACTGAGAGCTGCATATCTGGAAAGGACCTGTGGAGGGTCACTAACCACTAGGGGAGTCTCTGAAGTCTCTCCATGGGTAGACATGCTTTCTAGTGAGGTGTAAGTGATGCACCTACCTACACTATGGGTTTTCTTACTGATCCCTTGCTAAGAGTTGTAGTCAGGGTGCGCTAGTCCCTTTCTACTACAACAGCTGGTTCAGTAGAACTCAGAGTATTTCTAAGCTTGTTATATGTACCTATAGTACCTTATGTGATCTTTCAAATGATATTTCAAGATTATATATGGTAAAAACAACAGCAAGCTCAAATCCCAACCGCTGCCCACCAATGTGAGAAGTTGGCCTGATATATGATGTTCACTAGTTCTAGTGATCACCTTGTATCAGTCCAAACAACCCTTATGGTGATTGGTTGTAAGCCAACCTTATAGACCAGCTATCCTAATGATAGCATGGACAAAGCAGTCTTAGGCTAAACTCTTTTGGCATGTGAAGCCAGATGTTTTACCACAATATAACCCCTTGAATACCAGATGAAAGGACACCACACAGGTTGTTATGAAAAAAACCGATATATTTATTAATAACAAACACCTCTGAACTCTTTATGAGATCAGAGGGCTAAGCACATGACAATCTCTTGGACAAATACGACAAGTTGCACAAAATTACAATGGTGCCCTAGGGGCACGACAAACCATATACTAAGTAAGTGGAATGTGAGAGTCGATAGAAAGAATGGAGCTGTCCAGAGGCTGGAGGTTCGCTGGGACTACACTATCTTCACCTTAGGTAAGTAATAGGAGGCCCACGTGACGCGTGTGCAGAGTGTGAACTCACACGTGAGATGCGTAACAACGTCTATGGACAGTACAGTTCAAGTTAAAGGTGAGTACAGACAATCCTGACTAGTTAGGACTAAAATGACTGTGGAACTGGACACTAGGACAGTTAAACTACCCTTGAGCACCGAAATGCTCTCGTTACCTCACCCACGGGTGTCATAGTGTGTCGGGTTCTCGCGTTGAAGTCTATGGAGCCTGGAGGAAAATATGCTGCAGGCGACCAGGAGGAAGATGTCCGGTGCGATCCAAGGGTGGATCGGTGAAGAAGAGGACCTGAAAGCAGAGGGGACAGTGTTCAAAATCACTAGCCAGTGACCGGTGTGGAACCAGGAGGGAACCAGATGCTGTTGTCGCGATCAGGTGAAGAGTGGACGCTTGTCTCTGCAGCCACAAGGACCAGGAGGTGTCTTCGACGACCAGGATGGAGGCACGAGCTGTCCCACGCAGGCTCTCGCTGTCGGCGGTGTTGGATCCGGAATCGGCGTCAACAGGCCTTGGCAAAGGAAACCCACGCGGTGAGTGGAAACGGCTTCTGGAGTGGACCAGGAGGGTCCGGGGTGCTCCTCTTTTGGAAGGGAGCAAGGGCCAGTCTAGAGCAACCAGACCAGCAGTGACCAGACAACGCATTGAGCAGCAAACAAGCAGAAGGGCCCCACGCAGATCTCGTGGAAGCTGGAGGGCTGATCTTCGGGGCAGGGGCTGCTCAGGGCTGGGGCTTCTCAGTCCCCGCAGCACTTGGTCGAGTTTACCTCGGGAGTCGTGCTGAAAGCGAAGTGCAGTCTCTTTCAAGATGGCCGGTCCCACATGTCTCGTCGCACCCACGGAACTCAGCTGTGCTGCAGATGTGAGTTGAGGTCGGAGAGGTCTAGAAATCCGGGTCTCGTTGGGCTCTGAAGGTTGGATCCTGGACAAAGTGAAGCCGCTGGACGCTTGATGGTGCCTGCAGTTGCAGGGTGGACACTCCTTGCCCACAAGGGAGATTCTTCAGTCTTCTGTGGAGCAGAACGTCGAAGTCCAGAGTTTCTTCTTGTAAAGTTGTTCAGGATAATCTAATTTGGAATGGGACCAGCTCCTACCTTTATCCTGCTAAAGGGGGCTGTACTACGACTAGGTCCCTCCTATGGGTGGGACCAGGAAGGGGGGTGGTTACACCCCCTATCCTTTGTCCGGTTTTCGCGCCAGAGCTGGGGCAGGGATGCCCCAGCAACTGGTTTGAACCGGTGTATGCACAGGGCACCTTGTGTGCCCCAGGCATGTCTCATTCCTTTCAGGCCTGTCCTACCCAATACACAAAATCCTGTCTGGGGTGGTGCTAGCACCTCCCAAGGCAGGAAACCCTTTGACCAAGCCTCCCTCGCTGGAAGGACTCCCAGCAGCAGGAGGTCAGACTTGTGTCTGTGGTGGCAGCATCCATTTTGTGAAGCCAAGGCTTGAGTTAACTTTAACCGGGGTTTTCAGTTACATGCATGTTGTGTCCCTCTAGAAGGGTGGAATGCTACCCCCGTCACCAGAATTGGCGAGGGGGTAGTATTCCAATTCGTATGACACCTTACTCGACATTTTTTCATAATGTTATACCAGAGTTAGCAATCAACCGCGAGGTTGATAATGCGCTTAAGAGTATATGGTATAGCGTTATCATGGAACAGCTATTAGGACTTGGTTTCCGCAAGCTGCAGACGGGCTCAGCTCATGCCAGAGCACCATCTCACATAATTCCAAGCACTCTGCCTTCAGGATTGATAAGGCTGCCATAGGAGTGACTGATAGGAATATATGTGTCCATTTTAGGGTTAGATATAGGTATACTATATTTACAGCAAAGGGTGATTACACCACCTTGCCCCAGCTGTCGTGCAGCCAGTTGTGTCTGTTTAGATGGCCAGCCAGGGGTGGCATAATACATGCTTCAGCCCCGGGTAGGCCCTGGGTACACCTATGCCCTGGGTACCTATGGTACACTGTACAGGGACTGATAAGGTGGCCCAGTACCAATTGGTAAATGCACCTAAGGTACATGGTTGTCAATTTAGAGAGAGAACAGCTAGGCTGTGGGTCTGATTAGCAGGCCCACAGCCAGGGAAAGTCATAAACCAGTGAAGCAAAAAGCAAAAATCTGGGGTGACCATAGGATTGCAGACCCCACTCTCCTACAACCACTTAAAATGTACTTGCATGTTTCACTGTACTAATTCAACACTAATCCACTATGGGTCGCGAAGTAGCTTGCTACTTGCCTAAAAAGCGTGTCAACGTCTCGTCAGGGGTAGTAAGCGCTATATAAATGTAAAAACAATACAATACAATACATATCAGAGTGCCACCTCTACATAGTCTTACCGTGGACGACCAAGGGAGTCCATCCTTCAAGGTGTTGGTATAATAAACAAAAGAGAGTGTAAAGCATGCCACTGCATCACTCACTTTCATGCCCAATGTGAGAAGAAGAAGGACAAACTCTAAGTGTACCTGCACGCTTCTACGCCGTGAGGGCAACGGCCATCCAGCAGTCCAGATCCCGCCGTGAGGGCAACGGCACGGGCGGAGTGTGGGACTCTGCTGCACACGCCGGATCCACCGCAGCTGAGGGAGAACTACAGCTCCCGGCTGCCCCGGTGCAACAGGGTGACGTAGACGCACCCGGAGGCGCTTGAAAACACCGGGGCGCCGAGCGCGCAGTGGGGGACAAACTCTAAGTGTACCTGCACGCTTCTACGCCGTGAGGGCAACGGCCATCCAGCAGTCCAGATCCCGCCGTGAGGGCAACGGCACAGGCGGAGTGTGGGACTCTGCTGCACACGCCGGATCCACCGCAGCTGAGGGAGAACTACAGCTCCCAGCTGCCCCGGCGCAACAGGGTGACGCAGACGCGCCCGGAGGCGCTTGAAAACACCGGAACGCCTCTCGCCCCGTGAGTCGCACGCGGGAGCGACCGGGAGAAGCCCGGGACAAGGGCGGGACAGTCTATGACAGTCATAGACAGGAGGAGACAGGGCAGGGCCCTAGACTCTGTCTAAATTGAGTTGTGTCCTCTGGAGACTTAGGACAGTGATATTTGGTAAAGCTGTCACACAGCAGAGTGGATTGACAACCTAAATATTTTGTTTTTTTCGCTGTACTGTTTAGGTCATATACCCTGCTTTACTTCCTCTAAGTAGAATTAATCTAGGAACTAGGAAAAACTATGCCAAGAGCAGCGAATGAGAAATCTATATCGGGGGTAGGCCCAATTGATAACTACCTGGTAAAGATGGTAAATAAAATGTATAATGATAGGAGGGTCTCCCTAGGTAGAGGGAGCCCACTTGACACCGCTCAAGATTCTCTGACCCCTCTGGAGGATCCGCCAGAGGTTGCCACCCCTGAAATGGGTCCTGTTGTGGCCACAACGGTGGAAGCCCAGGTTCACTCTGAGCCCCATTTAGAAATTTTAAATACATCAATTGTTGACAATGAGGAGGCTCTGCCAATCACTAGACCTGTTAGAACCTGCAGGAAACAACAAAGCAAAAGGGGGGGGGAGCACACAAAAAGAATGGTAGATACCTCCTTACCAGCCAAATACACCACTGATGAGTCTACTATATTACAGGAAGAAAGTAATGTGGCTAATATTAATCTAAGCCCAGACCAATTTGCCCTACTAGTTTGCTCTCTGGAAGCCAAGTTTGAAACAAAACTAGAAGAGTATGTCCAACCCCTAGTGCGCAAACTCGACAGTGTCACTGCCGAAGTAAAGAGGCTAGGAGGGCTGATAGCCACACAACTAGCTTTGGTTGATAGTGCAAAACCTACTGGGAAGGGTACAGGTGGGGTAGAGCAGGAAGTTAGGGCTGATAATCAGCAGCAATCCTCTCAGCACAGAATTAGAACTGACTCAGTTACCCCGGTTCCTACTACAGTAGTGAGCGTAGTTACACGACCGAATTTAGGGCCTGATAGTACATCTAGTAGCAATCCCGTTAAGAGAAGTAAATCTATAAATCTTCCGCCGGATTGCGCCCCCTACGTAGTAGTTTTAACCAATGCCCCACCCCCTGATTTGCACTCGGCCCAGTGACCTGAGGAATCGCATGATTCCCTCAAAAATAAAACTGTGTCGTGGTTGAATATGAGGTGTGGTTTCCCCATAAAATTTACTTCTGAAATTATATCAACCAGAAGGGCGAACTGTATTGGCCCCTCTAGAAAGACGTGTAGCGGGGACTGCATAATTGTAAATTTTAGACACCCACAACATGTGGCTACAGTTTTGTTAAGGGCAGCCTCTATGACGTACGATGCCAATAGTATTTGCGTGCGCCCTCTTGGGTTCTTCTATAATCACCTAGCTAGAGCCCCCCCAAATAGGGCGAGACTGAGACCATATACACCTGTCGAGTCTCGGACGCCAGGCTTATCGCAGGGATCTGGTGGAGAGAATTATTTTAAATATGGGCCTAATATTGTCACACACAACAGATTTGATGCACTCTCTGGCCTAGAGATGTGCGATTGACGGGAGGTTGGTGAGGGTCCGGGAGATGAGACCCCCCTAGATCTGGTTCCCTCGGTACCTGAACATACTACATTGATTTCGTACAATATATACTGTAATCCCGCAACTGTGTGCAACGCCGAGGGGGAAAAGGTTAAGATGTTAAGTTGGAACGTTGCTGGGCTGCGTTCCAAGAGAGATGATAGCAATTGGTTAAACTTTGTTAAACAACATGATATTGTTGCTCTCCAAGAGACATGGGACAAGGCCTGTGATTTTTGGATGGACGGCTTTACATCGCATTTTGTCCCTGCGTTGAGATCGTCAGCAGGGAGAGATAGAAGGGGCCTCGTGCTATTGGTCTCTGTGAATGTAAGAGGGAGAGTTAAAAGGGTAGATTGTGCCTCCCATAATTTTCTTATTCTGGAATTAATCCTGGCTAATAATACCAAATTAATTCTAGTGAATTGCTATAATTCGCAGCAAGGGGATTTCCCAAATGAGCATTTCGTTTGGTTGACAGATTTTTTAAATACCTATAAGGAAAAGCAAACCACTTTTTGCCAATATATTTTGTTGGGTGATTTTAATGTGCATTTATGTAGTCAGAACTGTCAATAAATGATAAAGATGGACCAGATTTCACATCCCCGCAGCACTTCGAGCATAATCACAAGGGGAAAGCACTGGAGAAACTCTTGTCTAATAATGATTTGTTTGAAGCAGGCTTTTTTGATAAAAGTACCCGTGTTGCCACGTTTATAGGTAGGGATTGTGAAACAATAATTGACTACATATTTCTCTCGTCAAATACGTAATCTCTTATAATGCTATACCTTCTTCTTTTAGTGACCACAATCCTGTGGTGATTGAGTTAGTAAATGGTTTTTCTCTATTAAATCAAACTGTTCCGCCACAGGCTGTAGTTGAGGTTAAAGCCAAAGATCAGGGGAGGAGGGTAAATTGGAGTAAGGTTGTGCCAGAGGATTTTTCCATACCATTACAGCTAAGGCTGCCCAGGAACTAAATATCTGTGGAGATCCTCTTTCTAACGGGGAGGATGTAATAAGCTCATATGAAGTTATCTGCTCTCAAGTGGCAAAAGAACTTACGTCCAATTGCCGAGCAGCTAAAAATAAACCGGTAATGGGCTGGTTTGACCATAAATGTACTAAAGCCCATAACCTTCTTAAAAAGACTCTTCACGATCAACACAGGAATAAAGTTCTGGTTGCCCAGCTTAGGAGAGAGTACTCAAGAGTAGTTCAGGCACGGAAAAACGAAATTAAACACGATGCATGGGCTGAGCTTATGGATAAAGCAACCCTAAAAGATAGTGCCAAGTTTTGGTCTATTATTAATACCCCCTTGTTTTCCTGTAATCAAAATACTGTCTTAGAACTAAATAATGCAGAGGAGGACTGGTTGAGCCACTTTGAAAAAAATCTATGGAAGTCATCTAGAGCTGGAAACTTTTGTGGCCCCAGCCTCTGAACCTCCAGTTATACCAGTAAGGTTTAACATAGCTGAAGTTGTCAAAGCAATTGAGGGCACAGCAGGGCGAAAGGCACCAGGCCCGGATGGGGTACCCTCAGATATGTACAAGGCAAACCCTACGTACTGGGCAAATATTTTGACCAATGTCTTCAATACCTCGGCCAGTGTAGGATTCCCTAAGTCATGGTCTCGTTCGATAATAATTCCTATGTTTAAGAAGGGTCAAAGGGGAGACCCTAGATGCTATAGGCCTATATCTTTGCTAGACTCCTCCATTAAAATCTTAGGGAAGGTCATTCTAGCAAAGATAACAGGTTGGGCTTCGGAGAACAATATATTGTCCGACGCCCAGTATGGCTTTAGAGCTGGGAGGAGCACGGAGGACCAATGTCTGAACTTACACCTAATTATAGCTAAATACACGAAGGCGGCAAGGGGCTCTATTTTCCTGGGCTTTATGGACCTGTCCACGGCCTTTGATCTGGTCAATAGATCAAGGCTGTGGACAATGCTCCTGGAGATGGGCCTTGATCGGCACCTTGTGTATTTTTTGGCTGAGCTGCATAAAGACCTAAATGCCTCAATTAGGATGACGAACGAGGGGAAATGTACGTCAAGTTTTAAGTCCGGTAGAGGGGTGCGTCAGGGATGTATCCTGGCCCCCATGTTGTTTACGCTGTATGTGAACTCGTTGGAGGCAAATTTGTTAACAGCCACCCTTGACATCCCGCGCATGGGAGGAACACCGATCCCGGTGCTCCTCTATGCCGATGATGCTGTCTTATTAGCAAGGACTCCGCTGGGCCTACAAAGATTGTTGGACTCTTTTGGGGTTTTTATGAAAAGCCTGGATCTGGTGGTAAATAATGGCAAATCGCATATCATGTCGTTAGGTGTCTCAAAAAACAATGTCAAGACCTTTTACTGTGGTAGTGAAGAAATCACCAGAGTGAAAGTATTTACCTATTTGGGAGCAGTTTTTGATGATAGGGGAACATGGTCCCCACAGCTTTCAATAAAGGTAAACGCAGTGAGAAGTTCTTCTGCTGCAGTGTTAGGATTTGCTAAAAGATTGGGGGGGAAACCCTATGAGGCGATCTCAATTGCAAGGTATGGGGCAGCAATATGGGGGTTTACCAAACCCGACCCCATTCAAACAGAAGAAAACAAATTCTTACGGTCCCTTCTAGGCCTTCCACAATCCACAGCTACCCACTCTGTCCATCTTGAGTTGGGGATAGGATATATATCAGATATAATTAAAATAGCCCCTATCCTGTTATGGATCAAAATTTGGTTGAATTTGAATCTTTCCCTAAACCACAAGATCCTAAAGGACTGTATTAATGTAGATAACATGAAGGAAATCCAGTGGTTGTCCTATATTAAAACGTCAGCGGTGAATATGGGGCGCCCTGAGATTTTTTCCAATCCAGAATCTTTATGTAAGGCTGATTTAGCGTGGGTAAAAACTAATTTTACTAAGCTAAGCGAGGTAGAGCTGGAAGCAGTAGAATTATGTAAACCATCGGTCAGGGGCCACCTCCTGGTTATTTTGTCATTAGCAATGCCTCCTTATTTGTCCATTGTGACTAACTCTTTTCATAGATGGCTATTGACAAAATTTCGGTTCAACCAAATACATATGGTATTATGGGATTTGCAGGGCTGGAGTAGGCTCGAGGACGCTGCTCCGTGCAAATGTGATGATTTCTCTCCCCAAGACACCTTGCATTTTATGTTTTTTTTGTCCTTTGTACCATGAGGCTAGGAAAAGGTTTATTTTCCCATTATTGAAAAAGATTAATTTTATTCAGTTTAAACCTGCTTTACTGTTTTTACAACTGTTGGAATCCCCCGAAACCATGTTTAGTGTTGCCAGCTTCCTTGCTGCGTCTGTTAGAAGCAGGAGGGTTAGACAGGATGCTGCACAGGAAAGTTAATCCTTTTAATATAAGTCTAGGTATATTGATTATTGGCTTTAAAAATGGAAATGTTTGTTAACGATTTTTTAATGTCCTTTGTACTGTGTTTTAAATTGTATAACATATTTTAAAAATATTTTTAATGTTTTGTATATGTATAGCATACTTTTATGATTTTAATTAATCAAATAAAGTGGTTTGACTTGACTTGACTTGAGAAGAAGAAGCAAAGAACATCCTTGCCTTTCCAACACTAGACAGCGTCTAGGTGTAGAGAGGTGTATGGTGCAGTGAAGCCCTGCTGTGTTTATTTCGGTTTTTTTCAAGGGCAGAGCTGGTGCTTCTCTTGTACTTTAGATATACGCAGGATGGTGCCTACATTCAATAAACTGCCTTCTAATGCATTGTAGTGAGTGCTCGAACAGCACCTTGCCATGGGACGGGTGGGGTCACAATGGTCCTCCCTACCCCCTCTCCTATCGCTGGAAATCAAAAATGGCAGTTGTTCATGTTGGAGCCCTTACGCTGCTGCTCACATCATGATCATCTCATGGACAACATTAGCCCACAACCAAGCAGATCTGGAATCAGATCTGGAAACAGAACCATGACTGTTAGATTCCCAGGCTGGACATTGAGACTGTGGTAGTTGTTCAAACATTCATGTGGGTTCTCTCATTTGTTTATAGTATAGATCAGTACATAGGTGACCATTGACTGGCATCAGAAGCAGATTTGTCTTCATGAGATGTTCATGATGACACAAGTAGGTGTGGATCTGCTTTCTTTGGATAAATGATTACGAAGAATTACGCTTTCGGGTGATTAGCCAAAATGTCACGCAGGAGGCTGGATTAGAAGAATGGTAATAATGCACCATGAATTTGGTTTGTCACGGGTACCGGGTGATCCTAATTGGCACATCGAATGTTTTTCTTTATAGAGGTAATAGTTTGGTTGTTGAGAGTCATTCATTTGTATTCTCAAAATTTCCGTGGCCTCAGACGAAGGGTCATGTGGTCCCAAAATGCATAGGGCGAAGAACGACAGTCATCCCAAGAATTCTCATTTTAAAGATTGGAAAATGATATGATATTTTGGAAAAGTGTAATTTTGTTTGTACAATGTTTATGATGCAATGACGAAAATTGCTTGAGTACGAATGTATTTCAAAAGAGGAAATAATAAAACGTACCAATGAAAAGTTTCAAGAGTACGCATCATTTATTGTGAATAAAACAACAGTAAAAAATCTAGAAGCAAATAGAAAATACAGTATGGGTGTGTACCGTTACACACTCTGTAAAGCCGTGCATGTTGGTGTGTCAGGCCTCGGGCTCCGGAACCCGTACCCACATATAGTACTCGTAGGGACATTGGCAATGTGCACACTAGCAATACGTTGAATTGGTTAAACTAGCCTTCTAAATAGGGAAGAGTTTAAGAAAATTGTTAAACAAGGACTGCTTCCTCCAAACTATTGTTTAATAAAGTTCCCAGCATACGCTGAACGGGAGTACAATGATGACGTACATTCTTGATCTCATCCTCAATGCAAGACGAGAGCTGATTATATTGCGTTTTTACTCACATGGTCTGATGTAGGCTTGGGAGCCTTTGAAGAATGCAGTTATGGCCAAGGCCAGAATGGGAGCATGTATAAGCCATATACAGGGGTCGGTTTGTGGTGAAGACCCTTGCAGCGGGGTTGGCTAGGGCCCTCTTTTAAGAAACCAAGGCACTTGAGACCACTTCGGATAAGGAGCCAAAGGTAGTACCCATGGAAACCAGCAAGGATTCGGACTCATGAGCCGATTGCAGCTGGCAATATTAACGACTACGGAAAGGAACATCAGATTTTCCACTGCTTGACTTTCTACTACTGGTGTTGCTGGGACAGTTATCGCTGGGGTTCCCAGTGGCCTTGCAGATCCTGGAGGTGGCTGCCTCTGTCAAAAGATAGAGGAGGGGGGTAGAAGCGGGCAGGGAGGCCGTCAAAGACTGCAGAAGGAGTGCCACCACCATGTTTGTTATGATCAAAGAGGCAGCCCACCAGTATAAGCCTCCAAGAGCATTGTGATGAAGAGCTTCTGGCATGCAAGAAGACAGCCACCAACAAGGAGATGCTGTCCTTTGGTAAACCTGTCTTTAGTGTGACCAGCATGCCTGTGTGGCTTAAAATCTTGGAACTTCTACATTTGATTTTCAAAACTGTCCACAATCTTGGAATCCAGTTCAACACAACCCTCGTCAAAGACTGCACCCATCACCTTCACCTAGCGATAAGGCTGGTCAGATTCCGTCCATACAACCTTTGTGCTGCTGTAGTTAGAGTGATTATCATTGGCATCCTGGACTACTTGAATACCTCATTCATTGGCTCTCCCACACTCTTAATGGCCACGCTTCAATGTACCTTTAGTAAATATGCCTACCTTGCTTGACTTTAACCTAAAGCACTATGTCATGGAAAATCCTTCGATGGCGTGTGATCGATGGAGTAGCTTGACGTGGAAGTCTATGAAATGGCCCGCTAGAATATCCTCCAAGCAGTCATGTATACTCTAAACATGAGATACAAAGAGGTGTCTGTCAAGATCTCAGGGAGAGAGGTGCTGCAGAGTAGTTGGTGTCTTGTTAAATGCAGCTGTAAGAACGAGGGGGCATACTACCAACAACTAGCGATATTTATCACTAAATGGGCTTAGCGAGTATTTTGTTAATGCCAAGCATCGCCGGATATTATGACAGAGATAACGTGCTATTAGCAACGTTTATCTCTAAAGCAATAAAATATCCAACGTTAGCGCCGAAATGCGTGAATATCGCTGGTAATCCAGCGATATTCACGCATTATCGCTAATGAGGACTTAGCCATAATATCCAACTCCCATTGGATATAATGGCTAAGAACTGGTCTGAGCATGCGTTAGTTTTCGGAGATATTCGCACTTAGTGCGAATATTTCCATCGCTATGCCTGCCTTGCTAATAGGCGATAGCGACGTTAGCGACTGCTTTCAGTCGCTAACTGGTTGGGTACGCCCACTTTGCATGTCATTAGCGATAAATATCGCTGACATGCAAATCGGGCCCCAAACCGCTTGCTATCGCCTAAAAGCTGTCGCTAACTGCTGTTAGCGACAGCTTGCTAATAGGGCGATAGAATTATCGCCGCTTAGCGGCCGAGAACGGCCGCCAAAGCGGCGATAATCACATATCGCCCGCCTTGGTAATATGCCCCCAGGTTTTTCCTTTAGAGATTCTGATAAGGAGGCCTGTGACCACTTGCAGTGAGGCAGTCGTGAACCATCAGGGATCGGTAGTACAGCTTTATTGCAGCTCAGGCCATCTACCATTTGCCATATTGAGTTAATAGTAAGCCCACCCCAGAATATTTGTAGAGCAAAAGTGCCGGGACCCAAAGTAGTGCCCAGAAGCCCACGGCTCATACAAGAGAATGTCGGGGTGCAAAATTTTAAAGCTGCCTAGTCTTAATTCCACCTCTTGCCTCTTTCATCCACCAGCTGACACCGCCTACGACTTTATCTCACTCCTTCAGGTTCTTTTCATGCTTGCTTTCTCCCTGTTTTTTCATTGGTGTTTCAGTTCCTATATTTTTACAGCGGCTCCTCACTCGGGTTACAGATGGTTTACAATCTCAGTCATGCCATTGTAAAAACTACCCAAAATTGCAGGTAGTGATCTACTTTCTGATTGTAGGTTTGTGGGAGTATGACCCCAGAGAAATGGTGTTTTCCACACAGAAACGTCACAGAAACTTTATAGAAAGCTGTTGGGAAACGACTCCAAGGGTACAAGGAGATCAAAATGTCTCCGCTTTCGAGATCCTCAAGCGTCCGACCTTTCAGATGGCTCACACCAGCATTCTACTGTGAGCTTCACCTGAAGGCTCAAAAGAACAGAGAGTACAATAGAAGGGAAACAAGGGGGAAGGCAAAAGTATGGGGGTGTGGCGCAGCGGCCAGGGTGCCTGACTCGGGACCACAGGGTTCACGGTTCGATCCCTGGCGCCGGCTGCAGGTTATCCCAGCACCATGTGACTCGGGGCAATAGCTGGCTTAATCTTCCCAACGGCCCCCAGCGCCAGGGCACCTCTCCGGAGGTAGCTGTGCGTGTTACAAATGCTGGTATAAAGGTGTGGAAGGATTATACCATTGGATATATTACAACACATCTCCCTTCAACAATATGGAACATAATAGTTTGATAATAGCTCTAACTACCAAAATAAGAAGGGGGTGGGGCTTAAAAAATGCAACATGTTAGAACAATTAGTAGACATTACATTATATGGTCTGTCTACCAGTATGGTGGGCGACAAACTCTGACATACTTGAGACATTACATTTTATAGTCTGCCTGCCAACATGGTGGGAGACGAACTCGGACATCCATGGGCTCAGTGATGCCTGAAATAGATCCATCCTCCATCCTACCTTCAATTGACACGGCAATCAACACATTTCTACAACAGGCCACATTGGACATGCTCTATGTACCGCTATCTTCTAAAACCACAGAGTTGCAATTGACACGCTTAATCCTCATGGGTTTAGACAGTTTAGGGCCTCATTATGATGGCGGGCAGACCAAGTTCGCCCGCCACCATAGTGGTGTTTGGGACCACCAGCCAGACATGCGGAGGTCCCACCACTGCTATTAGGATGCGCCCGTCATATGGCGGGCGCATCCTGGGCCAGAACACACTAAATATGCTCCCTCGTGGCCTAGCTATTACTTAAATAGGAGACTAAGGGCCCCATTAGGATAGCGGGCGGAAAACCACCCCGCCCGCCATGGAGGCGGAAAACAACCGCCCGCCATGGAGGCGGTGCAACCGGCAGACAAATTAGGATCGACCGCCACTAAAGACCGACCGCGGCGGTAGCGGTGAAAATGAAACCGCCCGACGTGTGCGGTGATGACAAAACTCCGACGGCGGCGGTCGGAAAAGCTGCGGAAAATACAAAACCGCCCACTGGGAAAGCGGAGACACCGCACAGGAAATTACGATATCCCCGAGGGTGGCGCGGGCGGAACCGCAGGCACCGTCCGCCGCGGTCGAAGGCAGGATTGCATGGGATAAATGGCGGACAAGCACCAGCAAAGTCACCGCAGCGGACGAACATGAAATCCATGGCGGTCGATGTCAAAGCACCGCAGTAATGCCAAATACTGCATAAACAAAGTAGCCCAGCCTCAAATACATACAACACACACACACAGATACAGAAATGGCAAAAAAATATACAATACTACATAACCACACCCACAACACACCTGACAACCACTATCCAATTGGACACACCCACACAGCTGAGTACAAAGCCACCCCCTCCACTCACCACAATCCTTTGCATCTTTCCAGAACAGAAGGCCACACACCACATCTGAGAGGAGAGGCAAAATAGCACACCACACCCACCCACCCACCACCACCATCACAATCAAACCCCCAGCACATAACACACCTCATCACCACACCCCTGCACCCACACACCCCTGCACCCACAAACACCTCAACACCCCCACACCATGACATCACAAAAAATGCCAAAATTCACAGAGAGTGAGTTGACAGTCATGGTCAACAAGATTGTGAGAGTAGAACCACAACTATTTGGGAACCTAGTCCAACAGACACCATTAGCCACCAGGACACAAATGTGGGAAAGGATTGTCCAAAGGGTGAATGCAGTTGGGGCCACCCCAAGATCCAAGAAGGAGATCATGAAGCGGTGGCATGATCTCAAGAGGGTTGTCAAGGAGAAGAGGAGCAAGAACTGGACGCTGGCTGAGAAGACTGGCAGTGGCCCTCCCATCCCACTGAAGACATTCACACCATGGGAGGAGAAGGTGCTTGCTATCCTGCTACCTGAGAGTTACACAGGAGTAGCCGGGGGAGCGGAGGCTGGTAAGTACAGACAAATGTTTAACACCACATTGACTTTTACCTCCTTGCAATACCCAACCACCAATACACTGTCCATCCCTAAGCAAGATGTAGCCAGCCATTCTGCTGAGGAGGCCTGTATGGGGCCGGAATGTCAGTACAACAACTCCCACCATAGCCCCTGTCCCACAGCCCAGCAGCATGGAGGCCTCCCCCACCCAGGAGCAAGTGTCAGCCATTGCACAGTTTAACAAACAAACTTACAGGTTGGTAGCCATCTTCACTTGGAGCTTGTTTGTGGGTGTGAGGGAGGGAGGCCAGTCTCACTACTCCCAGCATGCCCCCCTGTCCCACAGCCCAGCAGCATGGAGGCCTCCCCCACCCAGGGGCAAGTGTCAGCCATTGCACTGTTTAACAAACAAACTTACAGGTTGGTAGCCATCTTCACTTGGAGCCTGTTTGTGGGTGTGAGGGAGGGAGGCCAGTCTCACTACTCCCAGCATGCCCCCCTGTCCCACAGCCCAGCAGCATGGAGGCCTGCCCCACCCAGGAGCAAGTGTCAGCCATTGCACTGTTTAACAAACAAACTTACAGGTTGGTAGCCATCTTCACTTGGAGCCTGTTTGTGGGTGTGAGGGAGGGAGGCCTGTCTCACTACTCCCAGCATGCCCCCCTGTCCCACAGCCCAGCAGCATGGAGGCCTCCCCCACCCAGGAGTAAGTGTCAGCCATTGCACTGTTTAACAAACAAACTTACAGGTTGGTAGCCATCTTCACTTGGAGCCTGTTTGTGGGTGTGAGGGAGGGAGGCCAGTCTCACTACTCCCAGCATGCCCCCCTGTCCCACAGCCCAGCAGCATGGAGGCCTCCCCCACCCAGGAGCAAGTGTCAGCCATTGCACTGTTTAACAAACAAACTTACAGGTTGGTAGCCATCTTCACTTGGAGCCTGTTTGTGGGTGTGAGGGAGGGAGGCCAGTCTCACTACTCCCAGCATGCCCCCCTGTCCCACAGCCCAGCAGCATGGAGGCCTCCCCCACCCAGGAGCAAGTGTCAGCCATTGCACTGTTTAACAAACAAACTTACAGGTTGGTAGCCATCTTCACTTGGAGCCTGTTTGTGGATGTGAGGGAGGGAGGCCAGTCTCACTACTCCCAGCATGCCCCCCTGTCCCACAGCCCAGCAGCATGGAGGCCTGCCCCACCCAGGAGCAAGTGTCAGCCATTGCACTGTTTAACAAACAAACTTACAGGTTGGTAGCCATCTTCACTTGGAGCCTGTTTGTGGGTGTGAGGGAGGGAGGCCTGTCTCACTACTCCCAGCATGCCCCCCTGTCCCACAGCCCAGCAGCATGGAGGCCTCCTCCACCCAGGAGCAAGTGTCAGCCATTGCACTGTTTAACAAACAAACTTACAGGTTGGTAGCCATCTTCACTTGGAGCCTGTTTGTGGGTGTGAGGGAGGGAGGCCAGTCTCACTACTCCCAGCATGCCCCCCAGTCCCACAGCCCAGCAGCATGGAGGCCTGCCCCACCCAGGAGCAAGTGTAAGCCATTGCACTGTTTAACAAACAAACTTACAGGTTGGTAGCCATCTTCACTTGGAGCCTGTTTGTGGGTGTGAGGGAGGGAGGCGTGTCTCACTACTCCCAGCATGCCCCCCTGTCCCCAGCCCAGCAGCATGGAGGCCTCCCCCACCCAGGAGCAAGTGTCAGCCATTGCACTGTTTAACAAACAAACTTACAGGTTGGTAGCCATCTTCACTTAGAGCCTGTTTGTGGGTGTGAGGGAGGGAGGCCAGTCTCACTACTCCCAGCATGCCCCCCTGTCCCACAGCCCAGCAGCATGGAGGCCTCCCCCACCCAGGAACAAGTGTCAGCCATTGCACTGTTTAACAAACAAACTTACAGGTTGGTAGCCATCTTCACTTGGAGCCTGTTTGTGGGTGTGAGGGAGGGAGGCCAGTCTCACTACTCCCAGCATGCCCCCCTGTCCCACAGCCCAGCAGCATGGAGGCCTCCCCCACCCAGGAGCAAGTGTCAGCCATTGCACTGTTTAACAAACAAACTTACAGGTTGGTAGCCATCTTCACTTGGAGCCTGTTTGTGGGTGTGAGGGAGGGAAGCCAGTCTCACTACTCCCAGCATGCCCCCCTGTCCCACAGCCCAGCAGCATGGAGGCCTCCCCCACCCAGGAGCAAGTGTCAGCCATTGTACCCTGCACGCTCACCTTACAGGTATGTAACTACCGTATATCTTCATGAAGTGTGTGTGTGTATTAATCTATTTACTATTGTACTAAATGCATAGACAATCAACCTTTAGGACACCATGATGTAACTCTCCACTATGTAATGTAACACGGTGTTGCCATGATTTGTACAACTGATGAAAGCAAAATGCACTAGTGTACAGACAGCTGATGATACACAGATGACACAAACACTGACCACTCCCCATCTACTCCACAGGTGATGAAGAACTCACTGCTGGGGACAACACCAACGACCAGCAGAGCCAGTCTCCACCTCCGGCACATGGACTCACAGATGCAGACTCCCAGGACAGTTTGGACGATGAGCTCCAGGCCGGCCCATCCGGTGTTCCACAGACCCAGAGGTCCCAGGCCCCCATCCTCCCCACCACCACCTCTGCTGCAACAACAACGCAGCAGACCCCTGCTGTCACGGCCTGTGCCTCCACCTCAACCACCACCGCAGCCACTGCCACCAACACCACCACTACCACCTGCAGCACCCTCCCTGTCCCTAGGGATGACCAGCCCACACCAACAACTGTGGAGGGCAGGGAGCCAGTGCGTGGCGCACCAGTGGCGAGGGAAGAGGTCCGTGGCAGCAGAGCAGGTGGGAGGGCCAGGGCCAACACCAGACCTCGGGAGGAGTGGACACCATCCCTGGACCACTTCACCAGAGTTGTGGACGCCTACCAAGAGGTCCAGGGACAAAGTGGCCGGTCGGATGAATTTTTAAGGGTGCTCATCCTGCTGATGAGGTCCATCGATAACCGCCTGGGACAGATGGTGGACCTCATGGGCCAGCAAGTGGCGTTGCAGAGGGACAGGCCTGTGTCCCAACCATCACCGCCGTCCCCTCCTGTTGTGCAGCAGGATGACAGTCCACCATCCTTCCCTGCGCCAACAGAGAGGGGCGAGTCCTCTGACGCCGCTGGCCTTTCAGCAGGCCCCCCACCGCCAAAAAGATCTAGGGGGCGTCCGAAGAAGAGCCTGGGAGTCTCTGGAAGCCAAGCACCTGCCACACACCAGTCACGGAGCCAGCCTTGAAGACAACCCTCTCCCCAACTGCATTGACTTTTTGGACTATCTTTCCCCACATTGCCCGGGCAATGGCACCTGTCTGTTGGACTGGGTCACCACATTCATGTGGTGTCTACTCTTGCATCTTAGCGACCATGACTGTCAACTCACTGCTCATTCCCCACCTTCATGTAAATATTCACGCACAATTCACATGTCCACCCCGTAAATAAAATACCTTACAATCCAGATTTTGTGTATTGAATTCTTTAGTGCATTATTTACAATGATGATAATGTCCATGATATGTACACATGATGTACAGTATGCAGGGCAGGAACACACTGGAGCACCTAGGGAGACAGAACAGAACTACAGTCACTGGTCTCATCGTGGCAACACACACAGATCACTGATCCACAAATATCCTAACTATCACAGGTACCCTACACAGTGTCTATCTGATATGCACAAATACCGTCCATAATACATCTCCGGACGTAACGTCCATTCCAACAATACCATACATAGGTGACAGAACATGTGGCTATTGGGAACATCTGCGCATATCCATTCACAACATCAGCTAACACACTAGACTATGTAGACGTTGTAACTCGTCACACACCTTCAAGTGAAGTAGCGTTGGATTAGCTGCTGCCGTTGGTCAACTCCTTCCTCCTCTCCACTCTCCTCATCACTGGATTCAGGTCCCTGAGCAGGTTGTGGCCTTGGTTCCTCACCGTCGTCCAGGAGCAGGGGGACCCCCTTGTGGATGGCCAGGTTGTGTAGCATACAGCATGCCACAACGATCTTGCACACCTTCCCAGGCGAGTATGCGAGTGCGCCTCCAGTCCTGTCAAGGCACCGGAACCTTGACTTCAGCAGCCCAAAAGTACGTTCAATTACCCGTCGTGTCCTGCCATGGGCTTCATTGTAGCGGATCTCTGCTGGTGTCTGGGGATTACGGAGTGGGCTCAACAGCCATGGCCTACTGGGATAAGCAGAGTCCCCTGTGAATAAAAAACACACATTGCAATGTTGTACGGCCACAGTAAAGCCAGTGACACACAGCACGTGATAGCAGTAGTGTAACTCACCCACAATCCAGGCACGTTCGGGATGCAGATTCTCCATCATCCGTGGCACCATGCTGTTCCTCATAATGAAAGAGTCATGTGCCGAACCGGGATACTTAGCACACACATGTGAAATTGTCATGTCTGCAAGGCACACCACCTGCACATTCATGGAGTGATAGTGTTTCCGGTTCCGATAAATGTGCTCCGTCGCCTGCGGTGCCACCAGAGCCACATGGGTGCAATCGATCGCACCGACTACATGTGGGATGTGCCCAAGTGGATAGAAGTCCCCCTTAACGGCAGCCAATTCACGTCCCCGGGGGAAATGGATGTAGCGATTGCGATAGATCATCATGGCCTCGAGTACATCCCTCAGCACCATGCTGAACATGGGCTGCGACATTCCCCCAGCGTTAGCCACGGTCTCCTGGAAGGAACCAGTCGCAAAGAAGTGTAGTGCTGCCATTACCTTGTAGGTGGGTGTGAATGCCGTAGGATAGTGACGGCGAGGCTGCAGGTGGGGCTCCAATAGATCACACACGATCTTCAATGTCGGTCTGTCCAGCCTGAATTTCCTGATGATAGCCTCATTCTCCATGTCCTCAAGCACAATCAACTGACGTAGGAGATTTGGCCTCCTCCTAGTTTAGGATTAAAAACAATAGGTCAATGACAAGCATCATGAGATGGCCATAGAACAAAGCATCAATGATGTAATGGGAAAACAACAAGCGCCAGAGAGATGCATGGCACATCTGGTTACATGGCTGGCCAATAGCTACACACAGAGGGGCAGGCCTCTCCAGTGACAATACCCAAGTGACATTAATGTGGATACAATGATGGAACTTGTGGCATGCGCAGACATGGAGCTACAAGAGCCACAAAGCTAATGTGACTTAACATGTCTGTCATACCCATCTGCCGTACCTGCCAGACCTCAATGCATCATGTACATTGTGGAAGCATTCATCAACACAATGATCACAATATCAGGGACACTTCTGGTTGTGTGCATGATCAGTTCTGAATGCACAAGTCAGGTACGATACAATGCAGTGCCACCAGCCCGGTCAAGGTCTGCACTGACCAACAACACATTAAACCTCACGACATCTATGTAGAGCACCTGACGTCTGTCAATCATCACCCATCAAAACCCTTACTAAAATGGCACAAACACATGCTAAAGTGGCTCAGACTGAACGTGCGTCCTCCTGTGGATGCAATGGCTCTGTGGCATTGTGTGTACAATGATGTGCCCTACACCATGTAGCTGCATGGTACTCATACATTGTCCATGATTGACATACACAGCAATGTGTACGAAAATGCCAGAACCTACCGCCGGTCCCCAGCGGTGTGACCCCAGCACCACCATCTACCCAGCCAAGGTAGCCATTGGCACATGGACTTGTGTACATGCCGCTGGCTAGGCTCCGCCGCATCAGTCGCGGTACCTACCGCCGGTCCCCAGCGGTGTGACCCCAGCACCACCATCTACCCAGCCAAGGTAGCCATTGGCACATGGACTTGTGTACATGCCGCTGGCTAGGCTCCGCCGCATCAGTCGCGGTACCTACCGCCGGTCCCCAGCGGTGTGACCCCAGCACCACCATCTACCCAGCCAAGGTAGCCATTGGCACATGGACTTGTGTACATGCCGCTGGCTAGGCTCCGCCGCATCAGTCGCGGTACCTACCGCCGGTCCCCAGCGGTGTGACCCCAGCACCACCATCTACCCAGCCAAGGTAGCCATTGGCACATGGTCTTGTGTACATGCCGCTGGCTAGGCTCCGCCGCATCAGTCGCGGTACCTACCGCCGGTCCCCAGCGGTGTGACCCCAGCACCACCATCTACCCAGCCAAGGTAGCCATTGGCACATGGACTTGTGTACATGCCGCTGGCTAGGCTCCGCCGCATCAGTCGCGGTACCTACCGCCGGTCCCCAGCGGAGCATCACCGCCGTGGAGCATTGCATACAGCCAATGGCATGGGTGTTGTATGTGGCATGATGCAGATTTGAAAAATGCGGAAGCGGTGCGCCGCCGCCGCGGAGGCGGTCATTGGATGCTTTTGAATGATGCACCATCGCGGTAGCGCACCCCGGACACCCGCGGTGCGTCACCGCCATGGTGCATTGCATACAGCCAATGGCATGGGTGTTGTATGTGGCATGATGCAGATTTGAAAAATGCGGAAGCGGTGCGCCGCCGCCGCGGAGGCGGTCATTGGACGCTTTTGAATGATGCACCATCGCGGTAGCGCACCCCGGACACCCGCGGTGCGTCACCGCCATGGTGCATTGCATACAGCCAATGGCATGGGTGTTGTATGTGGCATGATGCAGATTTGAAAAATGCGGAAGCGGTGCGCCGCCGCCGCGGAAGCGGTCATTGGATGCTTTTGAATAAGGCTGACCCAGACAACCAATTGTAGCACCTTATCAGCTTCCTAACGACCCCATGGGCCTATAAATCTGTGGGAGTGAGCCACACATTCCCACTGCTCACAGAGCCTGCTGCCTGGGACCCTCTCCTGCTGCTCACAGAGCCTGCTGCCTGGGACCCTCTCCTGCTGCTGCCTGAGACCCTCTCCTGCTGCTCACAGAGCCTGCTGCCTGAGACCCTCTCCTGCTGCTCACAGAGCCTGCTGCCTGAGACCCTCTCCTGCTGCTCACAGAGCCTGCTGCCTGGGACCCTCTCCTGCTGCTGCCTGAGACCCTCTCCTGCTGCTCACAGAGCCTGCTGCCTGGGACCCTCTCCTGCTGCTCACAGAGCCTGCTGCCTGGGACCCTCTCCTGTTGCTGCCTGAGACCCTCTCCTGCTGCTCACAGAGCCTGCTGCCTGGGACCCTCTCCTGCTGCTGCCTGAGACCCTCTCCTGCTGCTCACAGAGCCTGCTGCCTGGGACACCTCAGAACTCACTTCCGCCACAGGTCTGCCATATCCACAGGGATGTCAAGAACAGATAAGATCCGTGCCAGTCCATTCACGAGTGAGGAGCTGGATGTCCTTGTGAACGAGGTGCTGGCACAGTACCCACGGCTGTTTGGCGGCCCCAATGTCGTGGTAAGTCACCATGTAGGGAGCAGTAGGGCAGGGTGGTGTCAGACGTGTATTCATGATGCTGCAGTATGTTATTTTGGATGTGGGGTGCAGACAAACACTGACAGGCAAGATGTTTCCAGGTGGTGGGAGTGTGTGTTTTGCATTGTGACTCTGTCCTAGGCCTATACTTGTATGTGTGAGTGGGATGTGCTACTTTTTGGGGCAGACATGACCAACGGTTGTTTGCCTTGTAGCTGGTTGGACAGTGTTCGCTTGTGATGTAATTTCAGGGTGCCCCTGTAGTCATAGTCAGTGTGCCCCACAGAGTAGGTTCAGTGGCTGCCCTGCCAAAGTTTGTCCATCAGCCAACTTACATGCTACAGTTGCTGCACACTGATTAGTGGATATGCCACATCAATGCCCTGTACAATTTCTGATTTACACAGTGCTGTCGATGCATTTGTGTTGAATCATCATTCTTCTGTGTGATAATCATGGAGACTACGAAGCTCAATGTGTGCATGCATTCACTAATGTTCATGCCATGCAGAGTGGCCTTGTGAGGGTACCCCCAGTTCTGGAGGGAGGTCGGTCACTGTGCGTCCAGAATCAGTGTCTGGCTGCTGTACTGATAGATTCTGACATATGACAATGTGTACATTTTCATTTGTCCTTCTTTACTCTCATACCTGCAGCTCAAAGTACACCAACGTAAGGCTGTCTGGAGGGCCATAGCAGCAAAGGTGCGAGCCCTGGGGGTATCAAACAGACGACACACACACTGTCACAAGAGGTGGGACGACATCAGCCGGCTGGCTAAGCAAGTGGCAGAGATGAACTTGGGGATGGTACCACGCACAGGGCGTGTGGCACGGCGCACCATGACTCCGCTGATGGCACGCATACTGGCAGTGACCTATCCAGACCTGGATGCACGTCTGAAGGGGCTTCAGCAGCAAGACAGAGATGGTGAGTATCCGGGGAGGGAGAGTTTGTCTGGGAGTGGATGCATGTGTAGAGTGCCTGTGTCTGCGGTGACACATGTGATGTGCGTGTGCTGCCATGCTGTGATATGTGATGTGAGTGGCAACTGTGATGTGTGTCTGTATGAGGCATTGGCCCACCATGGCCTTACTCTGCAGCTCCTGGCTGCAGTTTTCAGTCCTTGACATATATTTTGTTGTCCACATGGTCACTCTTCTTTGTGATGGTGGGTGTAGTCCCTATTATGCTGTACAGCTGTGTCCACTTAATGAGTGTTACACCATGTCAGTCTACTTTGCATGCACCTGCATGGTAGTGGCCCACACATCTGACAACAATGTGAACCCACATTGGCACATGGTGATTGTAATGGCCTATTTGACAATGTGGCATGTGTAGACAAAACAGGTGTGTGTATTCCCCACTGGATCCCTTTAGGGTCTGTAAGTGGTGATGTTAGTTGTGGCTACATCATGTCCATGGGGCAGGTCAATGTGGGCTGGGGGAACACCATCCATGGGCAGGGTGTAGTGCTGTGTGTCATCGACATTGGTCCACTCCTGGCTGTTTGTCCGCATGACAGCCACAGTTGTGGTTTAAATGGTGTGTAGCTGCACAATGATTTGAGGGTGTGGTGGTTACCATGTAGCTCTAGGCCTCTCATGTGCTGCATTGCTCTGATATCGTGTGACCAGACAATGACACTTATACAACCATGTTTCTGTCGCTAATGCAGATTCGCAAGACACCACGGCGGAACATGATCCTGAAAGTGGTGGCAAAGAAGGGCAGTGTAGTGGCCATCCCTGGCAAGAAGGGACAGGAGGGCAGTGTAGACACCACCCCTGGGGTAAGTGGGAAGGTGGTCACTGTGGGGGGTACACCTTCCAGAGAGGGTAAAGTGGTCTGGAGGCGTAGCCAGCCCAAGCGTACTGCAGGATCAAGCACTTCTCCAGAGGGAGTGGCAGTGTCTGCCCCTGATGTGGGACAGTTGGGGGGTGTGCAGGTGGTATCAACGCCACTTCCCATCAACCCCATGACAGGGAAGCAAATTCATATTTCAAAGAAGTGGAAGGGCACCCCTCCTACCTCTCCCACCCACACTGTGTCAAGGGCGTGCATGACTCCACCTCCACGTGCCACGGTGCCACCTGGTCCGCACAGCCCTCCACCTTGCAGGCCCTCTGTTATAGCCACATCACATGTCCCTCTGTCACACCAGTCAAGTGGACCTGCTGTCCCTGACACACAGCCAGGTCCCACTCCACATGACAGCCAGGAGTGAGTTGTCAACACCCTCAGACGCCTGTGCCACACATAGGTGTGCTACAGTAGACCATTGTTAGCGATGTGGGTGTGTTCCTGGGCCTGTTGCTCTGATGTGCTGTACCCTGCCAAGGACTCTGGGCCTGTTGCTCTGATGTGCTGTACCCTGCCAAGGACTCTGGGCCTGTTGCTCTGATGTGCTCTCCCCTGCCAAGGACTCTGGGCCTGTTGCTCTGATGTGCTCCGCCCTGCCAAGGACTCTGGGCCTGTTGCTCTGATGTGCTGTACCCTGCCAAGGACTCTGGGCCTGTTGCTCTGATGTGCTGTACCCTGCCAAGGACTCTGGGCCTGTTGCTCTGATGTGCTCTCCCCTGCCAAGGACTCTGGGCCTGTTGCTCTGATGTGCTCTGCCCTGCCAAGGACTCTGGGCCTGTTGCTCTGATGTGCTGTACCCTGCCAAGGACTCTGGGCCTGTTGCTCTGATGTGCTGTACCCTGCCCTGCCAAGGACTCTGGGCCTGTTGCTCTGATGTGCTCTCCCCTGCCAAGGACTCTGGGCCTGTTGCTCTGATGTACCCTGCCCTGCCAAGGACTCTGGGCCTGTTGCTCTGATGTGCTCTCCCCTGCCCTGCCAAGGACTCTGGGCCTGTTGCTCTGATGTGCTCTCCCCTGCCCTGCCAAGGACTCTGGGCCTGTTGCTCTGATGTGCTCTCCCCTGCCAAGGACTCTGGGCCTGTTGCTCTGATGTGCTCTCCCCTGCCCTGCCAAGGACTTTGCACTTCCCGATTGTGATTCACCAGTGCATAGTCTATGGCATTTGTACATGATTTTGAGACTTGCTGGTGTCTACTTATGTTGTGTAGCTACATCTGTGCAATATGTGAATAAATACAGTACATTATGGTGTGTTTTCTCTGTCTCCTTACTGATTAAAGTCATTTTCTTGTTTGACTGAGTTCCATGGTCTATTTTGTACATCACCATTGCAAGGTTCTATGTGGCCATATGAATTTTAGACAGGGGGACAGGGTCTTCAGTCCATTGTGGCCCTGCTGATGTTGTACTCTGTGATGGTTATTGGGCAGGCCATGCAGTTTTCGTGTGGGTGAATTGCTATTGCTGCATTCACTGTTCACAGGTCACCTTGGGGGACACTGGCAGCACAGGGTGTGCAGCTGTGCTGTGGTGTAGTCGATGTTTATGATGTGATGAGGTGTGTGTTTTCCTTTCTGTGTGCCCAGGCGTGTATGTGTATGGTCGTCTTGTGTTGGCCCTTGGTCCTGGTGGCATGGCTTAGATGGCATGTGTGGTGTTGGGTGTGGCAGAGGTGTGCAGTGTGAAGGGCGTTAGTTTGTAGTGTATGTATGTGTGCCCCTGTATGGTGTGAGACACACATGTGTCAGGCAGGAGTTGTATGCCTGTTGTATGTTTTGTCTTGCCCTGTGTGGATGTTTGTATACAATTGTGTGGGCTGTGGGGAGTGCACTGGTGTTGTGTGTCCGTTGTCAGGCAATCCTGCTGTGCCTTTGTCCCTGGTTGTGTGTCGCAGTGTGTGTGTATTGTGCTTGTTGTTACAGTGCTTGTTGATGTGCATGGGGGTGCACGGGATAGGCACCTGGCCTGTGACTACTTCGGGTGGTGTGCAGTGTTGGTCGGGGTGGTGTGTCGCTGTGATGTTTGGAAACTGTCCATGCCTTGGTGTTGCCCTGCCTTCTGCATAGTGCGCATGTGTTGACCGCGGCGGTGACGTGTCCGTGACCGTGACGTTGCTGCAGGTTGGCCGATGTTGTGTGTTCCGGATGCCGTGGGGTGCCTTGTTGTGAGGTGGGTGATGTGTGGGTGCCCATGTGGATGTGTTGTGCCCCCCAGCAGGATGCCAGTGTGGTGCTTGGGCCCTGTGTCGGCATGTGAGATGTGTGGTGCATATGTGTAGTGGCGTACCTGCGGCGGCGTCCGCGGCGGCCCATCTGGCGATAGTGTTGCAGCAGGTACATGACCGGATGCATGTGGAGGGCTGGGTCCATGGGGTTCATGCCGGGTCTCGGCGTGCGTGCTCCGCTGTCGACTTTCCGCCTGCTAGAGCTGTGCGGTGTCTCCGCTGTTGTGCGTCTGCTTGTTTGGCCCATCCTAATTTGTCGAGCGGGGCGGACGTCATCGGCCGCGGCGGAGGGTCTCGATTGGCTGCAGCCGCCGCGGTGGCGGGCGCACCTTGATGGCGGAGCGCGGCGCTCCTCGGCGGACGGGAAATGACCTGTGTTTACATATTCTAATGTGGCAGACGTGAATTCCACTGCTCGCGGGCGGTAAAAGCTGTTTTTCCGCCCCGCCATCGTTGCGGTGGTGCCACCGCCCGACATCCTAATGGACCCCTTAATCTCTCTTGTGCTATCTCATACATATAATCACAACAGTGACACTTAACATTTCAATTTTCATTACTTTTATTATTTGATTACTTTATATACGTTAGAGCATTTCACTTTTACTTTTTTTCATTCTATATTTTTTTTATTAAGTACAAAAAGACTGATTATGAAAATTTGCACAAAAAAACCCAGAATCACCTCAATAATTACATAAAATATACATGATAGAATAGTATATATGATGCACCATCGCGGTAGCGCACCCCGGACACCCGCGGTGCGTCACCGCCATGGTGCATTGCATACAGCCAATGGCATGGGTGTTGTATGTGGCATGATGCAGATTTGAAAAATGCGGAAGCGGGGCGCCGCCGCCGCGGAAGCGGTCATTGGATGCTTTTGAATAAGGCTGACCCAGACAACCAATTGTAGCACCTTATCAGCTTCCTAACGACCCCATGGGCCTATAAATCTGTGGGAGTGAGCCACACATTCCCACTGCTCACAGAGCCTGCTGCCTGGGACCCTCTCCTGCTGCTCACAGAGCCTGCTGCCTGGGACCCTCTCCTGCTGCTGCCTGAGACCCTCTCCTGCTGCTCACAGAGCCTGCTGCCTGAGACCCTCTCCTGCTGCTCACAGAGCCTGCTGCCTGAGACCCTCTCCTGCTGCTCACAGAGCCTGCTGCCTGGGACCCTCTCCTGCTGCTGCCTGAGACCCTCTCCTGCTGCTCACAGAGCCTGCTGCCTGGGACCCTCTCCTGCTGCTCACAGAGCCTGCTGCCTGGGACCCTCTCCTGCTGCTGCCTGAGACCCTCTACTGCTGCTCACAGAGCCTGCTGCCTGGGACCCTCTCCTGCTGCTGCCTGAGACCCTCTCCTGCTGCTCACAGAGCCTGCTGCCTGGGACACCTCAGAACTCACTTCCGCCACAGGTCTGCCATATCCACAGGGATGTCAAGAACAGATAAGATCCGTGCCAGTCCATTCACGAGTGAGGAGCTGGATGTCCTTGTGAACGAGGTGCTGGCACAGTACCCACGGCTGTTTGGCGGCCCCAATGTCGTGGTAAGTCACCATGTAGGGAGCAGTAGGGCAGGGTGGTGTCAGACGTGTATTCATGATGCTGCAGTATGTTATTTTGGATGTGGGGTGCAGACAAACACTGACAGGCAAGATGTTTCCAGGTGGTGGGAGTGTGTGTTTTGCATTGTGACTCTGTCCTAGGCCTATACTTGTATGTGTGAGTGAGATGTGCTACTTTTTGGGGCAGACATGACCAACGGTTGTTTGCCTTGTAGCTGGTTGGACAGTGTTCGCTTGTGATGTAATTTCAGGGTGCCCCTGTAGTCATAGTCAGTGTGCCCCACAGAGTAGGTTCAGTGGCTGCCCTGCCAAAGTTTGTCCATCAGCCAACTTACATGCTACAGTTGCTGCACACTGATTAGTGGATATGCCACATCAATGCCCTGTACAATTTCTGATTTACACAGTGCTGTCGATGCATTTGTGTTGAATCATCATTCTTCTGTGTGATAATCATGGAGACTACGAAGCTCAATGTGTGCATGCATTCACTAATGTTCATGCCATGCAGAGTGGCCTTGTGAGGGTACCCCCAGTTCTGGAGGGAGGTCGGTCACTGTGCGTCCAGAATCAGTGTCTGGCTGCTGTACTGATAGATTCTGACATATGACAATGTGTAAATGTTCATTTGTCCTTCTTTACTCTCATACCTGCAGCTCAAAGTACACCAACGTAAGGCTGTCTGGAGGGCCATAGCAGCAAAGGTGCGAGCCCTGGGGGTATCAAACAGACGACACACACACTGTCACAAGAGGTGGGACGACATCAGCCGGCTGGCTAAGCAAGTGGCAGAGATGAACTTGGGGATGGTACCACGCACAGGGCGTGTGGCACGGCGCACCATGACTCCGCTGATGGCACGCATACTGGCAGTGACCTATCCAGACCTGGATGCACGTCTGAAGGGGCTTCAGCAGCAAGACAGAGATGGTGAGTATCCGGGGAGGGAGAGTTTGTCTGGGAGTGGATGCATGTGTAGAGTGCCTGTGTCTGCGGTGACACATGTGATGTGCGTGTGCTGCCATGCTGTGATATGTGATGTGAGTGGCAACTGTGATGTGTGTCTGTATGAGGCATTGGCCCACCATGGCCTTACTCTGCAGCTCCTGGCTGCAGTTTTCAGTCCTTGACATATATTTTGTTGTCCACATGGTCACTCTTCTTTGTGATGGTGGGTGTAGTCCCTATTATGCTGTACAGCTGTGTCCACTTAATGAGTGTTACACCATGTCAGTCTACTTTGCATGCACCTGCATGGTAGTGGCCCACACATCTGACAACAATGTGAACCCACATTGGCACATGGTGATTGTATTGGCCTATTTGACAATGTGGCATGTGTAGACAAAACAGGTGTGTGTATTCCCCACTGGATCCCTTTAGGGTCTGTAAGTGGTGATGTTAGTTGTGGCTACATCATGTCCATGGGGCAGGTCAATGTGGGCTGGGGGAACACCATCCATGGGCAGGGTGTAGTGCTGTGTGTCATCGACATTGGTCCACTCCTGGCTGTTTGTCCGCATGACAGCCACAGTTGTGGTCTAAATGGTGTGTAGCTGCACAATGATTTGAGGGTGTGGTGGTTACCATGTAGCTCTAGGCCTCTCATGTGCTGCATTGCTCTGATATCGTGTGACCAGACAATGACACTTATACAACCATGTTTCTGTCGCTAATGCAGATTCGCAAGACACCACGGCGGAACATGATCCTGAAAGTGGTGGCAAAGAAGGGCAGTGTAGTGGCCATCCCTGGCAAGAAGGGACAGGAGGGCAGTGTAGACACCACCCCTGGGGTAAGTGGGAAGGTGGTCACTGTGGGGGGTACAGAAAAGGGGGTGGTGATGAACAGAGTGTCTGAATTAAGCAGACCACTCTTACCCAGTCCAAAGATCAGGGCTTGATCCATCACCGTTATTTATCTCACTGCCCCATCCCAGCTCAGAACCTGGCTATATGCAAATTAGTCTGTCCCTGGCCCAGTGCATCATGGGAACAGGGCAGACCAAACTACCAAGCCAATTCTTCACCAGAAAGGAGACAAGCTACCGGGGACCGGTTTCTGGCATTTCAGCCTCTTCGGCCCGGCTTGCTTGAATCCTGATGGAGCAGTGAGAAAGGGACTCATGTCTGAGTATACCCTGCCACACCTATAGTGGCCAAAAACGATACAGAAAAGGGGGTGGTGATGAACAGAGTGTCTGAATTAAGCAGACCACTCTTACCCAGTCCAAAGATCAGGGCTTGATCCATCACCGTTATTTATCTCACTGCCCCATCCCAGCTCAGAACCTGGCTATATGCAAATTAGTCTGTCCCTGGCCCAGTGCATCATGGGAACAGGGCAGACCAAACTACCAAGCCAATTCTTCACCAGAAAGGAGACAAGCTACCGGGGACCGGTTTCTGGCATTTCAGCCTCTTCGGCCCGGCTTGCTTGAATCCTGATGGAGCAGTGAGAAAGGGACTCATGTCTGAGTATACCCTGCCACACCTATAGTGGCCAAAAACGATACAGAAAAGGGGGTGGTGATGAACAGAGTGTCTGAATTAAGCAGACCACTCTTACCCAGTCCAAAGATCAGGGCTTGATCCATCACCGTTATTTATCTCACTGCCCCATCCCAGCTCAGAACCTGGCTATATGCAAATTAGTCTGTCCCTGGCCCAGTGCATCATGGGAACAGGGCAGACCAAACTACCAAGCCAATTCTTCACCAGAAAGGAGACAAGCTACCGGGGACCGGTTTCTGGCATTTCAGCCTCTTCGGCCCGGCTTGCTTGAATCCTGATGGAGCAGTGAGAAAGGGACTCATGTCTGAGTATACCCTGCCACACCTATAGTGGCCAAAAACGATACAGAAAAGGGGGTGGTGATGAACAGAGTGTCTGAATTAAGCAGACCACTCTTACCCAGTCCAAAGATCAGGGCTTGATCCATCACCGTTATTTATCTCACTGCCCCATCCCAGCTCAGAACCTGGCTATATGCAAATTAGTCTGTCCCTGGCCCAGTGCATCATGGGAACAGGGCAGACCAAACTACCAAGCCAATTCTTCACCAGAAAGGAGACAAGCTACCGGGGACCGGTTTCTGGCATTTCAGCCTCTTCGGCCCGGCTTGCTTGAATCCTGATGGAGCAGTGAGAAAGGGACTCATGTCTGAGTATACCCTGCCACACCTATAGTGGCCAAAAACGATACAGAAAAGGGGGTGGTGATGAACAGAGTGTCTGAATTAAGCAGACCACTCTTACCCAGTCCAAAGATCAGGGCTTGATCCATCACCGTTATTTATCTCACTGCCCCATCCCAGCTCAGAACCTGGCTATATGCAAATTAGTCTGTCCCTGGCCCAGTGCATCATGGGAACAGGGCAGACCAAACTACCAAGCCAATTCTTCACCAGAAAGGAGACAAGCTACCGGGGACCGGTTTCTGGCATTTCAGCCTCTTCGGCCCGGCTTGCTTGAATCCTGATGGAGCAGTGAGAAAGGGACTCATGTCTGAGTATACCCTGCCACACCTATAGTGGCCAAAAACGATACAGAAAAGGGGGTGGTGATGAACAGAGTGTCTGAATTAAGCAGACCACTCTTACCCAGTCCAAAGATCAGGGCTTGATCCATCACCGTTATTTATCTCACTGCCCCATCCCAGCTCAGAACCTGGCTATATGCAAATTAGTCTGTCCCTGGCCCAGTGCATCATGGGAACAGGGCAGACCAAACTACCAAGCCAATTCTTCACCAGAAAGGAGACAAGCTACCGGGGACCGGTTTCTGGCATTTCAGCCTCTTCGGCCCGGCTTGCTTGAATCCTGATGGAGCAGTGAGAAAGGGACTCATGTCTGAGTATACCCTGCCACACCTATAGTGGCCAAAAACGATACAGAAAAGGGGGTGGTGATGAACAGAGTGTCTGAATTAAGCAGACCACTCTTACCCAGTCCAAAGATCAGGGCTTGATCCATCACCGTTATTTATCTCACTGCCCCATCCCAGCTCAGAACCTGGCTATATGCAAATTAGTCTGTCCCTGGCCCAGTGCATCATGGGAACAGGGCAGACCAAACTACCAAGCCAATTCTTCACCAGAAAGGAGACAAGCTACCGGGGACCGGTTTCTGGCATTTCAGCCTCTTCGGCCCGGCTTGCTTGAATCCTGATGGAGCAGTGAGAAAGGGACTCATGTCTGAGTATACCCTGCCACACCTATAGTGGCCAAAAACGATACAGAAAAGGGGGTGGTGATGAACAGAGTGTCTGAATTAAGCAGACCACTCTTACCCAGTCCAAAGATCAGGGCTTGATCCATCACCGTTATTTATCTCACTGCCCCATCCCAGCTCAGAACCTGGCTATATGCAAATTAGTCTGTCCCTGGCCCAGTGCATCATGGGAACAGGGCAGACCAAACTACCAAGCCAATTCTTCACCAGAAAGGAGACAAGCTACCGGGGACCGGTTTCTGGCATTTCAGCCTCTTCGGCCCGGCTTGCTTGAATCCTGATGGAGCAGTGAGAAAGGGACTCATGTCTGAGTATACCCTGCCACACCTATAGTGGCCAAAAACGATACAGAAAAGGGGGTGGTGATGAACAGAGTGTCTGAATTAAGCAGACCACTCTTACCCAGTCCAAAGATCAGGGCTTGATCCATCACCGTTATTTATCTCACTGCCCCATCCCAGCTCAGAACCTGGCTATATGCAAATTAGTCTGTCCCTGGCCCAGTGCATCATGGGAACAGGGCAGACCAAACTACCAAGCCAATTCTTCACCAGAAAGGAGACAAGCTACCGGGGACCGGTTTCTGGCATTTCAGCCTCTTCGGCCCGGCTTGCTTGAATCCTGATGGAGCAGTGAGAAAGGGACTCATGTCTGAGTATACCCTGCCACACCTATAGTGGCCAAAAACGATACAGAAAAGGGGGTGGTGATGAACAGAGTGTCTGAATTAAGCAGACCACTCTTACCCAGTCCAAAGATCAGGGCTTGATCCATCACCGTTATTTATCTCACTGCCCCATCCCAGCTCAGAACCTGGCTATATGCAAATTAGTCTGTCCCTGGCACAGGTGTGTGTATTCCCCACTGGATCCCTTTAGGGTCTGTAAGTGGTGATGTTAGTTGTGGCTACATCATGTCCATGGGGCAGGTCAATGTGGGCTGGGGGAACACCATCCATGGGCAGGGTGTAGTGCTGTGTGTCATCGACATTGGTCCACTCCTGGCTGTTTGTCCGCATGACAGCCACAGTTGTGGTTTAAATGGTGTGTAGCTGCACAATGATTTGAGGGTGTGGTGGTTACCATGTAGCTCTAGGCCTCTCATGTGCTGCATTGCTCTGATATCGTGTGACCAGACAATGACACTTATACAACCATGTTTCTGTCGCTAATGCAGATTCGCAAGACACCACGGCGGAACATGATCCTGAAAGTGGTGGCAAAGAAGGGCAGTGTAGTGGCCATCCCTGGCAAGAAGGGACAGGAGGGCAGTGTAGACACCACCCCTGGGGTAAGTGGGAAGGTGGTCACTGTGGGGGGTACACCTTCCAGAGAGGGTAAAGTGGTCTGGAGGCGTAGCCAGCCCAAGCGTACTGCAGGATCAAGCACTTCTCCAGAGGGAGTGGCAGTGTCTGCCCCTGATGTGGGACAGTTGGGGGGTGTGCAGGTGGTATCAACGCCACTTCCCATCAACCCCATGACAGGGAAGCAAATTCATATTTCAAAGAAGTGGAAGGGCACCCCTCCTACCTCTCCCACCCACACTGTGTCAAGGGCGTGCATGACTCCACCTCCACGTGCCACGGTGCCACCTGGTCCGCACAGCCCTCCACCTTGCAGGCCCTCTGTTATAGCCACATCACATGTCCCTCTGTCACACCAGTCAAGTGGACCTGCTGTCCCTGACACACAGCCAGGTCCCACTCCACATGACAGCCAGGAGTGAGTTGTCAACACCCTCAGACGCCTGTGCCACACATAGGTGTGCTACAGTAGACCATTGTTAGCGATGTGGGTGTGTTCCTGGGCCTGTTGCTCTGATGTGCTGTACCCTGCCAAGGACTCTGGGCCTGTTGCTCTGATGTGCTGTACCCTGCCAAGGACTCTGGGCCTGTTGCTCTGATGTGCTCTCCCCTGCCAAGGACTCTGGGCCTGTTGCTCTGATGTGCTCCGCCCTGCCAAGGACTCTGGGCCTGTTGCTCTGATGTGCTGTACCCTGCCAAGGACTCTGGGCCTGTTGCTCTGATGTGCTGTACCCTGCCAAGGACTCTGGGCCTGTTGCTCTGATGTGCTCTCCCCTGCCAAGGACTCTGGGCCTGTTGCTCTGATGTGCTCTGCCCTGCCAAGGACTCTGGGCCTGTTGCTCTGATGTGCTGTACCCTGCCAAGGACTCTGGGCCTGTTGCTCTGATGTGCTGTACCCTGCCCTGCCAAGGACTCTGGGCCTGTTGCTCTGATGTGCTCTCCCCTGCCAAGGACTCTGGGCCTGTTGCTCTGATGTACCCTGCCCTGCCAAGGACTCTGGGCCTGTTGCTCTGATGTGCTCTCCCCTGCCCTGCCAAGGACTCTGGGCCTGTTGCTCTGATGTGCTCTCCCCTGCCCTGCCAAGGACTCTGGGCCTGTTGCTCTGATGTGCTCTCCCCTGCCAAGGACTCTGGGCCTGTTGCTCTGATGTGCTCTCCCCTGCCCTGCCAAGGACTTTGCACTTCCCGATTGTGATTCACCAGTGCATAGTCTATGGCATTTGTACATGATTTTGAGACTTGCTGGTGTCTACTTATGTTGTGTAGCTACATCTGTGCAATATGTGAATAAATACAGTACATTATGGTGTGTTTTCTCTGTCTCCTTACTGATTAAAGTCATTTTCTTGTTTGACTGAGTTCCATGGTCTATTTTGTACATCACCATTGCAAGGTTCTATGTGGCCATATGAATTTTAGACAGGGGGACAGGGTCTTCAGTCCATTGTGGCCCTGCTGATGTTGTACTCTGTGATGGTTATTGGGCAGGCCATGCAGTTTTCGTGTGGGTGAATTGCTATTGCTGCATTCACTGTTCACAGGTCACCTTGGGGGACACTGGCAGCACAGGGTGTGCAGCTGTGCTGTGGTGTAGTCGATGTTTATGATGTGATGAGGTGTGTGTTTTCCTTTCTGTGTGCCCAGGCGTGTATGTGTATGGTCGTCTTGTGTTGGCCCTTGGTCCTGGTGGCATGGCTTAGATGGCATGTGTGGTGTTGGGTGTGGCAGAGGTGTGCAGTGTGAAGGGCGTTAGTTTGTAGTGTATGTATGTGTGCCCCTGTATGGTGTGAGACACACATGTGTCAGGCAGGAGTTGTATGCCTGTTGTATGTTTTGTCTTGCCCTGTGTGGATGTTTGTATACAATTGTGTGGGCTGTGGGGAGTGCACTGGTGTTGTGTGTCCGTTGTCAGGCAATCCTGCTGTGCCTTTGTCCCTGGTTGTGTGTCTCAGTGTGTGTGTATTGTGCTTGTTGTTACAGTGCTTGTTGATGTGCATGGGGGTGCACGGGATAGGCACCTGGCCTGTGACTACTTCGGGTGGTGTGCAGTGTTGGTCGGGGTGGTGTGTCGCTGTGATGTTTGGAAACTGTCCATGCCTTGGTGTTGCCCTGCCTTCTGCATAGTGCGCATGTGTTGACCGCGGCGGTGACGTGTCCGTGACCGTGACGTTGCTGCAGGTTGGCCGATGTTGTGTGTTCCGGATGCCGTGGGGTGCCTTGTTGTGAGGTGGGTGATGTGTGGGTGCCCATGTGGATGTGTTGTGCCCCCCAGCAGGATGCCAGTGTGGTGCTTGGGCCCTGTGTCGGCATGTGAGATGTGTGGTGCATATGTGTAGTGGCGTACCTGCGGCGGCGTCCGCGGCGGCCCATCTGGCGATAGTGTTGCAGCAGGTACATGACCGGATGCATGTGGAGGGCTGGGTCCATGGGGTTCATGCCGGGTCTCGGCGTGCGTGCTCCGCTGTCGACTTTCCGCCTGCTAGAGCTGTGCGGTGTCTCCGCTGTGGTGCGTCTGCTTGTTTGGCCCATCCTAATTTGTCGAGCGGGGCGGACGTCATCGGCCGCGGCGGAGGGTCTCGATTGGCTGCAGCCGCCGCGGTGGCGGGCGCACCTTGATGGCGGAGCGCGGCGCTCCTCGGCGGACGGGAAATGACCTGTGTTTACATATTCTAATGTGGCGGACGTGAATTCCACTGCTCGCGGGCGGTAAAAGCTGTTTTTCCGCCCCGCCATCGTTGCGGTGGTGCCACCGCCCGACATCCTAATGGACCCCTTAATCTCTCTTGTGCTATCTCATACATATAATCACAACAGTGACACTTAACATTTCAATTTTCATTACTTTTATTATTTGATTACTTTATATACGTTAGAGCATTTCACTTTTACTTTTTTTCATTCTATATTTTTTTTATTAAGTACAAAAAGACTGATTATGAAAATTTGCACAAAAAACCCCAGAATCATCTCAATAATTACATAAAATATACATGATAGAATAGTATATGTGAATTTGTATCATGTACATTTTATGTAATTATTGAAAAAGGGGGAAGTCTCTTATTTAAGTAATAGATAGGCCACGAGGGAGCATATTTACACCCACATGCATCAACCTATTTAGGAAGTGCAAACGGTGCGAATCGGTAAATTCGGCCGTTTGCGCTTCCTAAATACGTTTTTGGTATGCATTAAACACTAATGCAAAATTCGCATTTTTTTGCATTCCTTAAAAATGCGAATGCATTTAAGGAATCGCATTTGTGCGATTCCTTAAATGCAATGCGTCAATTTAAAAAAAAATGTGAATTCTGAATTAGGAAGTGCAAATTAACACGAGGTTGACCCTCGTGTTAATTTGCGAAAATCTTCAAAAACGTTAAAAAATGCATTTTTTAAACTGTCATGTTACAGACACACATGTCCTTAGGACATGTGTGTGTGAAACATCCACTTAAAAATACATTTCAGGGGTGCAGGGGGGAGTCCTTTGGACCCCCCCCTGCACCCATGGAATGCATGACCATTATGCGAATTCTATTTTGCGAATTCGCAATTCCCATTGATTCCTATGGGCCTTTTGGCCCATAGGAATCAATGGGAAATGCGAATTAGCAAATTAGAAATCGCATAATATTTGCGATTCGGTAAAAATTGCGTTTTTTACCGAATCGCTAATATTATGCGAAAATGTACATGCATCCCATTTTGCGAATTCCAAATTGCGATTCGCTATTTTTCGCAATTTGGAATTCGCAAACGGCCGGGATGATGCATGTGGGTGTTAGTGTGTTCTGGTTCTTTCCCCTGTTCTCCCTAGCCTGAAAGTATATCCTTTAGAGGGGTCCCCTATTTGGCAGGGGCGCACCCTGGGCCTTTATTATTGCGGGCGGTGGTGCTGGCTGCTGCACCATCCGCAATGATAAAGGTGCATGCACGGCATTTCCCTGCACGACGTGGCAGGCACCACACGGTGCCTGCCACTGGGTGAATGGAAATGCAGTGAGGTACCATGGAAAGCCTCCTGTGCAGCGACACCCCCCACAAGGGGTCCTGCAACGGGCCCCCAAACCCAATCCCCTCTAGCCTTTCCATGACAGCATCGTCGCAATGGAAAGGCCTCCTAAAACCCAAATCCTAATATGGCGGCAGTGCCTGCTAGGCACCACCACCATATTAGCAGCCCTGCTCCGTCCGCCAGGCAATCGGTGCGATTGCCTCTGGTGGAAAAGCGGCGGATAGACTTTCCGTCTGACGCGGTACCCACCGCGATCCTAATTTGGCGGTGGGTAAATCACCATGTGATGGCAGAAGGACCGCCAACGCCGGCCCGGCGGTGGCGGTCCTTCCACCATCATAATGAGCCCCTAAGATATTTTGGAGCTGTTAACGTTAGGTTTCTTAATTATGACGCATTGACCTTCTCTCCATTCTCTATTAACAGTACCCCCATGTCCGGTTGTACCTGGTTTTGTAATCATGTTGATCATGACCAATCTTGTCCATGACTGAGTTTCTGTTTATGCAAACTGGACAGCCTCCATTGATCCAACTGGGGTTAACCTGGAGCCTGGATTCCTCCCTTTGAGGGAAACGAATGGGGATACTCCTAAAATTGCATTAGGTGTGATGTGATATGATCAAACATCTTCCTTAACGCTTCGTCAATGGGTTCACGAGAGACAAGGTCTAACTGAATGGTGTTTTTGATAATCCTGTTAGCTCTTTCCACTAACCCATTGGCCTTTGGGCAAGAGAGAGGGGATTTAAGATGTGTAATGGACAATTTTTCCAAAAACTGTGACATCTCATCGGAAATAAACTGTTCTCCATTGTCAGTGACCACGGTGCTAGGTATCCTTCTCTAGAAAATGTTTCCTTTAAGAACTCAATAAGAGAAGAGGTATTAGTGGTTGTGACTGACTTAGTAGATAGTAAGTATGGGCGAATTTTGCGGATCTGTGGTCCCCGAAATCGTGCGAAATCGCAAAAAAGTCAGCGAATTTGCGGATTTTCCCACGAACTCGCGGATTTTTTTGCGATTTCCATCTACTCAACTGGAGTACTTTCTACTGGCTAATCATTAAGTGCCTCCTCATTGGGTAAAGGTATAGTGCTTTTCCTACACTGCAGCTGCGTAAAGGGCCAGAAGATTTGTCTCCACTGACCATGTGTGCCTGTAACTTTGCCACCGCGCCAAAAGGCAGTTCGGGCTGGACTGTTCCCATGAGGCACAGGGTCAGACTGATTTGCATATAGCCATGTCTGAACTGGGGTGGCAGAGTGGGCTGAAGAACGGTGATGGATTAAACCCAGATCTATTGACTGAGTGTGAGTGTTTGATTGATTCCGATTCTCCGTCCATCACCACCCCCTTTTGTACCGCTTTTGTCCGCCATAAGTGTGGCAGGGTATGCTCAGACGTGAGTCCCTTGCTCACTTTGCCACTGGATTCAAGCAAGCCGGGCTGAAGACGGCTGGAATGCCAGAAACCGGTCCTCGGAAGCTTGTTTCCGGCCCAGGGAAGACATGGCTTGGCAGTTCGGGCTGGACTGTTCCCATGAGGCACAGGGTCAGACTGATTTGGGTATAGCCATGTCTGAACTGGGGTTGACAGAGTGGGCTAAAGAACGGTGATGGATTAAACCCAGATCTATTGACTGGGTGTGAGTGTTTGATTGATTCAGATTCTCCGTCCATCACCACCCCCTTTTGTACCGCTTTTGGCCGCCATACGTGTGGCAGGGTATGCTCAGACGTGAGTCCCTTGCTCACTTTGCCACTGGATACAATCACCACCCCATTTTGTACCACCGCGCCAAAAGGGGTCGAGGTCCCTTGAGTGAGCTGTCCATCATAGTTGGGAAAGGGCGGGAAGATGTTTGATACGCGGATCTGAGTCAGAAAGGCAGGACCTTGAACTGAAAGTAGCTCTTGGCTACTGTAAAGCGTAGACACCTCCTGTGGGCCGGGTGAGTAGGAACATGGAAGTATGCGTCCTCGAGATCCAGAGTGGCCATGTAATCATCTGGATTGAGAAGCCTCAAAATGTCCTGAAGGGATACCATCCAAAACAAGATAGGTGTTGAGCTCCCTCAGGTCTAAGATTGGGCGCCATTTTTCTACTGTCTTGCGAACGAGGAAAAAACGGGAATAGAATCCTTTGCCTCGTTGGGACTGTGGTACTGGTTCTATTGCTCCTTTGAAAAGCAGTTGGTGAGCTTCTAGACATAAAAGGTGTAGATGTTTGGATTCGGTGGCGAGAGGGGCTCTGGATGGTGGAACATTGTAATTGGTACTTCTTGTTGCGTCGACGATGTCGTCGTCATGGAAGTCGTCGTCGATGAAGCTCTCATCGACGCGCCTGTCGACGGAGCTGGAATCAACATCAGGTGAATCTTTGATGCCGTCGTCAACGTACCTGATGTTGTCCTCGTCGACAGATGGATTTTCTTGTCAGATTTTCCCTCTGGAGGCACTGAAGCTGGTTTTTTGGACAGCTTTGGTTTCTCAGATGGTGGAGGTGAAATAGAAGGCCCATGGCTCGCCTTCTGAGTAGAAAGTACATCTGAAACCAGTCCGTCCATCTCCTTTACACCTCAGCGAGGAGATTTTAAGGGACTGCGCCTGTAAGACCTATCAGAGGTCTTTTGTAAGGCCTTAGCAGGGGGGTCAGGGTGAAGTTGAAGGAGAAGACCTACCCCTCTTTTGGGATCTCCTCAAAAATGTTGCAAAGGATTCCTCATCACTGTCACTGGATACGGACTTCTTCCGTGACTTTAGCTTTTGCAGCCAGGTGAGTAAACATCCCTCGCGGTCTCTCAGGGTCTTTGAAGAGAAGGTCCGACAGATCTTACAGTCAGTGGCCTTGTGGTAAAGATACAAGCAATAAATACAATCTTTATGCTTGTCCTCCACATAAAGCCTCGTCTTTGAACAAGTGGCACAAGCTTTAAATAAAGCCTTCTTCTCCTTGGCTGACATCCTGAAGAGAAACTTTAGAGAAAACAGATGAAATCCAGAAGTTGAAGAGACGCCCTTAGCACAACGTCCAGTAGAAAATCTGAGGCTCTGAGGCTCTCTCAGGAAGGTTCTTAGTGGTGAGGCTAATCTGATTGGTTGTTGCATTAGTTTGGCATATTTTACAAAAAGAGGTGGATAAGCTACAAAATGAAACGAGGCCTAGGCCTTCTCTTTCTCTTTTGTACCTACTGCTATGTTATTTTTTATTTACCGAGACTCCCATTCTTACGACGGGGAATGATACAAGCTATGGGAATGTATGAAACTTCCAATACTGGAGTAAGCATATTTAGCAGTCTTATGATTTCAAGACCCAATTGGTCCCAAGGTTTGCAAGGCACGATCATAGGAAGGAGAGGGGCTATATGTGTAACCTTGGTTTTGTCACTTGTGCCGCAAGCCAAATAATCTTTCATTGTCTTTTTCACTGTGTAGTCCATGTTTGGGAACAAGTAATCAATCTTATTCAACCTTTCATCATGCTCCTACCTGGATGGCCTTCATGAGCTATCTCTATGATACATTCAATGCCTGACCTTGGGAGGAACAATCCTATTGCGTTTGTAGATTTTATCATTTATGATGGATAACTCATCCCTCACAATCCAGTAAAGCCGAAGAATTTCAGGTAAATAATTACGTTTCTTGGGCCATCCTTTGGTAATCCTATCTTTAAGGGTCCTGAGGATGGTATCATCTTTCTCACACTTTTTCCATTCCTCTTTACTGATTGCTGGGATGTCAAAAGATAGAATAGATTCTTCATGTGGTTGACATGGGATTCTTCGTTTGTATTAGGAAGTATTGAGAGACAATCAGCAATTTGATTCTTGCTACCAGGTACAAACACAATAATAAAGTTAAAACCCTGCAATCCTAACACCCATTTGAAGATGTGTGGAGTGGCCTTCTCAATATGTTTAGTTGAAAACATGGGAAGTAAGGGTTTATGGTCAGTTCTCAAAACAAATGGTATGCCCCACAATGAGAATTGAAGTGATTCATCGCCCAATAACAAGCAAGTGCTTATTTTTCTATGGCGGAATGGTTACATTCAGCCTCCTTTAAAGTAATGGATGTGAAAGCAATTACTCTCTCTTTACCCTCAGCTACATGAGTACAGGACGCTTCCAACCCTTTCATGCTGGCATCAGTGGTTAGAGTGGTTTTGGCACTAGAATCAAACATATAGAACTGAGGTGCCATTGAGACTGCTTGTTTGTTTTGAGTAAAATCATTCTGACTTTGACTACTCCATTAAAAAGGGCAACATTTTTTGAGTAAAGCCCTGAGTGACTGTGCACAAGCTGTAAAATTATTGATATATTTTGACATATACTCCACAAGGCCAAGAAAATACTTCAGTTCTTCTTTGTTTGAGGGTGCATGTGCCAACTTGACAGTCTTAAACTAAATTTGGGCTTTATGCCTTACTCGGAAATAGTGTGTCCAAAGTATTTACCCAACTTAACCCCTATTTTGCATTAATCTTACTGTGTGGTAAACCCTGCCTTGCTAAATTTCCCTGGTACGTTCTCTAGCACTTTGTTATGTTCTTCCTTTGAACAACCATACATAAGGATATCATCTTGAAAACAGAGAACCTTGTTGGTCCCTTGCAAGATGTGTTGCTTAACTTGTTGAAAAACGTCCGAAGCAGATGCTAATCCAAATAGCATCCTACAGAACAGGTATGCACCAAAAGGAGTTATGAAGGAGGTCAATGCTCTTGAGTCCGGATGGAGAGATACTAGGCAGGAAGCTGATGGGAGATCCAGGACACCGAAACATTTAGCTCCCGGAATGATATTCAGCATTTTAGTAGTGTTGGGGGGACAACGCCTATCCACCCAAGTGTTGGCGTTGTGATCTCTAAGGTTAATGTACACACAAATACTTTTCCCTCCCCCTTTAGATACTATGAAAATGGGAGTTAGCCATTCCATTCAGAATTCTCAATCTATAATATGACCCCATTGACCTCCAGCTTGTCCAACTCTTTTTTAAGAGAATCTCTCATTAGCAATGGAATGGGTCTGGCTTTATGAATGACTGGTTTAGACTGAGTTTTCAAATTTATATTATGAAGATATCCCTCAAGTATACCTAGTGTGTCTGAGAACACTTCAGGAAACGTATTGCATACATTCATACCAACAATAGATCTATCAACCAAATATACTTGTTCTGAGCATTGGGGTTTAATGTGATCCCCAGATCTCTTTGCATTTCCACCCTAATAGATTGGAGCCATTTTTTTAAATGTAAACTTGCCCCGGGGTGGATCTCCATTTGAAAACAATTTGCATGAATAACACGGCAGCCAGTGGTATGGGATTATTATTATAACCATCTGGGTTGATGTCAGTTAGTAACAATGTGTGAACCTTAGTGTAAAAATGTTCCTTCAGTGTACTGTTATTAATCAAGGTGTAAGTGGAACACGAATCCGCATACACTGTGTAAGGAACACCATCCAAAAGAATATTACATGTGGGATAAACATTTCCAGAATTTTCCCTGTTAGTTGCAATTTGACAGATAATATCTTCTCTCTGAATCTCATTGTTATGACCATGTGTGTAACATTGCTTCTTATGACTTTAGATACTTTGGCAAAATGTCCTCATTTGTTACATTTCCTACATAACACCACTCTTGCAGGACATTTGATGTTATTAGCCAAATGGTTGGAGTTACCACACCTATAACATTTGAATTTCCCACTTTCTCCGTTTTGTTTCAGCACATCTGTTGTGATCACTTTCCTTTTATTTTAATTTCCTGAAACTTTACATGCTGCCTTGTCCATAATCTACTTAGCATCTACAGATTCTTCCATTTCTTTCATACAGCATGCAGTGTGTTGAACACTGTTGGCAATATCTATAGCTTGGTTTAAGTCTGGACTTTCACCTAATCACTTTTCTTTTCTTGATATAATTCTTTTTATTTGACAAACAAGAATCAGCGCTGAAACATAAGGCATGTGAATAAGTTACAGACAGGAGGAGTTCATTCAATGACATTTTGACAATACATAGCAGCAATCAGAGTGAATCATTGGTACATCAGGGGGTACATTTCTTATGGTGGGGACAAGTCATCCAGGCTAGCGCTACGCGGCGGACTACAAATCTCTCCACGGTATGCATTCCAGGCCCCCAGATTATTGACCATTTTTTCGGGCAACCTCTTGCAATGTAAACCGTCTTTTCCCAGAACATACACCAATCCATGCTCTTCTTCCATTCCACGATAGTTGGGGGGTTGGTAGCTCCCCACTGCTGAGCTATATTCCTTTTTGACAACATGAGTTCCAGCGTTACCCAAGTCTTACCCATTCTGCCCAAGTCTTGGGTTCCCACACATTTAGTAGGCATCTCTTTGCCTCAAGGCAGATGTCAAGTCCCAACACTTCGCCTAGAACTGCATGTATTTGACACCAGTATCTCTGAGATCGCATTCCCATCTTATATGCATGAACGTTCCTTCAGAGCCACATTGCCTTCTAAATTCACCCCCTTCAGCCCTCCCCATTCGAACCAGGCATGGTCGAGTAATGTACACCCTATGTAGGATTTTAAGCTGAACTAGTCGCAACTTGACCAATAAAGCCACTTCCCTTGGGGAGGTCAGTGCCTCCTGCCATTCCTCATTGTCCAATTCTAGGCCATCCCTTTCCCACTTTTCCCTGATGCCCTGGAGAGGGTAGGCTGCATTATTAATGAGTTTCTTGTATGTGAGGGAGATCGTTTTGTCTGGTAGGTAGCCGTCAAGCAGCCTATCCTCAGGAGGTGTGTATTCTGGGGGAGAAGAGCCTTTGGGCATGTGTGTCTGCAATCCGTGGCGGACTTGGAAGTAGCGCAAGAATTCTGTGTTGGCAAGTTCATATTTCTGTTGCAGGAAGGCAAAGGTCTCTACATCACCCTGTACCCACAAGTCCCCAATAGTCGAGATCCCTATGAGGTCCCATTTATCAAAGCCTTCGACTTCCAAAGGTCTCCTAGTATCTCGAAGTCCCAGAGAGGTGTGGCTAGCGTTAGTTTCCATTCCCATCCCAACCTCTTGGTGGCTGTCTTCCAGACCAAGTGTTTTGTCGGCCCAGTCAGGGGGAAACGTTTTGGCCTAGAATAGAGTGCTCTGTAGTAGTTCCCGCCTGGGAGGAGCCACCGATCCATGGTATATCCCGGGTCATCCATCCGGCGATACGTTCCATGATTGATGGCCGCAAGGTGTGCCGCCCAGTAATATTTCTTGAGGTCTGGGTGACTGATCCCACTGTCATACCAGTTGAGGGTGAGCTTGTGGAGTGCTATTCGGGGTTTCCCTCCCCCCAACAATTCCCCCAGCATGCCTTCAATTTCTTCAAGGTAACAGGTGGGCACTGGATCTGGGAAATTCTGCAGCACATATAGGAAGCAAGGCAGGGACACCATCTTAAAAAGTGCCGTCCTGCCCAGCAATGAGAGAGGTAGCACCTTCCATGCGGTAGCGTCCCGCTTCAGACTTTGCAGTGGTGGCAGTAGGTTACGGTCATAACAGAGCTGTGGGTTGGACGTCACATATATCTTTAAGTATTTAAAGCACTCAGTGGTGATTTGAATGGGACAGCCATTAGGGTGGACTCCCGTGTAAAACATAAATAAGAGACTTGCCCCAGTTCATGGAGCAACCGGAGAATCTACCAAAGATTGCAAAGATATCGAACACTGCGATCAGCGACACTTTCGGAGCAGCTAGGAACAGGAGGATGTCATCCACGTAAAGTGAGATGCAGTCTTCCTATGATGGAGCCCATCTTAATCCGCGTATGAAAAGGTCCCCTTGGACCCATGCCACCAGGGGCTCCAGCACCAGGGCAAACAGGAGGGGAGAAAGCAGGCATCCCTGACGGATACCCCGACCCAGCGAGAAGACTGCAGACTTTCTGACCCAGCGAGAAGACCGCAGACTTTCTGTAATTCACTACGACCTATGCCAGGGATTTTGTGTACAGGAGCTTGACCCATTCGATAAATCCCTCCCCAAATTCCATCTTTGTGAGCATGGCAAAAAGGTAATGCAATTCAATGTTATCGAACGCCATTGAGGCATCTAACAAGACTATAATTGTTGTAAATGTAAATGTTTTTGAGCTTGTAAAGCGCACTGCTACCCGTCCATAGGTCTCCTGGCGCTGTATAACTCTGGGGAACCGGTCCCGGCTTTCCCTGTGGGACGGTCTCTTGCTGGGAGTCCCCAAGGTGGAGCCAGGCATCCCCGGAATTGGTGGGGCCGTTGTGGAGATTAGGCAAGCTAATGCCTAGAGTTGCCGAGTGGAACCCCTGATTAGAGTAAGCACCGAAGCGAGAATTATCGAGTCCGCTGACCAAGGTCCATGACCTTGCCGCGTCGGGAATTGAACCCTGGTCCCAGGCCGACTTCTGCTCTCGGGCCTGCTGCCTCTAACCAGTGAGCCACACTACTCCACGATTGGCTCTTGTTGTTGTTGGTTGTTGTTGTTGTTGGCTCTTGTATCGTGCCTAGTCGTCCCATCACGCTTGCACTCTTTGGAGATTCAGGGCTGTATTGCGTTGTGGCGTGAAACTCGACTTGTCTGAGTGTACCAGGCCACTTATCACTTTCACAAGGCGATTAGCCAGTAGTTTAGCGAGTATTTTATGCTCAGCATTTAGGAGGGAGATGGGTCTATATGACGTACAGTCCGATCTAGGTTTGCCCTCTTTATGGATAGTGACGTTTGTGGCTATCCGCTGATCAAGCGGTAGCGCCCCCTGCTTCTTGCTCTCTGCAACCATGGACCTCAGGCGGGGGCCAACTTGTCTGGTGCCAATTTGTATAGCTCGATTCATAGGCCGTTTGGGCCTAGTGCCTTGCCTGCCTCGAGGCATCTAATCGCCAGTGCAATTTCGTCATTCGTAAAGTCACTGTCTAGTAGTTATCGTTTGTTGCAGGATAGGAAGGGTAATGTCCCTGAGCATGGACTGGAAATCCTCTTCCGTATATGCTGTGCATGTGCGATATATGCTACTATAGTGGGCTGCAAACGTGTTAGCAATGGCCTGTGGGTCTGTGAGGGATAGGCCATTGTTATCAATCAGTTCAGGTACCAGTCTGGAGGCCATCTCTTTCCTGTCTAGCCAGGCCCGGAGCTTCCCGGCTTTGTCCCCAAGGTCATACACCCTGCCCTCTGTTTCCCTTTCAAAGGATTGTGCCCTCTCCATGGCTATCGCTTTATATTCATCCTGTTCAAGCTGCAAGACATGGATCTTTTCTTGTGTCACCTCCTCTTCTAGTTCCCTTTCCAGTCTGAGTACCTCACTCTCCACTGCCACCAGTTCCATTAATCTATCTTTGCGTGCCCCGGCTATTAGGGAAAGGGCCTGTCCTCGAATCACTGTCTTAAATGCTTCCCATAGTGACTGGGAATGGTTAACCGAGCCCTCGTTTTCGTGGAAGTACAGGTCTATAGCCTGCAGCAGGGTCTTACGTACCCCAGGGTCTCGGAGATGTCATGGATTTATAGGGGCTATCCTACCTACTCCACCCCATCCCAGTGCCAGATGAGTCCATACCGGGGAGTGGTCAGATATGCCTCTCGCCATATGTCTGATTTCACGGATATATGTTAGTTGGGTTGCTTGAACTACAATATAGACAATACGGAGTGAAACGTGTGTTGGACACTGTCCGTGGGGAATGCTCTCCATGTGTCAGTTAATCCGAGAGCCTCAAGGAAATCAGGCAAACATCTGGCTGTTGTTCCAGTGTCTCACGGGGGATACCTGTCTAAGGTACCGGAGACCACAGAGTTAAAGTCCCCTCCCATCAGCAATAGGCCTTAAGGCAGTGAGAGCAGCACGGCTCCCAAGGCTTTGAATGTGTGAGATTGCAGGCCTGGTGGAACATAGACAGACATGCAGTTGATTGTACGCCCCTCCCACTGCCGCGTGATACCTATAAATCTCCCTAGGTCATCTGCCCACGTGGATTTGACAATAAAGGGAAGGGAGTTCACATCAATATACCCACACCTCGGGAACCAGAGGTGAAGCGGGCGTGCGCCACTAATTTGTAGCCCCATCTGTTCAGTGCCTGGCAGGAGTTGCCCTCCAGATGGGTTTACTGGAGGAGTATTACGTCTGGGGCATGTCTCCTAATATATTGAAGTACAACACAGCACTAGACCTTGTCCCCTAGCCCATTTACATTCCAGCTCAAAAGTTTAAGGTTGCAGTCCCCGTGCATATGTGTTTAAGTGATCAAAAGTCAACAGCTCCTCCCGTATGATGATGCCTTTTTGTGCTGATTCATAAAAAACAAAACAAACAACATTGCCCCAATCCCAACTAACCCTTTCACTGCTCCCCTGCACTCTGGGCGTGAAACTGCCCATAAATTCAAACATGCAGAGTGCCTGTCGCCCAACTAATAAACTAAAGGTAGAAATGTGGGGGTGAATGAGTCGCTACTTCCTGCCTCCTCCTCCCAAAGCAATTAGTGTCTCCTTGATCCTCAAGAGGGGCAAGCCTCAAGAGTTGCGTCTCTTCAAATGTAATTAGGCCCAATGAGGTAGCAGCAGCCCCAGTGACTTGATACCTGTGTCCCCTGTCGACGCAGGGGACCATTCAGTAGGGCAGTGAGTCCTCTCGCACCCCAGACCCTCTTCTTCCCAGGTAAGTTCGCTAATCCTCTCGGCAGGAGTTATGTTCCTTGACTCCACGCCAACCCTCTAGCCAGTCCACTGCAGATTCCGGGGTGTCAAAGAACCAAGCTCTACCATCAGTCTCCACACGTAGCATCTTCTTTACAGCCAGGGAGGACCGGCGTTGTTTCTGAACTGCCTCCGTGAAATATGGGAAAAAGGAGATTGTAGCATACTTGTACTTGAGCGGCCTACCCGCTCTGGCATTTTGAAGAATGATATCCCTGTCGTGGTAGTTCAGCCGTGGGGGAGCTCCAGGTTTCGGCAGTCACCCCGGGACTCTGCGCGCCCTTTCGATTACAAAGAATTTGGACAGGTGCTAACGCGGGATTACTGGTTACTAATTATCTTACCAAATCCCAAACTATGTCGACTGAATCGTTGGTACCTGTCATTGAGTATAGGTAATCTCGCAATAAGTCAATCAATTTAAGAACTTACACCACTCTAAATGACCACTGACCAAAATTAAGTTTTAAAGATTTAATATAAAGTCAAAGATAACTGAAGATACAAACTTCTCAAAATGAGATTCAACAGGTAAATTGGTATCACTATAAACATGAACTTCTTGAATAATCTAAGTCTGAAAAACAGAATAATAAGTACAAGCTCGAAAACCATCAGGGTTGCCAAAATGGATACAAGTTGCAACCTCAAAGTCATTACAGAAAAGAAAATTAAGTTAGTCTGTCCCTACACTATACTAAGTGACATCCCTACTTAGCAAGATCTTTACCCTCTAGGTGTCAGCCGTGGTGACTTCCTAAGAAGATCACGCACTTCTCTTTGTCTCTTCTCTGATGATGGGTCTCTCCTGATCAGTCTATCTGCCTACCCATCCGCTTCCTTAGGCTCCCAAAATCATCTGCTCTGCTCTCCTCCCGGGTCTCTTTCCCTAATACCAAATCACATTTTCAATAGAAACGCCCCTTGGGACGCCCCTCACGTGGTACATCTTTGCGCGGCAAACTCCATGATGGTACTCTTGAAGACCCTCGTTATAGTTGACCTTGGTTCCCAGGCTTCTTCTTCAGTGCGCTGATACCCCCTGAAATTCCTGGAAACTCCTACAGGCCTGCGCAAGGCGCCACTGAACAAAGTCCCTTTCATTCGAGCTGATTAGGACCCTCGCACCTGCATACAGCTCATCCTGCAGTGGGCCTCAAATTCCAGACTCCACCATATCTCTAGTCATAAAACACTCTCAAAGCTCTGTGCTGGACACCTCTCGACCTCTTCCCTAACGAACCCATGACAATTTAAACTACATGACATTATCGGCTCTGGCCTACTTGATTTACATGCAGCAGGTCCCTGCACTCTTAAAACGTTAACTTGATTTAAACAGCAAACATTCTTAACTAGCATACGTTTCTAAAATAACACATCTATAAAGCATATACTTTTAACCCTAAGTTCAATAGTACATTTGGAAGAACCATGTCAACCTTATCTCACATTATTTTAGCAGCACGTTCAGGTTTGCTGTGAATTGCCCTAAGGCCTACACATTATACTGGATTTTCAAAGTTACATTTAATTCGGACATGATTCTTTTAACATGAGAACATGAGGTTTTCACATATATTCCAACATTTCTACATTAATCTCACACCGTTATAATTATAGTTACTCTACTTAACATTCTATACATTTCACTACTGAATATAAACCACTCTGTATTTTTCACTCCTGGATATAAAACACTCGTGTGCAAAACATGTTTAAACTAACTACGTGCTTGTAAATATGGCGTACTTATACATTTTTTTCAAACTTGTGCTCTCTCAGTCCCCCCTTTGATGACCTTCAGGGGTCATCATCACCAAGACACCAAAAAAAATGTAGAACCCTTCAAAGTGAAGTCAGGACAGTGCCACTTCTTTTCATACTCTCTAATGCTTTCAGACTCTTATATTGAGTGTCCTGCATCGCTGTCAACTCTTCTTCCTGTTTCTTCATAGCTCTCTGTAGCCTATTTGCTCTATAACATTGATACAAACGCACCAATCCCCACAAAGTGATTACACAAATCACTATTATGATGATGGGTTTCAGTATGTACCAAACGATACCCTTTCCTAAGTTGGCAAACCAACTTCCAACTTTACCCATTCCATGACCTACTTTTTCCCACACATTTACCTTTGCCAGGTCCTCAATCTCGTAGTGTATGGCAGTGATGTTTTGTATATACTTCTCTAGAGGCTTTGAATTGTCTGGAATGTAAGTACAGCATTCCTGGACCTTCAAGGCCTTACAGACTCCTCCCTCTTTTGCTAACAGAACATCTAAAGCAAGTCGGTTCTGAAGAACCATTGCCCTAATCGATTGCATCTCACCTTCTATCAGCATCAATGATCTTGCAGTACTAGCAGATAGCCTATCTACGACTGTAGCTAACCTCCTAATTTTGATGTCATTCATTATCAATCCTAAGAAAGGGAATGCAGCACCTAGTACATCTCCAACTACTTCTGCTGCACCCAGCCCTCGTTTCCATCTAGTTGATATTTCTTTCTTAGGCGTGTCTAAATTCTCAACATGATATATTTTAGGGAAGACAACAGCCAGATAGCATGATCCGTACCAATTATCTGGTAACTTCACATAGGCATATCTTCCACATACAAAATATACATTTGGTATTGCTTGCATCCCTTTCATAAAGTTCTTAGAGTAATACTCCAATTGAAAGGCATGTTCACAATGGACTTGACCTACATAAAAGTTTTCATAATATGAGTAACTCCTGTGAATGCACAGTTTTCCCCGTTTATCCTTATCCAAAGCAATTGGACCAATACTACCTTTTCTTTGATGTGCCCTTTCCTCCTTGGTCCAATCTGTTTCCCATTGTCCTGATGCTTTCAAAATCTTCTGCCTCCTGTATCTAGTATCTACCTGTGCTATAAACTTTTTCTCAACTTCTGATATTTGACAAGTCAGATTGTTCCTTCGAGCATGTGAAGTATCTAACGTTTTCCATGGAATAAACCATTTGTGTAATCTGTCTTCGCTTTTGTAGTAGTCCCACTTGTTCAAATGCTTGAAATTCGGAACCTCTGGCAATGTCGAGTCGAAATTCGAGAAATAATACTCGAATCCTTCTCGTCCATAAAACATGCTCAACAATAAACTGCACGTTATTCCATATGTCAACGGAAGGTGATGGTATCTGATACCCTCCTCCACTGAAGCTGGTAATTGCATACAAACATAACAATCCTTCACTTCCATGGCATCAACATATTCATAAAGCAATTTAGCATAAGCATTTGACTTGTAATTTCCCTGTGACTCGTCGGTGTGAAGCCTTTTTATTTCTGCATCTAACAATGCTTTGTCTTTCTCATTGATGTTTCCCTTCTCTTTAATAATGGTAGGTTTCGGTGTTGATACTCCCTTATCCTCCTTAACTGCGGTTTCATCCCCCTCGTGTCCCGCTAGGAATGAAACAGTTACCACTAAAATTATAAGAGAAACCACTACTCCTAAAAGTGTAACAGCTATACATTTTGCCCTGCGGTTCGGGTTGCCAGCCTCCATGTTCTCAAACAGTGTAGTTCTTGACTTTCTTCCAGCATTCACTTCTTCTTCTTTCCAAACAAAGTCTTTCTCTCTTGCAATGTCTTTCTTTGAACACTTGGAAGCTTGACAATTTGTTTCCGCAAAACAGTTCAAAGTCCAGTAGAAAATAGACAACCCTAGCCCTTCTCCATCCACTAAAAATGAAACCCCTATCACTTTTCTTCTTCCACTCGGCGCTAGGTTATCTTGCAACAGGTTTTTACAATTTCTTTTCAACAGTCTTATTTTCGTCTGAAGTTATGTATGACTCAAGGAGTGACACTACTTCTTCATAAATGTCCATCCGAAGTATCATTCCCTCAGGTTCTGGGCAGTTCGTCCCACAACATGGAAAGTCAACTTTTCTAGGATTATTCTCCTTATTTCGCTCAAGACAAGTGGACGGACAAAATTGAGAGTTAGCGTTTTTTCAATTTCCACTCCTGGTACTATCAGTTCTACATCCACAATTACAAAGGGGTCCGTTCTAATCAAGATCACTTTCTTCACCTTTCCAGTTCTGCGCCCCTTTGAAGACATTCGTAATATGGTATTAATCCACAACAATAAGCGCTCCTAGCATTTCTACTATTCGCTCAAGCATTTCCAAACGAAGAAGAGTTCCCTCCAATATTGGATATCGTGAACAGCAAACTGGAAACTCAACTGTCTCTAAAATCAATTTTCTTATTCCACTCAGGAGAGCAGGATGAACGATGTTGAGTGTCAGCAACCTTTCGGTCTCCGCTCCTGGCAGTAGAAACCTTATTTGCACTGTGATGATCGGGTCAGTTCTGATCAGTTCCACTTCCCTGATCCTCCCTGTTCTGTGTCTCCCAGACATCTGCAACGAGGTAGGTCCAGTCGGGAGTAGAGTATCTTCTACTAGGCACTCGCACCCTCCTTGATCTTCTAAGACCCTCCTCGGCTTGATCCTGGATATCTTCTTCTGGATCTGAGTCTTCGGATATAGGAGTAAGCGCTTCTTCCTGGGCCGACCTCAAACTTAGCCTTCTTCTCCTTGTTGGCCAAGTGGCAGCTCCAAGCCTTATTCTCCTATTTCTTGTCCTCTCACTTGGTTCTTGGTCGCTCTGATACGGATCTGAGTCTGAGTCGTATTCACTTCTGCTCTCTCCTTCAGTTGCGTCTTCTGTCTCACTGCCGTCCTGCCTTCGCTCTTCTTCTGAATCCGTTGCGTTCCCAACTTCTTCCGACACCCCCTCAGCTGCCTCAATCCCTTCTTGCGACTCTCCTTCCACTTCCGGGCTTTCGTCTGGGATGGGAGCTGCTCCTTCTAGAGGTGCTGGAACTCTTCTAGTATGGGATGCATGGATCCAATTTGGCAGCCCCCCGCACTTCACCGCGGTGTTCGTTATCAGGATTACCTGAAAGGGCCCACGCCAGCGAACATCTAGGCAGTTCTTCCGGACGTGTTTTTTAACTAAGACCCAGTCCCCTGGGTTCAGGTCATGACACAGGTTCCTCGCTGCTGGAACTTCAACTGCATGCACCTGAAGGGACACAGAATGGATGGCGTCAGACAGTCCTTTACAATAATCCAAGATCAGATCATCTGTAATATTCAATAGAGCAGTAGTTGGAACTGTAGGAAGTCTCATGGCCCTCCCCATCAGGATCTCGTGGGGAGAGAGACCTGTCCTCCTATCAGGTGTGCTGCGCATGCTCATGAGCACTAAAGGAAGAGCATCTGGCCAACTCAAAGATGTGGATGCCACTACTTTAGCCAATCTATTCTTCAACGTGCCATTCACTTGTTCCACAATTCCTGAAGCTTCTGGTCGATAACTACAATGCAGCTTTTGATCGATATTCAGTGTGGAGCACAACATCTTCACTATTTCGCTGTTAAAATGTTTTCCTCTGTCAGATTCCAAAGAGGCAGGCACCCCGAAGCGCGGTATCAACTCCCTGAGCAACAATTTTGCCACTGTGAGTGTATCGCACCTACGTGTAGGGTACGCTTCAACCCATCTGGAAAATACGCATACAATCACCAACACATACCTAAGGCGATTGACTCTTGGCATTTCGATGAAATCTAATTGCATTCTATTGAAAGGCCCCCCCGACCTCCCAATGTGACTCAGTGTGACTGGTGTTCGTTTGCCTACGTTCAGTTGTTGGCAGGTAACACATCGCTTACATACTGATTCTGCTGCTATTCTAAATTTAGGGCAATACCAAGTTTGCCTAAACACTCTCATCATGGCATCCCTTCCTAGATGTACTGGACCATGTATTTCTCTCGCCATGGGATTAGCTAATTCTTCAGGTAACACAGCTCTCCCATCTGCTGAAACCCAAAAATCCATTTCACTTCGCACACAACCTGCTATTTCCCATGCCTTTTTCTCTGTTTCAGGTGCGTTCTCCTGCATTATTCTTAAATCCTCCCAAGTGTCTACAGTTTCTAACATCATACTTAATTCAGTCTTTTCTTCTGCACCTTCTATTTCCACCTTTGAGAAAGAATAATTTTGTTCCGCACAATAGCGTGCGACTTCATCAGCATATCTATTACCTTGTGACACAAAATCTGTATTCTTAGTATGAGCTACACACTTCACTACTGCGATGTCAACAGGACCTTGTAATGCTTCTATCAGCAATCGCACAAATTCTCCATTTCGAATGGGCGAACCAGAGGAGGTCATGTAACCCCTCTGAGACCACAACTGCCCGAAATCATGAACCACACCGAAACCATATTGGCTGTCCGTGTAGATGGTGACTCTTTTCCCGTTTCCTGCTATGCAGGCACGAGTTAGGGCAATAATTTCTGCTACCTGTGCGGAATGTACTCCTTCCAGGCAAGCGGCTTCCACAACTCCAGTAATAGTACAAACAGCATAAGCTGCTCTCAACCGACCAGTATCGTCTCTTAAACATGAGCCATCAACAAAGTAAATTTCATCGGGGTCTGACAATGGCTCATCCACAATATCTGGTCTGGGTTTCGTGCATAGTTCAGTCACATCAAGGCAATCGTGGTCTTCACATCCTTCGCCTTCTATTACAGTAGGTAATGGCATCAAAGTAGCAGGACTCAAGACAGAGCATCTCCTGAGAGTCACGTTCTCTGCGGCAAGTATAACTTGCTCGTAGCGCGTGAGCCTACTATTGGTCAGATGCTGCGTCTTCGTCCTGGTCATTAGCAATTCAACTGAATGTGGTACATACACCACTACTGGATGTCCCATCACAATACTCTCGCTCCTTTCAATGCTGACACCCGTTGCAGCAACGGATTTGAGACATCCGGGCAACGCTGCGGCTACTGGATCTAATGTAGCCGAAAAATATGCAACTGGTCTACGGGCATCTCCGTGGGTCTGTGCCAAGACTGACAAAGCACATCCCTCTCTCTCACAGCAATAGAGTGAAAATGACTTTTCGTAATCTGGCATTCCCAGAGCCGGAGCACGACATAAATCGTCTCTCAGCTGTAAAAACGCCACCAGACATTCTTCATCCCATGGTACCGGATCACTCACCTCCTTGTGCGTCAGTTTCTGTAAGGGCTTTGCTTTCAGTGAAAAGTTAACTATCCACTGTCGGCAGTAACCCACCATTCCTAGGAACATTCTAACCTCTCTCTGAGTTGTAGGCGCATTCATTTTCATTATCGCCTCAATCCTCTCTGGGGACACCTTACGTTTCCCTTTTTCTAACCTGTGCCCTAGATACTGTACTTCTGTCAGACAATACTGCAACTTGCTCGGAGATACCTTATGTCCATTTTCAGCTAAATGGTTCAGTAAGGCAATTGAATCTGCTTTACAAGCTTCCTCTGTCTCTGACGCAACAAGTAGGTCATCTATGTACTGTACCAGAACCGAATTCTGTGGCAGTACTAGATTCTCAAGATTCTTTTTCAGCAACTGATTAAAGATGGATGGGCTATCTGTGAATCCTTGTGGGATTCGACACCATGTTAAAACGCGATCTTCCATTTTAAAAGCAAAAAGATACCTGCTCTCTTCATCCAATGGGATTGAAAAGAAAGCCTGACAAAGATCTATCACTGTGAACCATTCTGCTTGACATGGTATTTGAAACAATATCACTGATGGATTCGGTACCACGGGACAACATGAAACGACTATGTTGTTAATTTTTCGTAAATCCTGAACTATCCTAAACTTCCCGCTAGGTTTCTGCAAACCCATAATCGGGGAGTTACAAGGACTACCCACGATTTCTTTCAGTATTCCCTGCTGTATCATTGACTCGATCACAGGTTTTATTCCCGCAATCGTTTCCTGGGACAATTTGTATTGAGGCGTTCTTGGAAACTCAACATTTGGTTTTACCAATATTTTTACCGGTTCTACCCCCTTAATCAATCCTATTTCTTCTCCTGTGAAATCCCATACCTCTGACGCCACTGCATCTCGTAGGTCTTGGGGAAGATCTTCTATTGTCAGAGTAGGATATAGTTCTACACAAGATTTGGAATTGGCCACCTTAAAAGTAGCATCTTCGTCGGTAGTCTGTACCTCCACTCCTTGCGGGGTGCAGTATATGGTGCAATTCAATTTGCACAACAAATCCCTTCCTAACAGACATACCGGACTCGAGTCACAAACCACAAACTGATGTTCGTTCATGTGGTTTCCAATTTTCACAGACACTGGTTCTGTCAAGGGACTAGTCATTCTTTTATTTGCGACTCCTACCACTTGAATTGTTTCCCCTGACATCGGCAAGTCTGGAACCACCGCTGATCTCAGAGTCGAACGAGTAGCCCCAGTGTCCACTAAGAACGTAGTGGGACACCCTGCCACTTCTGCCTCAACAAATGGCCCTCTCTGATCCACTTCTAGAACTGCCCCGAGGGTACAGTCCTCTTCACTGCTCACCCGTTGTCCTGTCAATGGATCAATGTAATAACATTTTTCTTCCTCGATAAACAGAGGCATTTGTTTAAAGACCTTTCCTCCAGCTGCTATCTTCGGTGGCTGTGGGAATTGGGCCCGTGGAGCCGAAGTCCCCCCTTTGGCCACCTTACTGCTTGAGACTGTCACCTTTTGCACTGGGTCTTCTTGGACCTGTTCTTCTACTTCTAGCTCTCCATTTTCAGGGTTAAAGGGACACTCGCGTCGCCAATGCCCCACCTGGTGACACTGATGACACTTTGTCGTTTTCTTTAAAGTGGCAAAGTCTATCCTAGGTCTCTGCCCTTCCTCATTGTCCTTATTCTGACCGTTTGGCTTTCGTCCCATCCCCTGTTTCTGCTGGCCACCCTTCCCAGCGGACTGCATTTGCACCACCATCAATTTCTCCTTTAGATTCTTGGCTTTAGAATCTATCTCGTCACTGCAGTACCTCGCATAACGTAAAATCTCATCTAGTGGTTTGTTCTGCCAACAGATTAAATGTTGCTGTATCATCAAACAAATATCAGGTCTCAACCCCAAGACAAACTTTGACACAAACTGCCCTATATCTTTGGGATCCATTACATCTAGTCCACTGTATTGCTTGAATGTTTTCAGCAATCTTTCATAAAACTCGTGAACTGTCTCCTTGGGTTCCTGCCTTGTTCGGTCTATTTTTACCCAATCTATGTCCTGTGGTGGTACCTTATCTTTCAACCAAGCTATTACCCTTTCATACTTCCGCATGACAATCTCAGATGGTCCATTTGTTCGAGCATCCCTCAATGGTTCAGCATTTGGCCATTCGACACTAGTCTTACAAGGGGTCCACAAATCAGATGGGACCACGATGTCAAACAACGTGTTCAAATCTATCCACAGTACTTTCGAGATTTTGACAAACCTCTCTACCTGCTTATACCATTCGACTGGATTGTCCCGCAACTTCGGAAATGAGTTGGTAAATGCAGCTAAATCTCCTCTACTCCAGGGCACATGTACATAATTTCCGTTTGATATTTCTCGCAAAGGGAATGCCTCCATCTGCATTACCCTTCCCTCAGGGGTCATCACATTTGTACTTCGCCTAACTGTGCCCTTTTTCGACCACCTTTCTTCCCATTTATCCAGTTCCCTCCACACTCGTATCCCTGTTACCAGCTCTCTTATGTGTGTTTTTAATCCAGTAGTTCTCTTCTCATCTAGATCTTGGTCTGCGTACTGTAATCTGTGGTTACTCTGTAATGCCCTTGTTCTAGACAAATCCACGGCATATCTATCTGCCAAATCAGTCAATTTCTCATGAAACGCTCTAGCTTTCCTAGTAATATCCTTTGCCATGAACAATAGCTCATCCTGTTCATACAATTCTATCCTTTCCAAAGGCAATGTTCCATCTATTATCTCATCAACATCTGATTTTAAACTAGTAACATCAAGCCTTTTTGCCTTAATTTCAGCTTTTAAGACACTCAATTTAGCTCCTCCATCCGCATCTCTCCCATCCCAGCTCCGAGATCTACGTTTAGGTATTGGTGAGTTATAGGGAGTCCTCCCCTGTTCCCATCTCTCTAGATCCCATGCCTTTCCATCTTCTCGGGGTGGGTGGTGAAACACTCCTTCATGCCTCCTAGCCTCTCTCTCCCCATCCTGGCTAGTTTCACGGGATGCAGGGTAAGATGTTCCATTACTCCCTCTTTCTTCCCTACTTCCCTGTGATTCCTGATTATTCGAGGCGTGGCGGGACCTATCGCTGTTCTCCTTTCTCCAATGTTGAACGTCTTCCCCAAGTGTATGATGAAGGCACCTAAACCTATTCTGAAAAGCCCGTACCGCCTCATCTCCTCCTTTCCCCCAGAGACGGGACATTTCCTCACATTCTACAATCCTAGTATTTTGTTCCGGCTGTTCTCTCTGATTGGTAGGACATGCATCCCCTCTATTCTCTTGACTTTGGCCTTCCCGGCCCTGACTGCTTTCGCTGGCCCCACAATGAGATACTGTCCCATTGCCCCTGGTATCCCACTCTGGTTCCGTCCTTGTCCTGTTACTCGGGGATACTATGGACCCGTCCCATTCCCTCAAATCAGCTCTTAACTCTGAAAAAGACCTTGGCCGCGGTCCCCTTAGATCCATTGGTCCTCTCGGACCTCCCTGTTCTGAATTGGGACCGACAGTTGTGTCTATTGGGGTGTTCCATGTTACCGAACCTGGCAATTGTTTCCATGCATTTGTCACATTATTCCTCCTTTCCATCTCAATCCTTTCCCTATCCAATTGCCTTTGTTGTTCCCCTCTATCTCTCTCAGAATTATAGATCGAAACTATGGGTCCTATGGTAACAGGCACTTGAAGAGCGTCTGGTAATCCCACAGACTCAACCCTTTCTGTGGTTGGCGTTTTCTGCGCCACAAACCTTCCCACTACACTCTGTACAGTGTTGTTTGGAGGTGTTTCTCCACTTTTGATAGGTGTCCATTCCGATATAGGGAGTGGTGTATATCCTTCTATGTCATTCCCATCTTCCCTTGCGAGCCCTCTATCTTCTATCATCCCCACTCTCGGAGGTGGTCTATCCATTAACAATCTGTTTATTAGATTGTCCTCCGACTCGCTTTCCTCGTCTTCTTCCATGAGATTTCCTCCTCCTGACACCTCCCTCATCGGATACATTTTCTCCACCTCAATAGTCTGTACCCTCCAACGCTTTTCCTCCTCATCCCATTTGGAATCTCGCACTGCCCTTACCGATCGCGTCAGTCTTTGTTGACGCCTGTTCAAATTTCGGTCGTGTGCAGCCTTAATCCATGCATTAAGAGCCTCAAACTGTGTTGGTCTGGGCGAGGGTTTCAATGAGGACATGGTTGCTTTTAGCCGATGTAACACCTCTAATTTAAACGTCCCGTACCTCGGGAACTGCATTTCCTCATTCCCTTCCGTAAGCTTATTCCAAGCCCCAATCCATAATATCGTATGCAGCCCAACATTCGTTGCCATATAATGAGCTGGCGTACCCTCTGGGGGAGCCTCTTCCCCGTAATAATGTTCACTTCGTTTAGGTTTAAAAATCCCTTTCAAACACTTAAAACACTTCATGATTTCTCTTTTCTCTGCGTTTGTTTACTTCCTGATGATATTCCACCAATCTCAGCCCCGTTCTCACTAACTGGCCTATCCGTACGCGACTTTCCTCCGACGTCACTCTAGCCGCCCAACCAGAGCGCGGCTCTAGCTAACGTCACACCAACCGCTCAATCAGAGCGCGGCTCTAGCCGACGTCACCCGTCCCCCTTCGCAGCAGTTCCCCTCCTTTCTCAGCTCGTCTCCTCGGTCATGCACGCATCCCATTCATACTCTGAAAAATGATTACTTCCGTCCAAGCGATCACCTTTCTTGACTGTACGCCCACAGTCTTTCTGTAGTTGTCACCTTAACTTGGCAATATGTCTTTCCGTTTACTTCCAGACAATCGCCTTCTCCGATAGGTTACTCACACGCAGTAACTTTCGACCAGCGTCCGTTACTCATACATTCACTCTTACACTCCCCCTATCTTGGATCCACGGCGGTCAATGGTACCTCGTGACCTCCGTACTATGGTCGACAACTACCCTGGATGTTCGATACACCCAAAACCACTTAAGCTCTGGCCTGAACTTAAGATTTCACTAGTTCACCCGTTTACCAGGTTACCAGTTTACCAGGTTGCGCGCGCTCACAACCTTCTCTCATTCACACTACAGGCATTCAACTCCGCAAGACATTACAATACAAATACAACACAAAACACCGCAATCTGTTCACGCATGACCCTTTTTATACTCACTCTCCGATACTGCTGCTTTTCTCGCACCGTCTGCACCTTTCGGCACACGATTCTTCCGCTGCTCGTCTCTCGGCGTCTCGGGCCTTGGGGTAAACTAACCTCTCTAGATTACCTTCCTCAAGAAGATAACCATCCTCACTCTGCTACCAACTGCTAACGCGGGATTACTGGTTACTAATTATCTTACCAAATCCCAAACTATGTCGACTGAATCGTTGGTACCTGTCATTGAGTAAAGGTAATCTCGCAATAAGTCAATCAATTTAAGAACTTACACCACTCTAAATGACCACTGACCAAAATTAAGTTTTAAAGATTTAATATAAAGTCAAAGATAACTGAAGATACAAACTTCTCAAAATGAGATTCAACAGGTAAATTGGTATCACTATAAACATGAACTTCTTGAATAATCTAAGTCTGAAAAACAGAATAATAAGTACAAGCTCGAAAACCATCAGGGTTGCCAAAATGGATACAAGTTGCAACCTCAAAGTCATTACAGAAAAGAAAATTAAGTTAGTCTGTCCCTACACTATACTAAGTGACATCCCTACTTAGCAAGATCTTTACCCTCTAGGTGTCAGCCGTGGTGACTTCCTAAGAAGATCACGCACTTCTCTTTGTCTCTTCTCTGATGATGGGTCTCTCCTGATCAGTCTATCTGCCTACCCATCCGCTTCCTTAGGCTCCCAAAATCATCTGCTCTGCTCTCCTCCCGGGTCTCTTTCCCTAATACCAAATCACATTTTCAATAGAAACGCCCCTTGGGACGCCCCTCACGTGGTACATCTTTGCGCGGCAAACTCCATGATGGTACTCTTGAAGACCCTTGTTATAGTTGACCTTGGTTCCCAGGCTTCTTCTTCAGTGCGCTGATACCCCCTGAAATTCCTGGAAACTCCTACAGGCCTGCGCAAGGCGCCACTGAACAAAGTCCCTTTCATTCGAGCTGATTAGGACCCTCGCACCTGCATACAGCTCATCCTGCAGTGGGCCTCAAATTCCAGACTCCACCATATCTCTAGTCATAAAACACTCTCAAAGCTCTGTGCTGGACACCTCTCGACCTCTTCCCTAACGAACCCATGACAATTTAAACTACATGACATTATCGGCTCTGGCCTACTTGATTTACATGCAGCAGGTCCCTGCACTCTTAAAACGTTAACTTGATTTAAACAGCAAACATTCTTAACTAGCATACGTTTCTAAAATAACACATCTATAAAGCATATACTTTTAACCCTAAGTTCAATAGTACATTTGGAAGAACCATGTCAACCTTATCTCACATTATTTTAGCAGCACGTTCAGGTTTGCTGTGAATTGCCCTAAGGCCTACACATTATACTGGATTTTCAAAGTTACATTTAATTCGGACATGATTCTTTTAACATGAGAACATGAGGTTTTCACATATATTCCAACATTTCTACATTAATCTCACACCGTTATAATTATAGTTACTCTACTTAACATTCTATACATTTCACTACTGAATATAAACCACTCTGTATTTTTCACTCCTGGATATAAAACACTCGTGTGCAAAACATGTTTAAACTAACTACGTGCTTGTAAATATGGCGTACTTATACATTTTTTTCAAACTTGTGCTCTCTCACAGGCCTTTGGGTGGTAGGTGGGTGAGTAATTATAAGGTCCTCTACAAAAAGGTCTGGCGCCTGCCTCTCCGCTGGCTCCGGCACTCCCAGACTATGTAAATTTTTGCTGCGGGAGCGTCCTTCGTAATTGTCGAGCTTACTTTGAGCATTAGTTCCGAGGGGTATTCCTCCATTCCGCTTCCCGCATTTTCTCTGGTCCTGGGAAGAGGCCTTGGGAAACGCATATCAGTCCAATTTGTTCTGCTGGACCACCTTCGAGCCCCTTGAGCCAGAGATCTTGGATTTCCCAGGTTTCGGCCCCAGCTCTTGGCTTAAGCTGCAACACACAGTGACCTGCGGGCTTCTCTTACAGTGCCTTGTCTACTGGGAGGCGCAACACCCACAGGCAGCTATGTTACCGGTGCATCAGAGCATCGTAACAGGGAGTGGGCAGCAGCGTCCAGCCACAGAAGGTCGGTATCAACGGGCATTTCCGACTACTCCACAAGTTAGCACTGAGCCTCCAGTTCACCCGGCTTTTAGGCCAAAACAGAAGCGATTAGAGAAGGAAGCATCCCCCCCAGGCGCACAAACAATGTCCAGGCCCTTGGCAGCGTTTGATTGCCCCAAGGCCCCCACTACAGCACCTCGCCGCTGCCTCACCATCTCAGCATGATCGGCCCCTAATAACTTTTCTTGAATCCTTTTATCATTGGTACACCTTACCAATGGATCCATTAAAAGAGATTCTGTCAATATTCCAAAATCGCATGTAGATGCCAAACCCCTCAAAACTACAAAATAATTACTCATTTTTTTTTGTTCTTCCTTTGTGATCTGGAAAAAAAACTTGTGGTGTTTTAATATCACCTTTATCTGTTCACCAAATTGCATTTTCAATTTTTAAAGTGTGTTTTGATAGAAATCAAGTTGCACGTCTCCTTGTGCATCCTCTCACTTTCCTGTCCTTCGATAATTGCATCAGGAAAATCATCAAATATTTCACTTGCAAGTTTACCCAAATTGTGTAATAGAATGTTTTGTTTATGCACTGAGGAACATCCATCTCCACCAACAGCAATTAAATAAGATTCAAAAAGATTTACCCATCTTTTCCATGGAATAAGTGGTTCCCCCACTTCATTTAAAAACGAAGGAGGTTGAGACATTGCACAACAATGCCATGCTTAAAGGTTAGCACATTACACTCCCAAAAGATACTAATAAAAATAGCCAACTTACTATGATACAAGAAAGAGAAGGTTAAAGAATACAAGAGAAATAGAGGAAATAGAGAAAGAAATATAGGGTAGTAGACACATGCACACTAAAGAGGGAATAAAGACATTGCGACATCAAATGAAAACTATGAAGTTTCTAGTGTTCTAGATCGAGAGTTCAGTGGAATCAGGAAATGACAAGGTATGAGTTAATCAGCATGAACACAGTCTGCTGCTGCTAATGTGAAAAACCAGTAAAGTTAATTAGTTTAAACATGGTTTGCTACGGTAGAAATTAATGACAGATGAGTTCTGCTGAAATAATGGTTCAATATGGAGATGAACAGCTCCGATATATGCACAGTCAAGAAGCTTAGATATGCACTGCGATGAAGCAACAGAAAATACAATATTGCATTTCCTACTTCCTTCCCCGGCCCAGGTAAAGAGAATGAAGTTCTTACTTGAAAAATCTTTAATTAAAAAGATTTTGATGAGATCCTAACATCTGCGTGAGGGCACAGATCACCAGTAACATCTTAACCATGCTTACGCAGCTTCACACTAATGAACTCTTAATTGCATTCCGGCAGCTGACATTATAAGGTCTTAACAAATTATTCTTGTTGTAAAGAAAGGTACCCGGTAATCAGGTTCTAAGACTTATTGAATACAGCCCCACAGGGAGTAGCTTCAGTTAGGTTCAGCAGGAAAGATGACAGTTCGGAAAGGGGGGAGAGGAGAGGAAGCATTAGAATGTTGGGAGAGCCAATGGGAGGGGGTATACACAAAGGATGCTCTCGCGCAGGAGAGTCCAGGCAGATACTGTCACACGCTGGCAGGAGCGCGTGACAAGAATGCAAGTTGATTACAACACATCTTCCTCTCTTGGATGTTTAATAATTATTCACAAACAAAGTCATCAAAACGTTTGGGTCTGTTGATAATTCTACCAAACCTTCCTATGGGACAGTGGTGATCTGATGCGACCTCAGTGTCTGAGTGGGGATTGCTATTGGTCCTACCAAACCTGCCCCTAAGGTGCTGACTGTCAGATGCGACATCAGAGTCAGAATGTGAATCACCCTCGCCACTCCGATCAAGCTCCGAAGCTCGCAAGTTGATATACTCAAACTGGTCCGATGAGCGACACTCTGTGGAGTCAGTGGTGAATGGTGGAGTGTGATTTAGTACATCTTCACTAGTGGAACAGCCTCTATTGCTACTTGGCATGTAACTATGGGCGTCAACATCATCACCATAATCCACCCACAGATCTTTACCTGTACTGTTGGATTGGCTCAAGCCTAAATAATCTCTGGGTGTTCTAAAGGACTGATAATGGTTGAGCTCACTCCTAGTGGAATGACATTTAGCTAATCTGTTCAAGTGCCAAACTTTCCCATCGCTGAGTCTGGCAGCGTTGTTGTATAATTTGCTGATGTGCAGGGGGAAGTGAATCTACTTTCTCCCTTCCTAGTTATCCTTTACAGGCGAACTTTGACAAGGTCACCAATCTTGAAGGAATGTTCTTTGACAGCATGCCTGGAGTCATACTAATCTTTGTAGCTCATCTTTGCTTTTTCTATGCTGTTCCTGATGGTTTCAGGTACGCATTCGATTTGTTTGGAGGCTGGCATCCAGCCTAAATCTTTGCTCAAGGGTTGTCTGCTTCTCATCAGGACAAAGGGTGCCAAGTTGGTGCTGGCACATGGGGAAATTCTAAACGCCCATATGAGTTTGAAGATTTCTTCTTCCCAGTTGAGATTTGCATTCCGGGATAGTTGAATATGTCCTTTAATGACTCGGTTGAAACGTTCAACAATGCCATTACCTTCAGGATGATAGAGTGAAGTGGTGAGATGGGTGATACAATTTCTTTCTAAGAACGATTTAAATGTTACAGATGAGAACTGAGGGCCGTTATCAGTGAGCAAGAATTTGGGCAATCCCTCACTCAGAAATAGCTTGTCAAGAAATGAAATGACTGAAGAACTGTCGGTGCATGATACAATTTTGATTACAGGCCATTTTGAAAAATGATCCATGACAACCAGGATATACTTGATAACTCCATCATGACCTTCAATGGGTCCGGTAATGTCCAAGCCAATCCTTTCCCATGGCATTGTTGGTGGCTCGATGGGAGACAGAGGAACTCTTGAAGTTTTCAGACTCTTGTCTGAGTCATTGCAATCCACACAATCTCTGATTAGGATTTCTACCTGCTTATTGATTCCAGGCCACCAATAGTTGCATCTGACTCTTTGTATGGTCTTTGAGATACCTAAATGACCTATATACCATAAATTGAGTATTTTGTTTCTGAGTGTGAACGGGGCTATAGCTTTACCAATTCTGTACAAAACCCCATTTTCCAGACTAAGTTCATTCCTTATTTCCCAAATGGCTTTGGTATTATCGTCCAGACGCTTTTTTTCAGGCCAGGAACTCTTGATATATTCGCACACTGTAAGTAGAGTGGGGTCTCTTGACATGTGTCCTTTCCATTCTTTTGACGATATTCCATCAAGTCCTGAGTCGAATAGCAAGGCTACTTTCTCAGCATCCTCTTGCTTGTTCATGACTTCTTCGTGGGGTAGGGGTAATCTGCTTAGGAAATCAGCTACCTTGTTCCTGACCCCAGGCCAGTATTCAACCGTATAGTTGAAGTCCAGTAGTTTGACTGACATTTTGCTGAGTCTGGGGAGGCATTCTGCAGCCCGGATGCCGAGAGGATCTTGATCAGTGGTTTGTGGTCAGTACGCAGACGTATGCTGAACCCCCAAATGTACGCTCTGAAATAATTTAGAGCCCAGGAACAGGCAAGCATCTTGCGTTCAATCACCGAGTACCTTTCTTCAGCTGAGGTGAGTGATCTTGACGCGAATCCTACGACCCGCAACATCCTTTTGATCTAGTAGAGCTCTGAGTCCCTTGTTGCTGGCATCGGTTGTTACGATTATTTCTGCTTTGGAGTCAAAACCTTTGAGAAAAGGTGCATTACTGATTTACTTTTTAATGGAACAGAAGCTGTTCTGACAATCAGTAGACCATTCAAATTTACTTTTGTTCTTGAGTAGTTGCCTTAAATTGTACGTCTTCTCAGAGAAGTTACGAATGAACTTGGAATAGTATTCGGTTAGACCCAGAAAGGCCCTAACATCCTCTTTGCTAGAGGGGCATGGAGCTTTGAGAATGGCATCAACTAAACCTTGCTTCGGTTTGATACCCTCATGACTAATCGTGTGACGCAGGTACACAACTTTATTTTGAGAAAATTTGCATTTGTCCAATTCAACTGTTAAACCATGCATTTTTAAGTTTTCTAGAACTTGCTTGAGTCGTGTGTCATGTTCCATTTGGCTGCTGCCCATGACCAAGATATCATCTTGGAAGACTCTTACACAACAATGACCTGCCTCCAGTGAGCTCTATGGCTACAAGGAATTTGTCTTGTGGCCGAGGAAATGTATACCTTCTAACCCCACTTTTTGCACTTCGTTGCAAGTTTAAGTATGGCAAGATTGCCTGTATGTGTGTGTTAAATAGCTCAACCGCCCGCTGCATGTGACCCCTGTCTTCCTGTCGTGAAAAAAGGAGGGGGAAGGTTGACAGTGCCTCACGGGAGCAACACCAAGGGGAGGATTCTATCAGACTGGTACTCGCCTGATTCCTCGCTTCTCATCATCGGCTACTGTCAACCCCAAAAGCAATTGGGAGGAAAAATAACAATAAAGAAAGTGCATTTAGGTCAAACAACCAACGCGTGTTGTATGTGCATGAACCCCAGTGTGATGTATCCGTGCCTCAAATAGTGAAAAGCAAATATACCACATTAAAAAGAGTGAGACTAACTGGCAACTCTTGACTTTATTCTGTGCTGTTAGCTCATTCTGTTAAAAGTCAACCGACATGTTTCATCACTTTTTCATACGTTTCAGTGATTTCTTCAGGGTTTATTTGGGTCAGCATTTAGCATGCACCTTTCTGTGTCTTCCCTTATTGTACCAGGTGGCCTTCTCTGGCAAGCCTACCCGGCCCCCGTGGAAGACTGCTTGGCGTGTGTCGTCCCCTAGTTCAGTAGTGGGAGACTGTGAACCGCCAAATGGTCGGTGTCGTTTACGTGTCCAGGTGTGGTCTGCGCTCAAACCCCACGAGGGGTGAGCGCAGACCACACCTGGACACGTAAGCGAGTGGGGGGCGGCCTGCTTCCTATCCCCCTAAGGCTCCTGTTTGTTGAGAATCATCTTGGAAGAACCTTACCCCAGCAAGTCCCTCAAAGATGGATGACATAACTCTTTGGAAAAGTGCTGCGGCTGAGAACAGTCCAAATGGTACTCTCGTGAAGCGATAACAGCCGAAAGGAGTAATGAAAGTGGTGTACTTTCTGCCATCTTTGTGTAAAGGTACCTGGTGGTACGCTGATTTTAAGTCAATTATTGAAAATACATGCATGTCTTTAGTGGCATTAAACATTTCACAAATACGAGGCAAAGGGTACTCATCAACAATTATATTCTTGTTCAAGTCTCTGAGATCAATACAGAGTCTAATTTTTCCATTGGGGCGTTTTACGACCACCAAGGGAGAAACCCACTCTGCAGATTCTACCTTTTCAATAATGCCTTCGTTGACCAGTCTGTTAAGTTCAATTTGTACATCGTTTCTGACAGAAACCGGGAGATGTCTAACTTTGTGTACGCAAGGCTTAGCAGAGTCTTTAAGCTCTATTTTATGTTGGAAACTGTTGAGAAAACCAACTTTGCCAGAGAAGACTTCAGGGTAGTCTTTATGAAGAGAACTTTTGCATGTGTCATCAATGGACATAACGGGGTCATCACTATTGGGATTGAGGATGATCCCTAGGTCAGCCCGATCACACCATCCCAGGACAGAAGGACCTTTTTTAGCCACAAAGAGTTTGCAGTACGCTGTCCTGTTCTTGAATTCGAATTTTAGTTCGCGAGTTCCTAAAAATTCTATGTTATCACCTGTGTAACTCCTAGCAATTACATTGGACTTTTCAAGTGAAGCACCAATATTATCCATAAATTGCTTCTTCCATACACTTTCATTGACAATGGTGAACGGAGAGCCAGAGTCAGCCATTATGTTCAAAGGTACCCCACCTAATAATGCACATGTGTTTTTTGATTTTGGTGGGAGCTAGTTCTAGAATGTCATATTCAATGGAGAACACGTAATTGATGTAATCAGATTTAGAACTGTCTGAGTCTTCCGATTTGGAGTCATCTTCTTCTTGGATGTGTTTTACAGGTTTGCTCCGTCGCAAGGATTTTCTGTTGCATACTTTGGCGAAATGCCCTATTAATCCACAAGACGTGCACCTCTGAGATTTGCCCGGGCACTTTTTGTAATCTGCAAAATGGGAGGAAGACCCACATCGATAGCATCTACGGTCAGTGTCGTCGCCGTGCTTTTTGGCCTGTTCAAATTTCTCCTAGTTGGTTTCACTTTTCTTGCGAAAATCATTAGTATTCTGTCGGGAAATTTCCTTGGATCTCATTTTGTTAGCATTAGATGTATTGACAACCTTCACAACATTTGGAAAACCTACTTTGCCAGAGAACACTTCAGGGTAGTCTTTATGAAGAGAACTTTTGCATGTGTCATCAATGGACATAACGGGGTCATCACTATTGGGATTGAGGATGATCCCTAGGTCAGTCTGATCACAACATCCCATCCTCGTCGCCACTTGTTGTAAAGAAAGGTACGCGGTAATCAGGTACTAAGATTTATTGAATACAGCCCCACAGGGAGTAGCTTAAGTTAGGTTCAGCAGGAAAGATGACAGTTCGGAAAGGGAGGAGAGGAAGCATTAGAATGTTGGGAGAGCCAATGGGAGGGGGTATTCACAAAGGATGCTCTCGCGCAGGAGAGTCCAGGCAGATACTGTCACGCGCTGGCAGGAGCGCGTGACAAGAATGCAAGTTGATTACAACACTTCTGACATGGCGAAAAGTACGTGAAGAGGCAGAGCTGGAAAACGGAAGTAATCACTCGAAGGGCCGTTTGGGAGCTGAGCTAAGTAGCGTTGGCAATCCTACAATGAGCCGGCAGGATGCAGAACAAGAAGCGGTTTGGGTGGATCCTAAGAGACAAGCAGGAGTGCACTGGGTTGCACAGGAGTAGGGTGAGAGACAGGGGGCGAGGAATTCATCCAGCTCAAAGTAGCACCGTCAAATGATTTTCAGTGGCACTGCAGCAATAATCCTTAGCAGCACATCAACAGTGGTCCTCCCAGCAGAAATCCCACAAGACAGGAGCAGGAAGCAAAACGGAGGCAACAGATTCACCCAGCCTCGTATGACTCTAATAAGAAAACTCCAGTAGACTTTTGTCATCAATAGCACCAATCCCGGATAAAAGAACAGTTGACGGATACAGAAACAGGTCAGAGGATGTCAGGCTGGCTCCTGCGCAGCACTGATCATCGCCAATTTGTTGAGAAATGACTCCAAGGGCATCGGGAGGTGAAACGTTTATTCATTCGAGATCCACAAGCGTCCGACCATTCAGGTGGCTCACACCAACATTCTACATTCTACATTAGCTTCACCTGAGGGTTCCATAGAATGGAGAGTACAATAAAAGGGAAAGAAGGGGAGGGAAAGAAGGCAAGAGAATGGTGTAGAAGGATTATACCATTGCATAAATTACAACAAAAACTATAGGCTTTCACATGCAACTACTCATGAGCATGGCACTACTTAGAAGCAAACCTGACTTCGAAAGCAAATGGTGGTAAAATGGTGCTTTTTTGAGCAGAGATTTCTTTAAAATGTCTACAACACCAGAGGGGATACAGGCAGTTCTGAAAGTACAAATGCATATGGTCTATCATTTACCACAACATGTGTCTACACTCTTACATTTCTCATCCTTTAATTTATCCATCATGTCCCTTCAAAGTAGTCACAATTATACAGAATGACTGAGAATCTCATCAGAAGTGGCAAGTTGGCAGAATTAAAAGATTGTATTTGACTTGCAATATTAGCTGCACATTAGACCAAAGAGGTTTTACAAGCTCTAACAGCAGTGCTGCCACTCAAGCAATGGAGACCTTATACATTAATCCAGCTTGCAATTTTCACCGATCTTCGAGATTTGGCTTTAAGACAGCACTTGTTATTATGTTCTGCCATGCGGAGGGTGACATTTTGGTTAGGCTGTGATCACACTTACGTGTTCCTTAAGGAGTACGCTGTTGAACATGTGACTTCTCCTGACGAGGTTGCTGATGTGTAAGTCTTCTGGATTCCAGAAGTGCTTTTCCTCTAGGGCTTCTATCTGAGGCAGATTGTTGCGGCTGAGCAGGATCTTCGATAAATTATAGTCAACTTCTACCTTCGTGTTCTATCTGGTGATTGCCTGGATCCATGCCTATGTACTCTTCTTCTTTCTGCAATCTGGACAGCTCCAAAATGGCTCCTTTGGGAGCCTGCACTCTTGGTAACGAAGGAAGTGGCATAGTATGTTAGTCTCATCTGAACACAGTTTTCTTAGTAAAAGACAGTTCGTTTTCCAATCTATAGTGAATGACCAGTTTCCTGTATCTCAACCGGTGTTTTGTGTAGGTCGTTTCCTGCTTCTGCTTCAGACTTACTTCCTGTATTCCACTATCAAAGAAACTCTGACACTCAGTGCATTACCTAACAAATAATTAAGTAACTTTTGTTGGTGTTTTTTTTTATCATAGTGATAGTTTTTTTTCCAGAATACTCTTCCTAGAGGTATTCGGACAAAATATTGAAAAAAAAATATCGAGAGGCAAAAATATCAAGTTGTAAATATCGTGATGCACTAATAACATGTGCAAAAATATCGTTGACAAGAATATAGAATTTAAGGTAAGTAATATGAATGTTAAAGTTAGCTATGTTGTTAATTTAGATGTTAAAATATCTATGTTGGTGATATCATTTACAAAAATATTGTCGTTAAATATATCCTTTTATAATTATTTGTATGTATTTTAGTATATATTTTAATTGTAAATGTTATATTTTGCATAATTATTGTTAGTGGCTTTTAAAATTGTTTGTTAATTTTTAGTAGTATTTTAAATTTAATTTAATAGCTTATTAATATTGTTAGTGCTGTAATGGCAAGTGGGGCTTATAGGGGTACATGGTGGGAACTACATTTATTATAATTAATTAATAATTAATTTAAATTTAGTACTAATTATTGTGTTTCTAATTAATTATTTGAATTGTCTAATTTTTTGGGTGTGTTTTAGTTGTAGGTTGTGGGGTTTGTAGGGTATCTTGGGAAGTAATGTAATTATAATTAATTAATAATTAATATTCCATTATCATTCATTATTTAATTCATAATTAACTTTGAAATTGTGTGATTAATTTAATGAGTTATTTTTATTTTTCAGATGGGTTGTTTTTGTAGGGATATAGGGTGTGAAGGAAATTAATTATAAGAATGAATAATTAATGTTAATTATTTAATTGATAATGAGTTATAATATATTCTCAAAGTTATATGTTAGGTGAAGGTTGTTGGGTTTTTAGGGGTAAAGGATGGGAAGATTACTAAATATAATTAATTTATTAGTTCCTTGTTATTAATAGTTTGATTGATAATTAATTATGTAAATAGGATATTTTTTCATTTATGTATGAGGTGTGTGTTGCTGCATGTCTAGGGATAAAAGTTGAGAAGTTAATTAAATATAATTTTTTTATTATTAGTTAATTATTTTCAAATGTTTAATTGACAATTAAATATGTAAAATATGGCATTTTATAATTTTAAAGATATATTGTAGGTGTGTGTTGTATGTTTGTAGAGGGTAGGAAGTTATTTAAGTTATAGTTTTTTTAAAGTGTGTTATTTATTCTGTTATGTGATAATTGTGTTATGCTTTTTAATTGTAAATTACATTATATTTGTTTGTTGTTCTAATTGTTAGAATATAGTGTGGTTTTTTAAGGATATTAATAATATTTGTTTTAATGTAAAATATTTATTAAACTTTGTTATAAATATGTAATGCTTTTAAAATGTTTATATATTCAATATGTATATTTTTTTAATTTAATGTAGTTGTTCAAATATTGTATTTGTTTGATGCGAACTACTGTTTCTCTTCTGTTGCATAGACTGGAATGACAATAGTAAATTTTACCCCGCCACAATCCAAGACTTTACCTACTATTGCACTGATTGGAGTGGGAATAGTAATGTGTACCCCTCCTAAATCCAACACTTTCCCCAACGTTGCAGCAACTGGAGTGGGATTAGTAATTTGCACCCCTGCTGAGGCCAACACTTTCCCTCTTGTTGCACAGACTGTGGTGAGAATAGTAAATGTTACCCTTCCTGAGCCCAACAATTCCAATACTGTTGCAGAGTTTGGAGTGGGAATAGTATGTGTATTATTCCTGCAAATTTAAAGCTGTATATATATTGATTACATTTATATTATTATATTTTGAGTTTTTAAAATGATATTATTTTTACTTAGTAGTGTCTTTTCATACGGTTTATCTTTTTATGTGTAATTAAATTAGTCTGTTATTGTTTTTATTTTTTGTATATATATATATTTTGTAAGTTTACAAAAAATTAGGATATTATAATATAAATGTAAATTATAATTTTAATAGTTTTAAATGATATATGTATATATATGTTTAAATAAACATACACATATAGATATATATGAGTTTTTATTTAAATAAATATAACATGTATATATATATTTTACATTTTTAAAATATATTTAATTTTAATTATGTAACTGTTAAATAATATCATATTTAGGGACTGATTACCACATTGACAGTTCTCCTGCGGCACTGCCACCACTCCATCCGTAGGCCCTGGTGGGCCTGCCTGCCAAATTCAGAGTTGAATGCAGGTCGGCTCGGCGGTGCTGCGGCAGTCTCACATGGCAGCTGTTTAAGGCTCACAGGAGAACCGTTACAGCAGACCGCCACTGTGACCACATCTGCAGCACATTCCTGCACAGTATGGCTTTCACAAGGTCATGCATGCTATACAATGCAGGAATGAGGGTTTAATTCCAGGGGGGCACAACATGTGTTGCCTGGCACCCATTTCCCACGGCTCACTGTTATAAAATGGGTGGTGGACAATCAACTCGTATTATGCTCTGCAGTGCAGCATTGGCACCACCAGCATATTACTGCTCCTGACCGCTGCACCACCGTCCACCAACGGCGGACGGGGTGATCCTCTGATGGTCCGACTGCCACACTCAGAAGAATGTAGGTGAGCCCACAGTGTGGCAGTGGTCGAACCGCCACAGCGAGTAAGGCAGTTTTGTGGATCGCCTTCCTCGTAATAAGGCCCTTAATATTTATCATTTTAATTATATATATGTTAGAAAATTATGTTTTAGTCTTCATCATTAGTGGATAACAATATTTTTTTCGATATTTTTGTTATTTATATTATAAGCATAGGATAACAGTATTTTTGTGTTCTTTATTTTTTACTCAATATTTATATCCCACAATATATATGGTTTTGATATTTTGGCACTGAACCCTTCCTAGAGGTTGGATCTATCGCTATCTCCTGCCGATGTTCTTTTCCAGTTGGATCTGGTCCATATTTACTCAGGTACGGGGTTTGTAAGTGTCTAGTTTCACTACTATTCTCTACCTAGGATACCTTGTAAGCCTGCATTTTTTTATGATACTTGGCTTGTTCCTCCAATAAGTAAGTATTCAAGGAGACACCTACGTCCACGTAACATTCATAAGTGTTAAGCAACAATGAAGCTACACAAAGGAGTCGCTCTTGTTCGAGAGAGAGAAACATGTGCGACAGTTAAGTCCAGCTATTGACACATTTTCACACAAATGTCTGATCTAAAATTGTGTTTGGAAATGCAATCATTTTGTTGCTACACATCAGCTTGACAATTTAGGAGCATATTTTGCTTTCAAACACACATCGTTCATTTCGGAAAAATAAATCGAAGTAATGCTTGTCCTTTTCATGTTTTGTAAATACATTAGAGATCCAAAATACCAATTTATAATTTTTCTAAAGTTCTCGCATGTACTACTGTCACAAATCAGTACCTGTCAATGATTGGATGCTCAGGAAGTTTGTTGAGTCTCCTTCTTGACTTCCTGAGGAAAGTGTGATTCCTCACAGAAGGCACGATGCCATCCTGCATTTAATAGTACATGTGAAAGGTGTCAAATGTCTCCTTAAGAGGGCTCCAGTTAGAAGGCAAAATCAACAGAGGGTAAAAAATCTTCTTAGCCATCTTGCAGCTTTTAATCAAACATGAAGGTAAAAACAGAAGTTATTAGAGATGCACCAAAGTCCCTCAGACATGAGGGAAGAAGAAAACTGCAAATATTATATGTAAAAGCGGATAAAGTAGATGTTCACACTGCAAGCAGCTAAAATCAGCGACCAACCAGTAGTAGAGGGAAAAAGAAATTGACAAAGAAGACAACGAATGTCATGCATTCATCTGTAGTAAAATCCTCATTATATGATTTAAACTGGAACTGTCATCAAGGTAAAATATTATATGTCATCTTGGATTGGGAAACTGACAAAGATTCTCTGGACAGGCAGTATTTTGAAAACTTTTCCTTTCCTGAAGTTTACCGTGTTTTCACATGAAGAAAAAGCCAAATTTGACATGTGCTGTTTATCACCGAACTCCGCAATCCTGCTGCTGTTCTTTTTGTCAGATGTCCCACCTGCCTCGAAGAACACTCATCCAGGTGGCCGCAGACGTGGTATTCTTAATCATGTGCTAAGTGCAGTGTCCAGCAATATGCGACATGGCTGTGCTACGAGCGCACTAGTATTCTAATGAACATTTGCAAATTCTAGTAAGCTGTCTGTACAGAAGTATCAGCATCTCATGTAATAGATGCCCACAATACACCAAGAATTTCTCCTGATGAAGGGATAAATAATCCTAAACATGACAGGGTTATTTCAATGAAACCCTTAATGACACGTAGGGCCTCATTACCATGTTGGTCGGAGTTGCCTCCGACCGACACCGTCTCAGTGTGTGAACAGCGCGACCATAAGTCAGCGGTTCCGCACACCGAATTTGGATGCAACTGCCTATGGTGCAATTGAAAACTCCCATTTCTTTATGGCTGCTTGTACGGTGGGGGGAACGGCCTGCAGCTCAAGCTCCCATATATAAATGGGAGTTTGTGTAAATCCCTGAAACGTGTGGCAGCGAAGAGACGCCTTACTGCACAAAAACAATCAATGGCATTTTCCTTATTTTATGTGGGCTGCAGAATGCATAGAAAAAGAAAAAACGAAAGAGAAATAACCAAATTTGGAGAAACAAAGGTATTTATCCTCATTGCACCATTCCCACGTAGGATTTTGACGCATTCAGAGTTTTACAAAATGTTGTAAATATGGGACTGCGTCAAGTTCCACAGCAACACCCATGGAACGCCCGTTTCACGCAGACAAATTCTTGAAATTGACCCATATTTACCAGACCATGAAAAGTCACGCAGGGTGACTTTAAGTGGCCTTGTAAACATGGGCAAGCACACCGTAGCCCCTGTTTATCAAAAAAAGTGACGCACCGGTGATGCAATAGGCTTGTATTTAAGCCCCTGAATTTTTCCTCATTACGTCCAAGAACAGAAATAAATTTGTCTCATGGACAGTTTGAAAACGTGCAGCTTCTCACCTTAAATCTCTTTCAGAGCAATCTCTAGAATTTGTATTAGATTTAATTTGTTCTCCAATCCTTCACATAAGACTTGAGGCTAAATTTGCACCCTACCAGCTCCACACATTGAAGAAAATGTAAGAACCTAAGTTTCTAGGTCCAGCTGTGAACAACAATTCAAGCTCTTGTTGTGTTGCTCTACTGAGTGCTGCTCAGTCCTCACTGTCTTGTACCAAAACAACACTACACTCCAGGGGCTAAACTTGTCACCAAAACAAATCAATCTACTGCATGAGTTCAAGACACTGCAATCTTCATTGACTGCTAATAACTGACAGAATTCATTGAAATGATGTTGCCTCGATTCAATTGATCAGGATAAACCCACATACTTATCTAAATTACTCACCATTTCAAGAGGTGTATGAGGACTCAGAGGCTGAAACTCCTTGGACAATAGCCTCTATTTTGTTTAGCCAAAACTTTAGTTCTGTTAAAATGTAAAGTAAAAAAATGTAAAAAAAATGTAAAGTGCAGCAGTCATCTTTTATCAAACTAATTAAGATTCAAATGGAAATCTTCACTTATTAGCAGACGAGGTTGTGTACTTGGCATCTAGGCTGGGATTTGCACAATTGTTCTTGACATACACATGGTGGAGCTCCAAGCTACATGTTTGGATTCAAAGGAAGAACACTTACTGACAGCTTCACTACTTCTCATAGGTTCATTTCTTCACCGGCTGCTTAGAGTACCAACACTTTCACCACATGAACTAGTTCAATAACCTCCAATGGTGGTTGAGAGAGTGTGTACATTTGTGAGGTGAAATGTCTTCAAATGCCACTGTCTCCTGCAAACTCTAGCCATCTACACACAGGGATTTTAGTCCGGCAGTGGAAATACATAGGTCACAAGATAGCCTAAATTACATACATGGATAGCTATACTCACCCGTGATGGTTACTAACTGCAGAAGATTGGGTTTGCTTGAAATACTGCAATGACAGACAGTCATACAAGAGTGTGTGAGGTGTCAAGAGCATGGCAAATATGCTAGGTGTCCACGGAGGGAGCACCAGGATCTGTGTAATGAGGTATGAGAACTATCAGCCACATGCTGTTGTACTGTGGATGTGAAGATTGATGGCCTGGATGAGTGTGCCAACAGGGACTGTGGGCAATAGGGTGTTAGATGTTAGACGTCCATATCATTTATTTAGCCTGGGTGTGTGGAGTGCCGACTGAGTGTGGCTGATGAGTATGAAGGTGAACCTGCATTTGACTGTGGGACCATTGTAGGTATCTCAGGCGGATGGTCATGTGGCAGCAGCAGGGGTTGTTTAGGATGAGGTGTGTGCATGCACCCAGATTACCACAAGTACTCCGTAAGTCACGTTCTTGTTCCACTGTAGAGGTAGTTGCTGTAGTAGGGCTGGCTGGTGTTGTGGACGGTAATCAGGCTGAACACCACCTTGCCAACAGACATCACCATAGACATACCTGAAGCAAATGACAAATCCCGCTAACACCACACCGACAGAGTGGTAAGAGGAATTCCCATCATCCACATTAACACTCCCAGAGTCACTACCAACAACAACGACACCCTCCACATCGCATAAAACATGCATTTACTGATCCACACAAACACCACCCTCTGAGGAACACTCATCTACAGACCACCTGGAGGCCCAACACTATTCACCAACTCCATGGCTCACCTCATCAGCACGCATGCCCTCGCGTACACGGACTACATCCTCCTTGGGGACATTTACTTTCGCCGTAATTACAACTATGACGTAAAATCCAGCGCCCTGATGGACAACCTTGCCAACCTTGGATTACAACAAGTGACAACCCACACCCACAACGGTAGACACACACAGGACCCCATCTTTGCAGGAACTCCACACATCTCATCCAACAACAACACCTCACAACACTGGAGAGACCAAAGAAACCTACACTTCACCTTCAGGAAACCAAACACAATCCCCCAGCACACAGACCATGCCACGCAGCTGCTTGTGCAAGCTCAACAAGGACTAACTGACAGACACCTTTACCCTGGGCCCACAAGCCTACACCACCAACCCCTACACCGCTGCCATCTTCCTCAAACAGTAGATCACCGACTGCGCAGACACCTTCATCCCAATCAAGTCCTCCGCCACCTAACACAACAACCACATTGCCACATGGTTCACCAAAGATCACCGGACCTCCAAGTCCGCATCTTGTAAGCTGTAGAGGAGCACGCACTGCAAACAATTCCCAGAAAGCTACAACGTACAACAGAGTGCCCCCTGCATACACCACCAACACTTCATGACCGACAACAGGACACCCATCAAGGACCGGCTACACAGCAACGCACACACCAGCAAATAGCACATCAACATCGCTAATCAACTCTCTACAGCCAAATATAGCACCACAAAAGGGGGTGGTGATGGACGGAGCATCTGAATCAATCAAACACTCACACCCAGTCAAAAGATCTGGGTTTAATCCATCGCCGTTCTTTAGCCCACTCTGCCACCCCAGTTCAGACATGGCTATATGCAAATCAGTCTGACCCTGTGCCTCATGGGAACAGTCCAGCCCGAACTGCCAAGCCATGTCTTCGCTGGACCGGAAACAAGCTTTTGAGGACCGATTTCTGGCATTCCAGCCGTCTTCAGCCCGGCTTGCTTGAATCCAGTGGCAAACTGAGCAAGGGACTCACGTCCGAGCATACCCTGCCACACTTATGGCGGCCAAAAGCGGTACAAAAGGGGGTGGGGATGGATGGAGCATCTGAATCAATCAAACACTCACACCCAGTCAAAAGATCTGGGTTTAATCCATCACGTTCTTTAGCCCACTCTGCCACCCCAGTTCAGACATGGCTATATGCAAATCAGTCTGACCCTGTGCCTCATGGGAACAGTCCAGCCCGAACTGCCAAGCCATGTCTTCCCTGGACCGGAAATAAGCTTCCGAGGACCGGTTTCTGGCATTCCAGCCGTCTTCAGCCCGGCTTGCTTGAATCCAGTGGCAAAGTGAGCAAGGGACTCACGTCTGAGCATACCCTGCCACACTTATGGCGGCCAAAAGCGGTACAAAAAGGGGTGGTGATGGACGGAACATCTGAATCAATCAAACACTCACACCCAGTCAACAGATCTGGGTTTAATCCATCACCGTTCTTTAGCCCACTCTGCCACCCCAGTTCAGACATGGCTATATGCAAATCAGTCTGACCCTGTGCCTCATGGGAACAGTCCAGCCCGAGCTGCCAAGCCATGTCTTCCCTGGACCGGAAACAAGCTTCCGAGGACCGGTTTCTGGCATTCCAGCCATCTTCAGCCCAGCTTGCTTGAATCCAGTGGCAAAGTGAGCAAGGGACTCACGTCTGAGCATACCCTGCCACACTTATGGCGGCCAAAAGCAGTACAAAAGGGGGTGGTGATGGACGGAGCATCTGAATCAATCAAACACTCACACCCAGTCAAAATATCTGGGTTTAATCCATCACCGTTCTTTAGCCCACTCTGCCACCCCAGTTCAGACATGGCTATATGCAAATCAGTCCGACCCTGTGCCTCATGGGAACAGTCCAGCCCAAACTGCCGAGCCATGTCTTCCCTGAACCGGAAACAAGCTTCCGAGGACCGGTTTCTGGCATTCCAGCCGTCTTCAGCCCGGCTTGCTTGAATCCAGTGGCAAACTGAGCAAGGGACTCACGTCTGAGCATACCCTGCCACACTTATGGCGGCCAAAAGCGGTACAAAAGGGGGTGGTGATGGACGGAGCATCTGAATCAATCAAACACTCACACCCACTCAAATGATCTGGGTTTAATCCATCACTGTTCTTTAGCCCACTCTGCCACCCCAGTTCAGACATGGCTATTTGCAAATCAGTCTGACCCTGTGCCTCATGGGAAAGGTCCAGCCCGAACTGCCAAGCCATGTCTTCCCTGGACCGGAAACAAGCTTCCGAGGACCGGTTTCTGCATTCCAGCCGTCTTCATCCCGGCTTGCTTGAATCCAGTGGCAAAGTGAGCAAGTGACTCACGTCTGAGCATACCCTGCCACACTTATGGCGACCAAAAGCGGAACAAAAGGGGGTGGTGATGGACGGAGCATCTGAATCTATCAAACACTCACACCCAGTCAAAAGATCTGGGTTTAATCCCTCACCGCTCTTTCGCCCACTCTGCCACCCCAGTTCAGACATGGCTATATGCAAATCAGTCTGACCCTGTGCCTCATGGGAACAGTCCAGCCCGAACTGCCAAGCCATGTCTTCCCTGGACCGGAACCAAGCTTCCGAGGACCAGTTTCTGGCATTCCAGCCGTCTTCAGCCCGGCTTGCTTGAATCCAGTGGCAAAGTGAGCAAGGGACTCACGTCGGAGCATACCCTGCCACACTTATGGCGGCCAAAAGCGGTACAAAAGGGGGTGGTGATGGATGGAGCATCTGAATCAATCAAACACTCACACCCAGTCAAAATATCTGGGTTTAATCCATCACCGTTCTTTAGCCCACTCTGCCACCCCAGTTCAGACATGGCTATATGCAAATCAGTCCCACCCTGTGCCTCACGGGAACAGTCCAGCCCGAACTGCCAAGCCATGTCTTCCCTGAACCGGAAACAAGCTTCCGAGGACCGGTTTCTGGCATTCCAGCCGTCTTCAGCCCGGCTTGCTTGTATCCAGTGGCAAAGTGAGCAAAGGACTCACGTCTGAGCATACCCTGCCACACTTATGGCGGCCAAAAGTGGTACAAAAGGGGGTGGTGATGGACTGAGCATCTGAATCAATCAAACACTCACACCCAGTCAAAAGATCTGGGTTTAATCCATCACCGTTCTTTAGCCCACTCTGCCACCCCAGTTCAGACATGGCTATATGCAAATCAGTCTGACCCTGTGCCTCATGGGAACAGTCCAGCCCGAGCTGCCAAGCCATGTCTTCCCTGGACCGGAAACAAGCTTCCGAGGACCGGTTTCTGGCATTCCAGCCGTCTTCAGCCCGGCTTGCTTGAATCCAGTGGCAAAGTGAGCAAGGGACTCGCGTCTAAGCATACCCTGCCACACTTATGGCGGCCAAAAGCGGTACAAAAGGGGGTGGTGATGGACGGATCATCTGAATCAATCAAACACTCACTCCCAGTCAAAAGATCTGGGTTTAATCCATCACCGCTCTTTCGCCCACTCTGCCACCCCAGTTCAGACATGGCTATATGCAAATCAGTCTGACCCTGTGCCTCATGGGAACAGTCAAGCCCGAACTGCCAAGCCATGTCTTCCCTGGACCGGAACCAAGCTTCCGAGGACCAGTTTCTGGCATTCCAGCCGTCTTCAGCCCGGCTTGCTTGAATCCAGTGGCAAAGTGAGCAAGGGACTCACGTCTGAGCATACCATGCCACACTTATGGCGGCCAAAAGCGGTACAAAAGGGGGTGGTGATGGATGGAGCATCTGAATCAATCAAACACTCACACCCAGTCAAAATATCTGGGTTTAATCCATCGCCGTTCTTTAGCCCACTCTGCCACCCCAGTTCAGACATGGCTATATGCAAATCAGTCCCACCCTGTGCCTCATGGGAACAGTCCAGCCCGAACTGCCAAGCCATGTCTTCCCTGAACCGGAAACAAGCTTCCGAGGACCGGTTTCTGGCATTCCAGCCGTCTTCAGCCCGGCTTGCTTGTATCCAGTGGCAAAGTGAGCAAGGGACTCACGTCTGAGCATACCCTGCCACACTTATGGCGGCCAAAAGCGGTACAAAAGGGGGTGGTGATGGACGGAGCATCTGAATCAATCAAACACTCACACCCAGTCAAAAGATCTGGGCTTAATTCATCACCGTTCTTTAGCCCACTCTGCCACCCCAGTTCAGACATGGCTATATGCAAATCAGTCTGACCCTTTGCCTCATGGGAACAGTCCAGCCCGAACTGCCAAGCCATGTCTTCCCTGGACCGGAAACAAGCTTCCGAGGACCGGTCTCTGGCATTCCAGCCGTCTTCAGCCCGGCTTGCTTGAATCCAGTGGCAAAGTGAGCAAGGGACTCACGTCTGAGCATACCCTGCCACACTTATGGCGGCCAAAAGCGGTACAAAAGGGGGTGGTGATGGACGGAGCATCTGAATCAATCAAAGACTCACACCCACTCAAAAGATCTGGGTTTAATCCATCACCGTTCTTTAGCCCACTCTGCCACCCCAGTTCAGACATGGCTATATGCAAATCAGTCTGACCCTGTGCCTCATGGGAACAGTCCAGCCCGAACTGCCAAGCCATGTCTTCCCTTGACCGGAAACAAGCTTCCGAGGACCGGTTTCTGGCATTCCAGCCGTCTTCAGCCCTGCTTGCTTGAATCCAGTGGCAAAGTGAGCAAGGGACTCACGTCTGAGCATACCCTGCCACACTTATGGCGGCCAAAAGCAGTACAAAAGGGGGTGGTGACGGATGGAGCATCTGAATCTATCAAACACTCACACCCACTCAAAAGATCTGGGTTTAATACATCACCGTTCTTTAGCCCACTCTGCCATCCCATTTCAGACATGGCTATTTGCAAATCAGTCTGACCCTGTGCCTCATGGGAACAGTCCAGCTCGAACTGCCAAGCCATGTCTTCCTTTGACCGGAAACAAGCTTCCGAGGAACAGTTTCTGGCATTCCAGCCGTCTTAAGCCCGGCTTGCTTGAATCCAGTGGCAAAGTGAGCAAGGGACTCACGTCTGAGCATACCCTGCCACACTTATGGCGGCCAAAAGCAGTACCACCCCCTTTTGTACCGCAAATATAGCGCCAACCACATTCCACCATCACAAGACCTGTGTGACTCACTGGCCAACTTCGCTCACGGTAAGATCAACGACATCCACAAAAGCTTCTACTCCACTAGCCCCACATCCACAACCGAGACCACCCCCCAGCGACAAACACCCACAAAATTCACCTTATTGCCTGCTACAACGTCCGCACTGAAGACACCATCATGAGCAAGGACTACATTCACTCTGGATCCCCATCTGACCCATGGCATATCCACATTTCCTAACAAGCCAGATAAGCCATATCACCCCTTCTCCGTAAAAATAACCTTCAAGACAACAACCTTCACAGGGAGTTTTGACAATGGTGTGTTCACTGCCTTACTGAATAAACCTAAGGTGGACCACAAATACATCTCGAAATTCCTGCACATCTCCCTGCTCCCCTTCCCAGAACAAGTCATGTTGAAGATAATCAACAGACAGCTGACCCACAACCTCAAAGACAAAAACATCATAGAACCAACACAGTCTGGATCCTACATCAACCAGAGCATGGACCCCACCCTCTCTAGCCAACAACATCTGCATCCTCATGGACAAAGGAGAAACAGACGCCCACATCCATCAGGACCTATCAGCAGACTTCCACACGGTCGCCCACGGCACCCTAACAGTACACATCCATGACGCAGGAAGCACAGTGAGTGCCCTGGCTGGCCAACATCCTTTCCCACCATCACAACCTCGAGCATCTGCCTCCCACAGTACTGTTCCAATACCACTGACAACATCCACAGCATCACACAGGGATCATCTCACAGGCCAACTGACTTAAATATACACATGGCACAACTCACCCATGTGGCACAACAACAGAGCCTCAATATCATCTACTATGCCAATTATACCCATTTGATCATATCCCTCACCAAGGACCCACACACTGGCAACATCTACCTTCACAGAGGAATCACGGCTGTAGCAAAATGGAGTAAGGACAGCAGGTTGATGCAGAATCAAGAAAAATCAGAGGAACACATCCTCGGCCCAACCACCTCAGCCCGTGACGACTCCTGGTGGCCAACATCGCTAGGAACAGCACCATAACCCACCAAACACGCACACTACCTGTGGGCCATGCTGGACTACTCACTCCCCATGACCAAGCAGGACTACGCCATCTCTGCTTTCAGCTTCAACACCCTCTGAATGGCACGCAGGATCTTATAATGGATCAGCTCTAATATACAAAATACAGTCACCCTGCCCCTCTTCAACAGCTGACTTGAGTAAGTGAACGCCATCTACGCAGCTACAACAACCAAACTCCTGAGCCTGCTGCAACGCATCTGGAACACATTGGCACGTCTGATCCTCATTTGCCACAACCCGGCCACATCACACAACACCCAAGAGGCCTGCACTGGCTCCCTGTCAACAACAGAATAAGCTTCAAAATCCACATCCACGCATACAAATGTCTACACCACGCAGGACCAGCATACCACATCCACAGACTCACCTTCTACACACCCACCCGCAACCTCTGCTCTACCAACCATGCTCTCGCCACTGTCCCTCACATCCGGAATAACACGGACAGGGACAGATCATTCTCCTACCTCGACATAGCACAATCAACACTGATTACACACATGAAATCCCTTATGAACCTGCCGTGGGCTATACATCATGGACAGTTATGCAAGCTATTTGGCACTCTTACCACAAAACTGATTCCCCTGTTGTCTGTGAAATGTACATGACATGCACTCAAAAGAAAATCTGGGCATGTCAGAGTTGGCAGACCAATGTATAGCGTCATTGACACACGTCATGTGACCTGCATGAGAAGTTGGTCAACACATCCAGACAGCTGACTGGACGGAACACACCCACGTCACATGTGCTCTATATTTCGCATTTCAGTGATACTGTGCACGAGTTTAGCATTTTACAATACTTCACCACAGCCATCCTCTGAATGCACATCTGTATGTCTGTGGCCAAATGCTCTATGATGCCATCACACACATGAGCTGCTGAAATGCCCCTGTGGCATGGTGTGCGTACATGTGAGACACTTGCTATCACGAATCAGACCCATCATAGATGCACCTATAGAGGATGACGTTTACCCAATACAAACTGCATGTCCAATCTATTACATGGCACACACATTAAATTGTCACACAGGGTCATGCCTAGCCTAAATTGGTACAGTGAGACAGTGCCCCTGTCCCTGGCATCATGTGACAGATGTCCATAATGAAGAGTGTGCCATAACAGTGTTCATGTGAATGACTACATGTTCATTATGTTACTCATGTGCCAAGTGTCAAGGTAATGTAAACCACATAGTGGCCCGTCACAAATGTCATGTCTCCACAGCCCATCACACATCAACAGTGCCACTAGTTCACATGCCCTCTGCTATATGACTGTGTGCAACACCGGGGGCCTGCTAATGTAGGTCTGCCATGCAAATACATACATGGACATCCTCATGATGAACTCACACCCACATCCCTGCCATGTGTTTTCCTGTTGTCACTATAGTAATGGTGCCATGCGTGAGCTTGTGGAACGCACTGTACACATGCATTTACTGGAGCATGTGATACGCACAGTACCCCACTGGTGCGTGCAGGTGTACGGGTCGTCTCACCAATGCATTGTGCCCATACGCGATATAAGTCTGGAGCGTACCCCACTGGTGCGTGCAGGTGTACGGGTCGTCTCACCAATGCATTGTGCACATACGCGTGTGGAGCGTACCCCACTGGTGCGTGTGGGTGTATGAGTCGTCTCACCAATACATGCCAATACGCGATACAAGTCGGGAGCGTACCCCACTGGTGCGTGCGGGTGTACGGGTCGTCTCACCAATGCATTGTGCCCATACGCGATACAAGTGTGGAGCGTACACCACTGGTCCACCATACACGCAGACGCACAAGATCACACACCCCAACAGAGACACCCAGCACACCCACACGTAAGTCTAAGCGCAGACCTCCATTCACCCAATCTCAGGGGGATGTACGCACACTCACAGGAACAGGAGACACACATCACCCACCCACCCACAGGCACCATACACCTGACTCACAGCCCTCTACCTCCACTCCCATTATGTCCCCGGGTTCAGGTGGTAGCCTGTCTGAACTGGCAGCAGTGTGCAGCGCTGAATATGTAGCAACCTTTTGCACTGACCCTGCCACTGTGGAGGAATCCTACCCACCTGCGCCCACTACACATACCCTTCCCTCTCCTGAACCCGCGGCGGTGCCAGACCCAGACTCAGATGATGCCCCCCATGGGTCCACGGACCTCTAAGTCCAACATGTGCAGGCAAGTTTTGTGGTGACAGCCTCCACATAGTCACCACTGTAATGGACTTGATTTTGGACTGGCCATTGGCCTTCTGTGAGCCTGGACTCATTTAATTTTACTTTTTTACAGATTGGCGCTGAATAAAGCATTTTATTTTTCTGTCTGAACTATTGAATTTCAGGGAGTTTCTTTAGGTGCTGTGTGCCTACAAGTTTGTGTGATGTCAATGTTTTGGTATAGTGAAAGATGTCTATTTTTCAGATGGGAATGAGGTGGACCATGGTATCTCTGTGCTATCACAATGTTTCTGATAATTATCTAGATTTGTGTGTGTGCACTTTTCATACAGACATTAGCCAAAACAGTGTCTCTTCCTCTGTGACACATGAGATATACACTGCAGACAGTTGCCCAATTGTTGTGGTGACTTCAGTATAGTTTCCCATTGATTAGTGCATTCACTTGCGCAATGGCCATTCCTGCTCACAAATGGTATCTGACAATTGGTCATTGCCATCCATGCTACTCACTGTGCTGGGGTTTGTGGTATGTATTAATGTCTTCTGGGAGTCCATCATCATTTTCCACACTATGCATGTCGATGCTATCCGCCTTGACCTCATGATTCTGATGGTCACATTTAAGATATGTGTTACAAATACACATTTGGGTGCTTTGTATCTAGGGCTTTCCTACCCTGTTCCTTCCATGAGGGAGTACATGTTTCACCACATGGACAGTCACATCATGTCCAGGATGTACATGAGTCTTCCTAATTCCATCAGTGCTTCATTTGTTGAGTGGTGTGTTGCATGACTACACACTATTGAGTCATGCTGGAGGGGGGGGGAATGTGCAAGCAAACTACATGGGTGGATCTGGCTGTGGTATCTTTCAAAACAACCACATGTGGTGTGTCACTCAGTGTGTGACAGGAGACCATTCTCCGTGGAGTAGGTCACTGCTGTGAGTGATGTGTTGATATGCAACTATCATGAGTGTCACAAGTTAGGGATCTACACATACAGGCAGGTACTTGTTGTATGATGTAGAAAATGCACACCCCTAAGTCTGGGCACTGCTGGGGGTCCTGTGCACCCACCCCCTCTACTGTTGGGCACTGCTGGGCACTGCTGGGGGTCCTGTGCACCCACCCCCTCTACTGTTGGGCACTGCTGGGGGTCCTCTGCAACCACCCCCTCTACTGTTGGGCACTGCTGGGGGTCCTGTGCACCCACCCCCTCTACTGTTGGGCACTGCTGGGGGTCTTTTCCACACACCACTCAGATGTGACTCACCGTACCCCCATATTTCGGCGTGTGTGCGGCACGTATCACTATTGCAATGGTGATATGCGCTAGCGTGTGACTCACCGTACCCCGAGCTTTCTGACGTGTGTGCGGCGCGTATCACTGTTGCAATGGTCATATGCGCTAGCGTGTGATGCACCGTACCCCTAGATTTATGACGTGTGTGCGGTGCGTATCACTATTGCAATGGTGATATGCGCTGACGTGTGACGCAGCGTACCTCGAGATTTATGACGTGTGTGCGGCGCGTATCACTATTGCAATGGTGATATGCGCTAGCGTGTGACGCACCGTACCCCGAGATTTACGACGTGTGTGCGGCACGTATCCCTATTGAAATGGTGATATGCGCTGGAGTGTGACGCACCGTACCCCGAGATTTATGACGTGTGTGCGGCACGTATCCCTATTGAAATGGTGATATGCCCTGGCGTGTGGCGCACCGTACTGGTATACTTCTGTTTTTGCGGTGGGTTGTACTCACCGTCTGCGCCGTCGTCGGTTTCTATGTACGAGGTCGTAGGCGTACAGGGCTCGGATGACACCGTCGATGGGGTTCATGTCGTGTATGTCGCGTACTGGGGTGCAGTTCGTGGCGGACACTGGTTTTACGGCAGTTTACAGCTCTCGTAGCAAAAGTGCCGTACGGAGTGTCGTCAACACGGGGACGTGGTAGGTGTACGATTCGTACGGGAAAAAGGCTCCGTACAGCTGATCGGATCGCTTTTTCTCGGATCGGAATCGACCCTAATGTGTCCATGCCAGGTCGAGCACCAACTGTGCTGTCAATTAGACAATTATTGTGATTCCAAAAGCAGCAGCTTTTATTCTTTACCATCAATGGACCTCCGGAAATACTTTATTGACTATGATGAACTGTATAAAAAGAGGCTGCAAACTGATTGTAAATTGAGACAGTCCTCAGACCCTGCACCTGTAACTGTTCTTGTGACCACTCTGTTTAAATAAATAAACATTTAATGTTTTGCCAAACGACTCTTGTCTCTTGTTTATTCAAGGTATTCTCATGTTCAAGGAACTTTGATAAGGAATCATTATATGAAATGGGCATGTTGTAGGTTTCCCTTCCAAATAGCAATTGTTATTCCAAAAGTATTGATGGTCTAGAACTGAAATAGCGGTCATAAACCTTTGAAAAGTTACCAACCCCCAAGTTCGGGTGGTATCCCATTTGCAAAATGAATGGTGTTCCTTTGGAACCTGCTCCCGTTTGTGAACGATAAAAAAGTGTTTTGGAGAGTATGAATCAGGCGCATCAAACCTCAGGCATTTCACTAAAAAAGTTACAATTTCCCTATTAAACACAGTCCTCTTTCCTTTGAGGAAGTTTACTTTATTGATAGCCAATCACAGACCTGGTGGTCTAGCAGGCTACCATCCCTGTGATTGCCACTAATCAGAGTGAGCTGCAATTTACGACCCACTTCATGAATAGTAACGAGGTGGATTGGATTGTGACCCAGTCCAAATCTGAATTTACGGAACCAACTTATTTGTACATAGGTCAGTTCGGAAAATAATATACTCATCGCTAAAATACTGGTTACAGATTGCAACCAGTATTTTACGACTAGTAAACAGAACATTTGGCCCATATTTCTTCAAAATGTAACTTTTACTTACTGTCTTACAGCCTATGCTAGCCAATGTTTGCACCACAGACTGATATTTTTAGGTTTTGAATCAGCCTAGAGTTTCACAATGTACAGATGCCCTGTTCATCCGCATAATTAAATTATTGCTCACCTAAGATACAGTAGCCATTATTTACGACAATATTTAAGCCTCCTGGTTTTATATGCTTCCTGTCACTGTCTTTTGTTGCTTAAGTCCTTTTGTTTCACAAAGTACTTCCTTGTGATTCTCAGCTACGTCATTTATAACTTCACAAGTTCAGTAACACACTTTTCACGCCCAGTTTTCTTTGTCACACTCACGAGTTAAGCTTTTTGGCTGATCTTATCCAACCCTTCTTTGTTTTACGTCAGGCTATTTTTAGTATGTCCTCACCACAGTAGTCAAAACGTTTTATGTTTACTGTTCCAAAAATCCTAAGGAGTTGTACATTTAGAAAATGTTTCTTTTTTTACTGAGATTAATTTAGATACAAAAAAACGACTTGCTGCTTTCAAGGTACAAGTTATTCGAAAATGTTTCCTCTTTCAGCTTATATTTCCACTGTTATCAAGTCTCAATACTAAATTTCGCTAAACGTCTTCCTTTGCTTTTCTGTTTGCAGCTTATGTTAAGAAATAATTTTTTTCTACTACAAAATATGTTTTAAACTCAAAATGTTTCTTTAACAACAAATCATTTTTAATCTAGCAGTAGTAGATTGCAAACATTTGATATAAACCTTATATTCTGTTTATCTACTGTAATAGAGTCCCTCCTATTTCTATTTACATGTAGATTTGTTACACCACATTTGCTAACCTTTTTAATTTTATTTCATAAGGGTATCAGAGAGCTATACCTAGTGAAGAGGGGGTAGTTAGTCTCTGTATCCCTAGCACATTTGAGAATAATTTACAAAAACGTGATACTTGTACTGAGACCCTGTTTGTGACAGATCTAAAGCCAGGTTGGAAACGACAGGATATTGAGGATTGTGGTTTTAAAGATTCCCCCTGCAAGGAGTGGAGTTGTACCAGGAGTGGCTTTTCTAAGTGTTGTCCTGGATTGGGGAAGGGATGGAGACACTCGCAGCTACAATGAACAGTTACTACAGAGTGTAAATTAGATGTAGGCACATATTTGTTTCTGAATCCTTTCTTGGAGTGCTCTGGATATAGAGTTGCCTAACTGGACAGGCTGCATGTCGCTCTCTGGCTGAAGGCGATCACGAGAAGATTGTGGAGGAGATAACCTAGTTTGGTGGTATAAGTGATGCATTATGTGTTAGTGCTAGATCACATAAACGGAGAACTGGGATTGCTAAATTAATTTGCAGAGCCTGATTTAGATTTTAACAGATTAATACCCCATCATATGTGTGAGGGATATCATGTCCGCCTTATTAGAAATGTTTTATATTCGAATGCACTTGTTATAAGGCAGACAGGATATATATGTGGAGTATTCATCTGCCAAACTTGATATCAGATTCTTAATCTCTTCCACTTTTCTGAGAAGACTGTTGTCTTAAGTGCTTCAATTGTTGAAGTGACGCTATTTTACCACCTTAGACAGTGGAAAATAGTGCTGCTTCTGGCTGCAAAAACGGCAAACATTTTCGACACATCTAAATTAGGAAAATGAACATAACGCAATGATACAAAGCAACATAACGCCACGAATCAAGCATAACATGACCAATTGCAACAAGACAGGATGCAGCATAAAACTGCAGCACAACACAACTAACTCATGCTGCAAAAATGTAAACCAATATAACACATCACCACCACAACAAATGTACACACACGTTCTTGTCACACATCACCACCTTCACAACTCTGTCTTAGTAATACAATAGTAAAGAGCGTTTGGAGCAAGCACTGTGTTAACTTATCATCAATGGCATGAAATAGTGCTGGTCAAAGATTATTTGGTATCCGTCCCTGGACGCAGAGTTTGCCCTACTAAATATGTCATTAAATGGGGCGATTTTTTTGGACAGGTGATTCAGGAGGTAGGTTGGGGAGTGAGAGTGGAGTCATCAGAAAGATGAGTGGACAGCCCCACTGCAAGTGGGTGAAAGAATGACGGGTTGTGCAGTGGAGTGAATTTAGGCGAGAAGGAATAAAGCTGCATCTTCCCAAGAAGGGTCAGGCTGACTTTACTTTTCAGTTTACCTTGCTTGAAAGAGAGTTTTGAGTTAATCTAAAAGCCAGAGCACTTGGTGGACTGAGTGAGTTCATCGCTCAGGAAGGATCTTGGATAGCCATAATGGAGAATCCATTCAGTCTTTGATGGGTTCAATGTGATGTAGGTGGCAGGTATCTAGGATTTGCGGATGCTGCGACACCACCTGAGAAGGTGGCCTCTGTCAATGGCACCATATGGAACACCTGGGTCTCGTCAGAGTTTTAGTGGGTCCTGATTTCCTTTCTTCTGTCTCAGTGCCCCTCCGAGCTTCACCAAACATGCCTGGGTCAATGAATGACTGTGTGAAAAGAACCTGGACAGCATGAATCCACAACCTTTGAGAAGCATCAAATCATTTTCGATACATCATTGACAGGAACATGGTAAAAACACAGACAGCATGAAACGTATGAACCCTACTTCCCAAGATCAAACCAGACATTCCTGAAGAGTGTTTCAGAACAGCAGTTCACATTCTGGTCCTCGCGTACCTGGACAGGGCCGTAGCCACGGGGGGCCCACAGAAGCCAGGCCAGCCTATATTTTTTGTGCCCCCCCTAAAAATGTTCCGTCCTGTGCTATGTAGAGTTGTCACATTTAAACTTTCTGCAGACAGGTCTCTAAATAATCAGGCATGCTGGGGCATGCCATGAGTGGACCTTGGGGTCGGGTGGGGATGGGATTATGGGGCAGCATACCCATGGTCTCTCAACTCAGAAACCGAAAATGAAAGTGAGGGCTGAAGTTGCAGAACCTGTGCTCATCTTTCCTTGTGATCAAAGCAACACCTTCAGCACAGTCTGCTACTCCCTCTGCCCACAGTAGAGCAGCGCCACAGAGTCTGCACATGTACTGCTGCGGCGCAAGCCAACAGCCAACAGCTTTTGGTCCTGCCCCTCACTCGCACTGTCCCCATTCTGGATGGTCATTCAAATGCAAGCAGCTGGGCCCCACATATAATGTGCAGTGTATGCAGTCACCTTTCTTTAAAAACACTGTGCACACAAACAATTCTAAACATATGTGTTACGGTTGTCGCTATTTGTCATGCTTGTCCTATTATGTACAATTAAGAACAAGCAAACCTTTCTGTTCTGCCTGACTGTATTTGTATGTGGTTTGTTTTTTATATAAATAGTCACCTTGTCACACTTCGTATATTGTTTTGCTTTAGGATACAGGATTGTAGCCCACTGGATATTACAATTGTTCCTTGACAAAAATCTAGTGAATCTGCAGCCTGAGGAGAGCTCGGCAGCCTCGGCTCTGTTCCGGAAGTGAAGCCGGAGAAGCGGGAGCTTTGAAGGAGGAGAGCGGTTATTGAAATGGGTGCCGCTCACGGACTGCTGCTGCTTTCAGGCAGTGAGGGAAGGTCGTCGTGGGATCCCTGCGCTCTGTCAGCGCTCACTCTCCCTGTGTGATTGGGCGCGAAGGGGAAAGGACTTTGCTGAGAATCTGACGCCGAGGGACTGCGAGGTCCAGCAGGCTCTCTGCCTACCCAGCTGCTGCCTCTTCCCTCGGCGTTCCCGCCCCCCTGTCTTGGACCTTTAAAACACCTATCGCGGCCCCCGCTCCGCGGGTGCCGCTCACGGACTGCTGCTGCTTTCAGGCAGTGAGGGAAGGTCGTCGTGGGATCCCTGCGCTCTGTCAGCGCTCACTCTCCCTGTGTGATTGGGCGCGAAGGGGAAAGGACTTTGCTGAGAATCTGACGCCGAGGGACTGCGAGGTCCAGCAGGCTCTCTGCCTACCCAGCTGCTGCCTCTTCCCTCGGCGTTCCCGCCCCCCTGTCTTGGACCTTTAAAACACCTATCGCGGCCCCCGCTCCGCGGGTGCCGCTCACGGACTGCTGCTGCTTTCAGGCAGTGAGGGAAGGTCGTCGTGGGATCCCTGCGCTCTGTCAGCGCTCACTCTCCCTGTGTGATTGGGCGCGAAGGGGAAAGGACTTTGCTGAGAATCTGACGCCGAGGGACTGCGAGGTCCAGCAGGCTCTCTGCCTACCCAGCTGCTGCCTCTTCCCTCGGCGTTCCCGCCCCCCTGTCTTGGACCTTTAAAACACCTATCGCGGCCCCCGCTCCGCGGGTGCCGCTCACGGACTGCTGCTGCTTTCAGGCAGTGAGGGAAGGTCGTCGTGGGATCCCTGCGCTCTGTCAGCGCTCACTCTCCCTGTGTGATTGGGCGCGAAGGGGAAAGGACTTTGCTGAGAATCTGACGCCGAGGGACTGCGAGGTCCAGCAGGCTCTCTGCCTACCCAGCTGCTGCCTCTTCCCTCGGCGTTCCCGCCCCCCTCGTCAGTAGTGATTTAATTTCGATCCCTTTCCCGCGACGCGGGACTCGCGCGGGACATAGCCCGGGGCGAAGCCCGGGCAAAGGGCGGGCCCTCCAAGGCCCTCAAAGGCCGGAAAAGGACGGGACGGGCCATCCCCCTTGGTTGACACATTGTAGGCATACTATATAGTAGGTAAAGAACCCCTGTAAGATTCCTGTGTTCCTATTAGTGCACTCTTTTTTACATCATGGCCTTACATCCCGATACCACCATGAACCATTTCACCTACGAAGTTAGCAGTGGGCAAACGTGCTCTCTGCTAGATGAGCTGAATCTCCTCTGCAAAACCACATATGCCTCATTGGATACTCCCCTTCTGCCCAAAAATGTTAGTTTACTCTCACATAAGGTTACACCTCGAGATCCATCCATATTGGACAATAAATTCTGCTGTCCGAATACACAAAGCAATGAGCCCCCTCTGATTCCTTTTCCATCCACCTCAAACTCCCCAACGATCCCTCCGTCTGTGGAGCTCCCAGAAGCCATTGCACCCCCTTCCCAACTGCAATTAATACCCATTATTGAACAACTGCTCACTTCTATGATAGCACCCCTATTAGAAAAAATGAACCAGTTAGGGGAACGGCTTTCCGAGATAGAGAAAGCCATTATGTTAAATCCGCTGGTTGGCAAATATAGTGCTACACCCAATTGCCCTAAGACTTCCCCTACACATCCAGGCTCAAAACCACCTGTGCAGTACAAAAGGCATCAAATAAATCCCACTCCCCTTTCTGCTTCAGGGCAACAAACACCTAAAGTCCCCACCAAAGTTTCCCTCCCACAGTTGACCGCACCAAGAGTAGGTCAAAACAAAACGAATTCTATCCATTTACCTCCGGAAGCGGCCCCATACGTGTGCATCCTTGCAGGTGTACCTTCTCTGCCACCGGGAAAAATTGAGAGACAATATGATTTAGTCAATAAAACAAAATTTTGGCTCTCAAAAAATAGACCATTGCCTCCCAATTTATACGGAGTAATAAGGAGTGTTAGAAGGGTTGGTTGGCTGGGCTCTCTTCCCAAAGACGTTGCGGGGGACCTGGTACTCGTGAGATTCAGGGATCGAAACATAGTACCTTATTTGAAATCCTGTCCGCCTCGAGTAAGAGACGGCCCAATTTCAATATGGGATTTACATGACTTTTACCCCATAATCCCGTGCTCTCCCCCGTGAATATCTGGACATGTAACAAAGGCTAATCATGAGCTCCTGTGTATGTAAATCATGAACCCCTTTGATACTGCCATAATCTTAGAGTGGAAAGTAACTTTTTATGTCAGGGACCCTTTCTTACTGTACGCTGGTTATTTAAAATGTTTTTATTGTAAATTGTATTTTATCATGAACTTTTATGGTTTTGTTTTTCAAAAGCCGAATAAAGTATATTTGATTTGATTTGATTTGACAAAAATCTATTTATGCTAATTAAATTGCACTGGATAGAACATATAGAATCGATTTTGTTCTATATTTATTACTTGTGTTGATTATTTCCTCTAGCAAAGACCGTTGTTTTTTGTAATATAACTGATACCCTAGGTCCTTTTTTATTACCTAATAGGATTCCCTTGTCTTTAAAGATTAGTATAAATACCTGCCATCAACCATCCAAGTACTCTCCAATGTTTGCCGTACCTGATTGCCTTTGCAAGATTACATACAGACCTATGAACGTGCTAAACAGGAGATAGGCGAATAAAGCCTGCAAGTTACTTTATTGTTATTAGGAAGAGTCACCCATCATCCGTGGTAGAACAGAACTAGAATACTGTTCCCCAGATTCTTTATAGAACACACCGAGCATTATACCTTTAGTACTTTCTTATACTATACATGTACCTAAAATGCCCATCATTTCCTTTCCAATAAAAAATAAATAAATAACAAAAGCTCCACTTTGAAGAAGAAAGCTTGACCATTCTGTCCATCTTGTAGATTCAATACGGTTCAATTAATATTTGCGTTTTTGACGAATCTCCAAGATCTAATACGAATGTTTTTCACTGTCATCAAACAATTTTCGTTCAAAATCATGCCTTTCCGGATGTTTATTTAATCATTTCATTTCAGAGACACTATGGGCCATATTATCAAGGAAGCTGCGGTAGTTTATCGCCGCTTACCGGCAGGAAACTGCCGATAAAGCGGCGATAATGGGCTTGATAATATGCAATTCGAATTTCAATCGAAGCCCAGGTTAGATGTGTGAACATCTAACCTGGGCTTCGATTGAAATTAGAATTAGAATCGCATATTATCAAGCCCATTATCGCCGCTTTATCGGCAGTTTCCTGACGGTAAAGCTGAGATAAACTTCCGCAGCTTCCTTGATAATATGGCCCTATGTTCTATAATTTCTGTTCCTGCTTCTATGTTAAAACTCATATCGGCATTGCCATCTCACACTTCAACATCCCTCAAAATGTGAAGCATTCCTAGGTATTGACTTTTCTTTACTTTGAACAGTTGCTTTAGAATTTTCGAGACTTGTCATTGTAGAGGTGCAGGATCAAACATGCTATCAGATTTCTTTGTCTGTCTTTGCTTGGTCCGATCTACGGACATCCAGAATTTCTTTTACCCCTCCCCCAAACTCAAAATCATCCACCAAGACTCCAAAGTGATGTGTCTGTAGTATCCTGCGAGACACGTTCTAGTGTCCCGCAGGAAGTTATCATGCCAGCCCTCCCTCGAGGGCTGGGCACACTGCACCCCCACACCCATCCATCACGGGTGTTACGAGTCACTTGACCCCGCAAATAAAAGGGCCCGGGTGCACGTGCCCGTGGCCAGTTACAGTCCATTAACTTACTGTGTCTGCGTCACTTATTTGCCGCCATGTGGGCCTGAGGCCCAACACTACATTGGCGACGAGGCGGGTCGCTGACCCCGCATGCCTGACGACCTGCCCTTTCCCGTTTCGCATGGGGAGGAGAGAAGCATAGCAAGCAGCACCCTGGGCGCGCTCTTTTCATGCCACCCGCGACGGAAGCAAGGAATGTACCCCCCTGCATAGGGAGTCACACGTGCCCTCTACCAAAACTCCAGCAGTAGCCCTGCTGCAGGAGGAGAAACGACACGGTGTGCCTGCATCGGCATCCGGAGGAAGTCATGGGAGGTGCCCTGAAATACCCCCAACACTGCTCATGCCGTAGCCCCGGCGCCGAACTGCCCAACGGGAAAAGTCAGTTGAGCTGTAGAAGCGCCAACGCGCCCATATGCTATCCCGGCCGCAGTGTCCACACTTAGAGTGAACAGGGCAGAGACTGTCATCAACCAGCGCCCAAATCCCAAGCAAGCACCAAACCCCCTGCGACACTGGAAACAGGCCCATAACTGCTCCCAGCTGGCCGCCTCCACAGGCGTGGAGCCCTGTGACCCCCAACCCTGCTTCATCCTACCGGGCAGTGGGAGGTTCGGGTCCGTACACATTGACGGCCTCCAGCGTGAAGAGATAAGGCATCAACGTCGTGGAAGACCGTCTGCCTCTGCCGCGCTGCCAAAGCCAAAAGTAAGGAAGGCCCAGCAGCAAGCAAAAAAAGGGTGAACCGGCAGGTAGCGCCATCTAGCGGCCGCTTGCCTGCGCCACCCGCTACACCGGGAGCTCACTCAGAAGGGAAAGCACCGGCAGCAGCAAGCGTCTCTACCAGCCAGTATGACCTACGGAGCTGCACTGCCACGGTAGGTCCGCTGCTCCTGGGAAAACCCCAATGCTTGCCTAGAGAAGCAAGCAAGCACACCCACCACACCTGGCTCGGCAAAAGGGGAAAGATGAGACAACCCCTAGCAGAAGAAACCCCAGGACTGACAGTCTCAGCACCTGCAGCACCACAGGGGGGGATCCCCCCTGCCCCCTCACGCACGGGTCAAGCCCAGGAGGAGCACAACCAGCGCTGCAACAACTAGCAGCCCCCCTGCAAGAGCCTCCAGCCCAGGCAGCCCAAGCATTGAACCTTCCACAAAGGGGATTGCTACAGTACCCCCTGCTGCCCAGTGTGAAGTTCTGCATGCAAACTACAGAATACATGCGGCTGCCTCCTGCGCAGACAGCAGCCGTTCAGCAGACGGCCCCAACCCAACTGGAAAAGAGAAAGAGAATCTCACCTCGCCACCGGCAGGTCACCAGAGGAACTACCACCCCACCCACTTCCATAAGAACATGGAGGTGACTCAACGGGCGACAGAACAGCTATCAGTGCCCCAGTGAAAAGGACCTATGCTGTCTAGTAGACGCACACAGCACCCCTGGACCTCCACCCTCTACGGGGCCCTGTGAACCGCGCGCTGCAGCGGCACATGCGAATCCCAGAGAAAGACGACAGCGTCACCTGGCTGGGTCCCAGAAGCGGCGCGCTGAAGAAAAGGCGCACTGCCGGGCCAGATCAGACCACCAGATGTAACCCGAGGCCGTCAGCCCAAGCAGCACCACAGGCACAGAAGAGAGACCCTGATACCCCACCACCCTGCCAGAAACGGCAGGTCCAGCCACAGGGGTGTGCGAAGAAATCCTAGCAAGCGGATCCACATGAGCGCATCCAAAGAGCGATCCGGCACGCTGACTGCCCACCGCGACTGACAGTTGCAGATCTGTGAGGAGCGTAGCTGCATGGCACCCTACAGGCCAACTGTGCACAACTAGCAGCGGCAGCCAACTGATCCAAGAAGACACGTCGCCACCACGTGGAAGACAGCCTGCTCGCGCCCAGTGGCTGAGACGGGCTGCACCGGGCACAGCAAGACGCGCCCTCACAGAAGAATGGTTCTGGAGTGGCCCTCTGCACCCTGCAAGGGAGAACAGCCAGGATGCCTTCGAAGACAGCAAAGTCAACGGGTAGCCACCACAACCAAATACCCCAAAGTGCCCCCAGCCGCACCAGCCTCATATAGGCAAGAGCACCACCTGCCACCTCTGCAAAGTCCGGGGAGAGATGGACAAACCCCGCAAGGAGATACTGGAAACTCAGAGCCACGCACGGACAACCCCACTAGCAAGAAAGGACAACCAGCTAAGACTGCGACATCTCAAGGGTAGCTGCCCCCAGCAATGGCGCAAGAAAGACTAGGGCAGAGCACGCGCCACACGTGGCCGCCCAAAGCCACCGCAAGTGATAAGGTCACATCACTCGCCCCTGCCGGTGAACAGGCACAACCGGCAACCACCCCACAGGCACCCCAAGTGCCAGAAGAAAGCGTCCAAGACCAAGAATAAGACAGAACACGCAAAACCGATACCCCACAAGGGAACACCAGCGAAAGTCACAGGAGCGGTGGCGCAACCCTCCAGACATAGCAAAGCACATGGAAAGTGCAGACAAAAGCGCGCTAACGCAGAACCACTGCAACGGAACCAAGTGACAATCCCAGGGATCACGGACGGCATGAAGACGCAAGACCACGCAAAGCCAGAAGCACGCAGGAGGTCGCGCCTGTGAACCTGACAGCACAGTCAGCACCCAGGAAAACCTCTCCACACAGAAACACTGCTGAACGCAGGTTGGAGAGCACACACATCTCCACCTTCACAGCAAAGCCCTACAGTAGGCCGAAGACCACCAACAGTGTCCTCCCTCGCACTGCCTCAAGATGGAGTCAGCAGTGACCCACGAGAGGCAAGAGAAGGAGTCGCACACCCCACGTGGCAGGCCGCCACAGCACCATGTGTTCCAACAAACAGCGACACAAGACCGAACGTCACGTCGCCCAACAGGCGAGGGACACGTCACCGAGTGGCTAGTCCCGCCAAACATGATAGAGCAACGGCAGAAGCCGGCGCCACAACAGCGCCACCTCGAGGTCCAAATTCAACGCCCTCGAAGAACAAAAGAAGTGACAGCTCTGTCACCCCGAAGACCGGATGAGCACAGGTGGGCTGAACAAGCCAACAAAGGGAAAGACCGAGGACTCACAGCCAGCCAAGGGCACACCCTGACATGCCAGACAACCACCAAGGCGGACCGACGTCCCAGGATACAGCCCCACAGATGAACCAAACATAAGCCGCAGCAAGCGCAGTCCACGTCTCATCCCAACGCTTCCCCAGGCGACGGACCAACGTCCCAGGACACAGCCTCACGGATGAACCAAACATAAGCCGCAGCAAGCGCAGTCCACGTCTCATCCCAACGCTTCCCCAGGTGACCGTCCGTCCCCGAGCGTCGGCAGTCTGAGTCAGTCGGCACCCCTGCTCCTGTCCGCAGATGCCATGGGTGAAGACCGGCACTGAGCGCCCGCCCTCTCACCGCCTCAAGATGGAGTCGGCAGTGGCCCCACCAAGGCAAGAGAGGAACGGAACACTCTACGTGTCAAGCCACCAACTAAGGTCAACATCAGCAAAGCGGAGGCACATGGCTGCCAAGTTCCCCCCGGACATCCCAACACTCCCATCAAGCCACCACGTGTCATCCCAAGTCACCACATGGCTGGCAACCGCCATCAGGACAGCCATCATCACCTGCGTCAAACATCGCCACTCCCAGAAGATCGGCGGACTGGAGTCCTGCACCGTCGCCACACCAGCAGGCAAAAGAAACCAGAGGCCACCTGTGAACCTGGCATACACCGAAACCGAAGCAGCAAAGGCAAGTCTTGTCCACGAGTCATCCAACCGTGGGAGTTGGGCGTTGACTAAGTAATGGCTCCGCAGTGGTCCTGCAGCTGCCACCAGATGGCACACAAGCACCCCTCAGCGCAGCCCTCCTACAGTCCCGCAGCAACCCCGACAACGGGCTTCCCCAGGCGGGATAGTGAGTAGAGACTTTCACCGACAGGTTTCCGGTCACAGCCAAGCCGTTCAACAATGACAGTCAGCCCAGCCACACCTCTGCGAACTCTCCTGTAGGACTCCATCCATCTTTATGACGCAGCCCACTACAATGAACTGTTAGAATCCACCACGGACCATCACGGATGTCAGCAAAGTGGAAACCAGGCAAGGCAGCAAGACATATCCCCGCCAACGAACTGTCGGCACGCAGAGGACGTCTCCCAGCCAGCGGTAGTGTCCTGAGGCCCTCAAGTTAAACTACGGATGCCGGCTGAGAAGGTTTCTGCTACAAGCCAAGTCACCAATCCAGGTCTGCTGTCGTCCTGTCACCTGACTCTATAGACTGATGGACCCTGTGGTAACTAGTTAACTGTTTCTTTTATCCCCACAGGTTGGACTAGCATTTTTGTTTGTTCCTCAAATAAAGTTGGGGAGGAATGTAGTATCCTGCGAGACACGATCTAGTACCCGCAGGAAGTTATCATGCCAGCCACTCCCTCGAGGGCTGGGCACACTACACCCCCACACCCATCCATCACGGGTGTTACGAGTTACGTGACCCCGCAAATAAAAGGGCCCGGGTGCACGTGCTCGTGGCCAGTTACAGTCCATTAACTTACTGTGTCTGCGTCACTTATTTGCCGCCATGTGGGCCTGAGGCCCAACACTACAGTGTCCTTGTTTGTGAGACCTTTGATAGTCTCCATAATGTTTCATTTCTTTCCCTTGCCAAATGTGTCTTTATTTCATTTTCTTTGTGATTTGTTGACGCTTTTACAGCTGTCTGCGGTAAGTGAGCTTGTTAGGTCTATCCAAGCATGAGTTCTGATAAGCATTTTTCTTTCAATCATAAGCAACATTTCTATAATCATGCTGTTCTTGACATGGGACATGATTCAGTGCTCTTCAGTGAGCTTTCACCTTTTAAGTGTTGCCGTCATGTGACTCTAGCCAAAACTTGTAATCTAAAATATTTTTTATTGATCTCTTTTTAAAAGCAGAACATTATCTAGTTCTAAAACATGAGGTATTCCCCTTGTTGAGAAAATGTAATCTAGATAAGGAACTAAAGTCGAAGGTACCAGATAAAACGTTGAATATTCATCCTCATTTACCAATGGACAATGTCTATTTGAAGCCACTGGACCATAACAATCTGCTGCTAATGTTGACCACGTTCCACCAATTAACTCTCACATTTTCAGTTCCTCTGAAGGCAATTTCCTTGCTGTGCACCGGCATACGTGGCAGGTTTGTCCAACCTTTTCGACTTATCTATCTAATCCTGGAAACAACACTTTGTTAAATAAAAAACCTCTTCATTGAAGTCAGTCTTCTATGACTTTCATTTGCAATATCATTATATCTTTGTAGTGTGTGCGGAATTACTCATTGTGTTCGTTGTAACACAATGCCAGATGATGCTACTCTTAGATCATCGAGAGTATTTTTTGAAAGTAACAACATCTCTCTTTCTGACTCCTTTTGGAAAACATATTGCATTGCTACATCTGTTTGAATGCCTCCATCTACTTGTTTTAATTATTATTTTCATTTTCTGTACTGTATGATCCCCCCCTTCTATCACATCTTTTTGGAAGATTCTGTCTGCTATCGCAGTCTGACCTAGGAATTAACCAGATATATTCTTCAGCTATGAACTTTTAGTTTTGCTCCTAATTTTTCTCAGCAACAAAAAAGATGCTGAGATAAATAATCTGCTAGATTGTGTTCTTTTCACGGTGTATGTAGAATTTTAAAATCATTATCCAGTAATCCCATTCCTCAACTTTCTTTCTATGGAGGCTATTGGAAATGGGGTCCCTATTTGGAAGTGGTTTGCACCCTGTCTTAGTAGGGCCTCTCACTCAAGTCACGGTAAGGGAATCACACAGCTAAGTTAACCCTTGCTCACCCCCATGATAGCTTGGCACAAGCTTGGCACAAGCAGTCAGACTTATCTCAGAGACAATTTGTAAATCATTGGCAGACACACCCAGTAACACAGCGAACACATTACAAAAGGAGTGTAGTCAGATTAGAAATAGCCAATATGTATCTGAATAAAACAAGACCTAAATGACATAAATCCAACAAACACAAGTCAAAATATTACTTTTAATATATTAAGCAAGTTAAGTCCATAGAAATCAATGAATGCATTTGTTTTAGCACAAAGTACCTTAGATGCGTCACAAATCAAAAACGGTGCCAGACATAGAGGAGGTGAGGCACCCAAAAAGCAAATTGATGCATCAGTTTCTTACTACACAGGGGAGTTGATGTATCGATTCTTTACTGCTAAGCAGGGTAGGTGATGCGTCGGTTCCTTACTGTCACGGGGATGTATGACGGTACGACGCGGGCTATTACCACGCATACCGTTACAACGCGTGTTTTACAACGCAAGTCATTACCACGACTTGCGCTGTAGGGTGCAGACTTAGGAATAGTTTAATTTACTATTCCAACACCAGTCCCCATGAATAGTAGGGAAGGTGTTGGAAAAGTAAATTAACTATTGCTTGTCCTTGAGTGCCCTCCAGCGCAAGTCGTAGTTACAACTTGCGTTGTAAGAGACGCGTCGTAATGGTTGCGCGGGGTAACATCCGCGTCGTAAAGGATGTACCCCGACAGGAGAGCTTATGCGTCAGTTTCAGGATATTCGGCCTCGGTTCCTTATTGCGGTGCTGTGTCGATGAAGAATTGGCATCGAGGGATGATGTGTCGAAAATCTAGATGTGCTGCATCATTTCAGCAAAGCAGGCGCTGCATCGATTTTCCAGCTTGCAAAGCAGGTGCTGCATCGTAGTCGGTGACACAGTAATCAAAACTCATGTTGCAGCAATTGTTCTGATGCGCTGGTGCTCGCGGTGAAAGCCATGGTCGATGCACCAATTGGGAACCACGCTTCGGGGCAGGCAGCGGTGTTGTGTCAATCTTTAGCAGCTATGCGTCGAGAAAACAGGCGCTGGGAGTCGATACATGTATGTTTTCCTTAACCCCTTCGATGTGAGGTATACTTCTTGTGTGCTCATGACGAGCTGAGCTCGTCATGACCACACCCATTTCCATTATGGCCTAGCACAGCAGAGGATCTTCTCAAGCAGCTAAGGTGTTAAGATCACCAGATTCTACTTCCAATGGCCCAGAAACTGGATTTGACACCACTTGAAAAGTCAGGACTCTCAGCGGAAGAGTCCAAGCGCTGGTAGGTGAAGTCTTTGATGGCCCTGAGACTTCTTAACAGATGGTAAGTATGCACAAGCCCTTGGAGAACCTTGGAATCAGGATACATAGAGCCAAGTCCAGTCCTTTCACTCCCAAGACAGAATCAGCAAGCAGCATGCCAGCACAACAATGCTACAGGCAGATTGGTGGTCGCTTCTACAGCATCCAGCTCTTCTTCCAGGAAGAATGTCCTCAGTCTAGAAGTATTCAGATTTTGGGGTATTAGGAGTCCAATACTTATGCCACTTAGTAGTAGACAAACTTCAAAGGAAGGCCTTAGTAGTGCATAGGACACTGTCTTTCCCTTACCTGGCTCCAGACACACTATAGGGGGAGGAGACAGCTTTGTGTGATGACAGGCACATTCCTATTCAGGTGTCAGTCACAACTCCTCCCACCACTTTAGATCAAGAAGGCCCAACAGCCTGGTGATGGCCCATCAGGATATGTAAGGCACACCTCAGCTCTTTTTGTGTGACTATCTAAAGTGAATGCACTAGAGCCCAACTGTCAGCCAACCCAGATGTGTATTCTGCAGACAGGCAGAGGCACAGAATGGTTAAGTAAGAAATGCCCACTTTTCTGACAGTTTTATAGGAAACCAGGGCAACACGTTAACCAGGGACCTGGGCTGGATACATTTTATGAAAATTGAGTGGTTCTTTTGGGGAAAGTAGTGCCTTAGAATTTCAAGGCAATAATATTTTACACGGATTTAAATGATATGTTTAATGCTTTTATTTGAACACATTTCATTTGCAGAATACAAAAAAATGAATCTTCAACATTATAATCCAACAGGCGTTCTGTGAGCAGACGAAGGATGGGGGTACCCAAAAAAACAGCTGAAACATGCATTTAAACTGGCATGGCGTACATCAAGAGAGTCTTTACTTATCAAAAAGGTCAAACTCGAGATGGAGAAGTTAGTGTGTGTCTCGACATATGGACTACACACAAATGCATTTCGGTCAATTATACGGAAAAATTGGCACCATATACAGAATTCTGAACTTGAGATTGATGTCCCTCTCTTTGCTATGAAGAAGAATACGAGCATTGGACAAAGAATTGTAAGAGCGGACTTACCCCTTCCAATACAAAGAAAGACCTCAGAACAATGTTCAATATGAAGCCATTGATGGGCCACCATAAATGTGGTACCTGTATGAATTGCAGTAACACGATAGTGGGTATTGACTTCATACACAATGACACTAAGTGGACAAGGAAACAATTCTCCAACTGCAAGACAAAAAACGTCATTTATGCAATTGTTTGTGGGTGACAGTGAGGAAGAATACTTTATTGTATGATTACCTAAAATCATTTACATATACAATGCATGTTACTTTCATAATTAAAACAATAGGTTAGTAAAAAGACAGCTAAAAAGAGGTTATTTTAAAAAAAACAGCTAGTGACTTATGCATCTGTTGATCAGTCGGTGCCCTGATATTGGTGCATCTTAACTGTTGGGCTTCATGCAAGATCACTAATGGCCATAGCGTGCAGTGTTATTAATTCTCAGCAAAAGTTGCACTGATCTTAACCGTTGGATTTAATGCAAGATCACTAATGGCCATAGAGTTCAGTGATATTAATGCTCAGCGACAGTCGGCATGTACATTGTTATGTTGCTGTTATTTTTTGTTCATTGAGTTTGACATAAAGTCTTTCCAGCAACGGCAAAGAACTTCCCGGCACGTGCAAGCTCCATTGGTACTGTCGTAGTATATATGTACGTTAAAGCCTCCTTGCATGTTCTCACTTTGTTTAGGTTGAACATTGTCCTTAGGTGTTTACGCCTCGGACTTAACAAAGCTGGACAGCAACAAATGACATGCTCTGCAGATTCTGTATGATATTGACATAGGCGACATCTGTTTCCAGCTGGTGTGGTTTTCCAATGTGCCCTGTAGTCCTTTATTGGTAGGGTTAGAAGCTCGGACTTCAGTACGTTTTGAAGAGCTTGTCTGCCCAGACCGGCTTTCAGGTGTGGTTGGCATAGAGTGGCTTCATGTGAGTTGGCAAGACCCTCTGCGCCACGAGTGGCTCTGATCCTTTCTATGTCCCGGTTCCTTAGAATGATCTTTTCCTGTTTGTGGGTGACAATGGAGAGGTGCACCACTAGATTGTCTTTTTAAAATGATATAGACAGACTACATTTCTTTGTGTTTGATTTCCTTTATTTCAACGGTATCATAACATAGGCTCCAGCCAACGCGTTTCGTTGACTAAAGATTTAACTTCATCAGGGCCTGAATATTATACAGATGGTAGATGGTCCAATGGTAGGGTGTTGAGATTGACATGTAAGTAAATGGTACAACACACTATTAGCCCAATGGTCCATGTGTGGGAACCAGTATCATTTATATTGAGAAATGTAAATGTACCATCATGGGGCTCCCAAGTATAGGCCTGGTATCAATACCGGGGAAGCTACTGATGAAGTTCAATATTGCCAAATTGCTTGTTGCTATTACTCTTAGAGTTTCAAGGCAATAATATTTTACAAAGATTTAAATTATGCGTTTAATGCATTTATTTTAACAAATTTCATTTGTAGTATGCAAAAAATAAATCTTTGACATTATAATGTCATTATAATGAGACCTCGCTGGGGAAAGACGGGCAGACTGCGAGGGTTCCTCTTCTGCCTACTCACTCTCCGCAGCACTGATTTACTAGCGCACTTTTTAAATAACTAATTTTATTCTACACTCAATTGAAAACGAATTGTGTTGTATGTTTTTTAAACTGTATTGTGTTTAAAAACCTTCTGTGCTGTTTCCCGGTTCCCCTGGGCCCCGTTCCACCGCGGCTTACCTGTGCCGTTTGTTGTGGAGGGCCAGGTCGGGCGGCGCCATCTTTGGTGAGTCCCGGTACCCGGCTGGTCGGAAGTTAGCGGTCCAGCTCGGGGAGGGGCTTGGGCGATAAATAGATCCTAATGCTCTGATTCCTCGCGACTGATCTAGGTGGTGGCAGCACTCTGAGACCTCGCTGGGGAAAGACGGGCAGACTGCGAGGGTTCCTCTTCTGCCTACTCACTCTCCGCAGCACTGATTTACTAGCGCACTTTTTAAATAATTAATTTTATTCTACACTCAATTGAAAACGAATTGTGTTGTATGTTTTTTAAACTGTATTGTGTTTAAAAACCTTCTGTGCTGTTTGCCGGTTCCCCTGGGCCCCGTTCCACCGCGGCTTACCTGTGCCGTTTGTTGTGGAGGGCCAGGTCGGGCGGCGCCATCTTTGGTGAGTCCCGGTACCCGGCTGGTCGGAAGTTAGCGGTCCAGCTCGGGGAGGGGCTTGGGCGATAAATAATGATACACCATAGAGCGCGCAGCGGTCGCGCGCAGCGGGCGCGCCGTCTGCGCGCCGAAGGAGCGCCAAAGGAGGGCCCGTCTGTGCCTGTCCGTGCCTCGGACGGGCCTAGGGCCTGTTACTCTGCTAGACCAACTTCAGAGACGGCCAGTTCTGGGAAATGCAAGTATTCTCGCAATGATTTAATGAAGCTTGCCTCTCTTAGTAGAGGACCGGCGTGTTTACGTGCTGATCCTGACTGCGCTGGGGTGAAGTGTTCTAGCTGTGGCTTTCTCCCCCAACCTATCTTACCCCCACGCACAGTCCGCAGGGCTGACACTACAATCATTGGGGCGGGTCTGATTAATGCCAGATCTTTGGTGAGACACACTGCAGATGTCTTTGAACTTCTGGTGGATGGCCAGATGGATGTGCTGTTCGTCACGGAGACGTGGATGAACAGCGCATCTGCTCCGAGTGTGGAACTGGCGGTCCCTAGGGGTTTCAAGATTGTTAGGGTTGATAGACCACGGGGGAGAGGGGGCGGACTGGCTGTTATTTTCAGGGATGGGTGGCGCTTCGCCTCTCAGCCACCATTGGTGGATGTTGGCAGCGAGGTCCTTCACTTCTCGCTAACACTTTCCCCCCATTTTACCTTAGGTGGTTCCCTGATTTATAGACCTCCGGGCCAGGCTAATCATTTTCTCGACTCCCTAGAGGAATATATAGTGCCACGGGCCCTAAGTTTTCCTAAATTTCTTCTGGTTGGCGATCTAAATATTCATGCTGATGCCCCCGACTCACCGGAGGGCCGCAGGCTTGATGAAATTCTTAATTTGGCCCAGCTTAAGCAATGGGTCACTGCCCGACTCATGCGGGAGGCCACTTGCTTGACCTGGTCTGTTCTAACTTCCTACTTCAGTCTGTGACCGTGGAAAAAACAACCTGGTCGGACCACGATTTGGTTAGATTCGCGTGGGTGATGGCAGAGCCGGGTTTTACTCCCCCCCTATGTCATACTCAAAAAATCAATGTGCCCGCGTTCCGACAGGCCCTGTCTAAAGCCCGTCCTAAACCCACGGTACTTCTGGACGAGGCAGTCGGCGACTTTAACGAATGGGTACGGCAGGCGGCTTTGGTTTCCACAAAACACACTACCGTGTTCAGGACACGACGCTCTCCTTCTCAACCCTGGTTTTCTCCTGAGCTGAGGCTGAGGAAACTTGGCTGCAAAAAATTAGAGCGGGCGTGGAGGCTCAGCTATAGCCTTGAAGCTAAATCTGTCCTACGTTCTGCACAAAAAGAATACTACTCAGCCATTAAAATAGCAAAAGGGTACTACTATGCAGGGCGTATTGCGAAGGCAGATAACAATAGCAGAGAGATTTTTGCTATTGTTAAAACCTTTGTTGCGCCGGCTGCTGATACAGCTACTCTCCCATCCTCTGCGCAGTGGTGTGAGGATTTATCTGTTTTTTTCAGCAGTAAGATAACGAGGATTCAGCAGGACCTCTTAGCGGCTCTGCCCGCTGATAATTCCGTGGCTGAGGTGTGCTCCACACTTAGTCCCGGTTCCGGACAACAGTTGCTGAACTTTGTGCGAGTTGAGGAAGGTGCTATCCTGCCTCTCCTCCAATCATTGAAATCTGGTTCCCCCGCCGACCCGTGCCCGGCCCGTGTGCTTTCAGAAGTGGCAGATACAATCTGCACCGAGATCACGCAGATTGTTAATCTCTCACTGGCCTCGGGCAAGGTGCCCGTAGGCTGGAAACGAGCAAAACTTCTGCCGCTTCTGAAAAAGCCGGGATTGGACGCTATGGCCCTTGGGAACTACCGTCCTATATCGCTCTTGCCAGCACTTTCGAAAATCTGCGAGAAGGTGGCCTTCCAACAATTGGAGCACTTTGTTGAAACCTCCAGTGCCCTTCATACTGCCCAATCAGGCTTTAGGGCTGCATATAGCACTGAGACAGCACTGGTGGAGATGACCGAGGCAATCCGGGACTGTTTAGACGGAGGCGGCAGAGCGGTCCTCATTTTATTGGACCTCTCTGCCGCGTTCGATACGGTTCCCCACGATCTTCTCCTTGCCAGGCTGTCTGCTATTGGTATTGGGGGAGTTGTGCTAGCCTGGCTGTCTTCTTTTCTCTCTGACAGGTCCCAGCAGGTCTGGATCCCCCCATATGCATCCGAACCTAAGCCACTTGCTACAGGGGTTCCCCAGGGCTCTACTCTTAGTCCCATACTGTTCAATATTTACATCACTCCCTTGGTTTATCTAGCGGAACAGTGTGGGGCTAAGATTATAGGGTATGCCGATGACACCCAGCTGCTGTTTACATGGCCTGACAGTAATCTGGATGTGTCGGCAGTGCATCTATGTTTGTCCTAAGTATTTCGCTGGCTTACACGGGCCCAGCTGAAGTGCAATGAGGACAAATCTGAGGTGCTTTTTTACGGTTCCTTTCCCTCCTCGTTTAAAAACACACTGTGGCCCCCCAACATTCCTAGCCCAGGAGAGATGGGGAGACCAGCAAAAAACCTTGGCATTTGGTTTTCAGAGGATCTTAGATTCGAAGATCACATAAAAAAATTGACCGGCACCTGCTTTGCCACATTGAGAATGCTCCGCAAGTTTTTTCCACTGCTCCCTAGGGTGGCAAAGGAGACAGTTGCTCGGGCTCTCATATTGGCAAAACTAGATTACGCGAATGCACTGTTTAATGGCATTCCGGCATACTTGGTGAAACGCCTGCAAATCATCCAGAATGCGACTGCCCGCTTGATATTCAGTATCCCGAGATGGAAGAGTGTGCGCACTGAAATGCGCACCCTCCATTGGCTCCCTGTTGCGCAGCGCATTCTGTTTAAATCCCTGGTGCTGGCTTTTAGAGCCATCCATCAACTATCAAGGCCCTCACTACTTACGAAAAAGGTTTATTTGCTATACCCCTTCACGTAACCTCAGGTCATCCGCTACGTTTAAACTGACTCTCCCCCGTTTTAAACGAGCAAGGCTTGGTGGACAATCAATTTCGGTGACTGTAGCCCGAGCCTGGAATGCCCTTCCTTTCCACCTGCGCTCTGTGCACACTGTGGCCTTATTTAAGAAAAATTTAAAAAACATCTTTTTTCGAGTACTATTTAGAGCGTTCTTTGGCTGCTTTCTGTTCTTTGTCTTTCCCACACCGTGTCAGGATACTCACCAGTAATGGAGCGCGCTATAAAATGGTTTATACATACATAATCCAACTTTTGTACTTATTCAAATAAAACAAGTTGCTCCTATCAAGCAGCGTGCAGTAAAAGTGAAGTGAATAAAGATATGCGTGAGATACATGCAAAAATATATACATGTGAGTGATTGTGACAATATGGTGTTACCACCGGCACTCAAGAAATGACTCTTTAAATACACATTAAAATTAAAACCAGTCCACATATATTATTGTCAACATTTCGAGCACTAAACACAATGATTTAGCACAGGGTCATCATCAGGACAAACTAGTGTACAATTCCCACACCTAGAAGTATAATGAACAATCCTTTGAAACACATACGAAAAGGCAATTATTTCACGATTCATTGCCGCAAAAGCATAATGGATTGTGAACAGCAGGAAGTGATTCAAAACGTGGAGGGACCTTCAAACATGCATGAGGCTCCTTCCATAGGAAACATTCCACACCTTGCAGATTGGTAAAGTATGTGCTTCATCCTGGACCAATTGAACATGCATAATGATCTAAATTGTCCTAAGTCAGTCTTAAAAAAGTCCTCCGGTTTTGAATATTTTCTTTGCAATCTCTAGTGGAGTGGAGGGGGCGGTAGGGGGGGGGGGTAATTCTTAGTTTATAACAGGAAAACAAAAAGAGTAACACAATTCTAAGACTAAAGCCTGAACCAGATAAACCACTTGTGAAAGTAATGTTGCAACATTCTAAAAATGACAATCAGTAACACTTCTCATGGCTGTTTAGTTCAGCATGTGCATTGCCGCCTAATGGGATCTTGCCATTTTTTAGCAAAAATTATTATAGCAATATATAGCCCCAGGTCAACCATGAATTAATCTATTACTTGAAATGACCATCCAGACACTTTCTCAGTTATACCAGGTCTATGTCTAGTAACCCCTTCGCTGCTAGGCCTTTTCCCTCCCGCGCTAATCCTTTTTTTGGCTATTTGGGGTAGTTCGCTCTTAGGCATCTGTATCATTTTGACCACATAATGTATCCACTCCAAATTTGCTTCCTTTTCAACATCATGGGAATTTTAAATATACCAACAGTTTGTGTATTTCCCAGGAGGGGACCCAGAAATTAGCCAAAATACACCTACAGATGAAAGCGTCTGTTTTTTTCAATGCAAGTGGTATCAACAAAGGGTTTGTGGGGCTGCAATTACCATCTTCCCAGCTTTCAGGGACAAGCAGACTTTTGTCAGAAAACCAAAAATGTTTGCACATTTTTTGCATTTTAAAGGTATTTTTTGAGCTTTCAACCTCCTTCCAGTTAGTGGTAAAAATGTGTATGAAAGTGTAGTGTAGTTCCTATATTCCCAATAGGCTCTGCGCATTGGAATAACATAAACGATAGTTTAGACGTAGGACTCAGGTCGACTAGGTCTCTATTGAATATGTTAGACTTAATTATGAATGCCAGCTAGCTCAGAGGTCACTAGAAATTTTCTCGAATTCACAAGAAGGGATTAGTTTCTGACAACCGCATAAACATGACAACTTTTCTCCCCAAGAATAAGGAGTATATCTCCAGAGTCGCGGAAACAATAGATAGCTATTTTACTCAGTCAATCGTGCATGCTTAGTTTCACCAGAAGAGCAGAGAAACAGAGAGACAGGTGTTTTCAATAAAAGAGGTTATTTATTTAGCAGTCTTCTTTCTCATGCAAGAGAAGTGAATTGTTACAATAGCAATACTTGTCATAAAGTAAAGTACGTACAGTAAATAGAGTATTATGAAATAATACTGTAAAAGCATTATATGGTTTCTAAGCCATAAGATACTTAAAATGGATAAAATACATACAATGATGAAATAATGACTAAACGTACTCAACTGGTGCTTCTAAGATACGCCTACCCCGGTGTACCTAACCTAAGCCTAGTACATGGGACGGAGTAAATGAGTTGTAGTTTGAGTTAAGATAGTGTCTGCCAAGAATCTGAATCAAGAATTCTCTACGGGTCTAATCAGCTCCGTACCTTGGTAATAGAATGAAGGAGGTCTTGTATCTCTCTCTCAGGACTCGATCTCCCAGCAACCCGCAAGGGTGACAGGGAAACACTGGAGCTGGATTTCTCGTATTTGGACTGCATTGGCTATGTCTTAATATGGGTATGATTCTTATGCCTATATAAGGATATGATTTGATATAACCATATAAGGGCATAAATCGGAAATATTAACTAGAGTCCTAGATTCGTCTACAACATCCACTCCACGTATAATGTCCATCAATATTAAATACTAAGCAATTTAAAACATATCTATGCATGTGTTTTCCATCCCACCCCAAAATACATAAAATGCATTTGAAATGGTATATACACGAAAAATGAGTATTATACTGTACGTTTTTTGTAAGCAGTGGTATCATTCAGATAATGCATATAATGTACATTGGAATATTGACTGAATAAATCACGAAAATGACATTTATGAAATGGCTCTTAATACAGAAGAGAAGTTTGAGACCATTTCATCACATATTTATACAAGACTGTACATGTGCTAGAGGCTAAGTGAAAATATCGTCTCTAGAGTTTCAAAAATAGAAATCTTGTTTTCTAAGAATAGTTCTACTTTAAGCAGAGTATCATGTGCCAAAAGTTAAATATTTTGGGAACGGGGAAAAAATATATAATTTAGTTTTGAGGAAAAAATAGTTCCAAAGTTTTTTAGAAGTTCTGTTTATCAAAACTGAAGGCCGAATTCAGAGTTCAGGGAACGCTGTGTGCTCGTGTTTTCAAAAGTTATTCTCGTTGTTAGGAGAGAACATTAACTCAAATAGGCTGGCAAAGAATTCGTCTACAACAGTAGGTGAAAGTTGGACCATGTCCGAAAAAGTAGAAATAGTGCATATGTGAGATGCATTGCCGTCATCGTTGTCTAGATCAGCAATGGTCACAGAAGGTTGTACCTGTGTGCCGCTTTCATCTTGTACCTCATCGCCACGTAGTCATAATGGTGAGGTCTCAACGAATGCCGTCATCAGAATAGGTAGCCGCTGGGGACAACACGTTGCATGAGCCGTTACCGAACCAAGCAAAGTATCGATATCCATAGGTACTGCTGATGGGAGTGTGAGTCAGACGTCTAACACGCATTCTTCTCCGCAGAGCAGGCATCGTAAAACTGGTAGAATGCAATCTTGCCAGATTTGGTCTGAACGAAAAAAACCAGGTAGTATTCAGATCTCTTAGCCGAGCCAAGGACTTTAGTAATCCTATCTCGGTATCGCATTGCTAGGTGCGTTTCTTCAATTGTAGCCTGAGTTTTGCCTGTGACTGGACTTGCCATATCGGAGCAGAAGTAACAAAAATAAGATTCCTGCTACGAGTCCCAAGATGAGAGGCAGGCCGCCGAACACAGAGTGCACGAAATTCGGGAAGATGCTCAGGACTGCTTCAAAGGGTGCTAACAGTCCCGTAAAAATTGTCTTAAATACATGTGCGATGCCACTGGTATCAGACATGTTTAAGATTTGACTTAACATTTCTACAAAATGCACAGGGCAATTTGTTGATAATAATGCATGTATCTCTGCTGCTGTCCTTGCGACTTGCAGATCATACGTTTCTCTAGACGAGGTTAAAGGCACCGTTTTTCGTAAAAGAATGGACTTCATTCTGCTTAAAGTATCAATTCGAATAGAAGAGATATTCAATGAAGGCCATATCGCTGCCTCCTTGTCTGGTTTGCTGTTTGGATACAATACTTGCATACAGCAAGTGACCCTGGATGTAACACTGACGAGATAGGCCATTCCTGGCAACATGCCACAACAGCTGCGGTCACTTAACATAACGTAACTGCCGTTGGAAAGTTGTCTGAAAAAAGGCTCTATTTGTCTAGCAGGGGTGCCGTGCAGGTGGCATGAAAGGTCATTTGATGAACCTTCGCAGGCTCCATGCTAGTTCATTCCTTGACACAGAAGTGTGCCGCTTAGCGAATTTTTACAGTTGTTACCACTAGGAAATACCTCTTTTTTCCCCCCACTCCAACATCTATGTTTGTAAGGTAAATTCCAGGTTGACTTGATGTACCCTTTACCCAACCTTTCATACAGGCCCGCTGGTATGTGCTTTTGTAATATCGAAACTGAAAAGTCGTTATCGGTATTGTAATGGTGCCATGTATTATCCATTCAATGACAGGTTTTTTGGAGACTGTCAATGGTAATCTTTCTAGTTTTTCAATGCTCAGCACCGTATAGTCTGCCCCTCTTTGTGCCAAAGAGATTTGTTAATCTGTAAGGTTAAAGACAGAAAATAATGAAGTTGTGTTGATTAGACGCCAAGGCACGTAGCCTAAACGGAGATTTTGTAATGTCCAGCCTAATTGTACAATAGAACGTAATTGGGACTGGCCATAATCGAACATTAGCATATCCTGTTCTATTATATCAATAGCAGATGATACAATGCTGTCCAGTGAATAAATTCTTGAGGACAGAGTCGTTAAGCCATTGTCCACTACAGACAGTGCTTTTTCCAAATTAATACGATCGATTTCTCGTATTTTTTCAGCAGTGTCAATTTGCGTTACTTTCCAAGCTTCGTTGTAAGAAGCATATATACCGGCGTAAATGAAACATTTTTGACGCTGTTTGCTCGAGGTCCCAATAAGAAATCTCGCAAGTCAGCACCTTCTTTAAATAGGGTCAAGTGTTGCTTAATTTCAGGTAGTGTGGATTTCTGTAGCCATTCGAGGCATAGTTTTCCTACACTGTATGTTGTTATTATCCCTGGATGTTGACTCTTGGACTATCTCGGGTCTGGCCTGTTCTGTTTGAACCCCTTTTTTTTCTTCAGGAATCTATCTTGACAGTTATTAGTGTTGGTGGGCCAGATCAACCATTTTCTCCAATCAGGATTAGTTCTGTTTTGGTGTAAAATATGGGATACGTCTATCTCCACATCTGTAGTGCTATTACTATCAGGTATGGGCTTTGGTATAGACGGCTTGTTTAAGTCCTTTATCCTGGCTAGGCCAAGACAGGTTGTTTGTTGAATGGTGTCATTCAGGAACATTATTTGTTCTGGGATCATGCAGGCTCTGAATAGTGATTCTAAACATTGTACCTGCCAGTCTTTTGTACTCCAGACAGTTTTTGTCACAATGTTGTTTTTCCAAAATTCAAAACCAAATGTAGACAATTGTTCATAAAATTTAGCAGAATAAATCAGTTTAGTATTTGTCAACATGTTTTTCATTCCTGTCTTATTCATAATTTTAAAATAAAACGTTTCTGGATCAGTGTTATTAAACCCTGAGAAGTATGGGAATTTCTCATAAAATGTTTTCGAGCTGCCTTTTGGCGGTGTTGGACAATGTTCCCATTGATTATAAGTAAAAACATTTCTAGGATTAGCAGATTTATGCAAATAGTGGTGCCCATAATGATTAAAGCAATACATTTCTTCATAATCTGATGAACCTTCTAAATAATCATGTTCTGTAAATTTTGCTGACATTTCTAAATCTGACATTAATAGTTTCAAAGTGCCAATCATCAGAGAAAGTGCTCGGTGATACAAAGTCACTTAAAGAAACCTTGAACTGATGTAGATATTTTAAGAGTTCAACCGGGCCTTAGATGTCGTAATCAGTAGCGTCCCATGCTACACCCCCAGGTATAGGAATGGCTGTGATGTTTACTGATGATAGTTCTCTTTTTTCAATGTGAGAAGATCTGTGAGGCTTTAGAACCAAGTTGATTTTCTGACTTGCTGTGTCCATTGTACTGTATTTTACATCAATCATTCTTCCCAAGCTTAAAACCAAAATGAGCCAGAGCAGGAGGAAAAGTACACCTAACACAATCCACAATTCAATCCATGGTGAGATCAGATATGTTTCTCCAAGTTGATGAAAGAGTTCTGTTATTTTTTCTTTGAAAGTTTTATTTGCTGGCTTTTCTTCATGTTCACTTGGATCATCAGAAAAGTCATCGAAATTGATGAAGTAGCCAGATGCAGTTCTGTCAATTCTTGGAATTGCTTCAGGATTTTCATTAATCTTTGGATTTGAATGGTCAGAGGCTACATCATTGTAACAGGGTTCTCTTGACGAACTGTTGCAATTTGGGTTTCAAGAGGCACAAGTTCCATGGCTTTGTTGCATAGTCCTTCTTTATTCACTGCAGGTTTATCAAATGTGATTAGTCTCTCAGTGTTAGGGGTGCTACTGGTCGTCTTACGTAATTCAGAGTGCTTTAGGCTCAATTCATGTTTTAGTTCAACTATCAGTTCTTTATTTTTTAGTATGAAAACTTAGAAGTAGTTCTATGAATGTAATTAACTATTTTTAGTTAGAGTACATCGTTTTTGGGAAATTGCATTTAGCAATGCTTGTTGATTTTTAGCCTATGTCTTCAGCCCTTGTGTTTAACCTACTAGATTGTGCGCTCATTTGAGAGAGGCTCGCGCAGGGTTTTCAAGAATGGAATCCTCATGGAAAGTGAGCACGCGCTGCTCTCGTGACAGAGCTTGATTATAAATAGATTTACCCCCAACGGTCCAATGCTTCGTCTCTCGTTGTTCCTGACGAGCGCTTCTGCTCCTGGCTTGACGGCTCGTCTAATGACCGTTAATCATCCCAAGTCCTTTCATAACCCCTTTAATTCAGCAAGAGTCCTCGTTTTCATTGGTGACCGGGACCTAGCTGTCCTGATTTATTCGTGGCTTTTCAGAAGCCGAGAACCCGAGTCATTTCCTCCGTGTCAGCTGAGAAAAGGTCTGCGTTGTTTCCTCGCTGGGAAGCAGTTCGAGGCTCCTGTCTTCATCGGAGCGCGAGCGAAAAGGACAGTAAGCCTTAATTTATTCCTTTGAAAGGATTAGTAGAGTTGCTGTCAGAGCTCAATTTGTAAAGAAAACTGGAACTTGTTCAACGCTAATTTGAAAAGTCTTAAACTAGACTTTGACGCTCAAAAGAAACAAGCCTTGGCAAAGACAGGGGGAAAAACGTAAACAGACTGAGAGTTTAATTAGCGTTTATGTGTTATCTCAGAAGGGAAGAATCCTGACTTCCTCGAAAGTAACAAACCTTGGCAAAGACAAGATATTAACCTGAGAGGTTAATTGTGTTTATAATGATTCTCTGAAGAGGAGAATTTTGATTTCAGTGAAAGAAAGCAAGCCTTGATTAAGGTTTGGGACAATTGAAAAGTAAATCTGAAAAGTTTATTCTTTCTAAGCGTATTAGAAGTTTTGCAAAGACACTGCTAGAAGGTTTAATGTTTGGGTAAACAATCTAAGTCAGATTTTAATTGCAGCTGTTAAATAGGAGTAGGATGTTGTTGTTTTTTCTATCTCCAAGCTGCAGATTCTAATAATTGAAGATTTGCTGAAGATCCCAGGTATGAGTCTTGCATGATTTAAAAGCAGTTCAGTTCACTAATCCTAATTAACTAACTAACTCTTTTGATTAGGAGATGTCATTACTTTTAATGTGTAATTCTCTCTTAAGGAGTATTGGGACTATGGTTGAGCAAATCCAGAAATCCAACTGAGTGTGAACAAGGGCCACAAAAATCTATGGTCAGTAACTGAAGAGTTAAATCAAATTCTATGTTTAGTGGTTTGTTTGAGAATTTATTATAGTAAATTTTAATCTACAGGATTGCGTGAAATCAGTTTAGCGCAACTTCAAGGAAGGTCATCGGCCTGGAACACTTCTAGAGAAACAACAGCAGAAGCAAGTGTTTATTTATATGTTGTTAGTTTCTCTGTCCACTTCCCCTTTCCCTTAGGGAAAAGTTGATTCAGTCAGTGTAGTAATTCCTGATTGTGTTAATTGATCCTTGAGGGAGTTGGGAGTTTGCAACTTCAAGAGGAAACGTCGGAAGTGACTCTCAGGACTTCCTCAACACTCAGTTTGAACCTCTTGAATTGTAGCAAGGTTTGGTCTTCTGCTTTAACTTGGGAGTCCACTGGGCCTACTACTTATTATTGGCCACATGTCATGAAATCAGGTTTTATTAATTTGTAGAGAGGTTTAACCCTCTCTGCGAAGTTTAGAATGTAAGTTCTTCCGAAATTCAGGAAACCTAGAATTGATTGTAAGTTTTTCAGCGTTTTTGGAGCTTGGAGTACTGCACACTTCTCTAAGAAGTCGTCTGCTAGGCTTTTGCCTTCACTTGATAACTCATATCCTAAAAATAGGACAGTGAGGTGGGCAATTCATGATTTTTTAAAGTTGAATTTGTACCCTTCAGATGCAAACCCAAGTATAATGGTGTTCACTCTTTTCAAGTGTGTCTCCAGGTCATCCTCTGTTAGATAGATGTAATCGGCATAAGATAATGCCTCATCATTATACATGTGTAGTAACTCTGTTACCCTGGCTGAAAATAATCCTGGGCTGTTCTTGAATCCCTGGGGAAGACAAAAAAATTGCCTCTGGGCCCCCATACTGGAGAAAACGGTCAAATACCTACTTTCTGGTGCAATGTATTGACAGAAGAAACCATTTGAAATATCTAATGTCGTTTTATATTTTGTGTGCACGATGTTATTCATTAGTGCTGCACTAAGTGAATTTTGTACTGCAAATGTTTTGCAACAAGAGTTTAGGTGTCTGTAGTCCAATACTAGACTATATGAATCGTCTGGTTTGGAGACAGGAAACAAAGGATTGTTCATTTGTGAGGTGCATGTTTCAATCACCCCCTGGTATTTAAGTTGATCTAAGATCTCCCTGACTTGTTTTATAGCTTCTTGCTTAACAGGATAATGCCTCTGTGCAGTAGGTTGATTTTTTAACTGAATTTTATGGTGAGGAGAATCCTCATCCCATCCTACATGATTTTTATATAATGCAGGGGCTTGGGCCACTGCCCATTTTCTCGCATATGTCTATTTTTTTTACGAATTGGAATGTGATTTGAGAAGGCAGGCATAATCATTTCTTCGCCATGTGGGCTCTCCCTGACAAACTCTGGTGGCCAGTCTTTCTCTGCTAGAAGGATATCATAGCCTTTACATAGATTCTCCCAAAAGAGACCTCTTATTTTCCTTATTTTGTCCCCTTCTATACGTAATGTTATTTCATATAATTTATGGGGTACACTAACTCTGGTGTCTGCAGTTTCCACCTGAATGTATTCATTCGTGTCCACTGTCTGCAGAAGATTCATCAGGATCTTGCGAGCTATGGTCACTTCTGCTGCGCTGTCTAGCATTGTCTGGGCCCACTCTCCGTTCTTGAGTTGTGTCCTCAGGATCCTCGGCATGTTTTATTTTAATACCAGCTACCTTCTTTTTGGGAAATTGTAATTTTTTACTTTGATGAGCAGGTTCCTTGTCTTTGGACTTGACTCACTCTTCTTTATGTTCTGACCGTCCTCTTCTTTCCGATTTCTGTGAGGAAGTCTGAAAAGATCGACAGGGACGTGTATCATTATTTTGATATCTGTCAGGTTTTCTTAAATTGTCCCTATTTCTAAGGTTGTATCTTTTTTCAGAGGGCTCCTGTTGTAGAGACCTGCCCCCCCCCGTTCTGGAGATCTATCTCTCCGTTGGGGAGACCTTCCTCTGGACTGAAACTGTTTTTCTCTGGGAGTGGTTTGTTTATTACCCTCCCACTTCTTTTTTGGAGTAATGAGATTATTTTTAATAAAAGTTTTTTCAGGATTTTTAGTTGTGGTTTTAGTGGTTTCCCACGCAAACTATCTCTACCTAATTCTTCATAGCACTTTTCAATTATTCTGGCAAGTTCAAAAGGTTGGTCTGTTCTTTCTGTTTCTTTTAGTTTTTGGTGGATCGCCACAGATGCTGCTTCTCCTTTTATGTTGGCTAGTAGTATAGCCGAGACTTGCTTAAAGTCTTTCAGTGATTTCATACCTAGATTTAAAGCAGACTCTGGACCGTATTCATTTTGAATCTGTCTTAGTACGTCTGGTATAACCGCCATAGACGGAACACCGTGTGTTTTTGTGTATATTGAAGCAAAAACTGTTCCCCAAGTGTCACAGTCCTCCACATGTGGTGCGATCCCCATTGGTAAACAGATTATCAGAATTCTGTGTTTTTTATGAGGTGTACTATCAGGGAATACTGCCTTTATTTGAGTAATCTTTTGAGCTAACCAGAATGGAATTTGTTCCCGTTTTGCAGGTAATTTGCCAATGACTGATTGTATAGTCTGTGGTGTAATTTTATTTGTGTTCCCCTGGTGAGGGGTGTGCTGTGAAATTTTTATTGCTGGTTGTAATGTTAAAGTCCGCATGACATATTGGACCAATTGTCTATGTATTTTAATTAATTGTTTTAGCTGAACTAAAAGTTCTCTGTCTGACATTTCTTTGATGTCAGGATGTGGTGTATAGCTGGCTAGAACCGGCCATGTGGCTCCTGGTCTACCTAGTGGACCGAACCTGGTAATGTGATTTTGATGTTTTAGGGCTCCATTAAACCAGAACTGATGCTCCTGGTAAGTTAGTGGAATTCAACGTTCTCGAAAGGAACGTATTCCACTGGAGGTTCCTCTGCTTTGTAGTAGTGCAACTCGTGTGTCACAGCATTTGCTGCTGGAAAAGTTATCCATGAATAGAATACCTCTGTCTGCTGATCTTCATGTGCCTCTACCACAAATATGACTGTACCACCTCTTGATGATACTCCACTATTTATAAGTTTGTAAGTTACACTTCTTCTTATATTTATCGGGATGATTATTGCATCTGCGTCATTTTGCTGGAGAGCTGTGTCATTTAAGACTACTTGAGCTGCTATTCTAACTCTATTCCTTTCGTCGTCACTTTCTGTCATTTTTGCTGACAGAAAGTTTGCAGAGCAAGTTTCAAGGAAACAAAGATTAGGTGCACAATATTTTGGAACACTGTATCCTTCAACGTTGACTAAACCAAAAACTAATACATAGGATTCTCCTCCTACTAAGTTTTGGCGGATATTAACCTTTTACCCACTCCAGACGGCTATTGGAGTTTTTACGGGAAAAGGGGTCTGTGTGAAAAGCACGACTGAGTTACTCTAGTATCTAGCGTTAAATTATTGCCATCCAAATGTTGGGCGCCATGTAGTGTAGTTCCTATATTCCCAATAGGCTCTGCGCATTGGAATAACATAAACGATAGTTTAGACGTAGGACTTAGGTTGACTAGGTCTCTATTGAATATGTTAGACTTAATTATGAATGCCAGTTAGCTCAGAGGTCACTAAAAACTTTCTCGAATTCACAAGAAGGGATTAGTTTCTGGCAACCGCATAAACATGACAACTTTGCTCCCCCAAGAATGAGGAGTATATCTCCAGAGTCGCGGAAACAATAGATAGCTATTTTACTCAGTCAATCGTGCATGCTTAGTTTCAACAGAGAGACGGGCGTTTTCAATAAAAGAGGTTATTTATTGAGCAGTCTTCTTTCTCATGCAAGAGAAGTGAATTGCTACAATAGCAATACTTGTCATAAAGTAAAGTGCATACAGTAAAAAGAGTATTATGAAATAATACTGTAAAAGCATTGTATGGTTTCTAAGCCATAAGATACTTAAAATGGATAAAATGCATACAATGATAAAATAGTGACTAAACGTACTCAACTGGTGCTTCTAAGATACGCCTACCCCGGTTTACCTAACCTAAGCCTAGTACATGGGAAGGAGTAAGTGAGATGTAGTTTGAGTTAAAATAGTTTCTGCCAAGAATCTAAATCAAGAATTCTCTAAGGGTCTAATCAGCTGCGTACCTTGGTTATAGAATGAAGGAGGTCCTGTATCTCTCTCTCAGGACTCGATCTCCCAGCAACCCGCAAGGTTAGCAGGGAAACACTGGAGCTGGATTTCTCGGCAGTAGAAAAGACAGCGTCTCTCTCAGTGCGTCAGCGGGAGGGTCGGCTTCCTTCTGCAATTGCTACAGCAGGGAGTCGGGCAAGTAGATAGTCGATCTGCTCCAAACCACCGTGTGCTTTGCTAGAGCAGATGCTGGTATATTTATACCTGGAAGGTGCCGAGTTTGACGCAAGGTTGGACATAAGACGTCACTAAAAATTCACAGTTCTTTCAGGACTCCGGGAGTTCTAGGACAAATCAATACAGAAGCCGGGGGAATTCCCGGGCTGCTGGAGGCTTGGTTTATCTAAGAACGCGTTGTCCTTTCTAGGAGTCTATGGGAGTAGCCTTGCCGTATTTGGACTGCATTGGCTATGTCTTTTTATGGGTATGATTCTTATGCCTATATAAGGATATGATTTGATATAACCACATAAGGGCATAAATCGGGAATATTAACTAGAGTCCTAGATTCGTCTACAACAAAACCAATGATGGATCCTGGAAAGCTACACCTTTCTAAAAAGTAGACAAAATTCTGAATTTAGTAAGAGATCATTTGTGTAGATCCTTCAGGGTTTTCTTATAGAAACGAACAGTTGAAAATAGGAAAAATTTAAAATTAGTTAAAAAAACATGCATTTGTACCAACGTTTTCACATGTAACTTCTTCTAAGTATGACAGATTTTTTAAAGCAATATACCGTTACATCCACTGGACCCTTTTGGTTGGGGGTATATATAGGACTTGTACTTTCACCAAGAACCAGAGGAACCCAGAGCCAATAACTGAGCAGCGACTTGCAATGGTTTTCTTCTTAGAACAGGGTATATAGCAATTAATTTGGGAAAATAAACAGGAAAAAAATAGGTATGAAAGACACCTATGTATTTATGAAATGGGAACAAAATATACAGTTTAGAAACAGTAGATATTTGCACATCTCCGAAATTGTGGCTACCCATACCAGCATGTGAATTAAAGGACATTTTTCAAAGTGACTGCTTTTTTACACATTGTCTTACATTTGGAAGGCAGAAATGCATTGAAAGTCGATAGGTAGGAACAGTTGCTCTACAATTCTGTAATGTAATGTAATATAATGATGTCTTGTAAAGCGCATGAATCACCCCACATGGGGTATCTCCGCGCTGTAGAGCGCTGGGGAACCCGTCCTGGTTTTCCCTGTGAGATGGTCCCTACTGGGTATCTCCAAGGTGAAACCAGGCATCCCCGGCGTATGTGGGGGGCCGTTGTGGAGATGAGGCAAGCTAATGCCCAGAGTTGCAGAGTGTGATCCTTGGTTAGAGTAGGCACCGAAGCGAGAATTATCGAGTCCGCTGACCCTGGTCCACGACCCTGCCGCGTCGGGAATTGAACCTTGGTCCCGGGCTGTCCTCTGCTTCCGGGTCTGCCGCCTCTAACCAGTGAGCCACACCACTCCACACTCCACATTTCCCTAAGTCTCCCAATAAAAATGGTACCTCACTTGTGTGGGTAGGTGTAGTTCCCACGACAGGAAACAGCCCAAAACGCAATATGAACACACCACATTTTGACAGTGAAAATGGACCCTTTTTTCTAAGTGCCTAGCTTTAGATTTTGAACCCTAGCTCTGCTGGCATCTATGGAAACCTAGCAAAACTAAACACCCAGGGGAATCCAGGATGGGTTGACTTGTCTGGCTCTCACCAGGTTCTGTTACCCAGAATCCCTTGCAAATCTCAAACTGTGTAAAAGAAAAATCCTCACCTCATTTCTGTGGTGGAAAGTTCTGGAATCTGCATGGATGCACGTAATACCACCCAGCCTGCAATCCCCAAAGTCTTCCGAGAAAAATGGTACCTCACTTGTGTGGGTAGGCTTAGTGTCCGCAACAGGAAATGACCCAAAACGCAATGTGGAAACACCACATTTTCACAGTGAAAATGAACCCTTTTTTGCAAAGCGCTTAACTGTAGATTTTGAACCCTGTTTCTGCCGGCACCTAGGGAAACTAGCAAACCTATACATTTTTCAAAGCTATACAACCATGCAAATCCAGGATGGGGTGACTTGTCTGGCTCTCACCAGGTTCTGTTACCCAGAATCCCTTGCAAACCTAATACTTTGTAAAAAAACAAATTTTCCTTACATTTCTGTGGTGGAAAGTCCTGGAATCTGAGTGGATACAAAGAGAATTCTACCCACCCTGCATTCCCCAAAGTGTTCCAAGAAAAATGGTACCTCACTTGTGTGGGAAGACCTAGTGCCCATGACAGGAAACGGCCCAAAACGCAACGTGGGCACACCACATTTTCACAGTGAAAATGGACCCTTTATTTTCAAAGTGTTTAGCTGTAGATTTTGAACCCTAACTATGCCGGCACCTAGGGAAACCTAGCAAACCTATACATTTTTTTTAACTAGACACCCAGGGGAATGCAGGATGGGATGACTTGCTGGCTCCCACCAGTTTCTGTTACCCAGAAGTCCTTGCAAACCTCAAAGTATGTAAAAAAAAGACACATTTTCCTCATATTTCTGTGGTGGAAAGTTCTGGAATCTGCATGGATCCACAAAATTCCACCCACCGGCATCCCCCAAAGTCTTCAGAGAAAAATGGTACCTCACTTGTGTGGGTGGGCATAGTGCCCGCGACAGGAAAAGGCCCAAAGCGCAACGTGGACACACCACATTTTCACAGTGAACTGACCCTTTTTTTTCACAGTGCCTAGTTGTAGATTGCAAACCCTAGCTCTGCAGGCACATAGGGAAATCTAGCAAACGTATACAGTTATGAAAACTAGACACCCAGGTGAATCCAGGATGGGGTGACTTGTCTGGGTCTCACCAGGCTCTGTTACCCAGAATCCCGTGCAAACCTCAAACTTTGTAAAAGAAAACACATTGTCCTCACATTTCTGTGGTGGAAAGTTCTGGAATCTGCATGGATCCACAAATTTCCGACCACCCAGCAATCCCTCAGGTCTCACGATAAAAATGGCAGCTCACTCGCATGGGTGGGTCAAGTACCCGCGGCAGACAAGGGCCCAAAACGTATTGAGGAGACATCAAAATTGCCTATCACAAAACAACCTGGTTGTGCAAGGGGGGTCACCTGGGTTTTTAGCCCCAGGCTTGGTGGCCATCTTTGGAAACTACCAAACTCACACATGTCTAAAAACTAGACACCCGGGGGAGTCAATGGAGGTATGGCTTGCGTGGATCCTCCAATGTTTTCCTACTGAGAATCTCCTGCAAACCTCAAATTTACCACAAAAAAAACACACGTTCCACATATATTTGTGTGAAATCACCATGCCGGCACAAATGACCTACCCCACAGCATTCCCCTCAGTCTCCCAAGTTAAATGATACCTCACTTGTTTGGGTGTCCAATGCAGAATTGGCAAAAAACTTATTTAAAAAGAAATGTAGCGCTTGGAATTCTCGGTGCTATACCCTTAATCCCTACTCTATTGGTTATCATCTGTTTACCCCACCTGCTACCCTCATATCATTTACTATGTAATTGTAAGATTGTAACTGTTCGTGCATCTTTTAGTGAGTGCTGATTTATTCCCACTCTATTGGATATCATGTCATTATACCACAATAGCCATTTAGAATTTGAATATCAATGACCCACAATTAGTAAATGTATGTATTTGCAATTTGCGTCGCAATTATTCTTGCACAAATATCGTAATATGTCATTTGTTTCACTTATTGTGGTGCATTTCTGTGTTGCTTAACGCTCGTTGCCTTCTTTTTACCGGCACCGCTCCTTTTGTTACCGCCCCGGGGCACCACACAATGCAGCCTTGTACCCATGCTAGCTTCGCTAAGCACCACGTGACTCCTCTCTTTTACTTCTTCACGGCAGTCTAACGCCAGCCGACACTCACCCTGTCGGAATTCATTTCCTTCTACCACGAGAACCGTCTCTTCAACTCCTGGTTTCAGACAATTATCAAAGGTATGCTCCAGTTCCCTCCTCTCCCCTTTGCTGCACAGTCGTCCTCATTACTTTGTCTATACTGTTACCCATTTTTTCTCCCTCTTATTGAGGGCCAGCACAAACCAACCTCTGGACTCTTCTACTGCGCCCAACACAATTCAATCAACAAGGATGTGTCCCGATGTTGTTCTCTCTCTTTTTCCCATGCAGATAATTACTCTTTCTGCAACTCCCCCACCCTTATCCCCCAACTTGCATGTTGCCAATTTTACAGCACTTTCCTGTCCTCCCATAGAGAGCCAATGTTGGACCCCTCTTGCTTTGTTTTCCATCTGGGTGGATCCTTAACTACCACAGCAGGTAGTTTTCTTTTCCTCTGTCACCGACCTGTTTAAATTCACCATCTTTTTTATTTCTGGGCCTCATTATTGTTTTCTTTGACTTTATAGCACTATATTGATTAAGGTAAACTGGTCCTGATGATAACCTGAAATCAAACAGGTCGAAACGCCGTCGACAACTCAGCGTAACTTCAGGCATTACTGTGGTCAACCAAAGCAAGTTGAACAAAAGACCTGCTTTTTAAATAGTCTTCATTGTATAGTTGACTACCTATTCTATTGTATATTCCTTTGCACCGTCCACGCTGTTTTCCACTTCATTGTGTCGCTGCACCATTCACTGTCATGAGCACGGAAAGTGCAAACCCACTTTTTGGTTACTTATGCATACATTGTATTGTAAAGCTGATATAACTACTTACAAATAAGAATTTGTTTTCTTCCTACAAACTTCTTGTGGTCTCCTTTTCTTCTCCTTTCCCATGGATTAATGATCTCTTTGTATCTGCCCTCTAAAATGATTACCGATTGAGACATTGTTTTTTGCTTACATATTCTACCCTGGTCTCGACTGGGTTAACAGGTTTAGTCCTGTTTTTCGATTCACGGATATTGATAAGCATCTGAACACTCACCTCCCTAGATTCCCTTCATACACCATTCTAGGGCTGGCCAATCCCCTCACATTTCCGCTAATATCACGTAGATACAGGCACATTAGCTTTGCAATAGGGGCGGCACTGAAACGATACTAGTGTCTAGGTGTACAAAGAGAATTCCGGCAAAAAGGGGGGAAAGGAGAGACTAACGCTGAAATGAAATGAAATGAGTATGTATTTATATGGCGCATGGCTACCCTAGGGCATCCCACCGCACTATAGGACACTAGAACTTAACCACTACTCATGGAAGGTCTTTAACAATTTCCTAAAATTAAGATAATCGGGCTCCAGACGAACTGCATCTGGAAGTTGATTCCACAATTTAGCTGCATGGAGCAGAAATCTCCGACGGCCCATGCGTGCATGGCGGATCCTGGGGACTACCAGAAGCTTTTTATTATTGGATCTCAATGTCCGGGGGGCCTGATATAATTGAATCATAGGGACAATCAAAGATGGACCATTGCCGGTAATGGATTTGTGCACTGTGCACATTGCTTTAAACCATATTCTTTGTTGGACCGGAAGTCAGTGTAGTTGACAGAGCGCTGACTTAGCCGAACATTCAATAGAAGTCGTGCCGCACCGTTCTGTACAACATGCAAGATCTTAATAGTCCCCTGTGGGGCCCCTAGATATAATGAGTTAGAATAAACAAGACGAGATAAAATAAGGGCTCTGACCCTCACATCGCAAGGAGATGCCTACCACACATTATGGCACCCCATTGATTACTGTCCCATGAATTCGGGGAATTCACATATCCCAGATACCATAAACGCCTCCGCTTGGCATCACCAACATTAAATGACTAGACTGATGTCCCCACTGTATAAATAATGGGGAGGTGGGAAGGCTAGTTAAGAGATTTCGCAGAGCTGGCGCAGGGTGGGGGTTGGTTGAAGAGGGATGGGTGTTATTTCTCTGTTTAAAGGCCGCATATGATTGTCACTAGGAAGAGTGTTTAGAGTGATTTTTGCTCTGTATTTGTCTTTGATAGCTGCCAATAAAAACACATTTTAACCAAAAGTTTGAGAATAGATTAAGTTCATTTTTGCCCCAAGTCCTCTGATCATTTGCTTTACCAGATAAAACTTGGGTTTTTGAGCAGCAACTATCCTGATGGAAACTTCAGAAGGAACCAGCTACTAGATAGTTCAATTAGTCTTTCACCCCAATGCCTTGATCAGATGGCCGATTTGCATGCCAGGACCGCTACAGACCTTCACCTGAATTTTCTCTAGCTTTCCAAAGCCTAGGCATAGTTCACCATCTTTGAGGGTCCTATCACATACACTCATGCTCCATTTCCCCGACAGAGTGGGTGAGATGGGCTGCTGGTGCACCTGCCACAAGGCTAAGGCAGGATCCCACATCAGCCGACATGCACCAGCCCTCACCACGATTGTGCCACAGGGTTTTGCTCATCTCTTGGTTCTTGTTTCAACATGGTTCAGGTGGGTAACTGATAATGCTTCTGATTCCGACGCCCAGCTTGGGTCTCTCCACCCAGTGGCATGACACAGTCAGGGTGCACTGAGCACAGTCTGCCATAGATGACAGTTGAGCCTGGATCACAGGGCCTGCACCCCCTTCCTCGCTCTAATGCACCCTGAGAGGGGTCAGTGGTGGTTGCCGGAAGAGGGCAAGAGGCAATCAATTTCTCTCAGTCCCACAGACACAGCAAAGCTATTGTCAGGGGGCTGTAACTCCCTCTGCCAGAGCAGAAAGCCACCTGTCACCCCAAAGCCTTCCCAGTAGATCCTGAGCCAGTTGTGCACAACGACAATGGGGAAATGTGCCCTGTGGGAGCCAAGTTCCTACCTTACTGACTCCTCTGAGCAGATTGCGTGGACCTAACCTGTTTATCTCTGGATGGTTTAATGCCCTCTTGAATTCTTTCTTAAAAGATATTTTCAACTGTCCTTTACAGTACTTATTGTCTATCGTTCTCATGCCTGTATTTAGTGTGAGATGTAGTTTAGCATCTGTATGGGCTGCATTTCGAAGCAATTTGACTCCAGGAAGGCCTGGTCCCTGCAAAAGACACACATATGATGGACGGTGTGCAGGGCAAATCTAACATTCTCCCCCAGTCAATAGATCTGGGTTAAATCCATTGTTCTTTTGCTCACTATGCCACCCCAGTTTAGACCCAGCCATAGATCAGAGACCGAAGCCCACCGGGGCCCGCATGAAACCCAGCACCCTCAGGCAGAAAGGTGGCCTTACCAGCCCCAGTAGTGGAAGTGGGCACCCGAGGCGGTGTAACACACAGCCAGGGACCTCAGATTTTTTAGGCCTATCACCCATCATCTCCCCACTGAGGTGGGAAAGGCCAGGCGTGCTGGCAGAGTACCTCTGTATAGGACCGGAGATGCAATCGCAATGGCCGATCAAGGGTCTGACCTTGGGAGGACGAATGGACCAGAGCGTCCCTCAACAGCCCAACATGCCCTGGGAGAGCCCCAGGGCAATCAACATTCAGCCGACCTACAGAAAGGCTTAACCCCGGGAGGAACTCTGGCTGCAAGTTGAGTTTGAAGTGTTGATTATCAATGTGTCCTGCAATTCAGATAAGTTACTTACCTGTAATCCTAGTTCTCTTCCAGGGGTATCCTCATCAAAGTCATAAGCACATGAATATTCCCGCCCATGAGCGGGGACCCTGCAAACAATATAAAACACATAAATGTGAAAAACATGTATGAAGCTATATATATTTAAATATATATATATATATATATATATATATGTATATATATATATATATATATATATATATATATACCGTTGAGAGGTATTGAATAAAATCTTACCTTGCCCACAGCCTGGGGTCCGTCTCTTCATTTCGCTGCAGCTGCGGAGGTGGTGAAGATTACCGGTCTATGTATGAATATATATATATATATATATATATATATATATATATATATATATATTCGCTCCAAAACTCGCAGAATCAAAGCAAGCACAGGCACTCACGGGGGTTATGTTGGTAGCACACCTTTATTTAGCAGACGCGTTTCAGCCGTAGCTTTCTTCAGTGCAAGAAGGTGTGGGGAAAGTTCTCATACGCGTATATTACCTACAGGCAGTCGCCAGTAGGCAGTTATAGTTAGGACCTATTTTTCATAAGAAATGCGCAACTTCTATTCCCAATAACTTTGGTGCCGGTTGACAAATCTTCGCAACGTTTTAAAAACTTTTGGCCAGCTCCGGTCCGCTTCTATCCTGAAAGTCTTGGGGTGATTCGTTAACCGGGGGCTGAGAAAAAAAGGGGGTCCCAAAACGTGTTTTCCCCATGCAATTTTCCATAGGAACATTTAGTCGCAGCTACAGCCCGAACTGCTGAACGGAATGACACCAAATTTGGCAAAGAGGTAGTCCTTGGTTCAGACTCATGCCTTTTTGATAAATGGTGTACATCTGTACAGTAGTTTTTTAGATATTAAAGGAAAAATATATATATATATATATCTGGGCGGAGCCTAACCACACATCTCATCGTGAGATCTGATTATCTGTCAGCACTTCATCCAAGAAGTGTTGGCAGCCATCTTGAGACCAATGAACAAGTTACTTACCTTCGGTAACGATATATCTGTACGAAACAGTAGTTAGTATTAGATTCCTTACCTTAGAATATCCCCAGGCATCAGTCTGGATCCGGATACTTTTGCGTAGCAGTACCCCTGCGCGTCGGTAGGCGTCGTCTGCAGGCGTCCCCTGCGGCTCCGCGTCCGTCGTCGGCGTCGTGCGCCGTGATGACGTCGCTGGAGTATATAGACGCCGCCTCCGTGCGCTGACGTCAGTTCTTTGCACACAGCTTTTCCGCGCCAGAACACGCAGAGCCATGTAAGAACCAACACTGGTGCCATGCGAAACTAGGGCCTTGAAGGGGATGACCTTACCCCTATGTATCAGTTCGCAGAACGGGGAGGATGGGTGGGGCGGTAAGGAATCTAATACTAACTACTGTTTCTTACGGATATATCGTTACCGAAGGTAAGTAACTTGTTCATCTGAAAGAAACAGGTTAGTATTAGATTCCTTACCTTAGAATAGATACCCCAGCAATACCAACCCCGGTGGTGGGTCTGCGAACCAATACAGCTTACACCAGAAAGTCCTGGAGGACAGAACGGCCAAAAAAGCCATCCCTCCGGACTTGACTGTCCAGGCAGTAGTGCCTTGCAAACGTGTGCAGCGAGGCCCACGTAGCCGCCTGCCAAATGTCCTGCAAGGGGACTCCCCGGCCCAGGGCAGTAGTAGCCGCCGTGGCCCGAGTGGAATGGGCTCTCAGCCCAACAGGAGGCTCCTTCCGAGCCAAAGAGTAGCACGCTTTGATGCACAGGACGACCCACCGAGAGATGGTTCGTTTATGTACCGCCCTTCCCTTCTTCGCACCCACGTAGCCAACAAAAAACAAACAGTTGGTCATCCACCCGGAACTGGCGTGTGCGATCCATATAAAATGAAAGCGCACGTTTTGGGTCCAGACGATGGAGCCGCTCTTCATCCTTTGAAGGATGCGGGGCGGGAAGAAGGAGGGTAAGGTGATGGACTGCCCGATGTGAAAAGCAGAAACTACTTTGGGCAGGAAAGAAGGTCTAGTTCTCAGAACCACCTTGTCTGGATGAATGGACATGAAAGGAGGTTTGACAGAAAGAGCCTGGAGCTCACTCACTCTCCTGGCAGAGGTGATGGCAACCAGGAAGGCCGTCTTTAAAGTCAGGAGACGGAGAGGACAGGAATGAAGTGGCTCAAAGGGAGCGCACATCAAGAAAGTCAGAACCAGGTTCAAGTCCCACTGAGGCATCACGAACGGAACAGGTGGATACATGTGCGTGATGCCCTTCAAGAATCTCGTTACAATAGGGGACTTGAACAAAGAAGGTTGATGAGGCAGCCTTAGAAAGGCCGAAAGGGAAGAAAGGTAGCCCTTGATAGTGCCCAGAGCAGAGCCCTGCTGGGCAAGAGAGAGAAGAAAGAGGAGAACCTCGGAGAGAGGGGCAGAAAGAGGGTTCACAGCCTTTGCTGTGCACCATGCCACAAATCTGTTCCACCGGCAGGCGTATACCGACTTTGTGGAGGGACGCCTGGCTGCCAGAATCACATCACAAACTTCAGGAGGCAAGTCAAATGGCCTCAACTGTCGCCGCTCAATCTCCAAGCATGGAGGTGGAGACTGGACAGGTTCGGGTGGAGGACCGTCCCCTGCTGCTGCGACAGAAGGTCCTCCCGAAGGGGCAGGCGGATCGAGGGACCGACTGACATGCTGAGTAGCTCGGACGGATACCAGTACCTTCGAGCCCAGTCCGGAGCCACAAGGATAACTTGGGCCCGGTCGCGCCTGATCTTCTTCAGCACTCTGGGCAGAAGTGGTATAGGCGGAAAGGCGTACAACAGACCGCAACTCCACTCGCGCCGAAAGGCGTCGCCGTGCGAGTGCCGTCTTGGAAACTCCAACGCACAGAACTGATGACATTGCGCGTTCTCTTCTGTGGCGAATAGATCTAACCAAGGCTCTCCCCATTGCAGAAAGAGGCCTTTCGCCACGTCCAAGTTCAGACGCCATTCGTGATCCACCGAGCACCGACGGCTGAGTTCGTCCGCCCTGGCGTTCAGAGAACCTGCCAGGTGTTGAACCGTCAGAGTCACACTCTGACGTTCCAGCCATTGCCAGAGACGCAGAGCCTCCTGGCAAAGGGTCCACGACCCCACTCCGCCCTGCTTGTTGCAGTACCACATGGCGGTGGTGTTGTCCGTGAACACCTGCACTACACTCCCGTTGACAAAGGGGAGGAATGCCTTCAGTGCTAGGCGAATCGCCCGCAGCTCCAACATGTTGATATGGAGCCGGGACTCCGCCGGAGACCAGATGCCTCTGATCTCCGCCTCTCCCAAGTGGCCTCCCCAGCCCTGGAGGGACGCGTCCGTCACAACTACGTGCTCCGGTTGGGGAAGGGAGAGGGATCTGCCTCTGACCCAATCGCGGTCCGTAAGCCACCACTGCAGTTGTCTCGCAGTGCCCTCCGAGATCAAGACATGGTCGGACAAGTTGCCCTGATGCTGGGCCCACTGAAACTTCAGGTCCCACTGCAGAGCCCGCATCCGCCACCGGGCGTGATGCACCAGAAGGATGCAGGAAGCCATCAGCCCCAGCAGCCGCAGCGTCAACCTGACCGAAACCCGGGATAACGGCTGAAAGATGGGAATCAAGGCCTGTATATCCCGGACTCGCCGTTCCGGAGGATAAACCCGAAACTGCTCCGAGTCGAGAACCGCTCCGATGAAAAGGAGCTTTTGAGAGGGGCACAGGTGTGATTTCGGCACATTGATGGAAAACCCCAGCTCGTGCAGGAGGTCTGCCGTCATCTGAAGGTGGTGGACGACTGTCTGGGGCGAGCCCGCCTTCAACAACCAATCGTCCAGGTAGGGAAGACTGAAACCCCTAGCCTGCGCAGATGAGCTGCGACCACCGCCATCACCTTTGTGAACACCCGTGGGGCGCTGGTAAGGCCGAAGGGGAGCACGATAAACTGAAAGTGCTCGGGCCTACCGTGAACCGTAGGTAACGCCGGTGGGCCGGCAGGACGGGGATGTGAAAATACGCATCCTGCAAGTCCAACGCTACCATCCAGTCTTGCGGGTCTAGAGCAGCCAAGACCTGAGCCAAAGTCAACATCTTGAACTTCTCCTTCCAGAGGAAGCCGTTGACGTTCCGTAGATCCAAGATAGGACGTAGGCCCCCTTTGTCCTTCTTGGGCACCAGAAAGTAGTGGGAATAGCAACCACACCCTACTTCTGGCCCAGGAACGCGCTCGATGGCCCCCTTGGCCAAGAGGGCCGTAACTTCCTCCTGCAGAAGTGTCAAGTGGTCCCCCGACACACGGTGGTTCTGCGGTGGCATGGCTGGAGGAGTGGTCTCGAAGGGGAGGGAGTAGCCCCTTCGGACGAGCTGCAGCACCCACCTGTCCGATGTGATAGTGCGCCAGCGGGAGTGGTGATGGCGAACCCTGCCACCCACTGGCGTCACATGGGCCTGAAAGCACGGACTAGGAGTATTTGGAGGCCGATGCTGCGGGGGGGGGGGTGTGGACTGACCTCGCCGGTCCGACTCCGCGTCCGGAGTCGGAGAGGTTATGGGGACAGCGCCGCCCGGAGCCGGCGCCGGAGCACCGGCGCCGCGCGGGGGCGGCATCGGGGGCAACCCCGATGGAATCGGCGCCGGAGAAGCCGGTAGACCAGCCGGCGTCGACCCTGAGGGTCCCAGCGGCGCCGGGGTCGGAGCCGTCGGCGGCGTCGGAGCCGGAGCACCCGACGGCGTCGAGGCAGGAGCACCCGAACCGCTAGGACCCCCGGACGGGAGCACAGGGCCCGAAGGCGCCGTAGGCCCCGTCGGAGGAGACAGTGCCCTCATGGCCATGAGGAACTCCTCTATCTCCTCACGCGACGCGCCTTGCCCAGGGACCGTAGGGTATGGAGCAGGCCGCGCCGGTGACTCACGCGGAGCCGCGGGGGTGGGGCCACCCGAAACCCCGGCCGCATCGCGCGAGCGTCGGGGGGAGTCGGGGGTACGATGACGACGCCCCGACTTCTTGTGTTTCCTACCTGAGGAACCAGAGGAATGATGACGACTTCCGGAGCGCTCGTGATGGCTCCGCGACCGCTCCCTCGACCGCTCCCTCGACCTCCGGCCGGACCGGGACCTCTCTCGACGTGGGGCCGACACCCGCAGCTCGAGTAGCTTTCGGGACCGCTCCCGCCTAGCTTTACTCGTCAGGGCCCGGCAATCGACACAGTCGTCCACGGCGTGGTCGGGGCCTAGACACCGGAGGCAGAGTCGGTGATGATCCGTGACCGACATCGTGCGGTCACAGCCGTCACAGTTCTTAAAACCGGGCATCCTACCGGCACCGTAACAAGAATCAAAGATTCACAAAAAAACTTTGGTCAAAAGACCGGAGTACTGCACTTCTCGGATCTGCGCTAACTGGCGCGGAAAAAAGAAGAACTGACGTCAGCGCGTGGAGGCGGCGTCTATATACTCCAGCGACGTCATCACGGCGCACGACGCCGACGACGGACGCAGGGCCGCAGGGGACGCCTGCAGACGACGCCTACCGACGCGCAGGGGTACTGCTACGCAAAAGTTTCCGGATCCAGACTGACGCCTGGGGATATTCTAAGGTAAGGAATCTAATACTAACCTGTTTCTTTCAGATATACATGATAGCACCTCATTAAAACGCATTGCAGTTAATCAAAGGTTTTAAGTCTTTAGTTACATTATAAATCATTTCTTGATGGTACCATACTCAATTTAGAAATTGTGGTGTGTTCTAAGGTGATTTTACCATGTGAAAAAGCCTTCTGCTGGGATATCATGAATCTTGTTTGAGAGAAAACTATTTTCTCATGCTTTTCCCACAGAGGTTTGGAAGGTGATCTATAAGCTAAACTGAGAGCATATTTTCTGTAAATTCACATTATCTTTCTCAGTCATGTGAGAATGAAGTCTGACATTCTCAGTAAAACATGTACATCCAACAAGGGCAGAGACTGTCAGTTGATTCCTTTGAGTTCTATTGCAGCTTCCCAGAGTGTTCTAAAGAACAACTAGAGTGCTAACAGCCTTACTTATGACAAAAGTATGTATAGCACACCTGAAGCCATCTTGATTGGTATAAAGTGGTAACTCTTAAAACATTTAATTTAAAAAGGAACACAATGAAGGGGTTCATTTTGCCATAGAAAGTATGATTAGTGCTGCAGAAAGAAAAATTAGGGCACATTTTGAGTGACTTCTCAAATCCTCTTCTATTTCATTAAAAAAATTCTGACATGCAGACTGAAACATGTACTTTCAATACCAGCAGCAGACTTCCCTGGTGAGCAGTAGCTTTACTCCAGTGATCTAATGAGCAACTGGAGTGCTAACATTCAGAATTCATGGCAAATGTGTGGCACATCTGAATGCCTTCTTGATGGAACCAAAGTAAAAAACTGAAAGTGTTACCTACTGAGGAGACTGTAGTAAATGAGGAAATTAGAAAACTTCATAACAAATAAGTCTCCCAAGATGGCCGCCAGAGACAAAAGAGCCCAAATGTAGCACAAATATCACCCAGATGTAGCCCAAGTATAGCCCAATGACAGAATGTCCCAGAGTGTTCTAAAGAACAACTAGAGCGCTAACAGTCTTACTTATGACAAAACTATGGAACACCTAAAGCCATCTTGATTGGAATAAAGTGGTAACACTTAAAACATTTAATTTGCAAAGGAACAAAATGAGGGGCTTCATTTTGCCATAGAAATTATGATTAGTGCTGCAGAAACAAAAATTAGGGCACATTTTGACTTCTCAAATCCTCTTCTATTTCATTAAAAAATTCTAACATGCAGACTGAAACATACACTTTGAATACCAGCAGCAGACTTCCCTGGTGAGCAGTAGCTTTACTACAGTGATCTAATGAGCAACAAGAGTGCTAACATTCAGAATTTATGGCAAATGTGTGACACATCTGAATGCCCTCTTGATGGAACCAAAGTAAACAAGCATTGAAAATGCAATAGGTCTTACCCTCCTTTAAGTTAAAGCAATTCTGTTTGTAATTTGGTGGCTTTTTAGCTTTGCTTTTATTAGTGTTTTTCAAACTTTCATGTACATAACATGCATATGTATGCATATATGTATATGTATGCGTGCATTTAGATTTGTGTTTATATAGATATGCAGATTATATATATGTTTATATATGTATGGATATACATATATACACACACATACATATATATAAATGCATATATATACATATATGTGCATATGTGTGCATGTAGAGAGAGGTAGAGAGAGGTAGAGAGGCTAGAGGTATAGAGGTAGAGGTGTAGAGGTAGAGAGGAAGAGGTAGAGAGGTAGAGGTAGAGAGGTAAAGAGTAGTAGAGAGAGAGGTAGAGAGTAGAGAGTGAGTAATAGAGAGCAGAGAGTAGAGAGTGAGGAGTAGTAGAGAGAGTAGTAGACTGAGTAGTAAAGAGTGAGGAGTAGAGAGTGAGTAATAGAGAGTACTAGAGAGTGAGTGGTAGAGAGTAGTGGAGGGTGAGTAGTAGAGAGTGAGTAGTAGAGAGTAGCAGAGAGTAGTAGAGAGTGATTAGTAGAGAGTAGCAGAGAGTAGTAGAGCATGAGTAGTAGAGAGTAGTAGAGAGTGAGAATTAGAGAGTAGTAGAGAGTGAGAATTAGAGAGTAGTAGAGAGTGAGTAGTAGAGAGTAGAATAGAGTGAGTAGTTGAGAGTGAGTAGCAGAGAGAGTAGTAGAGAGAAGTAGTGAGAGAGTAGTAGAGAGTGAGTAGTAGAGAGTAGTAGAGAGAGAGTAGTAGAGAGTGAATGATAGAGAGTAGTAGAGAGTGAGTAGTAGAGAGTAGTAGAGAGAGAGTAGTAGAGAGTAGTAGTAGAGAGCAGTAGAGAGTAAGAAGTAGAGAGTAGTAGAGAGTGAGTAGTAGAGAGTGAGGAGTAGACAGTAGTAGAGAGTCAGTAGTGAAGAGAGTAGTAGAGAGTGAATAGTAGAGAGAGTTGTAGAGAGTAGTAGAGTGGTAGAGAGTGAGTAGTAGAGTGAGTAGCAGAGAGTAGTAGAGAGCGAGTATTAGAGAGTGAGTAGTGGAGAGTGAGTAGTAGAGAGTAGTAGAGTGAGTAGTAGGGAGTGAGTAGTAGAGAGAGAGTAGTAGAGAGTAGTACCGAGTGAGTAGTAGAGGGGTAGAGAGTGAGTGGTAGAGAGTAGTAGAGAGTAGCAGAGTGAGTAGTAGAACGAGTAGTAGAGAGTATTAGAGTAGTAGTGAGTGAGTAGTAGAGAGTGAGTAGTAGAGAGAGAGTAGTAGAGAGTAGTACCGAGTGAGTAGTAGAGTGGTGGAGAGTGAGTGGTAGGGAGTAGTAGAGAGTAGCAGAGTGAATAGGAGAGAGTAGTGGAGTAGTAGAGAGTGAGTAGTAGAGAGTGAGTAGTAGAGAGCAAGTAGTGGAAAGTGTGTAGTAGAGAGTGAGACGTAGACAGTAGTAGAGAGTGAGCAGTAGAGAGAGTAGTAGAGAGTGAATAGTAGAGAGAGTGGTAGAGAGTAGTAGAGTGGTAGAGAGTGAGTAGTAGAGTGAGTCGTAGAGAGTAGTAGAGAGCGAGTATTAGAGAGTGAGTAGTGGAGAGTGAGTAGTAAAGAGTAGTAGAGTGAGTAGTAGGGAGTGAGTAGTAGAGAGAGAGTAGTAGAGAGTAGTACCGAGTGAGTAGTAGAGGGGTAGAGAGTGAGTGGTAGAGAGTAGTAGAGAGTAGCAGAGTGAGTAGTAGAATGAGTAGTAGAGAGTATTAGAGTAGTAGTGAGTGAGTAGTAGAGAGTAAGTAGTAGAGAGTGAGTAGTAGAGAGGGTAGTAGAGTAGTAGAGCGTGAGTATTAGAAAGTTAGCAGTAGAGCGTACTAAAGAGCGAGTAGTAGAGAGTGAGTAGTGGAGAGTGAGTAGTAGAGAGAGAGTAGTAGAGAGTAGTTAAGCAGTAGAGAGTGAGTAGTAGAGAGTAGTGGAGTAGTAGAGAGTGAGTAGTAGAGAGTAGTAGAGAGTGAGTAGTAGAGAGTAGTAGAGTGTGAGTAGTAGCGAGCAAGTAGTAGAGAGTGTGTAGTAGAGAGTGAGTAGTAGAGAGAGTAGTAGAGAGTGAGTTGTAGAGAGAGAGTAGTAGAGAGTGAGTAGTAGAGAGTGAGTAGTAGAGAGAGAGTAGTAGGGAGTGAGTAGTAGTGAGTAGTAGAGAGTGAGTAGTAGAGAGAGAGAGTAGTGGAGAGTAGTACAGAGTGAGTAGTAGAGTGGTAGAGAGTAGTAGATAGTAGCAGAGTGAGTAGTAGAGAGTAGTAGAGAGTGAGTAGTAGAAAGAGTAGTAGAGAGTAGTAGAGTAGCAGAGAGTGAGTAGTAGAGAGCGAGTAGTAGAGAGTGGGTAGTAGAGAGAAGTAGAGTGGTAGAGAGTGAGTAGGAGAGTGAGCAGCAAAGAGTAGTAAAGAGCGAGTAGTAGAGAGTGAGTAGTAGAGACTAGTAGAGAGAGTAGTAGAGAGTAAGTAGTAGAGAGTGAGTAGTAGAGAGTAGTAGAGAGTGATTAGTAGAGAGTGAGTAGGAGAGAGAGAGAATAGTGGAGAGTAGTACAGAGTGAGTAGTAGAGTGGTAGAGAGTAGTAGAGAGTAGCAGAGTGAGTAGTAGAGAGTAGTAGAAAGAGTTGTAGAGAGTAGTAGAGAGTGAGTAGTAGAGAGTGAGTAGTAGAGAGTGAGTAGTAGAGCGACAGTAGTAGAGAGTGAGTAGTAGAGAGTGAGTAGTAGAAAGTGAGCAGTAGAGAGTAGTAAAGATTGAGTAGTAGAGAGTGATCAGTAGAGACTAGTAGAGAGCGAGTAGTAGAGAGTAAGTAGTAGAGAGTGAGTAGTAGAGAGTGAGTAGTAGAGAGTGAGTAGTAGAGAGTGTATAGTAGAGAGTGAGTAGTAGAGAGAGAGTAGTATAGAGTGAGTAGTAGAGAGTATTAAAGTGAGTAGTAGAGAGTGAGTAGTAGAGAGAGAAGTAGAGAGAGAGTAGTAGAGAGTAGTAGAGCAGTAGAGAGTGGGTAGTAAAGAGTAGTGGAGTAGTAGAGAGTGAGTAGAAGAGAGTAGTAGAGAGTTTATTGTAGAGTGAGTAGTAGAGAGTAATAAAGTGTGAGTAGTGGAGAGCAAGTAGTAGAGAGTGTGTAGTAGAGAGTGAGAAGTAGACTTTAGTAGAGAGTGAGTAGTAGAGATAGTTGTCGAGAGTGAGTTGTAGAGGGAGTGGGAGAGAGTATTAGAGTGGTAGAGAGTGAGTAGTAGAGTGAGTAGTAGAGAGTAGTAGAGAACGAGTAGTAGGGAGTGAGTAGTAGAGAGTAGTAGAGAGCGAATAGTAGAGAGTGAGTAGTAGAGAGCAAGTAGCAGAGAGTGTGTAGTAGAAAGTGAGAAGTAGACAGTAATAGAGAGTGACTAGTAGAGAGAGTAGTAGAGAGAGTAGTAGAGAGTGAGTTGTAGAGAGAGTAGGAGAGAGTATTAGAGTGGTAGAGAGTCAAGTCAAGTCAAGTCAATAAATTTATATAGCGCGCTACATACCCAGAGGGTCTCAAGGCGCTTGAAGAAGGGTGGGGAATTATTTGTCAAATATCCACGTTTTAAGTTGCTTTCTGAATGCTAGGTGGTTCTGGTTAAGGCGAAGGTGAGTGGGAAGTGAGTTCCAGGTTTTAGCTGCCAGGTAGGAGAAGGATCTACCTCCCATGGTGGTCTTGTTGATGCGAGGTACAGTGGCAAGGGCTTGGTTGGAGGATCGTAGCTGGCGGGAGGGGGTGTAGAAGGACAGTCGTGTGTTAAGGCATTCGGGTCCGATTTCGTAGAGCGCCTTGTGTGCGTGGGTTAGGAGCCGGAAAGTAATCCTCTTATTGACGGGGAGCCAGTGGAGGTCTTTCAGGTGACCAGAGATGTGTTCTCTACGCGGGATGTCTAATATGAGTCTGGCTGAAGCGTTCTGGATGCGTTGGAGTTTTTTCTGGAGTTTTTCGGTGGTACCGGCGTAGAGGGTGTTTCCGTAGAGCATGGGTGACTGTTTTTCTAGTTTCGGTGGGGATCCAGCGAAATGTTTTTTTGAGCATGCGAAGAATGTTGAAGCAAGATGAAGAAACGGCGTTGACTTCTCTGTTCATCGAGAGTGAGGAATCCAGGATGACGCCCAGGTTCCGTGCGTGGTCCGTCGGGATGGGTGCTTTTCCAAGGGCCTCTGGCCACCAAGAGTCATCCCAGGCGGAGGGGGAGGTGCCTAGGATGAGGACTTCTGTTTTGTCTGAGTTCAGTTTCAGACGGCTGAGCTTCATCCATTCGGCTACTTCTTTCATTCCTTCATGCAGGTTGGTTTTGGCAGTGTTAGGGTCTCTGGTGAGTGATAGGATCAGTTGAGTGTCATCCGCGTAGGAGATGATGTTGAGGTTGTGTTGGCGTGCGATGACCGCAAGGGGGCTCATGTATACGTTGAAGAGGGTGGGGCTGAGTGAAGATCCTTGTGGTACGCCGCAGATGACTTCAGTGGCCTCTGACTTGAATGGTGGAAGGCGGACTCTCTGGGTTCTTCCGGAGAGGAACGAGGTGATCCATTCCAGTGCTTTTCCATGGATTCCGACGTTTCTGAGGCGTTGTAAAAGGGTGCTATGACAGACCGTGTCGAAGGCTGCGGATAGGTCGAGGAGGATGAGGGCGACTGTGTCTCCATTGTCCAGTAGAGTTCGAATGTCGTCTGTTGCTGCGATGAGGGCGGTTTCGGTGCTGTGCTTGGCTCGGAAGCCGGATTGGGAGGAGTCGAGGGATTTGTTGGTTTCGAGGAATGCGGCGAGCTGATTGTTGACCGCTTTCTCGATGACTTTGGCAGGGAATGGAAGGAGTGAGATAGGGCGGTAGTTTTTGAGTTCGGTGGGGTCAGCTGTGGGTTTCTTAAGGAGGGCGCTGAGTTCGGCATGTTTCCAGCTTTCCGGGAAGGTTGCGGAGTTGAGGGAGCAGTTGATGACGTCTCGGAGGTGCGGTGCTATAATGGAGTCTGCTTTGTTAAAGATGTGGTGAGGGCAAGGGTCAGTGGGGGATCCTGAGTGGATAGAGTTCATCAGACGGATGATGTCCTCAGTGGAGATTGGCTTCCAGTCATTGAGGATGTTCAAGGGGGGTGGGGGTCCTGTAGGGGGATGGGTGGGTTGGTCTTCAGGTCGGTTGTCGAAGCTGTTGTGGATGTCTGCAATTTTGTTGTGGAAGAAAGAGGCTAGGGAGTCGCAGAGGGCTTGAGAGGGGGTGATGTCGTTGGAGTTGGCTGAGGAGTTGGTAAATTCCTTGACGATGTTGAATAATTCCTTGCTGTTGTGGGCGTTGTTATCTAGTCGGTCCTTGAAAGCGGCTTTCTTGGCCTTCCGGATCAGTTGGTGGTGTATGCGGGTGGCGTTTTTGAAGGCGTCTCTGGTGCTGGTGGTTGGGTCTTTTTTCCAGGCCTTCTCAAGGAAGCGACAGAGTTTCTTGGATTTCTTAAGATCATCATTGAACCAGGAGGCCTTCTTGCTGTTTAGTTTGATTTGTCGTTTTTTCAGTGGTGCTAGGATGTTGGCGCTGTTGGATAGCCATTGGGTGAGGTTGGTGGCTGCTTGGTCGGGGTTTGAGGAGTGGGCTGGGGGGTTTAGAAGAAGCGATGAGGAGATCTGGTCGATGGTGATTTTGTTCCAGTTTCTTTGCAGGGTGGGTTGGAGGTGGTTGTTGGATGTGGGCTTGTTGTAGGTAAAGTTTAGCAGCTGTGGTCGGTCCAAAGGAGAGCTGTGGTGTGGCTGAAGGATACATGTTTGCTGGAGGTGAAGATAGGGTTGAGTGTGTGACCTGCGATGTGGGTGGGGGTAGTGACAAGTTGTTTAAGTCCGAGGTTGGCGAGGTTGTCCAAAAGGGTGGTGGTGTTGCGATCGTTGTTCTTTTCAAGGTGAAAGTTGAGGTCTCCCAAAAGGATGTAATCCTCGGAGGGGAGCGCGTGTGGGGTGATGAAGTCCGTGATGTCTTCACTAAATTGTTCGCGGGGTCCAGGTGGCCTGTAAAGGAGGGTGCCTCTGAGTGTGGTCTTGGGGTCGATGTGGATCTGGAAGTGAAGGTGTTCAGAGTTGGCGAGAATGGCGTCTGAGCTGGTTGAGATGCGGATGGGTTTCTTATGGACGATAGCGATGCCTCCTCCTGTGTGGCCGGTACGATCCTTGCGGATGATCTTATAGCCTTCCGGGATGGCAATGGTGATGTCTGGGGCAGATGCGGCGTTCATCCATGTTTCTGTTAGGAAGGCGACGTCCGGTGAGATGGTGTCTAGTAGATTCCAGAGGTCGATGGCGTGTCTGTGGACCGAGCGGGTGTTGAGCAGGATGCATTTTAGGTGGTTGGTGGAGGTGGATGAGGAGTTGGTTTTGGTGCCGTCGAACTTGCAGGAGTTGCAGGAAAAGGGTCCATGGGTGTGTCCTGGGGCGGCTTGGACGCAGTTGGGGGAACGGCCGGGGTTAAGGGCTAGGAGGGAGGTGCCAGCGTAAGTAATGCGGGTGGGGTGGGCATTACGCGGACCAGGGGTACTGGCGCTGGGCGCGGTCCAGGCGCGGACGGGCGTAGACGGGCTTACCTTTGGCGCACCTTCGGCGCGGCCGCAGCGCGTGGACGCTGCGCGTTGGGACATCTGTCCATAAATGGATGGTGGGAGGGGCGGAGCGTGGGAGGGGCAGCAGGGAGGCGGTAGTGTGGGTGAGGGGCGGGTCAGGGGATACCAACAACAAAATGGAGGGTCAAAGGGAAATCTAGACAGGGACAACAAATGTACAAATGCGTCGAGTGAGCAGTTCTCTGAAATCAGTACCTAAACACTGGAGAAATGAGCGCAGCAGCCTGAGCGAGGTCGCGCTAATGAAATCAGTCAAAGCAGCGGCGCTATAATTGAAAGCTACCCAGCGCTACGATTGAATGTTAAACAGCGCTAACATTGAAGGCTACCCAGCGCTACAAATGAATGCTAAACAGCGCTACAAATGAAAGATACACAGCGCTACAATTGAAAGCTGCCCAGCGCTACAAATGAATGCTAAACAGCGCTACAAATGAAAGTTACACAGCGCTACAATTGAAAGCTGCCCAGCGCTACAAATGAATGCTAAACAGCGCTGCAAATGAAAGTTACACAGAGCACGAAATAGACGATACCAGGAACGCGATAGCGTGGAGTGATACAGCTGTAGGTGAGGAGGAGCGAGGGTGAGCGACCGTTCTGAAGAGAGTCCAGGTGGTCACAGTTTGGCCGGGGGAATGGAAGGCTCGGTAAACGTGGGTGGGAGGGGCAGCAGGGAGGCGGTAGTGTGGGTGAGGGGCGGGTCAGGGGATACCAACAACAAAATGGAGGGTCAAAGGGAAAGCTAGACAGGGACAACAAATGTACAAATGCGTCGAGTGAGCAGTTCTCTGAAATCAGTACCTAAACACTGGAGAAATGAGCGCAGCAGCCTGAGCGAGGTCGCGCTAATGAAATCAGTCAAAGCAGCGGCGCTATAATTGAAAGCTACCCAGCGCTACGATTGAATGTTACACAGCGCTAACATTGAAGGCTACCCAGCGCTACAAATGAATGCTAAACAGCGCTACAAATGAAAGATACACAGCGCTACAATTGAAAGCTGCCCAGCGCTACAAATGAATGCTAAACAGCGCTACAAATGAAAGTTACACAGCGCTACAATTGAAAGCTGCCCAGCGCTACAAATGAATGCTAAACAGCGCTGCAAATGAAAGTTACACAGAGCACGAAATAGACGATACCAGGAACGCGATAGCGTGGAGTGATACAGCTGTAGGTGAGGAGGAGCGAGGGTGAGCGACCGTTCTGAAGAGAGTCCAGGTGGTCACAGTTTGGCCGGGGGAATGGAAGGCTCGGTAAACGTGGGTGGGAGGGGCAGCAGGGAGGCGGTAGTGTGGGTGAGGGGCGGGTCAGGGGATACCAACAACAAAGAGTGAGTAGTACAGTGTGTAGTAGAGAGTAGTAGAGAATGGGTAGTAGAGAGTGAATAGTAGAAAGTGAGTAGTAGACAGTAGTAGAGAGTGAGTAGTAGAGAGTGAGTAGTAGAGAGTAGCAGAGAGTCATAGAGAGTGAGTAGTAGAGAGTAGCAGAGAGTAGTAGAGAGTGAGTAGTAGAGAGTAGTAGAGAGTGAGAATTAGAGAGTAGTAGAGAGTGAGTAGTAGAGAGTAGTATAGAGTGAGTTGTTGAGAGTGAGTAGCAGAGAGAGAAAGTAGTAGAGAGTAGTAGAGAGTGAGTAGTAGAGTGAGTAGTAGAGAGTAGTAGAGAGAGTAGTAGAGAGTGAGTAGTAGAGAGTAGTAGAGAGTGAGTAGTAGAGAGAGAGTAGTAGAGAGTGAATAGTAGAGAGTAGTAGAGAGTAGTAGAGACAGAGTAGTAGAGAGTGAGTAGTAGAGAGTAGCAGAGAGTGAGTAGTAGAGGGAGATTAGTAGAGAGTGAGTAGTATAGAGTAGTAGAAAGTAAGTAGTAGAGAGTAGTAGAGAGTGAGCAGTAGGGAGGGAGTAGAAGAGACTAGTCGAGTAGTAGAGAGTGAGTAGTATAGAGTAGTGGAGTAGTAGAGAGTGAGTAGTAGAGCGTAGTAGAGAGTGAGTAGTAAAGAGCAAGTAGTAGAGCGTGTGTAGTAGAGAGTGAGAAGTAGACAGTAGTAGAGAGTGAGTAGTAGAGAGAGTAGTAGAGAGTGAGTAGTGGAGAGAGTAGTAGAGAGTAGTAGAGAGCGAGTATTAGAGAGTGAGTAGTAGAGAGCGAATAGTAGAGAGTGAGTAGTAGAGAGCAAGTAGCAGAGAGTGTGTAGTAGAAAGTGAGTAGTGGAGAGTGAGTAGTAGAGAGTAGTTGAGTGAGTAGTGGAGTACGAGTAGTAGAGAGTGAGTAGTAGAGAGCGAATAGTAGAGAGTGAGTAGTAGAGAGCAAGTAGCAGAGAATGTGTATTAGAAAGTGAGAAGTAGACAGTAGTAGAGAGGCAGTAGTAGAGAGAGTAGTAGAGAGTGAGTTGTAGAGAGAGTAGGAGAGAGTATTAGAGTGGTAGAGAGTGAGTAGTAGAGTGAGTAGTAGAGAGTAGTAGAGAATGAATAGTATAGAGTGAATAGTAGAGAGTGAGTAGTAGAGAGTAGTAGAGAGTGAGTAGTAGAGAGTGAGTAGTAGAGAGTGAGTAGTAGAGAGTAGCAGAGAGTAGTAGAGAGTGAGTAGTAGAGAGTGAGAATTAGTGAGTAGTAGAGAGTAGTAGAGAGTGAGAATTAGAGAGTAGTAGAGAGTGAGTAATAGAGAGTGAGTAGTAGAGAGTAGTATAGAGTGAGTAGTTGAGAGTGAGTAGCAGAGAGAGAGAGTAGTGCAGAGTAGTAGAGAGTGAGTAGTAGAGTGAGTAGTGGAGAGAAGTAGAGAGAGAGTAGTAGAGAGTGAGTAGTGAAGAGTAGTAGAAAGTGAGTAGTAGAGAGAGAGTAGTAGAGAGTGAATAGTAGAGAGTAGTAGAGAGTAGTAGAGAGAGAGTAGTAGAGAGTGAGTAGTAGAGAGTAGTAGAGAGTGAGTAGTAGAGGGAGAGTAGTAGAGAGTGAGTAGTATAGAGTGAGCAGTAGGGACAGAGTAGTAGAGACTAGTCGAGTAGTAGAGAGTGAGTAGTAGAGAGTAGTGGAGTAGTAGAGAGTGAGTAGTAGAGAGAGTAGTAGCGAGTAGTAGAGTGGTAGAGAGTGAGTAGTAGAGTGAGTAGTAGAGAGTAGTAGAGAGCGAGTATTAGAGAGTGAGTAGTGGAGACTGAGTAGTAGACTGAGTAGTAGAGAGTGAGTAGTAGAGAGAGTAGTAGATAGTAGTACAGAGTGAGTAGCAGAGTGGTAAAGAGTGAGTGGTAGTGAGTAGTAGAGTGTAGCATTGTGAGTAGTGGAGAGTGAGTAGTAGAATGAGTAGTGGAGAGTAGTAGAGTATTAGTGAGTGAGTAGTAGAGAGTAAGTAGTAGAGAGTGAGTAGTAGAAAGAGTAGTAGAGTAGTAGAGAGTGAGTAGTAGAAAGTGAGCAGTAGAGAGTAGTAAAGAGCAATAGTAGAGAGTGAGTAGTAGAAAGTGAGCAGTAGAGAGTAGTAAAGAGCAATAGTAGAGAGTGAGTAGTGGAGAGTGAGTAGTAGAGAGAGAGTAGTAGAGAGTAGTAGAGCAATAGAGAGTGAGTAGTAGAGAGTAGTGGAGTAGTAGAGAGTGAGTAGTAGAGAGTAGAATAGAGTGAGTAGTAGAGTGAGTAGTAAAGAGTAGTAGAGTGTGAGTAATAGAGAGCAAGTAGTAGAGAGTGTGTAGAAGAGAGTGAGAAGTAGACAGTAGTAGATAGTGAGTAGTAGAGAGTAGTAGAGAGTGAGTTGTAGAGAGAGTAGGTGAGAGTAGTAGAGTGGTGGAGAGTGAGTAGGAGAGTGAGTAGTAGAGAACGAGTTGTAGAGAGTGAGTAGTAGAGAGTAGTATAGAGCGAATAGTAGAGAGTGAGTAGTAGAGAGTAGTAGAGAGTGTGTAGTAGAGAGAGAGTAGTAGAGAGTGAGTAGTAGAGAGTAGTAGAGTGAGTAGTAGAGAGTGAGTAGTAGAGAAAGACAGTAGTGTAGAGTAGTACAGAGTGAGTAGTAGAGTGGTAGAGAGTGAATAGTAGAGAGTAGTAGAGAGTAGCAGAGTGAGTAGTAGAGAGTGAGTAGTAGAACGAGTAGTAGAGAGTAGTAGAGTAGTAAAGAGTGTGTAGTGGGGAGTGAGTAGTAGAGAGTGGGTAGTAGAGAGTAATAGAGAGTGAGTAGTAGAAAGTGAGCAGTAGAGAGTGAGTAGTAGAGACTAATAGAGAGCGAGTAGTAGAGAGTAAGTAGTAGAGAGAGAGTAGTAGAGAGTGAGTAGTAGAGAGTAGTAGAGAATGAATAGTATAGAGTGAATAGTAGAGAGTGAGTAGTAGAGAGTAGTAGAGAGTGAGTAGTAGAGAGTGAGTAGTAGAGAGTGAGTAGTAGAGAGTAGCAGAGAGTAGTAGAGAGTGAGTAGTAGAGAGTGAGAATTAGTGAGTAGTAGAGAGTAGTAGAGAGTGAGAATTAGAGAGTAGTAGAGAGTGAGTAATAGAGAGTGAGTAGTAGAGAGTAGTATAGAGTGAGTAGATGAGAGTGAGTAGCAGAGAGAGAGAGTAGTGCAGAGTAGTAGAGAGTGAGTAGTAGAGTGAGTAGTGGAGAGAAGTAGAGAGAGAGTAGTAGAGAGTGAGTAGTGAAGAGTAGTAGAAAGTGAGTAGTAGAGAGAGAGTAGTAGAGAGTGAATAGTAGAGAGTAGTAGAGAGTAGTAGAGAGAGAGTAGTAGAGAGTGAGTAGTAGAGAGTAGTAGAGAGTGAGTAGTAGAGGGAGAGTAGTAGAGAGTGAGTAGTATAGAGTGAGCAGTAGGGACAGAGTAGTAGAGACTAGTCGAGTAGTAGAGAGTGAGTAGTAGAGAGTAGTGGAGTAGTATAGAGTGAGTAGTAGAGAGAGTAGTAGCGAGTAGTAGAGTGGTAGAGAGTGAGTAGTAGAGTGAGTAGTAGAGAGTAGTAGAGAGCGAGTATTAGAGAGTGAGTAGTGGAGACTGAGAGTAGACTGAGTAGTAGAGAGTGAGTAGTAGAGAGAGTAGTAGATAGTAGTACAGAGTGAGTAGCAGAGTGGTAGAGAGTGAGTGGTAGTGAGTAGTAGAGTGTAGCATTGTGAGTAGTGGAGAGTGAGTAGTAGAATGAGTAGTGGAGAGTAGTAGAGTATTAGTGAGTGAGTAGTAGAGAGTAAGTAGTAGAGAGTGAGTAGTAGAAAGAGTAGTAGAGTAGTAGAGAGTGAGTAGTAGAAAGTGAGCAGTAGAGAGTAGTAAAGAGCAATAGTAGAGAGTGAGTAGTAGAAAGTGAGCAGTAGAGAGTAGTAAAGAGCAATAGTAGAGAGTGAGTAGTGGAGAGTGAGTAGTAGAGAGAGAGTAGTAGAGAGTAGTAGAGCAATAGAGAGTGAGTAGTAGAGAGTAGTGGAGTAGTAGAGAGTGAGTAGTAGAGAGTAGAATAGAGTGAGTAGTAGAGTGAGTAGTAAAGAGTAGTAGAGTGTGAGTAATAGAGAGCAAGTAGTAGAGAGTGTGTAGAAGAGAGTGAGAAGTAGACAGTAGTAGATAGTGAGTAGTAGAGAGTAGTAGAGAGTGAGTTGTAGAGAGAGTAGGTGAGAGTAGTAGAGTGGTGGAGAGTGAGTAGGAGAGTGAGTAGTAGAGAACGAGTTGTAGAGAGTGAGTAGTAGAGAGTAGTATAGAGCGAATAGTAGAGAGTGAGTAGTAGAGAGTAGTAGAGAGTGTGTAGTAGAGAGAGAGTAGTAGAGAGTGAGTAGTAGAGAGTAGTAGAGTGAGTAGTAGAGAGTGAGTAGTAGAGAAAGACAGTAGTGTAGAGTAGTACAGAGTGAGTAGTAGAGTGGTAGAGAGTGAATAGTAGAGAGTAGTAGAGAGTAGCAGAGTGAGTAGTAGAGAGTGAGTAGTAGAACGAGTAGTAGAGAGAAGTAGAGTAGTAAAGAGTGTGTAGTGGGGAGTGAGTAGTAGAGAGTGGGTAGTAGAGAGTAATAGAGAGTGAGTAGTAGAAAGTGAGCAGTAGAGAGTGAGTAGTAGAGACTAATAGAGAGCGAGTAGTAGAGAGTAAGTAGTAGAGAGAGAGTAGTAGAGAGTGAGTAGTAGAGAGTAGTAGAGAGTGAGTAGTAGAGTAGTAGAGAGTGAGTGGTAGAAAGTAGTAGAGAGTAGTAGAGTGAGTAGTAGAGAGTAGTAGAGAGCGAGTAGTAGAGAGTGAGTAGTAGAGAGTAGTAGTAGAGTGAATAGTAGAGAGTAGTAGAGACTGAGTAGTAGAAAGATATTAGTGAAGTAGTAGAGACTGAGTAGTAGAAAGATATTAGTAGAGTAGTAGGGAGTGAGTAGTAGAGAGTGAGTAGTAGAGAGTAGTAGAGAGTGAGAAGTAGAGCGTGAGTAGTAGAGAGTAGTAGAGAGTGAGGAGTAGAGTGGTAGAGAGTAGTCAGTCAGTGTCATTAAGTGTCAGTCAGTCAGCGTAAGTCAGTCAGAGTCAGTGACAGTCAGTCAGTCAGTGTCAGTCAATCAGTGTCATTCAATCAGTGTCAGTCAGTGTCAGTCAGTCAGTGTCAGTCAATCAGTGTCAGTCAGTGTCAGTCGGTCGTTGTCAGTCAGTCAGTGTCAGTCAATCAGTGTCTGTCAGTGTCAGTCAGTTAGTGTCAGTAAATCAGTGTCAGTCAGAATCAGTCAGTCACTGTCAGTCAACCAGTGTCAGTGTCAATCAGTCAGTGTCAGTCAGTCAGTGTCGGCTACAGCCGCTCTGCTGACCTGGTTCTCTGGCTCTAAAGCAGCTCTGCTGACCTGGTTCTCTGGTTCTAACGCAGATCTGCTGACCTCGTTATCTCCCTCTAAAGCTGCTCTAATGACCTGGTTTCCCTGGCTCTACAGCAGGTCTGTTGACCTGGTTCTCTGGCTCTAGAGCAGCTCTGCTGACCTAGTTCTAAGGCTATGGAGCAGCTCTGCTGATCTGGTTCTCTGGCTCTACAACAGCTCTGATGACATGGTTCTCTGGCTTTAGAGCAGCTCTGCTGACCTGGTTTCTTTGGCTCTACATCAGCTCTACTGATCTGGTTTTTAGCCTCCAGAGCATCTCTGCTGACCTGGGTCTCTGTCTCTAGAGCAGCTCTGCTGACCTGGTTCTCTCCCTCTAAAGCAGCTCTGATTACCTGTTTTCCCTGGCTCTACAGCAGGTCTGCTGACCTGGTTCTCTGGCTCTAGAGCAGCTCTGCTGACCTAGTTCTTAGGCTATAGAGCAGCTCTGCTGATCTGGTTCTCTGGCTCTAAAGCAGCTCTGACGACCCTGATCTATGGCTCTAAAGCAGCTCTGCTGACATGGGTCTCTGGCTCTAGAGCAGCTCTGCTGATCTGGTTCTCTCCCTCTAGAGCAGCTCTGCTAACCTTGTTCTCTCCCTGTAAAGCAGCTCTACTGACCTGGTTCTCTGCCTCTAAAGCAGCCCTGCTGATCTGGTTCTCTGGCTCTAAAGCAGCTCTGCTGACCTGGTTCTCTGGCTCTAAAGCAGCTCTGCAGACCAGTTTGTCTGGCTCTAAAGCAGCTATGCTGGCCTGGTTCTCCCTCTAAAGCAGCTCTGCTGACCTGGTTTCTCTGGCTCTACAACAGCTCTGCTGACCTAGTTCTCTGGCTCTAGAGCAGTTCTGCTGACCTAGTTCCTAGGCTCTAGAGCAGCTCTGCTGACCTTGTTCCCTGACTCTACAGGAGGTCTGCTGGCCTGGTTCTCTGGCTCTAGAGCAGCTCTGTGGACCTAGCTCTAAGGCTATGGAGCAGCTCTGCTGATCTGGTTCTCTGCCTCTACAACAGCTCTGATGACATGGTTCTCTGGCTCTAGAGCAGCTGTGCTGACCTGGTTCTCTCCCTCTAGAGCAGCTCTGCTAACCTTGTTCTCTCCCTCTAAAGCAGCTCTGCTGACCTGGTCTCTCTGGCTCTACAGCAGCTCTGCTGACCTGGTTTTCGGCCTCCAGAGCATCTCTGCTGACCTGGGTCTCTGTCTCTAGAGCAGCTCTGCTGACCTGGTTCTCTCCTTCTAAAGCAGCTCGGATTGACCTGTTTTCCCTGGCTCTACAGGAGGTCTGCTGACCTGGTTCTCTCCCTCTAGAGCAGCTCTCCTAACCCGGTTCTCTCCCTCTAAAGCAGCTCTGCTGACCTGGTTTCTTTGGCTCTACATCAGCTCTGCTGATCTGGTTTTTAGCCTCCAGAGCATCTCTGCTGACCTGGGTCTCTGTCTCTAGAGCAGCTCTGCTGACCTGGTTCTCTCCCTCTAAAGCAGCTCTGATTACCTGTTTTCCCTGGCTCTACAGCAGGTCTGCTGACCTGGTTCTCTGGCTCTAGAGCAGCTCTGCTGACCTAGTTCTTAGGCTATAGAGCAGCTCTGCTGATCTGGTTCTCTGTCTCTAAAGCAGCTCTGCCGACCCTGATCTATGGCTCTAAAGCAGCTCTGCTGACATGGGTCTCTGGCTCTAGAGCAGCTCTGCTAACCTTGTTCTCTCCCTGTAAAGCAGCTCTACTGACCTGGTTTCTCTGGCTCTTCAGCAGCTCTGCAGACCAGTTTGTCTGGCTCTAAAGCAGCTCTGCTGGCCTGGTTCTACCTCTAAAGCAGCTCTGCTGACCTGGTTTCTCTGGCTCTACAACAGCTCTGCTGACCTAGTTCTCTGGCTCTAGAGCAGTTCTGCTGACCTAGTTCCTAGGCTCTAGAGCAGCTCTGCTGACCTGGTTCCCTGACTCTACAGGAGGTCTGCTGACCTGGTTCTCTGGCTCTAGAGCAGCTCTGTGGACCTAGTTCTAAGGCTATGGAGCAGCTCTGCTGATCTAGTTCTCTGCCTCTACAACAGCTCTGATGACATGGTTCTCTGGCTCTAGAGCAGCTGTGCTGACCTGGTGCTCTACCTCTAGAGCAGCTCTGCTAACCTGGTTCTCTCCCTCTAAAGCAGCTCTGCTGACCTGGTTTCTCTGGCTCTACAGCAGCTCTGCTGACCTGGTTTTCGGCCTCCAGAGCATCTCTGCTGACCTGGGTCTCTGTCTCTAGAGCAGCTCTGCTGACCCGGTTCTCTCCTTCTAAAGCAGCTCGGATTGACCTGTTTTCCCTGGCTCTACAGCAGGTCTGCTGACCCGGTTCTCTCCTTCTAAAGCAGCTCGGATTGACCTGGTTTCTTTGGCTCTACATCAGCTCTGCTGATCTGGTTTTTAGCCTCCAGAGCATCTCTGCTGACCTGGGTCTCTGTCTCTAGAGCAGCTCTGCTGACCTGGTTCTCTCCCTCTAAAGCAGCTCTGATTACCTGTTTTCCCTGGCTCTACAGCAGGTCTGCTGACCTGGTTCTCTGGCTCTAGAGCAGCTCTGCTGACCTAGTTCTTAGGCTATAGAGCAGCTCTGCTGATGTGGTTCTCTGTCTCTAAAGCAGCTCTGCCGACACTGATCTATGGCTCTAAAGCAGCTCTGCTGACATGGGTCTCTGGCTCTAGAGCAGCTCTGCTGATCTCGTTCTCTCCCTCTAGAGCAGCTCTGCTAACCTTGTTCTCTCCCTGTAAAGCAGCTCTACTGACCTGGTTTCTCTGGCTCTACAGCAGCTCTGCAGACCAGTTTGTCTGGCTCTAAAGCAGCTCTGCTGGCCTGGTTCTCCCTCTAAAGCAGCTCTGCTGACCTGGTTTCTCTGGCTCTACAACAGCTCTGCTGACCTAGTTCTCTGGCTCTAGAGCAGTTCTGCTGACCTAGTTCCTAGGCTCTAGAGCAGCTCTGCTCACCTGGTTCCCTGACTCTACAGGAGGTCTGCTGACCTGGTTCTCTGGCTCTAGAGCAGCTCTGTGGACCTAGTTCTAAGGCTATGGAGCAGCTCTGCTGATCTGGTTCTCTGCCTCTACAACAGCTCTGATGACATGGTTCTCTGGCTCTAGAGCAGCTGTACTGACCTGGTTCTCTCCCTCTAGAACAGCTCTGCTAACCTGGTTCTCTCCCTCTAAAGCAGCTCTGCTGACCTGGTTTCTCTGGCTCTACAGCAGCTCTGCTGACCTGGTTTTCGGCCTCCAGAGCATCTCTGCTGACCTGGGTCTCTGTCTCTAGAGCAGCTCTGCTGACCTGGTTCTCTCCTTCTAAAGCAGCTCGGATTGACCTGTTTTCCCTGGCTCTACAGCAGGTCTGCTGACCTGGTTCTCTGGCTCTAGAGCAGCTCGGCTGACCTAGTTCCTAGGCCATAGAGCAGCTTTGCTGATCTGGTTCTCTGGCTCTAAAGAGGCTCTGCTGACCCGGATCTATGGCTCTAAAGCAGCTCTGCTGACATGGTTCTCTGGCTCCAGGGCAGCTCTGCTGACCTGGTTCTCTCGCTCTAGAGCAGCTCTGCTGACCTGGTTTCCCTGACTCTACAGCAGGTCTGCTGACCTGGTTCTCTCGCTTTAGCGCAACTCTGCTGACCTAGTTCTTAGGCTATAGAGCAGCTCTGTTGATCTTTTTCTCTGGCTCTATAACAGCTTTGATGACCTGGTTCTCTGGCTCTAAAGCAGCTCTGCTGACCCGCTTCTATGGCTCTAAAGCAGCTCTGCTGACATGGTTCTTTGGCTCTAGAGCAGCTCTGCTGACCTGGTTCTCTGGCTCTAAAGCAGCTCTGCTGAACTGGTTCTCTTGTTCTAGAGCAGCTCTGCTGACCTGGTTCTCTTGTTCTAGAGCAGCTCGGCTTACCTGGTTCTCTTGCTGTAAAGCAGCTCTGCTGACTTGGTTCTCTCCCTCTAAATCAGCTCTGCTGACCTGGTTCTCTGCCTCTACAGCAGCTCAGCCAGCACAGTTCTATGTCTTCAAAGCAGCTCTGCTGACCTGGTTCTCTGGCTCTAAAGCATCTCTGCTGACCTGGTTCTCTCCCTCTAAAGCAGCTCTGATGACCTGCTTTCTCTGGTTCTGGAGCAGCTCTGCTGACCTGGTTCTCTCCCTCTAAAGCAGCTCTGCTGACCTGGTTCTCTGGCTCTAAATCAGCTCTGCTGACCTGGTTCTCCCTCTAACACAGCTCTGCTGACCTGGTTTCTTCGGCTCTAAAGCAGATCTGCTGACCTGGTTTCTCTGGCTCTACAACAGCTCTGCTGACCTGGGTCTCCGGCTCTAGGGAAGATCTGCTGACCCAGTTCCTAGGCTCTAAAGCAAGTCTGATTACCTGGTTCTGTGGCTCTAAAGCAGCTCTGCTGACCTGGTTCTCTGGCTCTGGAGCAGCTCTGCTGACCTGGTTCTCTGGCTCTAAAGCAGCTCTGCTGACCTGGTTCTCTGGCTCTGGAGCAGCTCTGCTGACCTGGTTCTCTGGCTCTAAAGCAGCTCTGCTGGCCTGGTTCTGTCGTGTTTTGGCAGCTCCTGAGTTAGCGTTTAGCACAGCTACACGGTCTTTTCTGTTAACTTGACCAAAACGAACGGGGGCCATTTTGAATCCCTCTGACTTCCGTTTCCTATGAACACGCTGCCTCGTGGTCAGTGTGCCCTTTCGTCCTTTCTCGATACCCATGGTCACTATTCTGCTCGGCAACAGGCTATTTTTAGTACTGGTCAAGCGCACATGCGCACTATGCATCAACTGGTCACTCTTTAGGAATGTTCACACTAACTGACCAGTGCCGTTGAACTCCTCCCACGTGCTGGCTGTGTTCCAAAAATGACCTTATATGTACCTAAAATGTGTAACTTGTAACCGCCTACCTTTTTATTGCTATTAAACTATATAAAAGAGGTCGCGCACCGATGTTCGGTGTGCTACTTCTTACATTGCCGAAGGGTGCTGTAGGAATGTATCACCACCCCATGGGGTCTTAATAATCTTGTCTTTTACCTTTTCCAGTGTCCGTGCCAACTTCTATACTAAGGCGTTCGAGAGTTTAGCAGAGTATGTAGGCCTGATTTGAACCCAACACCACAATTGGCGACCACGAAGGGACTCATCGGCGACTCGGATGCCCGAAGGAGAGGTCGTGACGAAGGTCAGGAAACTCGCCATGGACGCGTACGCTGCCACTGAGTGACCCGAGTCTTGGCACCCACGGTGTGTTTTCCCTTCCTTCCGATCTGACCTCCCAGGTGGCGCCGGTCCTCGACTGAGATTCTGATCTTGGATTGTCGTGATGTGCCGTTTCGGCTGATTTGACCACAGAACTTGGCAGTTGGACTTTGGACGTTTGAAAATATTTGGTAAGCTTTTGAGCGGTGAGGTAGTCTGCTGACACTTACTGTGGCTTTTTGAAACTTTGAATTTGAATTTGAATTTGTTAGCTAACGTTTTGAATCTTTGAATTTGAATTTGAATATGTGAAGTGCACCTCACATAGGCAGGCATGTAGGGATATTTCTCTGATTTATTTGATTTGAACGGTACACCGCGTTAGGTGACATTTTTGTAGTATCACATTTTCGTGGTACTTTTTGGAACATGCCTGTTTTTAGCACACTCCGTAGGATGTGCTGTTCTGAAAATGGTACCAATTATCGATTAAGTGAAAAGCAGCCGGCTCCCCCAGAGGGGACTCCAAATCGTGAAATGTATGTCAAATTCGGTATTCCAGCTATAATGTATAGTACATTATGGCATAAGTATACTAAGACTGATCATGAATTACAGTGGCCGCTATATGGGTCGTTTGACCTTCGAAAGGTACAGTATGTAGAGCAGTGTTTGTTTCAGCGAAGGTCTAGACAAGATATGTTTGATTGTGTGCGTATGTGGGAGAAAGAGGTGCGTGAACGAGCGAAGCGTGAGGAAGCCTTGGCGGAGAAAGTGCAGCGGAAGGCTGCACATGACAAAGCTTTACAGCTACAGGAGACGGAATTACAGGAAAAGAAAGTGAGGGAGAGACGAGAACGCAATTTACAGGTTAATGGTCAATTCCCTATCAGGCGTCCTCTTTATCCAGTCCTTACTAATGAAACAGATGATTTTTCATTACTAGATCGTTGTCCGCCTCCGTACGTCGTACCTACGGCTCCGAACGAGGACTCGGACGAGGATAGTGATCGAACACAGCGTACCAGGTTACATGCGGAACGAGCTGCGGAATTACGTTCATTTGCACGAAAACTAAATATTAATACTGTTACTGTTTCTGACGTTACTGAACAAATGGAACAGTGGCCTGATAAGGAACGACTGTATTTTTTAGATCATTTTGGAGATGAAGTTGTTGAGCGGTATAGAAAATATTCTCTCGAGTTAGAACCAAAGGAGATATCCAAGGATCGTGAGAATTTTCGTAAAGGTCTTTTTGTTCTTTCAGATGCGGACGACTTCTTCAAGCGTTTGATTGAACTGCGTAATGAGGCGACACGACTACGGGAGTTGGAAAAGTCGAAGAATTCGTCTACGTCCGGAGCGACGGGGATATCCAAAGAATGCCCTATCTTTGAAACAGATAAGATCGCTGCGATTAATGTTAGACCTATGCGAGAAGCTGCGCCTTTATATGTCCCTCATAAAGGGGATGGCACAGATGATGATAAAAGATCCAAAGACGCGAAAGGGTATTTTGTATATAATTGGGTTTATACGCCTTGGAATAGAGCAGATGTCATGGCGCTTAAGAATGCTTTACCTGATCCCCGTAAAAACCCTGCGGCTTTTTATGAAAATGTTGAAAGTGCAATTTCTTCATGTATCATGACGTTAGTTGATATTGATCTATTTTTCGGGTTGATATTGCCCCCTGATATGTGGAGAGCGATTCGTAGGTTTGATGACCTCACGACTCTCGGGGCCACTTGGAAAGATCTTGTTCAGGCTGATTTAGATAGAGAACCAGCATGTAAGCCGTGTCAATTAATATTAGACCTTCCAGGGGCCATACTAACAAAACTAAAGACTCTTGCTCCCGCTAAAAAGATTGATTGGACTATATTAGCCTCTTGTAAGCAGAAAGCGGATGAATCAGTTTCCGATTTTTTCTCTCGCTTCGAGGAAGCGTTCCATGATTACAGTGGTCAATTATTGACAGAAGATACTGGCAGGCATTTATTCGTTGATAAGTATGTGGCTAATCTCCTACCGGAGATTGCGAAACGATTGAAAGCGAGTGAAAGTTCATGGACCACAGCAACCCCTGCTTCTTTATTGACTATGGCTCAATATTATGAAAGACAGGAATTAGAGGCAAAAGAAAGTAGTGAAAAGAAAGCAAAGGATTTGAAGACGAAGGTAATGTTAGCCCAGGTTCAGGCTACGAGAGGAAATAACAGAGGAGGGCGAGGATCATACAGTAATGCTCCTCCCCCTCGTTCTGACATTTCTGTGAATCAATGTGCATACTGCAAACAGTTTGGGCATTGGATTGCAGACTGTCCGGTGTTTCGAGAGCAGCGTAATTTGAGGGGACGAGGAAGTGGAAGGTCTAGGAATTATTATGGAGGGTCAAGAGGAGGTTATGGCACGAATGATCGAGGAGGCTATGGTACGAATGATCGTGGAGGATATGGAGCAAGGGGTCGTGGTCAGTCTGATTATAATACGTTTGATAACCGCAATCAATATCAGATAAATGAGGGTGGTCCTGCTGAACCACGGGATGAGCATTATGCATAGGATTGCATAGGATGGGGTGTGGAATCGGTTGAGGTACCAGTTGATCAAAGGGGTCCATACATAGAAGCACATGTTCTGGGTTCCACTGATCAATTTCTGGTCGATACAGGAGCTACTCGTAGCGCTGTGTCCAAATACTTGGTTCCAAGGGCTCCCCTGTCTGGCGAGGTAATTACAGCAATAGGGTTCGATGGAACACCTACTTCTAGCCCATTGTCTCAACCAGTTGCATTTCATGTTAATAAATTTGCTGCCCCATGTCCCTTTTTGTTGTCTCCAAATACACCAGATAATATTATTGGACTCGATATGTTAAAACACTTTCGAGCAACTATTCGCTGTGCCCCAGAAGGAGTGCGAGTTGTGTTGAATGAGAATTACCCAGACTTTGAGCGAGTGTGTTTTCTCCATGAATCTGAAGTATTGGCCTCCTTACCAAACACGTTGTGGGCCACTTCTGACACGGATGTGGGGCAGATGTTAATCCCTCCAGTACGTATTACTGTAAAGGAGGGAGTATCTCTACCACGTGTCCCACAATATAAGATTTCCAGAGAAGGAGAACTTGCTTTGATGCACATTGTGAACGATTTGATTTTGGCAGGAGTAGTTGAGGAAGTCCCCTACAATGTTTGCAATAGCCCAATTTTACCGATTCTTAAAAGAGATACAGATGCTAAGGTTTACCGTTTCATTATTGATTTGAGGGAAATAAACAAAATAGTAGTGCCTCAGTACCCGGTGGTGTCTGACATCACCACGTTGCTTACGTTGGTTCCATCGACGGCAACTACTTTTACAGTCATCGATTTGAAGAATGCCTTCTTTTCGATCCCTGTACATCCTGACAGTCGATATCTATTCGGCTTTACATTAAATAATAAATCGTACAGATTCTGTCGAATTCCTCAAGGCTATACTGAAAGTCCTAGCATTTATAGTCAGGCATTAAAAAGACAGCTTGATTCCTTTGACTTACAAGAGGGAGTGGTTCTCATTCAATATGTAGACGATATCTTACTTGCTGCAGACACGCCAGAACAATGTGAGAAGAGTACCTTTTCTTTGCTTTCCTTCCTGGCCAAACATAATCATAAAGTTTCGAAGAAAAAGCTACAATATTGTAGACCAAAGGTGACCTACCTCGGTCATCTTTTGTCTAAGGAGGGCCGTGCATTGACACCAGATCGAATTCAAGCAATCCTAGATACTCCAGTCCCTCGCACTCAGAAGGATGTTCGCGCCTTTATAGGTTTGACGTCTTTTTGTAGGCAATGGATATTGGGTTTTTCACATATCGTTAAACCATTGTTGGCATTGTTGTCTAAAGATACACCGATTCCCATTGAATGGACGGATGAATGTCAGAATGCTTTTGAGCAATTGAGACAAGCTCTTTGTTCTGCACCAGTGTTGGGTACACCTGATTACACGAAGATCTTTACATTATATGTACACGAGAAGGATGGGTGCGCATTGTCAATGTTAGTGCAGACACATGGAGACAAACAGAGGCCTTGTGCATACTTCTCGGCGGTACTCGACCCTGTGGCTCGAGGATTGCCTGGATGTTTTCGAGCAGTTGCAGCAACAGCAGTTGCGATACGACAAAGTGAGGGAATAGTTTTGTCACACAAATTGTTGGTGCTAGTTCCCCATGCGGTAGATGCGTTACTGAATCAAACAAAAACGCAGCATCTAACCAGTGCCCGTTTGACAGGATATGAGCTAACATTGTTGGCGCCGCACATCACACTAAAGCGATGTGCGACACTAAATCCTGCTACTTTACTGCCGGATCCTGTTGCTGAGACCCAGAAGGAAGAACAACATGATTGTGTTTTTCTGACTGAGGAACAGACAAAGGGTCGTATCGATTTACAGGATACGCCATTTCCAGATGTAGATGGGGAACTGTGGGTTGATGGATCGTGTGTGAGGTTACCAGATGGTATGACTTCCGCAGCTTATGCGATCACGACACTTAAGACCGTGGTAGAAGCAGCACGAATACCCCAGAAATCGGCTCAAGCAGCTGAATTGATAGCCTTAACGAAAGCATGTGAGTTAAGTGCTGAGCTATGTGTGAACATTTACACGGATAGTCGTTACGCTTTTGGAGTAGTGCATGATTTTGGCCTACTTTGGAAGGAACGAGGATTCCTGACTTCACACGGAGTACACATCATGCATGGAGAGTTGGTACGCGATCTCCTGAATGCACTGTTATGCCCAAAGAAAGTTGCAATAGTCAAGTGTAGTGCACACAAAAAGGTGACGGACAAAATAGGGCAAGGCAATGCTTTCGCAGACCGCATTGCGAGAGAGACCGCTATGCTGCAAAATAATTTCCCCATGTATGTGGTGAAGTCACAAGCTGAGCGGTGGCATGATGCTAGAGAAGAAATACTAGATATACAGAAGTCAGCATCTGAGACAGAACGTATGAAATGGGCCACTGAAGGAGTATTGGATGATGAGGGTTGCTGGCGTAGTAACGATATGGAGAGATGGAAACTACCCATGGCCTATTTACAAACAATGGTGCAAATGACACACGGGCTGGCACACATTGGAGCTCTCGCAATTACTAAATTGCTTACACGAGTTTGGGAAAATGCTGACATTGCTAGCACGGCTAAGAGAGTAGTGCAGACCTGTCTGATATGTTTGCAGCACAATCCTGGACAAGGGACTCATACTCCTAAAGGAGGGTTTGTTCCACCTACTGCACCATTCGAAGTACTACAAATGGATTACATCCAGCTGGAACGCTGTAATAATCTCAAGTATGTCCTAGTAGTGGTGTGTGCCTTCAGCAAATGGATTGAGGCTTACCCTACGAAAGACAATACAGCATTGACAACAGCTAAGGTGTTACTCAAGGAGTACTTCCCGCGCTACGGTGTTTGTAAACTTATGTGGAGTGATAATGGCCATCATTTCATTGGAAAAGTAGTGGAATACGTCCTGAAAGGATTGGGAATCAAGCAACGATTCCATGCTGTCTTTCATCCGCAATCAGCAGGTTTAGTAGAACGATACAATGCAACTCTGAAGCTGAAGCTAGCAAAGATAGTGGCATCTACATCTCTGAAATGGCCGGACGCTTTGCCTCTGGCATTGCTGTCCATTCGGTCAGTGCCACATTCTCGATCTGGCCTCACACCCTACGAAGTGGTGTTTGGAAGGCCTATGAATATTTGGGGAGTTCCAAAACCTCGTTTGATACATGATATGCCTTGTATAATGATGAACGATTATCTGGCACGATTAACAAATTATTTGCTTTCTATCCATCAACAGGTTCGAGAGGCGCTCCCTGATAACTCCACTGGTGAGGCTCACGATCTCCGCCCTGGGGACCACGTGATGGTCAAAGTATTTGAACGATCCAGCAGTTTGGAACCGAGATGGCATGGCCCTGAGCAAGTGCTGCTGGCTACGCGAACTGCTGTGAGAGTCACTAACAAGAAGCGGTGGATACATTCAACGCACTGCCGACGTGTCTCTCCGGATCTGGTGAGCCCTGTGGTGCTATCCGACTACAGAAAGATTTTGGATACAGAAAAGAGCCCAGCTGTCACGCCTGATGAATTGGAGGGAGCCTTCCCGGACCACGTTGTTTCTGATAAAGTGAAGTACAATCTACGCCCCAGGAAATAAGATTCCTTTTATGTTTTTGAAACTGGTTGGTAACCGCTCTGAGGTTTGTGAAACGGAAGCCGGGAATATCAAGGGGGGGGGATCAGTTCTGCCCAGTGTAGCGACACCCGTCTTGAATCCCGGAGAACAAATCAACGGCAGCCTCGGTTCAGAACCATCGTTTTTATTTTTCCCGCTTAGTGTTGTTTTCTTGAAGAGTATTGTTTTGTGAACTATGGCATCTCCTTCGACACGAAGAGGGAGAATTCTTGGTGTTGTTTTGTTTGTCTTGACCGTAGTGGTGATCGCAGTATTAGCTTGGACTATAGAACTGTTGTTTCCTGTACGAGAACATTTGCTGCCCACCACTCCAAGTCCATCTGAACATTTTCATTTCACTCTGCCTTTTCACGAAGAAAGACATAGGCAGACTTATTTGAATAACAGCTTTATTAAGATTTTGCATCATACTCATAACATGACCAACACGTCCAATTGTTGGGTATGTGGAATGTTGCCCGGACATCAGAAGAAGGGAGGAACACCACTCATTCCTCTCCCGTTTTCTCATAATGGTTCTTGTCATGCTTGGTACACTCTTCTTTTTACTCTGCGATGGCCAACGAAAGGTGGACTACTTTTTCGGTTGAATAAAATATGTTATAACGACAAAGACGGCTATCCACATGCTGAAGGAACTAAGTTTGAATGGGAAGAGTACCGTCCGGACAATGTTTCTACACCTCGTGTATATACGAATCAAAGACTTATAAATGTGACGAGCTCGCATATGATAACAGTCATTGATACAAAAGCAGATTTGTGTATTAGAAATAAAGGTACAATCCCTGTAGGCCGCAGTGAATGTAATATTACACTTACCTTTGATACACCAATTGGAATTGCATTTGTAGCTTCACATAACACATATTTCATTTGTGGAAATAAGGGATACCATCGTCTACCATTGGGATGGTTGGGAACGTGTTATATAGCTTTTGTATTACCACCTGTATTTATTGCTCCTCCCATGTACCACAATGATTACGTTCTGTACCATGATTTCATACTAAACAGGGTCAAACGAACAGTAGATCTTGATGAAATAGACCAGACCGATACCACTTTACAACAATATGTAGATTTCAATTTGGGGTTATTCTCATTCGTAGGAGCTGCACTGAATAGCAGGAAGATCAGGCGGCTTACGCGTGTGGTGGAAGCAGTCGCTAACGAAACTGCCTCCGCTTTAGGGAATATTACTGAGGAATTGCAAATTACCAGAATTGTGGCGCTCCAGAATCGAATGGTTCTAGATGTGATACTAGCTGATAGAGGTGGAGCATGCCGCGTCATCGGAAGTAGTTGTTGCGTGTACGTACCAGATAACTCACCTTCTGTATATGATTCGATTACAAAATTACATAAGATAGCTGCTGAGATCCACCCAGAAAATGGAACATGGACCTTTTCTGGTTGGTTCTGGACCCTGCTTAGTACTTGGGGTTGGAAATTATTAACGATTCTCTGTGTTTTTATTGGAGTACTATTTTTCCTTTGTCTATGTATTCAATGTGGCCCTACATTATGTTCTGTATGTATCACAGCCTGTATTCCGTCCAAACGAGCTATTGATAAGCAAGAGAAACTGATCAATGATGAAGTATTGAAAATAATGGCTATTAACATTGAGGATGAACATTCTGACTACGTCCACTATGAGGTAGCTTTTGCTAAACGCTAAAAGGGCCGTCTGTCGTGTTTTGGCAGCTCCTGAGTTAGCGTTTAGCACAGCTACACGGTCTTTTCTGTTAACTTGACCAAAACGAACGGGGCCATTTTGAATCCCTCTGACTTCCGTTTCCTATGAACACGCTGCCTCGTGGTCAGTGTGCCCTTTCGTCCTTTCTCGATACCCATGGTCACTATTCTGCTCGGCAACAGGCTATTTTTAGTACTGGTCAAGCGCACATGCGCACTATGCATCAACTGGTCACTCTTTAGGAATGTTCACACTAACTGACCAGTGCCGTTGAACTCCTCCCACGTGCTGGCTGTGTTCCAAAAATGACCTTATATGTACCTAAAATGTGTAACTTGTAACCGCCTACCTTTTTATTGCTATTAAACTATATAAAAGAGGTCGCGCACCGATGTTCGGTGTGCTACTTCTTACATTGCCGAAGGGTGCTGTAGGAATGTATCACCACCCCATGGGGTCTTAATAAACTTGTCTTTTACCTTTTCCAGTGTCCGTGCCAACTTCTATACTAAGGCGTTCGAGAGTTTAGCAGAGTATGTAGGCCTGATTTGAACCCAACACCACAGTTCTCTCCCTCTAAAGAGCTCTGCTGACATGGTTCTCTGGCTCTAAAGCAGTTCTGCTGATTTGGTTAAAGCAGTTCTGCTGATTTGGCTGTCTAAAGCAGCTCTGTTGACCTGGTTTCTCTGGCTCTACAGCAGCTCTGCTGACCTGGTTTTCGGCCTCCAGAGCATCTCTGCTGACCTGGGTCTCTGACTCTAGAGCAGCCCTGCTGACCTGGTTCTCTGGCTCTATAGCAGCTCTGCTGACTTGGTTCTCTCCCTCTAAAGCAGCTCTGCTGACCTGGTTTCTCTGACTCTACAGCAGGTCAGCTGACCTGGTTCTCTCGCTCTAGAGCAGCTCTGCTGACCTAGTTCTTAGCCTGTAGAGCAGCTCTGTTGATCTGGTTCTCTGCCTCTATAACAGCTCTGATGACCTGGTTCTCTCCCTCTAAAGCAGCTCCGCTGACTTAGTTCTCTGGCTCTAAAGCAGCTCTAATTACCTGGTTTCTCTGGCTCTAGAGCAGCTCTGCTGACCTGGTTCTCTGGTTCCAAAGAAGCCCTGCTGACCTGGTTCTCTCTCTCTAAAGCAGCTCTGCTGACCTGGTTCTCTATCTGTAAAGTAGCTCTGCTAAACTGGTTCTCTGGCTCTAAAGCAGCTCTGCTGACCTCGTTCTCTCCCTCTCAATTAGCTCTGCTGACCTGGTTCTCTGCCTCTAGAGCAGCTCTGCTGACCTGGTTCCATGGCTCTAAAGCAGCTCTGCTGAACTGGTTCTCTTGCTCTAGAGCAGCTCTGCTCACCTGGTTCTCTGGCTCTAAACCAGCTTTACTGACCTTGTTTTTCTGGTGCTACAGCAGCTCTGCTGACTTGGTTCTCTGGCTCCAGAGAAACTCTGCTGGCCTGGTTCTCTGGCTTAAAAGCAGGTCTGGTGGCCTGGTTCTCTTGTTCTAGAGCAGCTCTGCTGACCTGGTTCTCTGGCTCTAAAGCAGCTCTGACGACCCTGATCTATGGCTCTAAAGCAGCTCTGCTGACATGGGTCTCTGGCTCTAGAGCAGCTCTGCTGATCTGGTTCTCTCCCTCTAGAGCAGCTCTGCTAACCTTGTTCTCTCCCTGTAAAGCAGCTCTACTGACCTGGTTCTCTGCCTCTAAAGCAGCCCTGCTGATCTGGTTCTCTGGCTCTAAAGCAGCTCTGCTGACCTGGTTCTCTGGCTCTAAAGCAGCTCTGCAGACCAGTTTGTCTGGCTCTAAAGCAGCTCTGCTGGCCTGGTTCTCCCTCTAAAGCAGCTCTGCTGACCTGGTTTCTCTGGCTCTACAACAGCTCTGCTGACCTAGTTCTCTGGCTCTAGAGCAGTTCTGCTGACCTAGTTCCTAGGCTCTAGAGCAGCTCTGCTGACCTTGTTCCCTGACTCTACAGGAGGTCTGCTGACCTGGTTCTCTGGCTCTAGAGCAGCTCTGTGGACCTAGTTCTAAGGCTATGGAGCAGCTCTGCTGATCTGGTTCTCTGCCTCTACAACAGCTCTGATGACATGGTTCTCTGGCTCTAGAGCAGCTGTGCTGACCTGGTTCTCTCCCTCTAGAGCAGCTCTGCTAACCTTGTTCTCTCCCTCTAAAGCAGCTCTGCTGACCTGGTCTCTCTGGCTCTACAGCAGCTCTGCTGACCTGGTTTTCGGCCTCCAGAGCATCTCTGCTGACCTGGGTCTCTGTCTCTAGAGGAGCTCTGCTGACCTGGTTCTCTCCTTCTAAAGCAGCTCGGATTGACCTGTTTTCCCTGGCTCTACAGGAGGTCTGCTGACCTGGTTCTCTCCCTCTAGAGCAGCTCTCCTAACCCGGTTCTCTCCCTCTAAAGCAGCTCTGCTGACCTGGTTTCTTTGGCTCTACATCAGCTCTGCTGATCTGGTTTTTAGCCTCCAGAGCATCTCTGCTGACCTGGTTCTCTGTCTCTAGAGCAGCTCTGCTGACCTGGTTCTCTCCCTCTAAAGCAGCTCTGATTACCTGTTTTCCCTGGCTCTACAGCAGGTCTGCTGACCTGGTTCTCTGGCTCTAGAGCAGCTCTGCTGACCTAGTTCTTAGGCTATAGAGCAGCTCTGCTGATCTGGTTCTCTGTCTCTAAAGCAGCTCTGCCGACCCTGATCTATGGCTCTAAAGCAGCTCTGCTGACATGGGTCTCTGGCTCTAGAGCAGCTTTGCTAACCTTGTTCTCTCCCTGTAAAGCAGCTCTACTGACCTGGTTTCTCTGGCTCTTCAGCAGCTCTGCAGACCAGTTTGTCTGGCTCTAAAGCAGCTCTGCTGGCCTGGTTCTCCCTCTAAAGCAGCTCTGCTGACCTGGTTTCTCTGGCTCTACAACAGCTCTGCTGACCTAGTTCTCTGGCTCTAGAGCAGTTCTGCTGACCTAGTTCCTAGGCTCTAGAGCAGCTCTGCTGACCTGGTTCCCTGACTCTACAGGAGGTCTGCTGACCTGGTTCTCTGGCTCTAGAGCAGCTCTGTGGACCTAGTTCTAAGGCTATGGAGCAGCTCTGCTGATCTAGTTCTCTGCCTCTACAACAGCTCTGATGACATGGTTCTCTGGCTCTAGAGCAGCTGTGCTGACCTGGTTCTCTACCTCTAGAGCAGCTCTGCTAACCTGGTTCTCTCCCTCTAAAGCAGCTCTGCTGACCTGGTTTCTCTGGCTCTACAGCAGCTCTGCTGACCTGGTTTTCGGCCTCCAGAGCATCTCTGCTGACCTGGGTCTCTGTCTCTAGAGCAGCTCTGCTGACCTGGTTCTCTCCTTCTAAAGCAGCTCGGATTGACCTGTTTTCCCTGACTCTACAGGAGGTCTGCTGACCTGGTTCTCTGGCTCTAGAGCAGCTCTGTGGACCTAGTTCTAAGGCTATGGAGCAGCTCTGCTGATCTGGTTCTCTGCCTCTACAACAGCTCTGATGACATGGTTCTCTGGCTCTAGAGCAGCTGTACTGACCTGGTTCTCTCCCTCTAGAACAGCTCTGCTAACCTGGTTCTCTCCCTCTAAAGCAGCTCTGCTGACCTGGTTTCTCTGGCTCTACAGCAGCTCTGCTGACCTGGTTTTCGGCCTCCAGAGCATCTCTGCTGACCTGGGTCTCTGTCTCTAGAGCAGCTCTGCTGACCTGGTTCTCTCCTTCTAAAGCAGCTCGGATTGACCTGTTTTCCCTGGCTCTACAGCAGGTCTGCTGACCTGGTTCTCTGGCTCTAGAGCAGCTCGGCTGACCTAGTTCCTAGGCCATAGAGCAGCTTTGCTGATCTGGTTCTCTGGCTCTAAAGAGGCTCTGCTGACCCGGATCTATGGCTCTAAAGCAGCTCTGCTGACATGGTTCTCTGGCTCCAGGGCAGCTCTGCTGACCTGGTTCTCTCGCTCTAGAGCAGCTCTGCTGACCTGGTTTCCCTGACTCTACAGCAGGTCTGCTGACCTGGTTCTCTCGCTTTAGCGCAGCTCTGCTGACCTAGTTCTTAGGCTATAGAGCAGCTCTGTTGATCTTTTTCTCTGGCTCTATAACAGCTTTGATGACCTGGTTCTCTGGCTCTAAAGCAGCTCTGCTGACCCGCTTCTATGGCTCTAAAGCAGCTCTGCTGACATGTTTCTTTGGCTCTAGAGCAGCTCTGCTGACCTGGTTCTCTGGCTCTAAAGCAGCTCTGCTGAACTGGTTCTCTTGTTCTAGAGCAGCTCTGCTGACCTGGTTCTCTTGTTCTAGAGCAGCTCGGCTTACCTGGTTCTCTTGCTGTAAAGCAGCTCTGCTGACTTGGTTCTCTCCCTCTAAATCAGCTCTGCTGACCTGGTTCTCTGCCTCTACAGCAGCTCAGCCAGCACAGTTCTATGTCTTCTGTGGAAAAGTAAATTTTGCCATGTTCTGTGTCCCTACGTGTTCCCCATCCTGTGTTATGTGTGCATGATTAATATGCATATGTATTCCCCATGTTCGATTAAAGACGCAATTACAGTTGTGTCCATCTCTAGTATGCTAGTTTCCAGTTCTCGTGAAAGCTACGAGTATTAGGCCTATGTAAAGTTACGTTGCCACGTTTCTCAGTGTGCACGTTATTTCATTGTAAAGTCCCCGTTTCTAGGCCTCAAAAGGGCCCGGACACCAGATTCAGCTCCTGTCTCCTGAGCCCTCGCTGGTTTCTCTGGCTCTACAACAGCTCTGCTGACCTAGTTCTCTGGCTCTAGAGCAGTTCTGCTGACCTAGTTCCTAGGCTCTAGAGCAGCTCTGCTGACCTGGTTCCCTGACTCTACAGGAGGTCTGCTGACCTGGTTCTCTGGCTCTAGAGCAGCTCTGTGGACCTAGTTCTAAGGCTATGGAGCAGCTCTGCTGATCTGGTTCTCTGCCTCTACAACAGCTCTGATGACATGGTTCTCTGGCTCTAGAGCAGCTGTACTGACCTGGTTCTCTCCCTCTAGAACAGCTCTGCTAACCTGGTTCTCTCCCTCTAAAGCAGCTCTGCTGACCTGGTTTCTCTGGCTCTACAGCAGCTCTGCTGACCTGGTTTTCGGCCTCCAGAGCATCTCTGCTGACCTGGGTCTCTGTCTCTAGAGCAGCTCTGCTGACCTGGTTCTCTCCTTCTAAAGCAGCTCGGATTGACCTGTTTTCCCTGGCTCTACAGCAGGTCTGCTGACCTGGTTCTCTGGCTCTAGAGCAGCTCGGCTGACCTAGTTCCTAGGCCATAGAGCAGCTTTGCTGATCTGGTTCTCTGGCTCTAAAGAGGCTCTGCTGACCCGGATCTATGGCTCTAAAGCAGCTCTGCTGACATGGTTCTCTGGCTCCAGGGCAGCTCTGCTGACCTGGTTCTCTCGCTCTAGAGCAGCTCTGCTGACCTGGTTTCCCTGACTCTACAGCAGGTCTGCTGACCTGGTTCTCTCGCTTTAGCGCAGCTCTGCTGACCTAGTTCTTAGGCTATAGAGCAGCTCTGTTGATCTTTTTCTCTGGCTCTATAACAGCTTTGATGACCTGGTTCTCTGGCTCTAAAGCAGCTCTGCTGACCCGCTTCTATGGCTCTAAAGCAGCTCTGCTGACATGTTTCTTTGGCTCTAGAGCAGCTCTGCTGACCTGGTTCTCTGGCTCTAAAGCAGCTCTGCTGAACTGGTTCTCTTGTTCTAGAGCAGCTCTGCTGACCTGGTTCTCTTGTTCTAGAGCAGCTCGGCTTACCTGGTTCTCTTGCTGTAAAGCAGCTCTGCTGACTTGGTTCTCTCCCTCTAAATCAGCTCTGCTGACCTGGTTCTCTGCCTCTACAGCAGCTCAGCCAGCACAGTTCTATGTCTTCTGTGGAAAAGTAAATTTTGCCATGTTCTGTGTCCCTACGTGTTCCCCATCCTGTGTTATGTGTGCATGATTAATATGCATATGTATTCCCCATGTTCGATTAAAGACGCAATTACAGTTGTGTCCATCTCTAGTATGCTAGTTTCCAGTTCTCGTGAAAGCTACGAGTATTAGGCCTATGTAAAGTTACGTTGCCACGTTTCTCAGTGTGCACGTTATTTCATTGTAAAGTCCCCGTTTCTAGGCCTCAAAAGGGCCCGGACACCAGATTCAGCTCCTGTCTCCTGAGCCCTCGCTGAGGAGCGATACAGCCCCCACCTGTGTTCCTGACCCTTCACTTACTTCCTGCCTCACAGTGCCCGGCCCAGCCTGGTTTTGCCTACGAGTCTGCCAAGAGTATGTTAGGATTCTAGTTATCAGTCCAGCCCTCCTTCTCTGCATTCCTAAGCTACTGAATCGCATCAATAGTTTCCGTCATCGTCTAGCCTTTATGTCTCCACATAAGAGAAATACTGTATTAATGGTCATTTAATGTTCTTCATCACGCACTACATGTAGAATAATGCATGCACCAGTCTTAGAGTCTGTTAGCCTTTACCCCGATAACTTTTGGATTCTATCAACATGTTCTCTAAACATCAGATACTAGATATTGTTTAGGCACATGTCGCCCTGACTCTCCAGACTTCAGTCTCTGCTCCTAGCACAGAGTTCATAGCCCCCAGCTTCTCCTAGTAACACGTCATTGTCAGTTTGCGCGCACCATTAGGTTAGAGGTCCTGGCTCCTTAGGTAGCCCCCTCCATGTTTCCGCCCCATTTATGACATATTCTGTTACGTTTACATCACATGTCTATGTATACGCCTCCTGTTACACCTACTTTCACCCTTATCTTTCGCGACTGCTATTGACCACACCCACTGCTCCGCCTATTGTATGTATTGCAATGCAACTGTTTTAGTATATATGCTTGTACACTGTTATTAAATGTTACGCCAGTCCAATCCTGTCCCAGGCAGCGCTGCCATCCTATTCCTGTGCAGGTTGTCCTGTTCCTGTCCTTTATGCTGTATTAAACCTGCAAACTCCTACTACCTCGAATCTTGACTCTTATTTATTGAGCTATCTGTTATTACTATGTCCAGTCAAACCTAGATCCGGTATTATTTATTTATATACCACATAATGGCGCCCGAACAGGGACTTGCCCTTTCCCCACGCGCCGGTGAAGCCACGTATGCCCCCTGATCCTCTGCAGCCGTGACGGAACCATACCGTGCACGTGCAGATATTTCTGCTTCAAGTATCCCTCAGGCCCACGGAGGAGACGGAGGTTGCGGTCCAGCATCCAGACGAGGCGGTGGAGGAACGCGGCGAGTCCCGACCAGAGCCCAAGCCGAGAGTCCAAGGTCCGAGGTATCCGGAGGCCCACCCGTAACAGAAGTCCGAAGTGTGTCCGTCCGGCGTTGAAGCAGTCCAGTCCGAGGCCTTCCGTTCTTGCTGCCCGGTGAGTACCGTTGCTGGGGTAGTATCTAGACAGGGTCAATCTAATTGTCTCTGGTCCGAGGGGTTTGGTGGTACACAGATCCCAAAACGAAGTGTCCACTTCGGTGGATGCGGGTCCTGACGTGTCTCTTTATGAGACCGGTAAGTTTCGTACTGTTTCAGCAGTGCATCTAGTTTCTGTTCTAGTCAGTTCTGTTCTCGAGAAAATTCATGTATTCTGTTTTCCGTATTCCAGGTAGTATTCTGTTCGAACTGTTATTTTAAATGTTCTTCATGTATTTTAATGTCGTGGTATGAAAGTGGTGTAATTATCGTGTTCATTGTGTATTATATTGTGTCTAGATTACAGTTCCGTCATGCCGTTGTTCTCGAAACTACGTCAGTTAAAAACCAGAAAAGGTCTGTTAGAAGCAGCAGTTCCTGTCCCGCCTAGGGACAGTCCAGGTCATTTTATGTATCAGAAGCATGGCATAAGTGCCATATTATATCTAGATTTATGGGTAGAGTATACCAAACAGTTAGAAGAAAAGTATAGATGGCCCGTATCAGGTACGTGGGATGCCGAGTGCATCATGCGAGTAGAAGAAGCATTATGGAAAAAGAAAGCCAGACAGTCACAGAAAGATGCCATCGAGTTATGGCGCAAAGAAACTCATAAAAGAACCGAAAAAGAAATCAGAAAGTCAGAATTAAGTAAAGAATCCTTAGAACGAGCCCAAGAAAGGGAATTAATCGAGATAGGTGAACGAGTCAAAACCGAACAGTCCGACAGACAGAGGAATGCCCTCATTAAGGGTATGTATCCTCTTCTTGCCGAGGGCTTGCCAAAAGCAACCCCGGAGGCATCCAGTAATTTTCCGCCACCATTAGTTCCGACCAAGCTACGTCACAAACCGACCGCAGCCGATATTTTCATCTCGTCCTATTTGGACGACACAGTCCCAGAATATGCAAATCCTGTTCCGCCAGCTCCTGTAAATAATGTAAATCCTGCTCCTCCAGTCACCGGAGTACCTGCTACGGTACCCCCGGTCCAGCCCACATTACAATTTCCCACCGCGCCAGCACGAAGAGTATCAGTCGACGATTCTAGTTTAGGGGCCGCAGGAGGAGGTCCTCCTGGTACCCCGCCGCCACACCAACGTGTAACGTTAGTCGAGTTACATGAATGTGCGTTACAGCGCACGCCCAAATATAAGTCCGTTGCAGATATCCGACGAGCTCTCACTGAATGCCGCTATGATCCAGTCGCAGGTGATGATAGTACAGTTATATATTCCATCCGTGTAAGACGGGTGACCGGGTATTTGGATACCCTACCGAATATGAAAGAAGATCTAGACAGAATATATCGTTTCATCCGTACAGGGGATGATCCAGAAAGTATTGGCGAAGCCATGTCTCAAAGGAAAGCTGAGATCCAGCTCATGTTATTAAAGTTTCTGATTAATTGTTTAATAAGGGAACAAGATTACCCGACCAAAGATCCGGCCGAAATGAGAATCCTGACAAGGTGGAGTGATAATATAGCCGAGGGTAAACACAGAACTATCAGTAGTATAGAGAGTATGTACAAGAGAATTCGTAAGGAAATAATAAAGTTACACGAACAACGTAAAGCAGCACAAGTAAGCGAGAAAGAGAATGACTCTTCTACTGAAGAGGTAGACGACGAGAATCCCGCCAGAATAGCGTATGTAGGAAAATCTAGATTTCCAAACCGCCATTTACGCCTAAAACACAAGTCAGTTTTTCATCATCCAGCACCAGAACAAGGTTCTCTAGAACAAGTATTTCAAGCTACCGATCACATTCTGAAATCACGAATCGGTTACAGTGAGTTAAGTACTATGCATGAACAAGAACTAGCCCGATCAGCAGTCCGATGGATTACTGATTCTACCACTTTTCCAGATGAAATAGTGGCACAAATGTTTCTGAAACTGCCCCCAGCCGAGCAACGACTGGTGGGTATGTATATGATCCAGCACCTCATTACTCTGTATGAGGGTCAACATTCTGATCCAGGTCCGTTACACGATGTCCTGAACGAGCTACTCCAGTATAGATGGAAAGGTTTAGGTACCGATTTAATTAGTGTCATTCTAGAACAGCGCCATAAATATAGTGCGTTCTTGAACCCTCATTTTGTTCATGTCTCACCTCCAGAAAGTAAACCGTTTTACATAGATAGACAGAATCCGTTACGAGAAGTACACCCAGTCAGGACAGCAGATGGTGAAATGCAACGAGTATTTGTTTACACCCCGATTACAAAGATGGAACTCTTAGAGATGAAGAAATTAATTCCCTGTCATGACAAAGATCCAGCAGGGTTCCACCGAGAATTAAAAGACATGCTCCGTATGGGAGAATACACGTATCCAGATATTATTAAAATGTTAAAGGTCCTGTTGCCTGCGGGCATATACGAGAAACTCAAGGAAAAAGAATGGGAGGTGGGAGAGAAAAAGATCGATTGGGCAGTTCTAGAAGCTGAAGATAAGATACGAGTACCAGGTACCGGTCTTGGAGAGAAATGTAAAGAATTACCTGAATTATTAATACAAGTTTTGCCCAGATTGTTAGCCACTAAAAAGGAAGACTGGGATGCAATCTCAGCCTGTAAACAGAAACAAGACGAAGACACTAGTGATTTTTATTCTAGATTCGAGAAATGCTTTATTATAAACAGTGGCTTGAAGACGAGTAGCGAGTCGTACCCTCATCTTTTTGTTACTAAATTAGTCGAGAATTCAAGTCCACAAGTTAAGAATCGAGTTTTGAAAGTCGAAAGTACATGGCAAGCTAGTACCCCGTCCCAGATGTTACAGATGCTCCAGTACCACCAGAATAGAATCAGAGAAGAGCAAGAACACGAGAGGAAACGTATGAAAGACACGAAAATGAAAGTACTAGTTGCACAATCTGTTCCACAAGACAGTCAGAAGAGGGGTCCGAATCAAGCCAGTCATCCTGCAGCTCCCGTTAAAGGGACATGCAATTATTGTAAACAGCCAGGTCATTTAATAAATGAGTGTGCAGTCCTGAAACACAATATAGCTACTGGTAAGACTAAAGAAAGACCACGTCCGCCTAGACAAGAACAAGTTTCACAGACTTCTCAGCCACAGAATGCACAACAGACAGTTCCAGCACCGCAGCCTATTGCTGCAACACAGCATGTTACACAGCAGATGTACCAGTATGCACAGTCCGAGTATCCAGAGTATCAACAGTACTCATGAAACAGCCTAGAGAGGGAGGTAGGCTTGCCTCTCATCGAGATTCCTGTAGATCAAGAAGGTCCCTATGTTCATAGTCAAGTACTAGGGAAAGACAGAAAGTTTCTGATTGATACAGGGGCAAGTAGGACGACCATCAGTCACGCCGAAGTTCCAGGGGCTCCGCTCTCAGGCTCTAGAAATGTTTCCCTTGGATTTTCAGGAAAGCCTATTGTAAACGAGATATCTAAGCCAGTTACTCTAGAAGTAGGTCCATTGTCCCGCACTACTGATCTGTTACTTACGAAGTCATGTCCAGAAAATTTGTTAGGTATTAGGACACTGAAAGAATTAGGTGCAGTTATATGTTGTTCCCCCGAGGGAATACGACTGTTTCTACGTGACTTCAAGGGTCACTATGTATTACGAGATTTTGATCCGAGATTGTCTAATGTTCCGCAGCATCTATGGGCGCAAGGTCCAACTGATGTAGGTTATATGCAAATCACACCCCATCGTGTGACTCTCAAGCCAGGTGTAGTGTTACCACGAATCAGACAGTACAGATTGCCACCTGAGGCTGTAGCAGCCTTATCCAAAATTATTGACGAGCTCATGGCTCAAGGAGTAGTTGTAGAAACTGACTCCAATGTATGTAATTCTCCGATCATTCCAGTCATGAAACGTACTGATCCAGATGCACCGCCAGTATATCGATTAGTGATTGACCTTCGAGAACTCAATAAATGTATTATTCCCCAGTACCCAGTTGTCCCAGATATTTCTTCCCTATTGTCAGCCATTGATTCTGAAGCCTCATTTTTTACAGTCATAGACCTCAGGAACGCGTTTTTCAGTGTCCCCATTCATCCAGACAGCCAGTTTCTTTTCGGATTTTGTTTAAATGGAAGGAGCTATAAATTCACACGAGCTCCTCAAGGTTTCACAGAAAGTCCTAGCATTTACAGTCAAGCACTTAAGAGACAACTAGACAACATTCACATGCCAACAGATACTGCCCTGCTCCAGTATGTCGATGATCTACTGATCACAGCCCGTTCTGAACGTGCTTGCGAGCGAGCATCACTTACAGTCTTGTATTTCCTTGCCGAGATGGGGCACAAGGTGTCCCCTTCGAAGCTTCAATTCTGTGTCCAGCAAGTGATCTATTTAGGCCACTTACTGTCCAAGTGGGGTAGGCAGTTGACACCAGACCGTATCCAGTTAATAGCGAGTCTTCCTCAACCCAAGACACAGAAGGAGGTACGTGCTTTTATCGGCCTTACTTCTTATTGCAGACAATGGATTCCTCAGTATGCATTTCTAGCTAAACCACTGATACAGTTAACGACACAGGAGGCAGCCGTATCGACTGTCCTCCCTTGGACATCTGAACATACACTTAGTTTCAATGAGTTAAAGAAAGCTTTATGCCAAGCTCCAGTTTTAGCTACACCGAACTACAGTAAGCCTTTTACACTTTTCATCACAGAACGCGAAGGTACAGCATTATCTGTTCGCACACAAGATCAAGCAGGACAATACAAGCCCTGTGCTTATTTTTCGAGCACATTAGACCCAGTAGCCCAGGCTCTGCCTGCGTGCCTCAAGTCAGTTGCAGCCACAGCACTAGCTATCAGACAAAGTGATTCCATAGTATTAGGACACTCCCTGACAGTACAAGTTCCACACTCCGTGGAAGTTCTTTTAAACCGAACACAGACTCAGCACTTGACAATTGCACGTTTAACAGGTTATGAACTGACACTTTTCCAGCCACACATAGAAATCAGACGTTGCAACGTTCTGAATCCTGCTACACTATTACCGTCAGTTAATTCGAATCCTGCCACACACGACTGTGTGGAAGTAGTTAACACTATGACAAAGCCAAGACAAGATCTGACAGATATTCCATTACCAGACCCCGACCTGACACTTTATGTGGATGGTTCATGTATGAGAACAAGTACAGGAGAAATAATAGCCGCGTATGCAGTGACTACTGACACTGAAGTTATAGAAACACACCGTATTGACACCCTGTCTGCTCAAGCAGCAGAGCTAGTTGCTCTGACACAAGCCTGCATACACGCCAAGAACCTGAAAGTTAATGTTTATACAGATTCACGTTACGCATTTGGAGTCGTACACGACTTTGGAGTGCTCTGGCAGGAGAGAGGTTTCATGACTTCTCATGGAACCAAGATTCAGCATGGTCTCCTTATTCAAGCTCTGTTAGATGCCATACACTTACCGACATCTATTGCTATCATGAAATGCAAAGCACATACGAAAGTTACTGACACTATTTCCCAAGGTAATGATCTAGCAGATCGCACCGCCAAGCTTACAGCACAGACTCCAGACATTCCAGTTAATCCGACACAGACACTTACTCCAGATCCGACTACCTGTATGACAGTTAAGGACCCCACTCAAGATGTCATAGATATCCAGTTATATGCTACTCCCGAGGAAATCAAGAAATGGTCCGAACAAGGAGGGGTCCAGACAGATCAGGGATGGGTAACGAAGGGTAGAGCCACATGGTTTCTCCCCGACTCCATGGTTCAAGTCATTATCAATACCGCACATAGTCCAGCCCATTTAGGAGAAAAAGCTATGTTAGACAGTATCCAGAACATTTGGTTCAATAAGCATTTACGAGCTGCAGCCAAGCAGAAAGTCCGTACCTGTATGATATGTTGTCAGTTTAATCCAGGTAAAAGTGTCCCGGTGGAACAAGGTGGATTCCAGCCCCCTGACCACCCTTTTGAAGTCCTCCAGATGGATTATATTCAGATGGAGCGATGTCGAGGTTTCAAGTATGTCCTTGTAGTTGTATGCGCTTTGTCCAGGTGGACAGAAGCATATCCAGTCCCAGATTACACAGCCACGACCACTGCCAAGCAGTTGGTTCGTGAATTTTTCCCCCGCTACGGACTCCCTAGAGTCGTATATTCTGATAACGGCCAGCCATTCTCATCTGAGCTTATGAAACACATCTCCCTTTTGTTAGGGTACCAGTGGAAGTTCCATTGTGTACGCCATCCTGAAGCAGCCGGTCTCGTAGAGAGACATAACCAGACCCTGAAAATCCGTATTGCCAAAATATGTAAAGAGAAAGGTGTGGACTGGTTAGTTGCTCTGCCAGTCGCCTTGTTTTATATGCGCATGGTCGCACATTCCAGATCAGGTCTGTCCCCGTACGAGGTCGTATTCGGCCGCCCCCCTAATATGTGGGGTACACCTAGACCCCGAAGTATTACCGATGTTTCAAGTAATATGCTGACCGATTACCTAGCTTCCTTGATGTCTGCCCTACACTCTTGTCGTTCACAGGTTTCTGCCGCATTTCCAGACAATACCGAGGTGGCACCGCATGACATCGTTCCCGGATGTTTGGTCCTTGTAAGGAACTTTGATCGTTCAAGTCCGCTGGAGCCTCGCTGGAAGGAGCCAAAACAGGTCCTCCTGGCCACCCGTACTGCCGTCAAGCTGGAAGGCAGGAAGGGCTGGGTCCACCTGTCTCACGTGAAAAAGTTTTATGGATTAAAGACTGTTTCCAAGAACGTTTCCGAGGATTATAAAGACTGCCAAAGTACTATTCTTAAGGACTGTCCCGCAAAAGACTATGATACAAATCCCTCCCTGTTAGAGAAAACTCCGCAACAGGAGTATAAGCTAAAATTAAGGTCTAGTAAAATAAGTCAGCCAGTTTGATTGTCTAAGTCCTCCCCTAGGTGAAACGGTTAGACCGGTTTCTGACATGTATAAAATAGACCCCCATAGTGAGAGAGTTAGTCAAAACTCAATCCGATGTATCGTTTTTCTAAGTTTCATATTGTTTTTCAGCCTCATGATTACCTGCACAGGTTATGCATTTTATTTGTGTTTTCCAGTTTCTCATGTAAATAAGTCTTCTATTGCTACAGTAGAGCATACGTTTAGTGATCTGCCTCCTCATGAACTATCTTATCGTCTTGCTATGCGTAATAATTCCTTTATCCGCATGTTACATTATTCACACCAGACCAGCAATGCCACTAATTGTTGGGTGTGTGGTCGACTCCCCCCTTTCCAGACACCGAAGGGAGTTCTGCCACTCTTTCCTTATCCATTCTCACATAATGGTTCGTGTGGAGCATGGTCCACGTTAACGTCATCCTCAACAGATATGTCTTTTCTTAACAGTACATGTTTTCCAGACAAGCAAGGTCTTCCCCACAGAACAGGGTTAGATCTAGAAAATGAAGTTTATAATCTAGGTAATTATTCTTCGAATTTCATGGTCCTGAATGTTCAGTCTGATACTACTCCAGACTTACCTGCTATGTCAGTATTACCAGTCAAAGGCGAATTATGTGTCAGAAAGAATGGTTCCGTACATGTAGGCCATAGTGATTGTACTACTATTATCAAGTATAGTGACAGTAGGAAATCTATTTTCAAAGCTTCACGTCATTCTTATTTTGTTTGTGGTCAGACCGCATATGTTCGTCTGCCCCTCGATTGGGAGGGAACCTGTTACATTGCCTTCCTACTGCCACCAGTTTTTCTAGCCCCACCTGACTACCATAGGAATTCCCACCTAGTACATACTAGACACAAGAGAGATCTCCCGATTGTCGATTATACTGAAACCGCTCTAGAACAATACATAGATATCAATAAAGGTGTCTTCCCCTACTTAGGTACTGTCGTGAATAGTAAACTGATACGTAGATTAACGAGAACCCTTGAAGCAGTAGTGATTGAGACTACTTCTGCTCTAGGTAACTTGACCGAAGAGCAATCCTTTATGAGAATTGTCGTGCTTCAGAATCGTCTCGTCCTTGACGTCATACTGGCCGATAGGGGCGGGGCATGTAGAGTCATCGGATCTAGTTGCTGCATTTTCATTCCTAATAACGCGCCGTCCGTTTATTCAGCTATAACCAGACTCCATAATATTGCCCATATGTTACACCAAAATCCAGGCACCTGGACATGGTCCGGTTGGTTCTGGAATATAATTTCCGCCTGGGGATGGAAGGTGTTGTCATTTCTGGGTATTGCAGTAGCGATCATATTCGGTTGCTGCCTCTGTTTACAATGTGGCCCTGCGATTTGTGGCATTTGTGCTACCTCTTGTATTCGTAGCCCCAAGTCCCGTTCTAAATCCCGTTCCAAGAAAATTCGAGACGAGCAAATGATACTGTATGAAATGATAGAGGGTATCATGAATATTGATGTTTCCTGATGGAAACGTAGTGACAAGGAGGGAATGTGGAAAAGTAAATTTTGCCATGTTCTGTGTCCCTACGTGTTCCCCATCCTGTGTTATGTGTGCATGATTAATATGCATATGTATTCCCCATGTTCGATTAAAGACGCAATTACAGTTGTGTCCATCTCTAGTATGCTAGTTTCCAGTTCTCGTGAAAGCTACGAGTATTAGGCCTATGTAAAGTTACGTTGCCACGTTTCTCAGTGTGCACGTTATTTCATTGTAAAGTCCCCGTTTCTAGGCCTCAAAAGGGCCCGGACACCAGATTCAGCTCCTGTCTCCTGAGCCCTCGCTGAGGAGCGATACAGCCCCCACCTGTGTTCCTGACCCTTCACTTACTTCCTGCCTCACAGTGCCCGGCCCAGCCTGGTTTTGCCTACGAGTCTGCCAAGAGTATGTTATGATTCTAGTTATCAGTCCAGCCCTCCTTCTCTGCATTCCTAAGCTACTGAATCGCATCAATAGTTTCCGTCATCGTCTAGCCTTTATGTCTCCACATAAGAGAAATACTGTATTAATGGTCATTTAATGTTCTTCATCACGCACTACATGTAGAATAATGCATGCACCAGTCTTAGAGTCTGTTAGCCTTTACCCCGATAACTTTTGGATTCTATCAACATGTTCTCTAAACATCAGATACTAGATATTGTTTAGGCACATGTCGCCCTGACTCTCCAGACTTCAGTCTCTGCTCCTAGCACAGAGTTCATAGCCCCCAGCTTCTCCTAGTAACACGTCATTGTCAGTTTGCGCGCACCATTAGGTTAGAGGTCCCGGCTCCTTAGGTAGCCCCCTCCATGTTTCCGCCCCATTTATGACATATTCTGTTACGTTTACATCACATGTCTATGTATACGCCTCCTGTTACACCTACTTTCACCCTTATCTTTCGCGACTGCTATTGACCACACCCACTGCTCCGCCTATTGTATGTATTGCAATGCAACTGTTTTAGTATATATGCTTGTACACTGTTATTAAATGTTACGCCAGTCCAATCCTGTCCCAGGCAGCGCTGCCATCCTATTCCTGTGCAGGTTGTCCTGTTCCTGTCCTTTATGCTGTATTAAACCTGCAAACTCCTACTACCTCGAATCTTGACTCTTATTTATTGAGCTATCTGTTATTACTATGTCCAGTCAAACCTATGTCCAGTCAAACCTAGATCCGGTATTATTTATCTATATATACCACAGCTCTGCTGACCTGGTTCTCTGGCTCTAAAGCATCTCTGCTGACCTGGTTCTCTCCCTCTAAAGCAGCTCTGATGACCTGCTTTCTCTGGTTCTGGAGCAGCTCTGCTGACCTGGTTCTCTCCCTCTAAAGCAGCTCTGCTGACCTGGTTCTCTGGCTCTAAATCAGCTCTGCTGACCTGGTTCTCCCTCTAACACAGCTCTGCTGACCTGGTTTCTCCGGCTCTAAAGCAGATCTGCTGACCTGGTTTCTCTGGCTCTACAACAGCTCTGCTGACCTGGGTCTCCGGCTCTAGGGAAGATCTGCTGACCCAGTTCCTAGGCTCTAAAGCAAGTCTGATTACCTGGTTCTGTGGCTCTAAAGCAGCTCTGCTGACCTGGTTCTCTGGCTCTGGAGCAGCTCTGCTGACCTGGTTCTCTGGCTCTAAAGCAGCTCTGCTGACCTGGTTCTCTGGCTCTGGAGCAGCTCTGCTGACCTGGTTCTCTGGCTCTAAAGCAGCTCTGCTGGCCTGGTTCTCTCCCTCTAAAGAGCTCTGCTGACATGGTTCTCTGGCTCTAAAGCAGTTCTGCTGATTTGGTTAAAGCAGTTCTGCTGATTTGGTTGTCTAAAGCAGCTCTGTTGACCTGGTTTCTCTGGCTCTACAGCAGCTCTGCTGACCTGGTTTTCGGCCTCCAGAGCATCTCTGCTGACCTGGGTCTCTGACTCTAGAGCAGCCCTGCTGACCTGGTTCTCTGGCTCTATAGCAGCTCTGCTGACTTGGTTCTCTCCCTCTAAAGCAGCTCTGCTGACCTGGTTTCTCTGACTCTACAGCAGGTCTGCTGACCTGGTTCTCTCGCTCTAGAGCAGCTCTGCTGACCTAGTTCTTAGCCTGTAGAGCAGCTCTGTTGATCTGGTTCTCTGCCTCTATAACAGCTCTGATGACCTGGTTCTCTCCCTCTAAAGCAGCTCCGCTGACTTAGTTCTCTGGCTCTAAAGCAGCTCTAATTACCTGGTTTCTCTGGCTCTACAGCAGCTCTGCTGACCTGGTTCTCTGGTTCCAAAGAAGCCCTGCTGACCTGGTTCTCTCTCTCTAAAGCAGCTCTGCTGACCTGGTTCTCTATCTGTAAAGTAGCTCTGCTAAACTGGTTCTCTGGCTCTAAAGCAGCTCTGCTGACCTCGTTCTCTCCCTCTCAATTAGCTCTGCTGACCTGGTTCTCTGCCTCTAGAGCAGCTCTGCTGACCTGGTTCCATGGCTCTAAAGCAGCTCTGCTGAACTGGTTCTCTTGCTCTAGAGCAGCTCTGCTCACCTGGTTCTCTGGCTCTAAACCAGCTTTACTGACCTTGTTTTTCTGGTGCTACAGCAGCTCTGCTGACTTGGTTCTCTGGCTCCAGAGAAACTCTGCTGGCCTGGTTCTCTGGCTTAAAAGCAGGTCTGGTGGCCTGGTTCTCTTGTTCTAGAGCAGCTCTGCTGACCTGGTTCTCTGGCTCTAAAGCAGCTCTGACGACCCTGATCTATGGCTCTAAAGCAGCTCTGCTGACATGGGTCTCTGGCTCTAGAGCAGCTCTGCTGATCTGGTTCTCTCCCTCTAGAGCAGCTCTGCTAACCTTGTTCTCTCCCTGTAAAGCAGCTCTACTGACCTGGTTCTCTGCCTCTAAAGCAGCCCTGCTGGTCTGGTTCTCTGGCTCTAAAGCAGCTCTGCTGACCTGGTTCTCTGGCTCTAAAGCAGCTCTGCAGACCAGTTTGTCTGGCTCTAAAGCAGCTCTGCTGGCCTGGTTCTCCCTCTAAAGCAGCTCTGCTGACCTGGTTTCTCTGGCTCTACAACAGCTCTGCTGACCTAGTTCTCTGGCTCTAGAGCAGTTCTGCTGACCTAGTTCCTAGGCTCTAGAGCAGCTCTGCTGACCTTGTTCCCTGACTCTACAGGAGGTCTGCTGACCTGGTTCTCTGGCTCTAGAGCAGCTCTGTGGACCTAGTTCTAAGGCTATGGAGCAGCTCTGCTGATCTGGTTCTCTGCCTCTACAACAGCTCTGATGACATGGTTCTCTGGCTCTAGAGCAGCTGTGCTGACCTGGTTCTCTCCCTCTAGAGCAGCTCTGCTAACCTTGTTCTCTCCCTCTAAAGCAGCTCTGCTGACCTGGTCTCTCTGGCTCTACAGCAGCTCTGCTGACCTGGTTTTCGGCCTCCAGAGCATCTCTGCTGACCTGGGTCTCTGTCTCTAGAGGAGCTCTGCTGACCTGGTTCTCTCCTTCTAAAGCAGCTCGGATTGACCTGTTTTCCCTGGCTCTACAGGAGGTCTGCTGACCTGGTTCTCTCCCTCTAGAGCAGCTCTCCTAACCCGGTTCTCTCCCTCTAAAGCAGCTCTGCTGACCTGGTTTCTTTGGCTCTACATCAGCTCTGCTGATCTGGTTTTTAGCCTCCAGAGCATCTCTGCTGACCTGGTTCTCTGTCTCTAGAGCAGCTCTGCTGACCTGGTTCCATCCCTCTAAAGCAGCTCTGATTACCTGTTTTCCCTGGCTCTACAGCAGGTCTGCTGACCTGGTTCTCTGGCTCTAGAGCAGCTCTGCTGACCTAGTTCTTAGGCTATAGAGCAGCTCTGCTGATCTGGTTCTCTGTCTCTAAAGCAGCTCTGCCGACCCTGATCTATGGCTCTAAAGCAGCTCTGCTGACATGGGTCTCTGGCTCTAGAGCAGCTTTGCTAACCTTGTTCTCTCCCTGTAAAGCAGCTCTACTGACCTGGTTTCTCTGGCTCTTCAGCAGCTCTGCAGACCAGTTTGTCTGGCTCTAAAGCAGCTCTGCTGGCCTGGTTCTCCCTCTAAAGCAGCTCTGCTGACCTGGTTTCTCTGGCTCTACAACAGCTCTGCTGACCTAGTTCTCTGGCTCTAGAGCAGTTCTGCTGACCTAGTTCCTAGGCTCTAGAGCAGCTCTGCTGACCTGGTTCCCTGACTCTACAGGAGGTCTGCTGACCTGGTTCTCTGGCTCTAGAGCAGCTCTGTGGACCTAGTTCTAAGGCTATGGAGCAGCTCTGCTGATCTAGTTCTCTGCCTCTACAACAGCTCTGATGACATGGTTCTCTGGCTCTAGAGCAGCTGTGCTGACCTGGTTCTCTACCTCTAGAGCAGCTCTGCTAACCTGGTTCTCTCCCTCTAAAGCAGCTCTGCTGACCTGGTTTCTCTGGCTCTACAGCAGCTCTGCTGACCTGGTTTTCGGCCTCCAGAGCATCTCTGCTGACCTGGGTCTCTGTCTCTAGAGCAGCTCTGCTGACCTGGTTCTCTCCTTCTAAAGCAGCTCGGATTGACCTGTTTTCCCTGGCTCTACAACAGCTCTGATGACATGGTTCTCTGGCTCTAGAGCAGCTGTGCTGACCTGGTTCTCTCCCTCTAGAGCAGCTCTGCTAACCTGGTTCTCTCCCTCTAAAGCAGCTCTGCTGACCTGGTTTCTCTGGCTCTACAGCAGCTCTCCTGACCTGGTTTTCGGCCTCCAGAGCATCTCTGCTGACCTGGGTCTCTGTCTCTAAAGCAGCTCTGCTGACCTGGTTCTCTCCTTCTAAAGCAGCTCGGATTGACCTGTTTTCCCTGGCTCTACAGCAGGTCTGCTGACCTGGTTCTCTGGCTCTAGAGCAGCTCTGCTGACCTAGTTCTTAGGCTATAGAGCAGCTCTGCTGATGTGGTTCTCTGTCTCTAAAGCAGCTCTGCCGACACTGATCTATGGCTCTAAAGCAGCTCTGCTGACATGGGTCTCTGGCTCTAGAGCAGCTCTGCTGATCTCGTTCTCTCCCTCTAGAGCAGCTCTGCTAACCTTGTTCTCTCCCTGTAAAGCAGCTCTACTGACCTGGTTTCTCTGGCTCTACAGCAGCTCTGCAGACCAGTTTGTCTGGCTCTAAAGCAGCTCTGCTGGCCTGGTTCTCCCTCTAAAGCAGCTCTGCTGACCTGGTTTCTCTGGCTCTACAACAGCTCTGCTGACCTAGTTCTCTGGCTCTAGAGCAGTTCTGCTGACCTAGTTCCTAGGCTCTAGAGCAGCTCTGCTGACCTGGTTCCCTGACTCTACAGGGGGTCTGCTGACCTGGTTCTCTGGCTCTAGAGCAGCTCTGTGGACCTAGTTCTAAGGCTATGGAGCAGCTCTGCTGATCTGGTTCTCTGCCTCTACAACAGCTCTGATGACATGGTTCTCTGGCTCTAGAGCAGCTGTACTGACCTGGTTCTCTCCCTCTAGAACAGCTCTGCTAACCTGGTTCTCTCCCTCTAAAGCAGCTCTGATTACCTGTTTTCCCTCGCTCTACAGCAGGTCTGCTGACCTGGTTCTCTGGCTCTAGAGCAGCTCTGCTGACCTAGTTCTTAGGCTATAGAGCAGCTCTGCTGATGTGGTTCTCTGTCTCTAAAGCAGCTCTGCCGACACTGATCTATGGCTCTAAAGCAGCTCTGCTGACATGGGTCTCTGGCTCTAGAGCAGCTCTGCTGATCTCCTTCTCTCCCTCTAGAGCAGCTCTGCTAACCTTGTTCTCTCCCTGTAAAGCAGCTCTGCTGACCTGGTTTCTCTGACTCTACAGCAGGTCTGCTGACCTGGTTCTCTCGCTCTAGAGCAGCTCTGCTGACCTAGTTCTTAGCCTGTAGAGCAGCTCTGTTGATCTGGTTCTCTGCCTCTATAACAGCTCTGATGACCTGGTTCTCTCCCTCTAAAGCAGCTCCGCTGACTTAGTTCTCTGGCTCTAAAGCAGCTCTAATTACCTGGTTTCTCTGGCTCTACAGCAGCTCTGCTGACCTGGTTCTCTGGTTCCAAAGAAGCCCTGCTGACCTGGTTCTCTCTCTCTAAAGCAGCTCTGCTGACCTGGTTCTCTATCTGTAAAGTAGCTCTGCTAAACTGGTTCTCTGGCTCTAAAGCAGCTCTGCTGACCTCGTTCTCTCCCTCTCAATTAGCTCTGCTGACCTGGTTCTCTGCCTCTAGAGCAGCTCTGCTGACCTGGTTCCATGGCTCTAAAGCAGCTCTGCTGAACTGGTTCTCTTGCTCTAGAGCAGCTCTGCTCACCTGGTTCTCTGGCTCTAAACCAGCTTTACTGACCTTGTTTTTCTGGTGCTACAGCAGCTCTGCTGACTTGGTTCTCTGGCTCCAGAGAAACTCTGCTGGCCTGGTTCTCTGGCTTAAAAGCAGGTCTGGTGGCCTGGTTCTCTTGTTCTAGAGCAGCTCTGCTGACCTGGTTCTCTGGCTCTAAAGCAGCTCTGACGACCCTGATCTATGGCTCTAAAGCAGCTCTGCTGACATGGGTCTCTGGCTCTAGAGCAGCTCTGCTGATCTGGTTCTCTCCCTCTAGAGCAGCTCTGCTAACCTTGTTCTCTCCCTGTAAAGCAGCTCTACTGACCTGGTTCTCTGCCTCTAAAGCAGCCCTGCTGATCTGGTTCTCTGGCTCTAAAGCAGCTCTGCTGACCTGGTTCTCTGGCTCTAAAGCAGCTCTGCAGACCAGTTTGTCTGGCTCTAAAGCAGCTCTGCTGGCCTGGTTCTCCCTCTAAAGCAGCTCTGCTGACCTGGTTTCTCTGGCTCTACAACAGCTCTGCTGACCTAGTTCTCTGGCTCTAGAGCAGTTCTGCTGACCTAGTTCCTAGGCTCTAGAGCAGCTCTGCTGACCTTGTTCCCTGACTCTACAGGAGGTCTGCTGACCTGGTTCTCTGGCTCTAGAGCAGCTCTGTGGACCTAGTTCTAAGGCTATGGAGCAGCTCTGCTGATCTGGTTCTCTGCCTCTACAACAGCTCTGATGACATGGTTCTCTGGCTCTAGAGCAGCTGTGCTGACCTGGTTCTCTCCCTCTAGAGCAGCTCTGCTAACCTTGTTCTCTCCCTCTAAAGCAGCTCTGCTGACCTGGTCTCTCTGGCTCTACAGCAACTCTGCTGACCTGGTTTTCGGCCTCCAGAGCATCTCTGCTGACCTGGGTCTCTGTCTCTAGAGGAGCTCTGCTGACCTGGTTCTCTCCTTCTAAAGCAGCTCGGATTGACCTGTTTTCCCTGGCTCTACAGGAGGTCTGCTGACCTGGTTCTCTCCCTCTAGAGCAGCTCTCCTAACCCGGTTCTCTCCCTCTAAAGCAGCTCTGCTGACCTGGTTTCTTTGGCTCTACATCAGCTCTGCTGAACTGGTTCTCTTGCTCTAGAGCAGCTCTGCTCACCTGGTTCTCTGGCTCTAAACCAGCTTTACTGACCTTGTTTTTCTGGTGCTACAGCAGCTCTGCTGACTTGGTTCTCTGGCTCCAGAGAAACTCTGCTGGCCTGGTTCTCTGGCTTAAAAGCAGGTCTGGTGGCCTGGTTCTCTTGTTCTAGAGCAGCTCTGCTGACCTGGTTCTCTGGCTCTAAAGCAGCTCTGACGACCCTGATCTATGGCTCTAAAGCAGCTCTGCTGACATGGGTCTCTGGCTCTAGAGCAGCTCTGCTGATCTGGTTCTCTCCCTCTAGAGCAGCTCTGCTAACCTTGTTCTCTCCCTGTAAAGCAGCTCTACTGACCTGGTTCTCTGCCTCTAAAGCAGCCCTGCTGGTCTGGTTCTCTGGCTCTAAAGCAGCTCTGCTGACCTGGTTCTCTGGCTCTAAAGCAGCTCTGCAGACCAGTTTGTCTGGCTCTAAAGCAGCTCTGCTGGCCTGGTTCTCCCTCTAAAGCAGCTCTGCTGACCTGGTTTCTCTGGCTCTACAACAGCTCTGCTGACCTAGTTCTCTGGCTCTAGAGCAGTTCTGCTGACCTAGTTCCTAGGCTCTAGAGCAGCTCTGCTGACCTTGTTCCCTGACTCTACAGGAGGTCTGCTGACCTGGTTCTCTGGCTCTAGAGCAGCTCTGTGGACCTAGTTCTAAGGCTATGGAGCAGCTCTGCTGATCTGGTTCTCTGCCTCTACAACAGCTCTGATGACATGGTTCTCTGGCTCTAGAGCAGCTGTGCTGACCTGGTTCTCTCCCTCTAGAGCAGCTCTGCTAACCTTGTTCTCTCCCTCTAAAGCAGCTCTGCTGACCTGGTCTCTCTGGCTCTACAGCAGCTCTGCTGACCTGGTTTTCGGCCTCCAGAGCATCTCTGCTGACCTGGGTCTCTGTCTCTAGAGGAGCTCTGCTGACCTGGTTCTCTCCTTCTAAAGCAGCTCGGATTGACCTGTTTTCCCTGGCTCTACAGGAGGTCTGCTGACCTGGTTCTCTCCCTCTAGAGCAGCTCTCCTAACCCGGTTCTCTCCCTCTAAAGCAGCTCTGCTGACCTGGTTTCTTTGGCTCTACATCAGCTCTGCTGATCTGGTTTTTAGCCTCCAGAGCATCTCTGCTGACCTGGTTCTCTGTCTCTAGAGCAGCTCTGCTGACCTGGTTCTCTCCCTCTAAAGCAGCTCTGATTACCTGTTTTCCCTGGCTCTACAGCAGGTCTGCTGACCTGGTTCTCTGGCTCTAGAGCAGCTCTGCTGACCTAGTTCTTAGGCTATAGAGCAGCTCTGCTGATCTGGTTCTCTGTCTCTAAAGCAGCTCTGCCGACCCTGATCTATGGCTCTAAAGCAGCTCTGCTGACATGGGTCTCTGGCTCTAGAGCAGCTTTGCTAACCTTGTTCTCTCCCTGTAAAGCAGCTCTACTGACCTGGTTTCTCTGGCTCTTCAGCAGCTCTGCAGACCAGTTTGTCTGGCTCTAAAGCAGCTCTGCTGGCCTGGTTCTCCCTCTAAAGCAGCTCTGCTGACCTGGTTTCTCTGGCTCTACAACAGCTCTGCTGACCTAGTTCTCTGGCTCTAGAGCAGTTCTGCTGACCTAGTTCCTAGGCTCTAGAGCAGCTCTGCTGACCTGGTTCCCTGACTCTACAGGAGGTCTGCTGACCTGGTTCTCTGGCTCTAGAGCAGCTCTGTGGACCTAGTTCTAAGGCTATGGAGCAGCTCTGCTGATCTAGTTCTCTGCCTCTACAACAGCTCTGATGACATGGTTCTCTGGCTCTAGAGCAGCTGTGCTGACCTGGTTCTCTACCTCTAGAGCAGCTCTGCTAACCTGGTTCTCTCCCTCTAAAGCAGCTCTGCTGACCTGGTTTCTCTGGCTCTACAGCAGCTCTGCTGACCTGGTTTTCGGCCTCCAGAGCATCTCTGCTGACCTGGGTCTCTGTCTCTAGAGCAGCTCTGCTGACCTGGTTCTCTCCTTCTAAAGCAGCTCGGATTGACCTGTTTTCCCTGGCTCTACAACAGCTCTGATGACATGGTTCTCTGGCTCTAGAGCAGCTGTGCTGACCTGGTTCTCTCCCTCTAGAGCAGCTCTGCTAACCTGGTTCTCTCCCTCTAAAGCAGCTCTGCTGACCTGGTTTCTCTGGCTCTACAGCAGCTCTGCTGACCTGGTTTTCGGCCTCCAGAGCATCTCTGCTGACCTGGGTCTCTGTCTCTAAAGCAGCTCTGCTGACCTGGTTCTCTCCTTCTAAAGCAGCTCGGATTGACCTGTTTTCCCTGGCTCTACAGCAGGTCTGCTGACCTGGTTCTCTGGCTCTAGAGCAGCTCTGCTGACCTAGTTCTTAGGCTATAGAGCAGCTCTGCTGATGTGGTTCTCTGTCTCTAAAGCAGCTCTGCCGACACTGATCTATGGCTCTAAAGCAGCTCTGCTGACATGGGTCTCTGGCTCTAGAGCAGCTCTGCTGATCTCGTTCTCTCCCTCTAGAGCAGCTCTGCTAACCTTGTTCTCTCCCTGTAAAGCAGCTCTACTGACCTGGTTTCTCTGGCTCTACAGCAGCTCTGCAGACCAGTTTGTCTGGCTCTAAAGCAGCTCTGCTGGCCTGGTTCTCCCTCTAAAGCAGCTCTGCTGACCTGGTTTCTCTGGCTCTACAACAGCTCTGCTGACCTAGTTCTCTGGCTCTAGAGCAGTTCTGCTGACCTAGTTCCTAGGCTCTAGAGCAGCTCTGCTGACCTGGTTCCCTGACTCTACAGGGGGTCTGCTGACCTGGTTCTCTGGCTCTAGAGCAGCTCTGTGGACCTAGTTCTAAGGCTATGGAGCAGCTCTGCTGATCTGGTTCTCTGCCTCTACAACAGCTCTGATGACATGGTTCTCTGGCTCTAGAGCAGCTGTACTGACCTGGTTCTCTCCCTCTAGAACAGCTCTGCTAACCTGGTTCTCTCCCTCTAAAGCAGCTCTGATTACCTGTTTTCCCTGGCTCTACAGCAGGTCTGCTGACCTGGTTCTCTGGCTCTAGAGCAGCTCTGCTGACCTAGTTCTTAGGCTATAGAGCAGCTCTGCTGATGTGGTTCTCTGTCTCTAAAGCAGCTCTGCCGACACTGATCTATGGCTCTAAAGCAGCTCTGCTGACATGGGTCTCTGGCTCTAGAGCAGCTCTGCTGATCTCGTTCTCTCCCTCTAGAGCAGCTCTGCTAACCTTGTTCTCTCCCTGTAAAGCAGCTCTACTGACCTGGTTTCTCTGGCTCTACAGCAGCTCTGCAGACCAGTTTGTCTGGCTCTAAAGCAGCTCTGCTGGCCTGGTTCTCCCTCTAAAGCAGCTCTGCTGACCTGGTTTCTCTGGCTCTACAACAGCTCTGCTGACCTAGTTCTCTGGCTCTAGAGCAGTTCTGCTGACCTAGTTCCTAGGCTCTAGAGCAGCTCTGCTGACCTGGTTCCCTGACTCTACAGGGGGTCTGCTGACCTGGTTCTCTGGCTCTAGAGCAGCTCTGTGGACCTAGTTCTAAGGCTATGGAGCAGCTCTGCTGATCTGGTTCTCTGCCTCTACAACAGCTCTGATGACATGGTTCTCTGGCTCTAGAGCAGCTGTACTGACCTGGTTCTCTCCCTCTAGAGCAGCTCTGCTAACCTGGTTCTCTCCCTCTAAAGCAGCTCTGCTGACCTGGTTTCTCTGGCTCTACAGCAGCTCTGCTGACCTGGTTTTCGGCCTCCAGAGCATCTCTGCTGACCTGGGTCTCTGTCTCTAGAGCAGCTCTGCTGACCTGGTTCTCTCCTTCTAAAGCAGCTCGGATTGACCTGTTTTCCCTGGCTCTACAGCAGGTCTGCTGACCTGGTTCTCTGGCTCTAGAGCAGCTCGGCTGACCTAGTTCTTAGGCCATAGAGCAGCTTTGCTGATCTGGTTCTCTGGCTCTAAAGAGGCTCTGCTGACCCGGATCTATGGCTCTAAAGCAGCTCTGCTGACATGGTTCTCTGGCTCCAGGGCAGCTCTGCTGACCTGGTTCTCTCGCTCTAGAGCAGCTCTGCTGACCTGGTTTCCCTGACTCTACAGCAGGTCTGCTGACCTGGTTCTCTCGCTTTAGCGCAGCTCTGCTGACCTAGTTCTTAGGCTATAGAGCAGCTCTACTGATCTTTTTCTCTGGCTCTATAACAGCTTTGATGACCTGGTTCTCTGGCTCTAAAGCAGCTCTGCTGACCCGCTTCTATGGCTCTAAAGCAGCTCTGCTGACATGGTTCTTTGGCTCTAGAGCAGCTCTGCTGACCTGGTTCTCTGGCTCTAAAGCAGCTCTGCTGAACTGGTTCTCTTGTTCTAGAGCAGCTCTGCTGACCTGGTTCTCTTGTTCTAGAGCAGCTCGGCTTACCTGGTTCTCTTGCTGTAAAGCAGCTCTGCTGACTTGGTTCTCTCCCTCTAAATCAGCTCTGCTGACCTGGTTCTCTGCCTCTACAGCAGCTCAGCCAGCACGGTTCTATGTCTTCAAAGCAGCTCTGCTGACCTTGTTCTCTGGCTCTAAAGCATCTCTGCTGACCTGGTTCTCTCCCTCTAAAGCAGCTCTGATGACCTGCTTTCTCTGGTTCTGGAGCAGCTCTGCTGACCTGGTTCTCTCCCTCTAAAGCAGCTCTGCTGACCTGGTTCTCTGGCTCTAAATCAGCTCTGCTGACCCGGTTCTCCCTCTAACGCAGCTCTGCTGACCTGGTTTCTCTGGCTCTAAAGCAGATCTGCTGATCTGGTTTCTCTGGCTCTACAACAGCTCTGCTGACCTGGGTCTCCGGCTCTAGGGAAGATCTGCTGACCCAGTTCCTAGGCTCTAAAGCAAGTCTGATGACCTGGTTCTGTGGCTCTAAAGCAGCTCTGCTGACCTGGTTCTCTGGCTCTGGAGCAGCTCTGCTGACCTGGTTCTCCGGCTCTAAAGCAGCTCTGCTGACCTGGTTCTCTGGCTCTGGAGCAGCTCTGCTGACCTGGTTCTCTGGCTCTAAAGCAGCTCTGCTGGCCCGGTTCTCTGGCTCTAAAGCAGTTCTGCTGATTTGGTTGTCTCCCTCTAAAGCAGCTCTGTTGACCTGGTTTCTCTGGCTCTACAGCAGCTCTGCTGACCTGGTTTTCGGCCTCCAGAGCATCCCTGCTGACCTGGGTCTCTGACTCTAGAGCAGCCCTGCTGACCTGGTTCTCTGGCTCTATAGCAGCTCTGCTGACTTGGTTCTCTCCCTCTAAAGCAGCTCTGCTGACCTGGTTTCTCTGACTCTACAGCAGGTCTGCTGACCTGGTTCTCTCGCTCTAGAGCAGCTCTGCTGACCTAGTTCTTAGCCTGTAGAGCAGCTCTGTTGATCTGGTTCTCTGCCTCTATAACAGCTCTGATGACCTGGTTCTCTCCCTCTAAAGCAGCTCCGCTGACTTAGTTCTCTGGCTCTAAAGCAGCTCTAATTACCTGGTTTCTCTGGCTCTACAGCAGCTCTGCTGACCTGGTTCTCTGGTTCCAAAGAAGCCCTGCTGACCTGGTTCTCTCTCTCTAAAGCAGCTCTGCTGACCTGGTTCTCTATCTGTAAAGTAGCTCTGCTAAACTGGTTCTCTGGCTCTAAAGCAGCTCTGCTGACCTCGTTCTCTCCCTCTCAATTAGCTCTGTTGACCTGGTTCTCTGCTTCTAGAGCAGCTCTGCTGACCTGGTTCCATGGCTCTAAAGCAGCTCTGCTGAACTGGTTCTCTTGCTCTAGAGCAGCTCTGCTCACCTTGTTCTCTGGCTCTAAAACAGCTTTACTGACCTTGTTTTTCTGGTGCTACAGCAGCTCTGCTGACTTGGTTCTCTGGCTCCAGAGAAACTCTGCTGGCCTGGTTCTCTGGCTTAAAAGCAGGTCTGGTGGCCTGGTTTTCTTGTTCTAGAGCAGCTCTGCTGACCTGGTTCTCTGGCTCTAAAGCAGCTCTGACGACCCTGATCTATGGCTCTAAAGCAGCTCTGCTGACATGGGTCTCTGGCTCTAGAGCAGCTCTGCTGATCTGGTTCTCTCCCTCTAGAGCAGCTCTGCTAACCTTGTTCTCTCCCTGTAAAGCAGCTCTACTGACCTGGTTCTCTGCCTCTAAAGCAGCCCTGCTGATCTGGTTCTCTGGCTCTAAAGCAGCTCTGCTGACCTGGTTCTCTGGCTCTAAAGCAGCTCTGCAGACCAGTTTGTCTGGCTCTAAAGCAGCTCTGCTGGCCTGGTTCTCCCTCTAAAGCAGCTCTGCTGACCTGGTTTTTTCTGGCTCTACAACAGCTCTGCTGACCTAGTTCTCTGGCTCTAGAGCAGTTCTGCTGACCTAGTTCCTAGGCTCTAGAGCAGCTCTGCTGACCTTGTTCCCTGACTCTACAGGAGGTCTGCTGACCTGGTTCTCTGGCTCTAGAGCAGCTCTGTGGACCTAGTTCTAAGGCCATGGAGCAGCTCTGCTGATCTGGTTCTCTGCCTCTACAACAGCTCTGATGACATGGTACTCTGGCTCTAGAGCAGCTGTGCTGACCTGGTTCTCTCCCTCTAGAGCAGCTCTGCTAACCTTGTTCTCTCCCTCTAAAGCAGCTCTGCTGACCTGGTCTCTCTGGCTCTACAGCAGCTCTGCTGACCTGGTTTTCGGCCTCCAGAGCATCTCTGCTGACCTGGGTCTCTGTCTCTAGAGCAGCTCTGCTGACCTGGTTCTCTCCTTCTAAAGCAGCTCGGATTGACCTGTTTTCCCTGGCTCTACAGGAGGTCTGCTGACCTGGTTCTCTCCCTCTAGAGCAGCTCTCCTAACCCGGTTCTCTCCCTCTAAAGCAGCTCTGCTGACCTGGTTTCTTTGGCTCTACATCAGCTCTGCTGATCTGGTTTTTAGCCTCCAGAGCATCTCTGCTGACCTGGGTCTCTGTCTCTAGAGCAGCTCTGCTGACCTGGTTCTCTCCCTCTAAAGCAGCTCTGATTACCTGTTTTCCCTGGCTCTACAGCATGTCTGCTGACCTGGTTCTCTGGCTCTAGAGCAGCTCTGCTGACCTAGTTCTTAGGCTATAGAGCAGCTCTGCTGATCTGGTTCTCTGTCTCTAAAGCAGCTCTGCCGACCCTGATCTATGGCTCTAAAGCAGCTCTGCTGACATGGGTCTCTGGCTCTAGAGCAGCTCTGCTAACCTTGTTCTCTCCCTGTAAAGCAGCTCTACTGACCTGGTTTCTCTGGCTCTTCAGCAGCTCTGCAGACCAGTTTGTCTGGCTCTAAAGCAGCTCTGCTGGCCTGGTTCTCCCTCTAAAGCAGCTCTGCTGACCTGGTTTCTCTGGCTCTACAACAGCTCTGCTGACCTAGTTCTCTGGCTCTAGAGCAGTTCTGCTGACCTAGTTCCTAGGCTCTAGAGCAGCTCTGCTGACCTGGTTCCCTGACTCTACAGGAGGTCTGCTGACCTGGTTCTCTGGCTCTAGAGCAGCTCTGTGGACCTAGTTCTAAGGCTATGGAGCAGCTCTGCTGATCTAGTTCTCTGCCTCTACAACAGCTCTGATGACATGGTTCTCTGGCTCTAGAGCAGCTGTGCTGACCTGGTTCTCTACCTCTAGAGCAGCTCTGCTAACCTGGTTCTCTTCCTCTAAAGCAGCTCTGCTGACCTGGTTTCTCTGGCTCTACAGCAGCTCTGCTGACCTGGTTTTCGGCCTCCAGAGCATCTCTGCTGACCTGGGTCTCTGTCTCTAGAGCAGCTCTGCTGACCTGGTTCTCTCCTTCTAAAGCAGCTCGGATTGACCTGTTTTCCCTGGCTGTACAGCAGGTCTGCTGACCTGGTTCTCTGGCTCTAGAGCAGCTCTGTGGACCTAGTTCTAAGGCTATGGAGCAGCTCTGCTGATCTGGTTCTCTGCCTCTACAACAGCTCTGATGACATGGTTCTCTGGCTCTAGAGCAGCTGTGCTGACCTGGTTCTCTCCCTCTAGAGCAGCTCTGCTAACCTGGTTCTCTCCCTCTAAAGCAGCTCTGCTCACCTGGTTTCTCTGGCTCTACAGCAGCTCTGCTGACCTGGTTTTCGGCCTCCAGAGCATCTCTGCTGACCTTGGTCTCTGTCTCTAAAGCAGCTCTGCTGACCTGGTTCTCTCCTTCTAAAGCAGCTCGGATTGACCTGTTTTCCCTGGCTCTACAGGAGGTCTGCTGACCTGGTTCTCTCCCTCTAGAGCAGCTCTCCTAACCCGGTTCTCTCCCTCTAAAGCAGCTCTGCTGACCTGGTTTCTTTGGCTCTACATCAGCTCTGCTGATCTGGTTTTTAGCCTCCAGAGCATCTCTGCTGACCTGGGTCTCTGTCTCTAGAGCAGCTCTGCTGACCTGGTTCTCTCCCTCTAAAGCAGCTCTGATTACCTGTTTTCCCTGGCTCTACAGCAGGTCTGCTGACCTGGTTCTCTGGCTCTAGAGCAGCTCTGCTGACCTAGTTCTAAGGCTATAGAGCAGCTCTGCTGATGTGGTTCTCTGTCTCTAAAGCAGCTGTGCCGACACTGATCTATGGCTCTAAAGCAGCTCTGCTGACATGGGTCTCTGGCTCTAGAGCAGCTCTGCTGATCTCGTTCTCTCCCTCTAGAGCAGCTCTGCTAACCTTGTTCTCTCCCTGTAAAGCAGCTCTACTGACCTGGTTTCTCTGGCTCTACAGCAGCTCTGCAGACCAGTTTGTCTGGCTCTAAAGCAGCTCTGCTGGCCTGGTTCTCCCTCTAAAGCAGCTCTGCTGACCTGGTTTCTCTGGCTCTACAACAGCTCTGCTGACCTAGTTCTCTGGCTCTAGAGCAGTTCTGCTGACCTAGTTACTAGGCTCTAGAGCAGCTCTGCTGACCTGGTTCCCTGACTCTACAGGAGGTCTGCTGACCTGGTTCTCTGGCTCTAGAGCAGCTCTGTGGACCTAGTTCTAAGGCTATGGAGCAGCTCTGCTGATCTGGTTCTCTGCCTTTACAACAGCTCTGATGACATGGTTCTCTGGCTCTAGAGCAGCTGTACTGACCTGGTTCTCTCCCTCTAGAGCAGCTCTGCTAACCTGGTTCTCTCCCTCTAAAGCAGCTCTGCTGACCTGGTTTCTCTGGCTCTACAGCAGCTCTGCTGACCTGGTTTTCGGCCTCCAGAGCATCTCTGCTGACCTGGGTCTCTGTCTCTAGAGCAGCTCTGCTGACCTGGTTCTCTCCTTCTAAAGCAGCTCGGATTGACCTGTTTTCCCTGGCTCTACAGCAGGTCTGCTGACCTGGTTCTCTGGCTCTAGAGCAGCTCGGCTGACCTAGTTCTTAGGCCATAGAGCAGCTTTGCTGATCTGGTTCTCTGGCTCTAAAGAGGCTCTGCTGACCCGGATCTATGGCTCTAAATCAACTCTGCTGACATGGTTCTCTGGCTCCAAGGCAGCTCTGCTGACCTGGTTCTCTCGCTCTAGAGCAGCTCTGCTGACCTGGTTTCCCTGACTCTACAGCAGGTCTGCTGACCTGGTTCTCTCGCTTTAGCGCAGCTCTGCTGACCTAGTTCTTAGGCTATAGAGCAGCTCTGTTGATCTTTTTCTCTGGCTCTATAACAGCTTTGATGACCTGGTTCTCTGGCTCTAAAGCAGCTCTGCTGACCCGCTTCTATGGCTCTAAAGCAGCTCTGCTGACATGGTTCTTTGGCTCTAGAGCAGCTCTGCTGACCTGGTTCTCTGGCTCTAAAGCAGCTCTGCTGAACTGGTTCTCTTGTTCTAGAGCAGCTCTGCTGACCTGGTTCTCTTGTTCTAGAGCAGCTCGGCTTACCTGGTTCTCTTGCTGTAAAGCAGCTCTGCTGACTCGGTTCTCTCCCTCTAAATCAGCTCTGCTGACCTGGTTCTCTGCCTCTACAGCAGCTCAGCCAGCACGGTTCTATGTCTTCAAAGCAGCTCTGCTGACCTGGTTCTCTGGCTCTAAAGCATCTCTGCTGACCTGGTTCTCTCCCTCTAAAGCAGCTCTGATGACCTGCTTTCTCTGGTTCTGGAGCATCTCTGCTGACCTGGTTCTCTCCCTCTAAAGCAGCTCTGCTGACCTGTTTCTCTGGCTCTAAATCAGCTCTGCTGACCTGGTTCTCCCTCTAACGCAGCTCTGCTGACCTGGTTTCTCTGGCTCTAAAGCAGATCTGCTGACCTGGTTTCTCTGGCTCTACAACAGCTCTGCTGACCTGGGTCTCCGGCTCTAGGGAAGATCTGCTGACCCAGTTCCTAGGCTCTAAAGCAAGTCTGATGACCTGGTTCTGTGGCTCTAAAGCAGCTCTGCTGACCTGGTTCTCTGGCTCTGGAGCAGCTCTGCTGACCTGGTTCTCTGGCTCTAAAGCAGCTCTGCTGACCTGGTTCTCTGGCTCTGGAGCAGCTCTGCTGACCTGGTTCTCTGGCTCTAAAGCAGCTCTGCTGGCCTGGTTCTCTCTCTCTAAAGAGCTCTGCTGACATGGTTCTCTGGCTCTAAAGCAGTTCTGCTGATTTGGTTGTCTCCCTCTAAAGCAGCTCTCTTGACCTGGTTTCTCTGGCTCTACAGCAGCTCTGCTGACCTGGTTTTCGGCCTCCAGAGCATCTCTGCTGACCTGGGTCTCTGACTCTAGAGCAGCCCTGCTGACCTGGTTCTCTGGCTCTATAGCAGCTCTGCTGACTTGGTTCTCTCCCTCTAAAGCAGCTCTGCTGCCTTGGTTTCTCTGACTCTACAGCAGGTCTGCTGACCTGGTTCTCTCGCTCTAGAGCAGCTCTGCTGACCTAGTTCTTAGCCTGTAGAGCAGCTCTGTTGATCTGGTTCTCTGCCTCTATAACAGCTATGATGACCTGGTTCTCTCCCTCTAAAGCAGCTCCGCTGACTTAGTTCTCTGGCTCTAAAGCAGCTCTAATTACCTGGTTTCTCTGGCTCTACAGCAGCTCCGCTGACCTGGTTCTCTGGTTCCAAAGAAGCCCTGTTGACCTGGTTCTCTCTCTCTAAAGCAGCTCTGCTGACCTGGTTCTCTATCTGTAAAGTAGCTCTGCTAAACTGGTTCTCTGGCTCTAAAGCAGCTCTGCTGACCTGGTTCTCTGGCTCTGGAGCAGCTCTGCTGACCTGGTTCTCTGGCTCTAAAGCAGCTCTGCTGGCCTGGTTCTCTCCCTCTAAAGAGCTCTGCTGACATGGTTCTCTGGCTCTAAAGCAGTTCTGCTGATTTGGTTGTCTCCCTCTCAATTAGCTCTGCTGACCTGGTTCTCTGCCTCTAGAGCAGCTCTGCTGACCTGGTTCCATGGCTCTAAAGCAGCTCTGCTGAACTGGTTCTCTTGCTCTAGAGCAGCTCTGCTCACCTGGTTCTGTGGCTCTAAAACAGCTTTACTGACCTTGTTTTTCTGGTGCTACAGCAGCTCTGCTGACCTGGTTCTCTGGCTCCAGAGAAACTCTGCTGGCCTGGTTCTCTGGCTTAAAAGCAGGTCTGGTGGCCTGGTTCTCTTGTTCTAGAGCAGCTCTGTTGACCTGGTTCTCTGCCTCTAGAGCAGCTCTGCTGACCTGGTTCTATGTCTCTAAAGCAGCTCTGCTGACCTAGCTCTCTGACTCTAGACCAGCTCTGCTGACCTGGTTCTCTGACTCTAAAGCAGCTCTGCTGACCTGGTTCTCTCCCTCCAAAGCAGCTCTGCTGACCTGGTTTCTCTGGCTCTAGAGCAGCTCTGCTGAGCTGGTTCTCTAGCTCTAGAGCAGCTCTGCTGACATGGTTCCTTGGCTCTAAGCAGCTCTGCTGACCTGGTTCTCTCCCTCTAAAGCAGCTCTGCTGACCTGGTTCTCTGGCTCTAAATCAGCTCTACTGACCTGGTTTATCTGGCTCTAGAGCAGCTCTGCTGACCTGGTTCTCTGACTCTAAAGCTGCTCTGCTGACCTGGTTCTCTCCCTCTAAAGCTTCTCTGCTGACCTGGTTTCTCTGGCTCTTGAGCTGCTTTTCTGAACTGGGTCTCTGGCTCTAGAGCAGCTCTGATGACCTGGTTCTCTCCATCTAAAGCAGCCATGCCAACCTGGTTATGTTATGTTATGTTATGTTATGTTATGTTATGTTAAAGCGATTTGTAGAGCGCTACTAACACCTGAAGGTTTCTTGGCGCTTGTGCTGAAGAGACAGGGAGAGAGTGAGGGACAGAGCTAATTGTAGGCCTCAGTGAACACAAAAGTTTTAAGGAGGGATCTGAATCTAGAATAGGAGGAAGAAAGCCTTAGGGGGAGGGGAAGGGCATTCCCGAAAAAAGGGGCTAAAAAAGAAAACCTGAGTCCACCATGTTTCTTCCTCTTAAATCTTGGGACTGATAGCAAGACCAATTGAGACGAGCGAAGGTTGCGTGAAGGGACGTATGGGTGGAGGAGAGAGGAGATGAAGGAAGGGCCGCCGCCTGCAAGAGATTTAAAAATTATGCAGCCTAGTTTGAATTTGCAGCGTGCAGCGACCGGGAGCCAATGAAGACTTTTTAAAAGAGGGCGGACATGTTGGTGTCTGGGTTGTCGGAAGATGAGGCGGGCGGCTTGATTTTGAATCAGCTGGAGTCTCTTGGCTAGATAGTCAGGAATGCCTACATAGAGCGCGTTAGCGTAGTCGAGTCTGGAAATGACTAACGCTAACAAGGCTAAGGTAAGAGCCTCGGTAGTAAGGAGGCGGGAGATTTTGCGAATCTTCCTTAGCTGAAAGTGGCTAGAGGACACTACAGCGCTGATTTGGGGTTTCATAGAAAGATCGCTGCTTATGATAACCCCCAGGCTTTTGGCTGAGTTCACTGGGCAAGGGGGGTTGCCCAGACTGGACGGCCAAAAAGAGGGTTGCCAGGGATGAGAAGGCCCCCGACAAGAACCAGCTCAGTCTTGTCGGGGTTGAGCTTAAGATGGTTTGAGCTCATCCAGTTGCTAATGAAACAGAGGGTGGTTTGGAAAGTGGAGATTGATTGGTTCTAAAGCAGCTCTGCTGACCTGGCTCTCTGGTTCTAGAGCAGCTCTGCTAAACTGGTTCTATGGCTCTAAAGCAGCTCTGCTGACCTCGTTCTCTCCCTCTAAATCAGCTCTGCTGACTTGGTTCTCTGCCTCTAGCGCAGCTCTGCTGACCTTGATCTATGGCTCTAGAGCAGCTCTGCTGAACTGGTTCTCTGGCTCTAGAGCAGCTCTGCTGACCTGGTTCTCTGGCTCTGAAGCAGCTGTACTGACCTGGTTTCTCGGCGCTCCAGCAGCTCTGCTGACCTGGTTCTATGGCTGTAGAACAGCTCTCCTGACCTGGTTCCTAGTCTCTAGAGCAACTCTGCTGGCCTGGTTCTCTGGCTCCAAAGCAGCTCTGCTGACCTGGTTTCTCTGGCTCTAGAGCAGCTCTGCTGAACTGGTTCTCTGGCTCTAGAGCAGCTCTGCTGACCTGGTCCCTTGGCTCTAAGCAGCTGTGCTGACCTGGTTTTCTCCCTCTAAAGCAGCTCTGCTGACCTGGTTCTCTGGTTCTAAAGCAGCTCTGCTGACCTGGTTCTCTCTCTCTCTAAAGCATCTCTGCTGGCCTGTTTCTCTGGTTCTAGAGAAGCTCTGCTAAACTGGGTCACTGGCTCTAAAGCAGCTCTGCTGACCTCATTCTCTCCCTCTAAATCAGCTCTACTGACCTCGTTCTCTGCCTCTAGAGCAGCTCTGCTGACCTGGTTCTATGGTTCTAAAGCAGCTCTGCTGAACTGGTTCTCCGGCTCTAGAGCAGCTCTGCTGACCTGGTTCTCTGGCTCTAAAGCAGCTTTACTGACCTGGTTTCTCAGACTCTACAGCAGCTATGCTGACCTGGTTCTCCGGCTCTAGAGCAGCTCTGATGACCTGGTTCTCTCCATCTAAAGCAGCCATGCCAACCTGGTTATGTTATGTTATGTTAAAGCGATTTGTAGAGCGCTACTAACACCTGAAGGTTTCTTGGCGCTTGTGCTGAAGAGACAGGGAGAGAGTGAGGGACAGAGCTAATTGTAGGCCTCAGTGAACAAAAAAGTTTTAAGGAGGGATCTGAACCTAGAATAGGAGGAAGAAAGCCTTAGGGGGAGGGGAAGGGCATTCCAGAAAAAAGGGGCTAAAAAAGAAAACCTGAGTCCACCATGTTTCTTCCTCTTAAATCTTGGGACTGATAGCAAGACCAATTGAGACGAGCGAAGGTTGCGTGAAGGGACGTATGGGTGGAGGAGAGAGGAGATGAAGGAAGGGCCGCCGCCTGCAAGAGATTTAAAAATTATGCAGCCTAGTTTGAATTTGCAGCGTGCAGTGACCGGGAGCCAATGAAGACTTTTTAAAAGAGGGCGGACATGTTGGTGTCTGGGTTGTCGGAAGATGAGGCGGGCGGCTTGATTTTGAATCAGCTGGAGTCTCTTGGCTAGATAGTCAGGAATGCCTACATAGAGCGCGTTAGCGTAGTCGAGTCTGGAAATGACTAACGCTAACAAGGCTAAGGTAAGAGCCTCGGTAGTAAGGAGGCGGGAGATTTTGCGAATCTTCCTTAGCTGAAAGTGGCTAGAGGACACTACAGCGCTGATTTGGGGTTTCATAGAAAGATCGCTGCTTATGATAACCCCCAGGCTTTTGGCTGAGTTCACTGGGCAAGGGGGGTTGCCCAGACTGGACGGCCAAAAAGAGGGTTGCCAGGGATGAGAAGGCCCCCCGACAAGAACCAGCTTAGTCTTGTCGGGGTTGAGCTTAAGATGGTTTGAGCTCATCCAGTTGCTAATGAAACAGAGGGTGGTTTGGAAAGTGGAGATTGATTGGTTCTAAAGCAGCTCTGCTGACCTGGCTCTCTGGTTCTAGAGCAGCTCTGCTAAACTGGTTCAATGGCTCTAAAGCAGCTCTGCTGACCTCGTTCTCTCCCTCTAAATCAGCTCTGCTGACTTGGTTCTCTGCCTCTAGCGCAGCTCTGCTGACCTTGATCTATGGCTCTAGAGCAGCTCTGCTGAACTGGTTCTCTGGCTCTAGAGCAGCTCTGCTGACCTGGTTCTCTGGCTCTGAAGCAGCTGTACTGACCTGGTTTCTCGGCGCTCCAGCAGCTCTGCTGACCTGGTTCTATGGCTCTAGAGCAGCTCTCCTGACCTGGTTCCTAGTCTCTAGAGCAACTCTGCTGGCCTGGTTCTCTGGCTCCAAAGCAGCTCTGCTGACCTGGTTTCTCTGGCTCTAGAGCAGCTCTACTGAACTGGTTCTCTGGCTCTAGAGCAGCTCTGCTGACCTGGTCCCTTGGCTCTAAGCAGCTGTGCTGACCTGGTTTTCTCCCTCTAAGGCAGCTCTGCTGACCTGGTCCTCTGGTTCTAAAGCAGCTCTGCTGACCTGGTTCTCTCTCTCTCTAAAGCAACTCTGCTGGCCTGTTTCTCTGGTTCTAGAGAAGCTCTGCTAAACTGGTTCACTGGCTCTAAAGCAGCTCTGCTGACCTCGTTCTCTCCCTCTAAATCAGCTCTACTGACCTAGTTCTCTGCCTCTAGAGCAGCTCTGCTGACCTGGTTCTATGGCTCTAAAGCAGCTCTGCTGAACTGGTTCTCCGGCTCTAGAGCAGCTCTGCTGACCTGGTTCTCTGGCTCTAAAGAAGCTTTACTGACCTGGTTTCTCAGACTCTACAGCAGCTATGCTGACCTGGTTCTCCGGCTCTAGAGCAGCACTGCTGACCTGGTTCCGAGTCTCTAGAACAGCTCTGCTGGCCTGGTTCTCTGGCTCTAAAGCAGCTCTCCTGACCTGGTTCTCTGCCACTACAGCAGCTCTGCTGACCTGGTTCTATGTCTCTAAAACAGCTCTGCTGACCTGGTTCTCTGGCTTTAGAGCAGCTCTGCTGAACTGTTTCTCTGACTCTTATAGCTCTGCTGACCTCGTTCTCTCCCTCTAAAGCAGCTCTGCTGACCTGGTTTCTCTGGCTCTAGAGCAGCTCTGCTGACCTGGTTATCTGGCTCTAAAGCAGCTCTGCTGACTTGGTTCTCTCCCTCTAAAGCAGCTCTGCTGACCTGGTTCTCTGCCTCTAGAGGAGCTCTGCTGACCTGGCTCTCTGGCTCTAAAGCAGCTCTGCTGACCTGGTTCTATGGTTCTAAAGCAGCTCTGCTCACAACCTGGTTCTCTGGCTCTGGTGAACCTCTGCTGACCTGGTTATCTGGCTCTAAAGCAGCTCTGCTGACCTGTTTCTCTCCCTCTAAAGAGCTCTGCTGACGTGGTTCTCTGGCTCTAAAGCAGTTCTGCTGACCTGGTTCTCTCCCTCTAAAGCCGCTCTGCTGACCTGGTTTCTCTGGCTCTGCAGCTGCTCTCCTGACCTGGTTTTCGGCCTCCAGAGCATCTCTGCCAACCTGGGTCTCTGTCTCTAGAGCAGTTCTGCTGATCTGGTTCTCTACCTCTAAAGCAGCTCTAATTATCTGGTTTCCCTGGCTCTGCAGCAGGTCTGCTGACCTGGTTCTCTGGCTCTAGAGCAGCTCTGCTGACCTGGTTCTCTGGCTCTGAAGCAGCTCTGCTGACTTGGTTCTCTCCCTCTAAAGCAGCTCTGCTGACCTGGTTCTCTGCCTCTAGAGAAGCTCTGCTGACCTGGCTCTCTGGCTCTAAAGCAGCTCTGCTGGCCTGGTTCTATGGTTCTAAAGCAGCTCTGCTGACAACCTGGTTCTCTGGCTTTGGAGAACCTCTGCTGACCTGGTTCTCTGGCTCTAAAGCAGCTCTGCTGACCTGTTTCTCTCCCTCTAAAGAGCTCTGCTGACGTGGTTCTCTGGCTCTAAAGCAGTTCTGCTGACCTGGTTCTCTCCCCCTAAAGCCGCTCTGCTGACCTGGTTTCTCTGGCTCTGCAGCTGCTCTCCTGACCTGGTTTTCGGCCTCCAGAGCATCTCTGCCAACCTGGGTCTCTGTCTCTAGAGCAGTTCTGCTGACCTGGTTCTCTACCTCTAAAGCAGCTCTAATTATCTGGTTTCCCTGGCTCTGCAGCAGGTCTGCTGACCTGGTTCTCTGGCTCTAGAGCAGCTCTGCTGACATGTTCTCTGGCTCTAAAACAGCTCTGCTGACCTGATTTTCGTGTTCTAGAGCAGCTCTGCTGACCTGGTTCTATTGTTCTAGAGCAGCTCTGCTGACCTGTTCTCTTTCTCTAAATCAGCTCTGCTGACCTGGTTCTCCGGCTCTAGAGCAGCTCTGCTGACCTGGTTTCTCAGACTCTACAGCAGCTATGCTGACCTGGTTCTCCGGCTCTAGAGCAGCACTGCTGACCTGGTTCCGAGTCTCTAGAGCAGCTCTGCTGGCCTGGTTCTCTGGCTCTAAAGCAGCTCTCCTGACCTGGTTCTCTGCCACTACAGCAGCTCTGCTGACCTGGTTCTCTGGCTTTAGAGCAGCTCTGCTGAACTGTTTCTTTGACTCTTATAGCTCTGCTGACCTCGTTCTCTCCCTCTAAAGCAGCTCTGCTGACCTGGTTTCTCTGGCTCTAGAGCAGCTCTGCTGACCTGGTTCTCTGGCTCTAAAGCAGCTCTGCTGACTTGGTTCTCTCCCTCTAAAGCAGCTCTGCTGACCTGGTTCTCTGCCTCTAGAGGAGCTCTGCTGACCTGGCTCTCTGGCTCTAAAGCAGCTCTGCTGACCTGGTTCTATGGTTCTAAAGCAGCTCTGCTGACAACCTGGTTCTCTGGCTCTGGAGAACCTCTGCTGACCTGGTTCTCTGGCTCTAAAGCAGCTCTGCTGACCTGTTTCTCTCCCTCTAAAGAGCTCTGCTGACGTGGTTCTCTGGCTCTAAAGCAGTTCTGCTGACCTGGTTCTCTCCCTCTAAAGCCGCTCTGCTGACCTGGTTTCTCTGGCTCTGCAGCTGCTCTCCTGACCTGGTTTTCGGCCTCCAGAGCATCTCTGCCAACCTGGGTCTCTGTCTCTAGAGTAGTTCTGCTGATCTGGTTCTCTACCTCTAAAGCAGCTCTAATTATCTGGTTTCCCTGGCTCTGCAGCAGGTCTGCTGACCTGGTTCTCTGGCTCTAGAGCAGCTCTGCTGACCTGGTTCTCTGGCTCTGAAGCAGCTCTGCTGACTTGGTTCTCTCCCTCTAAAGCAGCTCTGCTGACCTGGTTCTCTGTCTCTAGAGAAGCTCTGCTGACCTGGCTCTCTGGCTCTAAAGCAGCTCTGCTGGCCTGGTTATATGGTTCTAAAGCAGCTCTGCTGACAACCTGGTTCTCTGGCTCTGGAGAACCTCTGCTGACCTGGTTCTCTGGCTCTAAAGCAGCTCTGCTGACCTGTTTCTTTCCCTCTAAAGAGCTCTGCTGACGTGGTTCTCTGGCTCTAAAGCAGTTCTGCTGACCTGGTTCTCTCCCTCTAAAGCCGCTCTGCTGACCTGGTTTCTCTGGCTCTGCAGCTGCTCTCCTGACCTCGTTTTCAGCCTCCAGAGCATCTCTGCCAACCTGGGTCTCTGTCTCTAGAGCAGTTCTGCTGACCTGGTTCTCTACCTCTAAAGCAGCTCTAATTATCTGGTTTCCCTGGCTCTGCAGCAGGTCTGCTGACCTGATTTTCGTGTTCTAGAGCAGCTCTGCTGACCTGGTTCTATTGTTCTAGAGCAGCTCTGCTGACCTGGTTCTCTTTCTCTAAATCAGCTCTGCTGACCTGGTTCTCTGCCTCTACAGCAGCTCTGCTGACATGGTTCTATGTCTCTACAGCAGCTCTGCTGACCAGGCTCTAGAGCAGCTCTGCTGGCCTGGTTCTCTGGCTCTAAAGCAACTCTGATGACCTGGTTCTCTCCCTCTAAAGCAGGTCTGTTGACCTGGTTTCTCTGGCTCTAGATCGCCTCTGCTGACCTGGTTCTCTGGCTCTAAAGCAGCTCTGCTGACCTGGTTATCTCCCTCTAAAGCAGCTCTGCTGACCTGGTTCTCTGCCTCTAGAGCAGCTCTGCTGACCTGGTTCTCTGGCTCTAAAGCATCTCTGCTGACCTGGTTCTTTGGCTCTAAAGCAGCTCTGCTTACCTGGTTCTCTGGCTCTAAAGCAGCACTGCTGACCTGGTTCTCTCCCTCTAAAGCAGCTCTGCTGACCTGGTTCTCTGGCTCTAAAACATCTTTACTGACCTGGCTTCTCTGGCTCTACAGCAGCTCTGCTGACCTGCTCCTCTGGTTCTAAAGCAGCTCTGCTGACCTGGTTCTCTCTCTCTAAAGCAGCTCTGCTGGCCTGGTTATATGGTTCTAAAGCAGCTCTGCTGACAACCTGGTTCTCTGGCTCTGGAGAACCTCTGCTGACCTGGTTCTCTGGCTCTAAAGCAGCTCTGCTGACCTGTTTCTTTCCCTCTAAAGAGCTCTGCTGACGTGGTTCTCTGGCTCTAAAGCAGTTCTGCTGACCTGGTTCTCTCCCTCTAAAGCCGCTCTGCTGACCTGGTTTCTCTGGCTCTGCAGCTGCTCTCCTGACCTCGTTTTCAGCCTCCAGAGCATCTCTGCCAACCTGGGTCTCTGTCTCTAGAGCAGTTCTGCTGACCTGGTTCTCTACCTCTAAAGCAGCTCTAATTATCTGGTTTCCCTGGCTCTGCAGCAGGTCTGCTGACCTGATTTTCGTGTTCTAGAGCAGCTCTGCTGACCTGGTTCTATTGTTCTAGAGCAGCTCTGCTGACCTGGTTCTCTTTCTCTAAATCAGCTCTGCTGACCTGGTTCTCTGCCTCTACAGCAGCTCTGCTGACATGGTTCTATGTCTCTACAGCAGCTCTGCTGACCAGGCTCTAGAGCAGCTCTGCTGGCCTGGTTCTCTGGCTCTAAAGCAACTCTGATGACCTGGTTCTCTCCCTCTAAAGCAGGTCTGTTGACCTCGTTTCTCTGGCTCTAGATCGCCTCTGCTGACCTGGTTCTCTGGCTCTAAAGCAGCTCTGCTGACCTGGTTATCTCCCTCTAAAGCAGCTCTGCTGACCTGGTTCTCTGCCTCTAGAGCAGCTCTGCTGACCTGGTTCTCTGGCTCTAAAGCATCTCTGCTGACCTGGTTCTTTGGCTCTAAAGCAGCTCTGCTTACCTGGTTCTCTGGCTCTAAAGCAGCACTGCTGACCTGGTTCTCTCCCTCTAAAGCAGCTCTGCTGACCTGGTTCTCTGGCTCTAAAACATCTTTACTGACCTGGCTTCTCTGGCTCTACAGCAGCTCTGCTGACCTGCTCCTCTGGTTCTAAAGCAGCTCTGCTGACCTGGTTCTCTCTCTCTAAAGCAGCTCTGCTGACCTGGTTCTCTGGTTCTAGAGCAGCTCTGCTAAACTGGTTCTCTGGCTCTAAAGCAGCTCTATTGAACTGGTTCTCTGGCTCTAATGCAGCTCTGCTGACCTGGTTCTCTGGCTCTAAAGCAGCTCTACTGACCTGGTTTCTCTGACGCTACAGCAGCTCTGCTGACCTGGTTCTCTGGCTCTAGAGCAGCTCTGCTGACCTGGTTCCTAGGCTCTAGAGCAGCTCTGCTGGCCTGGTTCTCTGGCTCTAAAGCAGCTCTGCTGACTTGGTTCTCTTGTTCTAGAGCATATCTGCTGACCTGGTTCTCTTGTTCTAGGGCACCACTGTTGACCTGGTTCTCTGGCTCTAAAGCAGGTCTGCTGACCTTGTTCTCTCCCTCTAAATCAGCTCTGCTGACCTGGTACTCTGGCTCTAGAGCAGCTCTGCTGAACTGGTTCTCTGGCTCTAGAGCAGCTCTGCTGACCTGGTTCCTTGGCTCTAAGCAGCTCTGCTGACCTGGTTCTCTCCCTCTAAAGCAGCTCTGCTGACAGCTCTAAAGCAGCTCTACTGACCTGGTTTCTGTGGCTCTACAGCAGCTCTCCTGACCTGGTTCTCTGGTTCTAAAGCAGCTCTGCTAAACTGGTTCTCTGGCTCTAAAGCAGCTCTGCTGACCTGGTTCTCTGCCACTACAGCAGCTCTGCTGACCTGGTTCTATGTCTCTAAAGCAGCTCTGCTGACCTGGTTCTCTGACTCTAGAGCAGCTCTGCTGAACTGGTTCTCTGGCTCTAGAGCAGCTCTGCTGACCTGGTTCCTTGGCTCTAAGCAGCTCTGCTGACCTGGTTCTCTGGTTCTAGAGCAGCTCTGCTAAACAGGTTCTCTGGGTCTAAAGCAGCTCTGCTGACCTCGTTCTCTGCCTCTAAATCAGCTCTGCTGACCTGATTCTCTGCCTCTAGAGCAGCTCTGCTGACCCGGTTCTATGGCTCTAAAGCAGCTCTGCTGACTTGGTTCTCTCCCTCTAAAGCAGCTCTGCTGACCTGGTTCTCTGCCTCTAGAGGAGCTCTGCTGACCTGGCTCTCTGGCTCTAAAGCAGCTCTGCTGACCTGGTTCTATGGTTCTAAAGCAGCTCTGCTGACAACCTGGTTCTCTGGCTCTGGAGAACCTCTGCTGACCTGGTTCTCTGGCTCTAAAGCAGCTCTGCTGACCTGTTTCTCTCCCTCTAAAGAGCTCTGCTGACGTGGTTCTCTGGCTCTAAAGCAGTTCTGCTGACCTGGTTCTCTCCCTCTAAAGCCGCTCTGCTGACCTGGTTTCTCTGGCTCTGCAGCTGCTCTCCTGACCTGGTTTTCGGCCTCCAGAGCATCTCTGCCAACCTGGGTCTCTGTCTCTAGAGTAGTTCTGCTGATCTGGTTCTCTACCTCTAAAGCAGCTCTAATTATCTGGTTTCCCTGGCTCTGCAGCAGGTCTGCTGACCTGGTTCTCTGGCTCTAGAGCAGCTCTGCTGACCTGGTTCTCTGGCTCTGAAGCAGCTCTGCTGACTTGGTTCTCTCCCTCTAAAGCAGCTCTGCTGACCTGGTTCTCTGTCTCTAGAGAAGCTCTGCTGACCTGGCTCTCTGGCTCTAAAGCAGCTCTGCTGGCCTGGTTATATGGTTCTAAAGCAGCTCTGCTGACAACCTGGTTCTCTGGCTCTGGAGAACCTCTGCTGACCTGGTTCTCTGGCTCTAAAGCAGCTCTGCTGACCTGTTTCTTTCCCTCTAAAGAGCTCTGCTGACGTGGTTCTCTGGCTCTAAAGCAGTTCTGCTGACCTGGTTCTCTCCCTCTAAAGCCGCTCTGCTGACCTGGTTTCTCTGGCTCTGCAGCTGCTCTCCTGACCTCGTTTTCAGCCTCCAGAGCATCTCTGCCAACCTGGGTCTCTGTCTCTAGAGCAGTTCTGCTGACCTGGTTCTCTACCTCTAAAGCAGCTCTAATTATCTGGTTTCCCTGGCTCTGCAGCAGGTCTGCTGACCTGATTTTCGTGTTCTAGAGCAGCTCTGCTGACCTGGTTCTATTGTTCTAGAGCAGCTCTGCTGACCTGGTTCTCTTTCTCTAAATCAGCTCTGCTGACCTGGTTCTCTGCCTCTACAGCAGCTCTGCTGACATGGTTCTATGTCTCTACAGCAGCTCTGCTGACCAGGCTCTAGAGCAGCTCTGCTGGCCTGGTTCTCTGGCTCTAAAGCAACTCTGATGACCTGGTTCTCTCCCTCTAAAGCAGGTCTGTTGACCTGGTTTCTCTGGCTCTAGATCGCCTCTGCTGACCTGGTTCTCTGGCTCTAAAGCAGCTCTGCTGACCTGGTTATCTCCCTCTAAAGCAGCTCTGCTGACCTGGTTCTCTGCCTCTAGAGCAGCTCTGCTGACCTGGTTCTCTGGCTCTAAAGCATCTCTGCTGACCTGGTTCTTTGGCTCTAAAGCAGCTCTGCTTACCTGGTTCTCTGGCTCTAAAGCAGCACTGCTGACCTGGTTCTCTCCCTCTAAAGCAGCTCTGCTGACCTGGTTCTCTGGCTCTAAAACATCTTTACTGACCTGGCTTCTCTGGCTCTACAGCAGCTCTGCTGACCTGCTCCTCTGGTTCTAAAGCAGCTCTGCTGACCTGGTTCTCTCTCTCTAAAGCAGCTCTGCTGGCCTGGTTATATGGTTCTAAAGCAGCTCTGCTGACAACCTGGTTCTCTGGCTCTGGAGAACCTCTGCTGACCTGGTTCTCTGGCTCTAAAGCAGCTCTGCTGACCTGTTTCTTTCCCTCTAAAGAGCTCTGCTGACGTGGTTCTCTGGCTCTAAAGCAGTTCTGCTGACCTGGTTCTCTCCCTCTAAAGCCGCTCTGCTGACCTGGTTTCTCTGGCTCTGCAGCTGCTCTCCTGACCTCGTTTTCAGCCTCCAGAGCATCTCTGCCAACCTGGGTCTCTGTCTCTAGAGCAGTTCTGCTGACCTGGTTCTCTACCTCTAAAGCAGCTCTAATTATCTGGTTTCCCTGGCTCTGCAGCAGGTCTGCTGACCTGATTTTCGTGTTCTAGAGCAGCTCTGCTGACCTGGTTCTATTGTTCTAGAGCAGCTCTGCTGACCTGGTTCTCTTTCTCTAAATCAGCTCTGCTGACCTGGTTCTCTGCCTCTACAGCAGCTCTGCTGACATGGTTCTATGTCTCTACAGCAGCTCTGCTGACCAGGCTCTAGAGCAGCTCTGCTGGCCTGGTTCTCTGGCTCTAAAGCAACTCTGATGACCTGGTTCTCTCCCTCTAAAGCAGGTCTGTTGACCTGGTTTCTCTGGCTCTAGATCGCCTCTGCTGACCTGGTTCTCTGGCTCTAAAGCAGCTCTGCTGACCTGGTTATCTCCCTCTAAAGCAGCTCTGCTGACCTGGTTCTCTGCCTCTAGAGCAGCTCTGCTGACCTGGTTCTCTGGCTCTAAAGCATCTCTGCTGACCTGGTTCTTTGGCTCTAAAGCAGCTCTGCTTACCTGGTTCTCTGGCTCTAAAGCAGCACTGCTGACCTGGTTCTCTCCCTCTAAAGCAGCTCTGCTGACCTGGTTCTCTGGCTCTAAAACATCTTTACTGACCTGGCTTCTCTGGCTCTACAGCAGCTCTGCTGACCTGCTCCTCTGGTTCTAAAGCAGCTCTGCTGACCTGGTTCTCTCTCTCTAAAGCAGCTCTGCTGACCTGGTTCTCTGGTTCTAGAGCAGCTCTGCTAAACTGGTTCTCTGGCTCTAAAGCAGCTCTATTGAACTGGTTCTCTGGCTCTAATGCAGCTCTGCTGACCTGGTTCTCTGGCTCTAAAGCAGCTCTACTGACCTGGTTTCTCTGACGCTACAGCAGCTCTGCTGACCTGGTTCTCTGGCTCTAGAGCAGCTCTGCTGACCTGGTTCCTAGGCTCTAGAGCAGCTCTGCTGGCCTGGTTCTCTGGCTCTAAAGCAGCTCTGCTGACTTGGTTCTCTTGTTCTAGAGCATATCTGCTGACCTGGTTCTCTTGTTCTAGGGCACCACTGTTGACCTGGTTCTCTGGCTCTAAAGCAGGTCTGCTGACCTTGTTCTCTCCCTCTAAATCAGCTCTGCTGACCTGGTACTCTGGCTCTAGAGCAGCTCTGCTGAACTGGTTCTCTGGCTCTAGAGCAGCTCTGCTGACCTGGTTCCTTGGCTCTAAGCAGCTCTGCTGACCTGGTTCTCTCCCTCTAAAGCAGCTCTGCTGACAGCTCTAAAGCAGCTCTACTGACCTGGTTTCTGTGGCTCTACAGCAGCTCTCCTGACCTGGTTCTCTGGTTCTAAAGCAGCTCTGCTAAACTGGTTCTCTGGCTCTAAAGCAGCTCTGCTGACCTGGTTCTCTGCCACTACAGCAGCTCTGCTGACCTGGTTCTATGTCTCTAAAGCAGCTCTGCTGACCTGGTTCTCTGACTCTAGAGCAGCTCTGCTGAACTGGTTCTCTGGCTCTAGAGCAGCTCTGCTGACCTGGTTCCTTGGCTCTAAGCAGCTCTGCTGACCTGGTTCTCTGGTTCTAGAGCAGCTCTGCTAAACAGGTTCTCTGGGTCTAAAGCAGCTCTGCTGACCTCGTTCTCTGCCTCTAAATCAGCTCTGCTGACCTGATTCTCTGCCTCTAGAGCAGCTCTGCTGACCCGGTTCTATGGCTCTAAAGCAGCTCTGCTGACTTGGTTCTCTCCCTCTAAAGCAGCTCTGCTGACCTGGTTCTCTGCCTCTAGAGGAGCTCTGCTGACCTGGCTCTCTGGCTCTAAAGCAGCTCTGCTGACCTGGTTCTATGGTTCTAAAGCAGCTCTGCTGACAACCTGGTTCTCTGGCTCTGGAGAACCTCTGCTGACCTGGTTCTCTGGCTCTAAAGCAGCTCTGCTGACCTGTTTCTCTCCCTCTAAAGAGCTCTGCTGACGTGGTTCTCTGGCTCTAAAGCAGTTCTGCTGACCTGGTTCTCTCCCTCTAAAGCCGCTCTGCTGACCTGGTTTCTCTGGCTCTGCAGCTGCTCTCCTGACCTGGTTTTCGGCCTCCAGAGCATCTCTGCCAACCTGGGTCTCTGTCTCTAGAGCAGTTCTGCTGAGCTGGTTCTCTACCTCTAAAGCAGCTCTAATTATCTGGTTTCCCTGGCTCTGCAGCAGGTCTGCTGACCTGGTTCTCTGGCTCTAGAGCAGCTCTGCTGACCTGGTTCTCTGGCTCTGAAGCAGCTCTGCTGACTTGGTTCTCTCCCTCTAAAGCAGCTCTGCTGACCTGGTTCTCTGCCTCTAGAGAAGCTCTGCTGACCTGGCTCTCTGGCTCTAAAGCAGCTCTGCTGGCCTGGTTCTATGGTTCTAAAGCAGCTCTGCTGACAACCTGGTTCTCTGGCTCTGGAGAACCTCTGCTGACCTGGTTCTCTGGCTCTAAAGCAGCTCTGCTGACCTGTTTCTCTCCCTCTAAAGAGCTCTGCTGACGTGGTTCTCTGGCTCTAAAGCAGTTCTGCTGACCTGGTTCTCTCCCTCTAAAGCCGCTCTGCTGACCTGGTTTCTCTGGCTCTGCAGCTGCTCTCCTGACCTGGTTTTCGGCCTCCAGAGCATCTCTGCCAACCTGGGTCTCTGTCTCTAGAGCAGTTCTGCTGACCTGGTTCTCTACCTCTAAAGCAGCTCTAATTATCTGGTTTCCCTGGCTCTGCAGCAGGTCTGCTGACCTGGTTCTCTGGCTCTAGAGCAGCTCTGCTGACATGTTCTCTGGCTCTAAAACAGCTCTGCTGACCTGATTTTTGTGTTCTAGAGCAGCTCTGCTGACCTGGTTCTATTGTTCTAGAGCAGCTCTGCTGACCTGGTTCTCTTTCTCTAAATCAGCTCTGCTGACCTGGTTCTCTGCCTCTACAGCAGCTCTGCTGACATGGTTCTATGTCTCTACAGCAGCTCTGCTGACCAGGCTCTAGAGCAGCTCTGCTGGCCTGGTTCTCTGGCTCTAAAGCAACTCTGATGACCTGGTTCTCTCCCTCTAAAGCAGGTCTGTTGACCTGGTTTCTCTGGCTCTAGATCGCCTCTGCTGACCTGGTTCTCTGGCTCTAAAGCAGCTCTGCTGACCTGGTTCTCTCCCTCTAAAGCAGCTCTGCTGACCTGGTTCTCTGCCTCTAGAGCAGCTCTGCTGACCTGGTTCTCTGGCTCTAAAGCATCTCTGCTGACCTGGTTCTTTGGCTCTAAAGCAGCTCTGCTTACCTGGTTCTCTGGCTCTAAAGCAGCACTGCTGACCTGGGTCTCTCCCTCTAAAGCAGCTCTGCTGACCTGGTTCTCTGGCTCTAAAACATCTTTACTGAACTGGCTTCTCTGGCTCTACAGCAGCTCTGCTGACCTGCTCCTCTGGTTCTAAAGCAGCTCTGCTGACCTGGTTCTCTCTCTCTAAAGCAGCTCTGCTGACCTGGTTCTCTGGTTCTAGAGCAGCTCTGCTAAACTGGTTCTCCGGCTCTAAAGCAGCTCTATTGAACTGGTTCTCTGGCTCTAATGCAGCTCTGCTGACCTGGTTCTCTGGCTCTAAAGCAGCTCTACTGACCTGGTTTCTCTGATGCTACAGCAGCTCTGCTGACCTGGTTCTCTGGCTCTGAAGCAGCTCTGCTGACCTGGTTCCTAGGCTCTAGAGCAGCTCTGCTGGCCTGGTTCTCTTGCTCTAAAGCAGCTCTGCTGACTTGGTTCTCTTGTTCTAGAGCATATCTGCTGACCTGGTTCTCTTGTTCTAGGGCACCTCTGTTGACCTGGTTCTCTGGCTCTAGAGCAGCTCTGCTGAACTGGTTCTCTGGCTCTAGAGCAGCTCTGCTGACCTGGTTCCTTGGCTCTAAGCAGCTCTGCTGACCTGGTTCTCTCCCTCTAAAGCAGCTCTGCTGACAGCTCTAAAGCAGCTCTACTGACCTGGTTTCTGTGGCTCTACAGCAGCTCTGCTGACCTGGTTCTCTGGTTCTAAAGCAGCTCTGCTAAACTGGTTCTCTGGCTCTAAAGCAGCTCTGCTGACCTGGTTCTCTGCCACTACAGCAGCTCTGCTGACCTGGTTCTATGTCTCTAAAGCAGCTCTGCTGACCTGGTTCTCTGACTCTAGAGCAGCTCTGCTGAACTGGTTCTCTGGCTCTAGAGCAGCTCTGCTGACCTGGTTCCTTGGCTCTAAGCAGCTCTGCTGACCTGGTTCTCTGGTTCTAGAGCAGCTCTGCTAAACAGGTTCTCTGGCTCTAAAGCAGCTCTGCTGACCTCGTTCTCTGCCTCTAAATCAGCTCTGCTGACCTGGTTCTCTGCCTCTAGAGCAGCTCTGCTGACCCGGTTCTATGGCTCTAAAGCAGCTCTGCTGACTTGGTTCTCTCCCTCTAAAGCAGCTCTGCTGACCTGGTTCTCTGCCTCTAGAGGAGCTCTGCTGACCTGGCTCTCTGGCTCTAAAGCAGCTCTGCTGATCTGGTTCTATGGTTCTAAAGCAGCTCTGCTGACAACCTGGTTCTCTGGCTCTGGAGAACCTCTGCTGACCTGGTTCTCTGGCTCTAAAGCAGCTCTGCTGACCTGTTTCTCTCCCTCTAAATAGCTCTGCTGACGTGGTTCTCTGGCTCTAAAGCAGTTCTGCTGACCTGGTTCTCTCCCTCTAAAGCCGCTCTGCTGACCTGGTTTCTCTGGCTCTGCAGCTGCTCTCCTGACCTGGTTTTCGGCCTCCAGAGCATCTCTGCCAACCTGGGTCTCTGTCTCTAGAGCAGTTCTGCTGATCTGGTTCTCTACCTCTAAAGCAGCTCTAATTATCTGGTTTCCCTGGCTCTGCAGCAGGTCTGCTGACCTGGTTCTCTGGCTCTAGTGCAGCTCTGCTGACCTGGTTCTCTGGCTCTGAAGCAGCTCCGCTGACTTGGTTCTCTCCCTCTAAAGCAGCTCTGCTGACCTGGTTCTCTGCCTCTAGAGAAGCTCTGCTGACCTGGCTCTCTGGCTCTAAAGCAGCTCTGCTGGCCTGGTTCTATGGTTCTAAAGCAGCTCTGCTGACAACCTGGTTCTCTGGCTCTGGAGAACCTCTGCTGACCTGGTTCTCTGGCTCTAAAGCAGCTCTGCTGACCTGTTTCTCTCCCTCTAAAGAGCTCTGCTGACGTGGTTCTCTGGCTCTAAAGCAGTTCTGCTGACCTGGTTCTCTCCCTCTAAAGCCGCTCTGCTGACCTGGTTTCTCTGGCTCTGCAGCTGCTCTCCTGACCTGGTTTTCGGCCTCCAGAGCATCTCTGCCAACCTGGGTCTCTGTCTCTAGAGCAGTTCTGCTGACCTGGTTCTCTACCTCTAAAGCAGCTCTAATTATCTGGTTTCCCTGGCTCTGCAGCAGGTCTGCTGACCTGGTTCTCTGGCTCTAGAGCAGCTCTGCTGACATGTTCTCTGGCTCTAAAACTGCTCTCCTGACCTGATTTTCGTGTTCTAGAGCAGCTCTGCTGACCTGGTTCTATTGTTCTAGAGCAGCTCTGCTGACCTGGTTCTCTTTCTCTAAATCAGCTCTGCTGACCTGGTTCTCTGCCTCTACAGCAGCTCTGCTGACATGGTTCTATGTCTCTACAGCAGCTCTGCTGACCAGGCTCTAGAGCAGCTCTGCTGGCCTGGTTCTCTGGCTCTAAAGCAACTCTGATGACCTGGTTCTCTCCCTCTAAAGCAGGTCTGTTGACCTGGTTTCTCTGGCTCTAGATCGCCTCTGCTGACCTGGTTCTCTGGCTCTAAAGCAGCTCTGCTGAACGGTTCTCTCCCTCTAAAGCAGCTCTGCTGACCTGGTTCTCTGCCTCTAGAGCAGCTCTGCTGACCTGGTTCTCTGGCTCTAAAGCATCTCTGCTGACCTGGTTCTTTGGCTCTAAAGCAGCTCTGCTTACCTGGTTCTCTGGCTCTAAAGCAGCACTGCTGACCTGGTTCTCTCCCTCTAAAGCAGCTCTGCTGACCTGGTTCTCTGGCTCTAAAACATCTTTACTGAACTGGCTTCTCTGGCTCTACAGCAGCTCTGCTGACCTGCTCCTCTGGTTCTAAAGCAGCTCTGCTGACCTGCTTCTCTCTCTCTAAAGCAGCTCTGCTGACCTGGTTCTCTGGTTCTAGAGCAGCTCTGCTAAACTGGTTCTCTGGCTCTAAAGCAGCTCTATTGAACTGGTTCTCTGGCTCTAATGCAGCTCTGCTGACCTGGTTCTCTGGCTCTAAAGCAGCTCTACTGACCTGGTTTCTCTGACGCTACAGCAGCTCTGCTGACCTGGTTCTCTGGCTCTAGAGCAGCTCTGCTGACCTGGTTCCTAGGCTCTAGAGCAGCTCTGCTGGCCTGGTTCTCTGGCTCTAAAGCAGCTCTGCTGACTTGGTTCTCTTGTTCTAGAGCATATCTGCTGACCTGGTTCTCTTGTTCTAGGGCACCTCTGTTGACCTGGTTCTCTGGCTCTAAAGCAGGTCTGCTGACCTTGTTCTCTCCCTCTAAATCAGCTCTGCTGACCTGGTACTCTGGCTCTAGAGCAGCTCTGCTGAACTGGTTCTCTGGCTCCAGAGCAGCTCTGCTGACCTGGTTCCTTGGCTCTAAGCAGCTCTGCTGACCTGGTTCTCTCCCTCTAAAGCAGCTCTGCTGACAGCTCTAAAGCAGCTCTACTGACCTGGTTTCTGTGGCTCTAAAGCAGCTCTGCTAAACTGGTTCTCTGGCTCTAAAGCAGCTCTGCTGACCTGGTTCTCTGCCACTACAGCAGCTCTGCTGACCTGGTTCTATGTCTCTAAAGCCGCTCTGCTGACCTGGTTATCTGACTCTAGAGCAGCTCTGCTGAACTGGTTCTCTGGCTCTAGAGTAGCTCTGCTGACCTGGTTCCTTGGCTCTAAGCAGCTCTGCTGACCTGGTTCTCTGGTTCTAGAGCAGCTCTGCTAAACAGGTTCTCTGGCACTAAAGCAGCTCTGCTGACCTCGTTCTCTGCCTCTAAATCAGCTCTGCTGACCTGGTTCTCTGCCTCTAGAGCAGCTCTGCTGACCTGGTTCTATGGCTCTAAAGCAGCTCTGCTGAACTGGTTCTCTGGCTCTAGAGCAGCTCTGCTGACCTGGTTCTCTGGCTCTAAAGCAGCTTTACTGATCGGGTTTCTCTGGCGCTACAGCTGCTCTTCTGACCTGGTTCTACGGCTCTAGAGCAGCTCTGCTGACCTGGTTCCTAGACTCTACAGCAGGTCTGCTGACCTGGCTCTTTGGCTCTAGAGCAGCTCTGTTTACCTGGTTCTCTGGCTCTAAAGCAGCTCTGCAAACTGGTTCTCTAGTTCTAGAGCAGCTCTGCTGACCTGGATCTCTTGTTCTAGAGCAGCTCTGCTGACCTGGTTCTCTGGCTCTAAAGCAGCCCTGCTGACCTGGTTCTCTCCCTCAAATCAGCTCTGCTGACCTGGTTGTCTGCCTCTACAGCAGCTCCGCTGACATGGTTCTCTGTATCTAAAGCAGCTCTGCTGACCTGGTTCTCTGGCTCTAGAGCAGCTTTGCTGACCTGGTTCTCTGGCTCGAAAGCAGCTCTGCTGACCTGGTTCTCTCCCTCTAAAGCAGCTCTGCTGACCTGCTTCCCTGCCTCTAAAGCAGCTCTGCTGACCTCTTTCTCGGGCTCTAAAGCAGCTTTACTTACCTGGTTCCATGGCTCTAAAGCAGCTCTGCTGACCTGGTTCTCTGGCTCTAAAGCACCTCTGCTGACCTGGTTCTCTCCCTCTAAAGAGCTCTGCCTACCTGGTTCTCTGACTCTAAAGCAGCTCCGCTGACCCGGTTCGATGGCTCTAAAGCAGTTCTGCTGAACTGGTTCTCTGGCTCTAGAGCAGCTCTGCTGACCTGGTCCCTTGGCTCTAAGCAGCTCTGCTGACCTGGTTCTCTCCCTCTAAAGCAGCTCTGCTTACCTGGTTCTCTGGCTCTAAAGCAGCTCTCCTGACCTGGTTCTGTGGCTCTAAAGTAGCTCTGCTGACCTGGTTTCTCTGGCTCAACAGCAGCTCTGCTGACCTGATTCTCTGATTCTAAAGCAGCTCTGCTGACCTGGTTCTCTCTGTCTACATCAGCTCTGCTGACCTGGTTCTCTGGTTCTAGAGCAGCTCTGTTAAACTAGTACTTTGGCTCTAAAGCAGCTCTGCTGACCTCATTCCCTCCCTCTAAATCAGCTCTGCTGACCCGGTTCTCTGCCTCTAGAGCAGCTCTGCTGACCTGGTTCTATGGCTCTAAAGCAGCTCTGCTGAACTGGTTCTCTGGCTCTAGAGCAGCTCGACTGACCTGGTTTCTCTGACGCTACAGCTGCTTTGCTAACCTGGTTCTCTGGCTCTATAGCAGCTCTACTGACCTGGTTTCTCTGATGCTACAGCTGCTCTGCTGACCTCGTTCTCTGGCTCTAGAGCAGCTATGCTGACCTGGTTCCTCGCTCTAGAGCAGCTCTGCTGGCCTGGTTCTCTGGCTCTAAAGCAGCTCTGCTGAACTGGTTATATTGTTCTAGAGCAGCTCTGCTGACCTTGTTCTCTGGCTCTAAAGCAGCTCTGCTGACTTGGTTATCGCCCTCTAAAGCAGCTCTGCTGACCTGGTTCTCTGCCTCTAGAGCAGCTCTGCTGATCTGGTACACTGGTTCTAAAGCAGCTCTGTTGACCTGGTTCTATGGCTCAAAAGTAGCTCTGCTGACCTGGTTCTCTGTCTCTAGAGCAGCTCTGCTGACCTGCTTCTCTCCCTCTAAAGAGCTCTGCTGACCCGGTTCTCTGGCTCTGAAGCCACTCTGCTGACCTGGTTTCGCTGGCTCTACAGCAGCTCTGCTGACCTGGTTTTCGGACTCTAGAGCATCTCAGCCGACCTGGGTCTCTGGATCTAGAGCAGCTCTGCTGACCTGGGTCTCTGGTTCTAGAGCAGCTCTGCTGACCTGATTCTCTGGTTCTAGAGCAGCTCTGTTAAACTAGTTCTTTGGCTCTAAAGCAGCTCTGCTGACCTCATTCCCTCCCTCTAAATCAGCTCTGCTGACCTGGTTCTCTGCCTCTAAAGCAGCTCTGCTGACCTGGTTCTATGGCTCTAAAGCAGCTCTGCTAACCTGGTCTATGGCTCTAAAGCAGCTATGCTGAGCTGGTTCCCTCCCTCTAAATCAGCTCTGCTGACCTGGTTCTCTGCCTCTAGAGCAGCTCTGCTGACCTGGTTCTATGGCTCTAAAGCAGCTATGATGAGCTGGTTCCTAGGCTCTAGAGCAGCTCTGCTGGCCTGGTTTTCTGGCTCTAAAGCAGCTCTGCTGACCTGGTTCTATTGTTCTAGAGCAGCTCCGCTGACCTTGTTCTCTAGCTCTAAAGCAGCTCTGCTGACTTGGTTATCGCCCTCTAAAGCAGCTCTGCTGACCTGGTTCTCTGCCTCTAGAGCAGCTTTGCTGACCTGGTTCTCTGGTTCTAAAGCAGCTCTGTTGACCTGGTTCTATGGCTCAAAAGCAGCTCTGCTGACCTGGTTCTCTGTCTCTAGAGCAGATCTGCTGACCTGGCTCTCTGGCTCTAAAGCAGCTCTGCTGACCTGCTTCTCTCCCTCTAAAGAGCTCTGCTGACCTGGTTCTCTGGCTCTGAAGCCACTCTGCTGACCTGGTATCTCTGGCTCTACAGCAGCTCTGCTGACCTGGTTTTCGGACTCTAGAGTATCTCAGCCGACCTGGGTCTCTGGATCTAGAGCAGCTCTGCTGACCTGGTTCTCTACCTCTAAAGCAGCTCTAATTATCTGGTTTCCCTGGCTCTGCAGTAGGTCTGCTGACCTGGTTCTCTGGCTCTAGAGCAGCTCTGCTGACATGTTCTCTGGCTCTAAAACAGCTCTGCTGACCTGATTTTCGTGTTCTAGAGCAGCTCTGCTGACCTGGTTCTATTGTTCTAGAGCAGCTCTGCTGACCTGGTTCTCTTTCTCTAAATCAGCTCTGCTGACCTGGTTCTCTGCCTCTACAGCAGCTCTGCTGACATGGTTCTATGTCTCTACAGCAGCTCTGCTGACCAGGCTCTAGAGCAGCTCTGCTGGCCTGGTTCTCTGGCTCTAAAGCAACTCTGATGACCTGGTTCTCTCCCTCTAAAGCAGGTCTGTTGACCTGGTTTCTCTGGCTCTAGATCAGCTCTGCTGACCTGGTTCTCTGGCTCTAAAGCAGCTCTGCTGACCTGGTTCTCTCCCTCTAAAGCAGCTCTGCTGACCTGGTTCTCTGCCTCTACAGCAGCTCTGCTGACCTGGTTCTCTGGCTCTAAAGCATCTCTGCTGTACTGGTTCTTTGGCTCTAAAGCAGCTCTGCTCACCTGGTTCTCTGGCTCTAAAGCAGCTCTAATGACCTGGTTCTCTGGCTCTAAAGCAGCTCTGCTGACCTGGTTCTCTCCCTCTAAAGCAGCTCTGCTGACCTGGTTCTCTGCCTCTAGAGCAGCTCTGCTGACCTGGTTCTATGGCTCTAAAGCAGCTATGATGAGCTGGTTCCTAGGCTCTAGAGCAGCTCTGCTGGCCTGGTTTTCTGGCTCTAAAGCAGCTCTGCTGACCTGGTTCTCTGCCTCTAGAGCAGCTCTGCTGACCTGGTTCTCTGGCTCTAAAGCATCTCTGCTGACCTGTTTCTTTGGCTCTAAAGCAGCTCTGCTTACCTGGTTCTCTGGCTCTAAAGCAGCTCTGCTGACCTGGTTCTCTGGCTCTAAAGCAGCTCTGCTGACCTGGTTCTCTCCCTCTAAAGCAGCTCTGCTGACCTGGTTCTCCGCCTCTAGAGCAGCTCTGCTGACCTGGTTCTATGGCTCTAAAGCAGCTATGATGAGCTGGTTCCTAGGCTCTAGAGCAGCTCTGCTGGCCTGGTTTTCTGGCTCTAAAGCAGCTCTGCTGACCTGGTTCTATTGTTCTAGAGCAGCTCCGCTGACCTTGTTCTCTAGCTCTAAAGCAGCTCTGCTGACTTGGTTATCGCCCTCTAAAGCAGCTCTGCTGACCTGGTTCTCTTCCTCTAGAGCAGCTTTGCTGACCTGGTTCTCTGGTTCTAAAGCAGCTCTGTTGACCTGGTTCTATGGCTCAAAAGCAGCTCTGCTGACCTGGTTCTCTGTCTCTAGAGCAGATCTGCTGACCTGGTTCTCTGTCTCTAGAGCAGCTCTGCTGACCTGCTTCTCTCCCTCTAAAGAGCTCTGCTGACCCGGTTCTCTGGCTCTGAAGCCACTCTGCTGACCTGGTTTCTCTGGCTCTACAGCAGCTCTGCTGACCTGGTTTTCGGACTCTAGAGCATCTCAGCCGACCTGGGTCTCTGGATCTAGAGCAGCTCTGCTGACCTGGTTCTCTGGTTCTAGAGCAGCTCTGTTAAACTAGTTCTTTGGCTCTAAAGCAGCTCTGCTGACCTCATTCCCTCCCTCTAAATCAGCTCTGCTGACCTGGTTCTCTGCCTCTAAAGCAGCTCTGCTGACCTGGTTCTATGGCTCTAAAGCAGCTCTGCTAAGCTGGTCTATGGCTCTAAAGCAGCTATGCTGAGCTGGTTCCCTCCCTCTAAATCAGCTCTGCTGACCTGGTTCTCTGCCTCTAGAGCAGCTCTGCTGACCTGGTTCTATGGCTCTAAAGCAGCTATGATGAGCTGGTTCCTAGGCTCTAGAGCAGCTCTGCTGGCCTGGTTTTCTGGCTCTAAAGCAGCTCTGCTGACCTGGTTCTATTGTTCTAGAGCAGCTCCGCTGACCTTGTTCTCTAGCTCTAAAGCAGCTCTGCTGACTTGGTTATCGCCCTCTAAAGCAGCTCTGCTGACCTGGTTCTCTGCCTCTAGAGCAGCTTTGCTGACCTGGTTCTCTGGTTCTAAAGCAGCTCTGTTGACCTGGTTCTATGGCTCAAAAGCAGCTCTGCTGACCTGGTTCTCTGTCTCTAGAGCAGATCTGCTGACCTGGCTCTCTGGCTCTAAAGCAGCTCTGCTGACCTGCTTCTCTCCCTCTAAAGAGCTCTGCTGACCTGGTTCTCTGGCTCTGAAGCCACTCTGCTGACCTGGTATCTCTGGCTCTACAGCAGCTCTGCTGACCTGGTTTTCGGACTCTAGAGTATCTCAGCCGACCTGGGTCTCTGGATCTAGAGCAGCTCTGCTGACCTGGTTCTCTACCTCTAAAGCAGCTCTAATTATCTGGTTTCCCTGGCTCTGCAGCAGGTCTGCTGACCTGGTTCTCTGGCTCTAGAGCAGCTCTGCTGACATGTTCTCTGGCTCTAAAACAGCTCTGCTGACCTGATTTTCGTGTTCTAGAGCAGCTCTGCTGACCTGGTTCTATTGTTCTAGAGCAGCTCTGCTGACCTGGTTCTCTTTCTCTAAATCAGCTCTGCTGACCTGGTTCTCTGCCTCTACAGCAGCTCTGCTGACATGGTTCTATGTCTCTACAGCAGCTCTGCTGACCAGGCTCTAGAGCAGCTCTGCTGGCCTGGTTCTCTGGCTCTAAAGCAAGTCTGATGACCTGTTTCTCTCCCTCTAAAGCAGGTCTGTTGACCTGGTTTCTCTGGCTCTAGATCAGATCTGCTGACCTGGTTCTCTGGCTCTAAAGCAGCTCTGCTGACCTGGTTCTCTCCCTCTAAAGCAGCTCTGCTGACCTGGTTCTCTGCCTCTAGAGCAGCTCTGCTGACCTGGTTCTCTGGCTCTAAAGCATCTCTGCTGACCTGGTTCTTTGGCTCTAAAGCAGCTCTGCTTACCTGGTTCTCTGGCTCTAAAGCAGCTCTGCTGACCTGGTTCTCTGGCTCTAAAGCAGCTCTGCTGACCTGGTTCTCTCCCTCTAAAGCAGCTCTGCTGACCTGGTTCTCTGCCTCTAGAGCAGCTCTGCTGACCTGGTTCTATGGCTCTAAAGCAGCTCTGCTGACCTGGTTCTATTGTTCTAGAGCAGCTCCGCTGACCTTGTTCTCTAGCTCTAAAGCAGCTCTGCTGACTTGGTTATCGCCCTCTAAAGCAGCTCTGCTGACCTGGTTCTCTGCCTCTAGAGCAGCTTTGCTGACCTGGTTCTCTGGTTCTAAAGCAGCTCTGTTGACCTGGTTCTATGGCTCAAAAGCAGCTCTGCTGACCTGGTTCTCTGTCTCTAGAGCAGATCTGCTGACCTGGCTCTCTGGCTCTAAAGCAGCTCTGCTGACCTGCTTCTCTCCCTCTAAAGAGCTCTGCTGACCTGGTTCTCTGGCTCTGAAGCCACTCTGCTGACCTGGTATCTCTGGCTCTACAGCAGCTCTGCTGACCTGGTTTTCGGACTCTAGAGTATCTCAGCCGACCTGGGTCTCTGGATCTAGAGCAGCTCTGCTGACCTGGTTCTCTACCTCCAAAGCAGTTCTAATTATCTGGTTTCCCTGGCTCTGCAGCAGGTCTGCTGACCTGGTTCTCTGGCTCTAGAGCAGCTCTGCTGACATGTTCTCTGGCTCTAAAACAGCTCTGCTGACCTGATTTTCGTGTTCTAGAGCAGCTCTGCTGACCTGGTTCTATTGTTCTAGAGCAGCTCTGCTGACCTGGTTCTCTTTCTCTAAATCAGCTCTGCTGACCTGGTTCTCTGCCTCTACAGCAGCTCTGCTGACATGGTTCTATGTCTCTACAGCAGCTCTGCTGACCAGGCTCTAGAGCAGCTCTGCTGGCCTGGTTCTCTGGCTCTAAAGCAACTCTGATGACCTGGTTCTCTCCCTCTAAAGCAGGTCTGTTGACCTGGTTTCTCTGGCTCTAAAGCAGCTCTGCTGACCTGGTTCTCTCCCTCTAAAGCAGCTCTGCTGACCTGGTTCTCTGCCTCTAGAGCAGCTCTGCTGACCTGGTTCTCTGGCTCTAAAGCATCTCTGCTGACCTGGTTCTTTGACTCTAAAGTAGCTCTGCTTACCTGGTTCTCTGGCTCTAAAGCAGCACTGCTGACCTGGTTCTCTCCCTCTAAAGCAGCTCTGCTGACCTGGTTCTCTGGCTCTTAAACATCTTTACTGACCTGGCTACTCTGGCTCTACAGCAGCTCTGCTGGCCTGCTCCTCTGGTTCTAAAGCAGCTCTGCTGACCTGGTTCTCTCTCTATAAAGCAGCTCTGCTGACCTGGTTCTCTGGTTCTAGAGCAGCTCTGATAAACTGGTTCTCTGGCTCTAAAGCAGCTCTATTGAACTGGTTCTCTGGCTCTAAAGCAGCTCTGCTGACCTGGTTCTCTGTCTCTAAAGCAGCTCTACTGACCTGGTTTCTCTGACGCTACAGCAGCTCTGCCTACCTGGTTCTCTGGCTCTAGAGCAGCTCTGCTGACCTGGTTCCTAGGCTCTAGAGCAGCTCTGCTGGCCTGGTTTTCTGGCTCTAAAGCAGCTCTGCTGACCTGGTTCTATTGTTCTAGAGCAGCTCCGCTGACCTTGTTCTCTAGCTCTAAAGCAGCTCTGCTGACTTGGTTATCGCCCTCTAAAGCAGCTCTGCTGACCTGGTTCTCTGCCTCTAGAGCAGCTTTGCTGACCTGGTTCTCTGGTTCTAAAGCAGCTCTGTTGACCTGGTTCTATGGCTCAAAAGCAGCTCTGCTGACCTGGTTCTCTGTCTCTAGAGCAGATCTGCTGACCTGGCTCTCTGGCTCTAAAGCAGCTCTGCTGACCTGCTTCTCTCCCTCTAAAGAGCTCTGCTGACCTGGTTCTCTGGCTCTGAAGCCACTCTGCTGACCTGGTATCTCTGGCTCTACAGCAGCTCTGCTGACCTGGTTTTCGGACTCTAGAGTATCTCAGCCGACCTGGGTCTCTGGATCTAGAGCAGCTCTGCTGACCTGGTTCTCTACCTCTAAAGCAGCTCTAATTATCTGGTTTCCCTGGCTCTGCAGCAGGTCTGCTGACCTGGTTCTCTGGCTCTAGAGCAGCTCTGCTGACATGTTCTCTGGCTCTAAAACAGCTCTGCTGACCTGATTTTCGTGTTCTAGAGCAGCTCTGCTGACCTGGTTCTATTGTTCTAGAGCAGCTCTGCTGACCTGGTTCTCTTTCTCTAAATCAGCTCTGCTGACCTGGTTCTCTGCCTCTACAGCAGCTCTGCTGACATGGTTCTATGTCTCTACAGCAGCTCTGCTGACCAGGCTCTAGAGCAGCTCTGCTGGCCTTGTTCTCTGGCTCTAAAGCAACTCTGATGACCTGGTTCTCTCCCTCTAAAGCAGGTCTGTTGACCTGGTTTCTCTGGCTCTAGATCAGCTCTGCTGACCTGGTTCTCTGGCTCTAAAGCAGCTCTGCTGACCTGGTTCTCTCCCTCTAAAGCAGCTCTGCTGACCTGGTTCTCTGGCTCTAGAGCAGCTCTACTGACCTGGTTCCTAGGCTCTAGAGCAGCTCTGCTGGCCTGGTTCTCTGGCTCTAAAGCAGCTCTGCTGACTTGGTTCTCTTGTTCTAGAGCATATCTGCTGACCTGGTTCTCTTGTTCTAGGGCACCTCTGTTGACCTGGTTCTCTGGCTCTAAAGCAGGTCTGCTGACCTTGTTCTCTCCCTCTAAATCAGCTCTGCTGACCTGGTACTCTGGCTCTAGAGCAGCTCTGCTGAACTGGTTCTCTGGCTCTAGAGCAGCTCTGCTGACCTGGTTCCTTGGCTCTAAGCAGCTCTGCTGACCTGGTTCTCTCCCTCTAAAGCAGCTCTGCTGACAGCTCTAAAGCAGCTCTACTGACCTGGTTTCTGTGGCTCTACAGCAGCTCTGCTGACCTGGTTCTCTGGTTCTAAAGCAGCTCTGCTAAACTGGTTCTCTGGCTCTAAAGCAGCTCTGCTGACCTGGTTCTCTGCCACTACAGCAGCTCTGCTGACCTGGTTCTATGTCTCTAAAGCAGCTCTGCTGACCTGGTTCACTGACTCTAGAGCAGCTCTGCTGAACTGGTTCTATGGCTCTAGAGCAGCTCTGCTGACCTGGTTCCTTGGCTCTAAGCAGCTCTGCTGACCTGGTTCTCTGGTTCTAGAGCAGCTCTGCTAAACAGGTTCTCTGGGTCTAAAGCAGCTCTGCTGACCTCGTTCTCTGCCTCTAAATCAGCTCTGCTGACCTGATTCTCTGCCTCTAGAGCAGCTCTGCTGACCCGGTTCTATGGCTCTAAAGCAGCTCTGCTGACTTGGTTCTCTCCCTCTAAAGCAGCTCTGCTGACCTGGTTCTCTGCCTCTAGAGGAGCTCTGCTGACCTGGCTCTCTGGCTCCAAAGCAGTTCTGCTGACCTGGTTCTCTCCCTCTAAAGCCGCTCTGCTGACCTGGTTTCTCTGGCTCTGCAGCTGCTCTCCTGACCTGGTTTTCGGCCTCCAGAGCATCTCTGCCAACCTGGGTCTCTGTCTCTAGAGCAGTTCTGCTGATCTGGTTCTCTACCTCTAAAGCAGCTCTAATTATCTGGTTTCCCTGGCTCTGCAGCAGGTCTGCTGACCTGGTTCTCTGGCTCTAGAGCAGCTCTGCTGACCTGGTTCTCTGGCTCTGAAGCAGCTCTGCTGACTTGGTTCTCTCCCTCTAAAGCAGCTCTGCTGACCTGGTTCTCTGCCTCTAGAGAAGCTCTGCTGACCTGGCTCTCTGGCTCTAAAGCAGCTCTGCTGGCCTGGTTCTATGGTTCTAAAGCAGCTCTGCTGACAACCTGGTTCTCTGGCTCTGGAGAACCTCTGCTGACCTGGTTCTCTGGCTCTAAAGCAGCTCTGCTGACCTGTTTCTCTCCCTCTAAAGAGCTCTGCTGACGTGGTTCTCTGGCTCTAAAGCAGTTCTGCTGACCTGGTTCTCTCCCTCTAAAGCCGCTCTGCTGACCTGGTTTCTTTGGCTCTGCAGCTGCTCTCCTGACCTGGTTTTCGGCCTCCAGAGCATCTCTGCCAACCTGGGTCTCTGTCTCTAGAGCAGTTCTGCTGATCTGGTTCTCTACCTCTAAAGCAGCTCTAATTATCTGGTATCCCTGGCTCTGCAGCAGGTCTGCTGACCTGGTTCTCTGGCTCTAGAGCAGCTCTGCTGACCTGGTTCTCTGGCTCTGAAGCAGCTCTGCTGACTTGGTTCTCTCCCTCTAAAGCAGCTCTCCTGACCTGGTTCTCTGTCTCTAGAGAAGCTCTGCTGACCTGGCTCTCTGGCTCTAAAGCAGCTCTGCTGGCCTGGTTCTATGGTTCTAAAGCAGCTCTGCTGACAACCTGGTTCTCTGGCTCTGGAGAACCTCTGCTGACCTGGTTCTCTGGCTCTAAAGCAGCTCTGCTGACCTGTTTCTCTCCCTCTAAAGAGCTCTGCTGACGTGGTTCTCTGGCTCTAAAGCAGTTCTGCTGACCTGGTTCTCTCCCTCTAAAGCCGCTCTGCTGACCTGGTTTCTCTGGCTCTGCAGCTGCTCTCCTGACCTGGTTTTCGGCCTCCAGAGCATCTCTGCCAACCTGGGTCTCTGTCTCTAGAGCAGTTCTGCTGACCTGGTTCTCTACCTCTAAAGCAGCTCTAATTATCTGGTTTCCCTGGCTCTGCAGCAGGTCTGCTGACCTGGTTCTCTGGCTCTAGAGCAGCTCTGCTGACATGTTCTCTGGCTCTAAAACAGCTCTGCTGACCTGATTTTCGTGTTCTAGAGCAGCTCTGCTGACCTGGTTCTATTGTTCTAGAGCAGCTCTGCTGACCTGGTTCTCTTTCTCTAAATCAGCTCTGCTGACCTGGTTCTCTGCCTCTACAGCAGCTCTGCTGACATGGTTCTATGTCTCTACAGCAGCTCTGCTGACCAGGCTCTAGAGCAGCTCTGCTGGCCTGGTTCTCTGGCTCTAAAGCAACTCTGATGACCTGGTTCTCTCCCTCTAAAGCAGGTCTGTTGACCTGGTTTCTCTGGCTCTAGATCGCCTCTGCTGACCTGGTTTTCTGGCTCTAAAGCAGCTCTGCTGACCTGGTTCTCTCCCTCTAAAGCAGCTCTGCTGACCTGGTTCTCTGCCTCTAGAGCAGCTCTGCTGACCTGGTTCTCTGGCTCTAAAGCATCTCTGCTGACCTGGTTCTTTGGCTCTAAAGCAGCTCTGCTTACCTGGTTCTCTGGCTCTAAAGCAGCACTGCTGACCTGGTTCTCCCCCTCTAAAGCAGCTCTGCTGACCTGGTTCTCTGGCTCTAAAACATCTTTACTGACCTGGCTTCTCTGGCTCTACAGCAGCTCTGCTGACCTGCTCCTCTGGTTCTAAAGCAGCTCTGCTGACCTGGTTCTCTCTCTCTAAAGCAGCTCTGCTGACCTGGTTCTCTGGTTCTAGAACAGCTCTGCTAAACTGGTTCTCTGGCTCTAAAGCAGCTCTATTGAACTGGTTCTCTGGCTCTAATGCAGCTCTGCTGACCTGGTTCTCTGGCTCTAAAGCAGCTCTACTGGCCTGGTTTCTCTGATGCTACAGCAGCTCTGCTGACCTGGTTCTCTGGCTCTAGAGCAGCTCTGCTGACCTGGTTCCTAGGCTCTAGAGCAGCTCTGCTGACCTGGTTCCTTGGCTCTAAGCAGCTCTGCTGACCTGGTTCTCTCCCTCTAAAGCAGCTCTGCTGACAGCTCTAAAGCAGCTCTACTGACCTGGTTTCTGTGGCTCTACAGCAGCTCTGCTGACCTGGTTCTCTGGTTCTAAAGCAGCTCTGCTAAACTGGTTCTCTGGCTCTAAAGCAGCTCTGCTGACCTGGTTCTCTGCCACTACAGCAGCTCTGCTGACCTGGTTCTATGTCTCTAAAGCAGCTCTGCTGACCTGGTTCTCTGGCTCTAAAGCAGCTCTGCTGACTTGGTTCTCTTGTTCTAGAGCATATCTGCTGACCTGGTTCTCTTGTTCTAGGGCACCTCTGTTGACCTGGTTCTCTGGCTCTAGAGCAGCTCTGCTGAACTGGTTCTCTGGCTCTAGAGCAGCTCTGCTGACCTGGTTCCTTGGCTCTAAGCAGCTCTGCTGACCTGGTTCTCTCCCTCTAAAGCAGCTCTGCTGACAGCTCTAAAGCAGCTCTACTGACCTGGTTTCTGTGGCTCTACAGCAGCTCTGCTGACCTGGTTCTCTGGTTCTAAAGCAGCTCTGCTAAACTGGTTCTCTGGCTCTAAAGCAGCTCTGCTGACCTGGTTCTCTGCCACTACAGCAGCTCTGCTGACCTGGTTCTATGTCTCTAAAGCAGCTCTGCTGACCTGGTTCTCTGACTCTAGAGCAGCTCTGCTGAACTGGTTCTCTGGCTCTAGAGCAGCTCTGCTGACCTGGTTCCTTGGCTCTAAGCAGCTCTGCTGACCTGGTTCTCTGGTTCTAGAGCAGCTCTGCTAAACAGGTTCTCTGGCTCTAAAGCAGCTCTGCTGACCTCGTTCTCTGCCTCTAAATCAGCTCTGCTGACCTGGTTCTCTGCCTCTAGAGCAGCTCTGCTGACCCGGTTCTATGGCTCTAAAGCAGCTCTGCTGACTTGGTTCTCTCCCTCTAAAGCAGCTCTGTTGACCTGGTTCTCTGCCTCTAGAGGAGCTCTGCTGACCTGGCTCTCTGGCTCTAAAGCAGCTCTGCTGACCTGGTTCTATGGTTCTAAAGCAGCTCTGCTGACAACCTGGTTCTCTGGCTCTGGAGAACCTCTGCTGACCTGGTTCTCTGGCTCTAAAGCAGCTCTGCTGACCTGTTTCTCTCCCTCTAAAGAGCTCTGCTGACGTGGTTCTCTGGCTCTAAAGCAGTTCTGCTGACCTGGTTCTCTCCCTCTAAAGCCGCTCTGCTGACCTGGTTTCTTTGGCTCTGCAGCTGCTCTCCTGACCTGGTTTTCGGCCTCCAGAGCATCTCTGCCAACCTGGGTCTCTGTCTCTAGAGCAGTTCTGCTGATCTGGTTCTCTACCTCTAAAGCAGCTCTAATTATCTGGTATCCCTGGCTCTGCAGCAGGTCTGCTGACCTGGTTCTCTGGCTCTAGAGCAGCTCTGCTGACCTGGTTCTCTGGCTCTGAAGCAGCTCTGCTGACTTGGTTCTCTCCCTCTAAAGCAGCTCTCCTGACCTGGTTCTCTGTCTCTAGAGAAGCTCTGCTGACCTGGCTCTCTGGCTCTAAAGCAGCTCTGCTGGCCTGGTTCTATGGTTCTAAAGCAGCTCTGCTGACAACCTGGTTCTCTGGCTCTGGAGAACCTCTGCTGACCTGGTTCTCTGGCTCTAAAGCAGCTCTGCTGACCTGTTTCTCTCCCTCTAAAGAGCTCTGCTGACGTGGTTCTCTGGCTCTAAAGCAGTTCTGCTGACCTGGTTCTCTCCCTCTAAAGCCGCTCTGCTGACCTGGTTTCTCTGGCTCTGCAGCTGCTCTCCTGACCTGGTTTTCGGCCTCCAGAGCATCTCTGCCAACCTGGGTCTCTGTCTCTAGAGCAGTTCTGCTGACCTGGTTCTCTACCTCTAAAGCAGCTCTAATTATCTGGTTTCCCTGGCTCTGCAGCAGGTCTGCTGACCTGGTTCTCTGGCTCTAGAGCAGCTCTGCTGACATGTTCTCTGGCTCTAAAACAGCTCTGCTGACCTGATTTTCGTGTTCTAGAGCAGCTCTGCTGACCTGGTTCTATTGTTCTAGAGCAGCTCTGCTGACCTGGTTCTCTTTCTCTAAATCAGCTCTGCTGACCTGGTTCTCTGCCTCTACAGCAGCTCTGCTGACATGGTTCTATGTCTCTACAGCAGCTCTGCTGACCAGGCTCTAGAGCAGCTCTGCTGGCCTGGTTCTCTGGCTCTAAAGCAACTCTGATGACCTGGTTCTCTCCCTCTAAAGCAGGTCTGTTGACCTGGTTTCTCTGGCTCTAGATCGCCTCTGCTGACCTGGTTTTCTGGCTCTAAAGCAGCTCTGCTGACCTGGTTCTCTCCCTCTAAAGCAGCTCTGCTGACCTGGTTCTCTGCCTCTAGAGCAGCTCTGCTGACCTGGTTCTCTGGCTCTAAAGCATCTCTGCTGACCTGGTTCTTTGGCTCTAAAGCAGCTCTGCTTACCTGGTTCTCTGGCTCTAAAGCAGCACTGCTGACCTGGTTCTCCCCCTCTAAAGCAGCTCTGCTGACCTGGTTCTCTGGCTCTAAAACATCTTTACTGACCTGGCTTCTCTGGCTCTACAGCAGCTCTGCTGACCTGCTCCTCTGGTTCTAAAGCAGCTCTGCTGACCTGGTTCTCTCTCTCTAAAGCAGCTCTGCTGACCTGGTTCTCTGGTTCTAGAACAGCTCTGCTAAACTGGTTCTCTGGCTCCAAAGCAGCTCTATTGAACTGGTTCTCTGGCTCTAATGCAGCTCTGCTGACCTGGTTCTCTGGCTCTAAAGCAGCTCTACTGGCCTGGTTTCTCTGATGCTACAGCAGCTCTGCTGACCTGGTTCTCTGGCTCTAGAGCAGCTCTGCTGACCTGGTTCCTAGGCTCTAGAGCAGCTCTGCTGACCTGGTTCCTTGGCTCTAAGCAGCTCTGCTGACCTGGTTCTCTCCCTCTAAAGCAGCTCTGCTGACAGCTCTAAAGCAGCTCTACTGACCTGGTTTCTGTGGCTCTACAGCAGCTCTGCTGACCTGGTTCTCTGGTTCTAAAGCAGCTCTGCTAAACTGGTTCTCTGGCTCTAAAGCAGCTCTGCTGACCTGGTTCTCTGCCACTACAGCAGCTCTGCTGACCTGGTTCTATGTCTCTAAAGCAGCTCTGCTGACCTGGTTCTCTGGCTCTAAAGCAGCTCTGCTGACTTGGTTCTCTTGTTCTAGAGCATATCTGCTGACCTGGTTCTCTTGTTCTAGGGCACCTCTGTTGACCTGGTTCTCTGGCTCTAGAGCAGCTCTGCTGAACTGGTTCTCTGGCTCTAGAGCAGCTCTGCTGACCTGGTTCCTTGGCTCTAAGCAGCTCTGCTGACCTGGTTCTCTCCCTCTAAAGCAGCTCTGCTGACAGCTCTAAAGCATCTCTACTGACCTGGTTTCTGTGGCTCTACAGCAGCTCTGCTGACCTGGTTCTCTGGTTCTAAAGCAGCTCTGCTAAACTGGTTCTCTGGCTCTAAAGCAGCTCTGCTGACCTGGTTCTCTGCCACTACAGCAGCTCTGCTGACCTGGTTCTATGTCTCTAAAGCAGCTCTGCTGACCTGGTTCTCTGACTCTAGAGCAGCTCTGCTGAACTGGTTCTCTGGCTCTAGAGCAGCTCTGCTGACCTGGTTCCTTGGCTCTAAGCAGCTCTGCTGACCTGGTTCTCTCCCTCTAAAGAGCTCTGCCTACCTGGTTCTCTGACTCTAAAGCAGCTCCGCTGACCCGGTTCGATGGCTCTAAAGCAGTTCTGCTGAACTGGTTCTCTGGCTCTAGAGCAGCTCTGCTGACCTGGTCCCTTGGCTCTAAGCAGCTCTGCTGACCTGGTTCTCTCCCTCTAAAGCAGCTCTGCTTACCTGGTTCTCTGGCTCTAAAGCAGCTCTCCTGACCTGGTTCTGTGGCTCTAAAGTAGCTCTGCTGACCTGGTTTCTCTGGCTCTACAGCAGCTCTGCTGACCTGGTTCTCTGATTCTAAAGCAGCTCTGCTGACCTGGTTCTCTCTGTCTACATCAGCTCTGCTGACCTGGTTCTCTGGTTCTAGAGCAGCTCTGTTAAACTAGTACTTTGGCTCTAAAGCAGCTCTGCTGACCTCATTCCCTCCCTCTAAATCAGCTCTGCTGACCCGGTTCTCTGCCTCTAGAGCAGCTCTGCTGACCTGGTTCTATGGCTCTAAAGCAGCTCTGCTGAACTGGTTCTCCGGCTCTAGAGCAGCTCTGCTGACCTGGTTCTCTGGCTCTAAAGCAGCTTTACTGACCTGGTTTCTCAGACTCTACAGCAGCTATGCTGACCTGGTTCTCCGGCTCTAGAGCAGCACTGCTGACCTGGTTCCGAGTCTCTAGAGCAGCTCTGCTGGCCTGGTTCTCTGGCTCTAAAGCAGCTCTCCTGACCTGGTTCTCTGCCACTACAGCAGCTCTGCTGACCTGGTTCTATGTCTCTAAAGCAGCTCTGCTGACCTGGTTCTCTGGCTTTAGAGCAGCTCTGCTGAACTGTTTCTCTGACTCTTATAGCTCTGCTGACCTCGTTCTCTCCCTCTAAAGCAGCTCTGCTGACCTGGTTTCTCTGGCTCTAGAGCAGCTCTGCTGACCTGGTTCTCTGGCTCTAAAGCAGCTCTGCTGACTTGGTTCTCTCCCTCTAAAGCAGCTCTGCTGACCTGGTTCTCTGCCTCTAGAGGAGCTCTGCTGACCTGGCTCTCTGGCTCTAAAGCAGCTCTGCTGACCTGGTTCTATGGTTCTAAAGCAGCTCTGCTGACAACCTGGTTCTCTGGCTCTGGAGAACCTCTGCTGACCTGGTTCTCTGGCTCTAAAGCAGCTCTGCTGACCTGTTTTTCTCCCTCTAAAGAGCTCTGCTGACGTGGTTCTCTGGCTCTAAAGCAGTTCTGCTGACCTGGTTCTCTCCCTCTAAAGCCGCTCTGCTGACCTGGTTTCTTTGGCTCTGCAGCTGCTCTCCTGACCTGGTTTTCGGCCTCCAGAGCATCTCTGCCAACCTGGGTCTCTGTCTCTAGAGCAGTTCTGCTGATCTGGTTCTCTACCTCTAAAGCAGCTCTAATTATCTGGTATCCCTGGCTCTGCAGCAGGTCTGCTGACCTGGTTCTCTGGCTCTAGAGCAGCTCTGCTGACCTGGTTCTCTGGCTCTGAAGCAGCTCTGCTGACTTGGTTCTCTCCCTCTAAAGCAGCTCTCCTGACCTGGTTCTCTGTCTCTAGAGAAGCTCTGCTGACCTGGCTCTCTGGCTCTAAAGCAGCTCTGCTGGCCTGGTTCTATGGTTCTAAAGCAGCTCTGCTGACAACCTGGTTCTCTGGCTCTGGAGAACCTCTGCTGACCTGGTTCTCTGGCTCTAAAGTAGCTCTGCTGACCTGTTTCTCTCCCTCTAAAGAGCTCTGCTGACGTGGTTCTCTGGCTCTAAAGCAGTTCTGCTGACCTGGTTCTCTCCCTCTAAAGCCGCTCTGCTGACCTGGTTTCTCTGGCTCTGCAGCTGCTCTCCTGACCTGGTTTTCGGCCTCCAGAGCATCTCTGCCAACCTGGGTCTCTGTCTCTAGAGCAGTTCTGCTGACCTGGTTCTCTACCTCTAAAGCAGCTCTAATTATCTGGTTTCCCTGGCTCTGCAGCAGGTCTGCTGACCTGGTTCTCTGGCTCTAGAGCAGCTCTGCTGACATGTTCTCTGGCTCTAAAACAGCTCTGCTGACCTGATTTTCGTGTTCTAGAGCAGCTCTGCTGACCTGGTTCTATTGTTCTAGAGCAGCTCTGCTGACCTGGTTCTCTTTCTCTAAATCAGCTCTGCTGACCTGGTTCTCTGCCTCTACAGCAGCTCTGCTGACATGGTTCTATGTCTCTACAGCAGCTCTGCTGACCAGGCTCTAGAGCAGCTCTGCTGGCCTGGTTCTCTGGCTCTAAAGCAACTCTGATGACCTGGTTCTCTCCCTCTAAAGCAGGTCTGTTGACCTGGTTTCTCTGGCTCTAGATCGCCTCTGCTGACCTGGTTTTCTGGCTCTAAAGCAGCTCTGCTGACCTGGTTCTCTCCCTCTAAAGCAGCTCTGCTGACCTGGTTCTCTGCCTCTAGAGCAGCTCTGCTGACCTGGTTCTCTGGCTCTAAAGCATCTCTGCTGACCTGGTTCTTTGGCTCTAAAGCAGCTCTGCTTACCTGGTTCTCTGGCTCTAAAGCAGCACTGCTGACCTGGTTCTCCCCCACTACAGCAGCTCTGCTGACCTGGTTCTATGTCTCTAAAGCAGCTCTGCTGACCTGGTTCTCTGACTCCAGAGCAGCTCTGCTGAACTGGTTCTCTGGCTCTAGAGCAGCTCTGCTGACCTGGTTCCTTGGCTCTAAGCAGCTCTGCTGACCTGGTTCTCTGGTTCTAGAGCAGCTCTGCTAAACAGGTTCTCTGGCTCTAAAGCAGCTCTGCTGACCTCGTTCTCTGCCTCTAAATCAACTCTGCTGACCTGGTTCTCTGGCTCTAGAGCAGCTCTGCTGACCTGGTTCTCTGGCTCTGAAGCAGCTCTGCTGACTTGGTTCTCTCCCTCTAAAGCAGCTCTCCTGACCTGGTTCTCTGTCTCTAGAGAAGCTCTGCTGACCTGGCTCTCTGGCTCTAAAGCAGCTCTGCTGGCCTGGTTCTATGGTTCTAAAGCAGCTCTGCTGACAACCTGGTTCTCTGGCTCTGGAGAACCTCTGCTGACCTGGTTCTCTGGCTCTAAAGCAGCTCTGCTGACCTGTTTCTCTCCCTCTAAAGAGCTCTGCTGACGTGGTTCTCTGGCTCTAAAGCAGTTCTGCTGACCTGGTTCTCTCCCTCTAAAGCCGCTCTGCTGACCTGGTTTCTCTGGCTCTGCAGCTGCTCTCCTGACCTGGTTTTCGGCCTCCAGAGCATCTCTGCCAACCTGGGTCTCTGTCTCTAGAGCAGTTCTGCTGACCTGGTTCTCTACCTCTAAAGCAGCTCTAATTATCTGGTTTCCCTGGCTCTGCAGCAGGTCTGCTGACCTGGTTCTCTGGCTCTAGAGCAGCTCTGCTGACATGTTCTCTGGCTCTAAAACAGCTCTGCTGACCTGATTTTCGTGTTCTAGAGCAGCTCTGCTGACCTGGTTCTATTGTTCTAGAGCAGCTCTGCTGACCTGGTTCTCTTTCTCTAAATCAGCTCTGCTGACCTGGTTCTCTGCCTCTACAGCAGCTCTGCTGACATGGTTCTATGTCTCTACAGCAGCTCTGCTGACCAGGCTCTAGAGCAGCTCTGCTGGCCTGGTTCTCTGGCTCTAAAGCAACTCTGATGACCTGGTTCTCTCCCTCTAAAGCAGGTCTGTTGACCTGGTTTCTCTGGCTCTAGATCGCCTCTGCTGACCTGGTTTTCTGGCTCTAAAGCAGCTCTGCTGACCTGGTTCTCTCCCTCTAAAGCAGCTCTGCTGACCTGGTTCTCTGCCTCTAGAGCAGCTCTGCTGACCTGGTTCTCTGGCTCTAAAGCATCTCTGCTGACCTGGTTCTTTGGCTCTAAAGCAGCTCTGCTTACCTGGTTCTCTGGCTCTAAAGCAGCACTGCTGACCTGGTTCTCCCCCTCTAAAGCAGCTCTGCTGACCTGGTTCTCTGGCTCTAAAACATCTTTACTGACCTGGCTTCTCTGGCTCTACAGCAGCTCTGCTGACCTGCTCCTCTGGTTCTAAAGCAGCTCTGCTGACCTGGTTCTCTCTCTCTAAAGCAGCTCTGCTGACCTGGTTCTCTGGTTCTAGAACAGCTCTGCTAAACTGGTTCTCTGGCTCTAAAGCAGCTCTATTGAACTGGTTCTCTGGCTCTAATGCAGCTCTGCTGACCTGGTTCTCTGGCTCTAAAGCAGCTCTACTGGCCTGGTTTCTCTGATGCTACAGCAGCTCTGCTGACCTGGTTCTCTGGCTCTAGAGCAGCTCTGCTGACCTGGTTCCTAGGCTCTAGAGCAGCTCTGCTGACCTGGTTCCTTGGCTCTAAGCAGCTCTGCTGACCTGGTTCTCTCCCTCTAAAGCAGCTCTGCTGACAGCTCTAAAGCAGCTCTACTGACCTGGTTTCTGTGGCTCTACAGCAGCTCTGCTGACCTGGTTCTCTGGTTCTAAAGCAGCTCTGCTAAACTGGTTCTCTGGCTCTAAAGCAGCTCTGCTGACCTGGTTCTCTGCCACTACAGCAGCTCTGCTGACCTGGTTCTATGTCTCTAAAGCAGCTCTGCTGACCTGGTTCTCTGGCTCTAAAGCAGCTCTGCTGACTTGGTTCTCTTGTTCTAGAGCATATCTGCTGACCTGGTTCTCTTGTTCTAGGGCACCTCTGTTGACCTGGTTCTCTGGCTCTAGAGCAGCTCTGCTGAACTGGTTCTCTGGCTCTAGAGCAGCTCTGCTGACCTGGTTCCTTGGCTCTAAGCAGCTCTGCTGACCTGGTTCTCTCCCTCTAAAGCAGCTCTGCTGACAGCTCTAAAGCATCTCTACTGACCTGGTTTCTGTGGCTCTACAGCAGCTCTGCTGACCTGGTTCTCTGGTTCTAAAGCAGCTCTGCTAAACTGGTTCTCTGGCTCTAAAGCAGCTCTGCTGACCTGGTTCTCTGCCACTACAGCAGCTCTGCTGACCTGGTTCTATGTCTCTAAAGCAGCTCTGCTGACCTGGTTCTCTGACTCTAGAGCAGCTCTGCTGAACTGGTTCTCTGGCTCTAGAGCAGCTCTGCTGACCTGGTTCCTTGGCTCTAAGCAGCTCTGCTGACCTGGTACTCTGGTTCTAGAGCAGCTCTGCTAAACAGGTTCTCTGGCTCTAAAGCAGCTCTGCTGACCTCGTTCTCTGCCTCTAAATCAGCTCTGCTGACCTGGTTCTCTGCCTCTAGAGCAGCTCTGCTGACCCGGTTCTATGGCTCTAAAGCAGCTCTGCTGACTTGGTTCTCTCCCTCTAAAGCAGCTCTGCTGACCTGGTTCTCTGCCTCTAGAGGAGCTCTGCTGACCTGGCTCTCTGGCTCTAAAGCAGCTCTGCTGACCTGGTTCTATGGTTCTAAAGCAGCTCTGCTGACAACCTGGTTCTCTGGCTCTGGAGAACCTCTGCTGACCTGGTTCTCTGGCTCTAAAGCAGCTCTGCTGACCTGTTTCTCTCCCTCTAAAGAGCTCTGCTGACGTGGTTCTCTGGCTCTAAAGCAGTTCTGCTGACCTGGTTCTCTCCCTCTAAAGCCGCTCTGCTGACCTAGTTTCTCCGGCTCTGCAGCTGCTCTCCTGACCTGGTTTTCGGCCTCCAGAGCATCTCTGCCAACCTGGGTCTCTGTCTCTAGAGCAGTTCTGCTGATCTGGTTCTCTACCTCTAAAGCAGCTCTAATTATCTGGTTTCCCTGGCTCTGCAGCAGGTCTGCTGACCTGGTTCTCTGGCTCTAGAGCAGCTCTGCTGACCTGGTTCTCTGGCTCTGAAGCAGCTCTGCTGACTTGGTTCTCTCCCTCTAAAGCAGCTCTGCTGACCTGGTTCTCTGCCTCTAGAGAAGCTCTGCTGACCTGGCTCTCTGGCTCTAAAGCAGCTCTGCTGGCCTGGTTCTATGGTTCTAAAGCAGCTCTGCTGACAACCTGGTTCTCTGGCTCTGGAGAACCTCTGCTGACCTGGTTCTCTGGCTCTAAAGCAGCTCTGCTGACCTGTTTCTCTCCCTCTAAAGAGCTCTGCTGACGTGGTTCTCTGGCTCTAAAGCAGTTCTGCTGACCTGGTTCTCTCCCTCTAAAGCCGCTCTGCTGACCTGGTTTCTCTGGCTCTGCAGCTGCTCTCCTGACCTGGTTTTCGGCCTCCAGAGCATCTCTGCCAACCTGGGTCTCTGTCTCTAGAGCAGTTCTGCTGACCTGGTTCTCTACCTCTAAAGCAGCTCTAATTATCTGGTTTCCCTGGCTCTGCAGCAGGTCTGCTGACCTGGTTTGCTGGCTCTAGAGCAGCTCTGCTGACATGTTCTCTGGCTCTAAAACAGCTCTCCTGACCTGATTTTCGTGTTCTAGAGCAGCTCTGCTGACCTGGTTCTATTGTTCTAGAGCAGCTCTGCTGACCTGGTTCTCTTTCTCTAAATCAGCTCTGCTGACCTGGTTCTCTGCCTCTACAGCAGCTCTGCTGACATGGTTCTATGTCTCTACAGCAGCTCTGCTGACCAGGCTCTAGAGCAGCTCTGCTGGCCTGGTTCTCTGGCTCTAAAGCAACTCTGATGACCTGGTTCTCTCCCTCTAAAGCAGGTCTGTTGACCTGGTTTCTCTGGCTCTAGATCGCCTCTGCTGACCTGGTTCTCTGGCTCTAAAGCAGCTCTGCTGAACGGTTCTCTCCCTCTAAAGCAGCTCTGCTGACCTGGTTCTCTGCCTCTAGAGCAGCTCTGCTGACCTGGTTCTCTGGCTCTAAAGCATCTCTGCTGACCTGGTTCTTTGGCTCTAAAGCAGCTCTGCTTACCTGGTTCTCTGGCTCTAAAGCAGCACTGCTGACCTGGTTCTCTCCCTCTAAAGCAGCTCTGCTGACCTGGTTCTCTGGCTCTAAAACATCTTTACTAAACTGGCTTCTCTGGCTCTACAGCAGCTCTGCTGACCTGCTCCTCTGGTTCTAAAGCAGCTCTGCTGACCTGGTTCTCTCTCTCTAAAGCAGCTCTGCTGACCTGGTTCTCTGGTTCTAGAGCAGCTCTGCTAAACTGGTTCTCTGGCTCTAAAGCAGCTCTATTGAACTGGTTCTCTGGCTCTAATGCAGCTCTGCTGACCTGGTTCTCTGGCTCTAAAGCAGCTCTACTGACCTGGTTTCTCTGACGCTACAGCAGCTCTGCTGACCTGGTTCTCTGGCTCTAGAGCAGCTCTGCTGACCTGGTTCCTAGGCTCTAGAGCAGCTCTGCTGGACTGGTTCTCTGGCTCTAAAGCAGCTCTGCTGACTTGGTTCTCTTGTTCTAGAGCATATCTGCTGACCTGGTTCTCTTGTTCTAGGGCACCTCTGTTGACCTGGTTCTCTGGCTCTAAAGCAGGTCTGCTGACCTTGTTCTCTCCCTCTAAATCAGCTCTGCTGACCTGGTACTCTGGCTCTAGAGCAGCTCTGCTGAACTGGTTCTCTGGCTCTAGAGCAGCTCTGCTGACCTGGTTCCTTGGCTCTAAGCAGCTCTGCTGACCTGGTTCTCTCCCTCTAAAGCAGCTCTGCTGACAGCTCTAAAGCAGCTCTACTGACCTGGTTTCTGTGGCTCTAAAGCAGCTCTGCTAAACTGGTTCTCTGGCTCTAAAGCAGCTCTGCTGACCTGGTTCTCTGCCACTACAGCAGCTCTGCTGACCTGGTTCTATGTCTCTAAAGCAGCTCTGCTGACCTGGTTCTCTGACTCTGGAGCAGCTCTGCTGAACTGGTTCTCTGGCTCTAGAGCAGCTCTGCTGACCTGGTTCCTTGGCTCTAAGCAGCTCTGCTGACCTGGTTCTCTGGTTCTAGAGCAGCTCTGCTAAACCGGTTCTCTGGCTCTAAAGCAGCTCTGCTGACCTCGTTCTCTGCCTCTAAATCAGCTCTGCTGACCTGGTTCTCTGCCTCTAGAGCAGCTCTGCTGACCCGGTTCTATGGCTCTAAAGCAGCTCTGCTGAACTGGTTCTCTGGCTCTAGAGCAGCTCTGCTGACCTGGTTCTCTGGCTCTAAAGCAGCTTTACTGATCGGGTTTCTCTGGCGCTACAGCTGCTCTTCTGACCTGGTTCTACGGCTCTAGAGCAGCTCTGCTGACCTGGTTCCTAGACTCTGCAGCAGGTCTGCTGACCTGGCTCTTTGGCTCTAGAGCAGCTCTGTTTACCTGGTTCTCTGGCTCTAAAGCAGCTCTGCAAACTGGTTCTCTAGTTCTAGAGCAGCTCTGCTGACCTGGATCTCTTGTTCTAGAGCAGCTCTGCTGACCTGGTTCTCTGGCTCTAAAGCAGCCCTGCTGACCTGGTTCTCTCCCTCAAATCAGCTCTGCTGACCTGGTTGTCTGCCTCTACAGCAGCTCCGCTGACATGGTTCTCTGTATCTAAAGCAGCTCTGCTGACCTGGTTCTCTGGCTCTAGAGCAGCTTTGCTGACCTGGTTCTCTGGCTCGAAAGCAGCTCTGCTGACTTGGTTCTCTCCCTCTAAAGCAGCTCTGCTGACCTGCTTCCCTGCCTCTAAAGCAGCTCTGCTGACCTCTTTCTCGGGCTCTAAAGCAGCTTTACTTACCTGGTTCCATGGCTCTAAAGCAGCTCTGCTGACCTGGTTCTCTGGCTCTAAAGCACCTCTGCTGACCTGGTTCTCTCCCTCTAAAGAGCTCTGCCTACCTGGTTCTCTGACTCTAAAGCAGCTCCGCTGACCCGGTTCGATGGCTCTAAAGCAGTTCTGCTGAAATGGTTCTCTGGCTCTAGAGCAGCTCTGCTGACCTGGTCCCTTGGCTCTAAGCAGCTCTGCTGACCTGGTTCTCTCCCTCTAAAGCAGCTCTGCTTACCTGGTTCTCTGGCTCTAAAGCAGCTCTCCTGACCTGGTTCTGTGGCTCTAAAGTAGCTCTGCTGACCTGGTTTCTCTGGCTCAACAGCAGCTCTGCTGACCTGATTCTCTGATTCTAAAGCAGCTCTGCTGACCTGGTTCTCTCTGTCTACATCAGCTCTGCTGACCTGGTTTTCGGACTCTAGAGCATCTCAGCCGACCTGGGTCTCTGGATCTAGAGCAACTCTGCTGACCTGGGTCTCTGGTTCTAGAGCAGCTCTGCTGACCTGGTTCTCTGGTTCTAGAGCAGCTCTGTTAAACTAGTTCTTTGGCTCTAAAGCAGCTCTGCTGACCTCATTCCCTCCCTCTAAATCAGCTCTTCTGACCTGGTTCTCTGCCTCTAAAGCAGCTCTGCTGACCTGGTTCTATGGCTCTAAAGCAGCTCTGCTAACCTGGTCTATGGCTCTAAAGCAGCTATGCTGAGCTGGTTCCCTCCCTCTAAATCAGCTCTGCTGACCTGGTTCTCTGCCTCTAGAGCAGCTCTGCTGACCTGGTTCTATGGCTCTAAAGCAGCTATGATGAGCTGGTTCCTAGTCTCTAAAGCAGCTCTGCTGACCTGGTTCTATTGTTCTAGAGCAGCTCCACTGACCTTGTTCTCTAGCTCTAAAGCAGCTCTGCTGACTTGGTTATCGCCCTCTAAAGCAGCTCTGCTGACCTGGTTCTCTGCCTCTAGAGCAGCTTTGCTGACCTGGTTCTCTGGTTCTAAAGCAGCTCTGTTGACCTGGTTCTATGGCTCAAAAGCAGCTCTGCTGACCTGGTTCTCTGTCTCTAGAGCAGATCTGCTGACCGGCTCTCTGGCTCTAAAGCAGCTCTGCTGACCTGCTTCTCTCCCTCTAAAGAGCTCTGCTGACCTGGTTCTCTGGCTCTGAAGCCACTCTGCTGACCTGGTATCTCTGGCTCTACAGCAGCTCTGCTGACCTGGTTTTCGGACTCTAGAGTATCTCAGCCGACCTGGGTCTCTGGATCTAGAGCAGCTCTGCTGACCTGGTTCTCTACCTCTAAAGCAGCTCTAATTATCTGGTTTCCCTGGCTCTGCAGCAGGTCTGCTGACCTGGTTCTCTGGCTCTAGAGCAGCTCTGCTGACATGTTCTCTGGCTCTAAAACAGCTCTGCTGACCTGATTTTCGTGTTCTAGAGCAGCTCTGCTGACCTGGTTCTATTGTTCTAGAGCAGCTCTGCTGACCTGGTTCTCTTTCTCTAAATCAGCTCTGCTGACCTGGTTCTCTGCCTCTACAGCAGCTCTGCTGACATGGTTCTATGTCTCTACAGCAGCTCTGCTGACCAGGCTCTAGAGCAGCTCTGCTGGCCTGGTTCTCTGGCTCTAAAGCAACTCTGATGACCTGGTTCTCTCCCTCTAAAGCAGGTCTGTTGACCTGGTTTCTCTGGCTCTAGATCAGCTCTGCTGACCTGGTTCTCTGGCTCTAAAGCAGCTCTGCTGACCTGGTTCTCTCCCTCTAAAGCAGCTCTGCTGACCTGGTTCTCTGCCTCTAGAGCAGCTCTGCTGACCTGGTTCTCTGGCTCTAAAGCATCTCTGCTGACCTGGTTCTTTGGCTCTAAAGCAGCTCTGCTTACCTGGTTCTCTGGCTCTAAAGCAGCTCTGCTGACCTGGTTCTCTGGCTCTAAAGCAGCTCTGCTGACCTGGTTCTCTCCCTCTAAAGCAGCTCTGCTGACCTGGTTCTCTGCCTCTAGAGCAGCTCTGCTGACCTGGTTCTATGGCTCTAAAGCAGCTATGATGAGCTGGTTCCTAGGCTCTAGAGCAGCTCTGCTGGCCTGGTTTTCTGGCTCTAAAGCAGCTCTGCTGACCTGTTTCTCTGCCTCTAGAGCAGCTCTGCTGACCTGGTTCTCTGGCTCTAAAGCATCTCTGCTGACCTGGTTCTTTGGCTCTAAAGCAGCTCTGCTTACCTGGTTCTCTGGCTCTAAAGCAGCTCTGCTGACCTGGTTCTCTGGCTCTAAAGCAGCTCTGCTGACCTGGTTCTCTCCCTCTAAAGCAGCTCTGCTGACCTGGTTCTCTGCCTCTAGAGCAGCTCTGCTGACCTGGTTCTATGGCTCTAAAGCAGCTATGATGAGCTGGTTCCTAGGCTCTAGAGCAGCTCTGCTGGCCTGGTTTTCTGGCTCTAAAGCAGCTCTGCTGACCTGGTTCTATTGTTCTAGAGCAGCTCCGCTGACCTTGTTCTCTAGCTCTAAAGCAGCTCTGCTGACTTGGTTATCGCCCTCTAAAGCAGCTCTGCTGACCTGGTTCTCTTCCTCTAGAGCAGCTTTGCTGACCTGGTTCTCTGGTTCTAAAGCAGCTCTGTTGACCTGGTTCTATGGCTCAAAAGCAGCTCTGCTGACCTGGTTCTCTGTCTCTAGAGCAGATCTGCTGACCTGGTTCTCTGTCTCTAGAGCAGCTCTGCTGACCTGCTTCTCTCCCTCTAAAGAGCTCTGCTGACCCGGTTCTCTGGCTCTGAAGCCACTCTGCTGACCTGGTTTCTCTGGCTCTACAGCAGCTCTGCTGACCTGGTTTTCGGACTCTAGAGCATCTCAGCCGACCTGGGTCTCTGGATCTAGAGCAGCTCTGCTGACCTGGGTCTCTGGTTCTAGAGCAGCTCTGCTGACCTGGTTCTCTGGTTCTAGAGCAGCTCTGTTAAACTAGTTCTTTGGCTCTAAAGCAGCTCTGCTGACCTCATTCCCTCCCTCTAAATCAGCTCTGCTGACCTGGTTCTCTGCCTCTAAAGCAGCTCTGCTGACCTGGTTCTATGGCTCTAAAGCAGCTCTGCTAAGCTGGTCTATGGCTCTAAAGCAGCTATGCTGAGCTGGTTCCCTCCCTCTAAATCAGCTCTGCTGACCTGGTTCTCTGCCTCTAGAGCAGCTCTGCTGACCTGGTTCTATGGCTCTAAAGCAGCTATGATGAGCTGGTTCCTAGGCTCTAGAGCAGCTCTGCTGGCCTGGTTTTCTGGCTCTAAAGCAGCTCTGCTGACCTGGTTCTATTGTTCTAGAGCAGCTCCGCTGACCTTGTTCTCTAGCTCTAAAGCAGCTCTGCTGACTTGGTTATCGCCCTCTAAAGCAGCTCTGCTGACCTGGTTCTCTGCCTCTAGAGCAGCTTTGCTGACCTGGTTCTCTGGTTCTAAAGCAGCTCTGTTGACCTGGTTCTATGGCTCAAAAGCAGCTCTGCTGACCTGGTTCTCTGTCTCTAGAGCAGATCTGCTGACCTGGCTCTCTGGCTCTAAAGCAGCTCTGCTGACCTGCTTCTCTCCCTCTAAAGAGCTCTGCTGACCTGGTTCTCTGGCTCTGAAGCCACTCTGCTGACCTGGTATCTCTGGCTCTACAGCAGCTCTGCTGACCTGGTTTTCGGACTCTAGAGTATCTCAGCCGACCTGGGTCTCTGGATCTAGAGCAGCTCTGCTGACCTGGTTCTCTACCTCTAAAGCAGCTCTAATTATCTGGTTTCCCTGGCTCTGCAGCAGGTCTGCTGACATGGTTCTCTGGCTCTAGTGCAGCTCTGCTGACATGTTCTCTGGCTCTAAAACAGCTCTGCTGACCTGATTTTCGTGTTCTAGAGCAGCTCTGCTGACCTGGTTCTATTGTTCTAGAGCAGCTCTGCTGACCTGGTTCTCTTTCTCTAAATCAGCTCTGCTGACCTGGTTCTCTGCCTCTACAGCAGCTCTGCTGACATGGTTCTATGTCTCTACAGCAGCTCTGCTGACCAGGCTCTAGAGCAGCTCTGCTGGCCTGGTTCTCTGGCTCTAAAGCAACTCTGATGACCTGGTTCTCTCCCTCTAAAGCAGGTCTGTTGACCTGGTTTCTCTGGCTCTAGATCAGATCTGCTGACCTGGTTCTCTGGCTCTAAAGCAGCTCTGCTGACCTGGTTCTCTCCCTCTAAAGCAGCTCTGCTGACCTGGTTCTCTGCCTCTAGAGCAGCTCTGCTGACCTGGTTCTCTGGCTCTAAAGCATCTCTGCTGACCTGGTTCTTTGGCTCTAAAGCAGCTCTGCTTACCTGGTTCTCTGGCTCTAAAGCAGCTCTGCTGACCTGGTTCTCTGGCTCTAAAGCAGCTCTGCTGACCTGGTTCTCTCCCTCTAAAGCAGCTCTGCTGACCTGGTTCTCTGCCTCTAGAGCAGCTCTGCTGACCTGGTTCTATGGCTCTAAAGCAGCTATGATGAGCTGGTTCCTAGGCTCTAGAGCAGCTCTGCTGGCCTGGTTTTCTGGCTCTAAAGCAGCTCTGCTGACCTGGTTCTATTGTTCTAGAGCAGCTCCGCTGACCTTGTTCTCTAGCTCTAAAGAAGCTCTGCTGACTTGGTTATCGCCCTCTAAAGCAGCTCTGCTGACCTGGTTCTCTGCCCCTAGAGCAGCTTTGCTGACCTGGGTCTCTGGTTCTAAAGCAGCTCTGTTGACCTGGTTCTATGGCTCAAAAGCAGCTCTGCTGACCTGGTTCTCTGTCTCTAGAGCAGATCTGCTGACCTGGCTCTCTGGCTCTAAAGCAGCTCTGCTGACCTGCTTCTCTCCCTCTAAAGAGCTCTGCTGACCTGGTTCTCTGGCTCTGAAGCCACTCTGCTGACCTGGTATCTCTGGCTCTACAGCAGCTCTGCTGACCTGGTTTTCGGACTCTAGAGTATCTCAGCCGACCTGGGTCTCTGGATCTAGAGCAGCTCTGCTGACCTGGTTCTCTACCTCCAAAGCAGCTCTAATTATCTGGTTTCCCTGGCTCTGCAGCAGGTCTGCTGACCTGGTTCTCTGGCTCTAGAGCAGCTCTGCTGACATGTTCTCTGGCTCTAAAACAGCTCTGCTGACCTGATTTTCGTGTTCTAGAGCAGCTCTGCTGACCTGGTTCTATTGTTCTAGAGCAGCTCTGCTGACCTGGTTCTCTTTCTCTAAATCAGCTCTGCTGACCTGGTTCTCTGCCTCTACAGCAGCTCTGCTGACATGGTTCTATGTCTCTACAGCAGCTCTGCTGACCAGGCTCTAGAGCAGCTCTGCTGGCCTGGTTCTCTGGCTCTAAAGCAACTCTGATGACCTGGTTCTCTCCCTCTAAAGCAGGTCTGTTGACCTGGTTTCTCTGGCTCTAGATCAGATCTGCTGACCTGGTTCTCTGGCTCTAAAGCAGCTCTGCTGACCTGGTTCTCTCCCTCTAAAGCAGCTCTGCTGACCTGGTTCTCTGCCTCTAGAGCAGCTCTGCTGACCTGGTTCTCTGGCTCTAAAGCATCTCTGCTGAACTGGTTCTCTGGCTCTAGAGCAGCTCTGCTGACCTGGTTCTCTGGCTCTAAAGCAGCTTTACTGATCGGGTTTCCCTGGCGCTAGAGCTGTTCTTCTGACCTGGTTCTACGGCTCTAGAGCAGCTCTGCTGACCTGGTTCCTAGACTCTACAGCAGGTCTGCTGACCTGGCTCTTTGGCTCTAGAGCAGCTCTGTTTACCTGGTTCTCTGGCTCTAAAGCAGCTCTGCAAACTGGTTCTCTTGTTCTAGAGCAGCTCTGCTGACCTGGATCTCTTGTTCTAGAGCAGCTCTGCTGACCTGGTTCTCTGGCTCTAAAGCAGCTTTGCTGACCTGGTTCTCTCCCTCGAATCAGCTCTGCTGACCTGGTTGTCTGCCTCTACAGCAGCTCCGCTGACATGGTTCTCTGTATCTAAAGCAGCTCTGCTGACCTGGTTCTCTGGCTCTAGAGCAGCTTTGCTGACCTGGTTCTCTGGCTCTAAAGCAGCTCTGCTGACCTGGTTCTCTCCCTCTAAAGCAGCTATGCTGACCTGCTTCCCTGCCTCTAAAGCAGCTCTGCTGACCTCTTTCTCGGGCTCTAAAGCAGCTTTACTTACCTGGTTCCATGGCTCTAAAGCAGCTCTGCTGACCTGGTTCTCTGGCTCTAAAGCACCTCTGCTGACCTGGTTCTCTCCCTCTAAAGAGCTCTGCCTACCTGGTTCTCTGACTCTAAAGCAGCTCCGCTGACCCGGTTCGATGGCTCTAAAGCAGTTCTGCTGAACTGGTTCTCTGGCTCTAGAGCAGCTCTGCTGACCTGGTCCCTTGGCTCTAAGCAGCTCTGCTGACCTGGTTCTCTCCCTCTAAAGCAGCTCTGCTTACCTGGTTCTCTGGCTCTAAAGCAGCTCTCCTGACCTGGTTCTGTGGCTCTAAAGTAGCTCTGCTGACCTGGTTTCTCTGGCTCTACAGCAGCTCTGCTGACCTGGTTCTCTGATTCTAAAGCAGCTCTGCTGACCTGGTTCTCTCTGTCTACATCAGCTCTGCTGACCTGGTTCTCTGGTTCTAGAGCAGCTCTGTTAAACTAGTACTTTGGCTCTAAAGCAGTTCTGCTGACCTCATTCCCTCCCTCTAAATCAGCTCTGCTGACCCGGTTCTCTGCCTCTAGAGCAGCTCTGCTGACCTGGTTCTATGGCTCTAAAGCAGCTCTGCTGAACTGGTTCTCTGGCTCTAGAGCAGCTCGACTGACCTGGTTTCTCTGACGCTACAGCTGCTTTGCTGACCTGGTTCTCTGGCTCTATAGCAGCTCTACTGACCTGGTTTCTCTGATGCTACAGCTGCTCTGCTGACCTCGTTCTCTGGCTCTAGAGCAGCTATGCTGACCTGGTTCCTCGCTCTAGAGCAGCTCTGCTGGCCTGGTTCTCTGGCTCTAAAGCAGCTCTGCTGAACTGGTTATATTGTTCTAGAGCAGCTCTGCTGACCTTGTTCTCTGGCTCTAAAGCAGCTCTGCTGACTTGGTTATCGCCCTCTAAAGCAGCTCTGCTGACCTGGTTCTCTGCCTCTAGAGCAGCTCTGCTGATCTGGTTCTCTGGTTCTAAAGCAGCTCTGTTGACCTGGTTCTATGGCTCAAAAGTAGCTCTGCTGACCTGGTTCTCTGTCTCTAGAGCAGCTCTGCTGACCTGCTTCTCTCCCTCTAAAGAGCTCTGCTGACCCGGTTCTCTGGCTCTGAAGCCACTCTGCTGACCTGGTTTCTCTGGCTCTACAGCAGCTCTGCTGACCTGGTTTTCGGACTCTAGAGCATCTCAGCCGACCTGGGTCTCTGGATCTAGAGCAGCTCTGCTGACCTGGGTCTCTGGTTCTAGAGCAGCTCTGCTGACCTGGTTCTCTCTCTATAAAGCAGCTCTGCTGACCTGGTTCTCTGGTTCTAGAGCAGCTCTGCTAAACTGGTTCTCTGGCTCTAAAGCAGCTCTATTGAACTGGTTCTCTGGCTCTAAAGCAGCTCTGCTGACCTGGTTCTCTGGCTCTAAAGCAGCTCTACTGACCTGGTTTCTCTGACGCTACAGCAGCTCTGCTGACCTGGTTCTCTGGCTCTAGAGCAGCTCTGCTGACCTGGTTCCTAGGCTCTAGAGCAGCTCTGCTGGCCTGGTTCTCTGGCTCTAAAGCAGCTCTGCTGACTTGGTTCTCTTGTTCTAGAGCATATCTGCTGACCTGGTTCTCTTGTTCTAGGGCACCTCTGTTGACCTGGTTCTCTGGCTCTAAAGCAGGTCTGCTGACCTTGTTCTCTCCCTCTAAATCAGCTCTGCTGACCTGGTACTCTGGCTCTAGAGCAGCTCTGCTGAACTGGTTCTCTGGCTCTAGAGCAGTTCTGCTGACCTGGTTCCTTGGCTCTAAGCAGCTCTGCTGACCTGGTTCTCTCCCTCTAAAGCAGCTCTGCTGACAGCTCTAAAGCAGCTCTACTGACCTGGTTTCTGTGGCTCTACAGCAGCTCTGCTGACCTGGTTCTCTGGTTCTAAAGCAGCTCTGCTAAACTGGTTCTCTGGCTCTAAAGCAGCTCTGCTGACCTGGTTCTCTGCCACTACAGCAGCTCTGCTGACCTGGTTCTATGTCTCTAAAGCAGCTCTGCTGACCTGGTTCTCTGACTCTAGAGCAGCTCTGCTGAACTGGTTCTCTGGCTCTAGAGCAGCTCTGCTGACCTGGTTCCTTAGCTCTAAGCAGCTCTGCTGACCTGGTTCTCTGGTTCTAGAGCAGCTCTGCTAAACAGGTTCTCTGGCTCTAAAGCAGCTCTGCTGACCTCGTTCTCTGCCTCTAAATCAGCTCTGCTGACCTGGTTCTCTGCCTCTAGAGCAGCTCTGCTGACCCGGTTCTATGGCTCTAAAGCAGCTCTGCTGAACTGGTTCTCTGGCTCTAGAGCAGCTCTGCTGACCTGGTTCTCTGGCTCTAAAGCAGCTTTACTGATCGGGTTTCTCTGGCGCTACAGCTGCTCTTCTGACCTGGTTCTACGGCTCTAGAGCAGCTCTGCTGACCTGGTTCCTAGACTCTACAGCAGGTCTGCTGACCTGGCTCTTTGGCTCTAGAGCAGCTCTGTTTACCTGGTTCTCTGGCTCTAAAGCAGCTCTGCAAACTGGTTCTCTTGTTCTAGAGCAGCTCTGCTGACCTGGATCTCTTGTTCTAGAGCAGCTCTGCTGACCTGGTTCTCTGGCTCTAAAGCAGCTCTGCTGACCTGGTTCTCTCCCTCAAATCAGCTCTGCTGACCTGGTTGTCTGCCTCTACAGCAGCTCCGCTGACATGGTTCTCTGTATCTAAAGCAGCTCTGCTGACCTGGTTCTCTGGCTCTAGAGCAGCTTTGCTGACCTGGTTCTCTGGCTCTTAAGCACCTCTGCTGACCTGGTTCTCTCCCTCTAAAGCAGCTCTGCTGACCTGCTTCCCTGCCTCTAAAGCAGCTCTGCTGACCTCTTTCTCGGGCTCTAAAGCAGCTTTACTTACCTGGTTCCATGGCTCTAAAGCAGCTCTGCTGACCTGGTTCTCTGGCTCTAAAGCAGCTCTACTGACCTGGTTTCTCTGACGCTACAGCAGCTCTGCTGACCTGGTTCTCTGGCTCTAGAGCAGCTCTGCTGACCTGGTTCCTAGGCTCTAGAGCAGCTCTGCTGGCCTGGTTCTCTGGCTCTAAAGCAGCTCTGCTGACTTGGTTCTCTTGTTCTAGAGCATATCTGCTGACCTGGTTCTCTTGTTCTAGGGCACCTCTGTTGACCTGGTTCTCTGGCTCTAAAGCAGGTCTGCTGACCTTGTTCTCTCCCTCTAAATCAGCTCTGCTGACCTGGTACTCTGGCTCTAGAGCAGCTCTGCTGAACTGGTTCTCTGGCTCTAGAGCAGTTCTGCTGACCTGGTTCCTTGGCTCTAAGCAGCTCTGCTGACCTGGTTCTCTCCCTCTAAAGCAGCTCTGCTGACAGCTCTAAAGCAGCTCTACTGACCTGGTTTCTGTGGCTCTACAGCAGCTCTGCTGACCTGGTTCTCTGGTTCTAAAGCAGCTCTGCTAAACTGGTTCTCTGGCTCTAAAGCAGCTCTGCTGACCTGGTTCTCTGCCACTACAGCAGCTCTGCTGACCTGGTTCTATGTCTCTAAAGCAGCTCTGCTGACCTGGTTCTCTGACTCTAGAGCAGCTCTGCTGAACTGGTTCTCTGGCTCTAGAGCAGCTCTGCTGACCTGGTTCCTTAGCTCTAAGCAGCTCTGCTGACCTGGTTCTCTGGTTCTAGAGCAGCTCTGCTAAACAGGTTCTCTGGCTCTAAAGCAGCTCTGCTGACCTCGTTCTCTGCCTCTAAATCAGCTCTGCTGACCTGGTTCTCTGCCTCTAGAGCAGCTCTGCTGACCCGGTTCTATGGCTCTAAAGCAGCTCTGCTGAACTGGTTCTCTGGCTCTAGAGCAGCTCTGCTGACCTGGTTCTCTGGCTCTAAAGCAGCTTTACTGATCGGGTTTCTCTGGCGCTACAGCTGCTCTTCTGACCTGGTTCTACGGCTCTAGAGCAGCTCTGCTGACCTGGTTCCTAGACTCTACAGCAGGTCTGCTGACCTGGCTCTTTGGCTCTAGAGCAGCTCTGTTTACCTGGTTCTCTGGCTCTAAAGCAGCTCTGCAAACTGGTTCTCTTGTTCTAGAGCAGCTCTGCTGACCTGGATCTCTTGTTCTAGAGCAGCTCTGCTGACCTGGTTCTCTGGCTCTAAAGCAGCTCTGCTGACCTGGTTCTCTCCCTCAAATCAGCTCTGCTGACCTGGTTGTCTGCCTCTACAGCAGCTCCGCTGACATGGTTCTCTGTATCTAAAGCAGCTCTGCTGACCTGGTTCTCTGGCTCTAGAGCAGCTTTGCTGACCTGGTTCTCTGGCTCTTAAGCACCTCTGCTGACCTGGTTCTCTCCCTCTAAAGCAGCTCTGCTGACCTGCTTCCCTGCCTCTAAAGCAGCTCTGCTGACCTCTTTCTCGGGCTCTAAAGCAGCTTTACTTACCTGGTTCCATGGCTCTAAAGCAGCTCTGCTGACCTGGTTCTCTGGCTCTAAAGCACCTCTGCTGACCTGGTTCTCTCCCTCTAAAGAGCTCTGCCTACCTGGTTCTCTGACTCTAAAGCAGCTCCGCTGACCCGGTTCGATGGCTCTAAAGCAGTTCTGCTGAACTGGTTCTCTGGCTCTAGAGCAGCTCTGCTGACCTGGTCCCTTGGCTCTAAGCAGCTCTGCTGACCTGGTTCTCTCCCTCTAAAGCAGCTCTGCTTACCTGGTTCTCTGGCTCTAAAGCAGCTCTCCTGACCTGGTTCTGTGGCTCTAAAGTAGCTCTGCTGACCTGGTTCTCTGGCTCTAGAGCAGCTTTGCTGACCTGGTTCTCTGGCTCTAAAGCAGCTCTGCTGACCTGGTTCTCTCCCTCTAAAGCAGCTCTGCTGACCTGCTTCCCTGCCTCTAAAGCAGCTCTGCTGACCTCTTTCTTGGGCTCTAAAGCAGCTTTACTTACCTGGTTCCATGGCTCTAAAGCAGCTCTGCTGACCTGGTTCTCTGGCTCTAAAGCACCTCTGCTGACCTGGTTCTCTCCCTCTAAAGAGCTCTGCCTACCTGGTTCTCTGACTCTAAATCAGCTCCGCTGACCCGGTTCGATGGCTCTAAAGCAGTTCTGCTGAACTGGTTCTCTGGCTCTAGAGCAGCTCTGCTGACCTGGTCCCTTGGCTCTAAGCAGCTCTGCTGACCTGGTTCTCTCCCTCTAAAGCAGCTCTGCTTACCTGGTTCTCTGGCTCTAAAGCAGCTCTCCTGACCTGGTTCTGTGGCTCTAAAGTAGCTCTGCTGACCTGGTTTCTCTGGCTCTACAGCAGCTCTGCTGACCTGGTTCTCTGATTCTAAAGCAGCTCTGCTGACCTGGTTCTCTCTGTCTACATCAGCTCTGCTGACCTGGTTCTCTGGTTCTAGAGCAGCTCTGTTAAACTAGTACTTTGGCTCTAAAGCAGCTCTGCTGACCTCATTCCCTCCCTCTAAATCAGCTCTGCTGACCCGGTTCTCTGCCTCTAGAGCAGCTCTGCTGACCTGGTTCTATGGCTCTAAAGCAGCTCTGCTGAACTGGTTCTCTGGCTCTAGAGCAGCTCGACTGACCTGGTTTCTCTGACGCTACAGCTGCTTTGCTGACCTGGTTCTCTGGCTCTATAGCAGCTCTACTGACCTGGTTTCTCTGATGCTACAGCTGCTCTGCTGACCTCGTTCTCTGGCTCTAGAGCAGCTATGCTGACCTGGTTCCTCGCTCTAGAGCAGCTCTGCTGGCCTGGTTCTCTGGCTCTAAAGCAGCTCTGCTGAACTGGTTATATTGTTCTAGAGCAGCTCTGCTGACCTTGTTCTCTGGCTCTAAAGCAGCTCTGCTGACTTGGTTATCGCCCTCTAAAGCAGCTCTGCTGAGCTGGTTCTCTGCCTCTAGAGCAGCTCTGCAGATCTGGTTCTCTGGTTCTAAAGCAGCTCTGTTGACCTGGTTCTATGGCTCAAAAGTAGCTCTGCTGACCTGGTTCTCTGTCTCTAGAGCAGCTCTGCTGACCTGCTTCTCTCCCTCTAAAGAGCTCTGCTGACCCGGTTCTCTGGCTCTGAAGCCACTCTGCTGACCTGGTTTCTCTGGCTCTACAGCAGCTCTGCTGACCTGGTTCCTTGGCTCTAAGCAGCTCTGCTGACCTGGTTCTCTGGTTCTAGAGCAGCTCTGCTAAACAGGTTCTCTGGCTCTAAAGCAGCTCTGCTGACCTCGCTCTCTGCCTCTAAATCAGCTCTGCTGACCTGGTTCTCTGCCTCTAGAGCAGCTCTGCTGACCCGGTTCTATGGCTCTAAAGCAGCTCTGCTGACTTGGTTCTCTCCCTCTAAAGCAGCTCTGCTGACCTGGTTCTCTGCCTCTAGAGGAGCTCTGCTGACCTTGCTCTCTGGCTCTAAAGCAGCTCTGCTGACCTGGTTCTATGGTTCTAAAGCAGCTCTGCTGACAACCTGGTTCTCTGGCTCTGGAGAACCTCTGCTGACCTGGTTCTCTGGCTCTAAAGCAGCTCTGCTGACCTGGTTTTCGGACTCTAGAGTATCTCAGCCGACCTGGGTCTCTGGATCTAGAGCAGCTCTGCTGACCTGGTTCTCTACCTCTAAAGCAGCTCTAATTATCTGGTTTCCCTGGCTCTGCAGCAGGTCTGCTGACCTGGTTCTCTGGCTCTAGAGCAGCTCTGCTGACATGTTCTCTGGCTCTAAAACAGCTCTGCTGACCTGATTTTCGTGTTCTAGAGCAGCTCTGCTGACCTGGTTCTATTGTTCTAGAGCAGCTCTGCTGACCTGGTTCTCTTTCTCTAAATCAGCTCTGCTGACCTGGTTCTCTGCCTCTACAGCAGCTCTGCTGACATGGTTCTATGTCTCTACAGCAGCTCTGCTGACCAGGCTCTAGAGCAGCTCTGCTGGCCTGGCTCTCTGGCTCTAAAGCAACTCTGATGACCTGGTTCTCTCCCTCTAAAGCAGGTCTGTTGACCTGGTTTCTCTGGCTCTAGATCAGATCTGCTGACCTGGTTCTCTGGCTCTAAAGCAGCTCTGCTGACCTGGTTCTCTCCCTCTAAAGCAGCTCTGCTGACCTGGTTCTCTGCCTCTAGAGCAGCTCTGCTGACCTGGTTCTCTGGCTCTAAAGCATCTCTGCTGACCTGGTTCTTTGGCTCTAAAGCAGCTCTGCTTACCTGGTTCTCTGGCTCTAAAGCAGCTCTTCTGACCTGGTTCTCTGGCTCTAAAGCAGCTCTGCTGACCTGGTTCTCTCCCTCTAAAGCAGCTCTGCTGACCTGGTTCTCTGCCTCTAGAGCAGCTCTGCTGACCTGGTTCTATGGCTCTAAAGCAGCTATGATGAGCTGGTTCCTAGGCTCTAGAGCAGCTCTGCTGGCCTGGTTTTCTGGCTCTAAAGCAGCTCTGCTGACCTGGTTCTATTGTTCTAGAGCAGCTCCGCTGACCTTGTTCTCTAGCTCTAAAGCAGCTCTGCTGACTTGGTTATCGCCCTCTAAAGCAGCTCTGCTGACCTGGTTCTCTGCCTCTAGAGCAGCTTTGCTGACCTGGTTCTCTGGTTCTAAAGCAGCTCTGTTGACCTGGTTCTATGGCTCAAAAGCAGCTCTGCTGACCTGGTTCTCTGTCTCTAGAGCAGATCTGCTGACCTGGCTCTCTGGCTCTAAAGCAGCTCTGCTGACCTGCTTCTCTCCCTCTAAAGAGCTCTGCTGACCTGGTTCTCTGGCTCTGAAGCCACTCTGCTGACCTGGTATCTCTGGCTCTACAGCAGCTCTGCTGACCTGGTTTTCGGACTCTAGAGTATCTCAGCCGACCTGGGTCTCTGGATCTAGAGCAGCTCTGCTGACCTGGTTCTCTACCTCCAAAGCAGCTCTAATTATCTGGTTTCCCTGGCTCTGCAGCAGGTCTGCTGACCTGGTTCTCTGGCTCTAGAGCAGCTCTGCTGACATGTTCTCTGGCTCTAAAACAGCTCTGCTGACCTGATTTTCGTGTTCTAGAGCAGCTCTGCTGACCTGGTTCTATTGTTCTAGAGCAGCTCTGCTGACCTGGTTCTCTTTCTCTAAATCAGCTCTGCTGACCTGGTTCTCTGCCTCTACAGCAGCTCTGCTGACATGGTTCTATGTCTCTACAGCAGCTCTGCTGACCAGGCTCTAGAGCAGCTCTGCTGGCCTGGTTCTCTGGCTCTAAAGCAACTCTGATGACCTGGTTCTCTCCCTCTAAAGCAGGTCTGTTGACCTGGTTTCTCTGGCTCTAGATCAGATCTGCTGACCTGGTTCTCTGGCTCTAAAGCAGCTCTGCTGACCTGGTTCTCTCCCTCTAAAGCAGCTCTGCTGACCTGGTTCTCTGCCTCTAGAGCAGCTCTGCTGACCTGGTTCTCTGGCTCTAAAGCATCTCTGCTGAACTGGTTCTCTGGCTCTAGAGCAGCTCTGCTGACCTGGTTCTCTGGCTCTAAAGCAGCTTTACTGATCGGGTTTCTCTGGCGCTAGAGCTGTTCTTCTGACCTGGTTCTACGGCTCTAGAGCAGCTCTGCTGACCTGGTTCCTAGACTCTACAGCAGATCTGCTGACCTGGCTCTTTGGCTCTAGAGCAGCTCTGTTTACCTGGTTCTCTGGCTCTAAAGCAGCTCTGCAAACTGGTTCTCTTGTTCTAGAGCAGCTCTGCTGACCTGGATCTCTTGTTCTAGAGCAGCTCTGCTGACCTGGTTCTCTGGCTCTAAAGCAGCTTTGCTGACCTGGTTCTCTCCCTCGAATCAGCTCTGCTGACCTGGTTGTCTGCCTCTACAGCAGCTCCGCTGACATGGTTCTCTGTATCTAAAGCAGCTCTGCTGACCTGGTTCTCTGGCTCTAGAGCAGCTTTGCTGACCTGGTTCTCTGGCTCTAAAGCAGCTCTGCTGACCTGGTTCTCTCCCTCTAAAGCAGCTATGCTGACCTGCTTCCCTGCCTCTAAAGCAGCTCTGCTGACCTCTTTCTCGGGCTCTAAAGCAGCTTTACTTACCTGGTTCCATGGCTCTAAAGCAGCTCTGCTGACCTGGTTCTCTGGCTCTAAAGCACCTCTGCTGACTTGGTTCTCTCCCTCTAAAGAGCTCTGCCTACCTGGTTCTCTGACTCTAAAGCAGCTCCGCTGACCCGGTTCGATGGCTCTAAAGCAGTTCTGCTGAACTGGTTCTCTGGCTCTAGAGCAGCTCTGCTGACCTGGTCCCTTGGCTCTAAGCAGCTCTGCTGACCTGGTTCTCTCCCTCTAAAGCAGCTCTGCTTACCTGGTTCTCTGGCTCTAAAGCAGCTCTCCTGACCTGGTTCTGTGGCTCTAAAGTAGCTCTGCTGACCTGGTTTCTCTGGCTCTACAGCAGCTCTGCTGACCTGGTTCTCTGATTCTAAAGCAGCTCTGCTGACCTGGTTCTCTCTGTCTACATCAGCTCTGCTGACCTGGTTCTCTGGTGGTTCTAGAGCAGCTCTGTTAAACTAGTACTTTGGCTCTAAAGCAGTTCTGCTGACCTCATTCCCTCCCTCTAAATCAGCTCTGCTGACCCGGTTCTCTGCCTCTAGAGCAGCTCTGCTGACCTGGTTCTATGGCTCTAAAGCAGCTCTGCTGAACTGGTTCTCTGGCTCTAGAGCAGCTCGACTGACCTGGTTTCTCTGACGCTACAGCTGCTTTGCTGACCTGGTTCTCTGGCTCTATAGCAGCTCTACTGACCTGGTTTCTCTGATGCTACAGCTGCTCTGCTGACCTCGTTCTCTGGCTCTAGAGCAGCTATGCTGACCTGGTTCCTCGCTCTAGAGCAGCTCTGCTGGCCTGGTTCTCTGGCTCTAAAGCAGCTCTGCTGAACTGGTTATATTGTTCTAGAGCAGCTCTGCTGACCTTGTTCTCTGGCTCTAAAGCAGCTCTGCTGACTTGGTTATCGCCCTCTAAAGCAGCTCTGCTGACCTGGTTCTCTGCCTCTAGAGCAGCTCTGCTGATCTGGTTCTCTGGTTCTAAAGCAGCTCTGTTGACCTGGTTCTATGGCTCAAAAGTAGCTCTGCTGACCTGGTTCTCTGTCTCTAGAGCAGCTCTGCTGACCTGCTTCTCTCCCTCTAAAGAGCTCTGCTGACCCGGTTCTCTGGCTCTGAAGCCACTCTGCTGACCTGGTTTCTCTGGCTCTACAGCAGCTCTGCTGACCTGGTTTTCGGACTCTAGAGCATCTCAGCCGACCTGGGTCTCTGGATCTAGAGCAGCTCTGCTGACCTGGGTCTCTGGTTCTAGAGCAGCTCTGCTGACCTGGTTCTCTCTTGTTGGACTTTGGCCCTTAGGGCAGGTTCACCCCTAGACTTTTTGCTTGAAATGGTGACCTGGAGATGGTGATTTTTGGATTCTGCGCACTTTCACTGTGTCCCAGTGGAAAGTGCGTGCGCACTCTGAGTGCATGTGCTGAGCCAGGCCTGCCCGCCCATAGGAATGCATGGGGAATGTATGTGTCCCTGGTAGTTCCTGATGCGTGGGGTGTACAGGCTTGAGTCTGGTATGTGTGAACTCGTGAGAGTGAATGCTGCGAGATGGTGTATGCAGCATGTATGTGTCTAGTAGAGAAGCGCCATTTCTAGACATGGCTGTACGTGTGCTGTGAGGGTGCTGGCGTGTGATTGGCTGGAGCTGGCTGGCATGCCAGGCTCCAGGAAGTCTGGATGGGTCTGCCCGGTGGTGAGTGGGAGATCTGCATGAGTAATGTGTGGGAGGAGTGTACCTGTGTCCTGGATGGGCTGGGTTTTCCCCACACAATGCTGGCTCCGCCCCCCTGTGGTGTGTCTAATGACCCAAGCCCTGCCAGTGAATAGAGAGGGTGGTTGAGGTAAACAGAGTACTCAAGAACCAGCTGCGACTGGTTCCGCCCCCACTCTGCACCCTTGAACAAAGGATTTCTCTGTATAAAAATGGGGCTGTGTCCCCACAGAAGTTGTTCTACTTGTGGATCCTTGCCAGAGGGGGCTGTTGCTGCTGCTGGGGCCAGGAGGACCGCCACTTGGACTGTCTCCCTGCCTGGAGACCCAGTGTGCTGGCTCTGGCCCTGCCCTGCCCCTCTGCCTGCCTCCAGTCCCTGCTGGAGCTTTTGCTTTTGGCTTAGAGTGCCTGGAGGCGCTCTTAATTGATTTATAGCGCTAGGCGCGCTTTCCTGGTGCCCCAGCGCTCAATAGCGCTTTGCTTCTATTTTTAGCGCTAGGCGCGCTTTCTGTGGCCCCTAAGCGCTTGGGAGCGCGCTGTATGCAGCCGGTGCCTACCCGCCATCTGCCCGCCTGATTTTGCCGATTTGCGGCATTAGCGAGTGCCACCTCGCTTGACTTTTAATTTGAGCGCCGGTGCCTACCCGGCATTGCCCCGTACTTGGATTTGTAAATACCTCGAGGGAGCCCACTCCTCGGGTACTGGGAGCCCGCCTGCCTACCTGGAACGGGCCGCCGCGCTGCCCGCGACGACCCGGAAGTGTTCTGGCCGACCGGCCAATCGCAGCGCGGCCCCTGAGAGGCCGACCGGAAGTCCCGCCTCCGCAACCAGGCAGCGAGGAGAGAGGCGCCGCCAGCGAGGCTCCGAGGAAGAGGAGCCCCGCGCTGCCGAGGAGGAGAGCCGGCAGTGTTCCTGCCCCCGCAGCACCAGCGAGATACCGGTGAGTGCGGGGACAGGGTCCTTTGTTCGTCGAGCGGCCCCGATTGGCAGAGGGCCGCTCCAACGCTGCTGCATTTCTTTGGGGAGCCCCGAGGCTCCTGGGGGCATTTCTTCGAGCCCAAGGCTCCGTGGGGCATTCCTATTGATCCTGAGTCCCCCGTGAGGGACTCCAACGCCCCCATTTGTGTTGGCGAGCCTGCAAGGCTCCCGGGGCCCCTTTGTTCATTTAGAGCCCGCGAGGCTCGAGTGCCCATTTGATTTACGAGCCTGAGAGAGGCTCCACCAGCCCGCATTAGTTCGTGAGAGCCCCGAGTGGCTCAGGGCATTTCCTTCTGCGAGCCCAGCGAGGCTCCTTGCCCCCATCGTGATTTAGAGCCCTGAGAGAGGCTCTGGGGCATTGTTGATTATTTTAAGAGCGCCGGAGCTCTAATTGGCACATTTTGCTTTGCGAGCCCCTGAGAGGCTCCTTGTCCACCTTTGTTCTTGAGCCCACGAGGCTCCAACGTTTGCCTAACTGTTATTTACAACTGTCCAGCACTTAGTGGACAAGTTGCTACGTTTAGGCTTGTGTGCTGTGCTGCCTGCGCAGCCTTCCCTGACTCTGAGACTCAGGGCATTCCGCCCCTTTCAAGGCCAGTTGGCCTGAGGGACATTTTGAGTGTTTTGCTACGTGCACCCTGCGCATTGTAATTTATTGCTGATGATTCTTGCGCAACTGTTCTATGCACCTCTGAATGTATTGTTTATGCGTCATGTGCCTTTACACCTCTGAATGAATGTTATGCATTGCATCATGTGTTTTCCTCTTACACCCCTACAGGTATTGTAATACATAGGTGGTTGTTTTCTCCCTAGTACAGGTGGTGCTAGTGAGGTCCTGGTTACCAGTAATTACTGGTGGTGTGCTATTTTGTGCTATATTCTATGTACTAAGTGCTATTTCTGAAAGTGCTACTTCTGATTCCTGACAGTGGTCCAGATGGCCCTGTCTTGTACATATCCCTTGTAAATTCTGCCCGTGCCTCTGGCACATTGTAAAGTGTGTGTTTTATCTAATGTGTTTTGGTGTAATACAAAGGCTATTTTTATATAACCTTGTGTGGAGTTTCCTTTGTGGTGGGCCTTTGGTTGTTGTTGCTGGGGTGCGTGCGCAAATACTTAGCCTACATCGCCTCCAAGTTTAGCCTTGCTGCTCGCGCCACGTTACCTAGAGGGTGAGTAGGGGTTATCTTGGCGTGTAACTCCCTTGCCCTGACTTGGGTGTGGTGGTCTCTGACTGACTTTGGCGAAAGCCCTGGCCAGCCGGGGATCCCATTTCCAACATTGGCGGCAAGCGGTGGGATAAGGATTTGTGTTTGCCTTGTACCTTAGTGGCAGCTGGCTGCACCACAAAACTCTGCATTTTAGATGACCACATTTTAGGGGATTGTTTTTTTGAAGTTTCATATTTTCTTCTCCTGAAGGTATCATTGTGCAATTGTGTCAGTACATTTGTCCCCTACCCTGCGCCCAGAGTCGGTACCTGTGTCACTTGTGGTCAGGTTGAGGAATCAGGGGTGGTAGAAACTGCCTTACCAGTCCGAGGGGAGGGTTGTGTGTGGATGAATGGTGTGTGGCACTAGGCAAGTGAGTGTGAGTTCTCTGGGGTAGAGAGCTTGCTGATACCTTTGTGAATTGTGTACTCCTGTGTTAGCTCAGACCCCTAGGTTCCCTGTGTGCTCTCTTTCCTAGAACGTCTGCCAGAATGGATCTTGTTTTTGATTTCAGTGATCTAGATACCTACAGTACGTGGGAGCTGGTAAGGTTCTGTGAGGAGAGAGACCTAGGGAGGGGTGAGTCAAACTGGTACGACCTTAGGGACCGCCTGGTCAGATGGCACGATGGTCACTGGGATCGTGAGCGCAGTGAGGAAAGGGTCTGGGCCCCACACCAGGAGGGTGGTGGGTCTGTGGGGACCCCTGAAGATTCAGAAGAGGAGGAAGAAGATGACAGCACCTGGACGCCAGTAGAGAGTAGAGACCCCATAGATAGGGAGTCCCTTGCTGGGTCCAGTGTAGGAGGCAGCGCCTCATCCCTTTCCCTGTCCCCAGAGGAGCTGGAAGATAGGAGGAGAGAAAGGGAGCACCAGCTGGCTTTAGAAAAGCTCAGGTTGGAGCATGCCCAGGCTATGGCGCATCTGGAGCTTAGGAAGCAACAGCTAGAGACCGAGATGGTCTTAGCGCAGGAAAGGATAGAGGAGGCTGAGAGGGCCTCCACCAGAGGCAAAGTAGCTCTGGAGGATAGACTATCCCCTGCGCGCAGTTTTAATTTTCTGGATTCCCCGGGGAGGGCTGAGTCCAGTGGTGGCAGCTATTTAGACTTCAGTACAGACAGTCCCCTACCCCGTGCCCAACGTATGGTCCCTTGTTCCCAAGAGGAGGAGTTAAGGTTAAAGTTCAGGGGCAGTAGGAAACCGCCTCAACAGAAGTGGTTTTTTTTTTGTGGATGACTGTTCTGATGCAATGTGGGATTGGCTGGCGGCTAGCTCGAATGATGAGAAAGACGGAGTACTGAATATGTTTCTCAAGGAGCAGTTGCTCAGTGTTGTTTGTCCAGAGTTGCGCCAGCACCTGTTGAAGTCTGAATCCCTTAGTCCTTGGGCGCTTGCTGAGGAAGCAGAGCGCTGGGAGAGGGATAAAGGTTCTCTAGGGTCATTAGGGAGTGACTCCAAAAGTAGTGGTTCAGGTATCTTCCAGCCCAGCGTGGTGGAGGAGGCTCAGTGTAGCCCAGCTAGGTCCCAGGATAGCGAGGAGGGTGTAGGGGCTCACTGCCTGGCTCAGTGGAGCAGGAGTGAGGGGGAGACCGAGGTTCCCCGGACGCCCGAAGCCCTGCCTCAGGACTTGGATGGTTTCTGTAGGGAACACCAGGTTGGGGACCTAGGCTGTCCTGTTAGTCCACTTGAGGAAGATCTCCTAGTGAGTAGAGGACCTGGAGCGTCTGTAACCAGAGCTCCTATGGTTCTAGAGTCTGGCAGTACCGCTCCGGTAGGGAGGGTACAGGAGTCCAGAGTGAGGAGTGATTGGGGGAGTTCCCCAGTGGAAGGACCAGTGGGTCAGGGACTACCCAGTTGGGCTAGGTTCCCGTGTAGTGACCATGGTAACACCACTTCTGGTCTGGGGGATCGTCACGCACTGTCAGGTGGACAGAGGGCGGGAGATCTGCGCCAGACAGACAGTCACACAACATATGTCTCATTTGTTAGCCTCAGGGGGATGGAGTGTAAGTCCCCAGAAGTCCTGGAGTGCCAGGCAATTGTTCCACCGAAGGTTTTAGACCAGAGGTTGGAAGGCCAGGTTCAGGATCAGCCTGACCTGAAGGGTAGGATGACTGTAACCAGTGTCCTGACCGGTTCTTCTTCTAGAGGAACTTCTCCAGGTGGGAGAGGGCAGACCTCTGGACGGGGGTGCAGAGGGTGGGAGAGCCCCCCTCTGACCCCGGTGCAACCTGAGTGGATAAGCCCTGGGTTGGAATGGCGTTCTAGGTGTACCCCTCGCCGGAGGAGGAGGAACCCTAGGAGAAGAGGTAAGGGGAGGAGAGCCTTCCCTGAGACTCCTGGTCCGCCTGAGGTTGTAGGCCCTAGGCTGGAGAACCAGTGGCAGTCTAGTCCTGTCTTGCAGACAGGAAGAGTGGAAAATGGCCGCTATGTGCCAGGGGTTACTACCCCCCGCTCTGCGAATTGGCAAGGACCAGTGGCACCTGGGTGGCCCAGGGCCTGGTCCTGGCCGCGGACAGCTCGGGAGTACCAGTGGGGTAGCCCAGTTGGTCCGGATAGTGGTTCTAGAAGGAATCCCATGGGTTCACCGTGGCGTAGAACAGGAGGGTGTCCCTGCAGTTGCGGGCCTGCGTCCGTGTTCTATCGCCCCAAGCAGGGAAGTCCATCACGGTGGTGATTGGTCTCCCCTGCGTTTTGGCTGGAAGGGGGTTATGTTGGACTTTGGCCCTTAGAGCAGGTTCACCCCTAGACTTTTTGCTTGAAATGGTGACCTGGAGATGGTGATTTTTGGATTCTGCGCACTTTCACTGTGTCCCAGTGGAAAGTGCGTGCGCACTCTGAGTGCATGTGCTGAGCCAGGCCTGCCCGCCCATAGGAATGCATGGGGAATGTATGTGTCCCTGGTAGTTCCTGATGCGTGGGGTGTACAGGCTTGAGTCTGGTATGTGTGAACTCGTGAGAGTGAATGCTGCGAGATGGTGTATGCAGCATGTATGTGTCTAGTAGAGAAGCGCCATTTCTAGACATGGCTGTACGTGTGCTGTGAGGGTGCTGGCGTGTGATTGGCTGGAGCTGGCTGGCATGCCAGGCTCCAGGAAGTCTGGATGGGTCTGCCCGGTGGTGAGTGGGAGATCTGCATGAGTAATGTGTGGGAGGAGTGTACCTGTGTCCTGGATGGGCTGGGTTTTCCCCACACAATGCTGGCTCCGCCCCCCTGTGGTGTGTCTAATGACCCAAGCCCTGCCAGTGAATAGAGAGGGTGGTTGAGGTAAACAGAGTACTTAAGAACCAGCTGCGACTGGTTCCGCCCCCACTCTGCACCCTTGAACAAAGGATTTCTCTGTATAAAATTGGGGCTGTGTCCCCACAGAAGTTGTTCTACTTGTGGATCCTTGCCAGAGGGGGCTGTTGCTGCTGCTGGGGCCAGGAGGACCGCCACTTGGACTGTCTCCCTGCCTGGAGACCCAGTGTGCTGGCTCTGGCCCTGCCCTGCCCCTCTGCCTGCCTCCAGTCCCTGCTGGAGCTTTTGCTTTTGGCTTAGAGTGCCTGGAGGCGCTCTTAATTGATTTATAGCGCTAGGCGCGCTTTCCTGGTGCCCCAGCGCTCAATAGCGCTTTGCTTCTATTTTTAGCGCTAGGCGCGCTTTCTGTGGCCCCTAAGCGCTTGGGAGCGCGCTGTATGCAGCCGGTGCCTACCCGGCATCTGCCCGCCTGATTTTGCCGATTTGCGGCATTAGCGAGTGCCACCTCGCTTGACTTTTAATTTGAGCGCCGGTGCCTACCCGGCATTGCCCCGTACTTGGATTTGTAAATACCTCGAGGGAGCCCACTCCTCGGGTACTGGGAGCCCGCCTGCCTACCTGGAACGGGCCGCCGCGCTGCCCGCGACGACCCGGAAGTGTTCTGGCCGACCGGCCAATCGCAGCGCGGCCCCTGAGAGGCCGACCGGAAGTCCCGCCTCCGCAACCAGGCAGCGAGGAGAGAGGCGCCGCCAGCGAGGCTCCGAGGAAGAGGAGCCCCGCGCTGCAGAGGAGGAGAGCCGGCCGTGTTCCTGCCCCCGCAGCACCAGCGAGATACCGGTGAGTGCGGGGACAGGGTCCTTTGTTCGTCGAGCGGCCCCGATTGGCAGAGGGCCGCTCCAACGCTGCTGCATTTCTTTGGGGAGCCCCGAGGCTCCTGGGGGCATTTCTTCGAGCCCAAGGCTCCGTGGGGCATTCCTATTGATCCTGAGTCCCCCGTGAGGGACTCCAACGCCCCCATTTGTGTTGGCGAGCCTGCAAGGCTCCCGGGGCCCCTTTGTTCATTTAGAGCCCGCGAGGCTCGAGTGCCCATTTGATTTACGAGCCTGAGAGAGGCTCCACCAGCCCGCATTAGTTCGTGAGAGCCCCGAGTGGCTCAGGGCATTTCCTTCTGCGAGCCCAGCGAGGCTCCTTGCCCCCATCGTGATTTAGAGCCCTGAGAGAGGCTCTGGGGCATTGTTGATTATTTTAAGAGCGCCGGAGCTCTAATTGGCACATTTTGCTTTGCGAGCCCCTGAGAGGCTCCTTGTCCACCTTTGTTCTTGAGCCCACGAGGCTCCAACGTTTGCCTAACTGTTATTTACAACTGTCCAGCACTTAGTGGACAAGTTGCTACGTTTAGGCTTGTGTGCTGTGCTGCCTGCGCAGCCTTCCCTGACTCTGAGACTCAGGGCATTCCGCCCCTTTCAAGGCCAGTTGGCCTGAGGGACATTTTGAGTGTTTTGCTACGTGCACCCTGCGCATTGTAATTTGTTGCTGATGATTCTTGCGCAACTGTTCTATGCACCTCTGAATGTATTGTTTATGCGTCATGTGCCTTTACACCTCTGAATGAATGTTATGCATTGCATCATGTGTTTTCCTCTTACACCCCTACAGGTATTGTAATACATAGGTGGTTGTTTTCTCCCTAGTACAGGTGGTGCTAGTGAGGTCCTGGTTACCAGTAATTACTGGTGGTGTGCTATTTTGTGCTATATTCTATGTACTAAGTGCTATTTCTGAAAGTGCTACTTCTGATTCCTGACAGTGGTCCAGATGGCCCTGTCTTGTACATATCCCTTGTAAATTCTGCCCGTGCCTCTGGCACATTGTAAAGTGTGTGTTTTATCTAATGTGTTTTGGTGTAATACAAAGGCTATTTTTATATAACCTTGTGTGGAGTTTCCTTTGTGGTGAGCCTTTGGTTGTTGTTGCTGGGGTGCGTGCGCAAATACTTAGCCTACATCGCCTCCAAGTTTAGCCTTGCTGCTCGCGCCACGTTACCTAGAGGGTGAGTAGGGGTTATCTTGGCGTGTAACTCCCTTGCCCTGACTTGGGTGTGGTGGTCTCTGACTGACTTTGGCAAAAGCCCTGGCCAGCCGGGGATCCCATTTCCAACATCTCTCTATAAAGCAGCTCTGCTGACCTGGTTCTCTGGTTCTAGAGCAGCTCTGCTAAACTGGTTCTCTGGCTCTAAAGCAGCTCTATTGAACTGGTTCTCTGGCTCTAAAGCAGCTCTGCTGACCTGGTTCTCTGGCTCTAAAGCAGCTCTACTGACCTGGTTTCTCTGACGCTACAGCAGCTCTGCTGACCTGGTTCTCTGGCTCTAGAGCAGCTCTGCTGACCTGGTTCCTAGGCTCTAGAGCAGCTCTGCTGGCCTGGTTCTCTGGCTCTAAAGCAGCTCTGCTGACTTGGTTCTCTTGTTCTAGAGCATATCTGCTGACCTGGTTCTCTTGTTCTAGGGCACCTCTGTTGACCTGGTTCTCTGGCTCTAAAGCAGGTCTGCTGACCTTGTTCTCTCCCTCTAAATCAGCTCTGCTGACCTGGTACTCTGGCTCTAGAGCAGCTCTGCTGAACTGGTTCTCTGGCTCTAGAGCAGCTCTGCTGACCTGGTTCCTTGGCTCTAAGCAGCTCTGCTGACCTGGTTCTCTCCCTCTAAAGCAGCTCTGCTGACAGCTCTAAAGCAGCTCTACTGACCTGGTTTCTGTGGCTCTACAGCAGCTCTGCTGACCTGGTTCTCTGGTTCTAAAGCAGCTCTGCTAAACTGGTTCTCTGGCTCTAAAGCAGCTCTGCTGACCTGGTTCTCTGCCACTACAGCAGCTCTGCTGACCTGGTTCTATGTCTCTAAAGCAGCTCTGCTGACCTGGTTCTCTGACTCTAGAGCAGCTCTGCTGAACTGGTTCTCTGGCTCTAGAGCAGCTCTGCTGACCTGGTTCCTTAGCTCTAAGCAGCTCTGCTGACCTGGTTCTCTGGTTCTAGAGCAGCTCTGCTAAACAGGTTCTCTGGCTCTAAAGCAGCTCTGCTGACCTCGTTCTCTGCCTCTAAATCAGCTCTGCTGACCTGGTTCTCTGCCTCTAGAGCAGCTCTGCTGACCCGGTTCTATGGCTCTAAAGTAGCTCTGCTGAACTGGTTCTCTGGCTCTAGAGCAGCTCTGCTGACCTGGTTCTCTGGCTCTAAAGCAGCTTTACTGATCGGGTTTCTCTGGCGCTACAGCTGCTCTTCTGACCTGGTTCTACGGCTCTAGAGCAGCTCTGCTGACCTGGTTCCTAGACTCTACAGCAGGTCTGCTGACCTGGCTCTTTGGCTCTAGAGCAGCTCTGTTTACCTGGTTCTCTGGCTCTAAAGCAGCTCTGCAAACTGGTTCTCTTGTTCTAGAGCAGCTCTGCTGACCTGGATCTCTTGTTCTAGAGCAGCTCTGCTGACCTGGTTCTCTGGCTCTAAAGCAGCTCTGCTGACCTGGTTCTCTCCCTCAAATCAGCTCTGCTGACCTGGTTGTCTGCCTCTACAGCAGCTCCGCTGACATGGTTCTCTGTATCTAAAGCAACTCTGCTGACCTGGTTCTCTGGCTCTAGAGCAGCTTTGCTGACCTGGTTCTCTGGCTCTAAAGCACCTCTGCTGACCTGGTTCTCTCCCTCTAAAGCAGCTCTGCTGACCTGCTTCCCTGCCTCTAAAGCAGCTCTGCTGACCTCTTTCTCGGGCTCTAAAGCAGCTTTACTTACCTGGTTCCATGGCTCTAAAGCAGCTCTGCTGACCTGGTTCTCTGGCTCTAAAGCACCTCTGCTGACCTGGTTCTCTCCCTCTAAAGAGCTCTGCCTACCTGGTTCTCTGACTCTAAAGCAGCTCCGCTGACCCGGTTCGATGGCTCTAAAGCAGTTCTGCTGAACTGGTTCTCTGGCTCTAGAGCAGCTCTGCTGACCTGGTCCCTTGGCTCTAAGCAGCTCTGCTGACCTGGTTCTCTCCCTCTAAAGCAGCTCTGCTTACCTGGTTCTCTGGCTCTAAAGCAGCTCTCCTGACCTGGTTCTGTGGCTCTAAAGTAGCTCTGCTGACCTGGTTCTCTGGCTCTAGAGCAGCTTTGCTGACCTGGTTCTCTGGCTCTAAAGCAGCTCTGCTGACCTGGTTCTCTCCCTCTAAAGCAGCTCTGCTGACCTGCTTCCCTGCCTCTAAAGCAGCTCTGCTGACCTCTTTCTTGGGCTCTAAATCAGCTTTACTTACCTGGTTCCATGGCTCTAAAGCAGCTCTGCTGACCTGGTTCTCTGGCTCTAAAGCACCTCTGCTGACCTGGTTCTCTCCCTCTAAAGAGCTCTGCCTACCTGGTTCTCTGACTCTAAATCAGCTCCGCTGACCCGGTTCGATGGCTCTAAAGCAGTTCTGCTGAACTGGTTCTCTGGCTCTAGAGCAGCTCTGCTGACCTGGTCCCTTGGCTCTAAGCAGCTCTGCTGACCTGGTTCTCTCCCTCTAAAGCAGCTCTGCTTACCTGGTTCTCTGGCTCTAAAGCAGCTCTCCTGACCTGGTTCTGTGGCTCTAAAGTAGCTCTGCTGACCTGGTTTCTCTGGCTCTACAGCAGCTCTGCTGACCTGGTTCTCTGATTCTAAAGCAGCTCTGCTGACCTGGTTCTCTCTGTCTACATCAGCTCTGCTGACCTGGTTCTCTGGTTCTAGAGCAGCTCTGTTAAACTAGTACTTTGGCTCTAAAGCAGCTCTGCTGACCTCATTCCCTCCCTCTAAATCAGCTCTGCTGACCCGGTTCTCTGCCTCTAGAGCAGCTCTGCTGACCTGGTTCTATGGCTCTAAAGCAGCACTGCTGAACTGGTTCTCTGGCTCTAGAGCAGCTCGACTGACCTGGTTTCTCTGACGCTACAGCTGCTTTGCTGACCTGGTTCTCTGGCTCTATAGCAGCTCTACTGACCTGGTTTCTCTGATGCTACAGCTGCTCTGCTGACCTCGTTCTCTGGCTCTAGAGCAGCTATGCTGACCTGGTTCCTCGCTCTAGAGCAGCTCTGCTGGCCTGGTTCTCTGGCTCTAAAGCAGCTCTGCTGAACTGGTTATATTGTTCTAGAGCAGCTCTGCTGACCTTGTTCTCTGGCTCTAAAGCAGCTCTGCTGACTTGGTTATCGCCCTCTAAAGCAGCTCTGCTGACCTGGTTCTCTGCCTCTAGAGCAGCTCTGCTGATCTGGTTCTCTGGTTCTAAAGCAGCTCTGTTGACCTGGTTCTATGGCTCAAAAGTAGCTCTGCTGACCTGGTTCTCTGTCTCTAGAGCAGCTCTGCTGACCTGCTTCTCTCCCTCTAAAGAGCTCTGCTGACCCGGTTCTCTGGCTCTGAAGCCACTCTGCTGACCTGGTTTCTCTGGCTCTACAGCAGCTCTGCTGACCTAGTTCCTTGGCTCTAAGCAGCTCTGCTGACCTGGTTCTCTGGTTCTAGAGCAGCTCTGCTAAACAGGTTCTCTGGCTCTAAAGCAGGTCTGCTGACCTCGTTCTCTGCCTCTAAATCAGCTCTGCTGACCTGGTTCTCTGCCTCTAGAGCAGCTCTGCTGACCTGGCTCTCTGGCTCTAAAGCAGCTCTGCTGACCTGGTTCTATGGTTCTAAAGCAGCTCTGCTGACAACCTGGTTCTCTGGCTCTGGAGAACCTCTGCTGACCTGGTTCTCTGGCTCTAAAGCAGCTCTGCTGACCTGTTTCTCTCCCTCTAAAGAGCTCTGCTGACGTGGTTGTCTGGCTCTAAAGCAGTTCTGCTGACCTGGTTCTCTCCCTCTAAAGCCGCTCTGCTGACCTGGTTTCTCTGGCTCTGCAGCTTCTCTCCTGACCTGGTTTTCGGCCTCCAGAGCATCTCTGCCAACCTGGGTCTCTGTCTCTAGAGCAGTTCTGCTGATCTGGTTCTCTACCTCTAAAGCAGCTCTAATTATCTGGTTTCCCTGGCTCTGCAGCAGGTCTGCTGACCTGGTTCTCTGGCTCTAGAGCAGCTCTGCTGACCTGGTTCTCTGGCTCTGAAGCAGCTCTGCTGACTTGGTTCTCTCCCTCTAAAGCAGCTCTGCTGACCTGGCTCTCTGCCTCTAGAGAAGCTCTGCTGACCTGGCTCTCTGGCTCTAAAGCAGCTCTGCTGGCCTGGTTCTATGGTTCTAAAGCAGCTCTGCTGAGAACCTGGTTCTCTGGCTCTGGAGAACCTCTGCTGACCTGGTTCTCTGGCTCTAAAGCAGCTCTGCTGACCTGTTTCTCTCCCTCTAAAGAGCTCTGCTGACGTGGTTCTCTGGCTCTAAAGCAGTTCTGCTGACCTGGTTCTCTCCCTCTAAAGCCGCTCTGCTGACCTGGTTTCTCTGGCTCTGCAGCTGCTCTCCTGACCTGGTTTTCGGCCTCCAGAGCATCTCTGCCAACCTGGGTCTCTGTCTCTAGAGCAGTTCTGCTGACCTGGTTCTCTACCTCTAAAGCAGCTCTAATCTGGTTTCCCTGGCTCTGCAGCAGGTCTGCTGACCTGGTTCTCTGGCTCTAGAGCAGCTCTGCTGACATGTTCTCTGGCTCTAAAACAGCTCTGCTGACCTGATTTTCGTCTTCTAGAGCAGCTCTGCTGACCTGGTTCTATTGTTCTAGAGCAGCTCTGCTGACCTGGTTCTCTTTCTCTAAATCAGCTCTGCTGACCTGGTTCTCTGCCTCTACAGCAGCTCTGCTGACATGGTTCTATATCTCTACAGCAGCTCTGCTGACCAGGCTCTAGAGCAGCTCTGCTGGCCTGGTTCTCTGGCTCTAAAGCAACTCTGATGACCTGGTTCTCTCCCTCTAAAGCAGGTCTGTTGACCTGGTTTCTCTGGCTCTAGATCGCCTCTGCTGACCTGGTTCTCTGGCTCTAAAGCAGCTCTGCTGAACGGTTCTCTCCCTCTAAAGCAGCTCTGCTGACCTGGTTCTCTGCCTCTAGAGCAGCTCTGCTGACCTGGTTCTCTGGCTCTAAAGCATCTCTGCTGACCTGGTTCTTTGGCTCTAAAGCAGCTCTGCTTACCTGGTTCTCTGGCTCTAAAGCAGCACTGCTGACCTGGTTCTCTCCCTCTAAAGCAGCTCTGCTGACCTGGTTCTCTGGCTCTAAAACATCTTTACTGAACTGGCTTCTCTGGCTCTACAGCAGCTCTGCTGACCTGCTCCTCTGGTTCTACAGCAGCTCTACTGACCTGGTTCTCTCTCTCTAAAGCAGCTCTGCTGACCTGGTTCTCTGGTTCTAGAGCAGCTCTGCTAAACTGGTTCTCTGGCTCTAAAGCAGCTCTATTGAACTGGTTCTCTGGCTCTAATGCAGCTCTGCTGACCTGGTTCTCTGGCTCTAAAGCAGCTCTACTGACCTGGTTTCTCTGACGCTACAGCAGCTCTGCTGACCTGGTTCTTTGGCTCTAGAGCAGCTCTGCTGACCTGGTTCCTAGGCTCTAGAGCAGCTCTGCTAGCCTGGTTCTCTGGCTCTAAAGCAGCTCTGCTGTCTTGGTTCTCTTGTTCTAGAGCATATCTGCTGACCTGGTTCTCTTGTTCTAGGGCACCTCTGTTGACCTGGTTCTCTGGCTCTAAAGCAGGTCTGCTGACCTTGTTCTCTCCCTCTAAATCAGCTCTGCTGACCTGGTACTCTGGCTCTAGAGCAGCTCTGCTGAACTGGTTCTCTGGCTCTAGAGCAGCTCTGCTGACCTGGTTCCTTGGCTCTAAGCAGCTCTGCTGACCTGGTTCTCTCCCTCTAAAGCAGCTCTGCTGACAGCTCTAAAGCAGCTCTACTGACCTGGTGTCTGTGGCTCTAAAGCAGCTCTGCTAAACTGGTTCTCTGGCTCTAAAGCAGCTCTGCTGAACGGTTCTCTCCCTCTAAAGCAGCTCTGCTGACCTGGTTCTCTGCCTCTAGAGCAGCTCTGCTGACCTGGTTCTCTGGCTCTAAAGCATCTCTGCTGACCTGGTTCTCTGCCACTACAGCAGCTCTGCTGACCTGGTTCTATGTCTCTAAAGCAGCTCTGCTGACCTGGTTCTCTGACTCTAGAGCAGCTCTGCTGAACTGGTTCTCTGGCTCTAGAGCAGCTCTGCTGACCTGGTTCCTTGGCTCTAAGCAGCTCTGCTGACCTGGTTCTCTGGTTCTAGAGCAGCTCTGCTAAACAGGTTCTCTGGCTCTAAAGCAGCTCTGCTGACCTCGTTCTCTGCCTCTAAATCAGCTCTGCTGACCTGGTTCTCTGCCTCTAGAGCAGCTCTGCTGACCCGGTTCTATGGCTCTAAAGCAGCTCTGCTGAACTGGTTCTCTGGCTCTAGAGCAGCTCTGCTGACCTGGTTCTCTGGCTCTAAAGCAGCTTTACTGATCGGGTTTCTCTGGCGCTAGAGCTGTTCTTCTGACCTGGTTCTACGGCTCTAGAGCAGCTCTGCTGACCTGGTTCCTAGACTCTACAGCAGGTCTGCTGACCTGGCTCTTTGGCTCTAGAGCAGCTCTGTTTACCTGGTTCTCTGGCTCTAAAGCAGCTCTGCAAACTGGTTCTCTTGTTCTAGAGCAGCTCTGCTGACCTGGATCTCTTGTTCTAGAGCAGCTCTGCTGACCTGGTTCTCTGGCTCTAAAGCAGCTTTGCTGACCTGGTTCTCTCCCTCGAATCAGCTCTACTGACCTGGTTGTCTGCCTCTACAGCAGCTCCGCTGACATGGTTTTCTGTATCTAAAGCAGCTCTGCTGACCTGGTTCTCTGGCTCTAGAGCAGCTTTGCTGACCTGGTTCTCTGGCTCTAAAGCAGCTCTGCTGACCTGGTTCTCTCCCTCTAAAGCAGCTCTGCTGACCTGCTTTCCTGCCTCTAAAGCAGCTCTGCTGACCTCTTTCTCGGGCTCTAAAGCAGCTTTACTTACCTGGTTCCATGGCTCTAAAGCAGCTCTGCTGACCTGGTTCTCTGGCTCTAAAGCACCTCTGCTGACCTGGTTCTCTCCCTCTAAAGAGCTCTGCCTACCTGGTTCTCTGACTCTAAAGCAGCTCCGCTGACCCGGTTCGATGGCTCTAAAGCAGTTCTGCTGAACTGGTTCTCTGGCTCTAGAGCAGCTCTGCTGACCTGGTCCCTTGGCTCTAAGCAGCTCTGCTGACCTGGTTCTCTCCCTCTAAAGCAGCTCTGCTTACCTGGTTCTCTGGCTCTAAAGCAGCTCTCCTGACCTGGTTCTGTGGCTCTAAAGTAGCTCTGCTGACCTGGTTTCTCTGGCTCTACAGCAGCTCTGCTGACCTGGTTCTCTGATTCTAAAGCAGCTCTGCTGACCTGGTTCTCTCTGTCTACATCAGCTCTGCTGACCTGGTTCTCTGGTTCTAGAGCAGCTCTGTTAAACTAGTACTTTGGCTCTAAAGCAGTTCTGCTGACCTCATTCCCTCCCTCTAAATCAGCTCTGCTGACCCGGTTCTCTGCCTCTAGAGCAGCTCTGCTGACCTGGTTCTATGGCTCTAAAGCAGCTCTGCTGAACTGGTTCTCTGGCTCTAGAGCAGCTCGACTGACCTGGTTTCTCTGACGCTACAGCTGCTTTGCTGACCTGGTTCTCTGGCTCTATAGCAGCTCTACTGACCTGGTTTCTCTGATGCTACAGCTGCTCTGCTGACCTCGTTCTCTGGCTCTAGAGCAGCTATGCTGACCTGGTTCCTCGCTCTAGAGCAGCTCTGCTGGCCTGGTTCTCTGGCTCTAAAGCAGCTCTGCTGAACTGGTTATATTGTTCTAGAGCAGCTCTGCTGACCTTGTTCTCTGGCTCTAAAGCAGCTCTGCTGACTTGGTTATCGCCCTCTAAAGCAGCTCTGCTGACCTGGTTCTCTGCCTCTAGAGCAGCTCTGCTGATCTGGTTCTCTGGTTCTAAAGCAGCTCTGTTGACCTGGTTCTATGGCTCAAAAGTAGCTCTGCTGACCTGGTTCTCTGTCTCTAGAGCAGCTCTGCTGACCTGCTTCTCTCCCTCTAAAGAGCTCTGCTGACCCGGTTCTCTGGCTCTGAAGCACCTCTGCTGACCTGGTTTCTCTGGCTCTACAGCAGCTCTGCTGACCTGGTTTTCGGACTCTAGAGCATCTCAGCCGACCTGGGTCTCTGGATCTAGAGCAGCTCTGCTGACCTGGGTCTCTGGTTCTAGAGCAGCTCTGCTGACCTGGTTCTCTCTCTATAAAGCAGCTCTGCTGACCTGGTTCTCTGGTTCTAGAGCAGCTCTGCTAAACTGGTTCTCTGGCTCTAAAGCAGCTCTATTGAACTGGTTCTCTGGCTCTAAAGCAGCTCTGCTGACCTGGTTCTCTGGCTCTAAAGCAGCTCTACTGACCTGGTTTCTCTGATGCTACAGCAGCTCTGCTGACCTGGTTCTCTGGCTCTAGAGCAGCTCTGCTGACCTGGTTCCTAGGCTCTAGAGCAGCTCTGCTGGCCTGGTTCTCTGGCTCTAAAGCAGCTCTGCTGACTTGGTTCTCTTGTTCTAGAGCATATCTGCTGACCTGGTTCTCTTGTTCTAGGGCACCTCTGTTGACCTGGTTCTCTGGCTCTAAAGCAGGTCTGCTGACCTTGTTCTCTCCCGTCTAAATCAGCTCTGCTGACCTGGTACTCTGGCTCTAGAGCAGCTCTGCTGAACTGGTTCTCTGGCTCTAGAGCAGCTCTGCTGACCTGGTTCCTTGGCTCTAAGCAGCTCTGCTGACCTGGTTCTCTCCCTCTAAAGCAGCTCTGCTGACAGCTCTAAAGCAGCTCTACTGACCTGGTTTCTGTGGCTCTACAGCAGCTCTGCTGACCTGGTTCTCTGGTTCTAAAGCAGCTCTGCTAAACTGGTTCTCTGGCTCTAAAGCAGCTCTGCTGACCTGGTTCTCTGCCACTACAGCAGCTCTGCTGACCTGGTTCTATGTCTCTAAAGCAGCTCTGCTGACCTGGTTCTCTGACTCTAGAGCAGCTCTGCTGAACTGGTTCTCTGACTCTAGAGCAGCTCTGCTGACCTGGTTCCTTGGCTCTAAGCAGCTCTGCTGACCTGGTTCTCTGGTTCTAGAGCAGCTCTGCTAAACAGGTTCTCTGGCTCTAAAGCAGCTCTGCTGACCTCGTTCTCTGCCTCTAAATCAGCTCTGCTGACCTGGTTCTCTGCCTCTAGAGCAGCTCTGCTGACCTGGTTCTATGGCTCTAAAGCAGCTCTGCTGAACTGGTTCTCTGGCTCTAGAGCAGCTCTGCTGACCTGGTTCTCTGGCTCTAAAGCAGCTTTACTGATCGGGTTTCTCTGGCGCTACAGCTGCTCTTCTGACCTGGTTCTACGGCTCTAGAGCAGCTCTGCTGACCTGGTTCCTAGACTCTACAGCAGGTCTGCTGACCTGGCTCTTTGGCTCTAGAGCAGCTCTGTTTACCTGGTTCTCTGGCTCTAAAGCAGCTCTGCAAACTGGTTCTCTTGTTCTAGAGCAGCTCTGCTGACCTGGATCTCTTGTTCTAGAGCAGCTCTGCTGACCTGGTTCTCTGGCTCTAAAGCAGCTCTGCTGACCTGGTTCTCTCCCTCAAATCAGCTCTGCTGACCTGGTTGTCTGCCTCTACAGCAGCTCCGCTGACATGGTTCTCTGTATCTAAAGCAGCTCTGCTGACCTGGTTCTCTGGCTCTAGAGCAGCTTTGCTGACCTGGTTCTCTGGCTCTAAAGCACCTCTGCTGACCTGGTTCTCTCCCTCTAAAGCAGCTCTGCTGACCTGCTTCCCTGCCTCTAAAGCAGCTCTGCTGACCTCTTTCTCGGGCTCTAAAGCAGCTTTACTTACCTGGTTCCATGGCTCTAAAGCAGCTCTGCTGACCTGGTTCTCTGGCTCTAAAGCACCTCTGCTGACCTGGTTCTCTCCCTCTAAAGAGCTCTGCCTACCTGGTTCTCTGACTCTAAAGCAGCTCCGCTGACCCGGTTCGATGGCTCTAAAGCAGTTCTGCTGAACTGGTTCTCTGGCTCTAGAGCAGCTCTGCTGACCTGGTCCCTTGGCTCTAAGCAGCTCTGCTGACCTGGTTCTCTCCCTCTAAAGCAGCTCTGCTTACCTGGTTCTCTGGCTCTAAAGCAGCTCTCCTGACCTGGTTCTGTGGCTCTAAAGTAGCTCTGCTGACCTGGTTCTCTGGCTCTAGAGCAGCTTTGCTGACCTGATTCTCTGGCTCTAAAGCAGCTCTGCTGACCTGGTTCTCTCCCTCTAAAGCAGCTCTGCTGACCTGCTTCCCTGCCTCTAAAGCAGCTCTGCTGACCTCTTTCTTGGGCTCTAAAGCAGCTTTACTTACCTGGTTCCATGGCTCTAAAGCAGCTCTGCTGACCTGGTTCTCTGGCTCTAAAGCACCTCTGCTGACCTGGTTCTCTCCCTCTAAAGAGCTCTGCCTACCTGGTTCTCTGACTCTAAATCAGCTCCGCTGACCCGGTTCGATGGCTCTAAAGCAGTTCTGCTGAACTGGTTCTCTGGCTCTAGAGCAGCTCTGCTGACCTGGTCCCTTGGCTCTAAGCAGCTCTGCTGACCTGGTTCTCTCCCTCTAAAGCAGCTCTGCTTACCTGGTTCTCTGGCTCTAAAGCAGCTCTCCTGACCTGGTTCTGTGGCTCTAAAGTAGCTCTGCTGACCTGGTTTCTCTGGCTCTACAGCAGCTCTGCTGACCTGGTTCTCTGATTCTAAAGCAGCTCTGCTGACCTGGTTCTCTCTGTCTACATCAGCTCTGCTGACCTGGTTCTCTGGTTCTAGAGCAGCTCTGTTAAACTAGTATTTTGGCTCTAAAGCAGCTCTGCTGACCTCATTCCCTCCCTCTAAATCAGCTCTGCTGACCCGGTTCTCTGCCTCTAGAGCAGCTCTGCTGACCTGGTTCTATGGCTCTAAAGCAGCTCTGCTGAACTGGTTCTCTGGCTCTAGAGCAGCTCGACTGACCTGGTTTCTCTGACGCTACAGCTGCTTTGCTGACCTGGTTCTCTGGCTCTATAGCAGCTCTACTGACCTGGTTTCTCTGATGCTACAGCTGCTCTGCTGACCTCGTTCTCTGGCTCTAGAGCAGCTATGCTGACCTGGTTCCTCGCTCTAGAGCAGCTCTGCTGGCCTGGTTCTCTGGCTCTAAAGCAGCTCTGCTAAACTGGTTATATTGTTCTAGAGCAGCTCTGCTGACCTTGTTCTCTGGCTCTAAAGCAGCTCTGCTGACTTGGTTATCGCCCTCTAAAGCAGCTCTGCTGACCTGGTTCTCTGCCTCTAGAGCAGCTCTGCTGATCTGGTTCTCTGGTTCTAAAGCAGCTCTGTTGACCTGGTTCTATGGCTCAAAAGTAGCTCTGCTGACCTGGTTCTCTGTCTCTAGAGCAGCTCTGCTGACCTGCTTCTCTCCCTCTAAAGAGCTCTGCTGACCCGGTTCTCTGGCTCTGAAGCCACTCTGCTGACCTGGTTTCTCTGGCTCTACAGCAGCTCTGCTGACCTGGTTCCTTGGCTCTAAGCAGCTCTGCTGACCTGGTTCTCTGGTTCTAGAGCAGCTCTGCTAAACAGGTTCTCTGGCTCTAAAGCAGCTCTGCTGACCTCGTTCTCTGCCTCTAAATCAGCTCTGCTGACCTGGTTCTCTGCCTCTAGAGCAGCTCTGCTGACCCGGTTCTATGGCTCTAAAGCAGCTCTGCTGACTTGGTTCTCTCCCTCTAAAGCAGCTCTGTTGACCTGGTTCTCTGCCTCTAGAGGAGCTCTGCTGACCTGGCTCTCTGGCTCTAAAGCAGCTCTGCTGACCTGGTTCTATGGTTCTAAAGCAGCTCTGCTGACAACCTGGTTCTCTGGCTCTGGAGAACCTCTGCTGACCTGGTTCTCTGGCTCTAAAGCAGCTCTGCTGACCTGTTTCTCTCCCTCTAAAGAGCTCTGCTGACGTGGTTCTCTGGCTCTAAAGCAGTTCTGCTGACCTGGTTCTCTCCCTCTAAAGCCGCTCTGCTGACCTAGTTTCTCCGGCTCTGCAGCTGCTCTCCTGACCTGGTTTTCGGCCTCCAGAGCATCTCTGCCAACCAGGGTCTCTGTCTCTAGAGCAGTTCTGCTGATCTGGTTCTCTACCTCTAAAGCAGCTCTAATTATCTGGTTTCCCTGGCTCTGCAGCAGGTCTGCTGACCTGGTTCTCTGGCTCTAGAGCAGCTCTGCTGACCTGGTTCTCTGGCTCTGAAGCAGCTCTGCTGACTTGGTTCTCTCCCTCTAAAGCAGCTCTGCTGACCTGGTTCTCTGCCTCTAGAGAAGCTCTGCTGACCTGGCTCTCTGGCTCTAAAGCAGCTCTGCTGGCCTGGTTCTATGGTTCTAAAGCAGCTCTGCTGACAACCTGGTTCTCTGGCTCTGGAGAACCTCTGCTGACCTGGTTCTCTGGCTCTAAAGCAGCTCTGCTGACCTGTTTCTCTCCCTCTAAAGAGCTCTGCTGATGTGGTTCTCTGGCTCTAAAGCAGTTCTGCTGACCTGGTTCTCTCCCTCTAAAGCCGCTCTGCTGACCTGGTTTCTCTGGCTCTGCAGCTGCTCTCCTGACCTGGTTTTCGGCCTCCAGAGCATCTCTGCCAACCTGGGTCTCTGTCTCTAGAGCAGTTCTGCTGACCTGGTTCTCTACCTCTAAAGCAGCTCTAATTATCTGGTTTCCCTGGCTCTGCAGCAGGTCTGCTGACCTGGTTTGCTGGCTCTAGAGCAGCTCTGCTGACATGTTCTCTGGCTCTAAAACAGCTCTCCTGACCTGATTTTCGTGTTCTAGAGCAGCTCTGCTGACCTGGTTCTATTGTTCTAGAGCAGCTCTGCTGACCTGGTTCTCTTTCTCTAAATCAGCTCTGCTGACCTGGTTCTCTGCCTCTACAGCAGCTCTGCTGACATGGTTCTATGTCTCTACAGCAGCTCTGCTGACCAGGCTCTAGAGCAGCTCTGCTGGCCTGGTTCTCTGGCTCCAAAGCAACTCTGATGACCTGGTTCTCTCCCTCTAAAGCAGGTCTGTTGACCTGGTTTCTCTGGCTCTAGATCGCCTCTGCTGACCTGGTTCTCTGGCTCTAAAGCAGCTCTGCTGAACGGTTCTCTCCCTCTAAAGCAGCTCTGCTGACCTGGTTCTCTGCCTCTAGAGCAGCTCTGCTGACCTGGTTCTCTGGCTCTACAGCAGCTCTGCTGACCTGCTCCTCTGGTTCTAAAGCAGCTCTGCTGACCTGGTTCTCTCTCTCTAAAGCAGCTCTGCTGACCTGGTTCTCTGGTTCTAGAGCAGCTCTGCTAAACTGGTTCTCTGGCTCTAAAACAGCTCTATTGAACTGGTTCTCTGGCTCTAATGCAGCTCTGCTGACCTGGTTCTCTGGCTCTAAAGCAGCTCTACTGACCTGGTTTCTCTGACGCTACAGCAGCTCTGCTGACCTGGTTCTCTGGCTCTAGAGCAGCTCTGCTGACCTGGTTCCTAGGCTCTAGAGCAGCTCTGCTGGCCTGGTTCTCTGGCTCTAAAGCAGCTCTGCTGACTTGGTTCTCTTGTTCTAGAGCATATCTGCTGACCTGGTTCTCTTGTTCTAGGGCACCTCTGTTGACCTGGTTCTCCGGCTCTAAAGCAGGTCTGCTGACCTTGTTCTCTCCCTCTAAATCAGCTCTGCTGACCTGGTACTCTGGCTCTAGAGCAGCTCTGCTGAACTGGTTCTCTGGCTCTAGAGCAGCTCTGCTGACCTGGTTCCTTGGCTCTAAGCAGCTCTGCTGACCTGGTTCTCTCCCTCTAAAGAGCTCTGCCTACCTGGTTCTCTGACTCTAAAGCAGCTCCACTGACCCGGTTCGATGGCTCTAAAGCAGTTCTGCTGAACTGGTTCTCTGGCTCTAGAGCAGCTCTGCTGACCTGGTCCCTTGGCTCTAAGCAGCTCTGCTGACCTGGTTCTCTCCTTCTAAAGCAGCTCTGCTTACCTGGTTCTCTGGCTCTAAAGCAGCTCTCCTGACCTGGTTCTGTGGCTCTAAAGTAGCTCTGCTGACCTATTTTCTCTGGCTCTACAGCAGCTCTGCTGACCTGGTTCTCTGATTCTAAAGCAGCTCTGCTGACCTGGTTCTCTCTGTCTACATCAGCTCTGCTGACCTGGTTCTCTGGTTCTAGAGCAGCTCTGTTAAACTAGTACTTTGGCTCTAAAGCAGCTCTGCTGACCTCATTCCCTCCCTCTAAATCAGCTCTGCTGACCCGGTTCTCTGCCTCTAGAGCAGCTCTGCTGACCTGGTTCTATGGCTCTAAAGCAGCTCTGCTGAACTGGTTCTCCGGCTCTAGAGCAGCTCTGCTGACCTGGTTCTCTGGCTCTAAAGCAGCTTTACTGACCTGGTTTCTCAGACTCTACAGCAGCTATGCTGACCTGGTTCTCCGGCTCTAGAGCAGCACTGCTGACCTGGTTCCGAGTCTCTAGAGCAGCTCTGCTGGCCTGGTTCTCTGGCTCTAAAGCAGCTCTCCTGACCTGGTTCTCTGCCACTACAGCAGCTCTGCTGACCTGGTTCTATGTCTCTAAAGCAGCTCTGCTGACCTGGTTCTCTGGCTTTAGAGCAGCTCTGCTGAACTGTTTCTCTGACTCTTATAGCTCTGCTGACCTCGTTCTCTCCCTCTAAAGCAGCTCTGCTGACCTGGTTTCTCTGGCTCTAGAGCAGCTCTGCTGACCTGGTTCTCTGGCTCTAAAGCAGCTCTGCTGACTTGGTTCTCTCCCTCTAAAGCAGCTCTGCTGACCTGGTTCTCTGCCTCTAGAGGAGCTCTGCTGACCTGGCTCTCTGGCTCTAAAGCAGCTCTGCTGACCTGGTTCTATGGTTCTAAAGCAGCTCTGCTGACAACCTGGTTCTCTGGCTCTGGAGAACCTCTGCTGACCTGGTTCTCTGGCTCTAAAGCAGCTCTGCTGACCTGTTTTTCTCCCTCTAAAGAGCTCTGCTGACGTGGTTCTCTGGCTCTAAAGCAGTTCTGCTGACCTGGTTCTCTCCCTCTAAAGCCGCTCTGCTGACCTGGTTTCTTTGGCTCTGCAGCTGCTCTCCTGACCTGGTTTTCGGCCTCCAGAGCATCTCTGCCAACCTGGGTCTCTGTCTCTAGAGCAGTTCTGCTGATCTGGTTCTCTACCTCTAAAGCAGCTCTAATTATCTGGTATCCCTGGCTCTGCAGCAGGTCTGCTGACCTGGTTCTCTGGCTCTAGAGCAGCTCTGCTGACCTGGTTCTCTGGCTCTGAAGCAGCTCTGCTGACTTGGTTCTCTCCCTCTAAAGCAGCTCTCCTGACCTGGTTCTCTGTCTCTAGAGAAGCTCTGCTGACCTGGCTCTCTGGCTCTAAAGCAGCTCTGCTGGCCTGGTTCTATGGTTCTAAAGCAGCTCTGCTGACAACCTGGTTCTCTGGCTCTGGAGAACCTCTGCTGACCTGGTTCTCTGGCTCTAAAGCAGCTCTGCTGACCTGTTTCTCTCCCTCTAAAGAGCTCTGCTGACGTGGTTCTCTGGCTCTAAAGCAGTTCTGCTGACCTGGTTCTCTCCCTCTAAAGCCGCTCTGCTGACCTGGTTTCTCTGGCTCTGCAGCTGCTCTCCTGACCTGGTTTTCGGCCTCCAGAGCATCTCTGCCAACCTGGGTCTCTGTCTCTAGAGCAGTTCTGCTGACCTGGTTCTCTACCTCTAAAGCAGCTCTAATTATCTGGTTTCCCTGGCTCTGCAGCAGGTCTGCTGACCTGGTTCTCTGGCTCTAGAGCAGCTCTGCTGACATGTTCTCTGGCTCTAAAACAGCTCTGCTGACCTGATTTTCGTGTTCTAGAGCAGCTCTGCTGACCTGGTTCTATTGTTCTAGAGCAGCTCTGCTGACCTGGTTCTCTTTCTCTAAATCAGCTCTGCTGACCTGGTTCTCTGCCTCTACAGCAGCTCTGCTGACATGGTTCTATGTCTCTACAGCAGCTCTGCTGACCAGGCTCTAGAGCAGCTCTGCTGGCCTGGTTCTCTGGCTCTAAAGCAACTCTGATGACCTGGTTCTCTCCCTCTAAAGCAGGTCTGTTGACCTGGTTTCTCTGGCTCTAGATCGCCTCTGCTGACCTGGTTTTCTGGCTCTAAAGCAGCTCTGCTGACCTGGTTCTCTCCCTCTAAAGCAGCTCTGCTGACCTGGTTCTCTGCCTCTAGAGCAGCTCTGCTGACCTGGTTCTCTGGCTCTAAAGCATCTCTGCTGACCTGGTTCTTTGGCTCAAAAGCAGCTCTGCTTACCTGGTTCTCTGGCTCTAAAGCAGCACTGCTGACCTGGTTCTCCCCCTCTAAAGCAGCTCTGCTGACCTGGTTCTCTGGCTCTAAAACATCTTTACTGACCTGGCTTCTCTGGCTCTACAGCAGCTCTGCTGACCTGCTCCTCTGGTTCTAAAGCAGCTCTGCTGACCTGGTTCTCTCTCTCTAAAGCAGCTCTGCTGACCTGGTTCTCTGGTTCTAGAACAGCTCTGCTAAACTGGTTCTCTGGCTCTAAAGCAGCTCTATTGAACTGGTTCTCTGGCTCTAATGCAGCTCTGCTGACCTGGTTCTCTGGCTCTAAAGCAGCTCTACTGGCCTGGTTTCTCTGATGCTACAGCAGCTCTGCTGACCTGGTTCTCTGGCTCTAGAGCAGCTCTGCTGACCTGGTTCCTAGGCTCTAGAGCAGCTCTGCTGACCTGGTTCCTTGGCTCTAAGCAGCTCTGCTGACCTGGTTCTCTCCCTCTAAAGCAGCTCTGCTGACAGCTCTAAAGCAGCTCTACTGACCTGGTTTCTGTGGCTCTACAGCAGCTCTGCTGACCTGGTTCTCTGGTTCTAAAGCAGCTCTGCTAAACTGGTTCTCTGGCTCTAAAGCAGCTCTGTGACCTGGTTCTCTGCCACTACAGCAGCTCTGCTGACCTGGTTCTATGTCTCTAAAGCAGCTCTGCTGACCTGGTTCTCTGGCTCTAAAGCAGCTCTGCTGACTTGGTTCTCTTGTTCTAGAGCATATCTGCTGACCTGGTTCTCTTGTTCTAGGGCACCTCTGTTGACCTGGTTCTCTGGCTCTAGAGCAGCTCTGCTGAACTGGTTCTCTGGCTCTAGAGCAGCTCTGCTGACCTGGTTCCTTGGCTCTAAGCAGCTCTGCTGACCTGGTTCTCTCCCTCTAAAGCAGCTCTGCTGACAGCTCTAAAGCATCTCTACTGACCTGGTTTCTGTGGCTCTACAGCAGCTCTGCTGACCTGGTTCTCTGGTTCTAAAGCAGCTCTGCTAAACTGGTTCTCTGGCTCTAAAGCAACTCTGCTGACCTGGTTCTCTGCCACTACAGCAGCTCTGCTGACCTGGTTCTATGTCTCTAAAGCAGCTTTGCTGACCTGGTTCTCTGACTCTAGAGCAGCTCTGCTGAACTGGTTCTCTGGCTCTAGAGCAGCTCTGCTGACCTGGTTCCTTGGCTCTAAGCAGCTCTGCTGACCTGGTTCTCTGGTTCTAGAGCAGCTCTGCTAAACAGGTTCTCTGGCTCTAAAGCAGCTCTGCTGACCTCGTTCTCTGCCTCTAAATCAGCTCTGCTGACCTGGTTCTCTGCCTCTAGAGCAGCTCTGCTGACCCGGTTCTATGGCTCTAAAGCAGCTCTGCTGACTTGGTTCTCTCCCTCTAAAGCAGCTCTGCTGACCTGGTTCTCTGCCTCTAGAGGAGCTCTGCTGACCTGGCTCTCTGGCTCTAAAGCAGCTCTGCTGACCTGGTTCTATGGTTCTAAAGCAGCTCTGCTGACAACCTGGTTCTCTGGCTCTGGAGAACCTCTGCTGACCTGGTTCTCTGGCTCTAAAGCAGCTCTGCTGACCTGTTTCTCTCCCTCTAAAGAGCTCTGCTGACGTGGTTCTCTGGCTCTAAAGCAGTTCTGCTGACCTGGTTCTCTCCCTCTAAAGCCGCTCTGCTGACCTAGTTTCTCCGGCTCTGCAGCTGCTCTCCTGACCTGGTTTTCGGCCTCCAGAGCATCTCTGCCAACCTGGGTCTCTGTCTCTAGAGCAGTTCTGCTGATCTGGTTCTCTACCTCTAAAGCAGCTCTAATTATCTGGTTTCCCTGGCTCTGCAGCAGGTCTGCTGATCTGGTTCTCTGGCTCTAGAGCAGCTCTGCTGACCTGGTTCTCTGGCTCTGAAGCAGCTCTGCTGACTTGGTTCTCTCCCTCTAAAGCAGCTCTGCTGACCTGGTTCTCTGCCTCTAGAGAAGCTCTGCTGACCTGGCTCTCTGGCTCTAAAGCAGCTCTGCTGGCCTGGTTCTATGGTTCTAAAGCAGCTCTGCTGACAACCTGGTTCTCTGGCTCTGGAGAACCTCTGCTGACCTGGTTCTCTGGCTCTAAAGCAGCTCTGCTGACCTGTTTCTCTCCCTCTAAAGAGCTCTGCTGACGTGGTTCTCTGGTTTTAAAGCAGTTCTGCTGACCTGGTTCTCTCCCTCTAAAGCCGCTCTGCTGACCTGGTTTCTCTGGCTCTGCAGCTGCTCTCCTGACCTGGTTTTCGGCCTCCAGAGCATCTCTGCCAACCTGGGTCTCTGTCTCTAGAGCAGTTCTGCTGACCTGGTTCTCTACCTCTAAAGCAGCTCTAATTATCTGGTTTCCCTGGCTCTGCAGCAGGTCTGCTGACCTGGTTCTCTGGCTCTAGAGCAGCTCTGCTGACATGTTCTCTGGCTCTAAAACAGCTCTGCTGACCTGATTTTCGTGTTCTAGAGCAGCTCTGCTGACCTGGTTCTATTGTTCTAGAGCAGCTCTGCTGACCTGGTTCTCTTTCTCTAAATCAGCTCTGCTGACCTGGTTCTCTGCCTCTACAGCAGCTTTGCTGACATGGTTCTATGTCTCTACAGCAGCTCTGCTGACCAGGCTCTAGAGCAGCTCTGCTGGCCTGGTTCTCTGGCTCTAAAGCAACTCTGATGACCTGGTTCTCTCCCTCTAAAGCAGGTCTGTTGACCTGGTTTCTCTGGCTCTAGATCGCCTCTGCTGACCTGGTTCTCTGGCTCTAAAGCAGCTCTGCTGAACGGTTCTCTCCCTCTAAAGCAGCTCTGCTGACCTGGTTCTCTGCCTCTAGAGCAGCTCTGCTGACCTGGTTCTCTGGCTCTAAAGCATCTCTGCTGACCTGGTTCTTTGGCTCTAAAGCAGCTCTGCTTACCTGGTTCTCTGGCTCTAAAGCAGCACTGCTGACCTGGTTCTCTCCCTCTAAAGCAGCTCTGCTGACCTGGTTCTCTGGCTCTAAAACATCTTTACTGAACTGGCTTCTCTGGCTCTACAGCAGCTCTGCTGACCTGCTCCTCTGGTTCTAAAGCAGCTCTGCTGACCTGGTTCTCTCTCTCTAAAGCAGCTCTGCTGACCTGGTTCTCTGGTTCTAGAGCAGCTCTGCTAAACTGGTTCTATGGCTCTAAAGCAGCTCTATTGAACTGGTTCTCTGGCTCTAATGCAGCTCTGCTGACCTGGTTCTCTGGCTCTAAAGCAGCTCTACTGACCTGGTTTCTCTAACGCTACAGCAGCTCTGCTGACCTGGTTCTCTGGCTCTAGAGCAGCTCTGCTGACCTGGTTCCTAGGCTCAAGAGCAGCTCTGCTGGCCTGGTTCTCTGGCTCTAAAGCAGCTCTGCTGACTTGGTTCTCTTGTTATAGAGCATATCTGCTGACCTGGTTCTCTTGTTCTAGGGCACCTCTGTTGACCTGGTTCTCTGGCTCTAAAGCAGGTCTGCTGACCTTGTTCTCTCCCTCTAAATCAGCTCTGCTGACCTGGTACTCTGGCTCTAGAGCAGCTCTGCTGAACTGGTTCTCTGGCTCTAGAGCAGCTCTGCTGACCTGGTTCCTTGGCTCTAAGCAGCTCTGCTGACCTGGTTCTCTCCCTCTAAAGCAGCTCTGCTGACAGCTCTAAAGCAGCTCTACTGACCTGGTTTCTGTGGCTCTAAAGCAGCTCTGCTAAACTGGTTCTCTGGCTCTAAAGCAGCTCTGCTGACCTGGTTCTCTGCCACTACAGCAGCTCTGCTGACCTGGTTCTATGTCTCTAAAGCAGCTCTGCTGACCTGGTTCTCTGACTCTAGAGCAGCTCTGCTGAACTGGTTCTCTGGCTCTAGAGCAGCTCTGCTGACCTGGTTCCTTGGCTCTAAGCAGCTCTGCTGACCTGGTTCTAGAGCAGCTCTGCTAAACAGGTTCTCTGGCTCTAAAGCAGCTCTGCTGACCTCGTTCTCTGCCTCTAAATCAGCTCTGCTGACCTGGTTCTCTGCCTCTAGAGCAGCTCTGCTGACCCGGTTCTATGGCTCTAAAGCAGCTCTGCTGAACTGGTTCTCTGGCTCTAGAGCAGCTCTGCTGACCTGGTTCTCTGGCTCTAAAGCAGCTTTACTGATCGGGTTTCTCTGGCGCTACAGCTGCTCTTCTGACCTGGTTCTACGGCTCTAGAGCAGCTCTGCTGACCTGGTTCCTAGACTCTACAGCAGGTCTGCTGACCTGGCTCTTTGGCTCTAGAGCAGCTCTGTTTACCTGGTTCTCTGGCTCTAAAGCAGCTCTGCAAACTGGTTCTCTTGTTCTAGAGCAGCTCTGCTGACCTGGATCTCTTGTTCTAGAGCAGCTCTGCTGACCTGGTTCTCTGGCTCTAAAGCAGCTTTGCTGACCTGGTTCTCTCCCTCGAATCAGCTCTGCTGACCTGGTTGTCTGCCTCTACAGCAGCTCCGCTGACATGGTTCTCTGTATCTAAAGCAGCTCTGCTGACCTGGTTCTCTGGCTCTAGAGCAGCTTTGCTGACCTGGTTCTCTGGCTCTAAAGCAGCTCTGCTGACCTGGTTCTCTCCCTCTAAAGCAGCTCTGCTGACCTGCTTCCCTGCCTCTAAAGCAGCTCTGCTGACCTCTTTCTCGGGCTCTAAAGCAGCTTTACTTACCTGGTTCCATGGCTCTAAAGCAGCTCTGCTGACCTGGTTCTCTGGCTCTAAAGCACCTCTGCTGACCTGGTTCTCTCCCTCTAAAGAGCTCTGCGTACCTGGTTCTCTGACTCTAAAGCAGCTCCGCTGACCCGGTTCGATGGCTCTAAAGCAGTTCTGCTGAACTGGTTCTCTGGCTCTAGAGCAGCTCTGCTGACCTGGTCCCTTGGCTCTAAGCAGCTCTGCTGACCTGGTTCTCTCCCTCTAAAGCAGCTCTGCTTACCTGGTTCTCTGGCTCTAAAGCAGCTCTCCTGACCTGGTTCTGTGGCTCTAAAGTAGCTCTGCTGACCTGGTTTCTCTGGCTCTACAGCAGCTCTGCTGACCTAGTTCTCTGATTCTAAAGCAGCTCTGCTGACCTGGTTCTCTCTGTCTACATCAGCTCTGCTGACCTGGTTCTCTGGTTCTAGAGCAGCTCTGTTAAACTAGTACTTTGGCTCTAAAGCAGCTCTGCTGACCTCATTCCCTCCCTCTAAATCAGCTCTGCTGACCCGGTTCTCTGCCTCTAGAGCAGCTCTGCTGAACTGGTTCTATGGCTCTAAAGCAGCTCTGCTGAACTGGTTCTCTGGCTCTAGAGCAGCTCTACTGACCTGGTTTCTCTGATGCTACAGCTGCTCTGCTGACCTCGTTCTCTGGCTCTAGAGCAGCTATGCTGACCTGGTTCCTCGCTCTAGAGCAGCTCTGCTGGCCTGGTTCTCTGGCTCTAAAGCAGCTCTGCTGAACTGGTTATATTGTTCTAGAGCAGCTCTGCTGACCTTGTTCTCTGGCTCTAAAGCAGCTCTGCTGACTTGGTTATCACCCTCTAAAGCAGCTCTGCTGACCTGGTTCTCTGCCTCTAGAGCAGCTCTGCTGATCTGGTTCTCTGGTTCTAAAGCAGCTCTGTTGACCTGGTTATATGGCTCAAAAGTAGCTCTGCTGACCTGGTTCTCTGTCTCTAGAGCAGCTCTGCTGACCTGCTTCTCTCCCTCTAAAGAGCTCTGCTGACCCGGTTCTCTGGCTCTGAAGCCACTCTGCTGACCTGGTTTCTCTGGCTCTACAGCAGCTCTGCTGACCTGGTTTTCGGACTCTAGAGCATCTCAGCCGACCTGGGTCTCTGGATCTAGAGCAGCTCTGCTGACCTGGGTCTCTGGTTCTAGAGCAGCTCTGCTGACCTGGTTCTCTCTCTATAAAGCAGCTCTGCTGACCTGGTTCTCTGGTTCTAGAGCAGCTCTGCTAAACTGGTTCTCTGGCTCTAAAGCAGCTCTATTGAACTGGTTCTCTGGCTCTAAAGCAGCTCTGCTGACCTGGTTCTCTGGCTCTAAAGCAGCTCTACTGACCTGGTTTCTCTGACGCTACAGCAGCTCTGCTGACCTGGTTCTCTGGCTCTAGAGCAGCTCTGCTGACCTGGTTCCTAGGCTCTAGAGTGGAGTTCTGGACTTTTTGGTTCCGTCCAGAGGTGTCAGGGATAACACCCAAAGACCCCGGAGTTCCACCTGTCTCGGTGCACAAACAAACAGAAACACGGGCTTCTCGATGGTGGCGTCAAAGACCAAAGGTTTATTACTGCAGGGACACAGAAGTCACAGAAACTACACATGGGCAGTATCTAGGAGCCTGTTCAATTTGTACAAAGAGGGTTGCTCCTTATATACTAAATATTGGGCTTCAGGCAAATTCTTTACATGTTACCACAGTTCTAAACATTCGTGTCTTAAACAATAAATATTTGGCGTTGCACAGGAATCGTCAACAGTATCTGATGTCAAAACATTACGAATGAGGGGTTCCCACTAGTCCATCATAATCCCATGTCAATTCTTCATTCAAGACCCGGACCGCCTCATTGTAAATTTCGTTACCTCCCCCTAATAAAGGCCCAGAAGGAAAGGAGCAGAGCCAGGTGCAGAAGATAGAAAGACAGGATAAGAAATGTTTGTGGGTCGTAAATGGGCACGGTTACCAGCTTCGGCCGCCTAATCATGATCAAGCCAACGAACACAAGAACCAGTATAGCAGGACTGGCCTCAGGCTGGGGAGGCAGTTCTTGCCGAGTCATGCTGCCACAGCGTTGCTGGCCTAAGGTGCACGTGTCACTAGCAAGGTGAATCGCCGGTTAAGGCCTACGTGTCCTTAAATAAGAAGAAGTCATTGCGTGTCCATTGACTATGTGAGGGCAAGGAATACAAAATGGCTTCCGTGTTCTAAGATGGATGCCATGGGTAAATCACAAATGTGTTGGTAACAGGAGTGCTCTTGCTCGTAGCATAACGAAAACACCAGGATATACTAAATGGATCATTTGCGGTTCACTGATACCAAAATTATGTATTTACGACAATGTTACAAACACGAGTCAAATCGTCACGGAACCTCAGACCCTCCTTTTGCCCTTACATAGGCAATTACTCAGTCTATATCAGAGTCAGAGTCTAATTCTATGCTCATTAGGTCAGTGACATGTTGTTGTATCATCATCCTGTCTCGTGCCTTTTCTCCTAATGCAGGTGGTTTTCTGAAACAGGTTGCAGCACAGAGGCTACACAGAGCGGGACCGCATTGGATAATAAGACAGCACGAGAACAGAAATACTAGGATGACACCAATAACCATCAGAACCTTCCATCCCCACGCTGATACCAGAGTCCAAAACCACTCCATGAAGGACCAGTTTCCCTTATCTACGTGTATAGAGTCGGAAATCTTATGTAGCTTAGAGATTGCTTCATAGACTGTTGGAGCATTATTTGGAATAAAGACACAGCAGCTCGATTGGATCATTCTGCATACCCCACCTCGATCTGCAAGTATTACGTCTAGAACCATACGGTTCTGCAACGTCATGAGACGATCCGCCTGAAGTTCAGCTGTTAAGTTACTAAGGGCACCTGCAGTTTCTGTAATAGTAGATTCAACTACCCGTGTTAGTTGACGAAGATTTCTACTATTGGCCATAGGCCCCCAAAACGGAAGGAAACCTTTGAAAAAGTCTCCAGCTTCTTGACCAGCGGTATCTTCCTTGCTGAAGACACCTCTTGCTACTCTGGTTTTGTGATAATCTGAAGAAGCAGTGTATGTCGGGGGTAACAATCGAGCAATATAACATGAACCTGAAAAGTCAGCAGGCAGCCATGTATATGCTCTGTCCTGACAAATGAAGTAGGTACCCCTAGCAGTCAGAAAGGCAGGGGAGGAGTTAGACGGAAATACGTAAGTCTCAACGCACTCACTCCTCCCTAGCTGAGCTCTCGGATTTCTCCCATTTCCTTGCAAACAGACCTGACCTCGGTGAGGCACGACCCAAACTGAAGTGGAGCTTTTACGCTTGCTTTCTCCCAAACTAAGGCGATACTCTGTAGAGTTCCAACTCAAATACACCAGTAATTCATCTCTAGGATAAGATGGAGTATTATTGACGTCTTTAATCATGTCAACAATTCCCTGGACTAAAGCTTTGTTGGCTGAGTTGTATTTAGTGGACCGTGGTGGACGCGGAGGATAGGTTTCAAGGGCATATGAAAAAATGGTCTGAAAGGCCTGAAATGATCCATTGTAGCTGAAAGGCAAGACTAGATAGGGAATGCCTTTATCCATAGTGTGGGGTATCAAGCCACACACCCAGCAGTCTGTAGTATTAACTATCAGTTGGTGTTGATGTAAGAGCTGTACAAATGTATTGTTAATAAATTCTGAGCGTCGAGCTTGTTCGTGTTCAGGAAATGAGTGAAAAGAATGCATAGAAGAAACCGTAGAAGTAGTAGGATCAAGGGGAGGTACTGTAGTTACTGGCATAAAAATCAAATGTACACCAAAGATGATTCCACCCACCAACGTTATCAAAACAATTAAAAATGTAACTGCACATTGCATTAGAAAGCATTTGCTGTGAAGTATTCTGTACAGTCTATTTCTGCGAACATAAATTACATTTTCTTGTTGTAGCTCAGGAAGCTCCATCTTCTACGACCGTTCGCGACCACTGATGATGTGTACGTAGATGAAAATGCCTCTATCAGCCCTGGGAGTTCCCAGAACTAACAGAAAGATCGACCTTATGTCTGACCCCCGCAGATTCAACTAGGCACACAGCCACGACCCTACGGCTACCCAGACGGCAAGGCAATTTTAAAACAAAAAGAAACAATACAAAGTATTAGCAAACTTCCTGGCTGGAGGCAATGTATAGCAAATTCAAATCTGAAAATAGGCAGTTTCCTGCTTTATTTGTCCATATTGCGAGAACGTAAGTTGTATCTCAGTTTTGCAGGAGCTGTCTGATCTGGAAACAATGTATTTTCAGCTGACGTTGCAATGTTCACGTTCGCCGATGGCAAATGTTCTTTTGGTGCAGATGGCAAATGTTCATTGGGTGTGGATGACAAATGTTCAGGGTTCAAAAGATCAGTTTCAGGAGGTGAGTCAGAATTTGGTGAATCCGTGATTAGTTCTGCATCGCTGAAAGGTATGAACCTGGGGACTTGTTCCGTTTCAGAGGCACCGATTCCTTTCTTTACCCAGTTGTCGTAAGGAAGTGGCAGAGGCACACGTTTAGCATGTGTCGTATGGATCCAATTTTTCCTTCCGGCCACACGAATAGCAGTTCTCGTTGCTAGCAGGACTTGGAAAGGGCCAATGAATCTGGGCTGAAGATTTTTTTGTTCTTGCAAAATTTCTGATGACCACCTGATCACCCGGTTTCAGCTGATGGCCTGGACTCTCCGGTGGCTTTGGCAATGCATCGAAAACCTGTTGGTGAATAAGACTCAATTTAGCAGTCAAGTCGAAAAGGTAATCAATTAACATTGGGTATTCCAGCTGCTTAAATTCTTTCGGTCTAGGTACCCCCCAAACATTTGCAGGGCGGCCAAAAACTATTTCGTAAGGACTAAGCCCTACTCTAGAATGTACAGTTGCTCTTGTTGATAGCAAAGCCAAAGGCAATGCGTCTGGCCAGGACAAACCCGTGGATGCTTGTATCTTAGCGAGTTTCAGTTTAAGGGTGCCATTGTAACCCTCGACTAAACCCGCGGACTGGGGATGATTCGCACTATGAAATTTCTGTCTAATCCCTAGGCCGGCACACACACTCTGCATAACTTTCCCTACGAACTCACTTCCGTTGTCTGACCATACAATCCGTGGCATTCCGTATCTGGGGAAGTATTCTTTAAGAAGAATTTTGGCAGTGGATAAGGCAGTATTGTCCTTTAGCGGGTATGCTTCGATCCATCTGGAGAAAGCACAAACTACCACTAGGACGTATTTCAGATTATTGCAACGATCCATGTGAATGAAGTCTAGCTGGATCACCTCAAAGGGGCAGGAAGGAGGAGCGAAGTGACCTGCAGGTGTGGGGATTCCCTTGCCAGGATTATGCATCAAGCATACCATACAATTTCTCACCACTCTCTCTGCACACTTACTAATCCCGTCATTCTTCCAGACCGGAGCCAACATCTTACAAATCCCTTTTGAACTGATGTGCGCTGTTCCATGTGCCATCGTTACTACTGCAAGCACATACGCATCAGGCAACATCCAACGCTGTTGTTCCGACAAATCAATCCAACACCCACTCGAGTCCAATTTACCCGTGCTCTCTCTCCATGCAAGTTTTTCCTCCTCAGTCGCCTCTTTCTGAATTTCCTTCACGCTTTCCACTGTGTTCTCACACATTCCAGACTCAGAAATCCATCTTGCAGACGTTGCAACATACATTCTACTCATCATATTTCTAGCTGTCTGTTTTGCAATCTCATCAGCAAAAGCATTCCCACGACCAACATCATCCGTGATTGCTTTATGAGCACTGCATTTCACAATCGCAACTTCAGTCGGCAAGGTTAGAGATTCCAACAAGTCATTAACTAGCTGACCATGTTGAATCTTAGTCCCATGGGACGTAATGAAACCTCTTTCTTTCCACAAACGGCCAAAACTATGGGCCACGCCGAAAGCGTACTGACTATCTGTGAACACATTCACTCTCTTTCCCTTAGCTAAAACGCACGCTCTTGTTAGCGCGGTCAATTCTGCAGCCTGGGCAGAATTCTGACTCACTCTTGCAGTTTCCACAATCGTACTCAAAGTTGTTACTGCATAAGCAGCAGTCACATCACCATTCTCCAATTTGAAGCAAGACCCGTCAACATACAACGTGCCATCTGGATCTGACAACGGAGTGTCTTTTAGATCGATTCGTCCTTTTGTTTCTTCCTCAGTTTTGAAACAACAGTCGTGTGGTTCGGAATCACTCGACTCTTGGCTAGTCGGCAACAATGTTGCTGGATTCAATACATTGCATCTTTTGATCTGAATATGACTAGCTAACAGTGTCAGTTCATAACCTGATAATCTAGCACTGGTAAGGTGTTGCGTCTTGGTTCGGTTCATTAGTGTATCCACAGCATGAGGAACCATAACTACTAGCATGTTGTTCATTACTAAACCAGCAGATTGTCGAATGGAAGCTGCAGCTGCGGCTGTAGCTCTCAAGCAACTAGGCAATGCTCTAGCTACTGGATCTAATGTTGATGAAAAATACGCACAAGGGCGTTGTTTATCACCAAATTTCTGTGTCAAAACACTCAATGCACAACCTTCTCTCTCGTGGACATAGAGCGTGAATGGCTTACTGTAGTCGGGTGTACCCAATACAGGTGCTGAACACAGTGCATTTCGCAATTCAGAAAAACTCTGCTGACATTCAGCAGACCATGGTACCGGACTCGGAACACCTTTCCCAGTCAAGGCTACCAATGGTTTTGCTAGAAGAGAAAAATTTGGGATCCATTGCCTACAATATGAGGTAATACCCAAAAAGGCACGTACTTCTCTCTGCGTGCTAGGAACGTTCATCTGTGTAATTGCTTTTATTCTCTCTGGGGTCAACTTCCTTCCCTCCTTTGACAAGAGATGACCTAGGTAGGTCACTTCTTGGCAGCAGTATTGCATTTTTGAAGGTGACACCTTGTGATTCAAATCTGACAAGTGATGCAATAAAGAAATCGTAGCTGTTTTGCAAGTTTCCTTGTCATCGGCAGCCACTAGAAGATCATCGACATACTGTACTAAAGCAGAACCACTAGGAAGTACGAAGGAATCTAACTGGCTTTTTAATGCTTGACTGTAAATGGATGGGCTTTCACAATAACCTTGTGGAGCGCGTTTAAATCTAAAACTTCGTCCTCCTAGAGAGAAACCGAAGATATCTCTGCTTTCCTCGGCTATCGGAATGCTGAAAAAGGCATTTTTCAAGTCGACAACTGAAAACCATGCTGCTGTAGCAGGAATCAACGTTAACAATGCAGTAATGTCTGGTACCACAGGAAACTGTGGGATCACAATTTTATTAACCTCTCTAAGATCAATTACAAACCTATATACTGGAGGCTTTGTAGGGTCAGTTCGTTTCAAAATAGGCAGTACAGGACTATTACAGACATTACCTCTAGTTTCTTCTATAACGTCTTTCTTGATCAGGTCTTGTACTATCAGTAGGAGCGCACGCTCACCTTCACTAGAGATTCTGTATTGTGGAATTCGTGGAAGTTTAACATTTGCTTTCAAAGTTACTACATAGGGTGGAATTTCCAATAGACCTATATCATTAGGACCAGTCGCCCAAAGAGTATCAGGGAGTGAACGCAGCTCTGGTGGGAGCGCATCCATCGACAAGTACATCGGAGAGATTATTCTTTTACCCAACGTAAGTTGTACTCCTGCTGGAGAACAGTACAATGTCGCGTACAGGCGTTTTAACAAGTCTAAACCAAGCAGATTTTCGTTACAACCTGTCGTCAAAATCAGGGGTGCTTTCAATTGACGGGGTCCAACAGAAATAGACAAAGGACCAGAAACAGGGTTGTGAACAGGGGCGCCCGAAAAACCTACTGAAACGTTTGTTGAGCCAGACAAAGGTGCGCCAGGGAGTTTTGCATGTATGATAGAACTTTTTGCTGCACCAGTATCCAACAGAAACGGTTCGACTATACCTGATGTTGCTACTGCGACATAAGGCCCACTCTGATCTACTGGTACTGATACTACTCCCTCTCTTTGTCCATGGCTGTCCTAGTATTCACTTTGCTGAACTTCCTCTGCTGGCCTGGTTCTCTGGCTCTAAAGCAACTCTGATGACCTGGTTCTCTCCCTCTAAAGCAGGTCGGTTGACCTGGTTTCTCTGGCTCTAGATCAGCTCTGCTGACCTGGTTCTCTTGCTCTAAAGCAGCTCTGCTGACCTGGTTCTCTCCCTCTAAAGCAGCTCTGCTGACCTGGTTCTCTGCCTCTAGAGCAGCTCTGCTGACCTGGTTCTCTGGCTCTAAAGCATCTCTGCTGACCTGGTTCTTTAGCTCTAAAGCAGCTCTGCTTACCTGGTTCTCTGGCTCTAAAGCAGCACTGCTGACCTGGTTCTCTCCCTCTAAAGCAGCTCTGCTGACCTGGTTCTCTGGCTCTAAAACATCTTTACTGACCTGGCTACTCTGGCTCTACAGCAGCTCTGCTGGCCTGCTCCTCTGGTTCTAAAGCAGCTCTGCTGACCTGGTTCTCTCTCTATAAAGCAGCTCTGCTGACCTGGTTCTCTGGTTCTAGAGCAGCTCTGCTAAACTGGTTCTCTGGCTCTAAAGCAGCTCTATTGAACTGGTTCTCTGGCTCTAAAGCAGCTCTGCTGACCTGGTTCTCTGGCTCTAAAGCAGCTCTACTGACCTGGTTTCTCTGACGCTACAGCAGCTCTGCTGACCTGGTTCTCTGGCTCTAGAGCAGCTCTGCTGACCTGGTTCCTAGGCTCTAGAGCAGCTCTGCTGGCCTGGTTTCTGGCTCTAAAGCAGCTCTGCTGACCTGGTTCTATTGTTCTAGAGCAGCTCCGCTGACCTTGTTCTCTAGCTCTAAAGCAGCTCTGCTGACTTGGTTATCGCCCTCTAAAGCAGCTCTGCTGACCTGGTTCTCTGCCTCTAGAGCAGCTTTGCTGACCTGGTTCTCTGGTTCTAAAGCAGCTCTGTTGACCTGGTTCTATGGCTCAAAAGCAGCTCTGCTGACCTGGTTCTCTGTCTCTAGAGCAGATCTGCTGACCTGGCTCTCTGGCTCTAAAGCAGCTCTGCTGACCTGCTTCTCTCCCTCTAAAGAGCTCTGCTGACCTGGTTCTCTGGCTCTGAAGCCACTCTGCTGACCTGGTATCTCTGGCTCTACAGCAGCTCTGCTGACCTGGTTTTCGGACTCTAGAGTATCTCAGCCGACCTGGGTCTCTGGATCTAGAGCAGCTCTGCTGACCTGGTTCTCTACCTCTAAAGCAGCTCTAATTATCTGGTTTCCCTGGCTCTGCAGCAGGTCTGCTGACCTGGTTCTCTGGCTCTAGAGCAGCTCTGCTGACATGTTCTCTGGCTCTAAAACAGCTCTGCTGACCTGATTTTCGTGTTCTAGAGCAGCTCTGCTGGCCTGGTTCTATTGTTCTAGAGCAGCTCTGCTGACCTGGTTCTCTTTCTCTAAATCAGCTCTGCTGACCTGGTTCTCTGCCTCTACAGCAGCTCTGCTGACATGGTTCTATGTCTCTACAGCAGCTCTGCTGACCAGGCTCTAGAGCAGCTCTGCTGGCCTGGTTCTCTGGCTCTAAAGCAACTCTGATGACCTGGTTCTCTCCCTCTAAAGCAGGTCTGTTGACCTGGTTTCTCTGGCTCTAGATCAGCTCTGCTGACCTGGTTCTCTGGCTCTAAAGCAGCTCTGCTGACCTGGTTCTCTCCCTCTAAAGCAGCTCTGCTGACCTGGTTCTCTGCCTCTAGAGCAGCTCTGCTGACCTGGTTCTCTGGCTCTAAAGCATCTCTGCTGACCTGGTTCTTTGGCTCTAAAGCAGCTCTGCTTACCTGGTTCTCTGGCTCTAAAGCAGCACTGCTGACCTGGTTCTCTCCCTCTAAAGCAGCTCTGCTGACCTGGTTCTCTGGCTCTAAAACATCTTTACTGACCTGGCTACTCTGGCTCTACAGCAGCTCTGCTGGCCTGCTCCTCTGGTTCTAAAGCAGCTCTGCTGACCTGGTTCTCTCTATAAAGCAGATCTGCTGACCTGGTTCTCTGCTTCTAGAGCAGCTCTGCTAAACTGGTTCTCTGGCTCTAAAGCAGCTCTATTGAACTGGTTCTCTGGCTCTAAAGCAGCTCTGCTGACCTGGTTCTCTGGCTCTAAAGCAGCTCTACTGACCTGGTTTCTCTGACGCTACAGCAGCTCTGCTGACCTGGTTCTCTGGCTCTAGAGCAGCTCTGCTGACCTGGTTCCTAGGCTCTAGAGCAGCTCTGCTGGCCTGGTTCTCTGGCTCTAAAGCAGCTCTGCTGACTTGGTTCTCTTGTTCTAGAGCATATCTGCTGACCTGGTTCTCTTGTTCTAGGGCACCTCTGTTGACCTGGTTCTCTGGCTCTAAAGCAGGTCTGCTGACCTTGTTCTCTCCCTCTAAATCAGCTCTGCTGACCTGGTACTCTGGCTCTAGAGCAGCTCTGCTGAACTGGTTCTCTGGCTCTAGAGCAGCTCTGCTGACCTGGTTCCTTGGCTCTAAGCAGCTCTGCTGACCTGGTTCTCTAACTCTAAAGCAGCTCTGCTGACAGCTCTAAAGCAGCTCTACTGACCTGGTTTCTGTGGCTCTACAGCAGCTCTGCTGACCTGGTTCTCTGGTTCTAAAGCAGCTCTGCTAAACTGGTTCTCTGGCTCTAAAGCAGCTCTGCTGACCTGGTTCTCTGCCACTACAGCAGCTCTGCTGACCTGGTTCTATGTCTCTAAAGCAGCTCTGCTGACCTGGTTCTCTGACTCTAGAGCAGCTCTGCTGAACTGGTTCTCTGTCTCTAAAGCAGCTCTGCTGACCTGGTTCATTGGCTCTAAGCAGCTCTGCTGACCTGGTTCTCTGGTTCTAGAGCAGCTCTGCTAAACAGGTTCTCTGGCTCTAAAGCAGCTCTGCTGACCTCGTTCTCTGCCTCTAAATCAGCTCCGCTGACCTGGTTCTCTGACTCTAGAGCAGCTCTGCTGACCTGGTTCTATGGCTCTAAAGCAGCTCTGCTGAACTGCTTCTCTGGCTCTAGAGCAGCTCTGCTGACCTGGTTCTCTGGCTCTAAAGCAGCTTTACTGATCGGGTTTCTCTGGCGCTACAGCTGCTCTTCTGACCTGGTTCTACGGCTCTAGAGCAGCTCTGCTGACCTGGTTCCTAGACTCTACAGCAGGTCTGCTGACCTGGCTCTCTGGCTCTAGAGCAGCTCTGTTTACCTGGTTCTCTGGCTCTAAAGCAGCTCTGCAAACTGGTTCTCTTGTTCTAGAGCAGCTGTGCTGACCTGGATCTCTTGTTCTAGAGCAGCTCTGCTGACCTGGTTCTCTGGCTCTAAAGCAGCTCTGCTGACCTGGTTCTCTCCCTCAAATCAGCTCTGCTGACCTGGTTGTCTGCCTCTACAGCAGCTCCGCTAACATGGTTCTCTGTATCTAAAGCAGCTCTGCTGACCTGGTTCTCTGGCTCTAGAGCAGCTTTGCTGACCTGGTTCTCTGGCTCTAAAGCAGCTCTGCTGACCTGGTTCTCTCCCTCTAAAGCAGCTCTGCTGACCTGCTTCCCTGCCTCTAAAGCAGCTCTGCTGACCTCTTTCTTGGGCTCTAAAGCAGCTTTACCTACCTGGTTCCATGGCTCTAAAGCAGCTCTGCTGACCTGGTTCTCTGGCTCTCAAGCACCTCTGCTGACCTGGTTCTCTCCCTCTAAAGAGCTCTGCCTACCTGGTTCTCTGACTCTAAAGCAGCTCCGCTGACCCGGTTCGATGGCTCTAAAGCAGTTCTGCTGAACTGGTTCTCTGGCTCTAGAGCAGCTCTGCTGACCTGGTCCCTTGGCTCTAAGCAGCTCTGCTGACCTGGTTCTCTCCCTCTAAAGCAGCTCTGCTTACCTGGTTCTCTGGCTCTAAAGCAGCTCTCCTGACCTGGTTCTGTGGCTCTAAAGTAGCTCTGCTGACCTGGTTTCTCTGGCTCTACAGCAGCTCTGCTGACCTGGTTCTCTGATTCTAAAGCAGCTCTGCTGACCTGGTTCTCTCTGTCTACATCAGCTCTGCTGACCTGGTTCTCTGGTTCTAGAGCAGCTCTGTTAAACTAGTACTTTGGCTCTAAAGCAGCTCTGCTGACCTCATTCCCTCCCTCTAAATCAGCTCTGCTGACCCGGTTCTCTGCCTCTAGAGCAGCTCTGCTGACCTGGTTCTATGGCTCTAAAGCAGCTCTGCTGAACTGGTTCTCTGGCTCTAGAGCAGCTCGACTGACCTGGTTTCTCTGACGCTACAGCTGCTTTGCTGACCTGGTTCTCTGGCTCTATAGCAGCTCTACTGACCAGGTTTCTCTGATGCTACAGCTGCTCTGCTGACCTCGTTCTCTGAATCTAGAGCAGCTATGCTGACCTGGTTCCTCGGCTCTAGAGCAGCTCTGCTGGCCTGGTTCTCTGGCTCTAAAGCAGCTCTGCTGAACTGGTTATATTGTTCTAGAGCAGCTCTGCTGACCTTGTTCTCTGGCTCTAAAGCAGCTCTGCTGACTTGGTTATCGCCCTCTAAAGCAGCTCTGCTGACCTGGTTCTCTGCCTCTAGAGCAGCTCTGCTGATCTGGTTCTCTGGTTCTAAAACAGCTCTGTTGACCTGGTTCTATGGCTCAAAAGTAGCTCTGCTGACCTGGTTCTCTGTCTCTAGAGCAGCTCTGCTGACCTGCTTCTCTCCCTCTAAAGAGCTCTGCTGACCCGGTACTCTGGCTCTGAAGCCACTCTGCTGACCTGGTTTCTCTGGCTCTACAGCAGCTCTGCTGACCTGGTTTTCGGACTCTAGAGCATCTCAGCCGACCTGGGTCTTTGGATCTAGAGCAGCTCTCCTGACCTGGGTCTCTGGTTCTAGAGCAGCTCTGCTGACCTGGTTTCTCTGGCTCTACAGCAGCTCTGCTGACCTGGTTTTCGGACTCTAGAGCATCTCAGCCGACCTGGGTCTTTGGATCTAGAGCAGCTCTCCTGACCTGGGTCTCTGGTTCTAGAGCAGCTCTCCTGACCTGGGTCTCTGGTTCTAAAGCAGCTCTGTTGACCTGGTTCTATGGCTCAAAAGTAGCTCTGCTGACCTGGTTCTCTGTCTCTAGAGCAGCTCTGCTGACCTGCTTCTCTCCCTCTAAAGAGCTCTGCTGACCCGGTTCTCTGGCTCTGAAGCCACTCTGCTGACCTGGTTTCTCTGGCTCTACAGCAGCTCTGCTGACCTGGTTTTCGGACTCTAGAGCATCTCAGCCGACCTGGGTCTTTGGATCTAGAGCAGCTCTCCTGACCTGGGTCTCTGGTTCTAGAGCAGCTCTGCTGACCTGGTTCTCTGGTTCTAGAGCAGCTCTGTTAAACTAGTTCTTTGGCTTTAAAGCAGCTCTGCTGACCTCATTCCCTCCCTCTAAATCAGCTCTGCTGACCTGGTTCTCTGGCTCTAGAGCAGCTCTGTTGACCTGGTTCCTAGGCTCTAGAGCAGCTCTGCTGGCCTGGTTCTCTGGCTCTAAAGCAGCTCTGCTGACTTGGTTCTCTTGTTTTAGAGCATATCTGCTGACCTGGTTCTCTTGTTCTAGGGCACCTCTGTTGACCTGGTTCTCTGGCTCTAAAGCAGGTCTGCTGACCTTGTTCTCTCCCTCTAAATCAGCTCTGCTGACCTGGTACTCTGGCTCTAGAGCAGCTCTGCTGAACTGGTTCTCTGGCTCTAGAGCAGCTCTGCTGACCTGGTTCCTTGGCTCTAAGCAGCTCTGCTGACCTGGTTCTCTCCCTCTAAAGCAGCTCTGCTGACAGCTCTAAAGCAGCTCTACTGACCTGGTTTCTGTGGCTCTACAGCAGCTCTGCTGACCTGGTTCTCTGGTTCTAAATCAGCTCTGCTAAACTGGTTCTCTGGCTCTAAAGCAGCTCTGCTGACCTGGTTCTCTGCCACTACAGCAGCTCTGCTGACCTGGTTCTATGTCTCTAAAGCAGCTCTGCTGACCTGGTTCTCTGACTCTAGAGCAGCTCTGCTGAACTGGTTCTCTGGCTCTAGAGCAGCTCTGCTGCCTGGTTCCTTGGCTCTAAGCAGCTCTGCTGACCTGGTTCTCTGGTTCTAGAGCAGCTCTGCTAAACAGGTTCTCTGGCTCTAAAGCAGCTCTGCTGACCTCGTTCTCTGCCTCTAAATCAGCTCTGCTGACCTGGTTCTCTGCCTCTAGAGCAGCTCTGCTGACCCGGTTCTATGGCTCTAAAGCAGCTCTGCTGAACTGGTTCTCTGGCTCTAGAGCAGCTCTGCTGACCTGGTTCTCTGGCTCTAAAGCAGCTTTACTGATCGGGTTTCTCTGGCGCTACAGCTGCTCTTCTGACCTGGTTCTACGGCTCTAGAGCAGCTCTGCTGACCTGGTTCCTAGACTCTACAGCAGGTCTGCTGACCTGGCTCTTTGGCTCTAGAGCAGCTCTGTTTACCTGGTTCTCTGGCTCTAAAGCAGCTCTGCAAACTGGTTCTCTTGTTCTAGAGCAGCTCTGATGACCTGGATCTTTTGTTCTAGAGCAGCTCTGCTGACCTGGTTCTCTGGCTCTAAAGCAGCTCTGCTGACCTGGTTCTCTCCCACAAATCAGCTCTGCTGACCTGGTTGTCTGCCTCTACAGCAGCTCCGCTGACATGGTTCTCTGTATCTAAAGCAGCTCTGCTGACCTGGTTCTCTGGCTCTAGAGCAGCTTTGCTGACCTGGTTCTCTGGCTCTAAAGCAGCTCTGCTGACCTGGTTCTCTCCCTCTAAAGCAGCTCTGCTGACCTGCTTCCCTGCCTCTAAAGCAGCTCTGCTGACCTCTTTCTCGGGCTCTAAAGCAGCTTTACTTACCTGCTTCCATGGCTCTAAAGCAGCTCTGCTGACCTGGTTCTCTGGCTCTAAAGCACCTCTGCTGACCTGGTTCTCTTCCTCTAAAGAGCTCTGCCTACCTGGTTCTCTGACTCTAAAGCAGCTCCGCTGACCCGGTTCGATGGCTCTAAAGCAGTTCTGCTGAACTGGTTCTCTGGCTCTAGAGCAGCTCTGCTGACCTGGTCCCTTGGCTCTAAGCAGCTCTGCTGACCTGGTTCTCTCCCTCTAAAGCAGCTCTGCTTACCTGGTTCTCTGGCTCTAAAGCAGCTCTCCTGACCTGGTTCTGTGGCTCTAAAGTAGCTCTGCTGACCTGGTTTCTCTGGCTCTACAGCAGCTCTGCTGACCTGATTCTCTGATTCTAAAGCAGCTCTGCTGACCTGGTTCTCTCTGTCTACATCAGCTCTGCTGACCTGGTTCTCTGGTTCTAGAGCAGCTCTGTTAAACTAGTACTTTGGCTCTAAAGCAGCTCTGCTGACCTCATTCCCTCCCTCTAAATCAGCTCTGCTGACCCGGTTCTCTGCCTCTAGAGCAGCTCTGCTGACCTGGTTCTATGGCTCTAAAGCAGCTCTGCTGAACTGGTTCTCTGGCTCTAGAGCAGCTCGACTGACCTGGTTTCTCTGACGCTACAGCTGCTTTGCTGACCTGGTTCTCTGGCTCTATAGCAGCTCTACTGACCTGGTTTCTCTGATGCTACAGCTGCTCTGCTGACCTCGTTCTCTGGCTCTAGAGCAGCTATGCTGACCTGGTTCCTCGCTCTAGAGCAGCTCTGCTGGCCTGGTTCTCTGGCTCTAAAGCAGCTCTGCTGAACTGGTTATATTGTTCTAGAGCAGCTCTGCTGACCTTGTTCTCTGGCTCTAAAGCAGCTCTGCTGACTTGGTTATCGCCCTCTAAAGCAGCTCTGCTGACCTGGTTCTCTGCCTCTAGAGCAGCTCTGCTGATCTGGTTCTCTGGTTCTAAAGCAGCTCTCTTGACCTGGTTCTATGGCTCAAAAGTAGCTCTGCTGACCTGGTTCTCTGTCTCTAGAGCAGCTCTGCTGACCTGCTTCTCTCCCTCTAAAGAGCTCTGCTGACCCGGTTCTCTGGCTCTGAAGCCACTCTGCTGACCTGGTTTCTCTGGCTCTACAGCAGCTCTGCTGACCTGGTTTTCGGACTCTAGAGCATCTCAGCCGACCTGGGTCTCTGGATCTAGAGCAGCTCTGCTGACCTGGGTCTCTGGTTCTAGAGCAGCTCTGCTGACCTGGTTCTCTGGTTCTAGAGCAGCTCTGTTAAACTAGTTCTTTGGCTCTAAAGCAGCTCTGCTGACCTCATTCCCTCCCTCTAAATCAGCTCTGCTGACCTGGTTCTCTGCCTCTAAAGCAGCTCTGCTGACCTGGTTCTATGGCTCTAAAGCAGCTCTGCTAACCTGGTCTATGGCTCTAAAGCAGCTATGCTGAGCTGGTTCCCTCCCTCTAAATCAGCTCTGCTGACCTGGTTCTCTGCCTCTAGAGCAGCTCTGCTGACCTGGTTCTATGGCTCTAAAGCATCTATGATGAGCTGGTTCCTAGGCTCTAGAGCAGCTCTGCTGGCCTGGTTTTCTGGCTCTAAAGCAGCTCTGCTGACCTGGTTCTATTGTTCTAGAGCAGCTCCGCTGACCTTGTTCTCTAGCTCTAAAGCAGCTCTGCTGACTTGGTTATCGCCCTCTAAAGCAGCTCTGCTGACCTGGTTCTCTGCCTCTAGAGCAGCTTTGCTGACCTGGTTCTCTGGTTCTAAAGCAGCTCTGTTGACCTGGTTCTATGGCTCAAAAGCAGCTCTGCTGACCTGGTTCTCTGTCTCTAGAGCAGATCTGCTGACCTGGCTCTCTGGCTCTAAAGCAGCTCTGCTGACCTGCTTCTCTCCCTCTAAAGAGCTCTGCTGACCTGGTTCTCTGGCTCTGAAGCCACTCTGCTGACCTGGTATCTCTGGCTCTACAGCAGCTCTGCTGACCTGGTTTTCGGACTCTAGAGTATCTCAGCCGACCTGGGTCTCTGGATCTAGAGCAGCTCTGCTGACCTGGTTCTCTACCTCTAAAGCAGCTCTAATTATCTGGTTTCCCTGGCTCTGCAGCAGGTCTGCTGACCTGGTTCTCTGGCTCTAGAGCAGCTCTGCTGACATGTTCTCTGGCTCTAAAACAGCTCTGCTGACCTGATTTTCGTGTTCTAGAGCAGCTCTGCTGACCTGGTTCTATTGTTCTAGAGCAGCTCTGCTGACCTGGTTCTCTTTCTCTAAATCAGCTCTGCTGACCTGGTTCTCTGCCTCTACAGCAGCTCTGCTGACATGGTTCTATGTCTCTACAGCAGCTCTGCTGACCAGGCTCTAAAGCAGCTCTGCTGGCCTGGTTCTCTGGCTCTAAAGCAACTCTGATGACCTGGTTCTCTCCCTCTAAAGCAGGTCTGTTGACCTGGTTTCTCTGGCTCTAGATCAGCTCTGCTGACCTGGTTCTCTGGCTCTAAAGCAGCTCTGCTGACCTGGTTCTCTCCCTCTAAAGCAGCTCTGCTGACCTGGTTCTCTGCCTCTAGAGCAGCTCTGCTGACCTGGTTCTCTGGCTCTAAAGCATCTCTGCTGACCTGGTTCTTTGGCTCTAAAGCAGCTCTGCTTACCTGGTTCTCTGGCTCTAAAGCAGCTCTGCTGACCTGGTTCTCTGGCTCTAAAGCAGCTCTGCTGACCTGGTTCTCTCCCTCTAAAGCAGCTCTGCTGACCTGGTTCTCTGCCTCTAGAGCAGCTCTGCTGACCTGGTTCTATGGCTCTAAAGCAGCTATGATGAGCTGGTTCCTAGGCTCTAGAGCAGCTCTGCTGGCCTGGTTTTCTGGCTCTAAAGCAGCTCTGCTGACCTGGTTCTATTGTTCTAGAGCAGCTCCGCTGACCTTGTTCTCTAGCTCTAAAGCAGCTCTGCTGACTTGGTTATCGCCCTCTAAAGCAGCTCTGCTGACCTGGTTCTCTGCCTCTAGAGCAGCTTTGCTGACCTGGTTCTCTGGTTCTAAAGCAGCTCTGTTGACCTGGTTCTATGGCTCAAAAGCAGCTCTGCTGACCTGGTTCTCTGTCTCTAGAGCAGATCTGCTGACCTGGCTCTCTGGCTCTAAAGCAGCTCTGCTGACCTGCTTCTCTCCCTCTAAAGATCTCTGCTGACCTGGTTCTCTGGCTCTGAAGCCACTCTGCTGACCTGGTATCTCTGGCTCTACAGCAGCTCTGCTGACCTGGTTTTCGGACTCTAGAGTAACTCAGCCGACCTGGGTCTCTGGATCTAGAGCAGCTCTGCTGACCTGGTTCTCTACCTCTAAAGCAGCTCTAATTATCTGGTTTCCCTGGCTCTGCAGCAGGTCTGCTGACCTGGTTCTCTGGCTCTAGAGCAGCTCTGCTGACATGTTCTCTGGCTCTAAAACAGCTCTGCTGACCTGATTTTCGTGTTCTAGAGCAGCTCTGCTGACCTGGTTCTATTGTTCTAGAGCAGCTCTGCTGACCTGGTTCTCTTTCTCTAAATCAGCTCTGCTGACCTGGTTCTCTGCCTCTACAGCAGCTCTGCTGACATGGTTCTATGTCTCTACAGCAGCTCTGCTGACCAGGCTCTAGAGCAGCTCTGCTGGCCTGGTTCTCTGGCTCTAAAGCAACTCTGATGACCTGGTTCTCTCCCTCTAAAGCAGGTCTGTTGACCTGGTTTCTCTGGCTCTAGATCAGCTCTGCTGACCTGGTTCTCTGGCTCTAAAGCAGCTCTGCTGACCTGGTTCTCTCCCTCTAAAGCAGCTCTGCTGACCTGGTTCTCTGCCTCTAGAGCAGCTCTGCTGACCTGGTTCTCTGGCTCTAAAGCATCTCTGCTGACCTGGTTCTTTGGCTCTAAAGCAGCTCTGCTTACCTGGTTCTCTGGCTCTAAAGCAGCACTGCTGACCTGGTTCTCTCCCTCTAAAGCAGCTCTGCTGACCTGGTTCTCTATCTCTAAAACATCTTTACTGACCAGGCTTCTCTGGCTCTACAGCAGCTCTGCTGGCCTGCTCCTCTGGTTCTAAAGCAGCTCTGCTGACCTGGTTCTCTCTCTATAAAGCAGCTCTGCTGACCTGGTTCTCTGGTTCTAGAGCAGCTCTGCTAAACTGGTTCTCTGGCTCTAAAGCAGCTCTATTGAACTGGTTCTCTGGCTCTAAAGCAGCTCTGCTGACCTGGTTCTCTGGCTCTAAAGCAGCTCTACTGACCTGGTTTCTCTGACGCTACAGCAGCTCTGCTGACCTGGTTCTCTGGCTCTAGAGCAGCTCTGCTGACCTGGTTCCTAGGCTCTAGAGCAGATCTGCTGGCCTGGTTCTCTGGCTCTAAAGCAGCTCTGCTGACTTGGTTCTCTTGTTCTAGAGCATATCTGCTGACCTGGTTCTCTTGTTCTAGGGCACCTCTGTTGACCTGGTTCTCTGGCTCTAAAGCAGGTCTACTGACCTTGTTCTCTCCCTCTAAATCAGCTCTGCTGACCTGGTACTCTGGCTCTAGAGCAGCTCTGCTGAACTGGTTCTCTGGCTCTAGAGCAGCTCTGCTGACCTGGTTCCTTGGCTCTAAGCAGCTCTGCTGACCTGGTTCTCTCCCTCTAAAGCAGCTCTGCTGACAGCTCTAAAGCAGCTCTACTGACCTGGTTTCTGTGGCTCTACAGCAGCTCTGCTGACCTGGTTCTCTGGTTCTAAAGCAGCTCTGCTAAACTGGTTCTCTGGCTCTAAAGCAGCTCTGCTGACCTGGTTCTCTGCCACTACAGCAGCTCTGCTGACCTGGTTCTATGTCTCTAAAGCAGCTCTGCTGACCTGGTTCTCTGACTCTAGAGCAGCTCTGCTGAACTGGTTCTCTGGCTCTAGAGCAGCTCTGCTGACCTGGTTCCTTGGCTCTAAGCAGCTCTGCTGACCTGGTTCTCTGGTTCTAGAGCAGCTCTGCTTAACAGGTTCTCTGGCTCTAAAGCAGCTCTGCTGACCTCGTTCTCTGCCTCTAAATCAGCTCCGCTGGCCTGGTTCTCTGCCTCTAGAGCAGCTCTGCTGACCTGGTTCTATGGCTCTAAAGCAGCTCTGCTGAACTGGTTCTCTGGCTCTAGAGCAGCTCTGCTGACTTGGTTCTCTGGCTCTAAAGCAGCTTTACTGATCGGGTTTCTCTGGCGCTACAGCTGCTCTTCTGACCTGGTTCTACGGCTCTAGAGCAGCTCTGCTGACCTGGTTCCTAGACTCTACAGCAGGTCTGCTGACCTGGCTCTCTGGCTCTAGAGCAGCTCTGTTTACCTGGTTCTCTGGCTCTAAAGCAGCTCTGCAAACTGGTTCTCTTGTTCTAGAGCAGCTCTGCTGACCTGGATCTCTTGTTCTAGAGCAGCTCTGCTGACCTGGTTCTCTGGCTCTAAAGCAGCTCTGCTGACCTGGTTCTCTCCCTCAAATCAGCTCTGCTGACCTGGTTGTCTGCCTCTACAGCAGCTCCGCTAACATGGTTCTCTGTATCTAAAGCAGCTCTGCTGACCTGGTTCTCTGCCTCTAGAGCAGCTTTGCTGACCTGGTTCTCTGGCTCTAAAGCAGCTCTGCTGACCTGGTTCTCTCCCTCTAAAGCAGCTCTGCTGACCTGCTTCCCTGCCTCTAAAGCAGCTCTGCTGACCTCTTTCTCGGGCTCTAAAGCAGCTTTACTTACCTGGTTCCATGGCTCTAAAGCAGCTCTGCTGACCTGGTTCTCTGGCTCTAAAGCACCTCTGCTGACCTAGTTCTCTCCCTCTAAAGAGCTCTGCCTACCTGGTTCTCTGACTCTAAAGCAGCTCCGCTGACCCGGTTCGATGGCTCTAAAGCAGTTCTGCTGAACTAGTTCTCTGGCTCGAGAGCAGCTCTGCTGACCTGGTCCCTTGGCTCTAAGCAGCTCTGCTGACCTGGTTCTCTCCCTCTAAAGCAGCTCTGCTTACCTGGTTCTCTGGCTCTAAAGCAGCTCTCCTGACCTGGTTCTGTGGCTCTAAAGAAGCTCTGCTGACCTGGTTTCTCTGGCTCTACAGCAGCTCTGCTGACCTGGTTCTCTGATTCTAAAGCAGCTCTGCTGACCTGGTTCTCTCTGTCTACATCAGCTCTGCTGACCTGGTTCTCTGGTTCTAGAGCAGCTCTGTTAAACTAGTACTTTGGCTCTAAAGCAGCTCTGCTGACCTCATTCCCTCCCTCTAAATCAGCTCTGCTGACCCGGTTCTCTGCCTCTAGAGCAGCTCTGCTGACCTGGTTCTATGGCTCTAAAGCAGCTCTGCTGAACTGGTTCTCTGGCTCTAGAGCAGCTCGACTGACCTGGTTTCTCTGACGCTACAGCTGCTTTGCTGACCTGGTTCTCTGGCTCTATAGCAGCTCTACTGACCTGGTTTCTCTGATGCTACAGCTGCTCTGCTGACCTCGTTCTCTGGCTCTAGAGCAGCTATGCTGACCTGGTTCCTCGGCTCTAGAGCAGCTCTGCTGGCCTGGTTCTCTGGCTCTAAAGCAGCTCTGCTGAACTGGTTATATTGTTCTAGAGCAGCTCTGCTGACCTTGTTCTCTGGCTCTAAAGCAGCTCTGCTGACTTGGTTATCGCCCTCTAAAGCAGCTCTGCTGACCTGGTTCTCTGCCTCTAGAGCAGCTCTGCTGATCTGGTTCTCTGGTTCTAAAGCAGCTCTGTTGACCTGGTTCTATGGCTCAAAAGTAGCTCTGCTGACCTGGTTCTCTGTCTCTAGAGCAGCTCTGCTGACCTGCTTCTCTCCCTCTAAAGAGCTCTGCTGACCCGGTTCTCTGGCTCTGAAGCCACTCTGCTGACCTGGTTTCTCTGGCTCTACAGCAGCTCTGCTGAACTGGTTTTCGGACTCTAGAGCATCTCAGCCGACCTGGGTCTTTGGATCTAGAGCAGCTCTCCTGACCTGGGTCTCTGGTTCTAGAGCAGCTCTGCTGACCTGGTTCTCTGGTTCTAGAGCAGCTCTGTTAATTTAGTTCTTTGGCTCTAAAGCCGCTCTGCTGACCTCATTCCCTCCCTTTAAATCAGCTCTGCTGACCTGGTTCTCTGCCTCTAAAGCAGCTCTGCTGACCTGGTTCTATGGCTCTAAAGCAGCTCTGCTGACCTGGTCTATGGCTCTAAAGCAGCTATGCTGAGCTGGTTCCCTCCCTCTAAATCAGCTCTGCTGACCTGGTTCTCTGCCTCTAGAGCAGCTCTGCTGACCTGGTTCTATGGCTCTAAAGCAGCTATGCTGAGCTGGTTCCTAGGCTCTAGAGCAGCTCTGCTGGCCTGGTTTTCTGGCTCTAAAGCAGCTCTGCTGACCTGGTTCTATTGTTCTAGAGCAGCTCCGCTGACCTTGTTCTCTAGCTCTAAAGCAGCTCTGCTGACTTGGTTATCGCCCTCTAAAGCAGCTCTGCTGACCTGGTTCTCTGCCTCTAGAGCAGCTTTGCTGACCTGGTTCTCTGGTTCTAAAGCAGCTCTGTTGACCTGGTTCTATGGCTCAAAAGCAGCTCTGCTGACCTGGTTCTCTGTCTCTAGAGCAGATCTGCTGACCTGGCTCTCTGGCTCTAAAGCAGCTCTGCTGACCTGCTTCTCTCCCTCTAAAGAGCTCTGCTGACCTGGTTCTCTGGCTCTGAAGCCACTCTGCTGACCTGGTATCTCTGGCTCTACAGCAGCTCTGCTGACCTGGTTTTCGGACTCTAGAGTATCTTAGCCGACCTGGGTCTCTGGATCTAGAGCAGCTCTGCTGACCTGGGTCTCTGGTTCCAGAGCAGCTCTGCTGACATGCCCCTTTGGCTCTAGAGGAGCTTTGCTGACCGGGTTCTCTGGCTCTACAACGGCTCTGCTGACCTGGTTTCTCTGGCTTTACAGCAGCTCTGCTGACCTGGTTCTATGGCTCTAAAACAGCTCTGCTGACCTGCTTCTATGGCTCTAAAGCAGCTCTGCTGATCTGGTCCTCTGGCTCTACGGCAGCTCAGCTGACCTGGGTCTCTGACTCTAAAGCAGCTATGCTGACCTGTTTTATGGCACTAAAGAAGCTCTGTCCACTCCTACAATCATCCTGACAGAAGCATGTACTTATCTAATCACTCTGCTGAAACATAAGTGCTTATAAATGTATCCTGCTAGCACTCTCGGATCCCAGTCACTGTCTATGCACTTGCCGACAAGCAGTGATGCAGTCAAATGTGCACAATATATGCAGTCCCTTAACCCCTTCCAGACTACTAAGTCAGTCCTGCAATAGTCCAGGTAATAGTCATGCTTGTCTCGAATCACACTGTGAGTCTGTGTCCACTCCTACAGTCACCCTGACAGAAGCATGTCCTTATCTAATCCCTCTGCGGAAACATAAACCCTTAGAAACCAATCCTGCTGTCAACTACTAGCACTCTAGGAACCTATTAACTGCCTGTGCACTTTCAGAATGACTCAGGCATTGAGACAAGCAGTGTTACAGTCAAATGTGCACAATGTATGCGGTCCTTTAACTTCTTGCAGACTACTGAGTCAGTCCTGCAAAAGTCCAGGTGATAGTCATGCTTGTCTGGAATCACACTGTGAGTCTGTGTCCACTCCTACAATCATCCTGACAGAACCATGTCCTTATCTAATCACTCTGCTGAAAGTGCTTATAAACTTATCCTGCTGTCAACTACTAGCACTCTAGAAACCCAGTCACTGTCTATGCACTTGCAGATCGACTCAGGCATTGAGACAATACCTAAGCACTTATAAATTAACTGAGCACTCTGTTTGCAGCACTGTCATAATTCTAGTTATGTTCTTATAGAATGACCTAGACACCAAAACAAGTACACATACAATATTCTGTGCACAATCCCTACAAACCTCGAAGCAGATTCATATATAGGTACACTCCACTAAATACTGAAGTAGTACTCATGCAGCCTAGGATACCTCCTGTCAGTATCATGCAGTTCGTCAATCACCCATCCAGCACTATGTTCTTATTGTATCACTCTGCCAATACCTAAGCACTTATGGGGCAGATTTACAAGCCCCCTGCGCCACCAGTACATCACTTTTTGTAACGTAGTAATGGCGCTGGGAACTCCTCCATATTTACAAGGAGAGGAAAAGCCACCCTGTGAGGCTTTTCCTCTCCTTGAAAATATGACCCATTCAAACGCAGCACTTTGGGTTGAAGGGGCGTTCCATGGGTTTTTGCTGTCTCTGTTCCCACACAACACTCATGGAATAACACATCTCAAGATTTAAGAGAAAGTGTAAATCTGAAGATACATGTAAATGGTGCGCCACCCTAGAGATGATGTAGTGAGGCACAACAAGGAGACATGTTTTCATTTCCCCTAGTTTTTTCCTCTTTCAATGCATGCTGCATTCCACAGCACACATTGAAGGAGGAAAATACATTTAGTGATTATTTTTGTGCAGGAAGTAGTCCCTTCCTGCACAAAAATCTCCCCAAGACACAGATATCCTTGCACCATGGTGCGAGGGTGCCTGCATCACTGCATGGCTGCAGTTTGTGTGCTAGTGCAGAGGGAGCAAAGAATTGCGACATATTCATGTAAATATGTCACATCCTTGTGCTTCAGAAGAGCCGCAGCGTGGTGCAGCTAAAGGGCTTGCAGTGTCACGCTGCAGCACTTCCTCATAGATCTGCCCCTATAATTTCACCATACAGTACTAATGCATTCTTTCAGACAATCATGCTCTACACATACATTCAACCAAACTTTCAGACATTACCATGCAATTATAGTTTTTTTTTTTAAACCAGATAAAGTAGTTCTGAATGTTTTTTTTTTAATTCTGTTTTTTGGTTTCTATATTTTTGTAGTTTTTTAACAATTTTGTACTTTTTTTGGTGTAAATTTAACAAAAACGGAACTAAGTAATTAGTTAGCTTTTGGAATTCAACATCATTCCAAAAAAAAAAAATTGCATTTGTGGTTCTGTTGAGCTGCACAAATAGCGTCCACTGACTGTTCACCATAACAGATGATAGTTTTGCCCTTAGTGCAGTGCTGCTGCAGAAAAGCAAATTTTGGGCGAATGTCTACTGGTGGTGCTGAAGTGGACTCTCCGGAGGTGCTAGCAATGCCTGGTGGTGGATTTTTTGCTGCACGCCTCATTTCTTCTCGTGCCAGATTTGAATGGTCTGCAGATGTTTATACATACTCGCTGATCCACAGGAGTATTTCTTGTCACTGCCTCGCAACAGGACCCTGTCACACAGCAAGCATGTGGCTTTTCTTGCGTTCACCTTTTATTCTTTGGCCGGAAAGGTGAACAATTTCCATACCACTGATTCAGGTCTCTGCTTGGGTGGATCTTCCTCCAAGATATCTTCATCTGAAGAATGATAAGGAGCTTGCAAACCAGATGCAATTTCTCCAATGCAATTTTTTTAAAAACACCCAAAAAATTCCAAAACCAGGTCTGGAAGAAGAAGAGATGTCTCTCAACAACTGCTCCAAACAGAATAATTAAAATGGGAGGGGTCCTTCAATAGTTCCAGTGGGAAATGTTATGAACCAAAAAATTATTTTTTTTAGGTCACATAGGATCCGCGCACAGTGCGCTCACAATGTGTGCACTAGACGTGACCTCGTGAAAATATTTTTAAAATTAATATAAGTGTATTACAAGTAGAAATATTTTCATGAATACCTTAAATAATCTTTTGACCTAATATGTACATTAAAGACAAGTACATATCATTTTAGAACATAACATTTTTTGCGGGAGTCGCACACCCAGCGCCCCCAAGCACGTATATGACGTCACATGGGGCCCGGCACCACGCAAGCGTCGCGTACCATAATACGCGTGTGTCGCAAATGCGCGGGAGCAGGAGTCGCGGACTGGTCGCATACCGGTCGCGCACACCACGTAACATTGTACGTGTATGATGTAACTGAAATAAAACATGCACTCGACGCTCACCACATGCGAAACCTTCACGACTTTTCCAAAATGGCAGCTAGAATACGCGGACCCGCTGCGGTAGGTACGCTTCGGGTGCGCGACTCCCCAAAAAACTTTGAAAAAAAAATTAAAAAGATAATGATATAAATATAATAAAATACAGAAAAAACTAAATATTTAAAATTATTTCAGTTTTAAATTTCTTTTTTCTTTTTTTGTGTGCAATTTTCTGAAAATATATAATGTTGTTTAAGAAATAAAATATTTATAAATAAAATGTAAAAAAACTGTTGAAATTCAGTACAAAAAAATAGGTATAACTACTAAAAAATTAAACCGCTGTAAAATTAGCATTTAAAAAACCTTTGGAATTCACTGAAAAAACACATAAGTTTCAGAGACATTATAGTTAGGAATTAGCATTTAAAAAAACTTTGGAAATTTACTGAAAAAACCATAGGTTTCAAGAGTGTTATAGTAAGCTGGACATTTCTCTCGTACAAAACCATAGAAATTCCTCTGTTATAGTTAGTTGTGCTAACTATAACTCGCGTGCCTGCAATGCACTGCCTGCTGATGATGTCACATATTACATCATTCATGATGTGGTCAGTGACATCACTGATGACATCTCAAATGACATCAAGGATGACATCACTGATGATATCATCCACGTGACAATCTGATACATACATTAGTATAACCTTTGATCATTCACTGTAAAATACAGAGTACCATATTTGAAAGCATTGGCACACACATATCAGTTATTACATACGCACTCACTGATTCCTAAGTCTACACACACAACTGTCCATTCACCCGGAGAATCATGTATACATGCAGTCACTGATCAATGGTAACACTATCAAATGTGTTCATACATCTATATAGAAATTGACACATCAGCAGTCATCCTAGTCGGTTATGCAGTGATGCTACTCACTCATAAAAAGAATCAATCACACTTACATTTACTCACCTACAAAGTTATACACACAACACCTGATTTATACATACACATAGTAAATCATAGTTACTATGTTAAAAAATCACTATACAATTATACACTCCTTCATACAGTTACTCTCAAAATCACTGACTCTTATGAATACTTATTTATATACACCAACTCTCATATGCAATGCCTTTTATTTTTCTACTTTATTGGAGATGTACCACTGACAGATATATTCACTTACCAACACACAAATAAACACACTCAGACACCCAAACAACTGTTTCCATAAACACTCCTGAACCCATGTGCCTTGACAATCAACCACTCATACATCTATGCATAGAGTTACAACTCCCCCATCCAATCACAGATACACTCAGTCTCCCTTACAAATACTCAGCCAACTAATCAGTACCAAATATAGACACTCGTGTAGTTAGTGACCAATTGATGCAGCACGTTATACAACAACAGAGACAGTGATACACACATTCACATAGTTTGGTTACTAACCCATATATTTAGTGAGACACATTTTATTACTGACTTAAACAAACAGTCAGACAGCTACTAAATCCTCCATCCAGTTATATATACTCTCAATCTTCAATACAGATTGGTATATATATATAATAGATATTTAAATTTCAAACAAAACCACATTCACTGGATGATTTCATCAGTGATGTCATCAGTGATGTCATTTGAGATGTCATCAGTGATGTCACTGACCATGTCATGAATGATGTAATATGTGACATCATCAGCAGTGCATTGTGGGCACGCAAGTTATAGTTAGCACAACAAACTATAACGGAGTAATTTCTATGGTTTTGTACGAGTCAAATGTCCAGCTAACTATAACACTCATGTAACCTATGTTTTTATAGTGAATTTCAAAGGTTTTTTTTAAATGCTAATTCCTAACTATAATGTCTCTGAAACTTATGTGTTTTTCAGTGAATATATATATATATATATTCACTGAAAAAACCATAGGTTATAGACCATATATAGTTAGGAATTAGCATTTAAAAAACCTTATTTCACTCACACAAAACCATTGAAATTCCATATATAGTTAGTTGCACTAACTATATATCGCGCACCCGCAATCCACTGCTGATGATGTCACATATTACATCATTCATGACATGGTCAGTGACATCACTAATGACATCACTGATGACATCTCAAATGACATCACTGATGACATCACTGATGACGTCTCATTTGGCATCATTCTTGTGCTAATACGATAAACCTCTTCAGACTCTAATATAACCTTAGATACACTCAGTGTATACAGACACTCACACACTGCCACTCATCCATGGAGTTACTCACACACCCAGTCAGTCATGCAAAGAAACAATCTCACCTCCATTTCTTCAACTATACAGTTATACACACCTTACTTATTGAAACATATACTAACACATATTTACTCTCTTATACAATCCCTGATACAAGTTCACAATGATCGATACAACCACTCACTCAGTGGCTCTCATGCACAGTTATTTATATATGCCAACTCTCACATGTACTGTGTTTTACATATGTACTTACTATGACATGTAGCATTGAGATATCCATTCACTCATCAATACACTCATGCACACAGTCAACTGCCCATGTAGCTGTTTCCACATGCACTCTTGAACTCATACACCTAGTGAATAAACTGCTCACACATCTATGCACAGAGTCACACACCTTCCAGCCACCCCCACACAAACTCAATCTCCCATAGAAATACTTGGGCAACCAATTAATAACACATATAGCCTCTCGTATAGCTAATGATTAACACATGCAGCAGTTTACATCACAACAGACATAATGATGCACAAATTAAGACAGTTTAGTCACTAACCCATGCATTCAGTGAGACACATTTAATCACTCACTCATACAGTCAGTCACGCACCTACTAAATCCTTCATCCAGACACTTATACATCCACTCATTCTTCAATATCTAAGACATATTTTAACTTTACAGAAACATACAGTCACTGGATGTTGTCATCAGTGATGTCATTTGAGATGTCATCAGTGATGTCATCAGTGATGTCACTGACCATGTCATGAATGATGTAATATGTGACATCATCAGCAGTGGATTGCGGGTGCGCGATATATAGTTAGTGCAACTAACTATATATGGAATTTCAATGGTTTTGTGTGAGTGAAATAAGGTTTTTTAAATGCTAATTCCTAACTATATATGGTCTATAACCTATGGTTTTTTCAGTGAATTTTCAAGGTTTTGTGAATGCTAATTCCTAACTATATATGGTCTATAACCTATGGTTTTTTCAGTGAATTTCAATGGTTTTTTAATAGCAAATATCATAAGCTGTCGAATGTCAAGTACGTGGTAAGTAAAAACATTTTCGTGTTTATGCACACTGATCTGCTTTGAATACTGCCCCCCACCCCTCATTTCTATTAGGAGTACTCTCTCTTTGCAGATAGTGAAGGGTAGTTAACGCAGCCCTTTGCCCCCTTTGTAATACGTCGTGCCTGCTTCTCTCTCCATTTCATTGATTGTTCTCTTTGGTTCATTCTCTATTTACAAACAAGCACAGAGTCGCAATACTCTGTTTAGTCTTTGCAGATAGCGAAAAATCGTGTAAAAAAACAAAAGGAATCGAGCAAAATCAGTAGGCCACTAATGGGATCTCTTTTTGACCTCGCTAAAATAGAAACATTAGGAACAACCTGTTGAAAATAGCAATGCGTATGTACATAAGCGGCGTTCATTTGTGTTCACAGTACCCCTTGTTGATTGTTTCAATCGAGCATTGAATTGTTCGAAGTTAATTCTCTTAAGGATCTTCTCTACCTGCAAACGAGGAAGAATAGGAATATTCTCTCTCCCTTTGCAGATAGTGAAGGGTAGGTAACGCAAGCCTTTAACACGTCGTACCTATTTCATTCCTCATTGATTGATTGATTGTCCGAACATTGACTGTTTGGGAATTAGTTCTTTTTGGAGGTATTCCCTGTTTGCAAATAAACGTAGGAAAATCTTTGCAAGTAGTGAAAGGGTACGTAATGCGGACCTTTCTCCCCCGTTGTAATCTGTCATGCCTATCTACTCCCCACTGATTGATGCACCTTTTTCACCCGGACCATTTACTAGAGATACGTCATCTGGCCGGACCAGAGAGCACCCCTAGTGAAAAGGACATATGCAATAATAACGAAGTGATCACTGTATCCTGTTAACAGAAACTTTACCATGAAACAACCTGGAAAGAAAAAAATAGGAAAACGAAAATCAGTAGGCCACTGATGAACATGAACTTTTATTAAACAACAAACAAAGAAACGATAACATAACGTAATGATAAAACCTATTAATGTCCTAGAAACAAGAAAACGTTAAAGTATGCCAGTGGTGAGAGACCAGAAAAACAGTCCGAGAAACCAAATCCGAGAAACCAAATCACCCCTCGCTGTCCCAACTCATGCACTCTGAAAGTTCAAAGTTTTGAGGAGTGCTTGTAACATTGTCTGAAACCTATTTGCAATTGCTTCATCTTCACTATTCTTAAAGTAAGTGGGGGCTGTTGTGATGCGGTGCCACCCTGAACCGCTTGACGGAGGCCCCCGAGGGACGGTGTCATGTCGCGGACTCGGAGGGGGCGCTTGGCTCCGGCCCCCTCCCCAAGTCGTGTTGCCCTGGTGTGGCCTGAGATCGCCCCCGACATAGGTGGCCGGCTCCCGGGGTCAAGCGGAACTTTTTTCCTTTTGGTGACTCTTCCATTCTTCACCTTGTCCCACAATCCGTTTTACCTAAAGACACGCTGTAGTGGGGCACCCCTTTTCCGTTTCATTTGCCATTCAGCCCGCTTTTGCTACACTGTGCCTCTTCCGCTATTCAGCTGTTTACCGCCCGCTCTTTCGACTACAGCGTCTCGCTCACCATGTACTTGAGTTGCTCCCGCTCTTGCGGTGCAGCGATAGGCGGCTGCCACAGGACTCTCAAAATGGCGGCCATCTCTTCAGATTTGGGCGTGGTCCACTAAAATGGGCCTGCGACACCTTGGAACTCGGACGCTTGTCTGCTAGAGCTTGGGCTCCATTCTCGAAAGCGTCCCCTCATCCTTGAAGATTCTACAAAAGTCTTGGGGGCCCCCGACTCCCGCAGGCTTCTGGTGGGGAGCGCCTAGCATGATTGCTCGTGGAATGGCCACGACGGAGCTACGAAATGGTGGTGCTCTCATGCTAACGCCAGCTTCAGTCTGAAACATCCAGAAACACTGTAGACTACCAATTCGATCAGTTCCGGTAGCGCTCCAACGTGACCCGGTAGAGAAGAACTTGCCCTCCCCTCTTTGACTGATGGTTCTTGTTGCCTGTCCCTTCTGTTGTCATTTAACAGAACTATTTAGCCTGCTGAAAGGGGTTGTGTGCCGTCCGCTGGTTGGTGGAGACATTTTGACTATATTCTGGACCTGCGTTGTCGCGTAATGCGTCATATGACGTGCCGCGTTAGAAAGTTTAATAAATTATTAAACACAATAAACAATCCTTAAAAAATAAAAAAAAATAAAAAATAATCAACAAAACCAACAATCAATTAACAACAGTATTTGAAAAGTCTATCATTCATTTTTCATTGCAGTACGCTGCCCAGAAAGCTTCCCGGTTCCCGGACCGGGCGCTACCCACGCAAAAAAACAAAAAAAAAATTTTTTTTTTTTTGCCCCGCGGGGCCGTTTTAAAGCCTCCACATTAAACCTAGGGGGTCAGGGAGGATCTACTATGCCCCCTTATGGTTATTTGCCCCTTTGTTTTGGCCTCCTCTTGTCTCTCGATCCTACCGAGAGACAAGATGGCGGCCGCTACGGACTTTTTGGAATGTTGACAGACGCCAGAGAACCAATCAGCTTCGCTTCACAAAGCTCCGTTGCGCGAAAAGTACGCGTCCTGGAGCGCTGCCCAGAGCGCGCTTACAGATATATATCTTTTTTTAAACGTTAATTTCTCAAAATCCACTGGAGCACATATATTGAGACCTACAAAAGGCACATCGGGCTACCAGTCCCTACAATTTTGCCAAGTTTCGTGCAAATCCATTCAGCCGTTCGGGCTAAAAGTGAGGCTAACCGCCCTATGGAAAACTCAATGTTAAAAACACGTTTTGGGACCCCCCTTTTTTCTCGGCCCCCCCTGGACCAACTCCCCCCAAATTTCCAGGGGCTGCTCAGAAACAAAATGTTCCATTTTGCTGAAAATTTCAGCCAATTCCGTCCACAAACGCCAAAGTTATTAGACATAGAATTTTCAAAAATCCCATAGGGAAAAAATCCTAACTATATATACCTACTGGCGACCGCCAGTAGGTAATATATGTATTCACTGAAAAATACGTAGGTTTCACACCAGTTATAGTTAGCTGGACATTTTACTCATACGAAACCATTGAAATTCCCCCGTTATAGTTAGTTGTACTCACTATAACTTGCGCGCCCGCAATCCACTGCTGATGATGTCACATATTACATATTCATGGCTTGTTCAGTGACATCACTGATGACATCTCAAATGACATCACTGATGACATCATCCAGTGAATGTGGTTTGCTTTGATATTTAAATATGTATTATAAATACACTACTTTGCATTGAAGAATGAGTGGATATATAAATATAAATGTGTGAATGGTGGATTTAGTAACAATGTCATTGATTGTTTCCTTGACTAATTTGTAGAGTCTCACTATATATAATGTGTAGTTATTAAACGGTGTGAAAGTCTTTATTGCTTTGTCTTAATTGCTATGTTAAAGACTATATTTGTTATTGGTTTCTTAACTGAGTATTTGTATGGGTAAATGAATGTCTATGTGGTTTGGTGGGGGTGTGTGATTGCTCAAAAATGTGTGAATAGTTCATTCAGTAGGTATATATCGGGTTAAGACTACATGTTATAACAGTTTTTCAGTGAGTGTATATGTTTATGGGTGTGGTGGTGATGAAATATTTCTCTCAATGGTACATCTCCATTAAACTTGAAAAAAAAGGCAGTGTATGTGACAGTTATATCTAATTAAGTGTGCTTAAGACTTAGTGATTGTATGAGTCACTATATGGATAACTGTATACTTGTAATAGTGATTTTATAACACACTAAGTGTGAGTTACTATTTATATAAATAGATGAAGTGGTGTTTGTATAAGTGTGTAGATGAGTAAATGTAAGTATAATCAATTGTTTGCATAAGTCAGAAGGTTGTCTTTATAAGTGAACACAATGTGTGCTGGTGTGTAAGTTGAAATAGGCATATAAGTATATTTGATAGTGTTCTGTTCATTATTCACTGCATACAACTCTGAATCTATAGGTAAGTGATTAGAGGTGTGTATAGATCTATGAATCACTGAGTGGGTGTTTAGAAATTACTATTGGTGTGTCAATGGTTTGAAATATGGCACTTTCTATTTTACAGTGAGTGATGAAATATTATACTAGTGTGTGATGAGGTGTATTTCATTGTCACATGGATGATGTCATCAGTGATGTCATCAGTGATGTCATTTGAGATGTCAAAAGTGATGTCACTGACCATGTCATGAATGATGTAATATGTGACATCATCAGCAGTGGATAGCAGGCGCGCAAGTTATTGTTGTAGACAAATCTAGGACTCTAGTTAATATTCCCGAATTATGCCCTCATGTGGTTATATCAAATCATATCCTTATAAAGGCATAAGAATCATACCCATATTTAGTCATAGCCAATGCAGTCCAAATACGGCAAGGCTACTCCCATAGACTCCTAGAAAGCACAACCCGTTCTTAAACAAACCAAGCCTCCAGCAGCCCGGAATTCCCCCTGCTTCTGTATTGATTTGTCCTAGAACTCCTGGAGTCCTGAAAGAACTGCGAGTTCTTAGTGACGTCTTATGTCCAACCTTACGTCAAACTCGGCACCTTCCTGGTATAAATATACCAGCATCTGCCCTAGCAAACACACGGTGGTTTGGTGCAGATCGGCTATCTACTTGCTCGACGCCCTGCTGTAACGAGTGCCGAAGGAAGCTGACCCTCCCATTGACGCACTGAGAGAGACACTGTCTTTTCTCCTGCCGAGAAATCCAGCTCCAGTGTTTCCCTGTCACCCTTGCGGGTTGCTGGGAGATCGAGTCCTGAGAGAGAGATACAAGACCTCCTTCATTCTATTACCAAGGTACGGAGCTGATTAGACCCGTAGAGAATTCTTGATTCAGATTCTTGGCAGAAACTATCTTAACTCAAACTACAACTCATTTACTCCGTCCCATGTACTAGGCTTAGGTTAGGTACACCGGGGTAGGCGTATCTTAGAAGCACCAGTTGAGTACGTTTAGTCAACTTTTACCATTGTATGTATTTTATCCGTTTTAGGTATCTTATGGCTTAGAAACCATATAAATGCTTTTACAGTATTATTTCATAATACTCCTTTTACTGTGCACACTTTACTTTTATATAGCTGGGACGTGGTAGCTTTCCAGATAATATGTTCTTTATATTTCAAAAATGTTCAGTGTTTTTCAAAATCATCGTCTGTCCAACGCTGGTCACGGAGATGACCTCAACTGTTGAGTCGACTAAACAGTTGAGGGGGAGTTTGGAGGTCTGATGTTCGTCGCGGAGACTTTGTGAGAAACCACCGGGTCTGAGAGTCTAGCCACGCATCTCCGTGACCAGCGTTGGACAGACGATGATTTTGAAAAACACTGAACATTTTTTAAATATAAAGAACATATTATCTGGAAAGCTACCACGTCCCAGCTATATCAAATAACATAGGAACCCAGGAAGGTCCTATCGCAACGGCCATTGAACTGGCCCCACGTAAAGCGCTCCTGCTCCTTTTGTGTCCTGAGGAAGACCCCACCATGAGGTTCCGAAAAACCCATACAACCAGGGGTCGAAACGTAGACAACTAGCCCATGGCATCTCTCTGAGCATAGGAATAACTAATGGACAAATACAGATCCTGTGCTTAAGAGTATTATGGAACCATCGATCTTAACCAGACTGTAAAGGCTACATAGAACCTCACTGTGATTGTTTCAAAGTCACAACACCTTTACCCGGTCCCCACTTTTATCCCATGTCACCCATCCCCTCTAAACTAACCCTTTTCCATGTTCACTTAAGAGCGCGTTGATACATTAGAATGTAATTGGCTCTCATTTTGATGAGCACATTTGTCTCTTTAATTTGTTTTCTCTATTTTCTCTTTGATTCAATGAAGTAATTGATATGTTTCGAGATTTTGCTTCTCTTATACCTTGTTACTTAGTGATTGATACCTAGTATTCTATGACGTGCTAAAATAAAATATGCACCGCACCAACGGACTACTTAATGTATGACTTTGACATGTGATATTTGTTGACATTTGTTGTCTATGAAAGCAATAGACTCCGACCACTTTCATATGTACCTGATTGACTGACCCAGGTCAGAGAGTTCTTAGGGTTTACCCCGTTATAACTCATTATGATATCCTGCTAGCAGAAAAAGACTGGCCACCAGAGTTTGTAAGGGAGTGCCCACATGGCGAAGAAATGAATATGCCTGCCTTCTCAAATCACATTTCAATTCATAAAAAATACACATATGCTAGAAAATGGGCAGTTGCCCAAGCCCCTGCATTATATAAAAATCATGTAGGATGGGATGAGGATTCTCCTCACCATAAAATCCAGTTAAAAAATCAACCTATGGCACAGAGGCAGTATCCTGTTAAGTAAGAAGCTAAAAAATAAGTCAGGGAGATCTTAGATCAACTTGAATACCAGGAGGTGATTGAAACATGCACCTCACACATGAACAATCCTTTGTTTCCTCTCCCCAAACCAGACAATTCATGTTGTCTAGTTTTGGACTACAGACACCTAAACTCTTGTTGCAAAACATTTGCAGTACAAAATTCACACAGTGCAGCACTAATGAATAACATCGTGCGCAAAAAATATAAAACGACATTAGATATTTCAAATGGTTTCTTCTGTCAAAACATTGCACCAGAAAGCAGGGATTTGACCGCTTTCTCCAGTATGGGGGCCCAGTGGCAATTTTGACCCCCCCCCCCAGGGATTCAAGAACAGAACAGGATTATTTTCAGCCAGGGTAACATAGTTACTACAAATGTATGATGATGAGGCATTATCTTATGTTATGTTATGTTATGTTATGCGTTTTTTATTTGGCGCACAGATGCTCCAGCTAAGGAGCGTCCTGGCGCCCGACAAGGCAGCTGCACAACACAACTAAACAAAAAACAGACAGTGTAAACAACTAAGGGAATAAAAAGGTTTTCACCGCACGGCGAAAGGAAATCAAATCCCTCATAGCACGAATCGCCGGGGGCAGGGAGTTCCACAAGACCGCCGCTCGCACTCGAAAGGAGCGTCCTCCAGCTCTACTCCGCTTGAAACGCGGCACCACAGCCAATTCTAGGTCCGCAGATCTTAAGGGTCGAGCTGGGGTATAGTGGGCGAGGAGGGCCATGAGAATCGTTGCTGGAGACCCCTTCAAAATTTTATAGGCGACACAGAGGACCTTAAACTGGATCCGCTGAGCCACCGGGAGCCAATGCAGTGACCGCAGGGTACCAGAGGTGGAACAGAATCTGGGGAGGCCTACCACCGCTCTAGCTGCGGCGTTCTGTATCCTTTGTAAGCGCCCGATCTCCGCCTGATTCAGACCAACCAGTAAGGAACTCGCATAATCCAGCCTGGAGGTGACAGTGGCTTGGATCATGAGTTGCCTGGTGGAGGCATCGAAGAACTTAAGCACTGGACGGAGCCCGCGCAGGATGCCAAAGCAGCATGCTGTCGTGCGTTTGGTATGGCACACAAACGTAAGGGAAGGGTCCAGCCAGACCCCGAGGTTCTTAAGCTCGGCGACTGGGATGGGAACAGGACCCAAATCACCAGGCCACCATCTCTCTCCCCATAGATCCGGCTGTCTGCCAAAGACCATGACCTCGGTCTTGCTAGCATTCAGCTGGAGACAGTTGGACGTCATCCAGCTGGCGACCGCCCGCAGTCCTTGTTGAAACCTGGGAGCATCGACTTCGGCGTCCCCGCTGATCGTAACCGCTAGCTGGGTGTCATCGGCGTATGACACCATCGTCATACCCCATTGCCTGACAACCTCAGCTAGCGGCCTTACGTACAGATTAAACAACGTAGGGCTCAGCGAGGAGCCTTGGGGGACCCCCAGGTTCAACGGATGGAATGTGGACTGGTACGGTGGGACGGTCACGCTAAAGGCCCGGTTGGCTAAAAACGACCGGAACCACTGGAGAGCGATACCGGTGACACCAGCCTCCTCTAGGCGCCGCAGAAGGATCGGCTGCGAGACGGTGTCAAAGGCAGCGCTCAGATCTAATAGCACAAGCGCTGCCGTTTGTCCCGCGTCAAGCACGGAGCGAAGATGCTCCACCATGTAAAGCAGAGCCGTCTCCGTGCTATGACCAGCCCTAAACCCATTCTGCGTATCGTCGAGGAAATCTGCGCGGCGGAGATGTTCCGAGAGGACAGCATTTACATGCGCCTCCGTAACCTTAGCCGGCCACGGCAAGAGTGAAATCGGCCGATAGCTCTCAGGCTTGCTACCGTCCAGACTGGGATGACATCTATCTCACAGACGATGACCTGGAGACACACTTGAAAAGAGTGAACACCATTATTCTTGGGTTCGCAACTGAAGGGTACAAATTCAACTTTAAAAAATCACGAATCGCCCACCTCGCAGTCCTATTTTTAGGATATGAGTTATCAAGTGAAGGCAAAAGCCTAGCAGACAACTTCTTAGAGAAGTGTGCAGTACTCCAAGCTCCAAAAATGCTGAAAAACTTACAATCGATTCTAGTTTTCCTGAATTTTGGAAGAACTTACATTCTAAACTACGCAGAGAGGGTTAAACCTCTCTACGAATTAATAAAACCTGATTTCAAACCTATTAATTGGACTCAGAAACACACACAAATTTTACGATCAATACAAACAGACATGTTAACTAAAACAAAACTGCGAACACGCGCAAATGAACGCAACCTTGTAATCCGAGTCATCCCAGGAAGATGCTGATTTACGTACCTGACCTCTAATGAGGGAGAAACGGTACCAATAGCTTATAAATCACACTTGGACACACAAGCTGAAATGAAATTCAGTTCTACTGAAAAAATTCTAACTGCGGTACAAACTGCCTTAGCAAAAGAAAGAGCCCTCGCACAAGGTAAACATATAATAATCATTACACCGGTGCCTGCCCTAGAGGCAGTAACAAGAGCAAGCATTCCGAATGCTAAAGCTTTGCATCCGAGATGGATACAATGGGTTAATTCTCTTGCTGCATCAGACGTAGTATACGAATTTGATCCTAACTTAAAAACGCAGAATTTCTCCTATATGAATATGAATGTCCTCTGCCGACTGAGATCCTGCCTCTGGAACATTACGGCTGTATAATTTATATAGACGGTTCAGCACAACCCGCAGTTGGGGGTAAACAAGCATATAGTGCTGCGTGTGCGTTTGTTAAAGGTCGTTGGCACAAAGGAAAATCTAGACCATTGGTCACTAAAACTCAATCACTCGGAGACTGTACAGATCAGCGAGCTGAACTACAGGCTTTTAAGATGGCACTTGAAAATACTGATCGCGAATTCCCCACACTAATAGTGTGTGATTCGTATTATTGCGTCCAGTCTTACAATGAATACTTGCAGAACTGGGTTCAAAACGGTTTCAAAGATGCAAAAGGGGGCACAACCAAGCATAAAATGCTCTGGGAACAAGTAGTTCTTTTACAGAAAGAACTACAAAAGACTCACGTGATACATACACTGAGTCATCAACGTAATGGCGTTCACATTGCAGGGAATTGATTGGCTGATGGAGCCGTGAAGGCTGCTGTGCAAATGGCTTCCGTAGCCGCCATTACCCGGTCAAAAACAAAAATAGACTGCGAGATAATGCAAGCTGTCAGTGCTTCAGTAAAAAACAGTGGTAAGACACTCCCGATTGGCTTTCCAGTAAAGTACTCATACAAAACTGATGCAAATAATGTTCCTTTTGCTGAAATCCCTGGAGTGGGGGATAGGGCAATTCCAAACATGGAACATAGGTTAGGACTAATTTTAGCGGCACATGAAGGGCTCGCCTCTGCACATGCTGGTGTTTCCGCCACAGTATCGTTATTAAAACAGAGATATTGGTGGCCAAGCATGACAAAACAGACTAGAAACTATGTTCTAGAATGTGAAATATGCCAAAAAAATGAAGGTATCAACAGTGAAACGACCTGCACAGACGCCCCTTCTAATCTCAGATAAACCATTAGCATGTGTTTACCTGGACCACTGTGGTCCCTTACAAAGGGATGGCAACTATAAATATATTATGGTTGCAGTGGACTCCTGCACGAGATTCATTTGGATGTGGCCACAGCGCTTGGCTGACGCCAGAACTGTTATAAATGATTTGCGAGTCTTTATGGGCACATACGCAATTGGCATGCTACATTCTGACCAGGGTCCTGCCTTCAGCTCTCGAGCTTACAAGGAGGCCATGGCCAGCTTGGGCATTGCATTGCTGTACTCTAGTCCATTCCATCCTGAGGGAAATGCGGTAGTGGAGAGAAAAAAACGGGACATAAAGCAATCTATAACAGCGAGGGTATTAGGTTCGGGTGATGGGTGTTTTTAAAATTAATTTTTTAATGTTGCCCACTAGCTTTTCATATGTCTCCTGCTCTTTCCCCTTGTAACATCTGTGTGTATATTGTGTATTAATATTACAACCTATGTATTTTTAATGTGCTTATATGATTTGTATGTGCAAATCGAATAAAAGCTTATGAACTGAACTGGGTGGGTCAAACATCTAATAAGTGTCCAACTTAGTCTTAATAATCTGCAAAGCCATTCTCTGGGTGGAATCACTCCGTATGAACTTTTGTTTGGTACAAGAATGATAATCGAAGACCTCGATAGTCAGAATTCAGTGGTGGAACAAAAAACCTTTGATATCAAAAATCGTGTGGCTGTTTTACAGGACTTAAATGAAACAAGAAGAAGTCTAAGTAACCCAAAGCTAAAGCCAACGGCCACTGAAGAAAAACCACCTGCAAGACCTGTCTGGATTCCAAAGATTGGGGATCTGCTCCGAGAAAAGATCGCGGTGAAGAAGGAATTTGGGCCTTCTTACAGAAAAGCAGTACCTCTCTTAGCAATCAGCGGAACAAGATAAGTAGTACTACTGCCCCTTGCTGGTAAAAAGGAGAACAGAGTATCAATTGACCTGGTAAAACCACAATCATGTGGCCAATAATAAGTAGTAGGCCAAGTGGACTCCCAAGAAGTAGCAGAAGACCAAACCTTGCTAGAATCCAAGAGGTTCAAACTGAAAGACTAATCACATTTGATAAATCTGCAGTGAATAAAAAAGGACTATGCAACAAAGCCATGGAACTTGTGCCTCTTGAAACCCAAATTGCAACAGTTCGTCAAGAAACACCTGTCTACAATGATGTAGCCTCCGACTATACTAATATGACAAAGGAAGATCCAAAGATTAATGAAAATCCTGAAGCAATTCCAACAATTGACAGAACCGCATCTGGCTACTTTATCAATTTTGATGCCTTTTCTGATGATCCAAGTGAACATTAAGACAAGCCAGTAAACAAAACTTTCAAAGACAAAACTACAGAACTCTTTCATCAACTTGGAGAAACATATCTGATTTCACCATGGATTGAATTGTGGATTTTGTTAGGTGTACTTTTCCTCCTGCTCTGGCTGATTTTGGTTTTAAGCTTGGGAAGAATGATAGATGGAAAATAAAGTACAATGGACACAGCACGTCAGAACATCAACTTGGTTCTAAAGCCTCACAGATCTTCTCACATCGAAAAAAGAGAACTATCATCAGTGAACATCACCGCCATTCCTATACCTGGTGGTGTAGCATGGGACGCTACTGATTACGACATCTATGGCCCGTTGAACTCTTGAAATATACACATCAGTCCAAGGTTTCTTTAAGTCACTTTGTATTACCTAGTACTTTCTCTGATGATTGGGACCTTGAAAATATTAACAATATGATGTCAGATTTAGAAATGTCAGCAAAATTTACAGAACATGATTATTTAGAAGGTTCATCAGTTTATGAAGAAATGTATTGCTTTAATTAATATTAGGGCTCCCGGTTTTCCGTTTAAACGGATTTTTACATATAAATACAGACGGAAAACAAGTTTTCCTTTAACTGTATTTATATGTAAAAACGGGAAAACATTACTACATTTTGGTGCACTGCTGTGCTTCAGCAGACCAGCCTCCAGTAACACAAAACGCTTTTTGATGCTCCAGCTCTGCTCCGCCCCTCGAGTGAGGTCTTCATTCACATCAACTGTATCACACCCCCAACCATCTGGTGTCTCCCCCTTCTTAAAGGATTAAGAGGTGTCAGCCCGGGCTGAGGCAGCTTCCCGTCACACACACAGCCGCACTCAAGTACTTCACAGGTCTTTAAAGACCATTTACTTTGTAATGAGGCTTTGTTGTTCTGACTTTCACCCCTCTTTAGAGCCCCTGCCTCTTCACTCTGCCGATTGCCCAACCACCGCTGGCCATAAACTGACATTTTCAACCTGCTGTGAACAGGAGGAAACCGTCGCATATTTGTCTGCAGAATTGGATAACAACATAAGGAATATGAGAGCACCTTGCGTAATTTGAGATGATGCCCTATACCGATATTTTATGAGACAGTACAATTACTGGCATGTATCAGCAATGGAACATTATTAGTGTTAAAAAAAATCAATGTGTAGTAATGGCGGACAACTACTGTACTTGTCGTACAGCATGCACACACACATCCATAAATTGCACCTTTGTGAATGTAACTCTCTGCACAAGTGCATGCTTTATGAATTATTCCCCATGCATATGGAATACCTACACCGGGAAAAGGTTAGTAAATTCGGTTCTTCTCAGTTAGAATTCCTGTATTCCCACAGGGAGTACAATTCCTTGCCTTGCCTTCCTCCTTCCACTGACAGCAAAGTCTGCAGCACACGTCAGATGCTGAGCGCCGAGGAAATAACACACCTGTCTTTCGCCCCTTTACTGTCTTCAAATCTTTATGTTATGCAAAGGTTTGAGCAATTAATGCAGCTGGCAGTTCACTGACTTTTACAAACGTAAACACTTGTATGTGTCTGTGTGCTCCCTGCAGCCAACAAACAGATCACCGTTAGCTCACTTAGATGCATGTTCATAAAAATGATAGAAACATGCTTCAAGATATCAACTCCGTCCCTCGCGATCAAGAGCAGGTCATCTATATACGGAAACCAAGGCATTATGTGACTTACAAATGGATTGTTGTCTCAGAGACATGATCCTCTAAATTGCAGAACTACAATCTCGACATGGCTGTAGGCTAGGTTGCTGCAGCAGCTCTAGTCCGCAGCTGCAAATAAAATGCACATAAAGCCATAGGAAATGTCTGAGCACTCTGACATGCAAGCCGAGCATCACAACATTCAGAGGGTTACATATAATTACACTAACTGTGGAAAATGGGGTTCTCACTGTCATGTGAAGTTTTCACACGAAGGAGTAAACATTTTCACACACAAAACAGGCAAAGATTTTGAGTTGCTTCTCGCTATACATTTTTTGCACCAGTGTCTTTTGAACCCAAGCGCTGAAACACAAGCGTGCCCCGCGGCCGCAAAAGTTAATTGTAGTGAGAGAGAGGGGGAGCAGGAGGGGAGCACACCAGATATACCTGCTCCTGATTAGTTGTACCATCGCGACCCCAAGGAGAATGCGTTTTAGCATACTAGGAATAACGAGAGATAAATGAACAACCTATTGCAATGCAATAGTTGTCGCTTTTATGCGAGTGTAAGCTATTGGCATTGTAATTAACAATGCCTTTTATTTATTTTTATTTATGTTTTAAAAACCAAAACAAAAATTAAAGGCATTGTTATTTGCATTGTCAATAGCTAAAACTCTCGTGAATGCAAGAACTATTGCATTGCAAATGCAGCGTTTACCAGTGAAGCGCTACTTTTCTTGTCATGTCGTTTGCTTTTTTCAAGCAATAACACTCATTGATTTCTGAATAATGAGTGTAAAAGCATTAAGTTGTATTCCCTATGAGTGTTTGCTTTTTTTCCAGTATGTTGTTACTTTTTTTTCAGGTAGCATATTACTGTAGTCTAGTGCATTATTTGAATTGAATTGCCTCCAGGTGTTTATAGCGGGCACAATTGGGCTTTAGCTGAAGGCAGTGTGAGTTTCTCACAGTGGGGCAGTATGGTGTTCAGTGGGGAAGACAGAAACTGCCAGGCTCTGAGACAAATGGCTTGCCATAGCACTTTTAAATATATTTGGGACATTCTTCAAATGGCAAAGTCTTCAGATGAATGTATAGTGTTGACCAATAACAACCGAGCGCATGTGTGCATTGTCAATTTAAATAAATGTGGAAACATACTAGCTGTAGCGTTGTCTTTTGCTTGTGGCAAAAATAAATGTGGAAAAATACAGAAAAAATGCCCAAAAAATAAATATGGATAAATACAGACGGAAATGGCAAACAAATAAATGCCATAAAACCGGAAGCCCTAATTATTATGGGCATCGTTATTTGCATAAATCTTCTAATACTAGAAATGTTTTTACTTATAATCAATGGGAACATTGTCCAACACCGCCAAAAGGCAGTTCGCCCTGCACCAGCACCCGCCAGGCCGAACACCAGCAGCAACCACCTCAAGTGCATCCTGCTCAACACCCGCTCCGTCCACAGACACGCCATCGAACTCTGGAACCTCCTCGACACCACAGCCCCTGACATCGCCTTCCTCACGGAGACCTGGATGAACGCCTCCTCAGCGCCCGACATCGCCATCGCCATCCCAGAAGGCTACAAGATCATCCGGAGGGACCGCACCGCCAACCAGACGGGAGGAGGCATCGCCATCATCCACAGGGACACCATCCGCATCACGACCAACACCGACGACACCCTAACCACCTCCGAACACCTGCACTTCCAGATCCACACCGACCCGAAGACCACCCTCAGAGGCACCCTGATCTACCGACCCCCGGGACCACGCACACGATTCAGCGAGGACATCGCCGACTTCATCAGCCCGCATGCCCTCCCCTCCGCCGACTACATCCTCCTCGGGGACCTCAACTTCCACCTGGAGAACAACAGCGACCGCAACACCATCACCCTGCTCGACAACCTTGCCAACCTCGGACTCAAGCAGCTGGTGTCCACCCCCACCCACCTCGCCGGACACACACTCGACGCCGTCTTCTCATCCAGCAAAGACATCGCCTTCAGCCACGCAACAGGACTCCACTGGACGGACCACAGCTGCGTCCACTTCAACTTCAAAAGAACGACGATCCACCACCACCAGCAACAGGTTGCCCGAAGAAGCTGGAACAAGATCACAGCCGACCAGCTCACCGCCTCCCTGAGCCAGCACCCTCCGGCCGGCTCAACGAACCCCAGCCAGGCCGCCGACAACCTCACGAAGTGGATCAGCAACTGCGCGGACGAACTCGCCCCTCTGAGGACCCCGCCCAGCAGACCCGGCAGCAGAAAAACCCCATGGTTCACCGACGAACTCAAGAGCTCCAAGAAGAACTGCCGAGCCCTCGAGAAAGTATGGAGAAGGGAACCAACAATGAACAACATGTCCACCCTCAAGCTCGCCACCCGGAAACACCACCAACTGATCCGCGCCACCAAAAAAACTGCATACAAGGACCGTCTGGACAACAACGCACACAACTGCAAGGAACTCTTCAACATCGTGAAAGAGCTCTCCAACCCCAACGCCGGAAACAACGACATCACCCCATCGCAAGACCTCTGCAACTCCCTCGCCTCCTACTTCCACAACAAGATCGCGGACATACACAACAGCTTCAGCATCCAACCGACGCACGTCACAACCGCAGCAACGCCACCCACCACCACCCTCCGCGCCTGGACCCCGATCAACACCGAAGACACCATCTGCACGATGAACTCCATCCACTCCGGATCTCCAACCGACCCCTGCCCTCACCACGTCTTCAACAAGGCCGACGTTGTCATCGCACCCCACCTGCGGGACATTATCAACACCTCCTTCGACACCGCCACCTTCCCGGAGAGCTGGAAGCACGCCGAACTCAGCGCTCTACTCAAGAAACCTACAGCGGACCCCACCGAACTCAAGAATTACCGTCCCATCTCGCTCCTCCCGTTCCCGGCCAAAGTCATCGAAAAGACCGTCAACAAACAGCTGGCCGCCTTCCTCGAGACGAATGGATCCCTCGACCCCTCACAGTCTGGCTTCCGAGCCAACCACAGCACGGAGACCGCCCTCATCGCCGCCACCGATGACATCCGAACCCTGATGGACAACGGAGAAACAGCGGCCCTCATCCTCCTGGACCTCTCCGCGGCATTCGACACTGTCTGCCACCGCACCCTAGTACAGCGCCTTGGCAACATCGGAATCCAGGAGAAGGCACTGGAATGGATCACCTCCTTCCTCGACGGAAGAACACAGAGAGTCCGCCTACCACCATACAAGTCAGAGGCCACCGAAGTCATCTGCGGCGTCCCTCAAGGATCCTCGTTGAGTCCCACCCTCTTCAACGTCTACATGAGCCCCCTCGCGGCCATCGCACGCCAACATAACCTCAACATAATCTCCTACGCCGACGACACCCAACTGATCCTCTCCCTGACCAACGACCCCGCCGCCGCCAGAGCCAACCTGCACGAAGGGATGAAGGACGTAGCCGAGTGGATGACGACCAGCCGCCTGAAACTGAACTCAGACAAGACGGAGGTCCTCATCCTGGGCTCCTCGCCCTCCACCTGGGACGACTCCTGGTGGCCCCCCGCCCTGGGCACCGCACCCAAACCGACGGACCACGCACGCAACCTGGGCTTCATCCTGGACTCCTCCCTCTCCATGACCAGACAAGTCAACGCCGTCTCCTCGTCATGCTTCAACATCCTGCGCATGCTACGGAAGATCTTCTGGTGGATCCCCACCGAGACCAGGAAGACTGTCACCCAGGCCCTCGTCACCAGCCGACTGGACTACGGCAACGCCCTCTACGCCGGAACCACTGCCAAGCTCCAGAAGAGACTCCAGCGGATCCAGAACGCCTCAGCCAGACTCATCCTCGACATCCCACGAAACAGCCACATCTCCGGGCACCTGAGAGACCTGCACTGGCTCCCCGTCAACAAAAGAATCACCTTCCGCCTCCTCACCCACGCACACAAAGCCCTACACGACCAAGGACCGAGCTACCTCAACAACCGAATCAACTTCTACACCCCCAAGCGACACCTCAGATCAACCAGCCACGCCCTCGCCGCCGTCCCCCGCATCCGAAGAGCAACAACAGGAGGAAGGTCCTTCTCCTACCTGGCCGCCAAGACCTGGAACTCCCTCCCGACCGACCTACGCCTGACCCAGAACCACCTCTCCTTCAGGAAGAAGCTTAAGACCTGGCTGTTCGAGCAGTAAAGGCACCCCCCCTCCTAGCGCCTTGAGACCCTACGGGTGAGTAGCGCGCTCTATAAATGTATTGATTGATTGATTGATTGATTCGAAAACATTTTATGAGAAATTCCCATACTTCTCAGGGTTTAATAACACAGATCCAGAAACGTTTTATTTTAAAATTATGAATAAGACAGGAATGAAAAACATGTTGACAAATACTAACCTGATTTATTCTGCAAAATTTTATGAACAATTGTCTACATTTGGTTTTGAATTTTGGAAAAACAACATTGAGACAAAAACTGTCTGGGGTACAAAAGACTGGCAGGTACAGGGCCTGCATGATCCCAGAACAAATAATGTTCCTGAATGACACCATTCAACAAACAACCTAGCCAGGATAAAGGACTTAAACAAACCGTCTATACCAAAGCCCATACCTGATAGTAATAGCACTACAGATGTGGAGATAGAGGTATATCATATTTTACACCAAAACAGAACTAATCCTAATTGGAAAAAATGGTTGATCTGGCCCACAGACACTAATAACTGTCAAGTTAGATTCCTGAACAAAACACAGGGGTTCAAACAGAACAGGCCAGACCCAAGATATTCCCAGAGACAACATCCAGGGACAATAACAACATACAGTGTAGGAAAACTATGCCTCGAATGGCTACAGAAATCCACACTACCTGAAATTAAGCAACACTTGACCTTACTTAAAGAAGGTGCTGACTTGCGAGATTTTTTTTTGGGACCTCGCAAACAGCGTCAAAAACGTTTCATATACGCCGGTATATATGCTGCTTACAACGAAGCTTGGAAAGTAACGAAAATTGAAACTGATGAAAAAATAAGAGAAATTGACCGTATTAATTTTGAAAAAACACTGTCTGTAGTGGACAATGGGTTAACTACTCTGTCCTCCAGAATTTATTCACTGGACAGCATTGTATCATCTGCTATTGATATAATAGAACAGGATATGCTAATGTTACAACATGGCCAGTCCCAATTACGTTCTATTGTACAGTTAGGCTGGATGTTACAAAATCTCCGTTCAGGCTACGTGCCATGGCATCTAATCAACACAACGTCATTGTTTTCTGTCTTTAACCTTACAGATAAACAAATCTCTTTGGCACAGAGAGGGGCAGACTATACGGTGCTGAGCATTGAAAAACTAGAAAGATTACCGTTGACAGTCTCCGAAAAACCTGTCATTGAATGGATAATACATGGCACCATTACAATTCCGATAACGACTTTTCAGTTTCAATATTGCCAAAAGCATATACCCGCGGGCCTGTATGAAAGGTTGGGTAAAGGGTACATCAAGTCAACCTGGAATTTACCTTACACACATAGATGTTATAGTGAGGGGAAAAAATAGGTATTTCTTAGTGGTAAAAACTGTAAAAATTCACTAGGCAGTACACTTCTGTGTCAAGGCATTAACTTGCATGGAGCCTGCGAAGGTTCATCAAATAACCTTTCATGCCACCTGCACGGCACCCCTGCCAGACAAATAGAGCCTTTTTTCAGGCAACTTTCCAACAGCAGTTACGTTATGTTAAGTGACCGCAGCTGTTGTGGCATGGTGCCAGGTACGGCCTATCTCGTGAGTGTTACATCCAGGGTCACTTGCTGTATGCAAGTATTGTATCCAAACATCAAACCAGACAAGGAGGCAGCAATACAGCCTTCATTGAACATCTCTTCTATTCGAATTGATACTTTAAGCAGAATGAAGTCCATTCTTTTACAAACAACTGTGCCTTTAACCTCGTCTAGAGAAACGTATGATCTGCAAGTTGCAAGGACAGCAGCAGAGATACATGCATTATTATCGACAAATTGCCCCGTGCATTTTGTAGAAATGTTAAGTCAAATCTTAAACATGTCAGATACCAGTGGCATCGCACATGTATTTAAGACAATTGTTTCAGGACTGTTAGCACCCTTTGAAGCAGTCCTGAGCATCTTCCCCAATTTCGTGCACCCTGTGTTCGGCGGCCTGCCTCTCATCTTGGGACTTGTAGCAGGAATCTTATTTTTGTTCCTTCTGCTCTGATATGGCAAGTCAAGTCACAGACAAAACTCAGGCTACAATGGAAGAAACCATCCTAGTAATACGATACCGAGACCGGATTACTAAAGTCCTCGGCTTGGCTCGGCTAAGAGATCTGAATACTACCTGGTTTATTTCATTCAGACCAATCTGGCAAGATTGCATCCTACCTGTTCTACGATGCCTGCTCTGCAGAGAAGAATGCGTGTTAGACGTCTGTCTCACACTCCCATCAGCAGTACCTATGCATATCGATACTTTGCTTGGTTCGGTAACGGCTCATGCAACGTGTTGTCCCCAGCGGCAACCTATTCTGATGACGGCATTCGTTGAGACCTCACCATTACAATTAGGTGGCGGTGAGGTACGATATGAAAGCGGCACACAGGTACAACCTTCTGTGACCATTGCTGATCTAGACACCGATGACGGCAATGCTTCTCACATATGCATTATTTCTACTTTTTCGGACCTGGTCCACCTTTCACCTACTGTTGTAGACAAATTCTTTGCCAGCCTATCTGAGTTAATGTTCTCTCCAACAACGAGAATAACTTTTGAAAACACGAGCACACAGCGTTCCCTGAACTCTGAATTTGGCCTTCAGTTTTGATAAACAGAACTTCTAAAAAAAATTTAAATTATTTTTTCCAGTTCCCAAAACATTTACCTTTTGGCACATGATACTCTGCTTAAAATGTAAATGTAAATGTAGTATACTTGTAAAGCGCACAGCTGCCCCAGCAACGGGGCATCCCGGCGCTGTATAACTCTGGGGAACCCGTCCTGGCTTTCCCTGTGGGATGGTCCCTTGCTGGGAGTCCCCAAGGTGGAGCCAGGCATCCCCGGAATTGGTGGGGCCGTTGTGGAGATTAGGCAAGCTAATGCCCAGAGTTGCCGAGTGGAGCCCCTGATTAGAGTAAGCACCGAAGCGAGAATTATCGAGTCCGCTGACCAAGGTCCACGACCCTGCTGCGTCGGAAATTGAACCCTGGTCCCGGGCTGACTTCTGCTCTCAGGCCTGCTGCCTCTAACCAGTGAGCCACACTACTCCATTCTTAGAGAACAAGATTTCTATTTTTAAACTCTAGAGACAATATTTTGACTTAGCCTCTAGCACATGTACAGTCTTGTATAAATATGTGATGAAATGGTCTCGACCTTCTGTTCTGTATTAAGAGCTATTTCGTAAATGTAAATTTCGTGATTCATTCAGTCAACATTCCAATGTACAATATATGCATTATCTGAATGATACCATTGCTTACAAAAACGTACAGTATAATACTCATTTTTCGTGTATATACCATTTCAAATGCATTTTATGTATTTTGGGGTGGGATGGAAAACACATGCATAGTTATGTTTCAGATTGCTTAGTATTTAGTAATGATGGACATTATACGTGGAGTGGGTGTTGTAGACGAATCTCGGACTCTAGTTAATATTCTCGATTTATGCCCTTATGTGGTTATATCAAATCATATCCTTATAAAGGCATACGAATCATACCCATATTAGGTCATAGCCAATGCAGTCCAAATACGGCAAGGCTACTCCCATAGACTCCTAGAAAGCACAACGCGTTCTTAAAAAAACCAAGCCTCCAGCAGCCCGGGAATTCCACCTGCTTCTGAATTGATTTGTCCTAGAACTCCTGGAGTCCTGAAAGAACTGCGAGTTCTTAATGACGTCTTATGTCCAACCTTACGTCAAACTTGGCACCTTCCAGGTATACATATACCAGCATCTGCCCTAGCAAACACACGGTGGTTTGGAGCAGATCGGCTATCTACATGCCCGACGCCCTGCTGTAATGAGTGCCGAAGGAAGCTGACCCTCCCATTGACGCACTGAGAGAGACGCTGTCTTTTCTCCTTCCGAGAACTCCAGCTCCAGTGATTCCCTGTCGCCCTTGCGGGTTGCTGGGAGATCGAGTCCTGAGAGAGAGATACAGGACCTCCTTTATTCTATAACCAAGGTACGGAGCTGATTAGACCCTTAGAGAATTCTAGATTCAGATTCTTGGCAAAAACTATCTTAACTCAAACTAAAACTCATTTACTCCATCCCATGTACTAGGCTTAGGTTAGTTACACCGGGGTAGGCGTATCTTAGAAGCACCAGTTGAGTACGTTTAGTCAACTTTTACCATTGTATGTATTTTATCCGTTTTAAGTATCTTATAGCTTAGAAACCATATAAATGCTTTTACAGCATTATTTCATAATACTCCTTTTACTGTACGCACTTTACTTCATGACAAGTATTGCAATTGTAGCAATTCACTTCTCTTGCATGAGAAAGAAGACTGCTCAATAAATAAGCACTTTTATTGAAAACGCCCATCTCTCTGTTTCTCTGCACTTCTGGTGAAACTAAGCATGCACGATTGACTGAGTAAAGTAACTATCTATTGTTTCCGCGACTCTGGAGCTATACTCCTTGTTCTAGGGGAGCAAAGTTGTCATGTTTATGCGGTTGTCAGAAACTAATCCCTTCTTGTGAATTCGAGAAAGTTTATAGTGACCTCTGAGCTAGCTGGCAATCATAATTAAGTCTAACATATTCAATAGAGACCTAGTCGACCTCAGTCCAACGTCTAAACTATTGTTTATGTTATTCCAATGCGCAGAGCCTAATGGCAATATAGGAACTACACTACATTATAGTGAGTACAACTAACTATAACAGGGGAATTTCACTGGTTTTGTATGAGTAAAATGTCCAGCTAACTATAACTGGTGTGAAACCTATGTTTTTTTCAGTGAATTTCAAAGGTTTTTTAAATGCTAATTCCTAACTATAATGTGTGTGAAACCTATGGTTTTTTCAGTGAATTTCAAAGGTTTTTTAAATGCTAATTTTAAAATGTATCAATTATTGTCTTTTTTGTGTTATTATACAAATGGTCTATCTTTTTAACAATACTTACATTTTAATTTATGTATTATTATGGACTAATTTTTGTTTTTTAAAAAATATTTCTGGCCTTTTTTTTGTGTTTTTTAAGGAGCGAGCGCGGTTTTTGCACGCATGCGCGCACGATGTTCGCACGCATGCGCGCATGGTGTTCGCACCCCGCGAAAAAACTTTCATTCCAAAAAGTCATTTCTGTAAATATAATGTACATAATAACCCAAGACATTCTCTGACATTACTGTAAAAATAGTATTTTTGACTTTTTATAACTTTATATTAGCTTTAAAAGCATTTACGAAAATCGGGTAAAACGTCATTCAAATACGACTCATGCGTGCCCCGGTCACGCAACGTCCGCGCACCCTGCGCGCACGTAAAGTCATGTGACTTGAAAACAACACTCTTGATTGGTTTATAGTAGTTTCTTTTCCACATCTTTAAAAACCCCACCCACTTCCCTCACTATCTGTTTCTTTCTCCTGAGAGAAGCATCTACAGTATTTTCTTCATGCTTGGAAAATGGCAGAACAACAATCTTCAGACTCTGATGTGGAGTTTTTGCCTGAACAGCCAAAACAGAAGAAAACCAAAGAGTCTTTTATATGGAAGTTTTTTACTTAACCAGAAGGGCAAAAAAAGGTAAATGCCTCCAAGGTCACTTGCAAAATCTGTGGCACCAAGCATTATTCTTTCAGCATTGCAACTATGATTCGTCATGTGAAAAACCTACATCCCAACAACTATGCTCGGGCATCTACTCAAGACCTCAGGGACAATCCTCCAGCTGCTGTCCCCTGAACCTCTTCTTCAGGAGCATCTCCATCTTCAAGTGCTCCAGATATCCGGCCGGATTTTGCAGACGTACACATACGTTGCAACTATTGCAACAAAATTTTGTGCTATGGAGAGCAAAGCATTGATTTAATTGTGGCAAAGAAGAGGCAGCACAGATGCTTCCGCCGTTAATTTTTTTTCTTTTATTATTTTTGTTCCTGTTCCTGTTGAGCAGGTTTTGGTTACCTGTTTTCTTTTTTGTTACAGAAAATCCCAAAAATATATAAAATTGTTAAAAAAAACACACAAAAAATGTAAAACAAATAAAACAGTTCTTCTAAGAACTAACTTCACTTCTCCAAGAAGAGCTATATTTCTTATATACTGTGTCATACTTTTTTATAAATGAATGACTGAAATGACTGAGTGAAGGGGAGGAAGGGACTGAGGGAATCAGTGAGGAAAGGTGAGTATGGTGAGTGAGGAAAGGGGAGTGAAAAAGTGACTGAAAGAAGGGGACTAAGGGTAGGGGAGTGAGGTAAGGAGAGTGAAAGAGTAACAGAAGGGCAGTAAGGAAAGGAGAGTGAAGGAGGGGGTATGAGAGAAGGGGAGCGGGGGATGGAGACAGGGAAGGGGAGTGAGGGACAGAGAGGGGGAAGTAGAGCAGGGTAAGGGGAGTGAAGGTAAGGGAAGTGGAGTGACGGTGAGGGAAGAGGTATGAGGATGAGAAAAGGGGGTAAGGGAAAGTGAGAGAATGGGAGTGAAGGAGACAGAAGGTGAGTGAGGGTATGGAGGGAGTTAGGGAAGGGGAGTGAGAGAAGGGGAGTAAGGAATGGAGTGAGGGAAGGAGCGTGAGGGGGAGTGAGGGAAAGGGAGCGGGAAAGGGAAGGGGTGTGAGATACAGATAGGAGGAAGTGGAGTGGGGGAAGGGGAGTGATGGTGAGTGAAGGGCAGTGACAGTTAGGAAAGGGGTATGAGGGTGAGTGAAGGTGAATGAGGGAGAAGGAAGAAAATTAAGAGAGAGGGAAAGTGAGTGAGGGAGAGAGGAGGAGTGATAGAAAGAGAGAGGAAATGAGATTAAGGGTAAGGGAGAGAGAGGGAGAGAGTGAGAGAGAGGGAGAGAGTGAGAGAGAGGGAGAGCAAGGAACTGAGAAGGAGTGAGGCAGTTGTAGTGAGTGAGACAGAGGGAGACAGGGAGAGAAACATGGATGAAAAAAAAGTGAGGGAGGGAGTGAACGAAGGGGAGTAAGTGAGGGAGTGAGGAAAGAGGGGTGAAGGAAGGGTAGTGAGGGAAGGGGAGTGAGTGAAAAGTACTGAGGGTGAGTGAAAGGCAGTAACAGTGAGAAAAGGGGTATGAGGGTGACAAAAGGGGAATGAGAGAGAAGGAAGGAGGTTATGAGAGAGGAAAGAGGACTGAGGGATAAAGTAGGAGTAAAGTAAACAGAAAGGGAAAGAGAGGAAGGGTGAGGGAGGGAGAGAGAGAGAGGGAGAGAGTGAGAGTGAAAGAGAGGGAGAGCGAGTGACTGAGAGGGAGTGAGGCGGTTAGACTGAGTCAGACAGAGGGAGAGAGAAATGGAGTGAAGGGGAGTGAGGGACTAAAGGAATGGGAGTTAGCAAAAGGGAATGAGGAAAGGGGAGTGAGGGAAGGGGACTGACAGATGGAGTGAGGGAAAGAGAGTGAGGGGAGTGAAGGAATGGGAGCAGGAGAAAGGGAATGGGAGTGATGCACAGAGAGGAGAACATGAAGTAGGGGAAGAGGAGTGAGATTGAGTGAAGGGCAGTGACAGTGAGGGAAGGGATATCAGGGTAAGGGAAGGGGAGTGAGGGAAAAAGAAGCATATAAAGAGAGAGGAAAAAGTAGTGAGTGAGAGAGAAGGATTTTATGGAAAGAGAGAAGAAAGAAAAGGAAGTGGGGTGGAGAGAGAGGGAGACAGTGAGAGAGAGAAAGAGAGGGAAAGTGAGGGACTGTGAGGGAGTGGGGCAGTCATAGTGACTGGGACAGAGGAAGAGACTTAGAGACGGATGGAGGAAAGGGGAGTGAGCAAAAGGGAGTGAGGGAGTGGGAGAAGGGGAGTGACTGAAAGTGAGTGAGGGATGGTGTGAAGGAAAGAGAGTGAGGTGGGAGAGAGAAAAGAGTGAGGGATAGAGCAAGAGAAGGGTAGTGATGGAGGAAGAAAGGAAAGAGAAGTGAGGGACACAGAGGGGAAAGAGGGAGCAGGAGAAGGTGAGTGAGGGTGATGGAAGGGTACTGATGGTAAAAGAAGGAGTGCAAAGGTGAATGAAGGGGAGTAAGGAGAGTGAGGGAAGGGGAGTAAGATAAGTAAAGGTAGGGGAGTAAGTGACAGAGTGAAGAAAATGAAAAAGGGAAAGAGAAGTAAGAGAGTGATGCGAAAGTATTTTTTGTTTGTCATACTTATCTTATAAGTAAGGAAAAGTTGATAATAATTTTTTTATATAGTATCTGTGGAAGAGAAGAAAAAATTGAGTTATAATATATATTTCACAATACAAATAATTTGTACAATATGTTATGTGTCTTATTTAGCTGTTCTCAGAATATATTTAATTTCACTGAAAACAGTGAGTTCAATAGTACTCATCATATAACAGGGGGCAAAAAAAAAGGCAATCAATAAGATTGTCTTTAACAACCCCATTCAACATTTTCATTAATAATGTAAAATTGAGAAAAAAACATATCTTAAATGCAATTGCAAGACCTAAACATACCCAAATGATTATTCTAGATTTGGAGTATAGACTTGCAGATGATAAGCGATCTGAACATTCATATGCTCCGATTTCTCGATGAGACAACATCTTCAAACTATAGCTGTACAATTTCTTACTTAGGCTCTTTTCATGAGAAATGTCTTCCCACATTTCCTTTAGTTCCGTCTTTTCAGAATTAGTAATGGAAGACGTTACATATCGTGCCACAGCAATGGAGTTGTCTGCAACATATTGAATATCCATGTTAGCATTCCACATGGACAAAATGACTGGGTTATAGTCATTTATGTATTTTGACTCTTCATTTCTTCTTAAGTTGTAGGTATTTTTCGGTGATTTTCTTGTGACAGTATGTCGCAAAGATGACATAAAATTGTTCACTCTTCCTTTTGATATTACTGGACGTGGAAATCCAAAACAACATTTTGTGTGAAAACGTATCCTTAGATTTGTACTTTCGACAACAGTATTTTCCACAACGATGAGTTTGAAACCGTAAGACTTGATGTCTCAAATTCTTTTGTTCTGTACTTTTTGGTACAGCACATGTAGAATATTGTTCAATAAAACTCATCACTGTGTCATCTGAATCTGTTCCAAATTTGGGGGCATCTTTGATCAATAGCAGCATATGTATGTGAGAAGCACCTCTTGTTTGATACTCCTTTCGCCAAAAGAAATCCAGAACCTCTCCAAGAGGAGGATTTTTTTTGTTTGTGATAAAAGACATAATAACTTCAAATCTATGATTGAAATACATACATACATTAACTCGATCCAAAGAGCACAGTTCTCCAGGTGTCTTGTATTCTATATTTTCTATGTTTGCATTTGCATCTCGAAGAAATTGACGTAAATCTTCCCAAGCATTCTCTGCACAGCTTAGAGCAGTGGTTCCCAAACTTTTGACTCCTGAGGACCCCCATTGAGTCACCACTGTAAGCCGGGGACCCCCAAGCAATTTGTACGAGTTATATTTCAAATATTACAACAGTAATTTAAAAAAAACAACACATGTGTTCATACAAAACAAATACTCAAAGTACTAAGGATTTTGGGGCCAGAGGTACGACCATTTCAATTAGCGCCTCGCAATTGGCGACACAATGCAAGTGGCAAATTGCGAGTCGCTAAATGAAATGTACAACAGTGTGTTTAACACTGTTTGGAATTCCCAATGGGGTCGCAAATTGCGGGGCTCATTAATATTAATGAGCCTCTCGCAATTTGCGAGCCCATTGGAAATGCCCGCCCTGTCAGGGATGGTGCCACCATGTCTGGGACTGCTTTTAAATAAAGCAGTTTTTAAAAAAAAATGCAGCCTGTTTACCATGCATTTAAAAAAAAAAACGAAAAAGAAACGTTTTAGTTTCATTTTCTAAGGGCAGGCAGAGGTCCCTGGGACCTTTGCCTGCCCTTAAAAAATAATTTTGCATGCATTTGCACAGTAACAAAATAATCTCTGTGACAAAAGCAGTAACCACGAACCTATGCACATAAAATACTGCTTTTCTAAAATGCATGTTACATGTTCTTTGCAGTAGGCACATTAACCCTCTGTGCTACATTAGTTAAGTCAAAGCTGCCACTGAACAAAACTCGCCTCGCTCTCCAGCAGGTACATTAATCACTGGCATTATCTTGACACTTTTATTGTTGCTGGAAAGCTGCTAATTTCACAAGAAACTTTTCTGTGCTTTTAAAACTGCTGCCTACGGACCCCCTGGGAATGTGTCACGGACCCCTGGGGGTCCGCGGACCACAGTTTGGGAAACACTGGCTTAGAGTAAGGAACCATGTAGAAGTTCCTAAGTTTCTTAGCATACATTTCAATTCCCCATGACGACGGTATCAATACTCATTAGTACCACGCTGACATGCCATGAGATTAATTAGCTGTGATTCCAAAAGAGCATCTTTCTGTTGGATTTTATCCATAAAGTCCTTTGCCGAAACATTTTGCAGATGTACTCCACTTTTTAGTATATGGTTCACTGCATAAGAAAGTCCAGACAAGTCACTCTCAAACAGAAGATGAAACAAATATGGAATACATTGGCGAAACCTTGGATCTTCTGCATATAATCTTGATGTATTCAGATGCAGGAATCTGCACAGGTCGTTCATCATATCGTCCACCTTTGCCTGTTGGCAATAACTGAGGGAAACAACGAGCTTCCAAGCTTTCTTCCCATACACTAATGAGACTTCCTTTCGCTTCTTTCATTTGGAATAACTCAATAGTATTCCCCATCACTTCTTTAGAGTGAAGTGGATGCACACTATAATGTTCATAAATTTCTTCAGTTCTGGACACATCTACTTTTTCAATTTGCCCAGTTATCAGTCAGTCAATTAGGCTTTATTTCGATATGGTGCATATCTTAAAAAGCATTACAAATAGATAAAAACAGTTAAAAAGCCAATGGATACATAGCAGGCATACAATTCATATTACAAATAGCACAAATAAATTACATAAGAACAGTCTAAAAGTACATATTAAACAAGGTGCAAAAGCCTAATAGATCTAATACGCCATGCCCAACCTAAACATTTCGCCACTCCACATGCAAAGAGGGGCCGCGGGTCCGTTTTCAAGATTCGTAGGGCCTCCTTGTGGGATCTAGTCCCAAGCTCTCTACAGTTGACAAATCACTGTCCTCTTCTACAGTTGTTTTCTCTTCTCCTACATATACATTTTTATAGTATTGATTATTTTTTACCAAATACAACGCTGCCTTTTTCACTTTCCTAACATCCACTAATTCTTGCCAGATTTTCTTACTCTTCGTAGGAACGCCATTAACTAGAATAACTAGAGGTTCCTCTTCCACATTTTCTACACCAATTGTTTCAATATTTTTCTTTAAATCTAGAGGCAAATATACAACTCTTCCCTTTAATCCTCTCTGTAAATCTGAAGGAGGCAATTTCCCTGTCTTAGGCTCCATACGAACAATAGCCTGAAATGGATGCATACATTGAATAAGAATAGACTCATAAGTATTTAAACCCATCAGTTCAGAAGAAATATTTACCAACTCAAGATTATTATGTACAGCTCTAGCAGGCATTTTGTTTTCATTTAATTTGTTATAACAATATTTACAAATACGTTGATCAGTACTCAAATCAAAACAATTCTCTACCAAAAAATAAGTTGCAAATTCCTTCCACTCATTATTATTCTCCTTTTCACTTTTTAAATATAGATCAACTAACCTGGTCTGATTTTTATAATGAATTCGTCTACAACAAATACAAGAAAAGTTTGGCCTTTCACCCGAAATAACCTTAAACCTTGTAATTTCTTGCTCAAAATTTTCTGTACTACAATTCTGTACATTTTCTTCCACATTTCCTTCTATTAATGTATCTGTTTCTGCACTGTCTTCTTCAGGACCAAAGTAACCAACCTCAATTTCTTCACAAATGTTGATTACATCTAATACAGATCCATGCAAAAGAGCACTGTTTAACTGTTTTAGCTTGTGCTAGACTTTTTGCGCAATACAACCTTCTCACTAATTTCCTCACTTGAGTATGATGCACTGCTAACATCCTGAAATGGTGAAAAACACTCTGACATACTTTTTTAGAAAGACAAGCCAGAGAATGACCTTGCAAACCCGTTTTTTCTCTCACTCTGCAAGGGTCTAATTTTTGCAACACCTTAGTCTTTTGTTTAACACTTTTCTTACTATACCTACTTAAGAAATTGCTAAAAAAATCAATTGAATCCTGTTGTACACTACAAATACTACTACAATTCCAATTGTACACTGGAGCCTTAGGACGTCTCCCTAAAACTTCATCAGCTAACACCTCTTCTGCATTTCTAGGGACAATTTTCTCTTTTTCAATCGGATAACCATTCTTAACCTCATAAGCTCGACCACTGGTGTCAACTGCATGCAACAAATCATTACTCTGAAGGTAACTCTCTTCATTAAAAAACGGCTCACAACTTGAACTATGTTTCCATTCTCCAGAAAAAATATTACAAAAATTAGTTCTATTAATTAGTCTTTTCCACTTACTTTTGGTCTTCATAACATGGGGCCGATTATGACTGCGGTGAATCCACCGCCGGCCCAGAGGATGCGGATTCACCGCTGCGGTGTTTGTAAAGACCCCCCACCAGATTAGGTTGGCTCCCGTCCGCCGATTTTCCGCCACGGTCGCCTTCAGACCGCGGCAGAAAAGCTCTAATATGGTGCCAGTGTCTATCAGACACCGCCAGCCATATTAGGATTAGCCTGGGACATGCCTTTCCGCGGCGGCAATGCCGCCACGAAAAGGCATACAGTCTTATTTGGGGGCCCGTTGCGGGCCCCCAGGGTGAAGGGGGGTGGGGGTGCACATGGGGGGTACCTATGGTACGCCCCTGCCTTTGCATGCACAAAGCGGCAGGCACCACGCGGTGCCTGCCGATTTGTGCATGCAAAGGAAATACTTGCATATTTAACCTTGCGGCGGGTGCTGCTTCAAGCAGCACCCGCCGCAATGTTAAGTATACGGGATGTGACCGCCAGGGTGGCGGTCACATCCTAATTCCGAGGGAGGGAACGCCACAGCCCCTGCGGACGGTCCCTCCACCTCAGGGGTGGCGGACGGACGCAGGTCCGTCCGCCATCCTAATAGGCCCCATTGATTGGCTTATCTAGTGTTCGAATCCTATTGATTACTAAAATGAACAACCTTTTTTTTTTATTCAAAAGCCTTCTCAACAAATGTTTCAATATGTTTCTTTTTCTTATAAAAAGCTGTTTTTCTTTTACAATTCTTTATATTTTTTAATAAATTTAAAACAACTCTGTCATAAAACATTCACTTGGGAATTTCAACAAACTGATTTTTCCATCTATTACTATACACAATATCTTTACCACATAGCTTTCCATCATTTTTCTTTTTTGTCTGGTTTTTCTTTGTAGTTACAGATTATTATTTTTTTTCCTGATTATCCACACTTTTTTTAGTTTGTGTTATTTTCCTTATAAAATCCTTTGTTGTCTCACCAGGAGCTTTCTTTTTTTTCCCACACATTGCTGTTTAGATAAATCTTGTACTTGTTTTTTCTTGGAAAAGTAAGCCTGTTTATATCTTTTTCTTTTCTCACTCTTTGAAGGCATGTTGTTTTTTCTTTCTGTCGATAATTAAAATCTGTTGTGAAGAAAAAAAACGTAACTTTTTTTTTCCTCCCAATTATAGACCACTAGTAGCATACTACATAGCAATTAGAAGCACATGCAGGGAGTGCTGTTTCAGGGTTTAGGGCAGGGCAGTGGTGTTTGAACATTATAGGGGCATTTGCTGAAAATGGTGTTCCAGGGTTTACAGCAGTGCAGTAGTGTTGAAAGAGTTTAGTAGGTTTGGCTAGGGATGGTGTTTCAGGGTTTAGGACAGTGCAGTGGTGTTCAGGCAGTGTAGGGGGCTCAAGGTGGGACTGAGAATGTAGAAATGAAAATTCACTGAAATGATTACTACATGCTACAGAGAGAGTTGCTATGGCATTTCTATAGCACACCCAGGATCTTTATTACACTGCATGGAGACTATTTGGGAATTAAGAGGCCTGACATACATGCTGCATAGGACTTTCTAGCACTACATGTACTAAAGCCTGACTCACTTCATGAGAACATGTATTCCCATATTTTTAAAAACATCAACTAAGCAAATTATTCTGCCACAATGTTCTGAAATGAATACTGACTCACACTGTGATCTTAGACAAATGACAGTATCCCTTACAATTCAATAAAAGTATTACTACAGTGAAAGGGGGTCTTGCTGGGAGTGCTGTTTCAGGGTTTAGAGCAGTGCAGTAGTGTTGAAAGAGTTTAGCATGTTTTGCTAGGGATGGTGTTTCAGGGTTTAGGACAGTGCAGTGGTGTTCGGGCAGTGTAGGAGGTCAAGGTGGGACTGAGAATGTAGAAATGAAAATTCACTGATATGATTACTACATGCTGCAGAGAGAGTTGCTATGGCATTTCTACAGCACATCCAGGATCTTTATTACACAGCATGGAGACTATTTAGGAATTAAGAGGCCTGACACACATGCTGCATAGGACTTTCAAACACTACATGTCCTAAAGCCTGACTCACTTTATGAGTACATGCATTCCCATATTTTTAAAAACATAAACTAAGCAAATTATTCTGCCACAGTTTTCTGAAATGAATACTGACTCACATGTAATCTTAGACAAATGACAGTATCCCTTGCCATTCAATAAAATGATTACTACAGTGAAAGAGGGTCTTACTGGGAGTGCTGTTTCGGGGTTTAGAGCAGTGCAGTAGTGTTGAAAGAGTTTAGCATGTTTTGCTAGGGATGGTGTTTCAGGGTTTAGGACAGTGCAGGGTGTGCAGGCAGTGTAGGAGGTCAAGGTGGGACTGAGAATGTAGACATTAAAATTCACTGAAATGATTACTACATGCTACAGAGAGAGTTGCTATGGCATTTCTACAGCACACCCAGGATCTTTATTACACAGCATGGAGACTATTTGGGAGTTAAGAGGCCTGACACACATCTTGCATAGGACTTTCTGGCACTACATGTCCTAAAGCCTGACTCATTTCATGAGTACATGTATTCCCATTTTTTAAAAACATCAACAATGCACATTATTCTGCCACATTTTTCTGAAATGAATACTGACTCACACTGTGATCTTAGACACATGACAGTATCCCTTGCAATTCAGTAAAATGATTACTACAGTGAAAGGGAGTCTTGCTGGGAGTGCTGTTTCAGGGTTTAGAAAACTACACTAGTATTCACCCAGTGAGGGGTGTATAGCAGGGAGTGTTCTTTCAGAGTTTAAGGCACAGCAGCAGTGTTCGGGCAGTGTAGGATATCATGCAGGGAGTGCTGTTTCAGGGTTTAGGGCAGTGGTGTTTCAACATTATAGGGGCATTCGCTGAGGATGGTGATTCTGGGTTTAGAGCAGTGCAGTAGCGTTGAAAGAGTTTAGCAGGTTTTGCTAGGGATGGTGTTTCAGGCTTTAGGACAGTGCAGTGGTGTTCAGGCAGTGTAGGGGGTCAAGGTGGGACTGATATTTCTTAGTTTAGAGAAATGCAGTTGTGTTTGGGCAGTGTATGGTAACATGCAAGGGCCAGGACTATAAAGCACTACATGTCCTAAAACCTGACTCACTCCATGAGTACATGTTTTCCCATGTCTGCAAACACATGCATCGAGCAAGTGATTCTGTCACAATTTTCCCCAAAACACACTGACTCACATTCTGTTTCTAGACAAATCAAAATATCCCTTGCAATTCACTGAAATGATAACTACGTGCTACTGAAAGATTTTCTATGGCATTTGTGCAGCACACCCAGGATCTCTATTACACAGCATGGAGACTATTTGGGAACCTTCTGCATAGTACACACAATCTGCATAGGACTTTCTAGCACTACATCTCCTAAAGCCTGACTCACTTCATGAGTACATGTATTCCCATATTTATAAAACACATCAACTAAGCACATTATTCTGCCACATTCTTCTGAAATGAATACTGACTCACACTGTGATCTTAGATACATGACAGTATCCCTTGCAATTCAGTAAAATGATTACTACAGTGAAAGGGGGTCTTGCTGGGAGTGCTGTTTCAGGGTTTAGAAAACTACACTAGTATTCACCCAGTGTATGGGGTATAGCAGGGGGTGTTCTTTCAGAGTTTAAGGAACAGCAGCAGTGTTCAGGCAGTGTAGGAGATCATGCAGGGAGTGCTGTTTCAGGGTTTAGGGCAGTGCAGTGGTATTTCAACATTATAGGGGCATTCACTGAGGATGGTTATTCTGGGTTTAAAGCAGTACAGTAGTGTTGAAAGAGTTTAGCAGGTTTTGCTAGGAGTGGTGTTTCAGGCTTTAGGACAGTGCAGTGGTGTTCAGGCAGTGTAGGGAGTCAAGGTGAGACTAATAATTCTGAGTTAAGAGCAATGCAGTTGTGTTTGGGCAGTGTATGGTATCATGCAAGGGCTGGAACTATAAAGCACTGCATGTCCTAAAGCCTGAGTCACTTCATGAGTACATGTATTCCCATATTTTTAAACACATCAACTAAGCAAATTATTCTGTCACAATTTTCTGAAATGAATACTGACTCACACTGTGATCTTAGACAAATGACAGTATCCCTTGCAATTCAGTAAAATGATTACTACAGTGAAAGAGGGTCTTGCTGGGAGTGCTGTTTCAGGGTTTAGAGAATTGCCGTAGTGTTGAAAGAGTTTAGCATGTTTTGCTAGGGATAGTGTTTCGAGGTTTAGGCCAGTGCAGTGGTGTTCAGGCAGTGTAGGAGGTCAAGGTGGGACTGAGAATGTAGAAATGAAAATTCACTGAAATGATTACTACATGCTACAGAGAGAGTTGCTATGCCATTTCTACAGCACACCCAGGATCTTTATTACACAGCATGGAGACTATTTGTGAATTAAGAGGCCTGACTGAAGAGAGATGACTCACTTCATGAGTACATGTATTCCCATATTTCTAAAAACATCAACTAAGAAAAATTATTCTGACACATTTTTCTGAAATGAATACTGACTCACACTGGATGGTGTTTCAGGCTTTAGGACAGAGCAGTGGTGTTCAGGCAGTGTAGGGAGTCAAGGTGAGACTAATATTTCTGAGTTAAGAGCAATGCAGTTGTGTTTGGGCAGTGTATGGTATCATGCAAGGGCTAGGTCTATAAGGCACTGCATGTCCTAAAGCATGAGTATATGTATTCCCATATTTGTAAACACATCAACTAAGCAAATTATTTTGCCACATGCTACTGAAAGATTTTCATTGACATTTGTGCAGCACACCCAGAATGTTTACTAGACTGCAAGGAGACTATCTGATAATTCTAACCCTGATATACAAGTGTGTAAGGGGTTAGACCACTTCATGTACACACTCTACATTTTTATGTATTGTAGGACCTCAGGAGCCAGGCTGCCAAGCTCAGCGAGAAAAGGCTGGGATGAAGAATCTTCCCGCCCATTTTGGTCAGAAGGTCCGGTCTGCACGGAAGCCTCCTATGAGGACATATTGAGAGTTGTACTAGGTCCGGATATCACCATTGGCGAGGCAAGTCCGGTGCTATCAGGATCATCTTCATCCTGGATCGAATGAGCTTGGTCACCACCTTCGGGATGAGAGAAAGGGGAGGAAAGGTGTATGCAAATGTTCCGGACCAGTCTATCAAAAGAGCATTCCCTCTCGTTCCTGGCCAGTAAAATTTGGACGCGAAGGAGTGGCATTCTTTGTTTAGATCGTCTGCAAAGAGGTCGATGGATGGATGACCCCATTGATGTTAGATGTCTGCCACTACCTCGTCATTGAGCACCCAGTCTTCTTGTTATTCGAAGTGCCGACTGAGAGCGTCTGCCTGCATGTTCTGTTCTCCTGGCAGATGCACCGCTGTGATCAAGAGATTCCTGGACAGGAGCTAGTGCCAGATTGCTTGGGATTCCAGTGACAGCGGGCGAGAATGTGTTCCACTTTGTTTGTTCAAGTAATACATGGTGGTTGTATTGTCCATTTGAATCAGTTTCGACTCTGACTGAATCGATGGATGGAATGCCTTGAGGGCTCGATGAACTACCCGCAGAGCTAACATGTTTATGTGTAGGTCTGCTCCTGGCTCGACCATCTGCCCTGAGTTTGAAGACAACCCAAGTACGCCCCCATCCGTGAAGAGATGCATCCGTGATCATGGATTGCTTTTGGGGGAGGTTGATGGAAAGGCACTCACACTAGTAGATTTTTCGGTTGAGTCCACCAAATCATGGATGACTTTTCAGCGTGGGAAAGGAAAATCCGATCCTACCAATGTCCTGAGGATTGGTCCCATTTGTCTTCCTGATCCTGCTGCAGGGGTCTCATTCTCAATCTGGAGTTGGGGATGAGAAAAATGTAAGAGGCCATTGACCCTAGATTAGGGGTGGGCGGACTTCACGTAGTCGCGCTACGCAAAGCTCTGCGAAACGGTAAAAAAACTCAGTGAGCACGCAAATGTTCCGCAAACACGCAGAATTGCTTGTTCCGCCTGTTCACGGTGCTTTTTTCCTGTTTGCGAATGTTGTTTGCGTGCTCTGGGGAAATATCTTGCGATCAAGCATTTTGAAAGCGCGAACAAGCAAAACATTCTGCGAAGCCGCGGAATTTTTGGCAATTCCGCATTCTACGCAGAACGCTAAATTACCCAAGTTTTGCAGATTCTGCAAGCGGAACGGAATTTACTGCCCAGGCCTACCCTAGAAGAGATGCCACTTGTCGTACCGATGGTTGGTGTGCATGAAGAAGAAAGCTGCATTTCTGTTTCAATGATAACAGTTGCTCCTCCGAAGAAAACACTTTTCTTACGCCGGAGACTGTGGTGGCACCCAGATAATGGAGAGTTTGAGTGGGTTGTTGGACAGATTTTTCTATGTTCACGTGAAGGCCTAAGCAGTGAAGTATGTTTAGGCAAATTCGATAGTGTTCCTTCACCATCTGTGGGGACGAACCCTTCAACAGCCAATCGTCCAGATACGGATACACAAACAGACCTTGACGATGTAAAGCTGCGGCCACCACCGCCATGCACTTTGTGAATACCCTCGGCACGGATTTTAGGCCTTAACGGTAAGACTCTGAACTGGTAATGCTTGGCACCCGCCATGAATCTCAGGAACTTGGGATGACGTGGACCAATTGGTATGGGGAGGTACGCATCTTGGAGGTCTATCAAACACATCCAATCCCCTTCTGCAGATGCGGATATATTTGATGTAGCGCCAACATGCAAAACTTCTCCTTCCAATGACCTTGTTCAGAAATCGAAGACCCGGGAATAGGTCTGAAATGGTGCTCTTGGTCTTTCTTTGGCACCAGAAAGTACCTGGAATAGACTCCTTTTCATCTTTGAGCAGGAGGAACTTCTTCTAATGTCAACTTTTGGAGGAGGATAGACAACTCCTGACGTAGCTATTTTAGTTGGTCCTGTGTAATTTTACTGGAGGAATGTTCTTTGGGGTGTGCTGAAACGAATTGTATATCCGTGTTCAGTATATTTAACACACACTTGTCTTTGGTTATTTTGCGCCACTCAGCTACATGATTTGTAATACTTCCTCCCACTGGAGTGGGCAACGGTGCTAGAGGAAGCAGAAAACCACTGCTTCCCTGAAGTCTTGGCAATGCTGGAGAATTGTTGATGATGTCCTCCTCTGCCTCTGGCGGATCTACAGCCTTGGAACTGAGACCTGGATTGCTGGTTTTGCCTCTGCTGCCATTGAGGGGTTTGAACCCTCTGATGGCAGTTCTTGTGGTTGTAAGGCCTGTAATTCTGTCTGAATTATTTTTTCTTTTCCAGACCTACCGCCTTCACCGTGTCCAGCTCAGCCTTCATCCTTACCATTTCCTAATCGGTGTGGGAAGTTCAAGTTCAAGTTCAAGAATTTGTATAGCGCACTACTCACCCAGAGGGTCTCAAGGCGCTTGGGGGGGGGGAATTATTACTTATCGAATAGCCAGGTTTTAAGTTCTTTTCTTAAGGAGATGTGGCTCTGTGTAAGGCGGAGGTGAGTGGGGAGTGAGTTCCAGGTCTTGGCCGCCAAGTAGGAGAAGGATATACCTCCCATCGTGGATCTTTGGATACGCGGAACTGCGGCGAGGCCTTGATTGGAGGATCTTAGTTGGCGGGTGGGTGTGTAAAAGGATAGTCGAGTATAGAGGCATTCGGGCCCTAGTTTGTAGAGGGCCTTGTGTGCGTGGGTGAGGAGACGGAATGTTATTCTCTTGTTGACGGGAAGCCAGTGTAGGTCTTTCAGGTGGCCGGTAATGTGGTCTTGGCGAGGGATGTCCAAAATGAGTCTCGCTGATGCGTTTTGGATGCGTTGGAGTTTTTTCTGTAATTTGGCTGTGATTCCGGCATAGAGGGTGTTTCCGTAGTCAAGTCGACTCGTAACCAGTGCGTGGGTGACAGTCTTTCTTGTTTCGGCGGGGATCCAGTGGAAGATTTTTTTGAGTATACGGAGTACGTTGAAGCAGGAGGATGAGACGGCGTTGACTTGTCTGGTCATCGAGAGCGAGGAGTCCAGGATGAAGCCGAGGTTACGTGCGTGGTCAGTGGGTATGGGTGGTGAGCCCAGATCCGAGGGCCACCATGAGTCGTCCCAGGCGGAGGGGGATGAGCCTAGGATGAGCACTTCCGTTTTGTCTGAGTTAAGTTTTAGGCGGCTGTTTTTCATCCATACGGATACTTCTTTCATGCCTTCGTGAAGATTTCTTTTGGCGGTGTTGGCGTCTTTGGTGAGGGAAAGAATCAGCTGTGTGTCGTCGGCATAGGAGATGATGTTAAGGTTGTGTTGACGTGCGATGGAAGCGAGTGGACTCATGTAAACGTTGAAGAGGGTGGGGCTGAGTGATGATCCTTGTGGTACTCCGCAGATGACTTCAGTGGCTTCTGATTTGAACGGGGGAAGTTGGACTCTCTGCGTTCTTCCAGCTAGGAACGAGATGATCCAGTCCAGGGCTTTTTCTTTTATGCCGATGTTGTTGAGGCGTTGTATGAGGGTGCTGTGACAGACAGTGTCGAATGCGGCGGAGAGGTCGAGTAGAATGAGGGCCACTGTTTCTCCGTTGTCCAGTAGTGTTCGGATGTCGTCTGTTGCTGCGATGAGGGTGGTTTCGGTGCTGTGTTTGGCTCGAAAGCCAGATTGTGAGGGATCGAGGGAGTTGTTGAATTCGAGGAAGGTGGCGAGTTGGCTATTGACGGCTTTTTCAATGACTTTGGCCGGGAATGGGAGAAGGGATATGGGGCGGTAGTTTTTAAGTTCAGAGGGGTCTGCAGTGGGTTTCTTCAGGAGGGCGCTGACTTCGGCGTGTTTCCAGCTTTCTGGGAAAGTAGCAGAGTTGAAGGAGCAGTTGATGACATCACGGAGATGGGGTGCGATGATGGAGTCAGCTTTGTTGAAGATGTGGTGGGGGCATGGGTCGGTTGGCGAGCCAGAATGGATGGAGTTCATAAGGCGGATGGTGTCTTCAGTGGTGATTGTGTTCCAGGCGGTGAGGTTGTTAGAGGGCTGTTTTGGTTCAGAGGGGGGTGGAGAGGATTGTTCGTTGGGATTGTTTTCGAAGCTGTTGTGTATGTCGGCAATTTTGTTGTAGAAGAAGGAGGATAACGAGTCGCAGAGGTCTTGGGAGGGAGTGATGTCGTTTGAGGCTGCGGTGGGGTTGGTGAATTCTTTGACGATGTTGAATAGTTCCTTGCTATTATGGGCGTTGTAGTCATGTCGGTTCTTGAACGCTGATTTCTTGGAGGATCGAATCAGCTGGTGGTGTTTGCGGGTGGCTGCCTTGAGGGTGGTCATGTTGTTGGAGGTTGGGTTTTTTCTCCATGTTTTCTCGAGAGTACGGCATAGCTTCTTGGATTTTTTGAGGTCATCGTTGAACCAGGGGGCCTTTTTGCTGTCTTGTCTGGTGTGATGGATTTTCAAGGGTGCTAATTCGTCAGCGCTGTGAGTGATCCATTGTTTGAATTTGATGGCCGCTTGGTTTGGGTCCGAAGAGAGGGCGGGGGGGTTTAGGTTGAGCGATGTGAGGAGTTGGTCAGTGGTGATTTTGTTCCATTTTCTTCGGGGAATACGTTGTGGGGGGACGTGGGTCGGGGTGGTTTTGTAGCTGAAGTGAACACAACTGTGGTCCGTCCAATGGAGAGCAGTGGTGTGATCGAAGGAGATATGTTTGCTGGAGGTGAAGATTGGGTCGAGCGTGTGTCCGGCTAAATGGGTGGGGGTGTTAACAAGTTGTTTGAGTCCGAGGTTGGCCATGTTGTCAAGAAGGGTGGTGGTGTTGTTGTCATTCTTCTTTTCAAGATGGAAGTTGATGTCTCCTAGTAGAATGTAGTTCTCGGAGGCGAGGGCATGTGGATTGATGAAGTCAGCGATGTCTTCGGGAACCAAAAAGAGAGGTGCCAGAGAATGGGAGATTTAAATTTTGATGCTGAGACTCTGGCTTTAAAGCTCTTAAGCGTAGCCATGTAGACCTCTGTGCATAAATTCCGTTTGCATATGAATGAGCAGCCAGAGAAGCCCCATCTGTTGCAGTGCTAATCACCTGATTAGAAACCAGTGCCCTTTCTTGAAGAATCTCCGCAAAATCCTGGGCGTCCTCTTTTGGCAGTTTTTCCTTAAAACTCTCCAAAGAGTCCCATTAAGACCTGTCATAACGGCCCAACAGGGCTGCAGCGCTTGATACTTTCAAAGAGGATGCTGCGGAGCCGCATACCTTTCTCCCCCAAGAATCCTGAGCTCTAGTCTCCTTGTCTGGAGGGACAGAGGACAAAGAAGCGACGGCATGAGTTTTCTTTGCTGCCACGATGATGACCAAGTCCGGTGGAGGATCTGATTTTAAAAATAAAGGATCCGTTTCCGCCGCCTTGAATTTCTTCTGAATGCTCGCTGGCGCTGCTTTAATCGAGGATGGGGTGAGAAAAACGTCCACTACTGGTTGAAGAAGACCAGAAACCAGTGGAAGCAAAGGTCTAAACACAGACCGTTGATGGAGAGTCTCACAGATGATAGAGGTAGAAGCTTGAAGTGCTGACATATCTATGTTCAGCTTCAGCGCTTCTCTAGTGAGGACATCGTGAAATGTATTGATGTAATCGATAGTTGACACTCTAGAGGACGGGCTATCCATAAGGGTAGGTGAATAGTCGCTTTTTGAGGAGTGAGTTGAAGAGGAAGACCAAGATGGTGTTCTTGTTCTTTTCCGATGAGCAGGAGCTGGTCTATGCTCTGGAGATTTGTCTTGGTGATCCCTGGTCCGAGTAACAGATGATCTGTCCAACTCCTACAGCAGCCGTTCCAATGGGGATCTATGCAGTGGACTGGAATAGTCCATAGGCCCTTGAACTTGGCCAGAAGGATCTTTCTGCCAGTGGCTGACAGGTAGAAGTCATTTTGGCGACAGATGAACTGGAGGCGACCTCTGCCTTTGTGGAGGGGTTGACCTAGGGGATTTTTGTGCCTCCGGAGACAGAGAAGAGCTTCTCGTTGAAATTACTTGAGGAGAGCTCATAACTGAAGCTGATGACTCCATGCGGTCTTTGGAGGCTGAACGGCGTATGGAGGAACAATGCGAAGCTGATGGTGAGTGCCTCAATGTCGAACGACTGTGGGCCAGATGTAGGAAGCCTAATACCGGTCGGTAACGGACGAAATTACCGAATTTTGGCTGTTACCGACCAGTATTAGGCTTTTCAGATGTAGGGGCCTAATTTAAGGATTCGGTAATTTACCGAATCGGTAATTTAAGGAATCAGTAAATTACCAAATTCTTTAATGCCGATTCGGTAAATGACCAAATCCATAATGTAGGAAGCACTCAAGTGAGTGCTTTTCACTTGTAAGGATTTGTTATTTATCACTAACTACAAATTGGTGGTAAATATCGAAAACCCTAAAAAAAGCAATTTTGTGCTTTTTCCAACTGTGCCATGTGGCAGACATGTGTGCCACATGTGCACCCATGCACTATGCAGGGGTGCGACAGGGTGTCAATGTGACACCCTGCCACCCTTGTAAGTCTACCCCCTTTTACCGATTCGGTATTTACCGAATCGGTAATTCTCATTCATTCCTATGGGCCTTCAGTGAAATCGTGAAAATTAGTAAAAAAAAAGTTACATTTAAAATGTATTTAGAGTGATCATAGTTAGGGTAGCTCTGAAAAGAGCTTTTGGGTCTGTGGTAGATTTAGGTACTTATAAGTAGGTACCAATACATAGTCTTAAATTCAAGATGAAAACTCTGTTCCCCTCATCTGAGAAGTGAACTCCATCTCCTCTGTAGATATCTTGCATGTTGTAACGCAAGTTATTGTTGTAGATGGAGCCCATTCCATGGTCTCTCATGTAAGCTGAAACAGACTTATTTACATGCTTCCTCGATTTCTCAATTTGTGAACAAAATTGGTAGGACCACCTCCATTTCTGTCTTTGGCATATATTTGAATATACCAAGGTAGTTTGAGGAAAAAGTGCCATCAATTGCTCAAAGGTGTCCTTTAAAAGCATTTCCAGACCTACCCCAGTCAAAGTGCCCAAGTCATTTCCTCCACAGTGCACAATTAACAGGTCAGGTTTTGGCAAATGCAAAAAGGTTTTCACCAATGGTATCAATTGATGACATCTTAATCCTCTGTGGCCAATCCAGTTGATTTCCACATTTTGTAAATTGAGGTTGTGTAAATTTCTGTTATCAGCATACCTTTGAGCCCAGTGTATGTAACTATGTCCAACAATCCAGACAGAAAACATGGTGAGAGGAGGTTCTGCTGCAGTCAGATGAAGTGTGGGAATGAAATGGCAGTTGAAACAGTAGGAGTTTGTAATGAAAAAAACTGTGGAGTTTCTGTGCTAATGATTCAGTAGCAGTGATTGGTGGATTTTGATTGCTGAAAACAGAAAGTTAGGGTGCATGGATGAGTTCTTTGAAAGATGTAATTTGAGTGGTCAAGAAAAAATCATTTTATGAAAGATTGCTCTGGATACGCAGGTGTACTGAGAGTTCAGAGTTCAATTGAAACATTGTTGTGTGAACTTGTAAACATGAGATGTCTTTCAGGAGGTGGTTGCTATGGAAAAAAGGCAGAAAGGGCAGAGGGGGAAGGGTGTTGATTTGAAAAAAGTGAGGGAAGAGTTTTGATTGGGTGACATGAGAGATATGTGTGATGAATTACAGCATTTCTGTGCCTTTGTTGGTTGCAGCCTCTGGAGTGCATACCCTTTGCTCTGCTAAAGACAAATTGGTGTGTGTCTGAGACTGTTTTGAAACTCAAAAAGTATTTGCTAAGGTGAGACAAGATTCATTTAATTTAGATAGAGAATAGTATGCTTTAGGGAGAAAATTATGAAGAAAGTTGTGTATTTAAAATGTTGCTTTGTGTCAAGTGTTTTACAAATAGATTTTGTTTCTTTCAGTTTCATAGCCATGTTAACCGCATGCGTGCGGCATGATTTCCGCCCGCACGCTGAGAATTTGTAAATCCCTTTATTCATGACGAGCTGGGCTCGTCATGAGCGTGCGAGGAGGCTACCTCATGACGAGCCCAGCTCGTCATGAGCGTCGAAGGGGTTAAAAGTGACGCAAAAGTGGTGCAAGGGCCTTACAAATACGCTTTGAGGTGTGTTAGGGCATTTTAAGTCACTTCCCCATGAATCTGGGTGAATAATTTGCTTACTTAATGTGTCTACCTGGGCCTTGAAGGAGAGGGTGTTATCAACCAGCATGCCCAGATTCTTAGCTGTAACAGAATCGCTGGCAGGGGGGAACATGGCCGAAGGCCACCAGTGCTTCCATCTCGGGTCGACAGGACAACCAAAAAACAATATCTCGGATTTGTCTGAGTTGCATTTGAGGCCGCTTTTCCCAAACCAATCAAACACAAACTCCAGACACTTCCGGATGGCCGCTCCATCGAAGTCACAACCCCTGTCACAAGTGAACAGGAGCTGTGTATCATCCGCATAGGAGACGATCTGAGCCCCTAGCTCCTCTACTCGCGCCGCTAAAGGTGTCATGAACATGTTAAAAAGAGAGGGGCTGAGTATGGAGCCCTGCGGAACCCCCACCTTAAGCTGCGGCATAGGGGCGGAGAAGGGGGGAGCCCAGATCGTTTGTCTGCGGTCGGCCAAGAAAGATTGAAACCATTCGAACAACGTTCCCCTCAGGCCAATCTCCCAGAGTCTTGTCAGGAGAAGGTCGTGGGGAACAGTGTCGAAGGCCGCCGACAAATCAAGAATGATGAGCAAGGCCTTTCCACCCCTGTCCAAAGTTTCCTTCACAGCCTCGGTCACCTCGAGTAGAGCGGTTTCTGTACTCAGGTTAGATATAAACCCGGACTGTGACTGATGTAACAAGGAATTGACCTCTAGAAAGTTGGCTAGGGTGGTGTGTACATGCTTTTCCGCTATTTTGGCCAAAGCGGGCAGCAACGAGATTGGCCTGTAGTTGGAATGCAATTTGGCATCTGCATTCGGCTTTTTAATAAGGGGAAGGACTAGGGCCTGCTTCCAAGATGAGGGGACTTTGCCCGAGCTCAGAGATGAGTTGATAATAGGGTTGATGATAGAGTTAAGAGCAGGAGCCAAGGTCGCAAGACACTTGGCGGGGCAAGGGGCAAGGGTCAAGTGGAGAGCCAGATAGCAGCATTAAGAGCTCTGCATTGGCTACCATTGCATAAAAGAATTCTTTTTAAATTGCTTCTCACCGTTTTCAAATCCATGCAAAACACAGGTCCCCACTACCTTAAAAATCGCTTTATGCGTTATAATCCTCCGCGATGTTTGAGATCATCTGGGACAAACCTTATCATGATTCCCAGATTTAAATACAAAACCAAGGGTGGGAAAACTTTCACTGTCTTGGCAGCCAAGGCATGGAATAACCTACCAGCCAACCTCAGACTGACTGAAAAGGAGGGTCTTTTCAGAAAACTCCTTAAGACTTGGGTGTACCAACAATCAGATACCTCTGTACTGGCAGCCATTTAGTTTCATCGTTTTCACCTACTTCATTTTTCATCTACCTACTGTTCGCTAGCTCAGCGCCAAGATGCTCCCCTGGGAGCGAATGTTCGCGCTTTATAAAACCCCATAAATATCAAATAAAAAATATCAAAATTTCAAGTTGGACAAGAGGTCAAGCGAGGCATGAAGCTCTAAAACAGGAAAGCAGTCAAGGGTAGGACCCGAGGTATCCGTGTCCAATGCAGATGAGTGTAACCAGGGATTAAGAGTGCCGTCGGCCACAGAGCCGGAATCCGAGATGTTATGAGCTCCTTGCAAGGCTGACTGGATGGTACGAATTTTATTAGTGAAAAATGCTGCAAGCTCCGTAATCCATGGTTCCAAGAAGACAGACGTGGGAGTACAGCAGGAGGGAGAGATACACTCTTTAACAATCTTAAAGATCTCTTTGCAGGAGTTATCTGCTTCCACAATCCTTTTAGCTAAAAAGGATTTTTTCTCTGCTGTGATCTCCCGATGATATTCCCTCACTGCTTCTCTATAAGACTGCTTAGCAGATGTATCATACTGCCTCCGCCAAATTCTCTCCAGCCTCTTGCAGTGCCTTCTCTTACCAGCCAAGGCAGCAGAAAACCACGGGGCCGACGCTCTTGCCAGTTCTGATCTAGCCTGGCGGGTGGTGCCAAGGCTTCCAAACGTGCGATGAGCCAGTTCTGAAAACACACTACATCGTCCTCCAACCTGCCTGTGAGAACACAAGGATAGGTTTCTAAGGCCCGAGTAAGCATGGCTGGGGTGACTTTGTGGAAGGCTCTAGGCATACGTGCTATTTGCCGCTGCACATTGCGAGTGGACACTAAATGATGTACTATCACAAAGTCCGCTAGGAAATGGTCCGACCAGAGGACTGGGGCAAGGGAGGAGAGGGACACCGGAACGGTCGAGAAGATTTGATCTAAAATGTGCCCTTTCTCGTGTGTAGGTGCCTGCAAGTACATATGAAATCCCACCGAAGATGTCATATCCAGGAATTTTTGCACTTCAGGATCCTCAACCTTATCCATGTGGATATTAAAATCCCCTAGGATTAGGCAGTGTTTTGCCCTAAGACTGAGTGTGGAAATAATCGAGAACAAATCCTCGGTAAAAGAGCCGAGAGGGCCAGGAGGTCTATAAAGCAAGAGCCCAAAGCAGGATTGATGGGAGGAGAGGGCCAAGGAGAAGGCTAGGGTCTCACAGCCTGGTAGGTCATCCACTGGCAGGATAGTACATGGAATGTGCCTCTTAATAATGAGCGCCACTCCGCCTCCCCTGCCCTTACTTCTGTCTCGACGGAAAACAGCATGCGTAGGAGGGATGGCGATGGCCAGATCAGGTTCGGATCCCTCACCGAGCCATGTCTCCGTGAGAAAGAGACAATCCGTTTCATCGTGTGTTAGAAGATTATGGATGTCAAGAGCATGTTGGGGAAGGGACCTGGTGTTTAATAATGCACACTTGCTGCCTAAAGGGGGGAGCTTGCACGGAGGCGTTTCGGTGAAACCAGGAATCCACCCACACATGAAACATTTAGTAATAGCCCCTGCGGAATAGGGGATGACTCGCTGACATGGAGCAGTATGTGTATTATAGGACAAAAGTTCCTCTTTAGTGTACATCCTACTAAGTGCTAATATGAATAATTTGGTGAATAATTTGGTTTCTTGATGTGTTTAAGAACGTTTCTTGAAATCATTTAGGTTTCTTGATATGTACTGCTACAGTTTCATAGTCAGCATGGGTCATATTTACAAGGCCTTTGAGCCACGTTCACGTTATTTTCCCCATGTTAAAAATGACTTTAAAGGTGGTGCAAGGTCCTTGTAAATACGCCCTCATGAGTGCTTTGCAAATTTAAGTAATTTCCCCGTGGTGCAAGGTCCTTGTAAATACGCCCCCATGTGTGCTTGGCAAATTTAAGTCATTTCTCCGTGGTGCAAGGCTCTTGTTATGAGCTACATTCACGTCATTTTCCCCATGTTAAAAGTGACTTTAAAGGTGGTGCAAGGTCCTTGTAAATAAGCCCTCATGAGTGCTTGGTAAATTTAAGTTATTTCTCCGTGGTGCAAGGCTCTTGTTATGAGCTACATTCACGTCATTTTCCACATGTTAAAAGTGACTTTAAAGGTGGTGAAAGGTCCTTGTAAATAAGCCCTCATGAGTGCTTGGTAAATTTAAGTCATTTTTCCGTGGTGCAAGGCTCTTGTAAATACACCCGCATGTGTGCTTGGCAAATTTAAGTACTGGCAGGGTGTACTTGTACATAGGAGTTGTGCTGTGTTTTCAAATTATGACACGAAAATGGTTCATAAAGAAAAGGAATGCTTTTTACATTTGACAATGACAAAAAGGTGTCTGCTTCTTTAAATAAATATATCACTTCTCACCATCAATCTGGGAGAATAATTTAATTGTTTGTTGGTTAAAAAATCGTTAATTTAAGACATTTAGGTTTCACAATATGTACTGCTAGAGTTTGATAGTCACTATGATGATAATGATATACATTTAGAACTATGTAGGAGGCATGGAGAAACTGAGGCTTCTGTAAGTGTCAAGGGAGGTGAGTAATGTACATTGCTCTGTTGCATACAGTCCTCCTCTTCTGCGTACTCTTGGATATGGTAGACTACATCTGCACAATGAGATACCTAAGCTGAGGAAATACAGGTGATGTGATTGTGAAATGAGCAAAAATATGTGCACGTTTTTCAATTATATCACCTGTGTTTCCTAACATTACGAATCAAATTGTGCAGATGAGGTTTAGGCCTGTCCAGGGAGACAGAGGAGGTCTGGCCTTTGTTCAAGAGTGCAGTGGACATGACTCACTTCGTTGGTAGGCCTGCACATGTATTATCTCCTCTGTACTCTTCAACAAGCCTAAATTTCATCTGCAACCCTGAGTAGGCCTCACCTCAAACAAACCTCTGGATAGGCCACACCTTATTGGCATCCTGAATAAATCATTTAAAATGTTAGGGGCAGATTTATGATGGCCGTGCGCCTCTTTTGCGCCGCTGTTGCGTCACTTTTGTGACGCAGCAGCGGTGCAAAAGATGCACCATGTTGCAAGATAGGCCTCACTTCATCTGCAACAAGATACCGTCAGTTTAAACTGTATACATTTAGGACTGTGTAGGGGGTATGGAGAAGCTGAGGCTTCTGTAAGTGTCAAAGTTGTTGCATACAGTGCTCACCTTCTGCGTACTCTTTGATATGCTAGACTACATCTGCACAATGAGATACCTAAGCAAAGGAAACACAGGTGATGTGATTGTGAAATGATCAAAAATATTTGCACGTTTTTCAATTACATTACCTGTGTTTCCTAACATTACGAATCACATTGTGCAGATGAGGTTTAGGCCTGTCCAGGGAGACAGAGGAGGTCTGGCCTTTGCTGAAGAGTGCAGTGGACATGACTCACTTCATTGGTAGGCCTACACATGTATTATCTCCTCTGTACTCTTCAACAAGCCTAAATTTCATCGGTAACCCTGAGTAGGCCTCACCTCAAATAAACCTCTGGATAGGCCACACCATATCGGCATCCTGAACCAATCATTTAAAATGTTAGGGGCAGATTTATGATGGCCGTGCGCCTCTTTTCCGCTGCTGTGCGTCACTTTTGTGACACAGCGGCGGCGCAAAAGATGCGCTATGTTGCGACATATTTACAACTTGATGCATCTAGGCAGATGTGTCACGCTGTAAAGTCCTGCACCACATGAAACCTGCGTCCGGTTTCATGTGGGCGTTTTGTTGCAGGGTGGGCATTCACTTGCATGAAAGCCCTGTAAAACTAACACAGTGAAATTTACAAGATTTCACTGAGTCAGCTTTATGGCATTGCTGAATCAAATCCTTACGCCTGTTTGAAACAGGCATAAGGAGTAACGCACCATGCAATGTGTGGCTTGCCCCTGTGCATTGCAGTAGTCATGTCGCGCTTACGACGTGATTCCTGCAATGCGCCGCTTTTGCGGCACAGATGCGTGCCTCATCTGTGCTGTTTTTGCTCAATGGTGCTCCGCATTGTAAATGCGGCACATCATGGGTGGCAGAGCAGCGGCGCACGTTAACTGGTGCATCCCTGGGGATGCGCCAGTTAACATAAATCTGCCCCTTTACATTTAAGTATGAGCAGGGGACACAGAGTTGGTGAGGCTTATCCAAGGTTAAGAAGAGATGAGTCCTGTTCAATGAAAACTTGGACATAGGCCTCACCTCCTCGGCATCGCTGGACATGGCTAAATAATATCTGCAAAATGTTACTCTTGTTAAACAATTTTACTATTATAGTCTCTGAGATTTGTCTCTTACTCTGCAACATCTCATGGTTGTTCTCTTTCTTTAAAGATAACGACAACATCAACCATGAGTGATAATGAGCAATCTGTTGATCTCGATCTTATCATTGAACTTGTCATTGAAACGTCAGTGGAAGTAGATCCCTTAGATGATTTATATCCTGTGGATGATGAAGAATATGATGAGGATGCTGATTTGTCAGAAATGTATGACATAGGGTGGGCAGCTGACCTGCTCGAGCCTATTAACCTATAAAGACTTTTAAAAATAAATTTAAGTTACTGGAAATGAAAAGTAACCATGTTAACCGTTTCATTTAAAATTAAATACAACTTCAAAAACAGCTTGTGTGAAGTGTCTTTAATAAAATAGTGAAATATGCTAATAAAATTAGTTCAGATTCACATATAAAAGAGCACAGGTCAAATGTGGAAGCATTCCATTTCTTTGCTACTATTTGTGAGTTTTAAATTTTTCAATGCACTAAAAATTATTGTATGTAGAATTGACAACTAGTGTGTTAATTTTTTGATGACTGTTATTGATTTACTGTTTGGTAATAGTGGTTAATAACATTTTTTATTATATTTTACCACAGATTCAACTGCAGATCATTTCAAAATTAAAGCATGCCTTCGAGGCAAAGGAGGAGGAAGGCTACAAAACGTCAAACACAGCAGCTTACTACATGCTTGCAGCAGTCCTCTACAATAAAAACTCGTCAAGTCACCAAGAAAGCTCCGGGTAAGACAACGAAATCTTTCCTAAGAAATATTTCCAGAAAAAAAAGTATCACTACAGAACATGTTTTAGTCCAGAAGAAGAGAGCCAATTTAAACGGAAAGGAAAGGCCACTCAAAAATGTTACTGCTAGAACAGGACAAAACTCTGTGCATGGTAGTAGAAGGAAAAATCAGTTTAGGGACATTCATAGACGAATGTTCCGCAACAGGATAATTGGCAATTTGTTAAAAAATATTAAGAAAGGTCAACAGAAAGTGGCTTTTTATAAGAGAAAGAAAAACGTTGAGAAAATTATTGATCAGGCATTCGAAATTAAGCGAAAGTTATTTATTTTGATAATCAATAGAATTAGGAAACTAAACAAGGCAATTTATGATTTCTAAACAAATAGTAGATGGAAGAGAAGAGTTAATCGTAGTAATTTTTGTGAAGTTTTTTCAGGAGAATGGATGCATAGTTCAAGTTGTGAGGCATTTTTTAATGAGGAGAGTTATTTCCAGGATAATGATTTGGTGCATGCAGTTGACACCAGTGGTCGAGCATATGAGGTGAAAGATGGTTGTCCGGTTGAAAAAGAAAAACTTGTGTCAACAGAGGCAGAAGAGGTGTTAGGTAATGAGGTTTTAGGAAGACGTCCTAAGGGACCAGTGTACACCTGGAAGTGTAGTAGTATTTGCAGTGTGCGACAGGATTCCATCAATTTGCTTTGTGATTTCGTACGGACATTTAATAAGAAAAGTTTAAAACAGAAAATGAAGTTGTTGCAGGAATTAGATCCATGCAGAGTGAGAGAAGTGACAGGTTTGCATGGTCATTCACTGGCTTGTCTTTCCAGGAGAGTATGCCAGAGTGTTTTTCATCATTTCAGGATGCTAGCAGTCCATCATAATAAAGTGAGGAAATTAGTGAGAATGTTGTATTTTGTTAAGAGTCCAGCAATTAAGCTTAAACAATTAAGCAGTGCTCTTTTGCATGGTTCTGAAGTAGATGTGAAGAATATTTGTGAAGAAATTGAGTTTTGTTACTTTGCAAGTAAAGAGGAGAATGTTGAAATTGACCCAGAAGAAGAAGGTAATGTGGAAGAGAGTGTACAGATTTCCAGTACAGATAATTTTCAGAAGGAAATTGCCACGTTTCAGGTGAAATCAAGTGAGAGGCCTAATTTCACTTGTGTGTGTTGTCGACGCACTTATTATAAGAATCAGACTAAGTTAGTGGATTTATATGCAAAAAGTGAAAGGGAAAATAATAGTGAATGGAAGGATTTCGCAACATACTTGATGGTAGAAAATTGTTTTGATTTGGGATCGGATCAACGTGTGTGTACTTATTGTTGTAACAAATTAAATCAAAACCGGATGCCTGCTAGAGCGGTTCATAATAATCTGGAATTGGTTGACATTCCTTCTGAATTGAAGGATTTAAATACTTATGAATCTATTTTGATTCAAAGTGTCCATCCCTTTCAGGCTATTGTACGAATGGAGCCAAAGACAGGGAAATTGCCTCCATCAGATTTACAGAGAGGATTAAAGGGAAGAGTTGTTTATTTGCCTCTAGATTTGAAGAAAAACATTAATACAATTGGAGTAGAGAAAGTGGAAGAGGAACCTCTGGTTATCTTAGTTAATGGGGTTCCGACAAAGAGTAAGAAAATCTGGCAAGATTTTGTGGATGTTAGGAAAGTCAAAAAGGCAACATTGTATTTGATGAAAAACAATAAGTATTACAAGAATGTATGTGTTGCAGAAGAGGAAGTAAGTGAAGAAGAGGACAGCGATTTGTGTGCTGGACAAATTGAGAAAGTAGAAGCCTCTAAACATGAAGAAATATATGAACATTATAGTGTTCATCCTTTGCATTCCAAGGAAGTCATGGGGAATGCTATTGAGTTGTTTCAAATGAAACAAGCCAAAGGGAGTCCCATTAGTGTTTGGGAGGAAAGTTTGGAAGCTCGGTGTTTCCCACAGCTATTTCCAACAGGTCAAGGAGGAAGATATGATGAGCGACCTGATCAAATTCCTGCTTCTGAATACCGGACTTTACGATTGTATGCAGAAGATCGTCAATGCATTCCCTATTTGTTTCATCTACTGTTTGAAAGTGATCTGTCTGGACTGTCATATGCAGTGAACCACATCTTGAAAAGTGGTGTACAGATGCAAAATATCTCGGCAAGTGACTTTATGGATAAAGTCAATGTGCAAGACAGTATTTTGGATTCTCACCTGATTAATCTCATGGCATGTCAGCGTGGTACTAATGAGTACTGGTACCGTCGTCATGGTGATTTAAAATGTATGCTGAGGAACTTAGGAACTCCCACATGGTTCCTCACGCTCAGCTGTGCCGAGTATGGCTGGGAAGACTTACTTGAATTTCTACGAGAGGCAAATGGAAACATTGAAAAAATCGAATTCAAGATACCCGGAGAACTGTGCTCTTTGGATCCAGTGAATGTATGCAGGTACTTCAATCATAGATTTGAAGCTATGATGTCTTTCTTCATGAACAAGAAAAATCCACCTCTTGGAGAGGTGTTGGATTTCTTCTGGAGAAAGGAGTATCAAGCAAGAGGTGCTCCTCATATACATATGCTGCTATGGATCAAAGATGCACCCAAATTTGAAACAGATCCGGATGACTTAGTGATGAGTTTCATAGAACAGTATTCTACATGTGCTGTTCCAAAGACAAAGGAAGACAAAAGCCTAAGAGAACAAGTTTTACGCTTTCAAAGCCATCGTTGCGGAAAGTACTGTCGTCGTAAATTCAGAAACAAGGACAAGTTCTACACAAAATGTCGTTTCGGCTTTCCACGACCGGTGATTTCTAAAGGAAGAGTGAACAGTTTGATGTCTTCGCTGCGACATAATGTGATGAGGAAATCACCCAAAAACACATACAATTTGAAAAGAAACGAAGAGTCCAAGTACATCAACGACTACAACCCAGTGATTTTGTCCATGTGGAATGCTAACATGGATATACAGTTTGTGGCTGATAACTGTATGGCTGTGGCTCGGTATGTGACATCTTACATCACAAAAAAAGAAAAGACAGAATTGAAGGATATGTGGGAGGACATTTCCCATGAAAAGAGCCTCAGTAAGAAGTTGTACAGTTTCAGTCTGAAGATGTTGTCGCATCGAGAAATCGGAGCTTACGAATGTTCTGACCGGTTATCTTCAGCAAGTCTCTATGCCAAATCTAGGAGTATCATTTTGGCGAGTCTTGGTCTTGCTGCAACGCATAATCGAGTTCTGAAACCTGTACGGGAAATTGAGTATTTGGCGGAAAAGGAGCCAAACAGTACAGATATTTTGAAGACCAACATGTTGGATACATATTATCCAAATAGAAGCAGTCACCTGGAGAATGTTTGTCTGTATGAGGTTCTACAAAATTACATATTCAAGAGGAACATCAAAGAAGATATTGATAAAGGAGTGTATGCTGTAATTGGAAGTGAGGTATGTCTGTTCAAGCAAAGAAAATGCCAATTGGTAAATCATCGAAAATTGAGTGGCGAATCTCCTGAAAGAAAAGAGTTTTTCTATTTAGCTCTTTTGCAACTTTTCAAGCCTTGGCGTGCAGAAGAGGAACTGCTTGGAGATTTCGTCTGTTAAAAAGACTCTTTCAATGCAGCCAAGGAGACCATAGAATGTCCTGTTTTTCCAAAATATCTAGAAATGTTGAATGCGGAAATCGAGCAGGAAGCAACAATTGCAGCCGAGATTGCTAGAGACAGTTCTCAGGACAGTCAGAGTTCTGTTTCATTGAGTCAGGATCCACTAAGAGGACCAGTTATCAAAAATGAAGCTGCCACTGCCATGATTGAAGTGGAAAGAGCCATGGCACATGCTCAGGAGGATGCGGTTAACTTAGAAGATTTGGAAAGACAACTTAACGTTGAGCAGCGGAAAATATATGACGAAGTTACCAACCAAATTGATCATGGATTAAGTCATGAGAAGAAAGAGTGCTCATGTACGTCGTTGAAGCCTGTCCGACTGTACGTGAGCGGAGAAGCAGGAACTGGAAAAAGTTTCCTCATTAAAGTAATTTCATGTTATTTGCAGAAAAGGACCGAGTCATCGCTGTCTTGTGTTGTCACTGCTCCAACTGGACTGGCAGCACATAACATTAAAGGTATTACTTTGCATCGTGTACTGATGCTGCCAGTGGAGCATGATAACAAATTACAATACCACAAGTTATCTGGAGATGCTTGTTGTGAAGTTTCAGGAGTCTTGAGGAAAATGAAACTTCTTATCATTGACGAAGTAAGCATGGTTTCCAATGTCATGCTTGCCTTTGTGCATTTGAGAATGCAAGAAGTTCTTAAAACAGAGTATGATTTGTTATTTGGTGGCAAACACATCATTGTTTTCGGTGATCTTCTGCAGCTGACACCAGTGAAAGGACAACCAGTGTTTAAACTACTTACACATGAAGATACCAGGAAGTGCCTTGGGAGCATTGGCAACGTTAATATATGGTTAAACTTCAATTATGCTGAACTGCGTGAAAATATGCGTCAAGCAAAGGATGAAGATTATAAGAATATTCTACAAGATGTTAGAATCGGAAAAGTGACCGAGCATGGGAAAGAAGCTTTACATGCACGATTACTGTCAAATTTGTATCCAGAAGAAGACGTTCTGCCAGAGAATATTTTTCGGAAAATTACTGAGAAGAAATCTGGAATATGTTTGATGCCAACTCTTGCAGAATGTGCCATCTTCAACAACAAAATGTTGAATTTAGAAAACCAAGAGATTGTGAAACTGGAAGCTATTGACAGAATAGAGCATATGGGAGCAACAATTATTTTGTCTGAGAATTTGAAATCTAAATTGGATTCATTCATCATTGCCCCCGTAGCCACTGAGCTACTTAACTCTTCATTATCTTCGGGCATAGTGCCCCCGAGCTGGAAACAGGCCAGAGTTAAAACGCTTTTAAAGAAACCAGGATTAGACATCTCCGATCTGGCCAACTTTCGCCCGATCTCGCTCCTACCTGGACTGAGCAAAGTGGCCGAAAAAGTGGTGAATAGGCAGATCTCAGAGTACCTTGAGGCTAACCATCTCCTCAGTGACTCTCAGACTGGTTTTCGCCCGGGTCAGGGCACAGACACCGCCCTTTTGGCGGTGACTGAAGAGGTAAGATGCATCTTGGATTCAGGGGGATCAGTGGCTCTGATCCTCCTGGATCTAAGTGCTGCATTCGATACTGTGGATCATGCAGTCCTGGCCCAACGCCTGGCCCTGCTGGGCATTACAGGATCAGCCCTTAAATGGCTGCAATCCTACCTGGAGGAGAGATCCTTCAGGATCTGGGAAAATGGGTCCATGTCGGAGGCCTTCCCTCTTCAGTGTGGGGTGCCGCAGGGCTCCTCCCTCAGCCCCACACTGTTTAATGTCTACATGGCCCCGTTGGAGAAAGTGATAGCCCCATTCGGGGTTAAATCCATAAGCTATGCTGACGACACCCAGCTTGTCGTCTCGCTGTCACAACATGGGGGCAGCCCGGTCGATCTCCCAGAGTGTCTTACAGCCATTTCCTCCTGGATGTCCAGCGCGAAACTCAAACTAAATGGATCTAAGACGGAGATCATGCTCTTAGGCAATCAATTCACCTCCCTGCCCCCTGAGATGTGGCCTGCCTGTATGGGAGATCTCCCACCCCCCAAGCAGCAAATTAAAAGCCTAGGGATTTGGCTCGAACCCCAACTGACCTTCAAGACCCATGCGCAGAAAACGGTTGGATGCTGCTTCGGCCTGCTTCGGGCAGCCCGGAAGGTCCTCCCTCTCCTTCCGTTTCAATCTAGAAAGCTGCTAATCCAGGGTTTGATTCTGTCCAAACTGGATTATGGTAACTCCCTCTTCCTCGCAGCCCCTCTTGCTACTATCAAGACTCTTCAGCGAGCGCAGAATGCCGCGGCCAGGCTGCTGATGGGGGTGCCGAGACGGGCCTCAGCCAAACCATTGCTGAAAGCCCTGCACTGGCTCCCCATCCAAGAGCGGATCTCTTTTAAGTCTCTCTGCATCGCACATAAGACTCTGCAGGGTAAAGGCCCTCCGGCCTTGAGAGGACTGATCCGACCTTACAAGTCGACCAGGGCTCTTCGCTCGGATGGAGAAAATCTGGCCATTGTTCCACGAGTGAGGAAAGCACGAACAGGAGGCCGACGGTTCTCACTGAATGTGTCAAACAAATGGAATGCCCTTCCTAGAGAACTTCGAATGGAACCGGATCACCTGAAATTTAGAAGAGCACTCAAAACCTTTTTGTTCCCTACCGTCCCTTAAACCTTGCTTCTCGCTTGAGTTCACCAGGTTCAGATTAGGATTAGCGCTGGGACGCTCCAGGGCAGCCATGCGCTCTACAAGTCCAAATCAATCAATCAATCAATCAATTCATTATTCATTAGAGAAGACTATATCTAAAACTGCTGATATTGAAAAGACTCTGAATGTGTGCTTAAATTGCCGTATCATTTTGAGAAGGAATTTACATGTTGAAAGAGGTCTGGTAAATGGATCAATGGGTAATGTTGTTGATTTTGACAAATACAGAAATAGAGATGGAATTGAATTTTTAAAAATTAAATTTGATCGCATTGAGGAAGTACAGCTAATTGGTCGTTGCTCTGCTAGGTTTTTGCTTGTAAAAGACTTATATGTTCGCCGTAAGCAGTTTCCTGTATGCTTGGCATATGCGGTGACAATCCATAAATCGCAAGGTTTAAGTGTAGACAGTGCATTGGTGAATATTGGCAGTTCTGTGTTCAAGGAGGGTATGGCATATGTGGCATTGTCACGAGTCAGAACTTTATCGGGATTGTACTTGATTGAGTGTGATGTCACAAACATTTGTGCGGATCTAGATTGTGTTAAGTAATACAATAGGTTAAGAAGAGAGTATGCGCCACATTTGCCTCAATATCCTTTGTTTGAGAAACGTGTGGTAGGCCGGAAACGAAGAAATGTGACCAATAGTAGGGAGGTTGTAGCAAAAAGACGAAAAGTCGATGAACCCGAAATTATAAGCAGAAAGAAAATGGATTCTGTTGAAGATGTTGTTGGTTTTCAATTTGAAAATAGTTCTGGTGTCAACTGCTATGCTAATGTAGTGGTTAATGTTGTCTTTTCTCTAGAAACTTTAAAAGAACAGATTGTGATCAATTCGGATCAAAGTTTTTGCTGTTTACTGAACTCTGTCTTAGAGAAATGTAGCACTGATAGAACAAAAATAGAAAGTGTGTCTGAAATTCGAAATCTGTTAGACAAATGTTCAGGTCAAACGCAATTCTCTCAAAATATTCAGCAAGATTGTCAGGAGTTTTTAATGTATATGCTTGATGTATTGCAAGATGAAGGTGTAGATGTAGATCATCTGTTTGGCCTTTCTTATCAATGGCAGCATGACTGCGAGAACTGTAGGGTATCAAGTACTACTAGTGTAGACTCAGAAAGATTTATATATTTAACTTTGCCAGACAGTAAATCAGTGTCCTTTAATAAGCTAGTAAAAGCAACCGATCAAAACATGAAGTGTAGCCAATGTAAGTCTGCAATGCTGTCCACATTATTTATACGAACATATGGCCAGTATGTCATTTTAATGTTCCAACGATGTAGGCCTGATGGAACAAAATTGACAACTTTAATTAAAAATTTTGTGGCTTCGCAGTTGTCAATATCAGGAAGGACATTTGTAACTGCAGCAATTATATATCATGACGGTCCTTCAACAACATCAGGACATTACACAGCTTATTTGAAGTCTGGAAGCGGCTGGTCATTCTGCAATGATTCTGTTTTAACTTTCAAAAAAAGATTGCCTTTTGACCTTAAAAATTCTTACCTGGTGTTTTTACAACCAAAATTTTAGGGAAGGAATCACGGGATTTGCTCTGAAGAATTTCAAGAGGTTCTAATGGCTCCTACACTATTTGGCCTTGAGGATAAGTGTAGTACAGAGTGAAAAGTTATTTTTGAGTTTTAAGTAGTTCCTGGAAAAAAAGAAGGTTTTCTTACAGAAAGTGGTGGGCACGGATTAGTTAAAGGACAACAGAGTATTTCCCAAAGCAAACGGTGTTCTTACCATAACACTTGACGTCATGGAAAAATAACTGCACTTTGAATGAGTTCAGAAAAACTGTTTCTTTTAATAAGCTAATTCAAGCAGCCAATCAAAACATGGAGTAGAGGTAATGTAAGTCTGCAATGCTGTCCACATTATTTGTACAAACTTTTGGGTATAATGTCATTTTAAAATTCCAACTACATAAACCTGATGAAAGTAAGTTTTCAACTTTAATTACAAATGTTGTGGCTACACAGTCGTTGATTTTAGGAAGAACATTTGTAACTGCAGCTATTATATGACATGATGGTCCTTTGACAACATCCGCTTATTACACAGCTTATTTAAAATGTAAAAAAAGCTGGTGTTTCGGAAATGATTCCCATTTGACTATGAAACAATGTTGCCTTTTGACTTAAAATATTCTTACTTTGTGTTTAAAGAAGAGAGGATTTAGGGTAGGTAACTGGCCTATAATGATTCTAGGAGTTGATATAATTTTATGTACTGTTTTAAATTGCTTTGTGATTAACAGTGATCAAGAGAATTAAATAAGTGTAGTAGTCATAGAGGTAGTGTAAGTGTGCCTCATAGTAAGCAGTATCAGTGTCATAGGAAATGTGGAACATGAGTGAGCAAGAAGGGTGAGATATTACTAGTACAGGATTGTGAAAGTGATCTTGAACGTTTTCTTTCTGAAAGTTGCGGAAAAAGAAAATGACGGGATTTGCTTAGAAGAATTCCAAGACTTATAAATGGCTCTTACACTATTTGGCCTTGAGGAGAAGTGCGGTAGAGAGCGAGAAGTCATTTATTGTATGTAACATATTTCTCAAAACGATGGAGCTTTTCTTTCAGAAAGTGGCGGGCAGAAAATAATAGCAGCACAACAGAGTATAAGCTGTTCATAGGACATCCTTCGACGTCATGGAAAGTAAGTTACTTTTGAGGAGTTCTGATGTCTGATTGGTTATGTTATATGGGTTTTTTAAACACAATCATTTTGATTGTGTTTTTTTCCCCGCTGTTATATGATGAATACCTTCAACTCACTGTTTTTAGTGAAATTTGATACATTCTGAGAATAGCAAAAATAAACCATTTAACATGTATAATTAATTCTGTACTTTGTATAGTGAATTTTAATTTGTACTCGTCTTGTCTCATGCTCACTCATCTTTTACTACCTTCTATCAATCCTCTTTACATACTCACATTGCCTTTTGTTTTATTCTCTTTCACCCTTGCTCTCTAACTCCACTTATCTTTCAACCTTTGTTTCCCTATTCCAACTCTGCTTTTTTCTTTTCTCCCTTGCACCATTTTCCAGCTTTTAGACCTTCTGCTTCGCTTGTCTTTTCCATCTTTCCTCCCTTTGTTTTCTAAATTAAATATTTTTGGGTTCTCCTTTTTTGGTGCAATCAGTTAGTATAACTCACCCTCACTCATTTATCTTTCTTTGTTGCCTCACTCAGTCTGTATCTCACACTCTTTCCTTCACTTCCTCTGTCTCCTCTCTCCCTCACTCTCTTTTCCTTATTCACCCTTTCCTTATATAGTTTACCTTACTCACTTTCTTTTAGTAGCTTACACAACTTCAATTTAGTTTTCTCTTCTATCCTTCTTTTCTGTCACTGAAAGTATCTTCCTTTTTTTTCTCTTAGTAATTTACTCTATTACAATTTCTTTTTGTCTCTGACTGTCTATCACCGTTTCTTTCTCTTTTTTTCTGCATGTTTATCTCTAACTTTATTTCTTTGTAAAATTGGATGATTTTCAATCTTTTCCCTTGTCTTTTCTAATTTTTAATACATGTTTTAATATTTTTCAAATTTTTGTTCTTTCTTTCACAGATTGAAAGTATAAAAATATCAAGTGACTAAGTTAACGACAATTATAAGGTAAGTATTTTGTACTCTTTTCGTTACATTTCTATCACATTTAACTTCTATTAGTTCCACTGCTTAATTTCTTTAACCCTCAGTTTCCTGCCTTTGCCACTTCCCTCATTCCTTTTTCTATTACTTACTTACTCTACTCCTTCCATTCCTTTTCTCAGTCCCTCTGTTCTCATAGTTCCTCACTCCTGTTCACTCACTCCGTCTCTATTACTCTCACTGTCTCTGACTCATCACTCTTTCACTACTTGTTCATTATGCTTTCTCCCTGTAGTTCAAGCACACTATGTTATTTACATGTCTTTGCTGTTTCAATCATTCCTTTTCTGTCACTTCTTCTTTTCTGCTTTCTGTTTTTTCTCTCTGTTATTCCAGATGTTTTAACCTTAGTCACTGTCATACATCTTGTTTTATTCCTATTTACTTTCGCTCACTGTTTTCTTAACACTTTCCCTCAGGGTTGTTCTTTTAGTCCGGTTCTATCCCTACCTCTCATTCCACATCCTTTACTGTTTTTCTTCTTAATTTGAACATTCACTCTTATTCTCTAAGAAACTCTTGTTTATTATTCTTCTACTCTCCTTTTTTTCTTTCACTTCCTTATCTATTTTGTTTTTCTCAATTATACCCTCTTACATCTTTTCGCCGGTAAATAGATCTATTAAACAGTATCTCTGTGTTACTCCCTCTAGCTGTCTTTCTTTTAACATTACTCTCTGTTTCCTTCCCTTATACTCACTCTTCCTTTTTAAAAAAAAAAAAATTCTGTTTCGCTTCCGGTTCGCGTACCGGAGCGCGAACCGGGAAGCGAATCAAAAGAAATAGAGGTTGCCAGAGTGCTAAACATTCTAGCAATTTTTTATAAAGGGGAGGTAGTTCTGAAAAGAACTTTTTTTTAATTGTTTTTGTTGTTTTATATATTTTTTTTTATTTTTCTGAACTTTTTTTACTTTTTTGTATTTTTTGAGCGGTTTTATATTTTTTTTGTTTTTTTGGGGGGGGGAAACGAAAATCACTCATTGTAAAGGGCTCAACAGGAGCAACAAAAAAAAAAGATAATTTACTTTCTGGGGCGTTTTGGACATTTATGATTTTCAATAGCTGTGTTGATCAAATTTATGCTACTCTCCCTATAGCAAATTAATTTGCCGAAAAAAATGCACACTTGCTTCACGTCACCGAACTTCAACTGTATGTTTGGGACCGTCTCCCTCGCTTCTGGTCCCGTCGCTGCCTGTTCAGATGATGTACTGGCCACAGGAGGGGGATTATCCTGCAGGTCAAGTACCTGCGCAGCACTATAATTTATAGGGTGCCACCTGTCCATGTGCCGATGCATGGTGTAATTGCCATAGCTGTACTTCTTATCAGTCCCTCTGGAGAGATCTTTTTTACAGATGAGACAGGTAACGTAGCGGGCATTTACTTTTTTTTGGCCCCGGGGAAATGTGAAAAATTGCCAGATGTAATTTTCTTTCACATGGGACCTCCTAGGCTCTTCAGGCAAAAACTGCCTCCTCTCTTGCTCCTCTTCCTCTTCTTCCTCTTCTTCCTCTTCTTCCTCCTCTTGATGAAGGATAACCTGAGGAGGTGGTCCTCTCTTCCTAGAAGGTGGTGGTGGTGGTGGGGGTGCACCAGCTGCAGCTACTAATGAAGCCATTTCTTATTAATCAAACTAGGTCTTCCTCTCACAAAGTTGAAAGTCAGAGTGAGAAAAGAGGTGGGGGCTTTCATCATTTGGGAAAAAAAATAGTTCTAAACCAATGAAAAGTGTTATTTTTAGGTCACATGACCTAGCCTTACATCATTAGGTAACCAAAAGTGAAATGAACCAATGAAAAGTTTTATTAACAAGTCACACGACCTGTTATGCTTACGTTACGTGCTCCGCGCCGCGCCCCGGATCGCTTCCAGGGTGCTGCGCTTTGCGCCTCGGTTCGCGCTCCGGAGCACTTCCGGGTGCGCTAACGCGGCACGTCATAAGACGCATTACGCGACAACGCGATACGTCGCGCTTACGCGACGCGTCACTATGTTGTTTTCTAACGCGGCAGTTGCGCAAACGGAACGTTTACTGGTTCGCGGACCGAGTCGCGGCACCAAATTGAGCTAACGGGAAGCTACCCGGTTCGCGGACCGGTAGCGCAACAAAAAAAAGAATAAAAAAAAATACATAAAAAAATTATATTAAAAACATATAAAATATATTTTTCGATTTAATGAAGAATACATTTTAAACCTTTTGATATTTGCTATTAAAAAAACATTGAAATTCACTGAAAAAACCATAGGTTATAGACCATATATAGTTAGGAATTAGCATTTACAAAACCTTGAAAATTCACTGAAAAAACCATAGGTTATACACCATATATAGTTAGGAATTAGCATTTACAAAACCTTATTTTACTCACTCAAAACCATTGAAATTCGCATATATAGTTAGTTGCACTAACTATATATCGCGCACCCGCAATCCACTGCTGATCATGTCACATATTACATCATTCATGACATGGTCAGTGACATCACTGATGACATCACTGATGACATCTCAAATGACATCACTGATGACATCTCAAATGACATCACTGATGACATCACTGATGACATCTCATTTGACATTACTGATCACATCACTGATGACATCATTCATGTGATAATACGATGAACCTCTTCAGACTCTAATATAACCTTAGATACACTCAGTGTAAACAGACACTCACAGACTGTCACTCATCCATGAAGTTACACACACACCTAGTCAGTCATGCAAAGAATCAATCACACCTCCATTTTCTCAACTATACAGTTATACACACCTTACTTATTCAAACATATACTAACACATATTTACTCTCTTATACAATCCTGGATACAAGTTCACAATGATCCATACAGCCACTCACACATTCACTGGCTCTTATGCACAGTTATTTATATATGTCAACTCTTACATGTACTGTTTTTTACATATGTACTTACTTTGACATGTAGCACTGAGATATCCATTCACTCACCAATACACTCATGCACACAGTCAACCGCCCATACAGCTGTTTCCACATGCACTTTTGAACCCATACATCTAGTGAATCAACTGCTCACACATCTATGCACAGAGTCATATACCTCCCAGTCACCCACACACACACTCAGTCTCCCATACAAATACTTGGGCAACCAATCAATAACCCATATAGTTAATCATATAGCTAATGATCAACACATGCAGCAGTTTACAGAACAACAGACATAATGATGCACAAATTAAAACAGTTTAGTCAGTAACCCATGCACTCAGTGAGACACATTTAATCACTCACTTATACAGTCAGTCATGCACCTACTAAATCCTTCATCCAGACACTTATACATCCACTCATTCTTCAATATGTAAGACATATTTTAACTTTACAGAAACATACAGTCACTGGATGTAGTCATCAGTGATGTCATCAGTGATGTCATTTGAGATGTCATCAGTGATGTCATCAGTGATGTCACTGACCATGTCATGAATGATGTAATATGTGACATGATCAGCAGTGGATTGCGGGTGCGCGATATATAGTTAGTGCAACTAACTATATATGCGAATTTCAATGGTTTTGTGTGAGTAAAATAAGGTTTTGTAAATGCTAATTCCTAACTATATATGGTGTATAACCTATGGTTTTTTCAGTGAATTTTCAAGGTTTTGTAAATGCTAATTCCTAACTATATATGGTCTATAACCTATGGTTTTTTCAGTGAATATATATATATATATATAGTTATAGTTAGGACCTACTTTCCATAGGAAATCCACAACATTCTATTTGGAATAACTTTGGCGCTGGTGGACGAATCTTTGCGATTTTCTCCAAGAAAATGGCCTGCTCCTCTCCGCTACGGGGGTGATTCGTCAAGTGGGGGCCGAGAAAAAAGGGAGGTCCCAAAACGTGTTTTCCCCATGCAATTTTCCATAGGGACCTTTAGCCAGGGCTACAGCCCGAACGACTGAACGGAATTACACCAAATTTGGCAGAGGGTAGAGTTTGGTTCGCAGATTGTGCTTTTTGTTAAATGGTGTAAATCCGTTCAGTAGTTCCTGAGAAAATCAAAAGTAAAAGCATAGCGATATCTAGAGACGAAGTACTGCACGCGTGCAGAAATCCGTACAATTACGAGCATGAGCTGCATGCTTATTGGATGTCAACTGTATGTCAACACTCCAAACCAGGAAGTGTTGGCAGCCATCTTGTGCCTCGGTAGCACCGAGTCAGAAGAAAACAGTAAAACAGAGTTGAAAAATAAGGAAAGGGGGCAGGGTAGAAACATGTTGACCCTCTAGGCCTGCTCAGGGGGTCCCACATGCATCTTTAGGTGCACATTTTGTAATTTTTTTAAATTAAAAACATCGCGGGGTACGCGTATGGTACTCGTACGCAAACTAGAAGTCCGTTTTATTCTTAATTAGCTCCGGGGGGGGGGCAAATCCCGGGGGTAATTCATTTCTATAATAGGGGGTTTAGAAGTGTCCAACAGGAACAAAAGAATGAAAAAAAAATATATAATGTCGAGGACAACGATGCTCCTGCTTCCTGCGTTTTATCAGGTCAATAGACTGTTTCCCATAACACAAAAGTTTATTGCAATAAATGCATAGAATTTTAATTTTAGCAAAATCAGGATTAATTTGTGGGTGTGGACTGCTTGCTGAAAATGCTGATGCAGCAGTTGATGTGCTTGGTCCAGCAGCAGCAGGTGGGTTGTCCTTCAACCTCCGTGTTGCAGCTCGAGCAAAGTTGTTGGGGTGTAAGTTGTTCACGTGTCGCTCCATATTTGCTGTGCCATAGGAGTATTTTTTAGATAGATCACCCCTTGAAAGAGTTGCTTGGCAAATTTTACAGGTTACTTTTGGAGCATTAGCCTTTTTTTGCCTTTCTGGAAAAGTAAAAAACTGCTAAATTAGAGCGGTGTACAGTCAAAATATCGAATTTTTCATATCGAGTAGCAATAATATCGAGTAAAAAATATAGAATAGACATAATATAGACTAGACAGAATATAGACTACCAAAATATCGAATAAAATAGAATTAATATCGAATAGAATAGCATTAATATCGAATAAAAAATATAGAATGGACAAAATATCGAATGGACAGAATATAGGCAACAAAAATATCGAATTTTAGGTAAGTAAGTTATTATTATTTTTAATTTTTGTGTAATATAATTCTGTAGCGGATTGTGTAGGTTGATAGGGAAATAGGGTGGGAAGTAATTTAATTATAATTAATTAAATATGTTATTTTATTTATTGGTATTTGTTTTGAATTAATTGTTAATTAATTATTAATTGGTAAATAATTAAAATATAATTGGTAATTATTTTTAATTGATTAATTGTTAAATTTGTCAATGTTAGTAATTTATTTTCTGTAGCGGGTTGTGGGTTTATACGGGAATAGGGTGGGAAGTAATTTAATTATAATTAATTAAATAAGTTAATTTATTTATTGGTATTTATTTTGAATTAATTGTTAAATAATTATTAATTGGTAATTAATTAAAATATAATTGGTAATTAATTTTAAATAATTGATTAATTGATAAGTATGTAATTAATTTATTTTCTGTAGTGGGTTGTGGGTTTATAGGGGAATAGGGTGGGAAGTAATTTAATTGTAAGTAATTACATTTTTTGAATTTTTATTTTTTGATCTAATTTTTAATTATTTTTAAATTGTTAATTAATGTATTGTTAATTGGCAAATAATTTGTATTAGTAGGTAATTATTAATACAAATTAATTATTATTTGTATTTATAATTGATTAATTAATATAATATATAAAAAAAATAATTATTTAAATTAATTTGTAATTGGTATTAATATTTATGTTACTTTTATTTATATATGAAGTATTTACTTTCCCTACTGTTGCACTCACTGGAGTGGGAATAGTAATTTTTACCCTCCCACTATCCAACGCATTCCCTACTGTTGCACTCTCTGGAGTGAGAATAGTAACTTTTTACCCCTACGCTATCCAACGCTTTCCCTACTGTTGCACTCACTGGAGTGGGAATAGTAATTTAAACCCCTACGCTATCCAACGCTTTCCCTACTATTACACTCACTGGAGTGGAAATAGTAATTTTTATGTCTTTTTTAAAAAAAATTATTTTTTTAAAAACTTTATTTATGAAATTTTCAGGTACCGTACATTGTCAAAGAGTGCATTTACATGTACACATTTTAGTCCACAATCCATATTGCATGCATATACCAGGTGACCGGAATTAAATTATGCAATACAGTAAATGTAGCACTTAGCCCTGCACCGTACTCGGCTACAGTGCACACTGCAGTCTCGGCGTCCTACATCAATCACACATTGCTACAATAGGAGATCACTTATAAGTGAGCAGATCTGAGGGAAATTGCTTGATTTAACCCATCCCAAGTTATACATATCATCAGAACAGTCAAGGCAATGCCTGCTTGTATAGCAACACAGTACCACCCTCCGGGGAAGGAGGTACCCCGGACCCCATGCAACAACTTAAGTCCCCCTATTTAGTACCCTATACACACCTGTGCACTAGAGGAATACCTTAGTGAAATCTTTCCATGGATCCCTTAAGTGGTCGCCTCATCAGTGGCATCATCATTCACTGGTATTAGGTAACATTGCAGTGGGGCCCAGATATCCCTGGGACGTGAGGCGAGTGGCAACAATTCGGAGTATGTATTTAACTGTTCCTGGCAATAAGTAAGGTCATGAATCCAATACTTGAATTTGGGGGCTCTGCCCCTGCCCCAATGACACGCAACCCTCCTTTTGGCCACCAAGAGGGCTAGAGCGATAAATTTGCGGTGTGCCGCCTGTAGGGGCTCCATGTATCCCAAAAGAGCTAGAATAGGGGAGGGGTCTAACTCAACATGGATCATTTTGGACAATGCTGCAAGTACCTGGCTCCAGTAACGTCGGACCTCATCGCACCCCCAAGCTAGGTGCAGAAAATCAGCCCCTGGGGCTTGGCATCTGTCACAGTTGTCAGTAGCATGGAGTTGAAATCTACACATTCGTACAGGGGTGTAGTACAGTCGGTGTAAAAATTTGTAATGTATAATTCTATATCTACTGCTAGCAGAAATGCGCTCCATTTGCTGGAGACAGAATTCCCATTGCCTGTCCGTAAGTGGTGCCTCTAAGTCCTGGTCCCAACGCAGTCTAGCTGCCAATGGTAGGTAATCAATTTGTGTGTGTGCTGATCTATATATTGTCGATACCAGTTTACAAGGGGTGTCATTTTGCAGTAGAAGTTGCAGAGGGGCGAACGTCGGAGGCTCCTGCGGAAAGTCAAGTGTAAGGGCTTTCAGACCTTGGCGCAGCCTAATGTATAGGAATACATCCAGCGGAGTCGGCTGTATGCCTTCATACAAGTTCTCCATAGAGCGAAATGTTCCATTGTGGTACAAATCTCCCCATGTTGTAACTCGTATACTATGGATCAGCCTGTGAAATACCGCCTCTTGTAATAGGGGCATACGGGGGTGATAAGCCAGAGGTAATAGAGGCGCATAGAGTATTTCCGTCTTCAACTTAATGGCAAGACGGGACCACGCAGTTACTGTGCTCGTCACTGTCGTGGGTGTCTTATCCCTGCCTGGAACCAAGGTGTATAATGCACCCTCTATGGGGATAGGATGGGCCAGCCAGTGCTCCGCAGCTAGTTGAGGCATGTATCTAGGCTGATGCACCCAAAAATATGCATAGTGAGCTTGGGCTGCCTGGTAATACAATTCGAAGACTGGAACGTCAAACCCGCCCTGATTATAGGGCCTAGTCAAGGTGTCCCATTTCAGCCGAGGTGACTTCCCGCCCCAGACAAGTCTGATGAGTTCTGTCCGAAGTTGCTGAAAGAAATACCTGGCAGGGTAAAAAGGGATATTCAAAAATAGGTATAATAATTGGGGGAGGATCACCATCTTAATTAAGGACGTCCTACCAGCCATAGAAAGGGGCAGCGTGATCCACCTCGTAACATTATCAGTAATGCGAGTCATCGTAGTGCCATAGTTGGCTCTAAGAAATTCATCTCTGTCCTTCTCTATATTGATACCCAAATACTTAAAATCACCCTCGCACCAAGTGGCAGTGGATGCCGTGAGTGGAAATATGCAAGATTTACCCCAATTGATCTGAACTCCAGAGAGCCTACCAAACCGTATAAACTCTCTGAGAATGGGGTTCAAATTCTCGCTCGGGTCGCGCACATACAAAGTGATGTCATCTGCATACATTGATATTAGTATCTGCCTCTGAAAGCAATGCAGCGCACTGTCTCTATGATGTTGCCGCAGTTTGGCAGCCAGGGGTTCTGTTGCTATAGCAAATAAAAGTGGCGACAGTGGACACCCTTGCCTAGTTCCCCTAGAAAGGGGGAATTCTGAGGAAAGTTTGCCATTAATCAATACGCGAGCTACAGGACGTTCATACAGGAGCTGTATCTGTATATGAATATTGCTGGAAAGCCCATTCTCTCCAGGACCCGGAACACATAGTCCCACTCCAGAGAGTCAAAGGCTTTAGTGGCGTCAAGGAAGACGGCAGCCATCGGCTGGTCATCGTGTACCGAGTTGAGGACAGAGAAAAAGGTACGTAAATTATGCGATGTTGCTCTGCCAGGTACGAAACCGGACTGGTCTGGTAATATCAGGTTAGGGAGCAAGAGGCTGATGCGAGTGGCGAGTATTTTAACATCGCAGTTCAGCAGGGAAAGTGGCCGGTAAGAATCGCATTTGTTCGCCGGTTTCCCGGGTTTAAGAAGCGATGTAATAAGTGCCACTCGCATAGAGGGCGGCAAGTGGCCCACCTCCAGGGCGTCCTCATAGACTTCCCACAGTACCGGGGCCATAAAATCTATGTATGTCTTATAAAATTCTATCGGGATCCCGTCTAGTCCTGTGGCCTTCCCCGACTGCATGCTCATGATTGCATCACGCACCTCGTCCAACTCGAAAGGGGCACTTAAAAACGCCCTCTGCGCATCACTGAGCCAACCAAGGGAAACATCGGCCAGATAATCCTGTAAGTGGAGGTCACCTGCTCTAGTGGAAGTTTATAGCAAGCTGTAGTGTTTCACAAATGAATTGAGGATGTGTGTGGTGTCTATCAGCACTTCCCCCTCCGGGTTTTTGAGTTCTAGAATAACATTAGATGTCCTTGCCAGTTTAATTGTTGCAGCCAGGGCCTTTCCTGGTCTCTCGCCCTCGCCATAGCGACGAGCAGTCCAGTATTTGCCCCTAAATTTTGTTTCCCTAGCGGCTTCATCTGCGTAGTCAGAGATTTTCTCACGTATGTTCGAGAGGGTAGCATAGTCCTGCCCTGTAGCCAATGACGCTTCGAGGCGCTTGAGGTCAGCCTCCAGTGACGTCAATCGTGTCATGATGCTCCTCAAAACTCCGGACCCCTTAGCAATACAGAACCCTCTTAAAGTCACCTTAAATGCGTCCCAGATCGTTTCCACGTCATTAACCGAATCCTTATTCCTCTTAAAAAAATCTAGGCATTCACTGCGTAGTTCTTCCTGAAAGGCCGCGTCGAGAAACATCGTAGATTGCATTCGCCAAACAGTTGTGGGAGGGCCTAAGTTTGACGAGCGTAAGGTGATTTTTACGGGGGAGTGATCAGAATACGTTCTGGGGAGATGCTGTGATCTAACAAGTGAGGTATAAAGTTGAGGTGTCAGAAAGATATAATCAAGCCTCGCCCATGATCGTGCTTGTGCCGTGAAGTGTGTACCTTCCCGCAAGTCAGCATGCAAGTGTCTCCAGGATTCTACCAGATTGTGATCTGTTAGTGCCAAACGCAGTGCCAAACGCAGTGCCGCCCTTGCCCTCGTTTAATGGTGAGGGGATGGGTGTGACCGATCCATTGTCGGGTCTAGAGTAGGGTTGAAGTCACCCCCCCAAATGAGATGTTGCGGACCCGTTCCTACAACCGCCGCCCATAGTTCCGTGAAGAACTGGGGATCATCAATGTTGGGGCCATAGCAGCATACCAATGTTACTGCAATGTGTCCTAATCTACCCCACATCATACAGTATCGCCCCTGGGTGTCTGTCTTGGTGCCAACCATAGCAAAGGGCGTACCTCTCTTTACAAGGATCGCTGTACCTCTAGCATATGTTGAGAAGGACGAGAACACTGTGTGAATCGCCCATTTGTTGGCAAATGCATGGGAAGTCTGCACCCTAAAGTGGGTTTCTAGGAGAAAGGCTATGTGCACAGAGTGGCGGTCCAAGTATGACAAAATCTGATGCCTTTTCCTAGGGTCTCCCAAGCCTCTCACATTCCATGTTATTACATTTAAATCAGTGTCCCCCATAAGCAATGCAATGTCTCATCATAAAGCAACTTATGCAGTACAAGCCAATGAGCAAACATTCCGGCCCCTAATGGAACATACATGCTAGCACAGTTTCGTGGATCGATGCTTGTGTGTACAAAATGCTTTGCGAGAATACATTCCCACAGAATACTTTCACGAAATCCTATCGGATCCAGGTGTAGCAACTCTCTGATAGTCATTACGTTCAACTTCGTACTACAATTCGTAAACAACCACTCCCTCCCGTCCCGCCCCTTGAACAACCCCAGCATACTAAAGGAAAAAGGCCCAGTTGCCTTACCAAATGTCACTGCAAGCGGTCCTACCCCACACAATGCAGAGTTTGTACCAGTGCCGTCAGGAATAAACATAATAATTGAAGCCTGAGAATTCGGCATCACAACCGCACTGGTTAACAGGTAACATTTCCTAGTTTGGGACCATTCGTACTCACGCATTCCCGTCTGCAATACTGTAAGAACACTTCTGGGAGCATAAAGCTGCAAGTCATGCATTTCGATCATTTCCCCACCCACCTCCCACTGAAGCAACCCCAACTTGCCAGAATCCCCATCCCACCCTCCACCCCAAACAGTTAGTAACCACCCCAACAACTGCAATGCAGTCAACATGTCCAAAGGGGTACACCCTAAGGGGGTCATCTAGGGAGACACATAGCCACCACCTACACCTTGCCCTTCGACCTATGCAGCCGCAAGTGGCCACAATCAAGGGAAGGGGGTGGTGCCTGAAATACATTACCACCAACAGTTCAATACCCGTCCATGGTATACTCGATCAGCAGCGGCGTTCATTCTCAATTGAAGTTATCCTATTGGCCCCCCCGCTAGTGCCAGCGGGTCATAAATGCACTTCCTCAATCGGACCCCCCGCCTAGCCATCTCCATTCATCGAGTGTGCTTCGCCTTGCTCTTCATCGTAGTTTCTTCCATTTCCAGAACGCGCATGTCGTAGAGTTTTAAAAAAAATCCTGCACTTGTTGCGGATTTGTGAAGAAGTGCTGCTTTGCTTGGTGGGTCACCCTGAGCTTGGCTGGGTACAGCAGCGCGTAGTCGATTTGTAGTGCCCTGAGTTTCCTCTTGACATCAAGGAATTTGCGTCGCTGTTCCTGCACAACGGGCGTGAAGTCCGGGTAAATGGAAAAGTTGACACCATCACACGACAGATTTTGGTTAGTGCGTGCTGCCCTCAAGGCCGTATCTCGGTCTCGGTAGTTAAAAAGCCGCGCAATGATTGGTCTTGGTGGGGCTCCAGGCTTGGGCTGAGGGCCAAGCGATCTATGCGCTCTTTCAACGATGAATTGCTTGGAAAACGCATCGGGACCAACCGCCGTAAGAAGTATCCTCTCCACGTACTCTTCCATTCGCCCTGTGTTGGTGGATTCAGGCACGCCTATGACGAGAATGTTGTTGCGGCGGCTTCGCGCTTCCAACTCCTCATTTTTGGCAGCAATAACCCTGAGGACATTGTCCATTCTTGAAAGCTGCGCGGTATGGGAGGTCGTGGTGTCGTCATTATCAGATATTCTTCTTTCCGTTTCCGTGATGCGCTCTTCATGGACGTCAATCTTCTGTGCAATAGCGTCCATTCTTGATGGGATCCGGTCGACCTTGTCCACTATCGTGGCAAATCCCTGTCTCATCTCCTGCATCAATTGCTGTATGTCTGCTGGAGGGGAGCTAGAACTTGCTCCTGAGTTCACTGGACTGTGGTCACCCCCGCGTCCGGCACATTTCGCAGCCCTTTTTTGGAAGCAGCGGAGTCGAACGATAGCTTAGATTGACGGTTATCGGGTTTCCCCATAGTGGATAGTTGTAATATCCTGCGATGGGCGCTGAGGTTCGCAGATCAGGGTTTTCCCTGGAGAGGTCAGAGGCAGGCACGTATGAGCACAGTGCAGATCAACAGGGTGTACCCCCCACTGGTGCACAAATCCAAGCTGGTGATACCATATGTGGCGTGCAGGCGGGAAGGGAGGCGAATCACACCTTGTGTAGTGAAGTTAGCTCAGTCTCATATAGCCCCGTGGGGTTCAAAGCCAAACCAGGGGGCGGCAACAGTTCGATGGGCAATGAGACCTCTGAAGTGATAGGCCTCGGCTCAAGACGACAACTGGGGTCCAAACGTAGGGCTATATGTTCAGGTCAGTGATTCAGTCGAGATCCGTCTGAAGGAAACAGAATTCCCAACCATCAATGCCAGCGATTGACTCTCACCGCCCTGTGGTATCTGATATCCAGCACGGTTCCAGCGGGACAACAAGTACGTCGATGTGGCGTGACAGCCAGGTAGCTCTCAACCCACTGAGACAACCAAGTCCGGCAGAAGCACCCCGCTGGAAGCGCTTCGAAGCCAGCCAGGGCTATTACTTTATTCGACGCTGCTAAGGCTGCAGGGGGCGACATGGCTATGATTTTATTGGATGCCGAGAAGGCGTTTGACCGGGTTGCCTGGAGCTTTATGTGGGAGGTATTGGAGAAAAGGGGCTTCGGATAAAACTGCAGGAAAGGTATTAAGGCTATGTATACGAACCCAGTGGCCAGAATTACCACTATGGGGCTTCAATCCGAATAGATAATGATTAGAAGGGGTACACGTCAGGGTTGCCCGTGCTCACCCATTTTATTTGCACTATATATAGATCCTTTGATTAGGGAAATTATGGCGTCAGAGAAAATTTCTCCTATCATATCTCATGGTCATACTACTAAGATTTTAGCGTATGCTGATGATTTGGCAATTGTTACAAATAAGCCGGATACAGCAATACAAGAATTAAATAACCTGGCTCAGCAATTTGGGATATATTCAGGATACAAACTTAATTCTGATAAAACTATAATAATTTGTACAAAGAACATTCCGAAAAGAGATCAAAGATATGTTGACGATGCAACTTATTTAGGAGTCAAAATTAATGCTGACGTGGGTAAAATAATTCAGGATAATTATGTGCCAGTATTAGCGGCGATTGAGAAAGATTTAAGGAGGATCGACGTTTTACATCTCTCCCTGATTGGGCGTGTTAATGTACTCAAAATGAAAATGTTCCCTAAATTGCTGTATTTATTTCGTGCTATCCCCTTGTTAATTGATGAATCCCTCATGAAAAAAATGGAATCAGTTTTCTCACAGTTTCTCTGGCAATATGGGAAAGTAAGAAGGTCATTAGATAAATTGTCACTACCAATAGAAAGAGGAGGGCTAGCAGCTCCCAATCTAAGGCTATATCATTGGGTATGCTTACTGTTACATATGAAACACCTACTATGCTTCAATATCTCTGATGATTCCCCTAGGGTCCCTACAATTTATGAATTAATATTAGGTGAAAAAGCTAACGGAGTTATAACCCGGGAAGTAAGTGTTCAATTTTATAAGAGAAGCAAAAGTAAGGTGATGCTTGGTGCGTGGGGGGTCTGGAAGCTAATGTTGAAATTTCTAAAAATCCCCAAGATCAATGGAATCACAGACTTGTGGGATTCATCCCCATTCTTACATCTGGGACAGAATAGAAACAGCGTTCTCTGGAAAAGGTTGGGCATTCGCTATCTGGGGGATGTTATGAATAAGGATGAGATGTTGGGATTTGTGACCTTACAACAAAGATACGGTATCCCAGCGAACCACTGGATGTTGTATAACCAGATAGTGCAATCAGTGAAATCAATAAGACCCAGGATGTATATTCAGGAGACTAACCCGATTGTGCAGTATATAAGGAATGGGGGTAGGAAGATTAAAATAGGATACAGTTTTCTATTACAGGCCATGGTAGAGGATGTTGTACATGTGGAAAATGCGTGGGGTCGTAAAATTGGGGACCCAAATGTAGATGTGGACTATGCACTGGCACTCAACAAGAAAATTCTAAGAGCAACTAATCTAAAAGCTCAACATTATAAGATGATCTTTAATATATACTACACACCCGCGAAATTGTTTAAATGGGGTAAAAGGGATACGGACAGATGTCCAAGATGTGATCAAGGCCCAGCAGATTTAATTCATATGTTTTATTCGTGTACAAATCTGAAACCGGTTCTAACTGAAATGGAGAAGTTTTTATCGGGGCTGCTAGAGGACCACATTACTCTATCCCCAACGACGGTTTTAATTGGCAGGGATGAAAACCTTAAAATAACAAAGGAGGCGGAAGCTCTTGTGTTCTTGTGTGTTGCAGTATTAAGAATCTTAATAGCGGCAGCCTGGAAAGATCCGATAGCACCCTCATTCCAGATATGGTTAACTAGACTGCTTGGGATTCATAATATTGAGGATTGTTTATATAATTTTAAGGGACAAAAAAAAAAAGAATTTGGGAAAAAAATTTGGGCACCCCTTAATAAATGGAGGGAAACAAGAAGATAAATTGTTGATTCCAAATCGGCGTCTAAAATCCGTTTTAGATAAGGGGTGGTCACTGCCTTTTGCAAGATCAGAGGTACTTTATCAGTATGTGAACGTGTGTAAATAAGAAGTAAGTGTTTAGACTGTAATGGACCTTTTAAAACCTCAGTGTATATTTATCTCTTTTATCCAGCTGATAACCTAAATGTATGTATGGTTTTTTTTTTTTTGTTTTTTTTTTTTTGTTTTTTTTGTTTTTTTTGTTGTTTTTTTTTGTTTTTTTTTTTTTTTTCTCTTCCTTTTGTATTCTAATCCATCTCAATAAGGGGAGAGGAGAAGGAGGGGAAAAAAAAAAAAAAGAAAAACTGGAGAGAAACTAGATGATGAAGAACTTAAAGATTCACTTATGAGAGTGAAAGTACCCCCTTATGTAATATTGATTGCAATAATTTTGGCTTTTTTGATTCCTACGATTCCTACGATTGTACTTATAAAATGTCTTTTGTACTTTTTTAAACCTGATTTTATCCTGTTAAATTATGAATTTGTGTAATACCCGGAACCATCTCAATAAAAATATTTTTTAAAAAAAGGAAGCGCTTCGAAGTGGGAGCCAACCGAGCAACGAAGTGTTATGAGGAGAAGCGCACGCGCCCTGGTAGTATATAAAGATCACTGTCCTGACAGTGTGTTTTCTCCTGGTCGCAGTCTGTAGTTACTGGGCCCAGAATCGCAGTGCAAAATCACAGTGTAGGCAATGTATAGTTTGCTGTCCACCTTCGTGCCTAGGTCCTGGTTCCTATCAGTGCTGTGCTCATTCACTATGCCCCTTGTGCAAACCGTGCCAAACTCGAGCACCTGTCGACTCTCCTCACCGCACACGGTCGTGTCTTCAGGTATGCTGTCAATTGACCTCCCGCTGGGCGTAGGTATCGCCGGCAGCCTAAAACAGCGTAATGCGACCCAGCGCAGTTCCCTTCCTATGCGGGCCGAGTCCAAGTCTTCTGTCCCGGCTCAACCGCGATCACAGGCTGCAAGCGGATGCGGGTCGGGCAATGGAGTTCCACGCTTCTCCCAGGTCAGTTAGTGCAACCAGGCGCGGTTCGCACTCGCAGATGCCGTTAGCAGGGGGGGGGGGAGCTGCGGTCTTTCACAACGGCCGCCACTAGTTTCCAATCAGCGGCCTCCCCAGCCCGGGACGTTCCCCCTTAGATCTCCTGTCTTACCGGTCCGCCGCACTTCATACTTCGCACCGCAATGCTCCAATCGAGTCGCCTCTTCACCCCTACACGACGTCCAGGAGCTTGGCGTTGGCTGTGCACATCCCAGTGCCGGTGTCTCACAGATCCTCTCGGCACAGCGACGAGGTATCTCGGGGGTATGCCAGCACCTTATCTGCTGAGGCCTGCACGCCTCGTGGTCCGCCTCGGCCTCACGTAGTCACAGGCCCCGGGCAGCGCGAACAGGCCGGCTCCAGTCCAGCTCTCGGTCCCACACTCCCAAGGCTGTATCTTCACGGCGGAATATCAGATCTCTCCCAAACTTTCACCGAGTCTGCAGATCGGCATATCCTGCAATCTTGCAGTGTTTTCACAGAGTTTGGCATTGGTGGTAAAAGATCATGAAAGGATCAATGGTACAGGCAGCAGGAGCCTCACTATAGTGCGGCCATTCTGCGTGTGCGCCCCCTAGCGCCTCTAGTAATTTTTATGTCTACGCTATCCAGCGCTTTCCCTACTGTTGCACTCTTTGGAGTGGGAATAGTGATTGTTACCCCTACGCTTTCCAACGCTTTCCCTACTGTTGCACTCACTGGAATGGGAATAGTCATTTTTACCCCTACGCTATCCAACGCTTTCCCTACTGTTGCACTCTCTGGAGTGGGAATAGTAATTTTTACCCCTACGCTATCCAACGCTTTCCCTACTGTTGCACTCACTGGAGTAGGAATAGTAATTTTTACCCCTACGCTATCCAAAGATTTCCCTACTCTTGCACTCTCTGGAGTGGGAATAGTAATTTTTACCCCTACGCTATCCAACGCTTTCCCTACTGTTGCACTCACTGGAGTGGTAATAGTAAATTTAACCCTCTCGCTATCCTACGGTAAAAATATTGTATATGTTTTGTTAATAATATGTATATATATATGTATGTATTAAAAAGTATTCTTTTTTTAAGTTACATTAATTGTTTATTCATTTTAAGTTTATTTAAGTATTTTAATTATGTTTAAATTAATTATATTTATTATTATATTAATTTTAAATTACTTTTAGGACATTTAAAAAATTCGATATTTTGACTGTCTATATTTTTTACAATCGATATTTTGGAGTCGATATTTTTGTACTTACCTGTTTGTAGATAGGAAGTCGATATTCTGGCTTTCTATATTTTCTCCACGATATTTTGGCAGGTCGATATTTTGCTCCTCGATATTCTCTCAGTGATCCAATTAGAGCTTCTTTCCTCTTCTTTGGAGGTTCTTCAGGAATGAAATATTCCTCTGAAGAATGGCTGGAAGATGAGTACATTGCTGTTATTATGGTAAACTTTGTTCTATTTGACAAGATTCTCAGAAGAGATGCTTCTTCTTAGAAAGTCAAAGTAGAATGATTATAATGGGATGAAAGTTTCAACAGTTGTAATAGGAAGTGTTATGAACCAATCAAATATCTTCTTTTAAATGACGTTCCACCGCAATTTGTATATTTACTTTTAAAAGTAATATAGGATTATTGAAACTTAAAAAAAATGATTTCATAATTATCCTAGATAATGTCTTCTGTTAGTATGTTGATTAAATACATAAATATATGTTTTCAAACAATTAAAAACATTTGCGCCTTTTGAGTATGGGGCGCCGTACATGACGGAAGCTTTGATGCGATGCGTAACGTGAAAGCGTATTTTTAGCGTATGCTGAGAATGATTAGCAGTACAAACTATGGTGCGATCACTCTCTCACTGTCAAATCAGAGCACAGGGCATGCTATGAGACTGGTTAGAAGTGGTCATCTGATTCAGCTGTGTGGCTTATCCACGGTATCATAACGTTACTTTTTAACCTGTTTAAGTTTGACGTTTGCATGAAATACTATGCTATAGGCAGATATGGATCTTTAGCCAGCGCTTATCTCCATGAAGCTTGGTTATTACCATTTACATATAGGTGCCTGAGGGAGGGAAAAAAAGTCTATCTGAATGGCGAGGATTGCACAATAGCACCAGATCACTCCTTAATTTGTAGACACATACAATTGCATGGCTCTTGTAATGAGGATGCGCCTAGTTTGGACTGAGTTTTGAAAGGCACTTCGACACCTTCTATCATACCAACGTTCAGTGTACTGGAAACTGGAGTTATTTACTTCGAAATAATGCAGGTTATTGTGCGATGTTAGCAGGCATCGCTTACATGATTACGGTAACTGAGCGCGTGGTTTGCTATAAAAAAGTTGTGTTTACTCCTCTGCATGGGAAGCTGGATGTTTCCATCTGGCCGTCGATTCCGACCTTGATTTTTTCATTCCATTTTTGGGATGTATTAGGATCAGACACCTTATTTATTGAAGAATGAATTCTGAGATAAGGATCATTCCCTAATCTGCTGCTAGGATATCCATACAGAGTCCAAAAAAGTGTTGAGACGAACTTTGTTCTGCTAAAAGGTCCTGAGGAAGGTGGTTCTAAACCCACCGAAACGCGTCGACCTAGCGCAACAGCTCACAGTTTCACCCGAGCCAGCCGGTGAAATCCAAACCACAAGTTTGCTCGATTTAGAGAGGCCCCAGAGGTAAGTTGAAATATCGTGTTTATTAGGAGCAGGTTACAGTGTGATGAAAAGGTGACTCCCTTTTCATCACTCTGTAACCTGCTCCTAATAAACACGATATTTCAACTTACCTCTGGGGCCTCTCTAAATCGAGCAAACTTGTGGTTTGGATTTCACCGGCTGGCTCGGTTCAGAGAGGGGCCCAACCATGACCCTGTGGGCCTTGGCTGCGTCTTGGGAAGCAGCCGCTGAAGGGCAGGAAGTTCGTGGGGAGAGGCGACACATTGCGGAGTGGTGTTAATCGATGCCTTCCCAAGCCCACTGAGGTTTTACTTTTTGGATCCATTTCGCTGCATTGTTCCTTCTCACTGAAGCTGTCACCCTTGAACTACAGCTACCAGAAGGCTCTGGGTGTGCCAACGCCCATAACCACGAGGTAGCCGTTACAAAAGACATTCAATTTGCAGCAGCGAACCATATTTGCCTATGAGGAAGTGCGCTTAGTGCACAAAACGCGTCAGGCATGCTGAATGAACATGGTGAAGACTCCCTTTTCATCACTCTGTAACCTGCTCCTAATAAACACGATATTTCAACTTACCTGTGGGGCCTCTCTAAATCGAGCAAACTTGTGGTTTGGATATATATATATATATATATATATATATATATATATTTCCCACAATTGCAGGTATCCCAAGCGCACTGAAAAAACCATAGGTTTATGTTATAGTTAGGAATTAGCATTTAAAAAACCTTGCAAATTCATTGAAAAAACCATAGGTTTCACACATGTTATAGTTAGGAATTAGCATTTAAAAAACCTTTATATTTTTGAATGTGTGTATCAAGGGTCATATTAGGGTGAGAAGAAGTCTGCCACTCTATCACAAGGATGATGTCATCAGTGATGTCATCACTGATGTCATTGACCATGTCATGAGTGATGTAATATGTGACGTCATCAGCAGTGCATTGCGGGCGTGCGAGTTATAGTTAGCTGAACTAACTATAACGGGGGAATTTAAATGGTTTTGTATGAGTGAAATGTCCAGCTAACTATAACATGTGAAACCTATGGGTTTTTTCAGTGAATATATATATATATATATATATATATATATATATATATATATATATATATATATATATATATATATACATATATATATATATATCGCCCCACTCCTTCAATTTTGCATAAAGAAGATACCGCACAGCCGGGGTGATTTCAACACATTTATTTCATGACCTCACAACAGACGCGTTTCGGCGGAAGTGCCTTTTTCAATGTTACCGGCACATCGGAAACTCCATGTTTTTCAACAGTCTTGCAACAATAAAAATAAGGAAAGGACCAACGCTCACTAACTAATGTGAGCGCCATTTTGTAATGGATCAATCCCGCATGTATATACATGTTAACACTTCATAGGAAAACATGTAATTATCCGCATAATAATAATTCAATCAATATTGTACACACAAATGCCTCATGCTTGCATCAGTATTTCATTATAATTAAAACACATGAGGTACCAATGCTAAATAACCACCTTTGACGGTCGCATTGCATCTGTCAAATTCTATGAAGCCGTGGATATATATAAACAACAGGTTCCCAAAGGAAATTGAAACGCACACCACAGCAGCTGTTCTGAAGAACTTTTATTTGGAGGATGACTTCAACTTGTGGGCACAGTACTTTCCTCGCCGACCATTTTCGTAGTCTCCTGCTCCTTCTTCGCAGGTGGTTACTGAAACGCTGCAGGTTCAAAGCCTCACTCGGCATGCCATTGAACCTTTAGTCTGATTGGGCATTTCTAATAGGTATAATTTGACTCCCTCTGGTGGGTTACATGCTGGATTTTTGGTGCGCTATGTTTTTACCCTCTGGTGAGTGCTGAATCTTTCCGGCAATAATGATCCAATAAAACCCTCTGGTGGGCTCCGAGCCAGCAATGTTGAGTCAATGCTGTTGTGCTGCTCGCGGGCCGACAATCCACACCCCAGCAGTCTCGTCGTGTTATCTTGGACGGAAGTGCAATTCCTCGTGGCTATGTGGCCGCGATAATTATAAACAACAGGTTCCCAAAGGAAATTGGAACGCACACCACAGCAGCTGTTCTGAAGAACTTTTATTTGGAGGATGACTTCAACTTGTGGGCACAGTATGATGCAGCACCCACCAGATGGTAAAAACATAGCGCACTACAAAATCCAGCATGCAACCCACCAGAGGTAGTCAAATGATACCTATTAGAAATGCCCAATCAGGCTGTTGAAAATTAGTACGTTTTGGTGAACATTATCTGCGCCATCTTGCCTCTTCCCCTGATGCCACACTTTTGTCGTGCGCGCCCGCCATTTTTTTAAGATGCCCCGATCAGAACGAACCCTTTTGCATGCTGCTGGCCCCTGACGTAGCCCTTCGCCTTCACTAAGCCTGCACGCTGACCACCCCCTGCTTGCACCTGCCTTGAGTCATAAACCCCTCTTCGGCGCTGCTCTGCCCCAGGCCCTCATCCTGTTCCCAGCGCGACACCTCCCTGCTTCCCTTTCATGATCTCCGGCCCTTAGATGAAAACCCCCTTTTTCCCTGTGTGCCCGTTTTGTCTTCCCCGTTCCCAGGCCGACACCCAGCTCTGCCGATACCATTCCTTGCCCCTCCCCGTACAATAGAAAGTTTCCCCCATCAAAGGATCCCCGGGTTGATCAAAGCCCCCACTCCATGAGATCCGATCCAACCCCCCACATTCTGTGAATCGGCGGAATATCCAGCTGCGTGATACTCATCGCCTGTTGTGACTAGGGTGGGGACTTCAACTGTAAATGTGTGTGGGAACGGGCCCAAAGGGGATTTCCGGGAATGTCTTTTCCATACATCAAAGCTTTTAACATGAATGTGTAATCTACAATAAAGTCGTAAAACAGTGTATAAGAGGCCAGGCCTCAGAAATGTATCTAGAGCACCTCAGAACGATACCTTCTGTCCGTTTCGTTGTGTTCTCCTCCGGAGAGAATAAAAACCTTGTTTCCTGCTTTCCAGTCTCCAGCGCCTGCCTCTTCATTGATTAAATAACTAGAGGGTCACAGAGGCAATACCGCCGGGCAAATATCGATTGTCCCCGACCCGACTCAGGTTTTAACAATTGGCGTCCCAAGCGTGGGGCCCATCAGCGACTCGTGGATCCAGTGGGAGAGGTCCCGACGACAAAGTGAACGACTGCAACGATCGGGAGAGCTCTTGCCCAATAGACCCTCGTCTGGCAGCCGATCATCCGAACTTCACTAGTTCCGAACAGACCTCTCTCGAGTGATCTACGGTCCTGACTGGGGACCATCAGGAGTGCCGTGAGAAATACGAGAAAAAGAGGACGATCGGGCGCTGGATTCGGAAGACAAGAAACTGTCCGCATGGTCCGGGTAAGGTCGTGTAATCACGACAAATTGCGAAATGATTGCTTGATTGTTTGATTATTTAAAAATACTAGTATTGCTCTTTATTTATTTGGAGATTCACTGTCTACAAACGGAGAAACAACGGGCTCTCTCTTTGCAAGCAGTGGAGGATAGGTAGGGCAGCAGCCGTGCTTATTTTTTCTCCCCCACTCAATAATTACTTGAAACTGAACTGTTGTTCGCAAAACTATTGTTTCCTGGAGATTCCCTGTCTGCAAACAGGGAAGAGACCACCCTTTTTGCAGATAGTGAAAAGGGTAGGTAACGCAGATCTTTGCGGACCTACTCATTCTCCCCATTGTTATTTATTGGTCTTTTTGTTATTTTTGATCCATGAGGTATTCACTGCCTGCAAACAACGTTGAATAGAAATATTCTGTCCAGTCTTTGCACCTAGTGATAAGATAGGCAGTGCTGACTTTTTAGTCCCTCGTTACGAGCCGTCATGTCTGTCTTCTCCCCACTGATTAATAGCCTGTTTAGCCCGGACCGTGTATTAGAGGTGGACCATATAGCTCCACTAGAAGGCACCCCTAATAAGGACATGTTCATAAACTATGGATTAGTCACCATAGCCTATAATAAATTGTGGCACAGGTATACCGAAGAGAGTCAAGACAAACAGTGGCCACTGGCAGGATCCTTTGACCTTGATAAAATAGAAACGTTAGAAATAGCCCTTCGAAATAATAAGACAACGCCAATTATGCTCGACAGTCTCGGTATGTGGCGCAGAGAGGCTATGCAACGACAGAGAAAAGACGAGGACAAACCAAGTAGAGAAATATACCGACAGGACAACCCCAGGACATCGCTACCCACAACTTATCCCCCGACACTATGCAAAAGACGACCAGACTTAGGGCCAGACCAATGCGCTTTTTGTAGGTATGTCGGACACTGGAAAGCCCAATGCCCGACTCTACTGAGCGTGAGTAAAGGCAAAGGGCCGACAGGAACGACAGACCGGCAGTACGAGAAAAAGCGCGAGACAAAAAAGAACCCAACTTACATAGACAGACCAGACAGAACCACCACGTTTGATTATGCCCGATGGCACAGATTTCGCCAGGACAATTTCAGCGGCATGCTCAAGTTCTCCTAGGTCGGGCAACGTCAAGACGGGAACCCAGCCTCGTTTCAAATTCACAGACGGAAAGAGATAATTATAACCAATAACTGTTTTATATTCGTCTTGGGTCTTTGTATGTCGTGCTTGTACTGTCCCCCGTCTGAGTTTGTGTGTATGTAATGTACAAATCTGCGTCATCCCTCTACACGTGTTTCCGTGTTACTCAACCTCTGTTAGCAGAAACTTAGCATAAAAGCAACCTGGAAAGAAAGAAATGGTAAAACAAAATCCGTAGACCATTAATGAACTTGAACTTTTAATTTAGCACAACAAACAAGGAATAATAACGATAAACTGTAGAAAATGAAAGTCAAACAGAGCATTCGCCCCCCCCCCCCATTCTGGAACCTTCCAAAGTAGGGCAGGGTTACGGCTACGCCCAACCAACGGCAACCCATATAAGGCGGGCCCGGCCGCCAACTCTTGGTCAGGAAATCTTAACGTATGGGGGAGCCGGAGGAGAGGCAGGAGCCAGCAGCCGGGGCAGTTGTAGGTAGTCCCGCCACATGTCTCCTCGGCCAGCCGCAACGGGCCTGGATAGACTTAAGTAGTCCCGCCACATGTCCAGAGAAGAACGAGGCACCTCTTCCTTTTCTCTTCCGTAACAGCCGCAGCAACTCTGGACGGCGGGATGTCCTGCACGTACCTCCACAACAATTTGTCCAAGTTGGGCTGGGAGGGAGAGGCGACGCGGACGAGCCTCTCCCACCTCCACCGATAGGAGGTCTCCCAGCCCCCGGCCCGACGCCGAACACCCCCAGTCAGGCGATGGTGCCAATACTTCCACAGCACCGAACACACCATGGTGGCACCCCAGTACTTGCGCAGCACCGAACGTGCAATGGTGGCCATATTTTCGAAACACCGAACCTGCAATGACTGCACTGATACTCGTGCCGCGCCGAATGCGCGCCACAGGTGGCCATACTCCCACAGCACTGAGCACAGGACTTGGGGAACACCGGATGTGGAGAGACCTTCATGCGGGGCGATGAAAAGGAGCGGCATGGAGTGCACCGGGAGAAGGAGACGATGCGAACGAGTCTCCCTCGCCCCCCCCCCAGGTGGGGGCATCACAGCTGCACCCCAGCTGAACGTCCCGCTTTCACACAACAGGGACCTCTTCCTTTCACTCCGAAGGATCTCTCCCACTCTTGCAAACTCGACGAGAGTGGCCCCTGTAGGGCCTCAAAATGGCGTCTGGGTCCGCTGGAAGGCGGGCCCCGGCCACTAGAGTAACTCTGACCAGCAATATAACTCGAACATTTGCCCCCTGGAGCACGAGCCCCCATCTCCGACAGCATCTCCGCAGCCTTGAAGATCCTACAAAGGTCCCCGGCGGAACCTTCGGCCTTTGCAGGCTTCCGGTAAGGGACGGCTGCCTTGATCGCCAACGAAACAAACATGACATTGCCACTCCTTCTGTTAGCATGAATTCTAGAACTGCCGAAAAGGACTCTGGTCCAAACTGCCAGTAATGGGAAACATTTCCCCCCGATGCTGCTTCCGGACTGAGCCGGCCCCGCCCAAAATGGCGCTGGTATCAATCGGAACTTACGAACACCTCGTGGTGTTCCTTCGCACTAATATAAACTTGATGTTCTGAGATTTTATATGATCCATTGTACACTTGGCTAGAAAAGACAAGGAGAACTCACTCGACGAACAGTATGAAAGGATCCCCGTTACAAATGTTGATTACAAATGTACAATGTATTATATTTTTATAACTGATGTAAACCTCATTTACGACGCACACGTACGGTATGCATATAGGAAATCTGATTACCACTATTATGATTATGCTTCTAAATTATGAAAATAAATGCCCCCGAACCCCCAGCCAATTAATAGACGTTTTAGTCTCTTACAAATGAATGAGTAAAACTTTCCGATGTTTTTATTGCTGCAAACGACACCCCCCACTGTACGCACTTTAGCCATTGCCACGACCAGCCAAATACGACCGCACCCTCATAATCCTCATGCTGAAATGATTTTGCAAAATAAAGTTTTTGAAACTATGGACGGGTAGTGCATGCTTTATTTTAAAAATGTGGGATCGGTGGGAAAGTTCTTTTCTGTGCACCCTACTCTGCTCTCTCTTTAAGGTTAAAAGAAGATGGTTGCCCAGCCCTGGAGGACGGATCGGATCGACAACACGACACTCCGCCTTCAAAGTACGCGACTGACTCATGAACTCTCGCGTAGAGGAAGACCTTGACTTCCAAGGATGGGTAAAACGAACGGTGTAAATGAGGGAATGTAAAAGGAGGGTGAAATGAAATAATGTAAATGTGATAAAGTACAACGTTCCAAAGTATCAGGGAACGGAGCTGACCCAAGAACCGAAGAACCTTAGAACGCCACAGCGTTGAAAGAGGTTTAAGGATCCCGATAGTGAGATACATCCTTTGACTAGATACCTCGCACTAAGCACCTCTGGTTTCCTTTTTACGTTTCCCCGCACACGACCTATATGGACACACTACCCCCCTCGACTCCAGAAACCATATCCCCGGGGACCCTGCCCCGAGGAGGAAAGACGAGTAAGAGGTAAGTAAAGGACTTATGAACCCATGTGTTTGAATATGCGCGAATGCTGTCTCCCCCACCCCCTTTTTTCCTCCCTCTGCAGGTTACATCAGAGATTACAGCCGAGGTGTGGCGAAGATCTGAAGCCTTGCCATGTCTAATACACGAAGTGGACTAGCGCCGCAAGGTGGTGTCTAAGCACGCCTGCAAACTACTCACGTATCGAACAAACCCGAAAAATTAGCACAACCTGATAAAAAGTGATCACCCTTAAACCAGACCGGACGAATGAACCCATGTCACGTATGATGCGAAACTATGAGGGAATGTGTGTGTGTGACTGAGGCGTTGACCCAACTGGTCGAAGGACCGAGAATGCGAGAAAGTGCGACAAAATGGTACCTCCTTTCTTCTTTCCTTTTCCTCAAGGCACGTCCCCTCTACCCTGTCTAATGCTCAAACTGCATGATTACAAGATTCTAACGCAGACCCGTGAATACCCTTTACTGTGTGATGCACTAAATAGCCTTTCTTGAATACACTGCCACCCTCTCTGTTGCACGTGTACTATTTAGCCTGCCGTTGCGCTCTCTCTCTCTCTCCCTCTCTCCCTCTCTCTCTCTCTCTCTCTCTCTCTCTCTCTCTCTCTCTCTCTCTCTCTCTCTCCCTCTATTTTTGCACTCCCACTCTTCCGAGTGATTAGCCCCGAAATTGGCAGACTGCCACCCCTAGCGCACCACCTAATTGGCTTCAAATACCGTCAGTATTTGCACAAAAACTTGTCTTTAATACAATCACCCTGAGGCCGCGTCATTACCTCTCCTTTTCCGCTAGAAGTCAATGAACCGAGGTTGGGCCGTAAGGGAAAGGACAGGTAAGACGACAGAGGTTCCCTAATCTGACCCGAAATAAGGGAACTACATGTCAACGGCTCCTATGGTATAAAACAAGGACCTCAGAATACGCGACCCTCCCCTCCCCGAATTGTCGCAATACCCAAACCGGAAAAATGATCACCCCTGTTACCTCCCCTGTATCAGCCGCCAAAAAACTGGAATTATGAAACTACCCCTCATTTCCGGTTGTGAGAGATGGGTCGATTTATGCCCTTACCACAAGTTTCCTATGTCCCTGGTTGTTCCCCATAAAACCCCTGTCCTTCCTAATTAAGTAAGCGGGCTGTAAAAGGTTACGTAGGATCCAGAGTGATGTTTTACAAGGTTAACAGACTAGTCCAAGGTAAAGAAATCATCGAAATGAACCCCGTAGTAGTTGAAAGGCAGGATGCATCGATAGAAAGGAAATGTTTAGCCATGTTCGTCTCTCAGCAAAATACCTGTGTAGTACCATGTTGACGACTCACAGTACCCTTTGTAAATGTAAAACTCTAGAGAACGGCATATCTTTGCCAGGTTCGTCTCACGAAGGTGGGTCACCATCAGATGAACTGTCGTGACTGTAATAAATAATTGTAAAGGAAAGTCATAGTAAATCCAACAGGCCCGTCACCGGTCATTCATATGCCAGTTGTGAACACTAATATAACGGGCATTTTTCATTCTTTGCCTGGAGCTGGGAGAGAAATAGACTTTTTGATTATCTTCATCTGCAAATTCTCTAAAGACTGTCTTTTCAAACTTGTTTAAGGGTACTGCTGTTGGAGGAGAGAAGGACCGGATGTGGGAGCACGAGGCCTGACTGCAGACTAAGGAACACCTGCGACATTAGCCAAGGCGAGACCACGACAGAAAAAGAGCTGCAGGACGAGGCACTGTTTTCGACAACATGAGAAGAAAGGGTCGACCTGATGCCCCTGCTCGATGTCCAGTGTCTGTCGACAAGTCCCCGCTCTCTGAATTCGGTCACACGCCCGCCTATTTGAAGTCTCTCGTTCCCCTAGTTTGTTCCTAAATTTTTGGCCTTGCTCCATCCCCCTTTTTCCTCTGACCTACCCTATGGACTGTTTTGTACGCTCTTCTTCCATCTGAACTTTCTGACAATCACCTCAAAGGACACAGGGCGAAAAGGACCTTTCCGACCAGAAACGCGAGGAAAGGGTCGTGCCCTGCAACGCAGAACTTAGAACAGAGCTGGACTTGTAGCTCCACCGCCGGTGCTCAACAGCGCCAACGAAAGGCAACAAAGAATGATGAGAACTCGTTAAACTTCGAACATTTGACATCCCCAATCGCCGTTTCTGCTAGACCTCATTTCTCTCCCAGCCGCCATTGTATTGATCATGCTCCAATCCGAACCTGATATATATGTAATAACCTGCCAGTATGAAATATGCTTGCTGCTCTCGCTACAGAATCGTTTTTGTATTGCATTCCTATGACTTTCCTGCTAAACAAATTGATCAAAGTTTATCAAATAGGCCCACCTCCTAAAAACTAGAAATGTTAAAATGTATTGCTTACAACTCTTTTCATCTAGGGTTCCTACCGTTTTCTTTCTCATGCCCACCACAATAGAACCGAGTAGAAAATGAACCAGCAAGATGTCTTGAATATGTTAAAGGGAGGACTGTTGAAAATTAGTACGTTTTGGTGAACATTATCTGCGCCATCTTGCCTCTTCCCCTGATGCCACACTTTTGTCGTGCGCGCCCGCCATTTTTTTAAGATGCCCCGATCAGAACGAACCCTTTTGCATGCTGCTGGCCCCTGACGTAGCCCTTCGCCTTCACTAAGCCTGCACGCTGACCACCCCCTGCTTGCACCTGCCTTGAGTCATAAACCCCTCTTCGGCGCTGCTCTGCCCCAGGCCCTCATCCTGTTCCCAGCGCGACACCTCCCTGCTTCCCTTTCATGATCTCCGGCCCTTAGATGCAAACCCCCTTTTTCCCTGTGTGCCCGTTTTGTCTTCCCCGTTCCCAGGCCGACACCCAGCTCTGCCGATACCATTCCTTGCCCCTCCCCGTACAATAGAAAGTTTCCCCCATCAAAGGATCCCCGGGTTGATCAAAGCCCCCACTCCATGAGATCCGATCCAACCCCCCACATTCCGTGAATCGGCGGAATATCCAGCTGCGTGATACTCATCACCTGTTGTGACTAGGGTGGGGACTTCAACTGTAAATGTGTGTGGGAACGGGCCCAAAGGGGATTTCCGGGAATGTCTTTTCCATACATCAAAGCTTTTAACATGAATGTGTAATCTACAATAAAGTCGTAAAACAGTGTATAAGAGGCCAGGCCTCAGAAATGTATCTAGAGCACCTCAGAACGATACCTTCTGTCCGTTTCGTTGTGTTCTCCTCCGGAGAGAATAAAAACCTTGTTTCCTGCTTTCCAGTCTCCAGCGCCTGCCTCTTCATTGATTAAATAACTAGAGGGTCACAGAGGCAATACCGCCGGGCAAATATCGATTGTCCCCGACCCGACTCAGGTTTTAACAAGGCTAAGTGTTCAATGGCCTCACCTGAGGGCATAGCTGAATGAGCAGTATGCCCCTGCAGTGTATGTGTCCATTAACACCTTCAATGCTAAGGCAATTCCCGCTGGGTGCTGACAATCATGTATTCCCATTGTTCATGACAAGGTCAGCTCGTCATAAGCACAGTTCCAGTGTACTGCATGACGAGCTGGCCTTGTCATTAGCATGGAAGTGGTTAACAGACATTGTAAGGGCAGAGGAGCCATATTGAGTACATGGGCTAAGAGTTTATCATTATGAACTCCACAGCTCCATGATGGCTTTACTCAGTGCTTAGAAGGTTGGTATCAAACTTCTCAGCTTAATAAACCCACACTAATGCCAGTGTTGGATTTATTACAAAATGCACTCAGAGGGCCTCTTAGATATGCCCTGTGAAAAACGACCAACTCTCTAGTGTGCAGCTGACTGGTCTGCACCAGCCTACCACACACAGACGAGCCCTTGCACTCTCATGGGTTAGGAACAAAGTCTGCTTGAGGTGGAGGGGCTTCTCACCTACCCCCAAGTAGGAATAACATTCAGGGTGGTGAGCCTCAAAGGCTTCCTACCCTTTGGTATGCTGGCCAGGGCCTAGCCATCTTGTGGAGATGCCCGCCTCCCTGACCAAGCCAAACATTTGGCAGCAAGGTTGGCAGGAAAATGAGTAGTCTGGAGCAGTGTGTCCCCTCTCTGCAGGCCCACCTCGAAGGTGACATGGACCTATGTAACCCCCTCCTTAGGACATTCTCTATCTTCAATCAAAGGATTCTATGTATGTCCCCAAAGATAGGGGACATACAAAGGATGTAGTCACCCTAAAGTCAAGTAGCCCATTAGCTACCATCTGACAGTAACTGTATTGCCCCAAAATTCAGTATTCAGAGGAACCTCTGAACCTTGATTGACAGATTCCTGTGACCTAAGGAGAAAAGGATGAAGACGTTGGGCAACCTATACTGGAAGCTGACTACTGATTTGGCCTCAGCCTTACCGGTCTGTCTCCTGCTCTAAAACCTTGCGAAGTAGATGATGCCTGTCCTGTAGCCAGCCACTTCCAAGATCCCCAGGAAGACTACCAGCCTTCAACAAAGTCCAGATCTCCCAAGGACAGCAGTCCTGTACAGAAAACTCAAAGGACTCCGGATCCAGGCAGATCTGGGACCCCTGCCCACTCTGCACCCGAAGCCTATGGCCCGGGTCTGAGTGGCAAACCTGTCCAGTGAGGTCTCCCCAGCGATTCAGACCTCAACTCCATTGGTGGCTGACCTCTCCTGGACCCCACAAAGTCTCTTGCAGCCTTTACAAGAAGGGTCCCCCTGACCGCATCTGGCTCCGGTAAGGAAGATCCGACATCAAAGGGCTTCCCTGCATCCTCAGATCCCCAAATTTGGGGACCCCAGCCGACAGTGCCGGGCCCTCCTTTGACATCTCAATTTACCTGCCTTGCTGGTGACAACCTTCATCCACCCTCCTGGTCAAAGCCTGCATCCTCTTTGTGCGACCAAGATCCCCCATTTGTTAACACAAGCAACCTGAAGCTGATTTTCACCCTGCACCCGTCCACCCTTGCATCACTTATAGTGTAGCTTTGGTGCTGCTTTGTGACCCCCTCCTGTGCGTGCCTTAACACCGAGGGCTTGTGCCCTGAAACTGCAGATACCTACCTGCAATCTGCTCCTTGTTCGGTGCTCACCAGTCTCTATTGACTAACACTGGGCCCATTGACCTGTGCACCTGGCTGTCTCAGTGTCGCTAGTGGTGCAGTCCCTACTTTAAACTGACCCTTGCCCAGTGTTGGTTTAAACCCCCAAAGACTGGTAGAGTATGTTTTGTACTAATCTGTTAATGCCTATAGGCATAGGATTACACTGCATTTCTCATATTGCATTTAACTGCCTATCTCTCACAACTGCTAAGTTTGCTACTGTTCTTGATTGACAAAATAAAAGTATTTCTCATACTGCAAAGTATTCCCATTGCCTTTGAAAGATATTTCCTACTGCATTTGCGAAAGTATTACTACTCTTGAAACTGTTACTTACCTGCAACTGAGTTCTTCTTGGTTCTAAAACAAAATAACAAAGTAATACGTTTTTATGCAAAGCATTTGGTCGTGGAGTCTGTTTTTGAGTGTTTGCAATCATTTCTTGCCTGAGTGTGTACAGCACATGCTTAACACAGACCTCTGATAAGCCTAACTGCTGGACCACACTACCACAAATAGAGCTTTTAGTATTATCTATTTGAGCCTCTGTAAGCCTCTAGATATCCACTGGACTTTGTGCACACTATACCTTACTTTGATATAGTATATACAGAGCCAGCTTCCTACATAGAGGCAGGCATCTCACTACCGTCCCTACAGGACAGGGTCGCACGTGTCTTGAAACATCAGCGAGGTCCTCTCAGGCCACCAGGTACCTGTAAACAAGGAAAGGATGTGGTATGCCCAGATGTGGGTCCCTTGCTCACTTTGCCACTGGATTCAAACTAGCCTAGCTGATGAACAGTGTTACCCTGAAACCGGTCCCAGGATGCTTGTTTCTGGTTCAGGGAAGACCCGGCTTGGCAGTTCGGGCTGGACTGTTCCCATGAGGCACAGGGTCAAGACTGATTTGCATTTAGCTGGGTGTAAACTGAGGTGGCGAAGTGAGCTAAAGAATGTTGATGGATTCAACCCAGATTTGTGACTGGGGGTGAGTGTCTGAAAAGTTGCAGCACTACATCCATCAATCCCTTGTGTTTGCTCAACAAGGAAAGGATGCTCTACCTGAACATTAGCCATCCACCAGTCCTAGGAGCTAGTGGGATCTAAGGTCCGATCTCTCTACGTCGGGAGTCACCAGCTTAGATGGGAGCCCTAAGCCATGCTGGCAAGCAATTGGATAAATTTATGCTGTAATAGCACTTTCGAAGAAAGCAGTGCCATCGGTTTTGGGGCTAAAGTAGTCCCAATACAATGTTGTTCAGTTTTACACGTGCAATGTGGGCTGAGCACGTTTCCTGTGTGCACGCGACATTAAGGTCAAGAGGACAAAACAGAATCAATGAACTATCACAAACAGGTGTGCAACCCAAATATACACATATCTTGTTTCACAATCAGCCCGAATTGGGTTTGCACCCGCAAAAACTTAAGGAATACAAGAAATGGGAGGAATTGATTTCGCTCTCCAAAGGCAAGGCGGAACATCTTATTTCAGAGAAAATGTTTATTTGCAAGTTTCAGAAGAAGACTGAAATGAACTCAGGAATATTTAACATGTTGACAATAATTTCCGACTTGAAAATCGCATACTGGCAATGGTTTAATTTATATTTATGCATGAAGAACTGACTGCTACCATTAGCTGTAGTGTAGGATTATGGGAAGTGGAGTGCGTGATGCATGATCGGGTGGCTGGAAATACCTCAGGTGATAATCCTTGTAAGAACAGTGGGAGGGCACCGGAAAGGAGGGGCGTGAGTTCCTGTTTTTAAAACCCGAAGGGAGAAAGTAAAAGGGAGACTTTATCTAGCAACAATGGAAGCAGACGTTAGTTTGTTTGGCAGGTACGTGACGAAAAAACTAATGTGAATAGAAGGAGTAATCTTAAGTGAAGAAAGATAGACCGATAAATATGCAGAGGGGGAGATGAAAATGCTGTAATATGAGAGTGGCCGCTAAACATTGGAATAATGAAGATTGACATGCTGCACGATAAAGCTGATTAAAGAAACGAAAGCGTACATGTGTAGCGCAGAGTAAGAATTGCTAGCCGAGTAAGTAGAGCATTTGAGAATGTGAAGGAGGGGTTGAACCTGAGGGCCATAGCGAAGGAGATTACAGCTTTATTAACAATGGAGTGCAGGATTTACGCTGAACAACGTGCAGTTGGAAAATTGAGTGTACCTTTGTTCATGAAATCATTGTTTTTGCAAAGTATAGATTCGGACATCGTTTTATAAATAAGACAGAAATATGCAGCGCTATGGCATGCATAAACATGATTGTATATATACAATGATTGAATTTTAATACATGTGTATTTGTTCATTTCAGTTATCCCTGACGAAGGGCCATCATGGGCCCGAAATGCATTGGATATAAATAAACTGCTTTGATGAAATTGGCATTTGTCGTGTTCTTGCTAAGAGGTTCGGAGGGCCCAGCTTGAACATTAGAAACCTAGGAAATAGCGTTCCTTGCTGGCGGAGCTGAATATCTTTAAAAGGGACAGTGGATGATCTATGGAGAATAAAGGAGTTAAAATGGAAATAAAAAGCAAGCAATTGGATAAATTTATGCTGTAATAGCACTTTCGAAGAAAGCAGTGCCATCGGTTTTGGGGCTAAAGTAGTCCCAATACAATGTTGTTCAGTTTTACACGTGCAATGTGGGCTGAGCACGTTTCCTGTGTGCACGCGACATTAAGGTCAAGAGGACAAAACAGAATCAATGAACTATCACAAACAGGTGTGCAACCCAAATATACACATATCTTGTTTCACAATCAGCCCGAATTGGGTTTGCACCAGCAAAAACTTAAGGAATACAAGAAATGGGAGGAATTGATTTCGCTCTCCAAAGGCACGGCGGAACATCTTATTTCAGAGAAAATGTTTATTTGCAAGTGTCAGAAGAAGACTGAAATGAACTCAGGAATATTTAACATGTTGACAATAATTTCCGACTTGAAAATCGCATACTGGCAATGGTTTAATTTATATTTATGCATGAAGAACTGACTGCTACCATTAGCTGTAGTGTAGGATTATGGGAAGTGGAGTGCGTGATGCATGATCGGGTGGCTGGAAATACCTCAGGTGATAATCCTTGTAAGAACAGTGGGAGGGAACTGGAAAGGAGGGGCGTGAGTTCCTGTTTTTAAAACCCGAAGGGAGAAAGTAAAAGGGAGACTTTATCTAGCAACAATGGAAGCGGACGTTAGTTTGTTTGGCAGGTACGTGACGAAAAAACTAATGTGAATAGAAGGAGTAATGTTAAGTGAAGGAAGATAGACCGATAAATATGCAGAGGGGGAGATGAAAATGTTGTAATATGAGAGTGGCCGCTAAACATTGGAATAATGAAGATTGACATGCTGCACGATAAAGCTGATTAAAGAAACGAAAGCGTACATGTGTAGCGCAGAGTAAGAATTGCTAGCCGAGTAAGTAGAGCATTTGAGAATGTGAAGGAGGGGTTGAACCTGAGGGCCATAGCGAAGGAGATTACAGCTTTATTAAAAATGGAGTGCAGGATTTACGCTGAACAACGTGCAGTTGGAAAATTGAGTGTACCTTTGTTCATGAAATCATTGTTTTTGCAAAGTATAGATTCGGACATCGTTTTATAAATAAGACAGAAATATGCAGCGCTATGGCATGCATAAACATGATTGTATATATACAATGATTGAATTTTAATACATGTGTATTTGTTAATTTCAGTTATCCCTGACGAAGGGCCATCATGGGCCCGAAATGCATTGGATATAAATAAACTGCTTTGATGAAATTGGCATTTGTCGTGTTCTTGCTTAGAGGTTCGGAGGGCCCAGCTTGAACATTAGAAACCTAGGAAATAGCGTTCCTTGCTGGCGGAGCTGAATATCTTTAAAAGGGACAGTGGATGATCTATGGAGAATAAAGGAGTTAAAACGGAAATAAAAAGCAAGCAATTGGATAAATTTATGCTGTAATAGCACTTTCGAAGAAAGCAGTGCCATCGGTTTTGGGGCTAAAGTAGTCCCAATACAATGTTGCTACCTGAACATTAGCCATCCACCAGTCCTAGGAGCTAGTGGGATCTAAGGTCCGATCTCTCTACGTCGGGAGTCACCAGCTTAGATGGGAGCCCTAAGCCATGCTGGCAGTCTGGGGTCCGCCTTGTCCTGGTAGGGCAAGGGGAGAAGAGCCATGTTTCCCCACACTGTAAAAGTGACTCCCCTCTTCCAGTACACACATGGAACCTAGAATAGCCAGGGGCGACTTCTCCTCCCACCTCTTGAAGCAGTTTACACTGGCTTCAAAGGTTCAACATCTCTACCAAGAGGAGCTAGTGTTCCATAATGGTCCCGCTATTTCCTATTCAGACTGCCCTGCCACCTAAGAAGACTGGTTGGATCCTCGGGGGGGAGGGGCCCATGTCTGGTCCTCACCCACGCCCCCTGTGGCCACAGACCGTCCTGCCAACCAGTACACATGACGGTAGGGCAGGGCCCCGTGCCTTCGGGTCCATGTGGGACAAGTCTTCAGGATGTTACCATCAATTGCTGAAGCCACTTGGCTATTAATGATCCTTCGCAGGTTCTACAATGGAACACCTAATTACAACTTTTACTTCCTCTAGATAGTCATGTTTGATCATCTTTTCGGTGTTCTGTGCGGTATGTGCAAAGAGCAGGGCCTTAATTAATGTAAGCTCATGACCCACACTTACTGAGAATTCCTTATTTATGGGGAATAACTGCAATCCCCAATCCCTATTACGAATGGGGTACACCTGGCAACGAAGGGTAGACACATGCTGATTCATTCAGTGTAGCACTTTGCAGCCTTGTCACTGATTGATTTTATGTGGGTGAATGTCAATTGTCATTCAAAGAAGACGAACGCCGAATGGTGTGGATCATGTAACTAGTTAGCATGGAGGAGTTATGAATGTTATCTGTATTAACCAAGCAAGTCGCTCCATCAACTAAGAATGCCCATGCCCCGCCATCCACAGAATCAAGAAAGAGCTATCAATATGTCAATCCTTTCTGCGTTTCGGCTGGGTGAGATTTCCTATGTTGAGTTAAGTTAAGCTGCAAGACTCAACTCCTGGTGGTATCCTCCCACCAACTCCTTCAAGTTAAAGCTTTACAAACATACTCCCCCTGAGAACCCAAAGAATTTAGCTTCCCAGAAGCTGCCTGTGGGTCATGGGAATAACACATCTGGATTGTTAGTCTGCATTGTTTATGGATGGATGTAGGAAAGTAGGGTCTGCTTTCATGGTTGATCCTACTGCGTGCTGGTGTTATTCTGTTTTCTGACTAGTCTGACTGGGATCCTGCTAATCAGGACCCCAGCCACTATGCTTCCTCCCTAAATTTGACAATGGTAAGTACTTTGGTACCTTCCCAATTGTCTACTGGTGTACACTTGTAAGTCACTAGTATATGGTACTAAGGTAACCAGGACATAGGTACACCAGGGGTCTCCCCTGGGCTGCAGCATGTATTATGCCACCCATGAGAGTTCACTCAAAATATGACTACGAGCCTGCCATTGCAGACTCTGTAAGTTGGTGCTAGCACCACTTACAGCAGACATGTTACCTTATGTCTGAGGTCACAGCACTTAAAAACTATGGGGCTGATTCACAAAGGTAACCTGTAGTTTTAATATGCAAATTGGGAAATTGAGCCACACACGTGCATTTGTACATAAATTTGCACTGCCAGCTCCATTAATGGTGAACCAAGGGCATCATAACTGATATGTGCATTGGATGAGGTGTGGTACAGACACTGTCCAGGGTGTGGATGAGAGGCCTATGAGTTTTGGATGCTGTTACTTGCATTGCATTTGGTGAGTTTGTGTTCTGATTAAGACAGATCATCATATGCCATGGAGTTGGGACAGACATTTCTTTTTTTTTTCAAATAATTTTTATTGAGTTTTAAGAAATTAGCAAATAACTAATAGAACTACAATATAGAAAACACATGAGCGATAATGAGAAGTACTGACAAATCATAATAAGTACAAATCATGAGAAATACAGGGTAAATAAAAAAAAATAACTATAAGTTACTCAAGTGCCTAGCCATAGCAGCCGCAGTGGTCCTGCAGTGACATGCAGGTGGGCAAACAGGCACTGTTACCCCTTGAGTGTTGACAAAAGATACAATACGGTATATAGTGTGTTAAGCAGGTACATTTTTCACAGTTGTGGATGCAGGAATACAATGGAGTACAGGAGTGTCATCGCAAGTGTAGCATTCAATAAGCATTACAAACTGGGGAGTTGGGTTGATTTTCACTGGGGGTCATATGAAAAGGATGAGGCGTCAAGGGACTTCCACAATTTCCTGTGTGATTTATGCCAGGGAGAGGTATGGAGACCACATTGTCTGCTCTTCTAAGAAAAGATTGCAATTCTTGCCACATTCTAAAAGAGACTTCTTTGGAATTTTTCCATTTACTCAGTATACGTTTACAGGCTAAAGTGAGCATGAGATCTAACAAGTATCGGTCATCTACATCCGCGATCTTAGGGTCCAAAGCCCCATGTATAATAAAGGAAAATCCATTTGGAGGAGCGTTGTTGAAAGTATTGTTTATACACTCGTAAACCTTGTCCCAGTATGTTTGTAAGGTAGGGCAATAGAAGAGCATGTGAGCGAGGTTGCCTATGTGAGATTTACAGTTCCAACATGTCGGACTCTGACTGAGATTAAGTTTAAAGATTTTCTCAGGTGTCCCGTATGTTCTATTTATTAGCATGTGTTTGGTTTTCGACAATATTGGAGATTTTATTCGGGAATGGGGTGATGTGTATTTTCTCCCAAACAAATCGGATATTGCTGGAGTTGGGTTCAGATTCCCATTTTGCTTCACATTTCGTGTGCGATTTCCGAGGCTTAGGGGAAAGAAGCTTATATGTTTTAGAGATGGTATGTCTTGACTTTAGTAGCTGTGACATCTTGGAGACTATCAACCGATCAGAGGGTATAATGGAGCGCTTCGAGAGGAGAGATTTTAGCTTTAGGAATTTATAAAAATCCATCGGTTTTAGTCTATGGCGAGCCTGGAGGATGGAAAAAGGTAGCGAGAGGGTTCCTATAAAAAGGTTTTTGACTAGATTTATGCTGTTTGTAGACCAACGTTCCCAAATGGAGCGTCCCACCATCAATCTTCAAGCTCGGGTTGCGCCAGAGAGAGGTCAAATTGGACTTATTGATTTTTATTGTGGAGAAGTGTTCCATTCGTAATAGGGCTCTCCTAGTATTAAGCAATATGTATTTTGAGTAGGGTAGATGGGATACATCCATGGTGAGGAGAGCAGGTAGAGGCATATCGCTGATGACTGACCTTTCTATATCTATCCAGACTGGGGTGTAGTCAGTTTGAGGGATTAGCCAGTTAGAACCTTGTTTGCAAAGACATGCTGTTTGATAGTTCGTGAAGTTCGGGAAGCCCAGACCACCTTTTTCTTTGGCCAATTGGAGTTTTTTCATTGATATTCTTTGCTTCTTGCCTTGCCGAAAGAACGTATTGAAGAGTTTATAGATCCTCTTCAGGAAGTAATTTGAAAACGTCATTGGTAGCATGCTAGCTAGATAGTTAATATGAGGAATATTCATCATTTTTTAAGTCTCAGCTCTTCCCCACCAGGATACAAATTTAGGTGACCAACCATCTCGCGATGAAGAGATTTTCTTGTGTAGGGCATTCTCATTGGTTTTGAGGGTGGTGATCAGATCTCCGTGAAGTCCAAGCCAAGGTATTTGAAGAACTTAGGTTGCCACAGGAGACCTGAGTCACCTATGATTTCTTTCCCACCAAGGTTGTTCAGAAGTTTTACCTCAGTCTTGTCCTTATTTAATGTATACCTGGAAATTGCAGCAAATTCTTCTATTGAGGACATGAGAGCCGGGATAGCAGCTTCCGCATTCTTAGAGACAACTAATAAGTCATCGGCATAAGCTGTTATTTTGACCTTACAGTTGTTGAAACATATCTCTGAGATCTGGTTATTATTCCTAAGGTGATAGAGGAAGGGTTCAATTGCAAGTAAGAATAGGAAGGGGGAAAGACGGCAGCCTTGTCTTGTTCTTTGTTCGAATTTGAAGGAAGATGAGAGGCAGCCTCCAGCTCATACCCTGGCTGAAGGATTAAAGTAAAGTGTGCAACATTCTCACCCAAGTTAAATGTATCCAATGTTGCTTTCAGGTAGGCCCAATCTACATTATCGAAAGCCTTTTCGGCATCTAAACTGATAGCAACTGTTGGTTGGAGCCACCCTGGACGGCTGCAAGATCACCCGCAGGGACCGCACCTATGGAGTAGGAGATGGTATTGCCATCATTCACAAGAACACCCTCAGAGTCTTGACCAGCACCGACAACACCCTCAGCATCGCCGATCACCTGCACTTCCAGATCCACACTGATCCCAACACCACCCTCAGAGGAACTCTGGTCTACAGACCCCCCTGACCCTGGCCTCAGTTCAGCGATTCCATCGCAGACATCGTTAGCACACACGCCCTCGCCTCCACAGACTACATCCTTCTCGGAGACCTGAACTTCTACCTCGAGAACAACAATGACACCAACTCCACCACCCTGATTGACAACCTCGCCAACCTCGGACTCAGGCAGCTCATGACAATACCCACCCACTCTGCCTGCCACATGCTTGACCCCATCTCCGCAAGCTCCCACGTCACCTTCAACCACACCACCAAACTCCTTTGGACCGACCATCGCTGCATCCACTTACCTTCCGGAAACCCACCACACACCACCGCACTCTAGAGGTCCCCCGCAGCAGCTGGAGCAAAGTCACTGAAGAGCAGCTAAACACCACCCTCGCCCGAAGCCCACCCGCCGACCCCACAGACACCGCCGGCTGGCAATGGATTGACTAAACCTCTGGCGATGGATTGACTATTGCACCAACACTCTCGCCCCGATCAAGAAACCCTCAAGCAGACGCACCAACGAGAAAGCCAGCTGGTTCACCGTGGAACTCCAGGCCTCCAAGCAAACCTGCCGAAAACTAGAGAAGAAATGGCACTGCGAACAGACTCCAGACAGCTACGCAGCCCACAAAAGCGCCATCCGCAGACACCATCTTGTCATCAGATCTGCCAAAAGGGCCTCCTTCAAGGACCGCCTCAACAACAACGCACACAACAGCAAAGAGCTCTTCAACATCGTGAAGGAACACTCCAACCCCAGCTCCAACACTATCAACATCCCACTATCGCAAGACCTAAGCGACTCCCTTGTCACGTTCTTCTATCGCAAGATCACAGACATCCATGATAGCTTCAACATCCTGACCGCCCCGACAGCCACAGACACCACAGACCTCACGGCCACCACCCACAGCGTTCCCCTGCTCACCTGCACCAACCTTAACGAAGACGACACCATCAAAATGATGAACACCAGCCACTCCGGCTCTCAGTCAGACCCATGCCCAGACCACATCTTCAACACATCCAGCGCCACCATCGCCCCCATCTCCGCAAGGCCATCAACATCTCCTTTGAGACCGCGACCTTCCCGGAGAGCTGGAAGCACACTGAGATCAACGCCTTACTGAAGAAATCCAAGGCGGATCCAAGGGACCTCAAGAACCTCGGCCCATCTCCCTGCTCCTGGTCCCGCGAAGTTCATAGAGAAGACCGTAAACAGACAACTGACCCGCTACCTCGAGAAGAACAACATCCTAGACCCGTCCCAGTCCGGGTGCCGCAGCAACCACAGTACCGAAACTGCCCTCATCGCTGTCACAAATGACACAAGGGCCCTGCTGGATAATGGCAAAACCCTGGCCCTCATCCTCCTGGACCTATCAGCCTCCTTCGACACCGTCTGCCACCGCACCCTACGCACACGCCTCCACAACGCAGGGATCTGAGACAAGGCTCTGGAATGGACCACCTCCTTCCTCTCCACCAGAACCTAGAGCGTCCGCCTCCCCCTTTCCCTTCTGAAGCCTCCAAGATCTTCTGCGGCGTACCCCAAGGATCCTCCCTCAGGCCGACACTGTTCAACATCTACATGGCACCGTTCACCCACGTCGCCCGACTGCAAGACCTCGACATCATCTCTTACGCCGACGACACCCAGCTGATCCTCTCCCACACCAAGGACCCCTTCACCGCCAAAACCAACCTCCACGAAGGAATGAAAGCTGTCGCCGAGTAGATGAAGAACAGCCGCCTAAAGCTGAACTTGGACAAAACGGAGGTCCTCATCCTCGGCTCCACCCCCTCAGCCAGGGATGACTCCTGGTGGCCATCCACACTGGGAGCAGCACCAACACCCACCGACCACGCACGCAACCTGGGGTTTATCCACGACTCAACACTCTCCATGACCAAGCAAGTCACCACCATCTTTTCCTCCTGCTTCAACACCCTCCGCATGCCCCTCAAGATCTACAGGTGGATCCCCACCGAAACAAGAAGAACGGTCACCCAGGCCCTCGTCAGCAGCAGGCAGGACTACGGACACGCCCTCTACGCAGGAACCTTGGCAAAACTCCGGAAACAGCTACAACGCATACAGAACGCCTTAGCATGCCTGATCCTGGACATCCCTCGCCACAGCCACATCACACCCCATCTGACAGACCTGCACTGGGTTCCCGTCAACAAGAGGATCACCTTCAAGGTCCTCACCCACGCACACAAGGCACTACACAACACCAAACCGGCATACCTCAACAGACGACTCACCTTCTACACCGCGGACCGCCAGCTCCGCTCTGCCGACCAAGCCCTTGCCACTGTCACCCGCATCCGAAGAGCAACCACCGGCATCAGATTGTTCTCTCACCTCGCAGTCAAGACCTGGAACACCCTCCCCATCCTCCTATGGCAGACCCAGGACATACTAACCTTCAGGAGGCTACTCAAGACCTGGCTCTTCGAGCAGTAGCAGCACTCCCCCGCCCCCAGCGCCTTGATACCCTCACGGGTGAGTAGTGCACTTTACAAATGTTTGATTGATTGATTGATTGATTGGTGAGTCAGTAAGTTTGGCTTTCTCCAGGACATGAGCTAGAATATGGATATTGTCACTAGATAGTCTGTTTTTGTAAAAAGCCAACTTGTAAGGGATGGATAAGTTTGGATAAAAATTTTTGAAGGCGTTTGGAAAGGATCATTGCGTACATTTTGCAGTCTAAGTTAATTAGGGATATCGCCCTATAATTTTGGGGGAGTGTTGGATCCTTCCCCTCTTTGGGGATTACTGCTATAATGGCTACTGCTGGTGTCCCATGAATTTGGCCAGAGTTACTAAATTCAAGATACAAGTTTAACAGTGGGAGAGTTAGTCAGAGGAAAAGCATTTGTAAACCTTAGCGTTAAACCCATCAGGCCCCGGAGTTTTCCCAATTCTGAGGCCTTAATTGAGCTTTCAATTACTGAAGTGGTGATTGGGCTATTAATTTCAATTTTTTCTTGATCTGAGAGGACATGAAATGTTCATTTGTTTAGATAGTCATGTGCTTCTGTCCTGTCCAGGCCCTGGTCCTTGCTATATAAAGTGCTATAAAAATCCTTACAATTTTGTGTATGCAATGAAGCTAGTGGAAATAGTTGTGTTAAATTGGTTAGCCGTGTTTGCATGTCACATATATGGGGCATACCACTCAGAGGGATTCCACCTACATCTGCAAGGTTATCACTGTTAAGCAATAGACTTGAGACACAAGGCATGATACTTGAGTTGAGAGTCTCGTCACTTGCATAGGGCCTACACATCAATGTTATCTCACCTTTGTGTACAAGTATATCATAGCTAGATGTGGTATCTAAAAGAAAAAGCATGGAACACAAACGGATAGAGATGACACATATTTGGTGTTTACCGCTCAGCGAGGTGCACCGTTTACATATGGAGTTATTAGTGTAAGACATTGCCCTTAAGTAAGAAAACATGGTACCTGTATAAAATATTGGTCATCTATAGGGCATCTCATACAATGTAGTATCACCTGTCTGTGTGGGGTTGTCACTGCGGGAATCACTAAGAGGATCATCACTTAAAAAGAGAGGCAAGGCACTTGAGCAAAGAAGACAATTATGAACAGTATGGAAAATACAGCAAACAATGAAAAATAATGTAGGAAAAACAAGATCCAAAACCCTACCCACCCTCATCCCTAACCCTCCCGCCCCACCCTGAAGGTACATACCAGTAATGGTGACAAGGGAAGAGAGCTCCCCTCCCATGGGAGACAGACAAGGGTATATTAGACGCATGGGACCATTGTGTGGCTTAAGGAGTGATAAACTTCAATGTTTAAGAACAGAGAACTAAGGACTGAGTGCAGTTAGATTGTAGTATGGATCATTGCAATACATAACATACTGCTAGTGTATGCATTACGCAAATTAACAGTATGACACATAGTAAAGCAAGTGCTGGGACTTACCCAATAATCTAGCAATATCTAATCCAAGACATATATTGATTGAAAATATTGTGGTGTGAGCGTGTTGTGTGCATTTCTTATGGGGGATTTTTAAACCTTCATTTTCAAACGTGTGATTTTAAAACTGTTTGCATTTGCACTTTACCTTTTGGAGCGCTGACTCCCCGGTCCACCGCAGCCCTCATTGCTGTTTGTTGTGGAGGGAGGAAATAGCGCTGGTACTTCCTGGTCGTTCCACGACGGGCGGCCATCTTGTCAGGGTGTCGGTCTAGTCTCCCACCCCTCCCTGACTACTAAAGAGCCTCTCTTCCACGCGCCCCCCATATTGATTGAAAATATTGTAGTGTGAGCGTGTTGTGTGCATTTCTTATGGGGGATTTTTAAACCTTCATTTTCAAACGTGTGATTTTAAAACTGTTTGCATTTGCACTTTACCTTTTGGAGCGCTGACTCCCCGGTCCACCGCAGCCCTCATTGCTGTTTGTTGTGGAGGGAGGAAATAGCGCTGGTACTTCCTGGTCGTTCCACGACGGGCGGCCATCTTGTCAGGGTGTTGGTCTAGTCTCCCACCCCCTCCCAATCTATCTATACTCCTGCCATTCCGCGCAGCGGTGACGCGCAGCGGAGCGCCTTAGACGCGCCGAAGAGGCGCCAAAGAGAAGCCAGTCTGCGCCAGTCCGCGTCCAGACGCTCCCAGCTCGCAGACTGTGCCGACAATATGGCAGGTGATCGCCTGACTTATAGTGCCGCTCTCTTGCACGCTTTGCGCCCCACTCCCAACCTGCGGTGTTCGCATTCTATGGCACCTACAAATAAAGGTGCTTGGTGCGATCCCTGCAACTGGGGCATGCGCCCTCCGGTGCTGGGGAAATCCCTACCCGTGCCTAAATGGAGGATGTACCTTCTTAACTGTCGGTCCTTGCCGAAGCATCACACTGAGTTGGCTCTGCTCATAGAGGAGTACAAACCCGATGCCCTCTTCTTAACGGAGACATGGTTACAGCTGGAGTTCGACCCCGCCTCAGTCTGGGCCTCACCCCCTGGTTATACCATCAAACAACTGGATCGTCTGACCGGAAGGGGTGGAGGGTTGGCTATCATCTACAGAGATAATTACGGGTGTCGGATCTCCCCTTTTACGACATCAGGCTGTGAGAGTCTACATTTTACTCTGGAATTCTCCCCTACCACCACCTTCACGGGAGCTCTAGTCTACCGTCCACCTGGGACCCTCGGTAATTTTGTCTCTGACCTCACAGACATTGCTGCCAATTCAATGATTACTTCGGCTAATTTCACTGTGCTGGGTGATCTGAATTTACACCTAGACGACCCTTCTGACTCAGTAGCCAACAGTCTTCGCTTGAACTGTTTGGCTATTGATCTGCGGCAGAAGGGGTTTCACCCAACGCACATCAAGGGACATCTTCTTGATCACATTTTTAGCAATTTAGACAATCTTACGGTCGAGGTACCTATTCCCCAACCCTGGGCCGACCATTTTTTAATACCTTTTTGTGGTCCCCAAACATCTGTCCTATCCCACTGAATAATAACAAACGATGGGGGAGGAAGTGGGCATTGCTCCCGTCCTCTGAGTGGATTCTGGCCCTCAATAAACATCCTCCTGTGATGGCGACCAATCCCGCCATGGCTACCGCCAATTTTGACAACTGGATAACCTGCACCCTCGATCAAGTCCTCCCTAAGAAACCCCGCGACTTGATAAAAAGATCTAAAGTTGCCCCCTGGTACTCCCCTGCTCTCAGGCTCATGAAGCAATCTTGCCGTAAATTAGAGAGAGCATGGAGAAGTGACCGCTCACCCTTAAAAAAAGCAGATTACAGAGCCGCTATAAAGCTCTACAAACTTGAAATGAAAACTGCACAAGCTCTTTTTTACGACTCAAAAATCAATTCAGCCGCCAACTCTCCCAAAGAAATTTTTAAAATTGCCAAATCCCTAATCTCTCCCGCACCCGAGCAGCTGTCCCCAACGGGCGCCCAGTCCCGATGCGATGATCTAGCCTCTTACTTCTTTCAGAAGATTCAAACCATCTACTCTTCATTTTCGGGAGGTAATGAGGCTGAGGAATCCACCATCTCTCTGGAGAGTGCTTCTACTGCACCCTGCACTCTGGACAAATTTCCCCTGCTAGACTCCGCCACTATTGATAAAATCATCCCTAAAGTCACCTCGGGATCCCCCAATGACCCAGCGCCCCCGAGGATTCTCATAAAGGTCTGGGATGCCATCCGCCCGGCCATTTTGAATGCTCTCAATGCCTCCATCACCATCAACTCTGTCCCTGCCTCTTGGAAGTGTGCGATGGTCACGGCCTTATTAAAGAAGCCCTCCTTGGACCAGAACAACCTGTCTAACTTCCGCCCAATCTCCTTACTCCCCTGGATGAGTAAACTGCTCGAGAGACACATCAATACCATCTTAGTAGACCACCTGGAATCAGCGGATCTGCTTTGTGTCTCTCAGACAGGGTTCCGTCCCCAGCATGGGACCGAAACTGCTCTTATTGCAGTGACGGAGGAAACCCGAGCCGTGCTGGACCGGGGAGGAAAGGCAGCCATCATTTTGCTCCATCTCAGTGCCGCGTTCGACACCGTCAACCACACCATCTTATTACATCGTCTGATGAGTTTGGGAGTGTCGGGCGCGGCACTGGAGTGGTTGTCCTCCTTCCTGGAAGAGCGTTTCTTCCAGGTGTTTGAGGGTGAGGCAACCTCTAGCAGGGATAGTCCAACCCTTCGGCGTGCGTATTGTCACCTACGCAGACGATACCCAACTGGTGGTCTCTCTAGACCACACGGATGGGTCGTCTAACACCTTAGGTCCCTGTCTAGAGGCTGTAGCTAGGTGGATGCAACTTTCCTGCCTCAAACTCAATGGGGAGAAAACGGAGGTCATGCTCCTGGGCAACCCTCCACCGACCTGTTTGGCCTCTATTTGGCCTTCCTGCCTCGGCGCCCTTCCCCCCCCCAAACCCCAGATAAAGAGCCTGGGCGTCTGGCTGGACAAGTCGCTCGACTTTTCGGCTCAACCCATTAAAACAGCGGCTACATGTGTGGGGCTCATGAAGATGCTTCGTAAAGTGCTCCCGTTGCTCCCTTTCCAGGCGAGGAGAATCTTGGTCCAGGCCCTGATCCTTTCTCGCCTGGACTATGGAAACGCGCTATATTTGGGAGCGCCGGTAGCTGTGACCCATAGGCTACAGGTCACCCCGCCTACTGTACAACATCCCTCGCTCGCAGTCTGCTAAGCACGCCCTGAACGATCTTCACTGGCTTCCAGTCGTCGCCAGAGCTCAGTTCAAGGGTATGTGCATTGTCCACAAATCCTTTCATCGAACAGGTCCTGCCATCCTGTTTCCATTAGTACTGCCTTATGTCCCCCTCAGAGCCCTTCGCTCCGGATCATTGCATCTAGCAACCACAACAAAGATTAAGAAAGCTAGGTGGGGCGGCCGCTCCTTTTCCCACACGGCCGCCAGGCTCTGGAATTCCCTCCCCCTTGCCCTTAGAGGGAACCCCAACAGGATGGCTTTTAGGAAAGCGCTGAGGACACATCTGTACACCAAAACTCGGTAACCTCGCGGCCAGCCCATTATTACAATCAATGCAAGCGCTGCGAGGCCTCCGGGTAGTTTTGGCGCTATACAAATATAATTATTCATTTCATTTCATTTAGGGCTAGTCACTTGGCTAAACATTAACAAGTTACCTGGCTACCTGTGTTTAAGGTCTTGGAAGTGGTCAGGTTTAATAATGATGGAATAAGCAAGAACAGAACACAGTTACATATCAGATCAGCTTAAAATGGTTTAAAATGGCTTTAAGAGACTTAAATGTTATAAAGATCCAATGATGGCCAAGAACGGCCAGTAGAGGCCAGCATTCAGCATTCAGATCAGGTCAATGAAGCTAGAAAAGTATGGCAGAGTTCATGTTGTCGTTGTATAAGTCATTCTAACATTACGTCTGCATATTCAAATTAGGATTAAGTGAATATTAGGTAACTGAGTGAGGTCAAGTGCAAACAAAATGTTGTTGTACGGATCAACGGAACAACATTGTACTGGTCATTGAAGAGTTCGGAAGTCGCTGTATCCAAAAGGAAACAACCTGCTTAAGGATAGAAAATACTAACTCATGAGCTTGTGGACTTTCACATCAACACAATCTCAACTGGAGCCACAGGGGAAACACAGGGAAAAGGCCGTCCCCCACTCATATCATTTTCTACACTGATGGCCTTCCCTTACGGATTCTGTGGTCATTGACCCGAATTAAATTCTACTGTTTTTATGGACCCGCTAAAGGTGCTCATCGACCTTCTAACTATATGTGCTAATCCCAGTCACTTATTTTGATAGTAAAAAACTATGTGTATGTGCAGGTGTGTGACACCCTCAATCAATCATATACCCTCACTACACCCTTCTTACTTAAAAAAAGGGGTGGGGGGTAGACAGTGCCTCACGGGAGCAACACCCAGCAACACGGTCGTACAAACAGTTGGGAGACAGTTGGGAGAGGACCGTTAGGAGTGTGAAGATATGTGAGCAGCCTAATAAAACCCGCTCTATCTCCCCATATTGCGTTATAGAAAACCGACCGCCAGGCGGATAACGGAATACACTAATAGTACTGTGGTGTGGTGTACACCAGATTCTTCTACAGGGGCCGGGTAGGCTCACAAAAAAAGGCCACCTGGTAATGTATGATGAACAAAAACGCTTCTAAATATCTCAAAAGTGGAGATGTTTTTAGTCTGAGTAACTGAAATTTTAATTCAAGTATAACCCAACCGAGGTATAATGAATACAATGTATGTGTGTGTGTGTGTGTTTTTTGCCCTCTTTTCACTGCAGGTACAATAAAGGGAGAATCCAGTAGTGCAAAATTCACGCTGACCCGGTAAAACCCTGATGAAATCACCGGTAATATATATATATAGGTGATGAAACATGTTGGTTGTTGTTTTTAACAGAATGAGCAAACAGCACAGAATAAAGGTAAAGTTGCCAGTTTAGCTCTGTTCTTTTTAAACGCAGTGGTAGTATAGAACTGGAATTCCTGGGGTTCTATTACACCTTCAGAGGGTCACTTAACAGTAGTTGCACATTTTGGTTTCAATGCACATTTTTACTCCCCTTTACTTTCATGGTTGACAGTAGCTGATGATGATAAGTGAGGATCCAGGCGAGTACCAGCCTGCCAGATCCTCCCCTGGGTGTTGCTCCCGTGAGGCACTGTCAACCCCCCACCCCCTTTTTTCAGTTAGAAGGGTGTTGTGAGGGTATATGATTGATTGAGGGTGTCACACACCTGCACATACACATAGTTTTTTACTATCAAAATAAGTGACTGGGATTAGCACATATAGCTAGAAGGTTGATGAGCACCTTTAGCGGGTCCATAAAAACAGTAGACTTTCACATCAAACCAACAAGTTATGTTAAAGCGATCTAAGAGCCTGTGGTAGAAGGCCTTGTCCATAAAGGGATCATCTGGCCCATCAAGGAATCTTTTTAGTTGTAGGTGGTCCGTGAAAAAGTGCGGAGTCCCCTGGATCATTATGTAGAATCTTGCTGGACCCGGGAAGGCAAATTGATAGTTCAAGTGTCGTAGTTTTGGTCGAGGTGCTAAGAACCCTTTTCTGGTGTCCACAGTTACTTTGCTGTAGTCTTGAGAGATACAAATTATGTTGTTTTTCTACAGGATATGGTTGTTTTTGAGTATGAAGGCAAGGATCTGTTCTACATGCTGGTAACGGAAAGGTTTGCATACAATTGGCCGTGGTGTTTTCTGGTTTGCTACAATTCTAGTTCGGACCCGATGGGCACTGTCAAATTCCAGAGGTTTACTAAAAGACAAGTTAGTGGCTTGCATAAACCAGTTTTCCAAGAAGGTGATGCATGAGCCAGAAGGATCTTCCTCTCCTTCTGGTATTCTGTTGTGGTCGGTAGGTTTTTGAGGGATTTACATACGTTAGTTTTGGTGTCTTCTAGCTGGATAATTCTGCTATCTGTTTCAGACAATCTAACGTTAGTGACTCTAATATCCTGTCTAATTGCAGAGATTTCTTCCTTTTATTGACATTACGAGATCATGAACCTCTGCCAGTTTGCTTAATATGGTATCCATTGTTGCGTTAATGTCGTGTTTGCCATTTGTAGGCGAATCTTGATTTGAAGGATCAGCTTTGAGTCTATTGAGGTTCTTAGCTTCCTTGTCTGCATTTTTAGGTGACTGACGTTTTTCTGCAGCGTGCCTGGTACACGTGGTATAATTGACGCGCATGGCACAAGCACTGGTTACTCTATTTATGCTGATTGCAGCTACACTTGTAGTTGATGCCTGCTAGGCAGTAGTGTGTAGGCTGGTGTTAATTATCCTAACTATCCTGGATATGCTGGTTATCCTTGTTTATTGGTTGGAGGTGTCTGACTACTAGTTACTGCTTGTTACAGTGCGTTGGGTGTTTTGCCTGGCTACTGGCTACAGGTTGTCTTGATTAAATGATGGAAGAAAACAAGTTACTTACCTGTAACTGTGGTTCCCCAGTATTGGTAACTTTTGTAGATTCCCATGCTTTTGTATCATTCCCCGTCGTCGGAATGGGAGTCTCGGTAACCAAAAATAACATAGCAGTAGGTACAAAAGAGAAAGAAAAGGCCTAGGCCTCATTCCATTTTGTAGCATATCCTCCTCTTTTTGTAAAAGAGACCAAACTAATCATCAGCCAATCAGAAGAGCCTCACCCCTTAGAACCTTCCTGAAGGAACTTCAGAGCCTCAGATTTTCGCAGCAGTTGTGTAACAGTAACCATATCTGCTGGAGGCTGAGCTTTCCCTGGGGAGGAGGGTGGGGGCATGGGAATCAATGAAAGTTACCAATACTGGGGAACCACAGTTACAGGTAAGTAACTTGTTTTCTTGCCCCAGTATTGGAACTTTCATAGATTCCCATGCTTTTGTATCAGAGTAGCAAGCAGTAAGCAATACAGCACATTTTGTGGCATAAACATACATTGCAAAAGCCATCAGTATTCCAAAGATACAAAATGTGCAGAAAAGGAAGGAGGGATAGAAAGGAAAGCTCACCAATCAATGGAAGAGGTTCCTCAGGACTGCCTTGCCCACCCCGTGTCCTCTGCGTCAAGGATTCCAAGCAGTAATGCTTCGTAAAGGTGTGCACGCTGCTCCATGTTGCAGCCCTGCAAATGTCTCTGATGTGTACTCCCGCGAAGAGAGCTGACGAAGAAGCAACAGATCTTGTGGAATGTGCTCTAACTCTGCTGGTCAGCGGCTTACCCGCTGTTGAGTGGCAATAGAGAATGGCACTGGAGAAACATCTCGCAATACTTTGTTTTGAAAGAGGGAGGCCCTTGCGAGGACCACCAAAAGCAATGAAAAGCTGCGAGGATTTACGAAATTTCTTGGTGCGATCTAAATAAAATTTCAAGCACCTATGCACGTCCAGAGAATGCAGTGACCTTTCTGCTGGTGTGGAAGGGTGAGAAAGATTTAAGAATTACTGGCTCATTCAGGTGAAAATCCGAAGGTACCTTAGGTATGAACCTTGGATTAGTTCGTAAGATTACAGTATTCCTCTTGAATTGGAGAAACGGCTCCTGAATCGTGAGAGCTTGTAGCTCCCCAATGCGTCTTGCAGAAGTGAGGGCAAGGCGAGACAATTTTCATGAAAGGAATTTCATATCCGTCCGATGTATAGGTTCAAAAGGGTTCTTCATGAGTTGCGTGAGAACCAAGTTCAGTTGCCAAGTAGGAGGCGTAGGCCCCACCGGGGGATAAACTCGAAACAATCCCTTGAGAAATTGTTTAATTATTCTTGAAGACCAGAGAGAAGGTCCAGATGCTGAACGTCTGTATCCGGAAATTGCTGCTAAATGATCCTTTATGGATGAATGCGCCAGTCCTGTTTTAGCTAAGGACAAAAGATAAGGCAGAAGTTGATGAGGTCGAGAAGAGAAAGGATCAACGCCTTTTTCCTGCACCAAATGCAAAATCTTTTCCATTTTAAACGGTAAGTTTTATTTGTAGAAGGAGCTCTAGCCTGGGAGAGAACCTGTCTTATTTCATTCGAGATGGGAAGGTTCCTGAATTCTCGCTGCTCAGGAGCCATGCTGTCAGGTGCAATGAAGCTGGATCCGGATGCCAAATCTGTTCCTCAGACATCGTGAGAAGGTCCCAAATGGCTCGCAAGGGAAGCGGAGGGACCAGCGACAGCAGATGGAGTTCAGTGAACCAGAACTGCCTCGGCCAAGCCGGAGCTATCAAGATCATCTTGCATGGCTCCACCTTGATCTTCCTGATAAGTCTCGGTATCATTGGAATGGGGGGAAAGGCGTAAACAAATGTCCCTGACAAGGCTATCGAAAGCGCATTCCCCAATGATCCTCGATGGTGAAGCCTGCTTGCATAAGACCAGCATTTCTTGTTGGTCGGAGTGGCAAATAGATCTATTGAGGGCTTGCCCCACTGTCGGAAAACCAGTTCCCACTCGTGACTAACTGAGGATAGTCTGCTTAGTCTGCCGGCATGCTCGTTTAAGACCCCTGGCAGATGATCCGCTTGCAGCGAAATCTCGTGAAGGATAGCCTATTCCCAGATTTCCTGAGCCTCCTGAGACAACAGGAGAGACCTGGTTGCTCCTTCTTTGTTTATGTAATGCATGGCTGTGGTGTTGTCTGTCCGGATGAGAACCTTTGAACCTCTCAGGCGAGGAGAAATGCTTGAAGAGCCAGCTTGATCGCCCTGAGTTCTAGGAGATTGATGTGAAGAAGACGGTGCTGATGAGACCAATGCCCACTGACATGAAGGTACTGCAGTACTGCCCCCCAGCCGTCCAATGACGCATCCGTCATCACAACCTGAGGAGACGGATCACGTACGAAGGATAGACCTTGGGATAAGTTTTCCTGCTTCGTCCACCACAAGGCAGCTTTTTTCATTGCTGAGGTGATGGTCACCTTGTCGTCGAACGAACCGTGAATCTGTTGCCACTGAATGTTGAGCTGCTCTTGAAGAGGACGCACTATCAATCTGCAGTAAGGAATCAGAGGAATGCAGGAGGAGATCACTCCCAGAAGGGATTTGTAACGGCGTACTGAAAGATACCTTCTTTTTCTTAAGGCCAGAGCCATAGTTTGCAGTTTTGGTTGGGAAAGCTTTGTTGAGATTTGAGTCCAAGATAGCCCCCAGGAAACGTGCAGTCCTGGACGAAACCAGAGATGACTTTGCCTTGTTGAGAGTAAGCCCCAGATTCTGGAAAAGGTTTGTACATGCATTGAATGCCTCCCTCGCAGCCTCCCTGGACGGAGCCTTCAGCAATCAGTCATCCAGGTAAGGGAAGACTTGAAAGTGATTCCTCCGAAGAAACGCCGCCACCGGTGCCAGCACCTTGGTGAAGATTCTTGGAGCTGAGCGAAGTCCAAAGGGTAAAACCCTGAATTGAAAGTGGCTCTTGGCTACTGTAAACCGTAGAAACCTTCTGGGTGCATGGTGAATAGGTATGTGAAAATACGCGTCTTCGAGATCGAGCGTGGCCATGAAATCCCCTGGATTGATGAGACGTAGTATGTCTTGAAGGGAGACCATCCGGAAGGATAGGGAAATGAGATAGGTGTTGAGCTCCCTGAGATCTAAAATCGGGCGCCATTTCTCTAGCGTCTTCCTCAGCAGGAACAACCTGGAATAGAATCCTTCCCCTCTTTGAGAGGAGGGGACCGGCTCTATAGCACCTTTCAGGAGCATCTGATGAACCTCGAGCCGCAGGAGATGCAGATGTTTTGATGGGATGGCGGCCGGGGGCTTGGATGGTGGGATTTGTGTGAATTCCAAAGTATGGGCCTTTCGAATGATGTTTAGCACCCAACGGTCTGATGTTATCTTAGACCAATTCTGAAGGTATTGAGATACCCTGCCTCCTACCGATGATCTTGTGGAGGTGGGCACAGTAGGAAGAGCCAGGATGCCGCTATTGCCTCTTGGACGTATCCCGTCCTTGGCGATTTTGTTTTCCTCTATTATTCGATCAAGAGAAATTCGAGGACTGGCTTTGTCTTTGTTGATAAGGCTGGCGGTATTGTTGTGAGCCTGATCCGTACGATGGGTATCATTGCTGCTGGTAGGAGCCTCTGTACGTGGTACTCTAATCTCTGGAAGGAGCTTTTCGGTACTGTAGTGTACCCAGAGACTTCGCCGTCTCTGTATCCTTCTTGATATCCTGGAGAGTGTCATCGATATGTTTCCCGAACAACGCCTCTCCATCAAAAGGTAGATCCAGGATTTTATTCTGGATTTCAGGTCTGAACCAAGTCGCCCTGAGCCATCCCTGGCGACGAAGAACTGCTGCACCAGCTAGCGATCGAAAGGCAGTTGTGGCGATGTCCATGGCACAATCAATTATCTCCATTGACGTTGCATCCCCCTCCTGTAAAATGTTCCTTGATCGCCTTTTGACTCCTGAGGCAGTTGATCTAGATGGGGCGAAATGTCACACCATAGTTGGCGATCATATCTGCCCAATATTGCCAAGGCATTTGCTGCCCGCACCAAAAGACTAGCCATAGAAGAAAATCTCTTCCCAGCGTTGTCTAAACTCCTGCCTTCCTTATCTGGAGGAGTTGTTAAAGGAGCTGATGGGTTGCGTGACTTCCTCTGTGCAGCTTGTGAAATCACCGAGTCCAGTTTTGGGTGCCCTGTCAAAGACGCCGGACCATCCTCAGGTGCCTTGTATTTCTTTTCGAGGCGCGGTAGTACAGGGACCACTGTAGCCGGGTTCTTCATTGCTTTAAGGCCTTCCTCCCAAACATGATGAACAATGGGGATAGATCTAGTAACTTTCTTATAAGGCTCTTTAAAGTCATATAAAAAACACTCGGTGGCAACAGAAGGCATTGGTAGCTTGAATTTGCTAGAGGCCCTCTCCATCAACTTATGGAACCCCCCGATATCCACCGGAGGGGAGTCTACCGGATCCGGACATGGTGAAGCAGGGTCTGGGATGACATACTCGTCCCATTCTATGCCTTGATTAGGTCAATTTTGATCCTCTCCGAGGAATCATCGTGAGTGTCCAGTGGTACTGAAGGTACCTGTGGAACCGGCGTTTGTGGCTGAGATATCACCTGAGCTGGCAACTCTGGATAAACCAGTGCAGGAGTCGTAGGGACCGGCAGGGCTTGCATAGTCGGAATAGCAGCAGGCTGTGAGCATCTGGATTTGTAATCCTGAAGCATATTGTGGAGATCCTGCAAGAGCGAAGATGGTACAGACACAATCTCTTGCCTCGTATACTCCTGTGGCTGAGCAGAATGTTGATACCCACATTCCTGCAGGTACTCTCCTTCGGAATCCGTCTTCTGACATTTTACTAGAAGCTGGGAAGGACTGTTTGCATATGCATACGAGTCCTGATCCTCCTCATCCGAGTCATCATCATCCTCTTCTAACAGCAAAGCTGGAGGCAAGGGGGTAACTCTCCTCGGGGACGTCATATCAGGTATAATCCGTCTCATGGAAATAGTGATTCTTTCTGTCGACGACAGTATCGTCGACGATCCCGACGACGATTGAGTTGTTCCTGGTAATGCTGCCGTCGTCGGCGTCATCGACAGAGTAGACCTCATCGACGAGCGAACTATCGACGACGAGATGGGCGTCGTCGATGACGAGACCGTCAACGACAAGACCGTCAACGCTCCTGCTGCCGTCGTCGTCAAAGTTGTCGGCGTCGAAGCACTCGACAACGATACTGTCGTTGTCACCGCCGTCGATAAAATCTTCGTTGTCGCTGCCGTCGTCGACATTCTGGTCGACGGCGCTGTCACTATCATCGACGACCCCATCGACGCCGACGATCCCGTCGACCTCGATTGTACCGTCGACGAGCCCGTCAACGGCACCACTTTAACTTTCGGTTTCAACGCCTTCGTCGACAAAGCCTTCAGCTGCATCATCGACGACTTGGAAGTCTTGTCAGACTTCTCAGAAGACTGAGAAGATGGTTTCTTGAAGGCTGGAGCAGTCTTCGTCCCAGAAGAAGGTGTAGATGGTCCCTCCCTCTCCTTTTCACCGTGGTGAGGAGATTTGACCGGACCTTGGCTCTCAGACTCTCTGGGGGTCTTTTTTGAGGCCTTAGATGCACAATCCACAGAAGGTGAAGGGGAAACCCTACCCCTTTTGACTGACCTTCTTGAAGATGAGGCTGAAGAAGAGTCTTAACTGTCACTGGAGACTGTGTACTTTCTGGACTTCAACTTCTGGAGCCAGGTAAGAAGCCTACCCTCACGGTCCCGGAGGGTCTTGGTAGAAAAGGTGCAGCAGATCTTGCAGTCCGCAGCCTTATGATCAGGATAGAGGCAATATATACAATCTTATGCCTATCCTCAACAAACAATATTTTGTTGCCACATGTGGAGCATGGCTTGAAAAGGGCCTTCTTCTTCTCCTTATCAGACATCATGGAAGGTACAGCCACCAGATCTGAAGAGAAATCATGTACCCCGCCCCGTTCCACTGCGGCTGGTGCCGTTTGTGTGGAGGGCGAGGCGAGGCGCCATCTTGGGTGGGGCTAGACCGGAGCTAGCGGTCTAGTCATTCCGGGAGGCAGGGCATAAAACCAAATGTGTATCCGGGAGCGCAGCGGATGAGCGCAGCGGGCGTGACGAATGCGCGCCGAAGTCGCGCTTAAGTCAAGCCCGTCTGCGCCCGTCCGCGGCCGACCGGGGCCTGGGGCCAGCACCCCTGGCCGTTTTTACACCTATTCTTCCCCTGCTGCTGTTAAAACCGTCAGATAGTTCATGCCCTCCACTACCACCGTATATACTGAATCGTGCTGCCATTCATGGTATTCTTAAACCTGAGTACATAGCTGGTAAAGATTTGCATTATAACCCCCGTCGTCCTTCTCATTTGTCATTGGAACCAGATACTTTGCTTAAATGTTATTATTTGAACACTTGGTCAATGGCTAAACATCATATGGATGTATTTTTTATGTTAAAAACTGAGCAACCTGATATCTTGCTCCTCACGGAGACTTGGCTTAATGCTGACTCGTTACCACATATCCTGGCAGCCGTTCCCTCTGATTATTATATTTTAAATGCCAACAGACTTGCTGATAAAAGGGGTGGAGGAGTAGCAGCTATTATTCGCAATACCTACAAGTTCCCATTATTACCCTCTCTTGACCTTACGGGGTCAGAAAACATTGTTTTTAAAATGGATACTGATTGTGGGGCATTACTTATGATCCTTATCTACCGCCCTCCCCAAACTATGCCCGCATTTGCTGTTTCATTGGCAGAACATCTAGCTCCTCTTATTATTAATTATAAAAATATTGTGCTGCTGGGTGATTTTAATCTCTGGCTTGATGCCACTGATTTGGACACCCATGCAGCTGCATTTAAAGAGGTACTATCAGATCTGAACCTAATTCAACAGATTCATTTGCCAACTCATGAAAAAGGCCATCATCTGGACCAAATATGGTCTCAGAATATTCCCCTGTCGGTTTGTTCCATCACTCCCTGTATTTGGACGGACCACTTTCTGATACATTTCACTCTCGCCATCGCGAGGGGCAAAAAGCAGCCATTTCAAACAGGTGGGAAAGTCAGATTGTGGAAAACAATTGATACTTCAGCTTTTTTAGACTCTCTGAGGTTGTCTCTCCCCCTCTTGCCTCAGGACATCGATAGCACTGAAGAAGCCTATTCCAACTGGCTACGTCAGGCAGCAGACGCTCATGCCCCTTGCTCTAACTTTCCCCGCTCCCGCCTTAACGACGCACACAAGTGGTATACATCACACTTGAAATTTCAAAAATTAGAAGTTCGTCAAAAGGAGCGGAAATGGCGAACTGGTTACTTGGCACAAGACAAAGCCAATTATTGTAAACCTCGGAAAGAGTATCAGAAACTTGTCCTGAAACATAAATCTGACTATTTCTCGGAGAAAATAATGAATTCCCAGAACAAATCTAAGGAGTTGTTCAATATTGTAGATGGTCTTAGTAGCAGTGACAGAACTACACCATTGGTCACTCCTACTCAGGATCTCTGCAATTCGTTGAACTCCTTCTTCCTCAACAAAATCCGTACAATAAAACTAAGTATTTCTACTGTTTTGCCCCCTTCTCCGTTGGATGATACGTATTACAACTGTGAGACGTTGGAATCTTTTCCCGCTATTGATGGTGACACCCTTTCGAAACTGTTTGGTCGGGTCAAATCGGGTTCACCTGATGATATCTGTCCCCCGCACATCCTGAGAGAGGTCGGCACTGCCATTCCTGAAGGTGTACTACCTCTGTTAAATAGTTCCCTCTCACAGGGGAAAGTCCCCAATAACCTAAAAAAGGCCTTACTTATCCCTCTAATTAAGAAAGCTGGAGTCGACCCCCTTGACCCGTTAAATTATAGGCCCATTTCATTGTTGCCGTATTGTGCGAAGCTATTGGAGGCACATGTCTGTGCTAACATGTCCAAATTCATTGAAGACACAGACTATCTTGAATTTAATCAAGCCGGCTTCCGCTCTTGCCACTCGACTGAAGCAGTCATTCTGGCGGTACAAAATACCTTGAGGCGGAACGCGGATAATGGGACTCATCAGGCCCTGGTCTTATTGGACCTTTCGGCAGCGTTCGACACGGTTGACTACACCATCTTGGTCAACCGTGTTGAACAGGCTGGCCTTAGGGGACCTGCACTGAGTTGGATCCGTTCATTCATCACGGGCCGCACCCAATCCGTAAGGTTGGGCCCCTTCACAGCTCCCACTATTTCCACCACTTGTGGAGTACCTCAGGGCTCATCTTTGTCACCTCTACTTTTTAATTTGTACCTGCGCCCGCTATTGTACTCCCTAAGAAAGGCGAAAGTTACCATCTTTAATTATGCGGACGATCTTCAACTTATTTTTCCTGTGAACACCAAGGATTCGGTGGTGGAATTCCAGAACACCATGGCACACATTCAGGTCTGGATGAGCTGTAACCATCTGAAGCTCAATCCAGGCAAGACTGAACTGGTCTTGCCTGGACAGAGTGTGTTAAGCTGGAGCCCATGCTTTTGGCCATCTAGCATGGGGGCCCCACCGGTTAGATCGTCCTCAGTTAAAAGTCTGGGAGTACTAATTAGTGAAGATCTTTCTTTGAAAAGACAGGTAGGCGCGGTGGTGTCCTCCAGTTTCTTTCAGTTAAAAAAGATAAGAAAAATTGCCTGCTTTCTTTCACAGGCTGCCCTTATTCAAGTTATAATTGCTTTGGTCCTGTCTCGCTTAGATTTCTCCAACAGTCTCTATTTGGGGCTTCAAATTGGAGAGTTAAAACGTCTTCAGAGGGTCCAGAATCAGGCTGCCAGACTGATTCTGGGACTCTCAAATAGACAATCTATTAGACCTGGGTTGAAGCACCTACACTGGCTCCCTGTTGCGCAGCGTGTGGCATTTAAAACAGGTTGTATCCTTTTTAAATCTTTACAAGACGCTGGCCCTAAATTTATAAAAGACCTGTTTTTCAAATATGTTCCCTCCCGAAACCTACGTTCCGCTCAAAAATCTTTATTATTTATTTATTTATTTATTTATTCAAAGTTTTATATAGCGCGAACAGGATCCTTACAGATATCAGAGCGCTTCACAAAGACAGGGTAGGGGCAGTAGGAGTCAACAGAGATAATGGGAACAGTATAATAGTCAATAACATGGTAATAACAGGGATAATAATAACATACATAAAACCAATCAATATACAATCAGGTAAGGAAGTAATATATACGTGTATCATATCTTGGTCGGTAGTAAGAGAGTGGCGTAGTTATTGACTGTCCCCCCTATAAAAGGAAGCGCTTAGGTGGTTGCTGCTTTGACCATCTGGCGGACACCTTTTGGAATTCCCTTCCCTTGCAGTTGAAATTGAGTGGCAACCTTCTTAATTTCAGACACTCCCTTAAAACCTGGTTATTTTCGCAGGCCTATTGCTGAGATCATTACTGCTTTCACTTTTAACTGTTGTGTTGTGTTCCCCCCTATAGCGCCATGAAGCCCCTGGGCGTACGAGCGCTTAATAAATATATATTAACATAACATAACATAACATAACATAAAACACTTGAAAAGAGTTGAGATTGAGCAGAGCTCAAAGGAGACTCCCTAAGCACAACGTGCGGTAGAAAATCTGAGGCTCTGAGGTTCCTTCAGGAGGGTTCTAAGGGGTGTGGCTCTTCTGATTGGCTGATGATTAGTTTGATCTCTTTTACAAAAAGAGGCGGATATGCTATCAAAGGGAATGAGGCCTAGGCCTTTTCTTTCTCTTTTGTACCTACTGCTATGATTTTTGTGGTTACCAAGACTCCCATTCCGACGACGGGGAATGATACAAAAGCATGGGAATCTATGAAAGTTACAATACTGGGGCAACTGGCATTCAACGGTCACTCCATACCCTGGACATTAGACACCAATTACTGTGTGGTTTACAGGAAGCACAAGAAGATAGGAGTTTGGCCTAGGTTCCTATTGTGCATTTCTGTTTGACAGTAGAAGTAAAGAGTCTCTCTGCTGCAGTTTTTGTGATTTGTTTTCCTCCCAAGACCAAGGAGCATTCTGCTGGATTTAGTCCTGCCAATAGACACAATAACAAGAGACTGCAATTTTGATTGGGGCCGCGAACCACTGATTGACAGAAGTGCATCAGAGTGCGCAGAGCGTGCTGACGCGGGTGAGGTTGCGGCTGGTGGGAGGAGTCGGACAAGCTGGTGAGTGGCGCGGAGGCTGTGGCGGCCTGCGGCTGTGACGGGCTAACTCCGAGGTATAGGCTGCGAGCTGTTGTGACCCGTGGTGGGCAGAGGCTGAGGCCGAGGTGCAGGCTGAGAGTCGTTGCGACCCGTTACAGGCTGTTGTGGAAGTGGATGGGGACACGGTGACGCGGCGAAGACGGGGCCATGTAAGTCACCCGGGTGAGGGGTGAGCGGTGGTGGTGTTATTCAGCTTTGTTTGACCGTAATAGCTCTGAGTTAAGGCGAGCCCCCTGAGCCACTCTTAAGATCAAGACCTCCCTCACCCCTGGACGCATTTGTGCCCCCCGCTAACCTGTCACAGTCTGCCCCTGAACCACCCTGAACCACTTCTCCTCCGGTTTTACCCAAGCCACCGACTTGGTGTAGGTCCCTGGCAGGGCCGTCTTCAACGTGCCGCTCAGTGGCCGCACCTCAGGCGCCAGGCCCGGCCGCTTCTCGTCCCCGCCCCGCTCTGCTTTGTTCACACACCCCATACCACCCACCTCCTCCGGTTGCTCAGCCGTTTAGGGCCCTCGCTAGCAAGGCCTTCCCAGCTTTGGTTCTGCGCCCCCCGCCACCTCTAACTCCCCTAGCCCGTTGCCACCACTGCTGGTCCCACTGCCCCGATTGGAACTGGGCCGCGACGGCGCACTCACTGCCCCCCCTACGTGTGACCCCATCTGAGTAGTTGCAGTGTCGCATCTGGGGGGACTGGGGGGAGTGTTCAGGAGCCAAAGCACGGGCCTCAGGCGACAGGAGTAGCTAAGACCAGTGGATAGGTGGCCGCGAGCGACGGGTTGGGTAGGGACCAAGTGTGCGGGGGGGTGCCCACGCGCATAGCACCGGCCATTTGATCTCGCTGCTTATGATAAGACAAGACAAGATAAGACAAGACAAGCAATCTCGCCCCAGAGCTATCTTGGTCCTTCACGATCCTTCACGATCCTTCTGGCACCCAGTAAATACATCCAAGTGCAGTCAGCAAAATAGAGAGCGTTTTAAAGAAGGCCCACCTGTCCTAGTCCTCAAACTTACTGTCTCTGAATAGCCACGTCCAACAACAGAAGTGATGAGATCTGGGAAAATAAGAAAAGCCCCCTCCTCACTAAAACGGAAGAAATCTAAACAATCGGCAACTGAAGCGGAGCGCCCCCCTCCCAACCACATGAGTCCATTGGCCTCTACGGTCACACTGAAGGTCTTTAAATCACCATTAAATGGATGGCAACATACCAATAATAGCAGTATGCATTCTTCCTGTGCACTATATTTAAACGGTTCAAAATCCTTCACCCTTCTGGACTACTTCAAAAAAGCTCCGGGTGGGGCCAAGTTCCCTCCTTCCCCTCAATCCTCAGAGGTAACTAAGCCTTGTGCAGCTGATCTATCTGCAGAGTCAAGCACGAACTCGCTACAAACGTTGTCAACATCAACTAATAAGCCAGCTCCAGCTCCGGATGTGTATATTTTTGGGTCTGCATCCATCGATCAGAACATCGTCTCGGAGGGCTTGGTGAGGGTTACTCAAAACCCCCCACTAAGTTACGTACCTTCACTAAGTCAGCTTCTCCCCCCTTATGACATTCGGAAGCAAGAGGCCTGCTCCAGCCAACCACCATCAGTGAGCCTAACTTATAACCCGAGTCCCCAAGCACTGCAACCATTGCAATCAGAGAACCTTTCAACACCCCTACCTCAAAACGCCAATGTGTCTGGGGAGGTTACCCCATCGCCTCACTCTCATCTAATTTTCCCACAAATTCACGCACAAAAGAATCCTGCATTCAATTTTGACATATTCAGTCCCTCTTATTACACGTCCCAAGCCCTCCAGAGGGGAGCCCAGACCCGACTAACCCCCAACAACGCTTACACCCACCATCAGCAGCAATTATAACTTCTCCAAAATCGCCACAAAAAACTGATCAAATTACCAACTGTTAGCGGACTTGTCCTTTTTCTTCAAAAACCCTCAAAATTCATCCAATCCCATACCAAAAACAGAGCCACAATATCGAGCATCTGGCCTCAACTACTTCAAACCTTTCAATCGACAGTCACTGCTTTAAATTATCACTCGGACAAATTGGACATGCAGGTTGACCTACTGAACACTTTAGCACTGTTCACAGCAGGGATTGATAACAAACTGGACAAACTGAACAACTTAATTATAGGGGCACAATCATCCTCAAAACTAGCACAGTCGGTCTGTTGCTGCTCACCCATCATTGACTCACTCTCCTCGCTTCCAGCCTTCTTATCCACAGTCATAAGCGAGGTTAAGCAATTGAAGGGAGCCAGTCTATCCGAATGTCCCTACCAGCTACCACAAAAACCCTCAACTCTGAACTCAGAATTACCCAACCCTTTGTTTACACAGGCAAATTGGGATTCAGCCGAGTGGGGAACCAGAATCTTTAACAATTCAGATCGACCATCAAGATGACCCCCACCAACCCAAAGGCCCTCCTATTCCAGCAGTGCCGACTGCATCTCCAGCCATAAACGTTTGCTCAGCAAGCGGGCAAACATACCCTATAGGCATTAACGTGGCAGGGTTGCCTGTCATCCCAGCCGCTGTCGTCGTCCCCAATGCTAAAGCACTTCCTGCTCCCCCGCCTCTCTGCAGCAAGAGAGAGCGCAAACTTCAGCGCATACAAAGAAATAAATTAGGATTAAACCCAACAGTTGACCCTTCTAAACTATTTCCGTTGTTCGTAACTGCTGCCAATAAAAAAATCCTAAGTGTCCCACAATCACCATCAATGTCAACATACCCTTGTCAAAGCCTACCTATGGCAGACTCAACTTCAAGTGCCTGTCAACAGATTTCTGTTTGTAGCCACGATTGCAATACCACATCTGCTGAAGCAGCGGCACTGGAGCCTCAGCCTGTCACTGAAAAACTAAGGGTCAAACCCTACGAATCAATTATATCAATGACCACAGCCACGACAATACAATCCCAACCAGTTTCTCCCTCAAGTTTATCCAGGTTGGGAAAACTAAAAATTGGACCCAACCTTTCAAAAGTAATTTATAATAAGAAACCAACTTCATCTATAAACACCCAGACACTGAGGCGAGGCCCACGACATCCTCCTCAACCCCAACTGGGATCAGACGTAGGCTCCTCAATTGACAAAACAACTCAGCCTAACCCACGCTCAAGCAGCAAGGGTGCTAAATGCGATCCACAGGGCTCCAAAATACTCTTTGCCCGTGAATATAAATCAAAAGGTCGGCATGACACCCTCAATAGGTCAAATATAATAAAACTAGTGAATGGTGCCCCGGGTTTTGAGGCCCTTACATCGGACGATATCGAGTCCATTGAATTCATTCCACCAACAGCCACACAACCCTCCGAGGTAACTCTGGGTCATTCAGGTCCATCACTTGGGCACGAGCATTCTTAGAAGGATTAGTTACTTACCTGTAATCCTAGTTCTCTTCCAGGGGTATCCTCATCAAAGTCATAAGCATTAGAATATTCCCGCCCATGTGCGGGACCCCGGAAACACTATATTATATGTGCCCCACTTATATATACTCATATATATATAAATACATATATATATATAACATGCAATAGCAGCCAATAAAAACAGAGCAGAAATATGCTGTGTAGAATTTCCACCATACAAGTAATAATAATAAGCATTAGAAACATGAGAAACAACAAAAAGTTTGTTTATAAATTGTTTTAATGCTCAGAAAGCAGTAGAAATTCTTATAACTCACTGGAAGCATAGAAAGCTCCCAGGCTGCATTGCAAACACCCAGTCTAAAAAGACTGAAAAGCTAACCTGTAGCTGCATAGCAATAAACTGACACCGTGCCTTTAAGGCACTCATGACCCCCAGTATCCCATCATGCCTCAGGGGTGACAGTTAGGTCAGTTGTTCTTTTCGGAGACTGAAAATAAACCCAATAACAAATAGGTTAACAATATCTCCTTATTAAAGAATATCCTTTGCCCGGGGAGGCGGGAGGGTTGCTTATGACTTTGATGAGGATACCCCTGGTAGAGAACTAGGATTACAGGTAAGTAACTAATCCTTCTCTTCCAGGGGATCCTCATCAATAGTCATAAGCATTAGAATAGAATAGCGAGCCTCACCTCATCTCCCTGCGGGCAAAGGAGTAACAATACAGTAATAAACCATATTAAGCCTAGTAAACACTAAGCTCGTGTAGGCCGTAGGCTACCCAAATAGATTCCTCAAAGAGGCTTGTCCTACTTGAGTATCGGCCCTGGAATCAGACTCGAGACAGTAATGTCTCGTAAAGGTATGAACGGATTTCCAAGTCGCAGCCTTGCATATCTCCGACATTGGAATGTCGTGCAAGAAGGCTACTGTAGCGGCCTTCCCTCTAGTGGAATGCGCTTTGGGTGACTGCAACAAAGGCTTGCCTGCAAGCTGATAAGCCAATTTTATGCAAGAGACAATCCATCTCGCGATGGACCTCTTGGCTGCCGGAAAACCTGTTCGCATTGAACCATAGTTCACAAACAGTTGATCCGTTTTTCTAATCCCTTTGGTCATTTCCAAATAGAACTTGAGCACTCTTTTAAGATCTAAGGAGTGCAGTGACTGCTCGGCTGGGGTCGTAGGATTTGGAAAAAATGACTGTAGGGAAATGGATTGATTTATATGAAAATCAGAGATGACTTTAGGCAAGAAAGCCGGATGAGCCCTTAGGACTACCCTATTGTGATGAAAGATAGTGTATGGTTGTTTCGCACAGAGAGCTTGAATCTCGCTGACTCTGCGAGCCGAGGTAATCGCCACCAAAAAGGCCGCCTTCCAAGAGAGATGTTGCAAAGAGGCCTTGTGGATGGGCTCAAAAGGTGGTGACATTAACCTGGATAGCACCAGGTTTAATTCCCATGGAGGAGAAGGATTTCGCACAGGGGGATAGACTTTCTTCAACCCCTGGAGGAAGTCCTTAACCACTGGAACCTGAAAGAAAGAAACCTGATCTGGTGATTTTCTGTATGCAACTATGGCTGACAAATGCACCCTAATAGAAGCGTATTTCAAACCAGCAGTCGCTAGGGAAAGGAGGTATGGCAAGATGACGTCCTCCTGACCTTTAGTCGGATCAAGGTGATGATCCCTACACCATAGGAAAAACCTCTTCCACTTGAACGCATAGGACGCTCTCGTGGAAGGTCTCTTAGCCTCCTTTAAAATGTTCATACACTCAGGAGGCAAGTTCAAATGTCCATATTGCAGGACTTCAGGAGCCATGCTGTTAGGTTCAATGATGGGAGGTTGGGATGCATTATCCTCCCGTTCATTTTGCTCAACAGGTCCAGCCTGCAAGGAAGTCGTCTGTGTGGACACACAGACAGATGTAGAAGGTCCGGGTACCACCACTGCCGCGGCCAATCCGGAGCGATCAGGATCATATCCATGTTCGACCTGCAGAGCTTGGAAACTACTCTCGGAATCAGAGCCAGGGGAGGAAACGCGTAAGCGAATGTCCCTGACCAATCCATCAGTAGAGCATTCCCCTGAGTCCCTGGCCGGTGGAACCTGGACGCGAAGGCGTGGCATTTGGAGTTTTCGTCGTCTGCAAACAAATCTATGGTTGGACGACCCCAGCAACGAAAAAGCTCTTCCACCACTTCGTCGTTTAGCACCCAGTCTGGCTGATCTTCGAAGTGCCTGCTGAGTGCGTCTGCTTTTACGTTCAACTCGCCTGGAAGGTGCACCGCCACTATCGTGAGGCCTCGAGAGAGGAGCCAATGCCAAATTGCCTGAGCCTCTCGAGAGAGAGGGCGAGATCTTGTGCCTCCTTGTTTGTTCAGATAGAACATGGTGGTCGTGTTGTCCGTCTGAACTAGGACTGAGTTGGACTCTATCGCTGGTAAAAAAGCTTTGAGGGCCAGGAATACCGCTCTGAGTTCCAGCATATTGATGTGGTATGTCTGCTCCTGCGCAGGCCACAGGCCTTGAATCTGAAGAGGACCCATATGTGCTCCCCAACCTTGCAGAGAGGCATCCGTCACTATCGACTGGTTTGGAAGAGGCTGGTGAAACCGAACCCCCACCATCAGATTCTTTCTCCGTGTCCACCACTTGATGGCGTCTTTCGTCACTTGGGAGAGCGTGATGCGATCCTCCCAAAGTCCTGTAGCCTGGTCCCATTGATCCTCCAGGGCCTGCTGTAGAGGCCGCATTCTCAGCCTGGCATTTGGGATGAGAAAGATGCAGGATGCCATGGAACCCAGCAGGGATGCTACTTGTCGGGCTGTTGGAAGCCGAGATTCTAGCAGAATTCCACATTTCTGGTTCAGGGAAAAAAGTCTCTCCTCCGAAGGAAACGCTTTTCCCACTTTTGTGTCCAGAACGGAGCCTAGGTAGTGAATTGACTGTGTAGGCCGCTGGACTGACTTCTCCAGATTCACATGGAGACCGAGCCTGTGCAATTGGAGAAGACACAGATGTAGATCGTGTTTTACCCGCACTGGAGACGGACCTTTTAGGAGCCAGTCGTCCAAGTATGGGTATAGGAAGAGTCCCTTCTTGTGCAAAAAAGCCGCCACCACTGCCATGCATTTGGTGAAGACTCGTGGTGCGGACTTGAGACCGAAGGGTAGCACTGTGTACTGATAGTGTTTGTTCCCTACGACAAACCTCAAGTACTTGCGATGTTGTTGAGCAATTGTGATGTGAAAGTACGCATCTTGCAGGTCCACCGAACACATCCAATCTCCGACTTGAAGATGTGGGCATATTTGGTGAAGAGCCAGCATGCGGAACTTTTCTCTGATGATGATCTTGTTTAGAAGTCGTAGATCGAGTATTGGTCTGAACTTGTCCTCCTGATCTTTTTTGGGGACAAGAAAGTACCTGGAGTAAACTCCCTTTCCTCTTTGAGCGAGAGGAACCTCCTCTATCGCTCGCTTTTGTAGTAGGACTGTTACCTCTCTTCGGAGCAAGCTTAGTTGGTGAGGGGAAGCGCTCCTTGGAGGTATGTTCTTTGGAGGAGCAAGGAAACGTAGTTTGTATCCATTGCGCAGTATATTCAGCACCCACTGATCCTTGGTGATGCTGACCCACTCTGCCAGGTGTTGTGAAGCACTTCTTCCCACTGGAGTGGGCAACGGCGCCAGAGGAAGCCACTGATCAGGCTTTTCCTCCTCTTGTAGTGGTAGAGGATTGTTGATGACCTCCTCTACCTCTGCCAGGTTTACCCCGAAACTGGGGTTTTCCTTGGGCTTTACTTTGGGACCATTGAGGGGTTTGAACCCTCTGTTGAGCCCCTCTCCCCCTGTTGGGCTTGAAACGACGCTTGAACTCTTTCTTCTTTTCCAAGCCCACCGCTTTCACTGTGTCCAGTTCCGTCTTCATTCGGGTCATTTCTTCGTCAGCATGCTCACCGAAAAGAGCGGAACCCGAAAAGGGGAGATTAAGGATGCGATGTTGAGCATCCGGCTTCAGGCCTGTCAAGCGCAACCATGCTGATCTCCTGGCACAAACCCCATGAGAATAGGAATGCGCCGACAGGACAGCACCATCCGCAGCCGTGCTTATCATTTGATTCGCCACCAGACATCCCTCAGTCACGGTCTCTTCAAAGTCCTGCTGGTCTTCTTTTGGCAGCTTGGCTTTGAACCTTTCCATAGAGTCCCATAAGGCTCTGTCGTACCGACCCAGAAGTGCAGCCGCACTAGAAACTTTAAGAGTCGACGCAGCTGAGTTGCAAACCTTGCGACCCCAGGAGTCTTGCGTCTTGCTGTCCTTGTCTGGGGGGACGGAAGAAGAACCTGCCACTGCGTGTGTCTTCCTCGCCGCCGCCACAATAACAGAGTCTGCTGGCGGGTCCGATCTTACAAAAACCGGGTCAGAAGAGGCCGGTTTGTATTTCTTTTGGATGCGGGCTGGCACCGCTCTGATAGCCGCCGGAGTTAGGAATACCTCCTTGACCGGATCTATAATCCCCGGAACTAATGGCAGTAGAGGACGGGTGATCGCCTTTTTGTGTAAAGTCTCAAAAATGACTGTCGTTGTAACCTGAGGGACAGACATTTCAATGTTCAGCTTCTGAGCTCCTCTTTGTAAGACGTCCAGATACGTGCCAATGTCATCCACTGGGGAAGATCGGGACGTAGGACTGTCCGTCAAAGTAGGGGAGTAGTCCCTCTTGGAAGACCTGGAAGAAGCGGTAGAGGAAGTAGACGGAGTTCGTCGACGTCTATGGTGGACACTGTGCCCCCTCTCTTTCGATCGTTTCGAAGGCTCTTCTCGTCTAGGAGAGCGAGACCTGACCCGCACCTCTGGGTCTTTTCTGGGGGATTGGGTCCTTCTGGGAGATCTGGGTGGTGTTCTCACAGGAGATTTGCGCCTGGGAGGGCTATGCTTGTCCATCTCCTCCACCAGATTCTGAAGAGGAGACCTGTGGTGCGAGCTGACATAGTCTTGCATACGCTTTGCAGCCCCAGAATCTCTCCAATGGTCCAAAGACCTGTACCATCTAGGTGACAGTCTGACTTTATCCGCCCAAGGGTCCGTCTGACGCACCGGTGATTTGCGTACCGGACTTCTGGACTTTGAAGATGCAGTTGAGGAGCCAGAGGACCTTGAGGTGGAATGACGGGAAGCTGATTCCGTTACCATCACCACATCTGAGCATCTTGACGCCGAGCGATCTTCCCTCGTGGTCGAGTGCTTTCGGGGAGTCGGTGGATCAAACAATCTTGTTTTAGAATGTCCATGCGAGGATGTATGGTCTCTCGACGTCGAGCGGCGATGAGCAGCCGCCGACGGAGTTCCACGTCTCGACGTCGAACGGCGAGTACCGGCCGTCGACGGAGTCCTCTCTCTCGACGTCGACCGACGATGCCCAGTCGTCGACGGAAGCCTCGACGTCGAACGACGATGTCCTGTCGTCGACGAAGTACCCTGCCTCGACGTCGAGTGACGATGCCCAGTCGTCGACGGAGGTCTTTCTCTCGACGTCGAACGGGGATGATCAGCCGCCGACGGAGATTTCTGCCTCGACGTCGAATGTCTGTGCGACGACGGTGGAGGGGTATTGGACACCCTCGACGCCTAGAGCTGACGAGACACCGACGGAGACTGCATCCTCGACGCCGATCGACTCTTCCCTGTCGACGGCGGAGGGGTCTTGGTCCTCGACGCCGAACGTCACTTCTTCGACGACGGCGGAGGAGTCACACTTCTCGACGCCGGTCGACGTCTGGATGACGACGGCAGAGGGGTGACCTCCCTCGACGCCGGTCGTCGCCTGGTTGACGATGGCGGAGGGGTCTTGGACCTCGACGCCGACCGTCGCCCGGTTGACGGCGGCGGAGTTCCCTTCCTCGACGTCGGACGTCGCCTGGTTGACGCCGACGGAGGGGATTTCGACGATGGAACTGGATCCTTCGACGTCGTCGACGTACCTGGTCTTCTCTTCGACGGCGAGCCCGCCGTCGACGGTAGTTTAGATGATGAATGAACCACCGGTGGTTCTTTTCTCAGCGCCGAGCCCGACGCTGAGGGTGAGGGGCGTGAAGACTTCTTTCTGGAAGATGAGTGAGTCTTATTGGAGCCCTTCCTCACCGGAGATCTTCCTCTTGATGACCTATGAGCTAGGCCATAAATGCGAATCCTCTCCCTGTCTTTTAAAGTTCTTCCTGACAGGTGTTCACAATGAGGACAGGTGCCTGGATCATGTTCCTCAGGCAGACACAGGATACAGACGTCGTGGTTGTCTGATTTGGCCTTCTTGTTGCCACAAGAAGGGCATTTGTCAAAGAGTGAAGGCATTTTCAGGAGAAAATGCTCACCAAAATGACTGAAAAAGACAGTATCTTACTTGACTAGTTGTTAAATGTCGAGTAAGAACAAAAAGTTGTCAAAAGTGAAGAGTTTTTCTGTCAAAAAACAGGAAAATTAGTGGAGCTGTGTAACCAGGGTCCTTCCCTGAAGGAGCCGGAAAGAACAACTGACCTAACTGTCACCCCTGAGGCATGATGGGATACTGGGGGTCATGAGTGCCTTAAAGGCACGGTGTCAGTTTATTGCTATGCAGCTACAGGTTAGCTTTTCAGTCTTTTTAGACTGGGTGTTTGCAATGCAGCCTGGGAGCTTTCTATGCTTCCAGTGAGTTATAAGAATTTCTACTGCTTTCTGAGCATTAAAACAATTTATAAACAAACTTTTTGTTGTTTCTCATGTTTCTAATGCTTATTATTATTACATGTATGGTGGAAATTCTACACAGCATATTTCAGCTCTGTTTTTATTGGCTGCTATTGCATGTTATATATATATATGCACATATAATATAGTGTTTCCGGGGTCCCGCACATGGGCGGGAATATTCTAATGCTTATGACTTTGATGAGGATCCCCTGGAAGAGAACATAAGGTTACCTTTCGGGAATGGGGCATCAAAATGTATCCCTATTCCACTCCAGGTTACCCCACAGTGCTATTAAATCAGCCAGCCACCCTGCTAAAAGCCGAATCCCCTAGAACTGGAGTCAAAACCAGGCTATATTCAATCTTAAAAAATGCCTTAGGAACAACAGAATAGAATACAATTTCTTTGAGTGCAGACCTTAATCTTGACAAAACCCAAGATTGGGGATGGCTTCCGGCTGCCCTGTCTTGCAAGAAAACAGATTGACCACACGAAGCACCTTTTGCAGATCCAAACTGCAAGGCCCTGGTCCAATTAAGATCTCAAGCATCTCCACCTGCAAATCCCTTAAACCCCGAGCCAGATCCCTCTTTTACATTGTGTTCATGGAACATTAGCGGTCTCCAACATAAAATTACCAACTTGGAGACACACTCCTTCATATTTGGGCACACTGTAATAGCCCTTCAAGAAACCTGGGCTACCCAAAACTGTCCTGTGACTGGCTTTATTGAATTTTGGAAACCGGCAATTAGAGGCTGCCCCTATGGCCACCCTAAAGGTGGCCTGTCGATCTACGTTTCAAACAATCTAAAAGGTCTAATCGTGCCACTAAACTTTGACGAAGACTGGCTACTTGGTGTTAAAATCGACTCATGGAGCAAACAACGTCCACTCCTTCTTCTCAACATCTACATTAACCCAAGTACGCGCACAAAAAAGGACCATCTAACCCGCTTAATGAAAATTGTGTGCGACCTGGCTGCGGATCAACCTTATTCTGACTGTATAGTCTCAGGGGACTTTAACACCAACCTCTTTCAGGGTAACACTGCAGATCACGAAGGGCTTTTCCCATTCACATTCACTGAGGCAGAGGCACAGTCCAAACCACCAAATCAAGCATACTGCGGTCTGGGAGAACTTTGCATGCTGCAACTCTATAGTGCCAGATTTCTGGTAATGAACGGCAGATCCACGAATGATACTCCACCAAGATGGTCCTGGACAAATGGCCGCAAACAATCTTATCTAGACTACACATCTCTAATTCAGCCCTGCTCCAACACCTGGGCAACTTCAGTATTCATCCTCGAACGGAAAGCGACGACCGCCCCCAGATCGTTACCCTCAATGTAAAGCCAGAGTACCATAAACCTGCCTCAACAACATGTACAGGAATGTACACTGAAAATTTGAAGCGCCTAAGATGGAGTGAAGACATAAGCCCTAATGTCATGAAGGCAAGTCTGGCTCTTATAACAGGCGGAACTGACCCGGCGCTCTCTCCTACTGTTGAATGGTCGACGCTCTGTTCTCAATTGATAACTCTCTTCCCAGCCAAACAGCATTCCCATAAGCCTTCTTCCAGGCGCCAGTTTTCAATCTCAAGCCAAACAAGGGTGCTGAAGAAATCCAGAAACAATGCCCTGCGGTCTCTTACGAAATCCCCAGGAAACAACGAGCTCCTGAATGCGTACAAAACTGCAAAAAAATCATTTAGGCAGGCTATACAAAAAGATAAACGACTCCACCAAAGTCAATTCTGGTGCAAACTAATATGGGAGAGCAAAAACCTCAACGCAAGAAAATTCGGGGTTTTAATCAACCGCTACAACTCTAGCTCATTCAGCTCTGAGTCGGCAAACATTCAAGAAGCCAAGGGGTCCGCGTTCCTGACAGTTCATTTTGGGTCTCCAGAGGGAACAGTGCCTACAGAAACACACGCTCCCAACTTGACGGAAATAAGCCAGAGTAAGAGCTGGAGCAGGCCCACTGGTCGTTTAGCCCCCTACAGTGATGATCTGCAGACCACCCAAGAAATGGTTACCAAAGTATTGTCAAATGCAAGATCAGACGGAGCTCCGGGTCCAAATGGCCTGCCACAGAACTTATTTAAATCAAACATAGCACTTTGGTCGGGATTTCTAACTAAACTTTTCAACTTTGCACTAAGAACTTCAATCATACCGGACTCTTGGGGTGGCGCCATAATTCATCCAATCTATAAATCAGGCTCCCACGCCTCGCCAAACAACTACAGGCTAATTGCTCTCTTAGACATCAAGGCTAAGCACTACGCAGGTATTCTTTTGAAGGAGCTGAGAACTTGGGCGGAATAGAACAACCTGATTCCAATGAATCAAACCGGCTTCACCGCCAAATCTGGCACTCTGACTAACTTACTGACATTGTCCATAATTGTTAACAAAGCATGTTTCACATCCAGGGCTGTTTTTTGTTGTTTTGTTTATTTTAAAGCCGCCTTCGACGGGGTTCCCAGGGCTGTCCTATGGAAAAAGCTAAAAAAATGGGGGATCCCAGAAAAACTTCTGGAGGCGATTATTCAATTACACTCAGGCACATGGGTTCAAGTGAAGTTGGGGTCCGGCACACATCTCTCACGGAAAACCATGACAACTAGAGGTGTCAAACAGGGATGTGTGCTGGACCCACTTCTTTTTAATTTGTTCATAGCAGACTTGTCGGCTGCCATAGAAGAAACAAACAGTCAACCACCCAAGATGAGAGGTTTGCCAATAAGCAATCTTCTATACGCCGACGACTTGGTTCTTTTTAGTTTTACAGGGGTAGGGTTGCAAAGGCTTCTGGACAAACTATACAACTACACCACCGCGAATAAACTAGAGGTTAACCTAAAGAAAACCCAAGTGGTTACCATTGGAAAAAAATGCAACGTCGGTGGTGGCTGGTTGTATAACAATATGAGCCTTGCAACAGGAAGCACATTTACGGGCACATGCATCAATATTGCATTTTGAGATTCCTTAATTGCGAAAAATAAGGAATCGCAATTAAGGAATCGCAAACTGCAATGCATCAAGAAATCGCTATAAAAATAGCGATTTCTTAAAATTCCTTAATTGCGATTCTCTAATTGAGAATCGCAATTAAGGAATACCTCCCCATTTATTCCCATTTTTGCGATTTCTTAAATTGCGAAAAATGCAAAATGTTACTGCATCCCAAAAATGGGAATTGCATTCGCAAACGCCGAATTTTGCGATTCGCACCGTTTGCGAATGCAATTTCCTTTGATGCATGTGCCCGATAAATACTTAGGGGTCAATTTTGACTCTAGGGGTAACTTTGCCAAACAGCGCAATGAGATATCAGTAAAAGCCATGACCCTACAGGTGACCCTTCTAAGCTCTCAAAAAATCTACTGGACGTTATGAGAGCAAGAATTGGGCCGAACTTGTCATACGGCATTGAGATTTTCAGGGGTAATCTAAACACCAACTTAAACCAACATGTGACCAAAATCTATAAAAAAGTCCTCCATCTGCCTAAAACTGCCTCTGCTGCCCAGATCAGATTAGAACTGGACTTATTAAAGTATGAAGTTTCTAGCATCGGCACGTACTTAAATCTTTGCCAAAAACTTAGACAAGCAGACATAGGCTCACTAGAGTCACTAGTTTGGCTAGATATTACCCAGAAAAACCCAGGGGGCTCGTATGGTCGCCTTTTTAAGGATTCCATCCGCGAAATGTCTGCGGGCGACCTATGGGCCCTCAACCCTAGTACGACAGCATTTCAAACCAGCATTAAGAAATGTGTCAGAATGAGCTCCCTTATCATTGACAAAGCCCATTTTGCCAAACGCAGACACGCATGGGCAACTATGAATTCTTATGGGCGGTTATCTCCTGCTACCTACCTGTCCTGCACTAACTTAGCTTTATGGCTATCAGATTGGGTGACTGGCAATTCCTAAAAGATTTGCCCTCTTGGCGTGGTCCGTCAGAAGTTTTATTGTGCAGAGGGTGCGGCAATACGGCTAAAACCTTGGAGCATGTGGTCTGTCTCTGCCCCGCCCTTATGTTACAGCGCAGACGTAAATTGAAAACGGAGTGGAATAGGTTGGGTATTCGGACCTGCAGACAGGCAATTATTGCAGCGCTGAGCCCTGAAAATACAGTTTTAAACATAGCCCTTACAACCTATATACGCTTTGCATACCGTAATTTTACGCAGTAACCGGAAGGGTCTGCCAATGCTTCTCCCTTTTAAGCAAGAGTTCAAATTAAACTGCACTCCATTTCTAAGCTGCTAAAACTGTTATCTGATAGCATTTTATCATAACCCGCTGCTATTGATCTCTTTGCTGCTGTTTTTTATCCGATCTCATTTTATCATAACCCGTAGTTACTTGCTGAACATCAGACTGTTTTTACAAGCTCAACATTGTTAACTGTTAGTATCATAAACCTGTTCTGTTTTAATGTTATGCTGACTCTGTTGTTCCCATTGGTCAAGATACATAGATGACATCTTTTTTATCTGGACCAATGGGAACGACTCTTTGCTTGAGTTCCTAGAATGGATTAATTTGACTGACGAAAATCTAAAATTTACAGCTCAATACAGTGTAAGTCAGGTCGAATTTTTGGATTTGTTAATCCGTGAGAACAACAACAAATTAGAAGTGGATTTGTTTGTGAAAAGTACGGCTCGCAACACATTGCCACATTTTAGCAGTTTCCACCCTAAAAGTCAACGCAAAAGCATACCCTTTTCTCAATTTCTAAGAGTGCGTAGAAACTGTAGCAACCTTGTAGATTACGATAGGCAGGCATCCATTATGCGGAAAAAGTTCTTAGATGGCGGGTATCCACACAGGCTCATAAGAAGTTCTTATAAAAGAGCGCGTTTCTTTGATCGTGATGCTTTGCTGATCCCTAAAGAACAAGTTGTTAAAGATCAACTTGTATGTGTCACCACACATTCTACATTGAATGAACGTGTACGGCAGATTATCAACGTCAATTGGCACATACTGAATTGTAATCCGACCTCCAGCAGTAAACTACAAAAAACACTCTTTGCCCATAAGAGAAACAGGAACTTGAAGGATAAAATTGTCCACTCGAGATTCAACACTAAACATTCCAGTGTGGGTCCTACTCAGAGATCGCTGTTAAATAATCTCCCAATACGTGGAACAATCAAATGTTCCTCATGTAAGTCCTGTAATAACATCATCAGTGGTGAAGAGTTTACCCATAACGGTTTTTCAGTGAAGGCAAATGACATATGGAATTGCAAAACCACCAATGTGGTTTATTTCATTAAATGTGTGTGCGGCTTAGGTTATGTTGGCGAAACCTGCAGACCTATTCAAGTTCATCTGACTGAACATAGGTCTGCGGTCAAGACTAACAAACTGACAGCACCACTAGTAAAGCACTTCCTTGAGAATAACCACAAACCAGATGACTTCCAATGGCGCATCCTCGAGAGAATAACAACACCTGACAATAAAGGGGGACGCGCCATTAGGAAGAAAAGGGAAGTTTTTTGGATTTTTGTTTTAAATAATTTCCATAAAGGGTTGAACTGTGACATTCCGTGGGAGATTGCAATTATGTAAATATCCTTTTGCCTTGTGATACTCTTCCATGTAAGAACTGAATGTCCCTTTAAACTATTATTAACACATCTTGAATAGTTTAATATACATGATTTGAACAAATGAAACTGTTTGCCAGTGCAGCAAAGATGCACACATATTTATAATTTTTGGTATATATAATTCCTGAGTTCTTTTATTCATCGATATAGAGTATTTGTTGACAGCTTCATTGTTTCCAATTTTATAAATTAGCCCGTTAGGGGGCGTTTATCTTCCTATTTCAGTCACGCTATAGATCTTTAGAGCTTTATAGCTTTAAATATATCACTGACTTGCTCACGTGACCCTTAATGCGGATATTTAAAGACGGACTGTTTAAGTAAAACAGATGACACTATCCGTAACGGTCGGGAGACGCCAGCAGCCATTCTTTGCAGCGCCGCGGCTTTACCTCTATCGAGTTTCCATCTCCTTCTTAACGGTAAGAGATGTTAAAGGAATCGCATTAGCACCTTTACGTGTATAGGCTTGTTTCGGTTGTGAAATTAATAATTCAACCTCAATAACACTGGCTATTACTATATATTGTTTCTCCCTAGAAAATCGAGGTTAGATTCAAGAAGGAAATATCGGACAGAAATAACCGACTAAGGATATCATATCAAGCGGTTTGCCGTTTCACTATGCAGAAATAAGAGAACGATAATATCTTCCTTTTAAATGATTTTATTACGGTGATTCGCCGATAAGCAACGTCCATACACATTTATATGTAAGTCTAACCGAACTCCTGCCTAATAAGATAATCACGTAATTGTGATTCCTTTATAAACCCGTAAATTAATCATAGATACTAGAGCCGATGTAGCTTACGCTGTGCTTTCTGTGTTTTTCTGTCTTCCATAAATATTATTTAGCGGCAACACTGAAACGAAGAAATTACACAGGATACGTTAATGACTCTCTTATGTTTTAATTAGGTAAGCATTTTATCCACTAAATGCTTTTTCCGTTATGACACGTAACAATAGGTAAACATAGAATAAATTAAGGAATTTTGCATACATAACGTTTTTTTCGGTTTGTTATTCCAAATTTTATAATATGCAGCTCGATATAAGAAACGATGGGCCATGTATCTAAACTATAGAATTTACAACTGTATATGTTGAAACACCTTTTTTCCACTACAAACATCACCTATAACTTCTAGGTGTACATAGAGTTTTCGAACGATAGGACTTTGATTACATTAAATAACTATCAGCTATTAATAATAACTCTGCTCTGGTGTTAGTGGAGTAAAATTGTTAATCTAGCGTGTCAAGTATTGTCAACTGATAAACAACTATTTTTTTGACCCGCAGACTTTGCATGGTATATTCCCTCTACCATTAACTGATACACTATAAAGGAAATACGAATTAAAATACTGTGCGAAGACCCAGATCCAAACTAGTAAGTACACTCACTCTATGTAGATGGCAACAAATTAAAATCTAGTAGAGTTCGGTCTTTCTTAATAAAAAAGACAGTAGTCAAGAAAGGCTAATTAGGTTTTATCGTAAGATGGTTAAAAAATATCGAGGGTTAAGTCAAGGGTGGCATTGATGTGGCCATGCTAGGTCCTTTTTCATACCCTTCCTAGACTGTTCGACTTACCTTGCAACTGCTCAAATACAAAAAGATTTATTCTATATCATGTATAGTACTAATATGGTTAATACAGATTGGAAAGGCAAATATATAATTTTTTAGAATGTTTAGTTGAAAAGTTTGTTCTCTTTTTATTTAAATGAATGGATAGATAATGAGTGAATGAGAATCTTTTCTTGTATGATGTAATCTAATAAAATTGAATGAATTTGTATATGTATTTGTTTAACATATGTGTTTCAGAGTAATTTCGTGGCTCCTGAAGAAGGCGTTTTCAGAAACGCCGAAAGGCGCGTCGAGAAAGTATTGTCTGCCACCTGCTGTATTTTTTTAAATATTATGTGTTATAATTTTTATGAAAACTGTATAAAATTTGGATTGTGAATTTGTTTATTGCTATGTAATAAGTTTGTGTGTGTTATATGTGGTTTCCTTTTAAAATGAATATCTATTAAATGAAATAGAGTTTTTTATACCTGAACAAACTTGTCAGTATATTTTCAATTTAAAGACCTTTCCTAACTAGTTACCTAAATTGTGTTATTACTCGCATAGACTCTGTTGTTCTGCATATTATGTTTTTTTAATCACTTATATGTAATAGAAGCCGTATAACGCGATTTGGAAGATTTTCATTTTAACCATTGTTGTTTAATTGATTTTCGTTTCTTCTCAATAACGTGTACTGTTGTTGGAACCACTGAGGTGCTCTTTTAAAGATATTTTACATCCAAATAAAGATTATTATTATTATGTAAGAAACCCAGTGTACAGCGCACACCAGCCCACACAGCGCCAACGCATTAACTTGGTAGGTATTATTTGGTGACTTAATTTGAAAGATCAGAAGGATCAGAGCAGAACAGAACAGGTTTGGAGCAGAGCTGGCAGTGTGTGCTTCTAAAGGTGCATGCACAGCAGGTACAGCATAGACATGCTAAGGTTTGCCTATGGCAGCCGCCATCTTAAAGTCAGGTAACCGTTTGCAATTAAGGATACACATTGCATCACGTTTTGCTTCACATTAGTGTCAGCACATACAAACCCAGTTAGGCATAAGCTGCCGTTGCTTTTGCTTACTTTGTCCTATTCTATGTTGCTACAGTCATTTAAGCGCGAGGTCGGGTGAATAGCTTTGCATATTTTTGACCGATTTGGCTGCCATTTCGTGTGCATACTACTCGTTAGAAACTGTGCTGGAGTCGGAGGACTTAGTAATCAGATATGCCATTTAGCCGGTAGCAGCTTAGTCTATTAATAGCGCCTCAGCACACCAATCCCAACTGTTTGCAGTTGAGCCTCTCGCATTCAGAAGTGCTGCAGTGAGAGCTGCGGTGAGCGCTCCATTAGTTGTGGTGAAGTCCATTAATGAATAACGCTTGACTTGTAACGCATCAAGTGGAGTGATATGAGTTCAGGCTATACAAGTAAAATTATACACTTAGCTGTTGGGGGATCGAAGATCAAGTGCTGCTGCAGTGGAGCGCTAGTTGAAAGCACGGCTCAGACTCAGATACATAATACAAGTACGGCTGCCATCTTAGATGCAGACACACGTGGTCTTACTTAACAGCTAATAAAGCTGGAAGGCTGTGAATTCCTGCAATTATCTGTGCTGGAGTAATCCCATATCCTGGGGTTGCCCTGTAACTCAGTCGGGGTTCATCCGGTGATTCAGGGGCACACACACTCTCTGCCATCGGTTGTGCCGTCTGTCGTGTGGCCGGGACGAGTAACAGTCAGAGAGGGGTGGAGAAGGTGAAGCTGCCACTACCATTATAGATGTTCAGGATCCCCTCAAATCGATACCACTGAGTTCCTCAGACACGCCGCCACTATATTACTATCAAGGGTGAGATTGATCAATGAGGGAGATAGTGGAAATGCAGACTCGGGCATCACAACGGGAGGAGATGAAGGCTCACACCGCTATCTTCGCAGACTTTGAGATCCTTGCCTCACTCTCAAGTGTTACCAAATTCTCCAAGTGGGTCCACATACACACTTTTTACCAACAGTGGCTTGTATGTCATTTGGCCAGTCAAGGTAGCTGTAACAATTACCCACAACAATTCAGCAGTGGACAGCACTACTTGATCAGTCTTCGAAGCTAATATGTGGCACTCTATTGTCTGCTTTTGTGAGAGAATATTAAAAGGTTAGACTCCACACTTAGCAGAGCTAATTTCCCAGACCCTATATGGATGTGTGCCCCCAATCTACATTTGTGTTGTCTCATACAATGCTACACAGCAGATGACATTTGTCAGAAAGTAAAAGTGCAGAGACATCACAAGCCCATTCCAATACCATACAGACTGTCTCTGATCTCCTCTTGTAGACTGGGATTGGAAGCTACCTATGTAGCAATGACAGGACACACAGATTACAAGAATGCAGGAGATGAGGGTTGGTCAGTACAGAAGTATAAGCCATCAAAATTCAAGTGAGATGTCCATGTGTGAGTCAAATCATGAGATCCCAGTGAACATACAAGTACTTTAGGCTCCAATTCACTTACATCTGTATAGTGTGATCAGAGGAGAGCAAAGTCTGCCCTTGCCTAATGTAGTTATGTCTTGTTCTGACGTGTACAACCACTACATTATGATTTGTCTTACATGTCAGTGGGCTCAGCTGGACAAGAGGACCTGGACACGGTTCGAAGCAGGACATCTTTGGTGAACCGGCAGCCACGACCTCTCTCAACAACCGATGAGGATGAGGAGAGACCTTCTACATCAGGAGGCAGGGGAATTGCGTCCACCCGGACTGAGCAGGAACACAACTCTGTTGCTACGGTCTGAGTGGAGGCTGAGGACATTCAAGGGGGGGAGAACTGGACATCTTTGTCCGGGGGCGGGGGGAGACCGACTCTTCCCCAGACCAGTCACTACTTTGTTTTGGCGTGGTGTCCCTGGGGCGGACCACAACACAACCTGGGCCTGCCATCAGCCCCTCCCTAACTAAAGAGGCCCCCATTCTATGGGGGCCTCCAGCTGCATGCCCTGCAACTAGTCCCCCTCATAGTGGATGCCATGAAGACACCAACATCAGCTCCGAACCCGGGATACCACACCCCTAATGTTCCACCGAAACGCCTCCCTGTCTTGTAACTCCTGTGGCTGTACCACAGGAAGTGATGTGGGCATGTGAGGGTCAGCCAGACATGGCCTCCCGCATCATGCTGCAGATCTGCACTGAGTTTTTCCTGATGCAAGAGGAAAATACAAGATCCATGGCCACCCTCACGGCCAGTGTCACTTCCTTGGGTGCAGCTATGTTGTCTGTCCTAGCCCAACGTCCCTCCCACACCTCCCTCAATGCTTCCCCTTTGTATGTTGTCCCACAGTTTGCCCCCGTACTCCTTGTGTATCCCAACCCGTGTGGTGCCTGTTCCTGCACTGGCCAGCCAGCCAGAAGCCCTATTTGGATTCTGAGGATCCGGACAGTGTGGAGATAGAGGATGACCAGATGGACAGTTGTCCTGTTGAACTCTGATATTGTTTTGGACACTTATTTTCTTTTCCCCTTGTATATAGACGTGTTCCCCTAACGCTTCCTGACGTGTTTTATTTATGTTGCCCACTCTCCAAGTTCCCTTGTCCTTTCTGTATAAAGAACATTATTTGTATTCCTTTCTCCCTTCCAAACAGACAGTTTTTTTTCTCAAAAACATTTCATTTACATAAACTAATATTTTGATTCATACTTTATCTTGTTTAACTTTATTGTGAATGTCTTGATCAAAGTATGGACATATATCTTGTGAGTTGTTGTTGGCGCTGCACATGATAGCTTGTTAAACTGATGAGATTACACTCTTACATGTGCAGTGTGTAGTACAAGTGTGTGGGTGTGATGTGCAGCAGGCAGATGTGATGGCTCCCTTCCCTGCGTTGACCCAGGAGGGAGACTTTGGATTAGTTTCAGCATGCCTTTCATCATCTTCATGGGGAAGGCATGGTGTCTTGTACTCTCTTCCCATTGTATGGATATAATGTCTTTGATATTCTTGGACATGTCTTGCCAAACTATATCCATCCTGTCCAACACCTGAGGGATTTGCTGCATGTCCTGCAGGGCCACAGACATGTCTGACAGGGTAGCCCCTATGGCACGAATGTCCTGTCTGCTGGCCCTCGCTGCAAGGGAAGGCCATGGATGAGACCGCCAGCTTCACCAGTAGAGGGAGGGTGGCAGGTGGTAATCTGTCTACAGCAGATTGGTGCCCAGGGGATACCTGCACCACACCAGGGTTGGTACCTCCCTCAGATAGTGGAGAGAATGCCTGGGATGCACTGTATAGGGAGGATTATGTAGGGGAAACACCACATATGTCCTAGATGTGAGGGCTGTGAGGGAGTGATGTCTGTGTTGGGGTGTGTGGAGCTCTGGCTGGTTATCTCTATGCTGAGGATGGGCAATCTTGGGGTTTGGAGGCTGAGGCACTATGCTGGGTGGGTGGTGGGTGGCTTGCCAAATTTAGCCAATGTGATAAATGTTCTGGCCAGGGCATCTGAATCCTCATCCTCTGTGAGGAGGGCTAGATAGTCTCCCTCATACTCAAATTCAGCAGCCTCTTAGTGTACTTAATCCTCCACCTCTTGTGTAGTACTTGCTGTCCACATTGCTGCTTGTAAGATAAGTGGATTCTCCCCTTCGATTGCCCGTCGCCCACCAATGGTGGAAGGTCCATTCTCCTCATCGTCATTATCATCACCTGGAAGACAGAGGTTGCAACAAGATGTACAATTGACCTAGTATAAGATGAGGTGCAACACAAGGGTTGGTTCTACTGTACTTTGCATCAACAGATGAAGCAAATGTGACCTGTCTTGGGTACAACTACGCATAACAGGTGACACCATAGCACTGCGGTGTTGAATGGAGATGTGCAATGCACAAGCAAGCTCACCAGCTCCAGCCACAGCTTTGTGTCCCTTTGCTATCTTCCCGATGTCAACTGCTGAACCTGTCTCCTCATAGGTGTAACTGAGGAAGCCGCCCCCAATCCTGCAGCTAGAGAGCAAAGTGACCCCATGCTCAATGATCTGCATTACTAATTTACAAACATGCGCATTTGATACTCACATTTATGACATTGTATGTATGTAACTTTATAAACACCAACTGCAGATGCTATGCAGAAGGGGATTTGGATCTATATAATGATTTTGGAATCCATGATAGTGAAACACTTCATGGCATGCTTACCTGAAGGACAGATGTGAGTGTTTCACTGCTGCAGCCAGGATGTCTTTCATACCCTGGGATCGTTTTGTCCACTGCACTGATGGCATCCTGTCAGAAGCTGTTATGAGATATACATGTCCATATTTAAGTACAAGGGATGGTAGCTATTAGCTAACATGTATGTGTTATGCTTAATGACCATTGATATGCTATCCCTGGCCAGTGTGCGGCATGTTTACCTCCTGGACTTCACATGTGGGCCCCTGCTCACCAGGAGCAGTTGACAGCAGTTATCTCCACACAGCACTGACATCAACAGACAAACGTGTATGAGAAGGTAACTGATATTTGAAGGAAGGGGATAAATATTCTGGATAACTCCGCCTTATAAGGATTACACCTTCATCATTATGACCATTATGCATCATGAGTATAATGTTGTCTGTTGACAAGTCTAAAGGAGTGTACATCATCAGGCTGACCAGTTTCACATTTGCACATCACATCATAGCATTGTAGAGCTCATATGTGAGATGTTTAATAGTCAGGTACATTTTGTGGCTCATTTGTGCTTCCCTCCACATGATGTCACAAAGCTCATTTTGGACTGTGAGATCACACATTTGTTATGTCCAATCTTTGTGTGTCCTCTGTTCCCATTATCCATTTACAACATCAGGGTAGAACTTAGCTGACAATGGATGATGTATTGTACAGCACAAATCCTAATCTCATATATTATCCTCTCACTTATATATGAGAATATGGTAGAAGACGAGGCAAGATGAATTCAACATTTGACCAGGATCCCACATTGTGGGAAAGTGTAGAAACTTGAATGGTTGCCGCCAACACTGGATTTGTGTCATGCTTTTTAGCCACCAGATATGAATATTAAGTATGGGCCAAAAATCCGTTCCGCTAGCGAAATTTGCGGATTTTCGGCAATTTCTCGATCCGCGAATCTCGCGAAATTGCTGAAAATTCGCTCGCAGGCGGATTTGTAATTTATTTTATGGCCAGCTCACTCAAGGGACCAAAGTTACAGGCACACACAGTCACTGGAGGCAAATCTTCAGGCCCTTTACGCAGCTGCAGTATAGGAAAAGCACTATACATTTACCCAACGAGGTAGCACTTACTGATTAGCCAGTAGAAAGTACTCCAGTTGAGTAGAGGTATTGCACAAAACGGTGGCATCTTCCTGGATAAAATATGCAGGGCAGGATTCATTCTGGCACGAGGCTCCTGTCATAACAATTAAACCTCAACAGGAAGCACTTACAGATTATCAGGTGCCCGAGTTAAAGCGCAAATTCTGTAACGTTTTAATCAGCCCAAAACATTAGTGAGCACGGTCAAGGCTGGGCAAGTGTGCTTTATACCCGTCTCTGCCGTCGAAAATTACCTGTAATACTTCGGGGAAGTCTTTGCATCCATGAGTTTCTCGAGCGTGATCCCCGTGTAATTCCTGTCACCAGGAGGCTGCTTTCTCCTCATATGATGCCCTGCTCGCTCTCTGACCCACACAAGAGGCATGTGAACTAAGCATGGGCTGAAAATTCGTTCCGCTCGTGAAATCTGCGGATTTCTGGCAATTTCGCGTTCCGCAAATCGCGCGAATTTGCCAAACAATCTGCAATTTCGCACATTTTTTTGCTTGTTCGCGCTTCAAAAATACAATCTCGCACGCGCTGTATTGGCTTACCTTGATTCTGAGTTTGCCGAGTTGTTTTCCTCCCGCGAACAAGATGGTCGCGCCCAAAAATGACCGCGTGGGTAAGTTTGCGGTAGCCGCGCTGAAAAAAAAACCCACAAACACTCCAAAATAAAAAAATTCGCAAGTTCGCACAAATTCGTGGATTTCGCGGAACGCGAATTCGCAAATTTCGCAAAGAGGCTACCTTCTCCTCATATGATGCCCTGCTCGCTCTCTGACCCTTTGTACACAAGAGGCATGTGAACACGCATAGAAGCCCCACCCGTTTGCACACCAGGAAACAGTCTTTTTTGGGCAAATCCGCGAGTTCGCGAAAAAATTTGCAAACTCGCAGAATTTTTTGCTGATTGCGGTCGAATGTGCGGATCGCAGATCCGCAAAATTCACCCATACTTAATGAATATTTCACTTCCTCAACATCCAGCTTAGCAGCACATACACCCCTCCCAAAAGAACAGTGCGACCCTCATCCACACCAATTTCAATATATTTTGTCCATTATGATTTTGCTGGAGAGTTTTCATATCATTGAATTAAAAGGCAGTTGTGGCTACTCCAAGTCATATGACACAATATAGTATTTTATGTGCATTCTGCACTTACCTGCCATACATTTAATGTCATCCTTTCACAAGCCACCATGGTGTGATATGGTATGTAGTTAAATGCCATATTTAAGCATATTGTGATGAAGGACAACAGTGATGTAGAACACATACAACATACTGTGGACATTAACCCCTTGGGCGCGGCCGCGATTCTGCGCCTGTGCGGCACATTCCGATCGCGGGTGCGGTCATGACGGCCGGGAGCCGTCATCAGCACACGACCACTGTGTGCCATGATGGCTCCTGACCGTCATCAGCATAGAAGGGGTTAAAGTCACATTTCTTGAGCATTTAGATACATCATTCTTGGGTTTACTTACCAGGGTCCTGCATCTGCCAGTATGTGGTCCCTGACTAGATGTCACAGCCAACCTTGTAGCAGATGTGACTGGGGGTACTAGAATCTGGGACGACATCATTGCACCTACAATGATGAGTGTGTTTGCCACTTAACATTCCAACTACCAAATGCGATGCACTCAATTTCAGACACAAAAGATAAGCACAAGAAGTGTGGGCCCTACCGTTGCAGAAGTGTGTCATACTAAATATCATCAGTGATGTCACCCTCAACTTTTAATGGCCACACTGCCTAGAAGCAACAACTAATACATTTACACCACAACATTTACAAAGGGAAGGTCCACTATATTGTTTTGTTTATGGCCCAAAATCATCGCATCCAATGTCAACAAATATAACCATCTGGGTTGACTGGACAATTTCATGAATTGAAAAAACAATATAAGTTGGATACTGGACACATTCCTAATACTCCAGACAATTGAATCTCACTTTTTGTTCATCATTGTTATATTAGTTAACATTGGATTTCCAGATTTTGGCCTTGAAAAAAACAAATATATAGTGGACGCTCCTTTTTGACTTGTTGTGGCACTCGATTCCAGAGTTGAGTTCACAGTTCTAGAACAGTTAATGGAATACATGTAATGTGCCAGAATCACAAAGATGTACTGAGCCAAAATTTCTTATGTTTGACTTTTGGAATTCACAAAGGCCAACGTAAATGTCCTTTATGAATACCAAAAATGGTAAAGTTAGACTTTCAGCTCCGGTTACCTTCAAGAATCGGGCCTTATAAGTCCCTTTCTTGCCTGCTGAAAATGTATGCAATTTGTCCCTCTCCTGACCAGTTTAACTTACCAGTTTGTGAGGGTGGTATGCCTTGTTCTGGATGATGTTGTTTCATCCCAGGAGATGCAGGTACCTCTGCTACTGTGGTCGATTGTACTCTGGCTGAATGTGTCAATAGGGAGAACAGAGAAAACGACACCAAATCAAAAATGTACATGTGCAACTAGTCAGAAATTTCCTCAGAGCTTCTACATGCTAACAGTATTGCTAAGTGCAGAAGCGGACGGTGCAGGTAGGAGCAATGGGACATTGGGGGGGGCATGGTGGGGCAGGGGAGAAATAGACAGATGACGGAATAGAGAAAATACATGTCTTAAAATATGAATTCACTCACCGGAAAGCACAAGGTAAGTTATTTTGATAGTTCATTTTCTTTTTTTTCCCTATTACATTGTCTGTCGATTTCCCCTGCACTGCCTCACCCCTCCCTGACGTTCTTGACTGCCCTGGCTGACTAAGTGAAAAGGGCACTTTGTCAACTGCTACTTAACAGCATTATGGAAAAAACTGCAGCAGTTCTGAGCCCATGTTTTCGAAAGCGGGAATGGGATTTGCCATTTCTAACTCAAAGGATTCTGGGACTTGTGGTGCAACATACAGAAAGAGACACATAAGGTTCTGACTCACTATACTTTTCATACATACTTTGGACTACTTCCTTAATCAAAATTGGGGTGCAACTCAGACAGTCATTTTGTATAGTTGTTCTTGTCATCACATTGCTGGGACCACATTGTGGACATCACTCACATGCAACCATGGAGCATGTGGGGGTGGATTGTATTGAGGACATCCTCCTCCAGAGTGGAGAGATGGAGGAGGGGTCTGGATTGTACACCGAGGAGTATTCTGGTCACCTCAATCCTGGCATACTTCCCCTTCACCCGGCTCTTTTCATCCTGCCACTTCCTCTTGATGTCATGTACAGTGCGCACATCCTCCCCCAATGCTGTGACTGCAGTGGCCAAATGCTGCCATAGAGCTGCGTTCTGTTTTCCACCAGTGTAATAAGGGGGGAAACCAGAGAGTTGTTTGTGGTGCCTCACAATGAACTCCAGGATCATGGTGAACTCCTCATCTGTGAAATTTGTCTTCCTCCTCTAGTGGTGCATTTTCCTGAAGTGATGGTCAGAGAAGGCATGCAAGAACTCTTTGAGGACAAACCTGTACCTTGTTTGTGTGCTGCATTTATATGGTTTGTGGTGCATGTCTTGCAGTTGGTATTTAGCATTGGAGACAATGATCATCCGGCCCGAGCCCGGATGCAGATATTCAGGCCCAAATGCGGATATTCCGGGTCAGGTGTGGAATTTCCGACTCAGGCGCAATTTCCAGCTCGGGTGCAGAAATTCCGCCACAGTTCGGAAATTCCGGCCAAAGGGCAGAAATAAAGATACGAGTCGGAAATTACTTTTGTGAATACCAAAAGTTGTAAGTGGCTTCTGTGAATACCAAAAGTCGTAAATTTAGAATTTTGGCTCAGGTTACCTTTGTGAATCGGCCCCTAAAAGTCATCCCAATGGCAGGTTCTTTAGTACTGAGGGCAGGGTACTTGGTTACAAGTGTGAAGGTGCCCCTGCATGAGCAGGGCCACTCTACAAACCCCAGGGTATATTCCCCAGACTTTGTAAGTGTGGTAAGCCATTTAATGAATACAGTGGACTGCAAGTCAAATACGAGATGTCTAACTATATATTGGCTGCACTGAAACAGGTCATGTTAGGTATCAAACATGTTGGAATTATACCCCAACACCAATGCGAGTGTTGGAAGTAGTATCCCATGTACTGGGGGCTCCCCTAGGGTGCATCCGTGTATTCCTAGTACCAGCTTTTTAGGGTCTAACAGCAAGCTAGTGCTTCTGCCGACCATAGCCACATTTCTGCCCTCTTGCTGCTGAGCTGAGCTTAAGCAGGGGAATGAATGAAAGTGGAACTAGAGGACCTCTAGTTCCATCCCTTTAGGGCACACATATATTGTCTTTCTTGAAAAAGGAAGACTTCCACTCTTTCGTTTCTTAGTTCATAGGTAGCATTTTAATTATTTTGCATTTCGTTTCTGCATTTCATTATATTTTCCTTTTCGTGTAGTAATAATCAAATTAACTTCAGGCCATGTGATTTCAAAAATTCCAATGCATTTCGGGCAGGTGTTACATGCCCTTCATCAGGGAATCGACACTGTAATCATAATATGATAATCATTACGATTTTGCATAACAATCACGGTAAATCATAAAACACATTATCTATTCATGTTGAAACGTGATAAATTCAATGATATCGGGTTCTAAGTGCCTAACGTGTGATCCTACACAAACATATCCGTGTGATTCAAATTACATTTTAGAACAGGTTTGTGAAAAAACGGATTGTGCAAAAAACGTGAAAAATCGATGTCTCACTTACAAGCCTTTCCTTGTGTATTATTCTACATCTGTAAAAAGAGCAAAAATGTCAGCACGTTTAAAGCGAGCGTTAATATAATGCGCTCACTGCCTTTTTGATCTAACGGTTCTGTCAAACTAACCTGTGTTGTCTGTTCGGCGTGCTCAAATTTTGCTGACAGTCTTCAGTAATGGCGAAGCAGGGACAAGCTCTGTTCGCGTTTCCCTATTTTGAAAAAAGTTCCGGTCATGTGACCATGAACATAGTCAGTAGACTATGGTTGTTACTCGCTAATACGACCAAATTCGTAATTGTTAAAACATTTCTTGTCCAATGGGATAATGAAAACTATAAAACCTACAGCTATTTGATATGATAAACAAGGAGGTTAAATGGGCGTGTCTAGCTGCAATGGCGTGATTAAATGTAAAAAAAACTATATATGCAAAAATATATCAGGTGAGGTTCGAACCCTGAACTGGGTGAATTGTCGTGGTGGGTTGCTCTATGTATAGAGCTATCTCGTGGTGCTGACGGGTGGGGTGGAGAGTCAGGCAAAATGTGTGTCAGTAATTATGTGAGCGAGCACAGTGTTAACAAGGTACAGTCATTAGAGCAAATTGATTCACAGGTAACATGACAGTTCAATTCTTTCGTTTAAACCCATCGGCTTCTGTGTGGACAGTTTCTGTATCCATGCGTTCTCTCTTCTCAGGAGATATTTTGTATTGTCTCTCCCCTCAATTTTTTGGACAGTTTCCAATATGACGAACTTTATTTGAGAAATGTTGTGGTGTTCATCCACAAAATGTGCTGACAGGGCTGATTTCATGTTCTTCAATCTGATGTTTGATTTGTGCTCTGTTAGTCGCACTTTGATGCGACGTTCTGTCTTGCCCACATACATCTTTCCACATGGGCATCTTATTCCGTAAATCAAGTTACTGGTGTCACATGTTGCATTAACCTTAAGTTTAATTGGATAACCTTGTGTTGGGTGATTAATTGTGTTTCCTCTGATTATGCTATTGCAGCTACCGCAGTTGAGGCAAGGTTTGGTTCCGAAGTACTCATTGGTTTTAGTGGGTTTATTCTGTAAAATTTCGCCTAAGTTCTTTGCTCTGGTAAATGCGAATATGGGTGGTTGGTTAAATACTTCTTTAAAGTCCGGTTCCATATTCAATATAGACCAATGTTTCAAAATGACCTTTTTGTAATTTTTGCTTGATGTTGAAAATTTTGAAACCACAACCATGCGTGTTTGTTCTGGTTTGATTTTCGGCGTTAGAAGCTTTGTTCTGCTGAGTTTGTCAATCTTTGTTTTAGCTTGTTCAATCAATGCTTGTGGGTACCCTCTTTTAATGAATTTATTTGTGGTTTCTCTGAGTCTGATGTTAAGAGTATGTTCCTCGGAGGTGATTCTCTTCACTCTAGCCATTTGTGAAAAAGGTACATTTCTTATTAGATTGGGTTCATGAAAACTTGAATGGAGTAACATGTTGTTTCTGTCAGTGGGTTTCACATGTAGATCAGTGGAGAATCCCTGTGGTGTTATCGATACTTTGACATCCCAAAAATTGACCGTCGTGGTTGATATGTCCCATGTTAATTGGATTCGTTGATCTATTTCATTGAATTCCATCAGTTCAGATTGTAGTCTTTCCTCTGTGTCCGTCCAAATGATGAATAAATCATCGATGTACCTTATGATCATTTTCAAATTATCCGTCCACTCTTTTTTGGTTAGTATGTGTTTATTTTCGTACCACTGCATAAAGATGTTGGCGTACACAGGGGCCGCAGAATTGCCCATAGCCATTCCGGTGAGTTGTTGATACCATGATCCGTTGGATTTAAAGTAACTCTGATACAATGTAAAATACATGAGTTCCATTAGAAAGGTCTGGAAATCCTGGTCTAGTTCTGTGTGCATGAGTGCTGCTTCCATGGCTTCTATCCCCATATCGTGGGGTATGCTTGTGTATAGGCTACGTACGTCTGCCGTGCATAGAATTATTTTTTGTTGTGGATCCCATGTCACTTGTTGTAGTTTTAGCAAAAATTGTGAAGTATCCTTAACATAAGTTTGCATAGCTTGTACTGTGGGTTGTAGATACTTGTCGATTATCTGTCCGATTGGTTCATGTAGACTCCCTATGGTGGATACTATGGGTCTCATGGGTGGATCCATCGTGTTTTTGTGTATTTTCGGTAGTTAATTTGATTATTACTACACGAAAAGGAAAATATAATGAAATGCAGAAACGAAATGCAAAATAATTAAAATGCTACCTATGAACTAAGAAACGAAAGAGTGGAAGTCTTCCTTTTTTCAAGAAAGACAATATATGTGTGCCCTAAAGGGATGGAACTAGAGGTCCTCTAGTTCCACTTTCATTCATTGTTCTAAAACGCCGTTGGACTCTCGGCGTTACCTTTGAGGAGCACCAAAAATTTGAACCCTATTCTATACTTGCACCACAACCAAATTAGCTGTGCATCTATCCTAAATATTTATCATTGTACACGAGACAAGCGTCCCCCAGGACGGATAGCACGCACCGAACAACCACATTAGTAGCAATAAAACATGAGTAATTATGAGGACATATCAAAAAGTACTGAGGCCAGAGCCTCCACCTTTGCCTTTGAAACAAAAGATGTTGATCAAATCTATTCTTTAATCAGGGAAGAACTTGCACAGGAGACTACAAGCCGGTCTAAAGAGCAAAATATAAGACAGTTACTATACCTATCTAAAAGGAAAATCAACCAACAACTTCATGCGAGCACTCTCATAAGATACCATCGCAATCAACGAATACCACGAGGCCTAAGAATTGCACTCAAACCATCTCTCTGCAAACATTCCAAAAAATTCCAAGAACGTTGGTTCGAAATCTTGTATAAATGTTCGCTGGACTTGATCCTATTAATAATTCAAGAACTATCTACAATCTTAGAGGACTTAAGCACAGAAATCCAAGAAATATCAACTGACCTATCCAAAATAATGACAGAAGACGAATTAAAAACAACATTGGAAGACATAAAAAACCAAATAGAAAGACACTCTAGAGAGATTAATGAACGAAAAATACGGAAATTCAAGAGGGACACCCTTGATTATAAACTGGGTGAAGTCTACACTTGGGCAGAAATCTACGCCCCCAAAAAAGAAGGAACCGTCCATATAACTCAAACACTGATACTTCATCTACCGACAGTGACACGAGCCACAAGCCACGCACGACACAACCGATCCGGAAAACACAAGACAATTCGTCAGCTCAACAACCTACCACCAGCGCAACAATGGACACCAATCCTTTTTTAGACCAGGGCCAAGCCCAAAAAGGAGACCCCGGAGAGGGAAAAGAAAAGGAAAAAGAGAGAGATCCACCAAATACACGGAGCACGACAGGTACTCTCAAAGACAAGGAGAAAGAGAAGAAAACCAGAAAGAACCAGACGTAGAACAACTAGCCATAAACATAAGTGACTACCATTTCAACACATATGAATTAAAACTACTACAAAAGGGAACATCCTTTGTACCCACCACGACCATCAATAATCTAGAGCTAGACGTGAGCTTTTTCAAATTAATGCGCAAGCTACGACTAAGACATTTTTTTGACAATGTATTGCCCGAACGACCTCAACAAGAAAAAGATCAACTTCTAGGATTACGACCATCAAGCACTTTTCAAGCTCCAATAAGCCACAAAACGCTTCACTTGTTTGAAAACATTGTTAAACAAGACCTAAACAATATCAAACATACCAAACCCAAAAAGAGAAACATAACTCAGAAAGACCTAGATACCCTTAAAAAACTTGCAGGCAACGACAAGATCATATTCACCAAAGCTGATAAAGGAGGAGCCATCGTAATCATGAACAAGACCATGTATGATACAAAAGTGATGGAACACATCAGCGATACTAACACATATAGCAAATTGGATGGCAATCCCACACTGGAATACTCTAAAACATTGCGAACAATTGTTGAGAGAGCCCACAAACAAGGTACAATCACAGACAGGACAAAAAATTACTTGATAACGTCTAACCCTAAAAGCCCTACCCTACGTATGGTACCGAAAATACACAAAAACACGATGGATCCACCCATGAGACCCATAGTATCCACCATAGGGAGTCTACATGAACCAATCGGACAGCTAATCGACAAGTATCTACAACCCACAGTACAAGCTATGCAAACTTATGTTAAGGATACTTCACAATTTTTGCTAAAACTACAACAAGTGACATGGGATCCACAACAAAAAATAATTCTATGCACGGCAGACGTACGTAGCCTATACACAAGCATACCCCACGATATGGGGATAGAAGCCATGGAAGCAGCACTCATGCACACAGAACTAGACCAGGATTTCCAGACCTTTCTAATGGAACTCATGTATTTTACATTGTATCAGAGTTACTTTAAATCCAACGGATCATGGTATCAACAACTCACCGGAATGGCTATGGGCAATTCTGCGGCCCCTGTGTACGCCAAGATCTTTATGCAGTGGTACGAAAATAAACACATACTAACCAAAAAAGAGTGGACGGATAATTTGAAAATGATCATAAGGTACATCGATGATTTATTCATCATTTGGACGGACACAGAGGAAAGACTACAATCTGAACTGATGGAATTCAATGAAATAGATCAACGAATCCAATTAACATGGGACATATCAACCACGACGGTCAATTTTTTGGATGTCAAAGTATCGATAACACCACAGGGATTCTCCACTGATCTACATGTGAAACCCACTGACAGAAACAACATGTTACTCCATTCAAGTTTTCATGAACCCAATCTAATAAGAAATTTACCTTTTTCACAAATGGCTAGAGTGAAGAGAATCACCTCCGAGGAACATACTCTTAACATCAGACTCAGAGAAACCACAAATAAATTCATTAAAAGAGGGTACCCACAAGCATTGATTGAACAAGCTAAAACAAAGATTGACAAACTCAGCAGAACAAAGCTTCTAACGCCGAAAGTCAAACCAGAACAAACACGCATGGTTGTGGTTTCAAAATTTTCAACATCAAGCAAAAATTACAAAAAGGTCATTTTGAAACATTGGTCTATATTGAATATGGAACCGGACTTTAAAGAAGTATTTAACCAACCACCCATATTCGCATTTACCAGAGCAAAGAACTTAGGCGAAATTTTACAGAATAAACCCACTAAAACCAATGAGTACTTCGGAACCAAACCTTGCCTCAACTGCGGTAGCTGCAATAGCATAATCAGAGGAAACACAATTAATCACCCAACACAAGGTTATCCAATTAAACTTAAGGTTAATGCAACATGTGACACCAGTAACTTGATTTACGGAATAAGATGCCCATGTGGAAAGATGTATGTGGGCAAGACAGAACGTCGCATCAAAGTGCGACTAACAGAGCACAAATCGAACATCAGATTGAAGAACATGAAATCAGCCCTGTCAGCACATTTTGTGGATGAACACCACAACATTTCTCAAATAAAGTTCGTCATATTGGAAACTGTCCCAAAAATTGAGGGGAGAGACAATACAAAATATCTCCTGAGAAGAGAGAACGCATGGATACAGAAACTGTCCACACAGAAGCCGATGGGTTTAAACGAAAGAATTGAACTGTCATGTTACCTGTGAATCAATTTGCTCTAATGACTGTACCTTGTTAACACTGTGCTCGCTCACATAATTACTGACACACATTTTGCCTGACTCTCCACCCCACCCGTCAGCACCACGAGATAGCTCTATACATAGAGCAACCCACCACGACAATTCACCCAGTTCAGGGTTCGAACCTCACCTGATATATTTTTGCATATATAGTTTTTTTTACATTTAATCACGCCATTGCAGCTAGACACGCCCATTTAACCTCCTTGTTTATCATATCACATAGCTGTAGGTTTTATAGTTTTCATTATCCCATTGGACAAGAAATGTTTTAACAATTACGAATTTGGTCGTATTAGCGAGTAACAACCATAGTCTACTGACTACGTTCATGGTCACATGACCGGAACTTTTTTCAAAATAGGGAAACGCGAACAGAGCTTGTCCCTGCTTTGCCATTACTGAAGACTGTCAGCAAAATTTGAGCACGCCGAACAGACAACACAGGTTAGTTTGACAGAACCGTTAGATCAAAAAGGCAGTGAGCGCATTATATTAACGCTCGCTTTAAACGTGCTGAAATTTTTGCTCTTTTTACAGATGTAGAATAATACACAAGGAAAGGCTTGTAAGTGAGACATCGATTTTTCACGTTTTTTGCACAATCCGTTTTTTCACAAACCTGTTCTAAAATGTAATTTGAATCACACGGATATGTTTGTGTAGGATCACACGTTAGGCACTTAGAACCCGATATCATTGAATTTATCACGTTTCAACATGAATAGATAATGTGTTTTATGATTTACCGTGATTGTTATGCAAAATCGTAATGATTATCATATTATGATTACAGTGTCGATTCCCTGATGAAGGGCATGTAACACCTGCCCGAAATGCATTGGAATTTTTGAAATCACATGGCCTGAAGTTAATTTGATTATTACTACACGAAAAGGAAAATATAATGAAATGCAGAAACGAAATGCAAAATAATTAAAATGCTACCTATGAACTAAGAAACGAAAGAGTGGAAGTCTTCCTTTTTCAAGAAAGACAATATATGTGTGCCCTAAAGGGATGGAACTAGAGGTCCTCTAGTTCCACTTTCATTCATTGTTCTAAAACGCCGTTGGACTCTCGGCGTTACCTTTGAGGAGCACCAAAAAAATTTGAACCCTATTCTATACTTGCACCACAACCAAATTAGCTGTGCATCTATCCTAAATATTTATCATTGTACTTGAGCAGGGGAAGGCAGAACAATAGGATTCCAGCTACAGGGAGGTATGACCACTTCCCAGACAGGACTTAGTGTATTGGGCTGGGGTAGGGGTGACTGAAGAAGAAAATGTTGTGCCAGCATTACATGCGAATGCAGCAGGGGAAGGAACAAGAAGGTAGTATAAACATTTCAGAAAATGTCAGAAATGCGCCCACTTTAAAACTAGCAGAATTTGGAGTCTCAGCCTTAAGTGGGACTATTACCTTCATGATTGAGGCACATGGGACATACAAGATTAAGGTATTCTATTCATGGGTCAAATTCCCACCAGCAGGTGCATGCATAAATACATTTACTTCTTACACTGAGGATAAAATACCAGAGGAATATTGTTAATACGAGGACATTGAAGTTCCGCTCACCTACCAGGAGCATATAAACTGGCTTAAAGGCACCCTACAACACACAACAGATAAAGTGAGACTCGTCCGTTTGGCAGAGATGGAGCCACTTGCTGGTCCTAATGGCTTACACATCGCATTCAGACATTGACACAATGCCGGTAGCAGACTTACCTCCACTACACAAAGAAATAATAAAACTTTACAGAAATCTGACAGTTTGTTATGAGAACACTCACACTTCAACCTACAAAGGTTACACCAGCAGGACAAATACAAGGAACTGTAACTACAATAACTCCACAAACACTGAATGCAGTTATGGGTAGAATTCCCACTAAATGTGAGCAAATATTCTGGATAGCTCAGAAAATCACACAGTTAGAGTCAGTGTTCTCATACACAGGCCCTCAAGAAAAACATAGAATTCTAGAAATATGCTTGCCAACGATTATAGCTCCCCCGATAGAGGATTTTACCTCTTGGCGTACAGTTTTCGCTGCCATCTATACCAGAACTCATGGTATCCCTTCAATAGCAGTGATATTGAGACCAATACAGAATCAGTATGGAGCAAAAACTGCTCTGAACTTTGGCACAGGGTCAGACTAATTTGCATATGGCCATGTCTGAACTGGGGTGGTGGAGTGAGCTAAAGAATGATGATGGATTAACCCCAGATCAGTTGACTGGGGGTGAGTATTTGATTTTCTCAAACGCTCTGTCCATCATCCCCTTTGTTCGCCCTAAGTTGGCAGGGTATGCCCAGACGTGGGTCCCTTGCTCACTTTGCCACCGGATTCAAGATAGCCTGGCTGATGAGGGTTATGAACCTGAAACCGGTCCCAGGATGCTTGTTTCCGGTCCAGGGAAGACATGGCTTGGCAGTTCGGGCTGGACTGTTAATAATAATAATAATAATAAGGAGGTTTATAAAGTGCCTGGTTACGCCCACCAGGGTGTCCCCGCGCTGCAGCAAGTGAGAGATTCAGAGCCCCATACCCAGACAGAGGTTCCTAGGTCAATTAGTGAAGGAACATGTGTGTTTTAAGCTCTCTTCTGAACCTCAGCTCAGAAGGTTCTAACCGGAGCTCAATAGGGAGTTTATTCCAGCTCTTGGCAGCCAAGAGCCGGAAAGATCTACCACCCATACGGGCTTTCCTGACTTTAGGAATCATCACCAGGCCAGTCCCGGTAGATCTAAGGGACCGGACGGGCCTGTAAGAAGTGATGAGGGTCTGCAGGTGCCTTGGCCCAGTGCCTTGAATGATACGGTGACACATGCAAAGGGCCTTAAACACTATCCGCTTCCTGACAGGAATCCAATGAAGAGCGTCCAAGGCTTTTTTAGAAGCGGCCCTTCTAGGAAGCCTAAGGACCAGCCGAGCCACCGCATTTTGCAGCACCTGAAGCCGATCAAGACTCTTAACTGTGGCACCTAAATACAATATGTTGCCATAGTCTAGACGTGAGGTGACAAGTGCGTGGACCAGCGTCCTCCTAGCTTCAGTAGGAAGAAGGTCCATTGTCTTGCGTAGGCCCTTAAGGACGACGAAGCACATTCCCACCACACGTCTAATCTGGGGTTCAAATGAAAGGTCCGAGTCTACCATACACCCAGGTTCTTAGCCTGGGGGCATGGAACAGGGACTGGGCCTAAGCAGGGAGGCCACCATGCTGACAACCAAACAGACGCCCCCCCCCCCCCACCACGAGCACCTCAGTCTTGCTACCGTGCAACTTCAGGCAGTTGTTGGCCCTCCAGGAGGCGAGCTCCTGCATGCATGCTCTGAAGTTGGATGCAGCAAGATCCGGCTCCCGCGATAGCGAGACAACCAGCTGTGTGTCATCGGCATATGACACAATCCGTATTCCAAAGTCCTCCACTATTCTAGCCACTGGAGACACGTACAACTTAAAGAGGGTGGGACTCAGGGAAAAGCCCTGGGCACACCCTGATCCAGCTTCACTGCTGCTCCAGAATAATGGGCACCTAATCTGACCTGGAAACTACGTTCCATCAGAAATGATTGTATCCATTTTAGTGCCGTGTCTGAGACACCGCCCTTATTCAGACACTGAAGCAAGGTGTAGTGTGCTACAGTGTCAAAGGCGGCGCTCAGGTCCAAAAGGATGAGAGCCATTGTCTGCCCCTCATCTACACCCTGCCGGATGGCCTCCGTGGCCATAAGTAAGGCTGACTCTGTAGAGTGGAGTGACCGAAAACCAAACTGCGTGGGATGGAGAAGGTTGGTTTCCTCCACATAGGCCATACGTTGTAGATTTATAGGCTTCTCGGCCACTTTTGCTAAATAAGGTAGCAACGAGATAGGACGGAGGTTGTTCAATTTCTCCAAGTTGATATTGGGCTTCTTCTGAAGTGGAAGAACCACAGCCTGCTTCCAGCCATCAGGCACCTTGTGCATGCTAAAAGATACATCAAGGATGTGCTGATATAAGGCTCAAGAATAGCAATACTCTCCCTTAGCAGTTTTGGTGAGGCCGGATCCCTGGGTGAGCCAGACTTTATGGAACTGCAAATCTTGCAGAGCAGCTCAGGGGGGGGAGTGGTAAAACTATCCAGCCTCCGGTCTCCCCCACCATCTCCCATCACTTCCACATACTCTACACCTAACTTCCTGGCACCTGGAAAGGAAGAGTATATTTTTTCCACTTTCTTTGCAAAGAACCCTGCGATACGATCACAGGATTCCTCGGAACTATCCATAGGAATTGTGGACGATGTCAATGTAGAAATCTCCTTATAGATCTTAAATAGTTCCTTCGTGGAGTTTCCTGCTGCCCCAATTCATTCAGTGCAATAAGCTGCTTTGGCCCGTCTAATTAGCCCATGATAGATTTTCCGCTTATTATGATACTCCAACTTGGCCTGACTGAGAAAGGCAAACCTCCACAACCTCTCTAATCGTTATGCATTCTATCCCAGCCAGGCGCAGATCATCGTTGTACCAAGGGGCCGATTTCTGAGATCTTCTCACTGTTATGTTCAAACGCAGAGGAGCTACACTATCAAGGGCTTCTACTATGCGTCTTTCTAAATTACAACAAGCTGTTTCAACATCGACACCCCCCGGCTGCCCTCCTTTGGTCAGGGCTTCATTAAACTTTGACCGAGAAAAGCCAGCCCTTTTGCGGCATGGGTGGTTTAACGCAGATTGCTCCGGGACTCTGGGTTCTGGGACCTTTATTAGAAAGGGAACAATAAAATGATCAGTCTAGGGGATAGGGATAGGAATACTCACTTCCACTTCCCCCCAATTATCAAATACTGGGTCTAGTAGGTGACCATTGTGATGGGTGGGGGCCTTGGAGTTTAGGTCTAGTTGCAGTAGGGCAGATTCCGTTATACCCTCCAGCAAGCTGGAAACAAAACGTGCTTGTGGGTCAGGAGGTCTGTAGACCAGGAAGTCCTTTCACAGTAAGGTGCGGGCTAACCTTAATTGTGAATGCGCCTGCCTCACTGTCCGCTATGGTGACGGCTTCCAGTTGGCAGCCAAGCGGTTGTTTAAATACAATATCTATCCCGCCACCTCTACCAGATGCCCTATCCAACCTAACAATCATGTAACCCGTGGGAAGGGCCTCGACAATTTCAGGCTCAGAATCGGAGTCCAACCAGGTCTCCGTAAGAAATAGGAGGTCCAGTTTTTTGTCTACGAGTAGATCGTAGATATCTAGTTTGTGTTTACACATTGATCTAGAATTAAGTAGACCGCAAGAGAGCCCTGTTGTCCATTGCTGTGTCTTGCCTGCCATGCAGTAACTAAAAGGGCAGTGTTCACAGCTCGCCCCAGGGTCTGCCTTCATACTATCGTAACACACGCTGGCTATCTTAGGACAGAGCTTGTGGAGTTGATTAGAGCTCCACTGGACTCTAGCCAGATTTTGGCCAGGGGTTGTGGCCCCGGTCCCCGATCGGCCACGGACAGGTGCAGACGGGCTTGCCTTTGGCGCGCCGCCGGCGCACCTGCTGAGCGCCTCCGCTGCGCGGCCGATCATACATGTGCCCTACTGTTCCCATGAACAATCTGTGATTGTTCTTTAGATTGTTTTGACTTAGCCTGACTGATTCGGAGTCAAGGCCCTTTTCCGTTTTCTGCTACTGTTCCCATGAGGCACAGGGTCTGACTGATTTGCATATGGCCATGTCTGAACCGAGGTGGTCGAGTGAGCTAAAGAATGATGATGGATTAAGCCCTGGTCAGTTGACTGGGGGTGAGTGTTTGATTTGCTCAAACGCTCCGTCCATCACCCCCTTTGGTATCAGAGAAGAGTAATGGACAGGCCAGTGGGGCCAAGGCTTTCAGGTGAGATCCCCAACTCCATCCACTCTAGTCAGTCAGTCAATTTAGCTTTATTCGATTTTGTTTAAAAACCATAAAAGCATACATACATAAAAAAAAACCGCTCATGACAAAAATTACATACAAAAAGGCATAGAATGACAGGAGGATAAAACATTTGTGAATGCTGCATCAATAAATTCCACTCTTTAGTAATCATGGTTTCCCATACCCATGTCCAGAGTACATTGTTTCGGGGTGATTAAGGGCGGGAAAGCCATGGCCACAGAGTACACGGGTAATTCTGCCCTTCGAATGAACTGACTCTGCCCTTGGTTTTAGGCGAGTGGTATATGCCATACTTGGGTAAAAGTCACGAAGGTCCCAGATGGATATAGGGCCAACACCTTCACGGGGGTACAAAGTTCGCATGTAGGGAACGACTAAACTGCTTCTAAATTTTATTAAAACAAGATCACCATCAATGTCTTTTTCAAGGGGACCTAGCCAGCCCACCCTTCTAACGGCCATGATGGTACCGTCCAATCCTAGGGGCAGGGGCCTGTTTTTAGTTAGCCAGTGCGTGGTTTTGTTACGTAAATCTACGTCCCGCTCAATGTTCCCACGTTTGAGTGCTGGAACTCCCACAAGAACACACACAAAGGGTGCAGCCTCCGGGGGTAACTGTATGTGTGCAGTATTATTTGGCTCTACTCTTGTAGCTGTATGTTGAATAGGGCCGGATTTGGGGGTTGCTTTAGGGACATTGGAGGGTAAATGGATAGGGACTACTTGGTGAAGTTGATTGTTACTGCTTGTACCAGATGGATTGGGACAAGTTGATGTTAAAGGTTTTTCGGCACATAATTGGTTGGACTTAATACATTTCTCTATGCCCAACAACCTATCCTCTAGGGTGGAAATTTTAGCAATCAGTGGGGAAATGAGTGAGCCGACCATTTGTTCAATCTGAGACAAAAGGTTTGAATTGAAGGTTGTTACCAATTGGTCCATTTTTTCTTCCAGTTTTAGAAAGGGGTTAGTTGGAATCAGTGGGGAGCTAAAAGACAATTTTTGTTGTTTGATTTGTTCCCTGTGAGGTTAACCCCATCCCTCTTCCTTTTGCTAGTTACGGACTGGGGGTTGACTGTGGTTGGTGTATTAACGTTTTTGAATTTGGGAAGATGTACCAGAGGACTAGCGATTGGTGTTGACATAACAGGGCAAGGTGAGAAAATTGTAGTTTCATTTCTCGGTACCACAGTGGCATAACTTGTTTTGCAAAGGGAATTTAGCTCGTCCAACAACGAGAGTTGTTGCACTATACCATTAATTGGATCGAGCGGCTGATTAGTGAGTATGCTAGTCTTTGCAGATGCGTTTGTTAGGGTGGTGGGTGGAGATGGCATACAAAGAACTTGTGACCCTGGGTGCAGCCCTCTATGGCTGATGGATTTATTGGTCATTCCCTTGTGAGACATAGTAAAATGTGCAACGTTAGGCTCTAACAAGGCTGCAGAAAAATCGGAAAGTGTAAGAACAATTAGCAACTTAAGTCCAGTGGCCAATCCCTTGCAGGAATGTCAACCAGTTATTACCTTGGCAGTGTATTAGAGTCAAAGGGCGTGGCCCCGTCCCGTCCTCCTCATGCCTCTGAGGGCCACAGAGGGCCCGCCCTTTGCCCAGGCTTAGCCCACGCGCAGTCCCGCGACGCGGGGGTTGCGTCCCTTTTTGTGCGCCTCCTGGCACGAAGAGTGCGAGTTGCGGCTTCCGCTGCCGCTAGGGCGTCTGGGCTCTGTAGTCCGGATGTATTCTCCCCTCCGCGCTGCGGCCGCTGAAGGATGTGGATTGCGGCGGCGGGAGGGGAGGAAGCAGGACCCAGAAGTGGCGGTCTCCGGGACGGCAGGAAACAGTAAACAGTAAGGCTTGCCCCCAAGGTGTGCTCACGGGCCCCCGCACCACAGAGGTTGCGTCCCTTTTTGTGCGCCTCCTGGCGCGAAGAGTGCGAGTTGCGGTTTCCGCTGCCACTAGGGCGTCTGGGCTCTGTAGTTCGGATGTATTCTCCCCTCCACGCTGCGGCCGCTGAAGGATGTGGATTGCGGCGGCGGGAGGGGAGGAAACAGGACCCAGAAGTGGCGGTCTCCGGGACGGCAGGAAACAGTAAACAGTAAGGCTTGCCCCCAAGGTGTGCTCACGGGCCCCACTCTAGTCAGACCACTGGGTGGGTACAAGCTGCATGGCTGCTTGGCCTTTCCTCTGCTGAGTGGGCTCCACAAAAGCCAGATCCTCGATATAGACAACCCAGGTGAGCTGGAAGCTCCATGTCTGAAACAGCAGCCAAGGCTGGCTAAGAAGTCTATCCCTGCATGGACCAAGTGTTCCCAATCATTTGGAATACAGAGCTGGCTAAACCGTCCCTGAGCAGGCTGCCCTACAAGTGGATATCCGTTTCGCATCCCTGCCTGCTCTCCAGGAAGGCAGGCTCAGATTAAATGGACCATCAGACAGGTCTGGCAGGCAGGCAGGCCGGGCCAGGACCTTACGGCCCTCGGTAAGAAGAACTGATGACAAAGGGGCCCCTAGTCCCATGTCCCTACTTATCTGAGGAAGGTAATCCAAATAGTCAAATGAGCCTTCATCAAGACTACCAGAGAGGCGTAATTCATTCCTATTGAATGCACGACCAGATGGCTGTGCTAAGAGCGACGAGATGGCTGGGATTGAAGAACAGCCATCTTGTCACACCATGTCTTATGAATCAGATTCTGCTTCTCCCTAGAGGGGTCAGGTGTTTTTTTAACCGGATTCTTGGTACCCAAGCTGGGCCTCTGCATGGGCTGTCAGGAGGCCTCTAGGAGCTCTGACCCAGGAACCAGTCAGAACGCTTTCTCCAGCCCGGCTGGGGAACCCAGCTCAGGTCTTCAGGACCCTGTCCGTAGAACTTTGGGACATGACAGGCTGTAGAAAGGAGCACATGGTTTGGGACTTCCACCCTCGGGTCTGCATAGCTCTGCCCCAGGGCCCGGTCAGAGCTTCTTTACCAGGGCAAACAGGTGAGCCCTTCCCGGGCCAGTGGGACCCTGTCCCTGGCACTTTGGGAAAGAGCAGTCCGGGGAACGGAGCCCAGTGCGAGGGCTTCCACACCCAAGTCTGCAGGATCTCACGGCAGGGTTGGGTCAGAGCAGGCCTTCCCAGGCCAGTGGGATATCGTACGTGGGCACTTATAGCACAACCGACCAACGCATGGCCCCCAGGTCCTGGGGTGCTCACCCTTCGCCCGCCAAAGCACAACCATCTTTTCTATTCTTTCCACAGCAAGTGATGGAGGGATACATTTGAGAGAATGTATCCTGTCCCTGGAGTCCTGACTGGGCCTGAAGCTTCAAATGAGCCCTCATTGGGACTTCCAAGGCAGCTTGGAATTCTGTAAATGTAGTTACTTGAAGGCAATCAAGTTTTTTGTTTATTTATTTTGGCGTGGTAGTTGACCCCTAATTAAAATTTCACGCAACCCTATAATTAACCCCTAATTAAAATGTCGCGCAACCCTATAAGTTAGACCCTCATCTAAGTACCCCCCCCTCCTCTTTCCAATAATTGTTGGTACTCTAGATACTCCAAATGGACTATCAACAATGCTTTTTATTCCTATAATTCCCCCAAAGCCCAGCAATTTCTGTTCTCCAGTGGTTACAGATGGTATGATAGCTCAGTGGTTTGGGCGCCTGCTACCGAGATCTCTCTGAAAACTTCAGCTCTAAAGTTTGAATCGCGATGGAGCCAACAACTATTTTCATCCTTCTGAAGTCCATAGAATTAGCAAAGGCGTTGAGTAGTAAAAGTTATAAAAGACGTGTAAGTCTTAATTGATGATTTAGGTATACTTGTTGAGGGTGTGCAAAATTTGCCTAATTATGTCAAATGTTGACAATATTAGCAAAATACATGTAATTATGTTAAATGCTAATCCGTCAATTAGCACTATATTTTTTTCATGCTAAAAAAAAGTGCAAAAAACAAGGAACCACGAACAACAGACTCTCGCGTTGTGTTACTCCCATGCTTTTACAGTAAATCTTTACAGCAAATGACACGTAAGTATGCAAATGTTATCAAAGACAAGGGTCCTTAGCTTACATATTTTACAAGGAAAAGGATAAAATATAGACCATGATAGGCAACTATATGTGTCACTGTCCAGCCGGACAGGATATTTATTTTCAAAAGAATAAGACTTGTAGTTCAGAGATAGTTCAACAGGCACAATCCTGTACCAAGGCAATTCAGAGAACATACAAGGTGTTCGAAAGTTTAAAGCAGGCAAAAAGAAATGAGCAAAATTGGCCACTTTTAAATCAGTGTTCTATTAAAGTAGTGCCAAAGAAGGCACCAGACACAACAAGGTTTAACATAATAGTTTGGTTGTGAAGGTGCTTTACAAAGTCGACGTTTCGATCCCCTATGCTCAATTGTTTGGGATCATCATCAGGACTGACATATTTTACAGCATTTGCCTGACAATTTGACATACAAGAGATTTTCCGCCTGTAAGAAGGGGAGAAAAAAGAAAGAGGTAGGTAGCTTTAGAAAGTTAGATACTCAACCTAGAAAGCAAGGGAAGAAAATTGCTCCTGAAAGTCCGAGTGTTACAGAGAACCATTACACTTATTCGGATTCGACTTAATTGTGCCTAATATATTGTGTTCCACTCGTGAGGGGCCGGACGGGGTGCCTGTGACTTATGTGAATTGGTAGAGAATCACTCTCCTGGCTATATACACATTTTGGAAAATTACTATTTCATTACACATTCGACCTTTGTGGATCAACCATTATTTGTCCCCTTGTTTGTAAAATGAAACAAAACAGGCCTGTTCACGTTTATGCTGTGAGCTTGTATCTTGTTTATAAAACAGACTTATTCGAGTTTAAATTGTATTCTTTAACATGCACCTACACCCGTTATGTTTACATGCATTATGAGGCGGCTAGCACGCATTGGGTTTCAGGCGCGGGGTTGTGCAAAGTACCTTGCGAATGAAGGACTTACCCTGATAGGGGTTAATTAGACCTTATTCAGACAGGTGGTGTTTGTAAAAAGTGCCAACCTGAAATGGAAAAGGGGGGACCTGGTCAATGAGGGCCCCATGCGGGGGCGAAAGATAGGGATTCAAAGCGCGGCGCGGTCTCAAGTTTACCTGGGCGCAGTCCTTCTGAGGTATGGACTTCTGTTGGGATAGCGTGGGGCAGGTTATATTAACCAGATACTTCCTAAGGGAAAGAAAGCCGGATCAGAACCGCGTCAATTTGCACAGACTGGGTTTAGGGTCTGTAGCGGTCCGGGTTTACGCGAGTCTTACCGTGCGGCGGGGCACCCTCGTGTTGCAACAATCTGCAATACCGGAGCTGGCGGAGCGATGTCCTTCTTTCAGCTACCGTCTCCGTCAAGGACTCGTACTTTAAGCGCTAGTGCCAATGGGTAATGGAAAGAGAAGATGGGTCGGCAATGGCCGCCATCTTGGTGAGGGAATGCGCGGGCATTCGGTTGCGCCATTTTGGGAAGGGAATTCACGAGTGTGGAACAATGTGCAATATTTACATTTTGGTGGTGAATTAACGTGAAAATTATTTAGTAATTCGTGCGGGCGGCGCTTACGTGGGTGACTTAATAAAAACATATTTACATTAGATTATATTAAGGCAGCTAATATCTCATTTTCAAATTCCACAGCAACAAAATGATCCACATGAATTACATTTTGAACAGCTAATTTTTCATGTGGCCAACCGTGGCATGCAGAGGGCAATTGTCAATGTTGTACCTTTTGGTGCACTCATAGAAGACTAGTCCAATCTTCAAGGCGATTGAGGCCATTTTGGATGGTGTCGAATTTTATCATAGTTCTAAGTTCATCCCTGTTCAGCAGTTGACCAATGTTACCACCTCTTGGGGGGGGGTTTATTACCTTGAGAATAGTCCATTTAATATAATTTTCATTGTGTCCAAAGTTGATGTAGTGGTCCACTAGGGGAGCGTTTGCCGTTCTGCAGCGTATTCGACTCCTGTGCTGGCAGATCCTGGTCTTCGCTTTCTGTGTCGTCTGACCCACGTAGAGTTTGGGACAAGGGCACTCAATTGCATAAATAACATTTGATGTGTTACAATTGGAGAATGATCGTCTCTCATACGTGGTGTTTTGGTGCGTGAATTTTTTACCCTCCACCGTGAATTCGCATACATTGCAGCTTCCGCATTTGGCATGACCAATAACAGGGGGTAAACCCCATGCTGATTGGAGTGTGTTGTCCTGCGGAGTGATTGGTAAGGCTGCCCTTACTAGGTGATCCTTTAAGTTTTTGTTTTTGCGAAATGCAAAGAGTGGTTTATCAATTTTGATATTACCAACGTTTATGGTCAAAATTGATAAACCACTCTTTGCATTTCGCAAAAACAAAAACTTAAAGGATCACCTAGTAAGGGCAGCCTTACCAATCACTCCGCAGGACAACACACTCCAATCAGCATGGGGTTTACCCCCTGTTATTGGTCATGCCAAATGCGGAAGCTGCAATGTATGCGAATTCACGGTGGAGGGTAAAAAATTCACGCACCAAAACACCACGTATGAGAGACGATCATTCTCCAATTGTAACACATCAAATGTTATTTATGCAATTGAGTGCCCTTGTCCCAAACTCTACGTGGGTCAGACGACACAGAAAGCGAAGACCAGGATCTGCCAGCACAGGAGTCGAATACGCTGCAGAACGGCAAACGCTCCCCTAGTGGACCACTACATCAACTTTGGACACAATGAAAATGATATTAAATGGACTATTCTCAAGGTAATAAAACCCCCCCCAAGAGGTGGTAACATTGGTCAACTGCTGAACAGGGATGAACTTAGAACTATGATAAAATTCGACACCATCCAAAATGGCCTCAATCGCCTTGAAGATTGGACTAGTCTTCTATGAGTGCACCAAAAGGTACAACATTGACAATTGCCCTCTGCATGCCACGGTTGGCCACATGAAAAATTAGCTGTTCAAAATGTAATTCATGTGGTTCATTTTGTTGCTGTGGAATTTGAAAATGAGATATTAGCTGCCTTAATATAATCTAATGTAAATATGTTTTTATTAAGTCACCCACGTAAGCGCCGCCCGCACGAATTACTAAATAATTTTCACGTTAATTCACCACCAAAATGTAAATATTGCTCATTGTTCCACACTCGTGAATTCCCTTCCCAAAATGGCGCAACCGAATGCCCGCGCATTCCCTCACCAAGATGGCGGCCATTGCCGACCCATCTTCTCTTTCCATTACCCATTGGCACTAGCGCTTAAAGTACGAGTCCTTGACGGAGACGGTAGCTGAAAGAAGGACATCGCTCCGCCAGCTCCGGTATTGCAGATTGTTGCAACACGAGGGTGCCCCGCCGCACGGTAAGACTCGCGTAAACCCGGACCGCTACAGACCCTAAACCCAGTCTGTGCAAATTGACGCGGTTCTGATCCGGCTTTCTTTCCCTTAGGAAGTATCTGGTTAATATAACCTGCCCCACGCTATCCCAACAGAAGTCCATACCTCAGAAGGACTGCGCCCAGGTAAACTTGAGACCGCGCCGCGCTTTGAATCCCTATCTTTCGCCCCCGCATGGGGCCCTCATTGACCAGGTCCCCCCTTTTCCATTTCAGGTTGGCACTTTTTACAAACACCACCTGTCTGAATAGGGTCTAATTAACCCCTATCAGGGTAAGTCCTTCATTCGCAAGGTACTTTGCACAACCCCGCGCCTGAAACCCAATGCGTGCTAGCCGCCTCATAATGCATGTAAACATAATGGGTGTAGGTGCATGTTAAAGAATACAATTTAAACTCGAATAAGTCTGTTTTATAAACAAGATACAAGCTCACAGCATAAACGTGAACAGGCCTGTTTTGTTTCATTTTACAAACAAGGGGACAAATAATGGTTGATCCACAAAGGTCGAATGTGTAATGAAATAGTAATTTTCCAAAATGTGTATATAGCCAGGAGAGTGATTCTCTACCAATTCACATAAGTCACAGGCACCCCGTCCGGCCCCTCACGAGTGGAACACAATATATTAGGCACAATTAAGTCGAATCCGAATAAGTGTAATGGTTCTCTGTAACACTCGGACTTTCAGGAGCAATTTTCTTCCCTTGCTTTCTAGGTTGAGTATCTAACTTTCTAAAGCTACCTACCTCTTTCTTTTTTCTCCCCTTCTTACAGGCGGAAAATCTCTTGTATGTCAAATTGTCAGGCAAATGCTGTAAAATATGTCAGTCCTGATGATGATCCCAAACAATTGAGCATAGGGGATCGAAACGTCGACTTTGTAAAGCACCTTCACAACCAAACTATTATGTTAAACCTTGTTGTGTCTGGTGCCTTCTTTGGCACTACTTTAATAGAACACTGATTTAAAAGTGGCCAATTTTGCTCATTTCTTTTTGCCTGCTTTAAACTTTCGAACACCTTGTATGTTCTCTGAATTGCCTTGGTACAGGATTGTGCCTGTTGAACTATCTCTGAACTACAAGTCTTATTCTTTTGAAAATAAATATCCTGTCCGGCTGGACAGTGACACATATAGTTGCCTATCATGGTCTATATTTTATCCTTTTCCTTGTAAAATATGTAAGCTAAGGACCCTTGTCTTTGATAACAGTAACTACCCACGGTCCTCAGCAAACTAGTTGGGTTCCCTTGTGTTAATTGATAAACGTAAGTATGCAAAGTCATCAAAGGCAGAATTTTGTGAATTTCCCTTAACACCTTCAACGCTATGGGGATTTTTCTCCTGTGCTGGCACTTCATAAACCCCATTATTCATGACGAGCTGGGCTCGTCATCAGCGTAGCAGGAGGCTACTGCATGACGAGCCCAGCTCGTCATGAGCGTGGAAGGGGTTAACAAGCATAACACAAAATTCATGAAATTACAAGAATCACACCGGTTTAATTTAAATTTCACGTCAGCCCTACTTAGTACTTTAGAGATGGGTGTCTGCTTCTCCACACCTAAGAATATCTTGTAAATGTCTTGTATGAGGTTTGCGGCCTAGGCAGCGTGGGTGCTGAGCTTTCCTTGGCAGACTCTCCAACTCTGGTGGTTGGCTCTCCTCCAACCTGCTGGAGGCTGGCTGATGTTGCCAGCAATGCCAGCACCCTGAGAAGGCGGGAAGACAGAGACTGCTACCGTCCTGGTATGCATGGGTGCCCCAGCAGGTTCTCCCAGCTCCAGCCCAGGTGGTGCTTCCCCCACCTTGGAGAAGTGCTTCATTAAAACACCTCTTGTAATTGGTCCTGCAGTGGTTTCTGGGATGGTCGCCTGGTGTGGTCTCTTGGATGTTTGCAGTAGTTATGTTAGGAAGATCATTAGCTGCTCCTTGCTGCTGCTGTCTCCTCATTGGAAGATACGGATAAGCTTGGTTTCCACCTTGCGCCTTCTCCTCCTGCAGGTACTCTTAATATACTGAGGTTATTTTAGGGGTATTGAGCTTTCCAAGAAGCTGGGCGCTGACGTCACTGAGGGACATTCCAATCATGTGTCAGGAGCTAGAAGTGACAAGCCTGTGAGAGTTGTGTAGTTTAATGTATTGCTTTGATTCAGAGAAATGCGGCGGTCATTAATTATGCAAAAACAATGATCACAGCTCTACTGTTTGAACGAATTTGCTTGATAAATCAAAAGTAAGTCAGGGGGAAAGGAATAATGAAGTATAAAAAGATAGGAACAGTAAAATAAAAAATAGTTCACTACTATTTAAAAACTTGAATTTAAATAAAATTGAAAACAAACTGTTTTATACAAACATTTTTGAGGAACATTCTATATATTTCTGCAAATAGAAAGAAAAGATGGAACTCTCCAACCACGCCCATGACGCCCGGACCTCTGAATTGAACATTTAATTAATTAATTAATTAATTAATATTGATTCGTTCATTTTGCAGTTTCATATTGCGCAAACATGAGCCAAAAGGGCATTAGAGCGCTTTACAAAAGAGCCATTGACACTGCTTACAGCAGATCAGCCTCTCTGGGTTCACTGCATGCAGTCACAGAAGGATTAGTTACTTACCTGTAATCCTAGTTCTCTTCCAGGGGTATCCTCATCAAAGTCATAAGCATTAGAATATTCCCGCCCATGTGCGGGACCCCGGAAACACTATATTATATGTGCCCCACATATATATATACTCATATATAATATATATATACATATATATATATATATAAAAACATGCAATAGCAGCCAAATAAAAAACAGAGCTGAAATATGCTGTAAAGAATTTCCACCATACATGAGTAACAAGCATTAGAAACATGAGAAAACAACACCAAGTTTGTTTTAGAAACAGTTTTAATGCTCAGAAAGCAGTAGAAATTCTCATAACTCACTGGAAGCATAGAAAGCTCCCAGGCTGCATTGCAAACACACAGTCTAAAAAGACTGAAAAGCTAACCTGTAGCTGCATAGCAATAAACTGACACCGTGCCTTTAAGGCACCCATGACCCCCAGTATCCCATCATGCCTCAGGGGTGACAGTTAGGTCAGTTGTTCTTTTCGGAGACTGAAAATAAACCCAGTAACAGATAGGTTAACAATATCTCCTTATTAAAGAATGTCCTTTGCCCGGGGAGGCGGAAGGGTTGCTTATGACTTTGATGAGGATACCCCTGGAAGAGAACTAGGATTACAGGTAAGTAACTAATCCTTCTCTTCCAGGGGATCCTCATCAATAGTCATAAGCATTAGAATAGAATAGCGAGCCTCACCTCATCTCCCTGCGGGCAAAGGAGTAACAATACAGTTATAACCATATTAAGCCTAGTAACCACTAAGCTCGTACAGGCCGTAGGCTACCCAAATAGATTCCTCAAAGAAGCTTGTCCTACTTGAGTATCGCCCCTGGAATCAGATTCTATGCAGTAATGCCTTGTAAAGGTATGAACTGATTTCCATGTCGCAGCCTTGCATATCTCTGACATAGGAATGTCGTGCATGAAAGCTACTGTAGCGGCCTTCCCTCTAGTGGAATGCGCTTTGGGTGACTTCAACAAAGGTTTGCCTGCAAGCTGATAAGCCAATTTAATGCACGAGACAATCCATCTCGTGATGGACCTCTTGGCCGCTGGAAAACCTGTTCGCATTGAACCATAGTTCACAAACAGTTGATCCGTCTTCCTAATCCCTTTGGTCATTTCCATATAGAACTTGAGCACTCTCTTAAGATCTAAGGAGTGAAGTGACCGCTCGGCTGGGGTCGTAGGATTTGGAAAAAACGAAGGGAGGGAAATGGACTGATTTATATGAAAATCAGAAATGACTTTAGGCAAGAAAGATGGATGAGCCCTTAGGACTACCCTATTGTGATGAAAAACCGTATATGGTTCTTTCGCACGGAGCGCTTGAATCTCGCTGACTCTGCGCGCAGAGGTAATCGCCACCAAAAAGGTTGCCTTCCAAGAAAGATGTTGCAAAGAGGCCTTGTGGATGGGCTCGAAAGGAGGTGACATTAACCTGGATAGAACCAGGTTCAATTCCCATGGAGGAGAAGGGTTTCGCACAGGGGGATACACTTTTTTCAACCCCTGGAGGAAGTCTTTAACCACTGGAACCTGAAAGAAAGAGATCTGATCAGGTGATTTTCTGTGTGCTACTATGGCTGACAAATGCACCCTAATAGAAGCGTATTTTAAACCAGCAGTTGCCAGGGAAAGGAGGTATGGCAAGATGACGTCCTCCTGCCCTTTAGTCGGATCTAGGTGACGATCCCTACACCATAAGAAAAACCTTTTCCACTTGAACGCATAGGACGCTCTCGTGGAAGGCCTCTTAGCCTCTTTTAAAATGTTCATGCATTCAGGAGGTAAGTTAAAATGTCCGTATTGCAGGACCTCAGGAGCCATGCTGTTAGGTTCAGTGATGGGAGGTTGGGATGCATTATCCTCCCGTTCATCTTGCTCAACAGGTCCGGCCTGCAAGGGAGTCGTCTGTGTGGACACACAGACAGATGTAGAAGGTCCGGGTACCACCACTGTCGCGGCCAATCCGGAGCTATCAGGATCATTTCCATGTTCGACCTGCGGATCTTGGAAACTACTCTCGGAATCAGAGCCAGGGGAGGAAACGCGTAAGCGAATGTCCCTGACCAATCCATCAGTAGAGCATTCCCCTGAGTCCCTGGCCGGTGGAACCTGGACACGAAGGCGTGGCATTTGGAGTTTTCGTTGTCTGCAAACAAGTCTATGGTTGGACGACCCCAGCAACGAAAAAGCTCTTCTACTACTTCGTCGTTTAGCACCCACTCTGGCTGATCTTCGAAGTGCCTGCTGAGTGCGTCTGCTTTCACGTTCAACTCGCCTGGAAGGTGCACTGCCACTACCGTGAGGCCTTGAGAGAGGAGCCAATGCCAGATTGTCTGAGCCTCTCGAGAAAGTGGGCGAGACCTTGTGCCTCCTTGTTTGTTCAGATAGAACATGGTGGTCGTATTGTCCGTCTGAACTAGGACTGAGTTGGACTCTATCGCTGGAAAAAACGCTTTGAGAGCCAGGAATACCGCTCTGAGTTCCAGCATATTGATGTGGTATGTCTGCTCCTGGGCAGACCACTGGCCTTGAATTTGAAGCGGACCCATGTGCGCTCCCCAGCCTTGCAGCGAGGCATCCGTCACTATAGACTGGGTTGGAAGAGGTTGGTGAAACCGTACCCCCACCAGCAAATTCTTTCTCCGTGTCCACCATTTGATGGCATCTTTCGTCGCTTGGGAAAGTGTGATACGATCCTCCCAAAGACCTGTCACCTGGTCCCACTGATCCTCCAGAGCCTGCTGTAGAGGACGCATTCTCAGCCTGGCGTTTGGGATGAGAAAGATGCAGGACGCCATGGAACCCAGCAGGGATGCTACTTGTCGGGCTGTTGGAAGCCGAGATTCTAGCAGGATTCCACATTTCTGACTCATGGAAAAAAGTCTCTCTTCCGAAGGAAACGCTTTTCCCACTTTTGTGTCCAGAACGGAGCCTAGGTAGTGGATTGACTGAGTAGGCCGCTGGACTGACTTCTCCAGGTTCACATGGAGGCCGAGCTTGTGCAACTGGAGTAGACACAGATGTAGATCGTGCTTTACCTGTACCGGAGATGGACCTTTTAGGAGCCAATCGTCCAGGTATGGGTAGATGAAGAGCCCCATCTTGTGCAGAAAAGCCGCCACCACTGCCATGCATTTGGTGAAGACTCGTGGTGCGGACTTGAGACCGAAGGGTAGCACTTTGTACTGGTAGTGTTTGTTCCCTACGACAAACCTCAAGTACTTGCGATGTTGTTGAGCAATTGGGATGTGAAAGTACGCATCTTGCAGGTCCACCGAACACATCCAATCTCCGACTTGAAGATGTGGGCATATTTGGTGAAGCGTTAACATGCGGAACTTTTCTCTGATGATGACCTTGTTTAAAAGTCGCAGATCGAGTATTGGTCTGAACTTGTCCTCCTGATCTTTTTTGGGGACAAGAAAATATCTGGAGTAAACTCCCTTTCCTCTTTGAGCGGGAGGAACCTCCTCTATCGCTCTTTTTTGCAGTAGGACTTTTACCTCTCTTCGGAGCAAGCTTAGTTGGTGAGGGTAAGCGCTCTTTGGAGGGATATTCTTCGGAGGCACACGGAAACGTAGCCTGTATCCATTGCGTAGTATATCCAGCTCCCACTGATCCTTTGTGATGCTGACCCACTCTGCCAGGTGTTGTGAAGCACTTCCTCCCACTGGAGTGGGTAACGGCGCCAGAGGAAGCCACTGCTCAGGCCTTTCCTCCTCTTGTGGTGTTAGAGGATTGTTGGTGACCTCCTCTACCTCTGCCGGGGTTACCTCGAAACTGGGATTTCCCTTGGTTCTTATTTTGGGACCACTGAGGGGTTTGAACCCTCTGTTGAGCCCCTCTCCCCCTGTTGGTCTTGAAGCGGCGCTTGAATTCTTTTTTCTTCTCCAAGCCCACCGCTTTCACTGTGTCCAGTTCCTTCTTCATTCGGGTCATTTCCTCGTCAGCATGTTCCCCGAAGAGAGCGGAACCCGAAAAGGGGAGATTAAGGATGCGATGCTGAGCATCCGGCTTCAGGCCTGTAAGGCGCAACCATGCCGACCTCCTGGCACAAACCCCATTTGAATAGGAATGCGCCGCAAGGACAGCACCATCCGCAGCCGTGCTTATCATCTGATTCGCCACCAGACATCCTTCAGTCACAGTCTCTTCAAAATCCTGCTGGTCTTCCTTTGGCAGCTTGGATTTGAACCTTTCCATAGAGTCCCATAAGGCTCTGTCGTATCGACCCAGAAGCGCAGCCGCTCTAGAAACCTTAAGAGTGGAAGCAGCTGAGTTGCAAACCTTGCGACCCCAGGAGTCTTGCGATTTGCTGTCCTTGTCTGGTGGGACTGAAGAGGAACCGGCAACCGCGTGGGTCTTCCTCGCCGCTGCCACAATTACAGAGTCTGCTGGAGGGTCAGATTTTACAAAAGCCGGGTCAGAAGAGGCCGGTTTGTATTTCTTCTGAATGCGGGCTGGCACCGCTCTGATAGCCGCCAGAGTTAGGAAAACCTCCTTGACAGGATCCATAATTCCCGGGACTAATGGCAGCAGAGGACGGGAGATCGCTTTTTTGTGTAAAGTCTCAAAAATGACTGTCGTTGTAACCTGAGGGACAGACATTTCAATGCTCAGCTTCTGAGCTCCCCTTTGCAAGACATCTAGATACGTGCCAATGTCATCCACTGGGGAGGATCTGGACGTAGGACTGTCCGTCAATGTAGGGGAGTAGTCCCTCTTGGAAGACCTGGTAGAAGAGGTAGATGAAGTAGACGGTGTTCGTCGACGTCTACGGTGAGTACTGTGCCTCCTCTCCCGTGATCTTTTTGAACGCTCCTCCCGTCCAGGAGAGCGAGATCTGATCCGATCTTCTGAACGAGGTTCTTGTCTGGGAGAACGGGACCTTCTGGGAGATCTGGTTGGTGTTCTCACAGGTGATTTGCGCCTGGGAGGACTACGCTTGTCCATCTCCTCTACCAGATCCTGAAGAGGAGACCTGTGCTGTGGGCTGGCATATTCTTGCATACGTTTTGCAGCCCCAGAATCTCTCCAATGGTCCAAAGACCTGTACCATCTAGGTGATAGCCTGATTCGCTCCGCCGAAGGATCTGGCCGACACTCAGGAGATTTGCGCACAGGACTTCTAGACTTCGAAGATGCAGTTGAGGAGCCAGAGGACCGTGAAGTCGAATGACGGGAAGCTGACTCCAGTACCATAACGACATCTGAAAACCTCGACGTAGAGCGATCTTCTCTCGCCGTCGAGTGCCTTCGGGGAGTCGGCGGGTCAAACAATCTTGACTTCGACTGACTATGTGAGGATTTATGGTCACTCGACGTCGAGCGGCGATGACCAGCCGCCGACGGAGTTCCCTGTCTCGACGTCGAACGGCGATGACCGGCCGTCGACGGAGCCCTCTCTCTCGACGTCGAATGACAATGTCCAGTCGTCGACGGAGGTCTTTCTCTCGACGTCGAACGACTTTTTCCTGTCGACGGCGGAGGGGTTTTGGTCCTCGACGCCGAACGTCGTTTCCTTGACGACGGCAGAGGGGTCACACTTCTCGACGCCAGTCGTCGGCTGGATGACGACGGCGGAGGAGTGACCTCCCTCGACGCCGGTCGTCGCCTGGTTGACGATGGCGGAGGGGTCTTGGATCTCGACGCCGACCGTCACCCGGTTGACGGCGGCGGAGTCCCCTTCCTCGACGTCGGTCGTCGCCCGGTTGATGCCGGCGGAGGGGATTTCAACGATGGAACTGGATCCTTCGACGTCGTCGACGTACCTGGTCTTCTTTTCGACGGCGAGCCCGCCGTCGAAGTTAGTTTAGAAGACAGATGATCCACCGGTGGTTCTTTTCTCAGCGCCGAGCCCGACGCTGAAGGTGAAGGGTGTGAAGACTTCTTTTTTGAAGATGTATGAGCCTTCTTTGAGCCCTTCTTCACCGGATATCTTCCTCTTGATGACCTGTGAGCCAGGCCATAAATGCGAATCCTCTCCCTGTCTTTGAGAGTTCTACCTGACAGGTGCTCACAATGAGGACAGGTGCCTGGATCCTGATTTTCAGGCAGACACAGGATACAGACGTTGTGGTTGTCTGATTTGGCCTTCTTGTTGCCACAAGAAGGACATTTATCAAAGAGTGAAGGCATTCTCAGGAGAAAATGTTCACAAAACTGACTGAAAAAGACAGTATCCTACTTGACTAGGAATTAAATGTCGAGTAAGAGCAAAAAGTTGTTAAAAGTGAAGAATTGTTCTGTCAAAAAACAGAAAATTAGTGGAGCTGTGTAACCAGGGTCCTTCTCTGAAGGAGCCGGAAAGAACAACTGACCTAACTGTCACCCCTGAGGCATGATGGGATACTGGGGGTCATGGGGGCCTTAAAGGCACGGTGTCAGTTTATTGCTATGCAGCTACAGGTTAGCCTTTCAGTCTTTTTAGACTGTGTGTTTGCAATGCAGCCTGGGAGCTTTCTATGCTTCCAGTGAGTTATGAGAATTTCTACTGCTTTCTGAGCATTAAAACAGTTTCTAAAACAAACTTGGTGTTGTTTTCTCATGTTTCTAATGCTTATTACTCATGTATGGTGGAAATTCTTTACAGCATATTTCAGCTCTGTTTTTTATTTGGATGCTATTGCATGTTTTTATATATATATATGTATATATATATTATATATGAGTATATATATATGTGGGGCACATATAATATAGTGTTTCCGGGGTCCCGCACATGTGCGGGAATATTCTAATGCTTATGACTATTGATGAGGATCCCCTGGAAGAGAATTACAGTTTCACTAAGGTTTGCAATATAACTTTCAAGATGCACAACCACAGTTACAGATTAAAAATACAATTCCCGAAGCTAACAGGACTGTACCATTTGGTAAAAATGTACATTTCCAGGTCTCTATTATTGCAATAGGATAGATTTCCTCATTAAAGATGGCTCTGGGAGATTTCTGCAGGATTACCGTGGCACTCTCATAAAGTGAAACCTTTCCAAATGCCTGTGCAGTTGAGACTTTCCCCAACAAGTGGGCCTGCAACAGGAAGCAACTGCAACGATGGGGGAGGAGGAAGTGCTACCGTCTCACGCATGTATGTCTGTACAATCCCTGTGAGGATGCGAGAGAACGGCCCCTGATGCATCCAGTGCAACCCCCTGTAAGCAGCACTGTGTGTTGCTGTGTCTTCAGTCGGCATGCCCCGACACAAGCATCATCAGTGCAAAAGCCACATGTCCAAAATAATCCCGGGCCGATATAGCCCTGTAAAAAATTTGTTGTCTAGAGTTTTTCATTTTTTATTTGTGTTTTTGGATCAATAAAGAAGTAATTTTGTCTTGGGTAGACTTTGCTGACCCCGGCTGTATCTTTCTGGACTACATTTTTTAAAATGGCGGATGTTTGCAGTGATGATGTAATATTTCAGGAACCATGAGACCTATATACTTCTAAGACTTTTTGACCCCCAAAACCTATGTTTTGACCCAAACAAAAATAGGTTTTGGGGGTCAAGTAGACTTGTAGAGACAGAAAATAACTCCTCAGTGCAACTCTTCTGCCATTTTCTAAAATGGCAGCTATAATAGAGGAAGAAGAGACCTATATAGAAATTAAACAAATAATGTTTTTAATGCTTTTATGTATACAACAAACAATGTTGATGAACTGAATAAGAAAAAATAATAATGTTTATAACTCCTGTTTTAGACACATTTTCATAGTTCACTTTATTTATTTGTTTCTGCAATCACTCGTGGTACATTTGCAGAAGACACTTGAGAAGACCATTTCGACAGGGAAATCTTTTTGTACCACATGTTTTGCAAATACATGTATGTGTAAGTTCTGTGGGTATAGGCTTTAGAAACTTCATAGGATTTAGCACCCCATCAATATATTCCTTACCAAATTCACACAAATCTTCCTCTACATATGCATGATTCAAAATATTAGCACAGCTCATGATGAAGTTAAACACTCTTTTAATGTGTCCACGCTCATAATATAACATCAGTGTAAGGTCAAGTACGCTTAGCTGGACTGACCTCTTAAACTCACTGTATCGAAGTTCGTCAACTGTATGACAGTCAGAGCTCATTTTCAACACATGCGCAATGTGTTTTCTACATCTTTAAAGTCATATTCTTCTTCTGTCTAAGCAAATCCTTTTAGCAATTTCACAGGTTCTGCAGTTAAAGCTCCAAGCTATGTTTCAATACTCATAGTGTCATCACCCATAACAATATGTGCCTTGATAAGAGCACCAGGGTCTGGGTTACGTTTTTTGTACAGACTAGGAAGCAGTGTTAAGTGTCTTTTCTTGCTTGTTCCATAACATATCCACAATTCCGACAATCCTAGACTTATGAACATCACCAAAAAATCTAAGAAGAACAATAATAACATCAGTGTTAATTGAAAGTACAATGACTCGATTGGACCTATTTTGAACAGCCCACTCAACATGTGGCACAACACAAAGGTCAGCTTCCTCCAATTTGCTGTTAAATTCAGTGTTCACTGAAGCATCAGCAACGTTTTGGCGGGTTAATCTATCTAGGTTCAGCTTGTTCGATGTTGATGACCAGAGTTTATCAAGTTGCACAGGTATAGGTGTTGAATTTTTGATGCAGGTAAGGTCAATTGTTCCACTTGTAGACATTCGTTTGAGTCTTGTACATTCCTTGGCAAATAGTTCAAGATAACTGTCAAAGACAATGTGCAGTTCTTGCAAGTTGTTTGATATCTGTAGAGCAGTCTTAACGACGGTTCTGAAGTTTTTTGGGATGAAATCTTAATCATATGCAATTGTGACATATAGTCCACAAAAACAGCAGTTTTCAATGAGGACACCTTTTCAAATTGAAATTCTTCAGGTGAAAGTGTTTTCTTTCGAGCTCTTGTATGAGTTTGTGCTTCACTGGTTTTGTTGCAGCATCTTCATCAAATAAGGCATTTGTTGGAAGAAGATCATGTGACAGATTGTCCTTGATAAATTCACTCCTTTCTTTTGCCACATCCATCTCTGTACTGCTTGTGAAAGTTGTTTTTTTGTAACCCCTTTTGTACTATGACAATTAATGTGTGTAAGTTTAAGCTTTAGTGATCAAGTCAAACAGCTTTTTCTCTTTCAATAAAAATCTCTCCTGTTTCAGTTCCGAGTATAGTTTTGATCCATGTACCAGGATATCTAGTAGATGTATATTTCATATTGTTATCCACATATTGTTTGATCACGAAGTTGTGTAGTCAAACAGGCTCAGTCATTTCAAAGGGGTTTCATGGCTGCTGCATGAAATATAGAAGGCAGCCAACATGTTTATTAAAACAGTCCCCTCTCTTTCTCACAAGTTAGTGGTGAGGAACAGTTTCACGTTGGTCCATTAAAATTTGTTATCTATCTTAAAACATTGAAAATAGAAAGGACTTCATGGTAAACTAGCCACCATTGAGCAATATATTCACTTTTATGTGTCTGACCAACAATTCCCTTGGATTTCTGGATCATCTGTTCCAGTTTCATATCTAGAGCCACAGCATTGAACCTTCTCTCTCTGTCTTTCACCTCAAATGTATTCGGAGGAATTTTCTGTGGAGGTATGGTTTTCTACCTCTAGTTTCTTCACTCTTTCCAATTACCAGGATCCACATCTTGGGTAGTTTATGCAATCAGATTAGCGAAATACAGTAATCAGTGACTCCACAGTCTTCACGTGTATCTCCCAATCACCTTTCTGCTCAGCATGTACCAAGTTTTTCACTAGAGCTATAATGTGTAAAACATTTCCCCAGTACTTGCAATGTACAGATTTTTCTTCAGATTCTTTGACAAACTCTACAAACGTGGCTTTCAGGTTTTCTAATTTTGAACTGAAGGTATTGAACATTGCCTGGCATTGCGTTACATCTTTTGAATTAAGTGCAACCTGTGCCTTGTTCACTTCTGAGATAAGATAGGCAAAATCTAATTTTTCATTCTTGTTCCAGTAAGCATTCCAAGGCAATATTTCCATAGCCTCAGATATGATGAGCATACCTTGTAATGAACAAACATAATGAGTTCCGCTCAATTCTAACTGGACTGTTTTGCTTCCAAAGATTCCGGCCTCAATAAGTGCATAATCTATGCCACATCCACTGAGTTACCTTCCTGCACTCCGAGACGCAACTTTTTCATGTGGAAAACGCCCATCATTGAATAAAGATAATAAAATTCTACTGGATTGCTGATAAAAATGTCTATAATATGGAAGCACCTTAATTGCAGAAAATTAGCAGCTTAGGCTGGCTTTCAAGATGGGCATGCGCATTTTGGAAATTTCTTAGAGCTGTTTTTACTGTTCCTAGTTTGTGACTGGAGATGGTATTACTCGTAAAAACCTAACCTTCTTCCGTAGGACTGTATTTTGGGAGATCAGAGCATTTCAGCCCAAGGAGGAACTGGCTTTTCTTCATCCGACAGTCTGCACCGAATAAGTGATATGACAAATTCAGTTCAATAAGCTTTGTGGACTGTTGCAGCAGGCAAAAGAAATCCATGTTCTCAGCCGCTTTGAAACTTTCTGGTAGACTGGGACGTGTTGATGGCTTGTAGTGATTTTGCACATATTGACAAAGCAGTTGGGTTATACATTTGCAGCTTTGTTTGTTTATGCTTACAGCAAACACAGCTTGTTTTCCAGCAGCTACTTCATTGGTACAGTCTTGAAAAAGCACCATGGAAGTCTCATGTGTGCTGGACGTTCCAGACAAAGAACAGCAGTCTTCAATATCCGAATTATCAAGAGCAGCAATTTTAAATCCTTTCCTGGTAAAGTGACTTGGAAGTGGTGGGCTGTTGGATTCCCAAGATTTTACAGCATGAGCTCCAGCTCCGAACTATGTGATTATAACTTGTAGATACACCAATCCGATTAATTGAAATAATTTGCTCTCTACTTTTGCATTTGTCATAGATTGTGTGGGCAGTCGTCATGTGTAGCGGAGTTTTCTTTTTGCCTTAATGTAATTCATAAAACATGATTTTGAAAATATAGTATGTTTTCACAGCATAAGCCTGTCGGTTCAAAGGATTGTCTTCCACTTCTTTGCTTATATCTTCAAAGCCATCATCAATGTTGTCGGCTTCTGTTCCGAATGCAAGAACTTTACTTTGTAATGCTTTTGCTTTGCTGATATTAAACAATGATGTGAAAAATGATAAGACAACATCAGGCATTCTTGTTGACTCCCATGATTTAAGGGACCTCTCGGGCATCACAAAAGTTGTCATCAAGTTCAAAATCGAAATCTCTTAAGACGCTTCTTCAAATGATTCCTGCAAATTTTAATGCATCCTGTGATCTTACTTTGGCAGCAAGAACTTCAGGGGTCAAATCAGCTGTGAACACCATCAGTGGTTCATTCTTTTTGTTAGACTGACAAAAACAAATTCTATCATTGTACATTCTCACCCAAAAAAACTTAATGTTGTTATTATGGATCAATACAGTTTTGTTATTGTTGACCATTATTTCTCTGATTTCACAGAGTGTGAACCAGTAACCAGAACTCAAGAGTATCTTTAAAACTAAATTCTTTTTTTCAAAGAGTGCAACCTTAACTGACGGGTGGCTGTTACGGTGCTGCTGGGAGATCATTGTACATTCATATTTTAGAATGTATGCATGTGTGCAGTTCGGGTGGGTATACAAATCCGCTGCAAATACATTCACCTCACTGTTACTGTTTAGATTAGCTTCTCGTAATCTTGGAAGAAAATAGCTGGAGATACAACATGGTTGCCCTTTGAGAGTAACATACTCTGTACTTTGTTCTTTCATCAATCTCTTTGGTCCTTGTTGTGTTAAACCACAGATAACAGATTGAAGATCCTCTGCTTTCTGATCTGTTGTTGGAGGTGGACGAGGGGTAGCCATCGATCTTCTAGGTGGATCGGCATCGGCCAAGCTTGTTGTCGCTTTCTCAGATGACTCTGATTCTTGTTGTGATTCACTGGTTTCTGCTATTTTTTGACAATTTTTTCCCAGTTTTTTGCCATTGTATACGACTTTTAACACTTGTTGTTACAATGATAACATATTTGATCCTCTTCAACCATCAGTTTCAATCTTGGTGAACTTCATCCTGCCATATGTGTGCAGTATCTCAAACTCTCTTCTGTCCAGCCGCTGTTGATGTTCGCTTTATCTTTTGGATTAGATTGGCATATGACACATTTTTCTTTGTGAAGGTGTCATCAGATTTTTTAGTTAGCAACACTCTGTCAGGAGGTAATGGTCCTTTGCTACCACCTGCTTTGCTCATGTTGACGAATCTGAATCAATGGAAAACCTGAAACAAAAACAATATTACATTAAATTACCAATATGATGGCTAAAACACATCATTATAGAACCACCATTTTGGAAAATGGAAGAACGGTTGCTCTGAGGAGGTATTTTCTGTCTCTACAAGACTTCCTGACCCCCAAAACGTATGTTTTGACACCAAAATGAAGTATACAGGTCTCATGGTTCCTGAAGAACAAGTTACTTACCTACGGTAACGCATGATCTGGTAGAGACAATATCTAGCTGCAGATTTCTTAATTTTGAATTTCCCAGGCATCAGACTGGATCCAGAAACCTTTGTGTTAGCAGTACTCCTGCATGATGTTGGATGGCTCAGTTTGGCTCCGCATGATGTCGCAGGCACCATTTCTGATGATGCAGTTACCTATATTGGCACCACCCAGGTACGCAGATGTCAGTACCTTTTCACTTTTTCCACGCCAGAACTGCTGAGCCATGAAGTGAACTGACTTGTGTGTGTCACAACTGGGGCCCTGAAAAGGGAGCAACACGAGCCCTATAAAATGAGTCCGCAAAGCGGGAAGGCATTGGTGGGCCTGTAAGGAATTCGCAGCTAAATATTGCCTCTACCAGATAATGCGTTACCGAAGGTAAGTTACTTGTTCATCTGATAGATGCAGATTCCTTACCTTTGAATAGATAACCAAGCCATACCATCCTAGCGGTGGGCTGCGGACAGATTTGCCTGACTAAAAAATCCTGCAGGACCAAACAGTCGAAATGCCCTTCCCTACAGACCTGAATTTCGAGGCAGAGGGCTTGGCAAACGTGTGCAGAGATGCCCACATTGCTGTCTGGCAGATATCCAGAACTTGAACACCATGAGCCAATGCCATGGTTGCAGCCTTCCCCCTGATGGAATGAGCTTGTGAGCCCTCAGGGGGCTGCTTCCTAGCTAGGGTGTGCAGATTTTATTGCAGATAAAAACCCAGGGCAAAATGGTTTGTTTCTGCACTGCTCGACATTTATAAGCTCCCACGTAACCCACAAAGAGCTGGTCGTCCACTCAGAACTCATTTGTGTGATCAAGTTAGAGTTATGATGTTCTTTTTGGATCCAGACAGTGGATACTGTCCTCTTTCTTAGAGGGAAGCCAGGGAGCAAAAAAGGTGGGCATTGTGATCAATTGACCCAGATGGAAAGGGATTACAACCTTTGTAAGGAATCAGGCATGAGTGCAAAGCACCACCTTATCTAAGAATGTTATCAGATGTAGAGGCTTGGATGACACAGCCTGCAATTCACTCACCCTCCGGGCAGATGTTATCACTACTAGAAAGGCTGTCTTGATGGCATGCAGCCAAAGGGGATAATTGTGTAAAGGCTCAAAGGGGGCACACATGACATATATGAGACCAAAGTTGAGATTCCACTGAGGCATGATGAAGCATAGGTGGAAACATATGTACAAGCCCTTTTAGAAATCTATTTCTGGTAGAGGATTTGAACATGGAGGGTTGGTCCAGCACTTGCAAGAAAGTGGACGGAGGAGAAAGATTACCCATTTAGACTACCCAAAGCAGAGCCCTTCTGGGCAACGTTTAAAAATAAAAAGAAGACTATTAGATAGAGAAGCAGAAAGAGGGTCAATATAACTTTCTGTACAATATTTCACACATTTTTGCCATCAGTGGGTGTGTACCGTCTTGGTGGAGGGCCGCCTCACCACCAAAATAACATGACATACTTTGGTAGGAAGGTCAACAGCTACCAACTGTGGCTGCTCAATCTCTACCCAAGGAGGCTGAGAGTTAACAGGTTTGGGTAGAGGAGTCTCCCCTGCTGTGACAGAAGATCCTCCTGAAGGGCTAGACTAATCTGAGGATCAATGCTCATTCGAAGAAGCTCTGGATAACAGACTTTACGCACCCAGTCTCGAGCCAAAAGAATGACTTGGGCCTGGTTGCTCTTGATCTTCTTGAGAACGCTGGGCAGAAGTGGTATGCCTGGAAAGCTGTACAGTAGACCTGAGCTCTATTTATGACCAAAAGTGTTGCAGAGCGATAGTCGCCTTGAAAACTCCAGCGCACAATACTTTCTGACATTGCGTGTTCTATTTGGAGGCAAACAGATCTAACCGAGGCTCTCCCCACTGCTAAAAGAGACATTGTGCCACCTCCGACTGGAGACGTCATTCATGATCTGCTAGGCATCAACGGCTGAGTTTGTCTTCCCTGGAATCAGAGAACCTGCCAGTTGTTGAGCCACCAGGGTTATGCCCTGCTGTTCCAACAATGTCCAGAGACACAGGGCCTTTTAACAAAGGGTCCACAACCTCACCCCACCCTGCTTGTTGCAGTACCACATGGCACCCTGCACTAACTTCCTCTTGACAGAGGGAAGAAATGCTTTCAATGCTAACAGGATTGCCTGAAGCTCCAATAAATTGATGTGGTTCCTGACTACGCCAGAGACCTGTGTACCCTGATCTCCACCTCTCCCAGATGGCCACCCTATCAAGGGAGTGACACATCAGTCCGTACTGTAAGATCTGGTTGGGGAAGGGAGAGGAGTCTTCCATTTACCCAATTGGGGTTTGTCAACAACCACTGCAGGTCTTTTGCAGTTCCCTCTGAGATTTGGACCACATTGGAGAGACTCCCATGATGCAGCGCTCACTGGCACTTCATGACCCACTGCATAGCCCACATACACCATCTGGCATGATTTCCCAACAGGATACAGGAAGTCCCAGCAGCCTCAGAGTCATTCTCACTGGCATCCAGGCTAGAGGCTGAAATATCAGTATCATAACCTGAATGTCCTGAGCTCACTGCTCGGGAGGATAAGACAGAAACTGTACTGTGTCTGAGAAGCAGTCAGGTTCGACTTCTGCATGTTTATAGTGAACCCCAGCGAATGCGGAAGGTCTGCCATTGTCTGAAGGTAGGAGACGACAGCCTGGTGCAAAGATGCGTTCAACGCCTGTCATCAAGGTAGGGGAAACTGGCATCTCTGATTACGCAGATGAGCCACAATCGCCGCCATCACCTTGGTGAACATCCTAGGTGCGCAAGTAAGGCCAAATGGTAACACAGTGAATTGAAAATGCTCGTGGCCTACCTTGAACCACAAGTAACACCTGTGGGCACGCATCCGGCAAATCCAATGCTACCAGCCAGACTCCTTGTTCTAGGGCAGACAAGTTCTGAGCCAATGTGAGCATCTTGAATTTTTCCTTTCTGAGGAAGAGATTGACAGATTGACAGTTCGAAGGGCCAGATTGGGCCATAGACCTTTATTCTTTTTCAGTATCAGAAAGTAGCGAGAGTAACAACCACAGCCTATTTCTGAAACATTCTCTGTAGCTCCCTTGGCCAGGAGGGCTGCAACTTCCTCTTGGAGTAAAACTAGATGATCCTCCGCCAGCCGTTTGTGACTTGGCGGTAAAGGAGGAAGAAAACAAAAGAGGAGAAAAAGAAAGAAAGAACGGGAAGAGAATTGCCATCCTGAATGATATGCAAGACCCATTTGTCCGTTGTTATGGAACTCCAGCAGAGGAGATGGTGTTGAATCCTCACACCAACCGGAGAGGCGTGGTCTTGCAGGGTATGCTTGGAGGCTGCACCTGGCGGTAATTGGGTGGCAGACGACTTGTGGCTACCATTCCCATGAGGTCAGAATGAATTGTGTCCACGTCCACGCACAACTTGGAGAGTCTGCGCAAGATAGTGGCAGGGGTATGGCTGACTCGGTTTACAACCCATTCCATAGCCACAAACAGGGCAAAAGATAGATTGCCCATGAGGTGTAGCTGAGAGGCCTAAGGATCTGGCCGTAGCACGAGATTCTTTGAAGTGCTCCAAAGCAGAATCCGCTTTCTCATCCAAAAAGACGAGTCCCGCCAAAGGGCACGTCCAAGAGGTTAGCCTGAACATCACTCGAGAAGCCAGATGTTCTTAGCAAGGCATGGTGCTGTAAAGCCATAGTCAACTAAACCGCTCTATCTAGCATGTCAGTTGTATCTAAGCCACACCTAAAGGTGAACTTTGCTGCATCGCTCTCTTTCACTGCCTCTGAGAGCACAACCCAAACCCCAAGCTCTCAGGGGTGGGGTGTAGGTTGAGTATACTTGGATCGCCCGGCGCAGCGCGATGCCGGCGTGCTATTGTCTTGTGCTAGGCTGGGACCAAGTGCATAGACGGATTTCTAAAGGGCAAAATGGGTTCATACGAGGCAGCCCCAGGCTTAAACACTTCGGTCAAGAGATTAGTCTTGACCTGCACCAAGGGTGGTTTCAGGTCAAGGACTTTGCAGCACTCCCTCACCACCATAGCGTAAGATGCCCCCTCCTCCATAGTCAGGCTAGGTGGAGAAAGCATGCCAGTATCTGCAGATGTGCCCAGTCCATAGGCTTCTCCAAGGTCCTCAAACCAGTGCAATTGTTCACATGAGGAAAACTGGTGTTCCAAAGGGTCCAGAGACCCCTCCCAATCCTCACCCATGCCTGAAACCTCTTCGAAATGAGAGGCAATGACAAGGAAGCTTTGGGTTCCATCAGTGCTGGAGTCGACATTGACTGACGTCGATCCTACTCTGAGTCGTCGGGTATCAGAATGGGGCCTGCGGGGTAATAGAAACTTACTTCAGGCTTGCATCGGTAAAAGTTGAGTGGTTAAGATTAGTGCCGACCCGGATATGGAATCAGATCCATGAGGTCCCACCTGCGTTTGGCCCAGAGCCATTGGCATGCAGCCTGGTGGGGACTCATACGTCCCTGTGGGGCTCAAAGGTGCAGTGGAGGTGACGGCCCACTCAAATACACGGCACTTGGCCTCATAAAAGTCTTTAATCTGAGCGGGGGTTGCTCCGGCTTTGGAAAATGGGAGGCCGAGTGTTAAACCCGGCAACAATTCTAAAGAGCCTTGTCTAGAGCGTTGATGCTCCTTACCTGTCTCCTCGTCGGCCAACAGAGTAGGTGATGTCAAAGTCTGTTTGGACTTCTTCTTCTTCTTATATCTCTTCCCTGGGTGTCCAGAGGACCTCAAGTGCGAAGAAGAGGACTTGGGACTCCTGGAGCGGTCCCGCAAACTTCTCTTCTTGGATAGGGACCGGGATCTCTGAGGAGTCACGCTCAACTTTATTGCCGGGCCGCAAGAAGCTTCAAAGATCCCTTGTGCAAGGTCCTCCGTGCCATGGCCAGGCAATCCTAGCACTACTTTGAGTCGTGGTCACGCTCGAGACACCACAAGCAGATGAGATGGGGGTCGGTTACCGATATGGTGCGGTGACAGGCGCCACGCCGTTTCAATTCTGTATGTCTTGAGGTCATTCCTCGACACACAAGAAAAAATCTCTTGAGAAAATGTTGAAAAAGTCTGTCAAGAAGAGACAAAGGGTATCTCTTTTCCGGGTCAGCACTTTACTGGCAGGGAAAGAAAAGAACTGATGTCTACACGCCTGGGTGGCACCTATATAGGTGATTGCGATGTCACAACCAACACCAACAGCGCTGACGATGTCAAGCTGCACCAAACAGAGCCACATGACACAGCGCAGGGGAACTGCTCACGTAAAAGTTTCATCACAGCAACACATCAGTAATTTTTTAACAATGTTGGCCTGGATTAGCAATGTCTACCCGAGTAAAAGTTCTTCTCTAATGATACAAAAACACAAATCGAAAATGAAAATCTCTGCTCAACAATTTCTTTAGTGATGTATATCAAAGGGCCAGGACAAAATATCGTCAGGGACAGATTGATGGCTAGGAATCTGATATGCCAGTGCAGGGGCCTCGAACCTTTTCTGTAGTGTGAGGTACTTCTGATCAATGAAAATCATTGTGAGCTATTCAAGGCAAAGCAACTTGTGCATTGATACCAGACACCCCTAGCTCAGCTACATTGACTTTAAGTCTAATATCCTTAGAGCCAGGTACTATGATTTAGATAAAATACTTTGACTAGGGGCCCTGTGACAGGGCTGCCATGTGTGTCAGTGAGAGCGTGGACTTTGGGGATATATGAATATGAGACGTATGAATGAGAAATATGTGTATGGGTGACTAAGAACATATGTGATATGTAAGTGTAGCAGAGGACATACCTTTCGACATTTGTGGAACTGTTACATCTATAACACAATATGGAGCATTTTTCCTGCACTTTCAATTTATCCTACTTAAAATAATGGCCTGTATTTTTCAGTTATAAATATGACACAATATCTACTGGCCACCCCTGGGAGCCAGAGGCCTGCTGTTTGACTCTTTGAAATGGAAGAAAATAAAAAGGAATAGATAAGGAAATGAGTTACTTACCTGTAACTACAGTTCTCCAGTACTGGTATCTTTCATAGATTCCCATGCTTGAATTATACCCATCGTCGTAGTGGGAGTCCCAAAGTATACAAATAAAAGCAGTAGATAAAACTAAAATAGGCTTAAATGCAATGAAGAGTCATTGCAATAGCCTATCCACTTTCTTTTGTAAAAAAGAACCAAACATAAGTATCAGCCAATCAGGCGACGCACCCTCTAGAACAATCCCAAGAGAGGCTAGGTTCCTCAGCACAAGTGGGAAACCATAAACCTTGAGGAATAAGGGAAGCCTCTCCGCGGAGGAGGGTGGATCGCATGTGAATCTATGAAAGATACCAATACTGAAGAACCGTAGTTACAGGTAAGTAACTAATTTTCTTCTCCAGTTTTAGATTTTTTAATGATTCACTTGCTTGAATCAGAGTAGCTAGCAGTTGCAGAAGCATACATGTATAGAAATACTGTAATATATACGTGCTGACCCCTAGAGGATGGTGGGTAACAATATACATGCCAATACAGAAACATAAATAAGATATCATATAATAAGGTATGACTCATATATATATATATATATATGTATATAGCATGATTGACTGAAAGAAGGCATTAGTAGTGTATGGTGAATTTATAGGTGAAGATTTATGAGGAAATACTGCAGCGTGGCACTGCAAGCTCTTTAGCTGCACTGCACTGCACTGTGGCACTTCCAAAGCACAGGGATGTGACATATGCACATGAATATGTTGCAACTCTGTGCTTCCCTCTGCACTGCTGCACAAACTGCAGCCATGGGTAAATATAATGGTTTCTGTACAGCCAGTACCTTTCAACCCTACCCCCAAACGGCTTACTGCCTGTTACCATAGTAACAGTTCATGGAACACTTAAGTGAGCACAGAGGTTAGAAGTTCACCACACTATGCCACTTCACCACCTTTCTTCCCCCCGCCATATTAGGATGGCGGGGGAGCACGGCGGAGGGGAAGACCGTCCGCCGCTTTTCCGCCGCGGTTGGCTTGCGACCGCGGCGGAAAAGGCCTGATATGGTGGCGGTGTCTATCAGACACCGCCAGCCATATTAGGATGGCCGGTGAGGAATGCCTTTCCGTGGCGGCAATGTCGCCATGGGAAGGCATGCGGTCTTTGCTTTGGGGGCCCGTTGCGGGCCCCCAGGGAGAAGGGGGAGGGGTGGGGGGTACACATGGGGCAGCATTTCAATGTACACCATGATAGGCCCCGCGCGAAGCCTGTCATGTTGTGCATTGAAATGTACAACGTGCATTTTTTGTATTGCGCGGTCGGTGCTTCAAGCACCGTCCACCGCAATGTAAAAAATGCGGGATGCACCCGCCACTGTGGCGGATGCATCCTTATTGGGGGCACGGTTCCTCCGCCCTTGTGGCGGACGGTACCGGCCTCGACAGGATGGCGGACGGACTTTGTCCGTCCGCCATCCTAATGGACCTCTAAGTTGCTAATCGAAACAATTACCGTAGCTATAGACTCTGGTAAAGAGCTGGTAAATAGTGAGCCTCGGTATTATACTTCAAGTTATAAATATAATTTATATTTTTAAATGTTTTCTAACTGTATTATTATCACACTAAATAATAGTGAAATGTCAGAAAAAGAAGACGTATATACTTTTTTTTAATGAACTTTTATTAAAACAACAATAAATAACTGGAAACATAACTTAAAGATAACCATGTAATAAATAACTAGAAACATAAGTTTAAAAAAACTATTGTACAAAATGTGATATGGATTCCAATAGAAGTAGGGTAGATAATATGCAAAACAAAAATGAAAATAAGTGTTCAAAATTAGATTGATGTGACTAAATGAGGTCAAACATTACAAGTTAAAGTAATACTTGGCGATATTTTTTAATTTGCACCTCTCTTATAGGCCCGCGTTCAAGAGGTGTCTGTACGGAAGTGCCTACTGCGTCAGATTTACTGTATGGACCAACAGGTCTTTAAAATGATTCAGAGATGAGACAGATTTAGGTGAGAGATCAAGTCATTATGCAGGACAATATTCTTTGGGGCTTATTTACAAGCCCCTTGCGCCACTTTTGCGTTACTTTTCCCATGTTAAAAGTGACGCAAAAGTGGCGCAAGGGGCTTGTAAATAAGCCCTTTCATTTCAATACATTTAATCGAGGGCATTGTATATCAAGGCCACTCTGCTTACCTTGTGTAAACACTGTGACCAACAGAGTTCACAACTTGAACTCAGCTTTGGTTGTACTCGGCAGAGTGGACAGCAGCATTCATAACTTTAAAAGAGAAAGAGAAACGATGTGAAAGAGAGTGAGAGAGAGAAAGAGAGAAAAAAAGTTATTAAAACTGTGAGAGACAAAGTTATAGATGGAGCAGTTAATACTGGAGAAAATACTCGTAGCTCACCTTTTGCCTCCGTTGTGAGTCCAAGCACATGCTGGTTCATAGTGCACACTCGAGTTTAGTGATCTGAAAGATAGCATATAGAGTTAGTAATAGCATAGTACATGCAACTGCACACGTATATTTTTGCTTTATTTATTTGTACACTCAGGATAATGTATTTCATCAACTTCCACTGTAAGCAGGTGTTTGTGCGCAGTTTTTCTTCCAAAGTAGTATATC